>NC_089843.1:54398848-55898848 GCF_035609145.1 Eleutherodactylus coqui
ATGTTACACTTGAACCACACTGTGATGCACGCAGTAGCAGGATCGGTTCTCTGCTTTCCAGAATGGCAACTATTTCCTATTGGACAGTGATGTAGGAGATGTTTTTCGGCCAGACAGTCCCTTTTCATTTTCCCTATTGAGATGGATGTCATAGATGTCATGCTCATCCTCCTTCTGCTCAGGCTCTTACACTGGAGGACTCCAGATACATAGTTGCACATTCATTTTAATAGACACCATGTAATACCCAGTTTTTCCTATAGTGGCCACTGTAGGAAAAAGGCATAGCCAGCTGCAGCTTCCTCTGATGATAATGATCCTATGGGTTTTGCTGCAAATCTGGAGCAATCAGATGATTCCAGCAAGCTCTCACTTACAGAAGGGGTTGTACCATCCAAACATTTCTTTTGAATAGAATTTATAACCTCTTGCCGACAGCTCAAGTATTTGACAGCTGCTGTTTTTGTTCTTAGAGGGGATGATACGCAGGTCATATAATGTCTCGTTAAGATATTTATACAGATCAAAGCCCAGAATTTGAAGGCTATTAGTTTAGCCTCTGGATCTGACCAGTTCCCTTTTTGTGACTTCCGATATTAGGCCATACCATTGTTATATCTGGTCTTCTTTTCTTTGATCGGAGACACGGACATTTATCTTCATTTCCTCCTCCTCCGTTCTTTGAAAGGGAATACATCAAGCTCATGTACATAATTCTGAGCGCTGCTCGTAGCTTTCCCACTTTGTTATTCAGTACAATCTGTAAATATATGAACCTTTTGGAGGCCTCGGGGCTGTATTGAATGGAGGTTGTTAATGTGCTTTATTCCTTTACTCTGATCAAAAATTTTTGGGATGGAGTCTTTTGCTTAAGAGATCAAAGAATATTTTCTAAGCTAAACGGCTTGCTTCTTCCTTCTCAGCAATTTGAACCTGAAAAAATAGTACAAAAAAGACAAATACCTTTTTCTGTTTCATCTCCTTTGGAATGGGCATAATGCTCCTTTCATCTTCCATAGACGACTGTAGATACACCAATACTTTGGGTGACATGTCAACAGAGGGCACTTGTACCAAGTTTGGATTGGTTCTGTCTAGAGATGAGCGAATATACTTGTTTCGAGTAATTACTCGATCGAGCACCGCGATTTTCGAGTACTTCTGTACTCGGGTGAAAAGATTCGGGGGGGAGGCGGGGAACAGGGGGTAGCCCTCTCTCTCTCCCACTCCCCGCTGCAACCCCCCCACTCACCCACGGCGCCCCCCGAATCTTTTCGCCCAAGTACGGAAGTACTCAAAAATCGCGGTGCTCGGGCGAAAAAGGGGCGTGGCCGAGTAGGTTCGCTCGTCTCTAGTTCTGACTGATTAAATTCTCTGACGTTTAATTAGTCTTAATTTTTATTATTAAGTATCTGTTGTAAATCCTTATCATGCCCCCACTTGGAGCAATGCAAATACTCGGAAATGTTAAGTTCTTGCTATAATTGGAAAGTTTTTTTTAGAAATTTGTTGTGTTTTAAGCAATGTACGACTCGGTACAATTTCACACAGATGCGTCGATGGATTGATTTGCCTTTCTTAAGGTGTCTGAAATCTGTACATTTCTGGCTTCATGTCTTCTGTGTAATGTGTCTGTAGGCAAACTTTTTGGAATGACTTTGGCTTCTAGCGTCTTAATGTCTTCTAGTTTAGACTATTGACAGGATAAAACACAGCTACTTCCATGCATTAAGGAGCCCGTTAATGAATGAGCTGCTGGTGTCCTTGTAGACAGCTGTCTGTTTGTACAGCTCTTGCTGAGCATCCTTTGTGGCAGGAGCCAATCTTCCAGTTACGCCTTCTTTGTGAAGACCGTGCCATGAGTGGTCCTTATCTTCTTGGCTTAAAAAAAAGGAGACCATGCTCACCAAGGCATGTCTTGTTTTATCAACAAACCACTTGAGCCTCTTCCCGCCTTCATGCATGCTGAGTTTGGCTCTACACCAGGGCACAGCTGACCCAGAGAAGACCCGTTTGCTAATTGGCATAAAGAAGCATAAGGGGTCAGTCATCTAGAACCTGTTTAACTATTTGCTTAGGCAGAGCTATAGGAACCATAGTGTTTTGTATGTTTTTTTCAAGGTGAAAATTTTTTGAATACAAAAAAGTTTCTTGAACAGTAATTTATTCAACGTGTCAATACATTTTTTTTTTTTTTGCTTTCTCCACAATTTAACTTGAGGCAAGACATTCAGGCCTAAAGTCAAATATTTATTCGGCCTTGTCACCAGAGTGGCCTGTTCTTAAAAGTTGTCAAAACATGACGGATTTGTTGCTTAGGGCATTTTTTTTTTTTCAAACTTTCTCCCAGCTGTTACTCCACCTGCCTGTGCTTGACCCTCAGTACCCAGAGGTAATAAAGAGACAGAAGGGGCCATTAGTAAAAATCCATTGAACATAACATAAACCTTTTGGGCTTTTTCAACGTTGGCTCGTAATTGTAATATGTCTTTATATGAATATATGCAAAATGACAAAAAAAAATGTAGACCGTATTATGTTTTTCGATGGCTTTAAATTAGGCTAGATAGCAAATTCAGAAGTGTGTGAAGTTTTCTTTATTTTTCCCACTCTGGGTAAAAAGAAAATTGGACATTTAGCAGCAAATAACTGTTTATCACTTTGTATAATTTAGTTTGACAAGACCGATCCTGAGGGGTGTTATACTGACAGGCCTTTTGGGCAGATTTGCAGTGCAAAGAAATGTCTAAATATCATGTCCTGACAGAAGCCTTTGACGGGAAGCAGAAGTGGAGTATAAATCTAGTAGAGCATTTTACAGGCTGGGTGTTTATTTTGAGCTTTCAAATTGGTTTAGAGCCCAATTTAATGGCAGGGTCAGTGATTCAATTAAAATAAGCATCCCCTGCCAAGTGCAAATAACATGAAAAATTAGTTGTAATTATTTCTTCACTTTTTTCCAGTTCTTTTTAATACAAGGATTTTTTTTACCTTTTTTGGGGTTTTTTTCTGTTAATTAACCATAAATTGAAGCTTTTTGTGTTTTTGCCTTAGCAATAACTTGAAAAGACTTGCTCCCTCCATGAAATAAGTTAATTTAAAACT
This sequence comes from Eleutherodactylus coqui, assembly GCF_035609145.1. Lineage (NCBI taxonomy): Eukaryota > Metazoa > Chordata > Amphibia > Anura > Eleutherodactylidae > Eleutherodactylus > Eleutherodactylus coqui. Next base: position 54,401,954 of record NC_089843.1, read on the forward strand.
AAATGTGTTTTGATTGATCCCTTGAAAGCAGCTTGCTTGCCAATTTCTAGTTAAGGTGACAAGTATGGGGTACCCTGCCCGTAGGCGTTTCAGTCTCCCGGGAACCTCATGCAAAACTTTAGTAAGACTTTCAGAGAATATTATCCTAGAGGTTATATCATAGGATTTCTTAATTTGCGCCTTCTATAAATTTCGATATTGCCCCTTCATATTAATTGGTCCAAGCTGCAGTACCAAGCATAGACAATGAATGAGGGGCAGTAACTTTTGGGAGAAGCAAAGATATGTATTGATCTCCTCCAACCTATTAAAAGGGAAATCTTCAAGGTGATTCCGTTTGACTACGACATGCCATCACTTTATGAGTAGTGGAGTTCTAACCACTTAGACCCCCACCGATCCAGAGAATAAAGAGCTCGGGCCTCCACTGATCATAAAATGTAGGCATATCTCAGCGATAGGCCAATCAGTTTACAAGATGGGAGTACTCCAATAATCTCTGTAGAAGCCACCCACGATTCACAACATGAATGACTCGATAGTTCAGGGCAATGTGGTTTTCAGCCCATTTGCCCAATTTTTCTTCTTGCCAGCTCTCCCTTGATAATTACCTTTAGGTGTTTCATGCTATGTATTTTTATTATTTTTGGCATTGGTGGTTATATGTTAATTTCTGTGCTCCTTTTTTTTTGCTTCCAGATTACCTCATCGGAGAATCGGGCCCTCTAGATGAACTAATGTTTGGTGTTGGAGAGACCATTGAGTTGTCATGCAGCGCGGAGAGCCCTTCAATGCCTATTTTATGGTTAAAAGATGGGATTGCTGTTAGGGAAAACAACCGAACACACACAAGACAGAACCTACTGAAGATCACAAATGTCTCCTATGATGATTCGGGGATTTATAGCTGCACTTTGTTGCATTCTACTGAGATTTTGCGGAACTTTACTATCAGAGTAGCTGGTAAGTTTGTGACATTTTGTAGAAGTAAAACATGAGTATTGTGTTCAGGTGGTTGCAGTTGGGGCTCAACATTGTGTATAGAATTTGGCTTTCCATCTAACTACTATGTCTTACACTGAATATTGTAATGGAATAGTATTTTTTAAATTGAAGCTCAACCTGGAAACCAATTTTAAGGAATATGATAAGTAGAGTTGAGCGAACATGTTCGTCCGAGCTTGATGCTCGTTCGAGTATTGGCATACTAGATGGTGCTTGTTACTCGAGCGAGTACCACGCCGAGTTCAACCTCTCCCTGTTTTGACCCCTCCCCACATTGCCACTTCCTGCTGTGACGTGGGAGGGAGGGAGGGACCTGGTGGGTCCAATACAAAAATGCTTGAGGCCGCTATTGACTTCAATGGAGTTCGTTACTCGAATAGAGCTCTCGAATATTACGAAAAGCTTGACTCAAATAACGAGCACCCAAGCATTTTGGTACATGCTCATCTCTAATAAATAAGGCTTTGGGGAAATTCTGACCAGTCAGAGGACTGCAAACTGCTTCTGCTCTAAACTGTGGCTAAAAAGAACTCGTTTCAATAAGAATTTTTTTTTTCTCTATCCATCAGTTTCTGAGCCTTCTGCCTACTCCTAGATCCCAGCAATATCAAGGGTTTTTCATGGTCATAAACACTCATTTATCAGGCCCTAAAATCAGCCATGTAAGGCCAAAATTATTTTATTCTTCAGTGGTTCTTCAGCATCTGCCTTCTAAATTCAAAAATTGTAAACTTTTGAGCCACCGTGAAGACCAAAGAGGTCCCATAAGGAGTTAATTATCAACACGTAATTAGAAAGTAATTGCCGGAGCATGCAATTAATTATTAAAACCAGCTGGGTCAGCTGTAGATCAACACTATCTTTGCTTTGTGTAAAGCAACTCTAAAGCATGACTAGAATTTTTAAAATCTACTATGTTGGAAGCTACTGGATGACCTGCATGATCAGATCTCAAAGGGGAATTGCTGTCTCCGTGCAGGGTTAAGAGGGGGAAGCAGGCAACAATTTTTAGACCTCGCCTCCTTTTTTTTCTCCCTACCACCTTCTTTATACATCTGCTTTTAATCACATATTATTTGAAATTCCAGCAGACATTTAGAGGTCACATCAATTAAATAGTCAAAAGAGCATTTTAGGACTTTTTAGTAGACCCCCTCCCTCCTTTAAACCCATCACATACTCTTCTCTGTTAAAATAGTAACAGGAGAAGAGTCCGGTGAACTCCTCCGGAGAGCCTAAAATGTGTTTTTGTCTATAAAATTGCATTAAAATGCTTTAGAGATCAAGGGTGCAGGTTGGGGGCTGAAATTGGGCAGCTGGTGGTACTTTTTGAATAGAAAACAGCTGTGTGTCCAGGGAGGTGATAAAATGTTTTGATAGTGGGGAGAGTAATATTGGAGACATTTTAAAGGATCAAATCTCCTTTTCTCTAGGCTCCTGTGTGGCATCAGGGGTAAGGGGCTAAGGTGTAGACTGAAACTGTTTTATTTTTAGTTTCTCAAAGCCAGAGCCAGCAATATATTTCTAGTTTTATTTTCAAAAACTTTCAGATTTCTGGTTGGAACTAAAAATAAACTGTCCAAAATAGGAGTTTATTTGGTGCCTACTTCTTTAAAAGGCAGGTCATACCATGAAGTTTCAAAGGGTTCTTCTCATAAAGAACTGGAAGATTGCTACGATCACTGTTTTGCCCCCTACACAAGCACCTCTGAACTACGGTGCTGCCCAATTAAGGTGAACAGTATCTGCATTAGTTGCTTGTACAGCCAGAGGTTAGGGCGCACTGTGGTCCAGGGACAACTTAAAGTCAACTTGGGACAGATATGCCCATTTGGCCCATGTATGTTTTATAGTTTCAAAAACAAAAAACAAAAACACACTTAGAAGATTGACTTGGCGCTGAGCTCTTGAGTCAAAGAGTGGGCCATGCCAGGCTCTCTTCACCCACATCATAAAGAATGGTGGCTCCTCTCTCTGCCTGGAAATAGGAACAGAGCTGTCAGTCAACATGCTGCAGGCGGGAAGAGCTCAATGCAACTCCGTTCCAGCTCAGCTCTAAGTCAAATACCTACCAGTAGGTATGTTTTTTTCTGAAATGTTGCAGCGTTTCAGAGTAAAATATACATGAGCATATCTGTCCTGGGTTCATGCTTCCCGTGGTTTGGGCAGCATGAACCTGGTGACAAGTTCCTTTTAACATGCCCATACAATTTCAGTAGGCATCAGCTGAGCAATCATTTGGCCAGAAGCTATTTCTCCCACTCTACCCCATCCTTATACATATGAAGGCTTGGTTTGGTTGAGCATTCATTTGTTTTTAGTGGGCATAAGGCGGTAAGTGAGTGCCATACAGCTCTTGCGGTGTCTTATATCCTAAATAAATAAAAAGGATTGGGTGTTCAAATCCAACATGCCCAATTTTTTTTCCTCTGGGTATCTGTTCGGGAGGTCCACTGTACACATATACAGTATTTAGCCAGGCCCACCAAAATTGATGGGTTCAAACGACTGTTTCCCTAACCTGTATGGAGGCCTTTAGAAGAAGGCACAGTCCTAACTGGCTCCTAGAGTGTACAATTATTTATCAAAGACCCATTCAAATGATATTGATGGTAGATTATTTTGCTTTTGGTTACTTTTTATACGTTACCGAATGTATATGGGAGGGAGATGCATTGGCTTTCATAACGAAAATGAATCGGATTAAACACCACCCATCTGACAGATTATAACCGAGTACCGTATAGCATGCAAATGCACAGGAAAGAAAAATTGGCTGCACCCATAAGAGGAATAAATACACTCCAGTAAGGGCTGATTGGCCATCCAAGGGACACGCCTTCCTGTCAACCAATCAGTTCACTTACCATAGGAGATATTGAAGCTGGGAAGAGAGGAAGGGCGCATTAATGAATTACCAACAGATGCCACCAAAGGGTCGTACTGCAGCTACAGGGTACCCCAAGGGATTTCTGACTGATGCCACAAAAGGGGCCTTCTGTAACACCAGGACAGAGGCTTTGAATCATGCCAAAAGCATGATCATGAGGACCAAACTGACATAAAGATGCAATCCTGGTCCCACTACCTGTTGTGGATAGCACACCGCTATCTAAAGAGAACCTCTCACATCTCCTGATGTATCAGTCTTGTTAAATATATGTATTCCTCTATAAAATAACAATCCTGGAGCATCTTTTCTTAAAACTCTTCATTGTGCTCTGTTATTTCTCCAAGAAATGTATGAATATATTGACAGTTGGGCAGTACAATATCCCTTGTCAAAGGGGTGTGTCCCTACACAGTCTGGCACTGATTGAACAATGTCAGAATTTGTAAGGAGGGAATTGCCCCCAACTGGTAACACCCAGTTGTCTACTTATTCGTACATCTTAAGAACAAACGCTCCAGAAGTGGGAAATAGAGTCGTTTACTAAAAGTGATAAGCCAGGAGAGGCTTTCCTCTTGAATGGAAATGTATTGTGGCCCCAGTCTATGCTACGAACCATTTTTGTAGTAAACTTTTGATCCATTCTTAAATTCCCTTATCTGTTTAACAGCTAGCGATTTCCTACAGTTAACTGGCTGATGGGTTTTGTAACCTTTCAGTGGCTTATTGTACGCTATAAATCCTTGTCCCCATGTGACTGATGAATGTTTTTGAATTATTTTTTTAAATAAATCATGTAAATGCAAATGTCTGATCATCGCAAGGATGAAGGGATTCTTTACCAGAAAAATGTGACCTGAAGTTACTTTATACTGTCTAAAACTGTTCTCATTTTCATGCCGGAGCCCTGCAGTAGCATTCATACATTATGTAATAGGAATGAGAAGTAATTCTAAGTGGAAATATTCACACTGTATTCCCTCTGGCAGAAAGCTCTGTGGAATTGCTAACAGGCATTGTCGAGGCTTCTGTCTTATTTCTTTATAGAGATATTAGAATATTTTAGCGGGCTACATTCTGTTAACTGTGAGATCCTTGTACTACATTATTCTAACCACAGGTACCATCCATGTTGTGTCTGCTTTTTGTTGTGTGTTTTGTTGAAAGCTCAATTTTAATTTTTTTTTTTTACTTTTTATGGGTTTTTTTGCTTGTTTTTTGTTGTTTTTTTCAAAAATTTTTAAAAGTGAAAAAGATGTAACCTATACTCTTAGAGATCATCTGAATAGTTGCTAGAAGCATCTAGATGATCTCCAAGGGCATTAATGACTTCACTGTGTAGAGTATAGAGTAGAAACATATATGATAAACCAAAAATAGTGAGCAGGCTATTCAAATTTTACAAGAAACCTGCTACAGGACCTTGGTATTTTTTAATGTAGCCAGGAATTCTGGTAGCAATGGTTGTAGTGCAGCTATATACTGTGGCGATCAGACAATGAACCGCTACTAGTGATAATTGGGCGCAAAGGAGGAAGAAAGACATTTTTATGAATTTTTGGCAATACTTGGAATATAGAATACATTGTAGTCTACCAACAGATAATCATATAGTTTTTTTGGTCTATTATTCCTGAAACCAACTACTTTGCTGCTAGGTCTTTGGCTTTACCCAGAAAGAAACGAGATAGGAAGATGAAACTTTACATTTCTTCCACATACTCTCCACAGATGTCAACACACTTCTTACATCGGTATTCCGAGTTCTGTAAGCCTTGCAAAAAGGATTCCGGTTGTGCCTCAAACCAGTCATCCATACCAGCCATGGCATCAGAAATGGTGGGAAATTTGGTCCCCTTGGGGTGTTTCTTCAGGTTTGAAAACAGATGATAGTCGGAGGGAGCGAGATCTGGTGAATAAGGTGGGTGGTCAACCAGCTGGAAGCCGGTTGACCACCAGTTTTGCTGTGGTCGCTTGTGCAGTGTGAGCGGAGGCGTTGTCTTGCAGGAACAAGATTCATTTCGACAACATGCCGCGCCTTTTGGCCTTCAGAGCTGCCTTCAGAGCTGGTCGAAAAGTTCAATGTAATACCTTGCATTGATGGTGGAACCATTTTGACGGTAGTCCACTAGCAGTGCGTCCTCCTTATCCCAGAACACAGACGCCATCACCTTAGTGGCTGATTTTTGTACCCTGAACTTCTTTGGGGCGAGGAGAATCACTGTGCCTTCACTTTTTTGACTGCTCCTTGGTTTCAGGGTCATACAAATAAATCCAGGTCTCATCCATAGTGACCAGTCGATCCAGGAAGTTCTTATCAGTCTGGAAACACTGACAAATGGACCGGGAAGTTTTCACTCACATGCTTTTCTGATCTGTTGTCAAACATTTGGGGACCCACTTTGCAGATAGCTTCTTCATGTTCATGGATAATGACACAAACACATTCAGGAGAAATCCCCATGATGTCTGCTCTTCCTTTAGCTGAAATTGGCCGATTCTCCAGTATGAGGTTGTGCGCAGCATTGACGATCTCCGGAAAAACCACCTCTCTCGGTCGTCCAGGACGTTCCTCATCATTGGTGCTGAAGTGGTCCGTTTTAAATTTGGCAACCCAGTTCTTAACTGTAGAATATGAAGGGCATTCATCCCCCAATGTCAGTGACATATCACCATGAATATCCTTCGCGGACTTTTCTTGCAGAAACAAGAATTTTATCACTCCTCCAGTCTCATTTGCCGTGAATACCGCCTTAGGCCTTAGTCAGACGGGGGGTTTTTTGCTCGATTTGCGCATGCGCATGCGTCCGGCGATTTTTTTAAAACCATTGCTTTGCAATGGTATCGGACACATAAGCGCTTTTTATGTGCTCGTCCGATAAATTATAGAACAGAAATCGCAGATCGCACCTATCTGCGATCTGCGATTCCTGTTCTCTTTTCTATATGCGCTCAATGGGGCCGGCGGCAGCAGCGCCGACCCCATTGAGAACATATAGAAGACAAATGTAACAGCTGTGGCAGAGAAGAACGATGTTTGCCCATTGAATTCAATGGAGCCGGCAATACAGCGGCTCCAGTGAAAGCAGTGGGCTGCCGGCGTGCGCGGGATGAATTGTCGGGAAGGGCTTAAATATATAAGCCCTTCCCTGCAATTCATCCAGAAAAGTGTTAAAATAAAAAAAATATACATACTCACCTGCTCCCGGCAGCTGGAGTTCCGCGCGGCCGGCCTGCAGTGGGTGTGAAGGGGGTGTGAGTCAGACCTGCCCCCTGCTGAGCCAATCAGGGGGCAGGTCTGACTCACACCCCCTTCACACCCACTGCAGGCCGGCCGCGGGGAACTTCGACTGCCGGGAGCAGGTGAGTATGTATATTTTTTTTATTTTAACACTTTTCTGGATGAATTGCAGGGAAGGGCTTATATATTTAAGCCCTTCCTGACAATTCATCCCACACTCGCCCGCAGCGCATTGCTTTCAATAGAGCCGCTGTATTGCCGGCTCCATTGAATCCAATGCGCTGGACAGCTCCGGCCCGTTTCTAATGAAACGCGGCTAGGAGCAGATTTTCGGGCGATTTTCGGGCACCGGTCACGCGATTTGCGGATGCGCATCCGTCATGCGATCCGCAAATCGCGCGAAAAAACGCCCGTCTGACTAAGGCCTTAGACTCCGCCATTTTGTTTTCCCGCATGCCTAGATCACCGTTGCCATAAGCTACAAACACAAAATTTTGAAAACATAGATTAGACACATAAGGCTTTCATGTGATGTAACATTCGTTACCATAGAAACAAAAAAGAACACAAAGCCAAAAACTTATCAGCAGCCCCTCGTAGCAATTCAGATAAACCAATTTTAAATATCTCTATTGGATCAAAATTAAGGGATGGCTATGTGGATGTGTCACTTAACAATATAGGTACTTCACATTCATACATAGCTTTGTTGAGTATCACACTAGAACCGCCCTTATCTGCATGGTGGACTATCCTAAAATGATGAGTAATATATTCTAGTGCTTTTCTTTGGTTTAGTGCTAGTACATAATATATCTTGTTACATTTGGGATGTAAGTTGGTAGGTTTTAGTTTTCCACTTGAATTTGAAGAGAGTCCATAACTGAAGATCTTCTAGAAGAGGGAATAAAAAACAGATTGGATATTTTTGATTTATTTATGGTTGTAGAAAACAAATCCACAGGAAAAATGGGTTCATCTTGTAAATCGATGAGAGGTTAATTATTGTTCAAACCTCATTTCCAAAGGTATAGCTTTGTTGTCCAGTGCTATTCAAAAAAGTTAACTTGAATGTTTGAATGTTTATTCATAGTCACCCAGGCTTATAGATATGAACAGTTCCTACTTTGGCTTCTGCTGCCTCCTGTAAAGGGGATATTCCAATTGAAAAATATTGGCAGTGGGGAGTTGAAGTATGTAATACATAATAAACATACACTCGTCCTGCTGCTCCCCCGCCTACTCTGTGATCCTCTATTTACTTCGGCAGCAGTGATGTGCATTGTTTACCCACATGACCACTGCAAGCAATAGGAGGCCAGACGGATGAATCGGTGACCTCTTGTAAATCTGTCTTGGGGCATCTACATTAGAAGCCCACATGACCGATTTACAAGAGGTCATCAGGCCTCCCGGGCGCATCGTTAATTTTGGTGTTCCCATTGCAGCTGGGTTTGGCAAAAATGGGAACACCCCTTTTAGTTTGACAAGTACCACTAAACCTACAAAACACTGTCCCGGAGGACAATACATGTGGTTGAAAACAGTAGTGTTTGGTTGAGTATTTAGCCATGACCATGTATTCACTTCAACTTTTTTGTTTTACAACATGCCCTCAAGTAGTGAGACAAACTGCAACACAAGTTCGAAGATAGAGTACCAAAAGTGTAACCTGACAGGCAGAGTTGCTGATTGGTTTGGAGGTGGTATTGGTGAATTGATCTTAACAGTCAAGGAAAATTCGATTTTAGAATCACACTTGACTACTTTTATTATACTTTCCTCTTGAAAAACCTGATCCTTAAAAAAAAAATTTCATAGCAAAACCAACAGCTTGAAGGGCCGGTTTTCTGTGACCTGTACATGTTTTTAATTGCTTTTTCTCTTTTCTTACAGACATGCCGTCATCTGGCGATGATGAAGATGATGATGAAGAAGCTGAGGAAAGAGGTATGTTGGGTTTTTCTGTCTTTTTTTTGTTTGTTTGTTTGTTTGTTTACCTTTCCACCTAACTTCATTGTTTGAAGGCAATTTTTAATGTTTCTGGTAAAGCTGAAATGGCTACCAAAGGAGTTGTTACCCACCTTTCGCAGACCATTATATGTATCATAACGGAGGTGGGCAACGAATTACTATTTTTGTCATTTGGGCTATACAGTTTTAGTCAGCTCCCTGTTTAAGGAAAAACTACTTTTTATAAGGAGTATCATGTAGATACCAGAATTTGAGACAGTAGGGCTACTTTCCAAGAGAAAAATCTACCATAACTAGCTGCAGTTAACAAGAAGCAGTTGGCTTCTTCCAAGACCCGTGGTGATCACAGGGTTTCTATGAATGGTCTAGACACACATTCCGTTATTGGTGAAGGTCCATTGGTCAAAGCCTCTTCTAGTCCATAAAACCTTTTTTTAAAGGCTCTGTTGGCTTCCTTCATAGAATGCTTGTGGCCACTTCTTCAGCAGGAACAGGGACCAGACACCCCTTTTCCCAGCAGTCATCAGATCTTCAGATAACATATTGTTATGGTATATCCAGAGAATACATCACTAAAGGTATATTTTCATCTCAGACTTTAATGATATATCCACAGGACATGCTGTAAAAGTCTTGACAGGTGTGGGTCCCACCTCTGAAACCTACATTCATCTTGCGTTAGGGCCCTCAGCCACCTTGAATGTGGTAGCTGATGGCAGTTGAAAAGATGGAAATAGCCAAGACCTCTGCACTGTTCAATTTCCGTAGCTCCCATAGTAGTCAACTGGAGTTACTCAAAACACTGTAGCTAAGCGGAATTCAAAATTTTCCATCATCCAGGCCTCATAATCAGCAATGCTCCCATCTTGGCCATGCTTGACCAATATTTGTACACCCCTTTAAAGGAGTTCATCTGAAAGTTCCTTTTAGAACCAGAACTAAAAATCTGTATCCCCCAATTTTAGTAATTTTAATTGTGTGTGACTGTGCTGAGTATACATTTATATAATGTACCCTTGTGATTGTTTGTAATGGCACAATTCCACCTTGCAATGCATCAAATGCCAGCTAACGCGACAAGACATTGGATTTTCTACCTGTATTTGCAGACTTGTGGTGGTTTGGCTAGAAATATCCTACAAATCATACACAGATGTTGTAATGTATGCGGCTTTTAAAGCAAAATATTTCTTCTGCTAGCCCTTGAGATCTACAGGCACAGATCCATGCACAATATCATCTGTGTGTAATTTAAGTTATTCCCACTACAAGACGTAGCTTGTGGTTCAGCAGATGAAAACTGTATTGTGGCACTTCATGAGATATTACCTGTTAAAGGAGCTGATCACGGTGTTCAATTCGATTTATTCACTGCTTATGATATCCAAAAAGAAATCGTTGACCATAAGGGCCATTTGCTCCAAAACTCGAAATAAGTGTTGCTACATTTTTGTTTTAGGTTGTAGGCTTTTCTTATTTCTATGTGAAATATGAGTGGCAACCAGATTAGCTGTGATTATAGCTCCTACAGGGGTTGTTACGCAGTTTTTCCAGGCTTCCAAATGTCCAAAAATCAACTTTGAAATCACAGACTTTAGGGGTGAAGGACAGCTGAAAATAGGATCCTAAATCAGCGGATCGGGGAGAGGACATCAGCAGAGAAGATCAGATAATATACCGCACCTCCGATCTCAGGGCAGGCATATGTAGACATAGAGAAGGGTAAAAGACCATTAGACCATCTAAGAAGGCTATTTTTTCCAAAAAGATTTGTTAGGACAACAGTTAAAATGCTGAACACTCTCTGATGTTTTTGAGGTGCATTGATGAGTGGTCACCCAACATACTGCTATTATCTCTAAGGAAACTAGTTACCAAATTTATTATCTGTAGGGAAAGAATGATGTTGGACTAACAAAAACTTTACTTTTTGAAGACCCAAAAGGTCCTTTGACTTTGCATCATAGTTGTGCCACACATATTAAATAAAATTTTAATACCTATAGGCTGATATACAGGGGCAAAATGGGAAAGCCAATAGATAGGCAAACCAAACAAATAGATAGGGTTAAGCATAAGGTCTGACTGGCTGTGATCCATCAAGGCATACTGAATATTTTTGAACCATAAATCTCTTAATAGTTGTACATTTATCTTACACAACCCTTCTTACTAGATTCTATTAAAATAAAATCGGGCACGTATCTCTGGTAGTAACTCTTATTCCAGCACGTCTCTTACAAGGAGAGGCGGCCAGCAATTGTGGCTTGGATGGTGCCAGTACTTGCCATCAGTGATGGCGTGTGGTTTTTGGAGAACCGTTCATTTGCTAAGAACCTCCTGATCTGACACAATTGAACATTTTCTGCAGCAGTAACCAAAAGAATTCCGTGGGCTGCCTCTTACACTGGTCCCTCTTGTCTTACTTAGTGAATTTACTGACAGATTTTTACCTGAAATATAAAGCAGGCGCTTGGTGTAAGGTGAAACATATGTTATGGGTCAGCAATTTTTGGAATTTTTTTTTTTTTTGGAAATCTTTTAAAATAATTGTGTTTTTGGAACATTTTGTCTAGTAGAAAGTTGTTGGTAAGAGAATCTTAATGTTGTATTCTCCTCAGCAAGTCTACTTTTTAGTCATTGGCTTTCTTGAGCTCTTATTCAGTAGTATTAAAGGGATATATGAGAATAGAAAAAACTGTCTACTTTCTTCTGGAAGCGGCACCTTTTCAGTCTGCAGGCTGTTTGGCTGAAGAGGAGATACAATACCAATCTAAATGGGTTGTCCAGGACTTTTGTGATTTTTCTATTCTATCGATGATCTGTCATCAGGATAGGTCATTAACAGATGATCGTTTGGGAGCTATGCCTACAGTGCTGCATTACAGACAGCGTGATTTGCTTCCTGAGCTGTCCATAGTGACAGCAGTACCAGGAATCAGTTGGAATCCTGAGCGGCAAATACCTGATGATCATCATCTATTGAAGACCTAACCTGAGGATGTATCCTCAATAGAACATATCCCCAAAGTCCTGGACAACCCCTTTTAATGAGTCTGAACTGCAGTTCCAAAAACAACCAATGACCCAAGAATGGCGCTGTTTCTGGTAGAAATCAACTGTTTTCAAAGCTTAAATTTCCTCTTTAAGATTGTGTTCCCACACCACAAAAAAAAAAAAGATTCTGGTGGAATTCCCGCTCAGCCATGGCTGGCAATGGCCGCACAATCTTGCCAACATTACTGTGAAGGTTGTGTGGCCATTGGCTGCTGTGGCTGGGTGGGGTTTCATCGGCAAGTGTTTTTTGCTATGGATTTTTTTTTCCTCTTTTATAATTTTAAAGGAAATTTTTTTTAAAATGACTACATCTGTACAAAACATTTTGATCACCCTTCCATGTCTAAAATCTGGCATAGGTAAGCATTTGTGGTCATGCAGGTTGCAATGAGGTGCTGTCAGTTTTGGAATGACACCAGTGTATTTGAAAATGTCTTGGTACTTGAAGGCCGGTTTGTTCTTAGTGACGGGAAAGGGACTGTCTGCTTTTATAATTCGAAACTTCTGCCAGGTTTGGTTACAGCCAAATACTCTGAACATTCTGTTAAGGCTCAGTTAATGTCTGTGCTGGAAGATGCTCTTGTTTTACAATCTATGATGATGACGCAAGCTTTTCTTTTTACTTGTATGCCTACCTGGTTTATTCACCTCAGCTGTTATTTGTATCATCGAAAGAGAGAGGCTTATGCAGCATTGCCAAAAAATAGGAAACAAGAAATGTCAAAAATGTTTGCATCCTGTTTATTTCAAATCCGTCGCTTTGCTCAGTGAGTCTGACAGGCCAGTCTCCATAATGTATCTTGTACATGTTCTAGGACCAATTACTCTATATGAATATGAGGCCAATTAATCTATCAGCGGAAGGGGGAGTGGGGTTACTCGTAAATCCAGAGGAAATCCATGTGGACACTGAAGTACTATTCAAGAGGTCCTGATTTGAATCCAGGAGTCCACAATACATTAGTTCCCCTCTATTGTCAAGATTTCTGTGGGTTTCGTCTCTTGCCCATCATTGTTCCCAGTATCACACTGTGGTTTCTGGGGCCTATCAATGTAATGTCATCAAAATTTGAGTAGTTGTACACACAGGACCAGGGGCGTAACTATAGGGGATGCAGAGGATGCGGTTGCACCCGGGCCCAGGAGCCTTAGGGGGCCCATGAGGCCGCTCTTCTCCATATAGGGAGCCCAGTACTATGAATAAAGCATTATAGTTGCGGGCCCTGTTACAGGTTTTGCATCGGGGCCCGGGAGATTCAAGTTAGGCCTCTGCACAGGACATATGATCAGTAAGTGTTTTTTACTTGGATTTGCTCCGATAGTGGAGCGTCGATCAACTAGATCAATGCTCATATAACCAGCCTTTACATGGGCTGATTCATACCCTATGTGGAATGAAGAATCATTCATGCAGTTGTTCATCCCCCATAGAGAATCATCGGGCAAGTGAACATTCATGCAAACATTCATGCTCATCTGTCAACCCATGTGAAAGGGCCTTAAAGAGGTTGGTGGTAGTGGAACGACACAAAAAAAAACCCCAAACAGCCAACCTGTCCTGTTGCAGCGCTACTCAGTTCTTCTATTTATTTAGATGGCAGTTAGCAAATGGATTGTTTACCCACATGACCACTGCAGCCAATAGAAGGCCTGACAGGGATACCACTGGCTCTTCTGGGTGCATAGGGCCCCTACTCAAATTAAATCGGACAACCCCATAAGAAGTAGATTTTAAGGGCTAGTGGTTGTCAAAGTTAGCTCTAAATTCCTTTTGCCTTCTACTGGACCTTTACACCTTGCTACTATGTTAGAGCCTGACCAACTGGAGAATCGTTTGGTACTGGCGAGTGCAAAAATGTAAAACGCCTGCATTGTAATATCTGCCATCTTGGGTTGTAGCCCAAAATAAAGAATTCTGCTCCAACCCATATTAAAAAAATATCAAGTTACGGTGTTAAAAAAAAAATTAATTTGTGTGAGGATACACTTTTTGGGCTATTTTTCATAGCGGTTAAAGGGGTTGTCCCGCGCCGAAACGGGTTTTGTTTTTTTTTCAATAGCCCCCCCATTCGGCGCGAGACAAACCCGATGCAGGGGTTAAAAAAGAAAACCGGATAGTGCTTACCTGAATCCCCGCGCTCTGGTGACTTCTTACTTACCTTGTGAAGATGGCCACCGGGATCTTCACCCTCGGTGGACCGCAGGTCTTCTGTGCGGTCCATTGCCGATTCCAGCCTCCTGATTGGCTGAAATTGGCACGTGACGGGGCGGAGCTACGAGGAGCCGCTCTCCGGCACGAGCGGCCCCATTCAGAAAAGAAGACCGGACTACGCAAGCGCGTCTAATCCGGCGATTAGATGCTGAAAATTAGACAGCACCATGGAGACGAGGACGCTAGCAACGGAACAGGTAAGTGAATAACTTCTGTATGGCTCATAATTAATGCACGATGTACATTACAAAGTGCATTAATATGGCCATACAGAAGTGTATAACCCCACTTGCTGCCGCGGGACAACCCCTTTAATTGTACTTCATTACATATAGTAAATGTCAAGTGGAGCATTTCTCTTTTGAGTGCGAACTAAGATCTGTAATTTTTGCAGCAGTTGTGCTTAACCAAATCCCTAAAAAAAATGTTAATAAAAATCTCTAATATATTCCGGAGCTGAATTGCAGAAGTAATTTTCCGTTACAGAGGACTGTAGGTCAGTAGTTTGAGTGATTGATAACATGTATTTAGTGTCACAGCAGAAAAACATCTCCTCTCTTCCAGCCGTGTATGAATAATAGGTTTTTCTGCCGTAATTGTGTGGTGTTTCTTAAAGGTATATTCTATCTGTTTATATAAAAAAAAAAAATAATAAAACTTAAGTCATTCGTAGGTTTCCAATACATACAAAGTGATTTACGGCTTATTTAACATTGAACCGGAGCCCAGAATCCTCATCCGATACAGTTTGTCTTGATATAGACTTAACTTTTCAAAAGTTTCAGATTACAGATTAAAATTTATTCCCTTTTTCAAAAGTCTATAAACTTTGTTTCCAGTGAGGAGACACGGATTTAAGTGGTGATTTGCTTGTTGGAAAGCTATTTGGAGAGTCTGATAAGTCATTTTAAGTGCAGTAACTCCGCTATATGAGACATATGTCTTGTCTCTAAATTATTTCTAGGCTGACTAAATTAAACATTATTTCCCCCTAAAATTAAGAAAAAATAAATGTCTGAGTCTTCCTCTTCCCTTAAGTTCTTAGAACTATTAAAACATATTGGTTTCTTAGAAAGATTGCCTCAGGGTTGGATAAATCCCAGGAGCAAAGTAGAAAATGTTAGAAATTTTTCTAGGTGGTTTTTCCACTGATGTTTATGGAAAAAAGTTATACTGGCTTCTGGAGTGATCTAGCTGGCTAAAAGTCTAAAGTAATGTGTCCACCCTTGGATAGCAGTGTTGGATCCTCTACATGGTTTTTTGGTGCCATGGGGTGTCAATGAGACAAGTTCCTGCTTGTAGATGGATTTAGATATGGAATGACCAAAGTACTAGTGTTTAATTGACATCATGTACATGAGTGTAACCAGCCATATTGTACCTTCCGATCTTCAAGTAAAGTTGACTTTTTCTTGGTTGTCCGATTGTGAAGTTCCATCGTTACATAAGACTTTATCTATAAAATGTTGGTAGAACATTCAACCACCCAGCCTAATCAAACCCAAGGTGCTTGGTTCCAAACTCAATGAAAAGTGCATGTGTGCATGCTGCCAAGAAGTAGTTTGTTTACTTCCTTTTTTTTGTTTGTCCCAGAACAACTTGTTCAACCTTGTTTTTCTTGACACTTGGGTCTTTATCAAGTAGGTTGTTTATGCAAAAATTGATTCCAGTAGTTCGTTGGAACAAACAAAATTGTCCTTAAAGGGTTATCCGGTTACCAGACAAACATTGCCCCTATAACGCCAACTGTGTTAATATAATAGTTAGAAAAGAGCAGTACTTCCCCCTTCTCTTCCACGGGAATCAAGCACTGTAGCCCCATTGCCCTCTTGGTGTTTGTTGTCCAAGGTGATGTCACCTGACCACTGCAGCCATTCTCCTGGCATCAGTGCCATGACGCCGGGAGTTCAGAACAGTGCCGCTATTTGGTTGCAGCTTTCAGGTGACTTCTGGTGACCTCATCTTCAACATCAAACACCAGGAGGACTGTAGGACTACAGTACTGGATCCTCATGGCAGAGGAGGGTTGAGTACTGCTCTTTTTGTTATTTTAACACAATTAGAGCTATAGGGGCAAAGTTGTCTGGTAACCGGACACCTCCTTTAAAGCCTATTTTTTTCCAAGGTCTATGAATCTTTTTTTTTTTTTTTGATGGACCTTACAAGAAAATCTTATGGTTTCTAGAAGACTGGTCGCTCTACTGACACTTTTATAACATATTGGATTGTATTGTCTATTGAAGTCAGCCTTTGTTAACCTACATAAAAAAGTTGATACAAAAATTTCTTCCCTCAATCTTCCTTCTTCAAAAAACAGTTTATAGTTGCCGAAGGACTGAGTTGAGTTAAAATGCAACATAGTGGTCATTTTTTTTTTTGTCTGATATCTGTGGGGTGTTTGTCATGGGAAGAGTTTAAAACTTTTTGGCAGTAGGGTGATCAATGAGTGGAACAGGTTGCCACGGTAAGTGGTGAGTTCTCCTTCATTGGACGTCTTCGAACAGAGGCTGGACAGACATCTGTCTGAGATGATTTAGTGATCCTGCACTGAGCAGGGGGTTGGACCCGATGACCCTGGAGGTCCCTTCCAACTCTACCATTATAGGATTATGTTGTATATTCCAACAGGTTCATTGTCTACCTTTACAAATCAAGGACAATGACCACCTCAATGTATCGAGGACTTCCATATTGTACAAATCCATCACATATCAAAGTAAAACGTTCCATAAAGTCTGTTAATATGTGTTGTGGTTCTGCGTTTCTCTGGTGTTTGATTTTAATTAGCATCAACCTCAGCAGATCTTGCACCCTACGTTTTTTTTTTTAGAACCAATGAAAGCCACCTGTTCGCCGGTGACTGCACTAATTAAGGGATACGAGTCAACCAAAGCATTAAAACTGTAATGGATTCCTATAGCATCTGCCAAATTGTGATGGGCTTAACATGCAATTACATTGTACCTCCCAAAGTCCTTGGCAAACCGCTTCTAATACCTCTATAACAACGAAGGTTTATCTGTGTACTATGTGGGCATTTTATTTATTAGGCTTTTTTTGGTGTGAGGATAGCCTTTAACAACATCCAGTCCACATTTCCTCAGACTTTTTTGTCTATACGCACTTCAAACTAGTAAGTTGTAGCCCCAATTACAACTTCCTCTAAGGTGTCCCCCAGCTTTCCCGTACTCCTTGATGATAATTCCACCTAACTCTGCAGCAGTAGATGTGTGACAATGTTTCTGCATATATCTAAGTAAGTTAGAAGGGTCTACCAATTATATTCTACTTCTTTTCTTATACGCAAAGAAAAAAAAAAAGTACAGCCAGGTTTTCGAGACCTAAAATCCATTTCTTCACCCGCCAAATCCATAGATAATGTAGCTGTGTCCTGGGGCCATAGGCTAATCCCAGACTTGCTTTCAGCGCCGTCCTCTGTGATTTTCAGTTTTCCACAGATGAAGTTAAGGAACTCAAGTCTGTGTGATTCAAGTACAAAGAAAACCATTACTGTCATTCTGCGGAGCCGTGTTTGTCTCACGTGGACAGAGTTGGCAGTGTTCCTTGGCATTGACAGACAATTACTTTCTAAATGTAGCAGTCAAATTGTAAAAAGTTAGCAATGGTTCAGCGGGGACCCACGTTTGGCCTGTCGCTGCTTGTCTGGATCGCTGGGGGAAAAAAAACGAGCTGCTCTGCCAGAGCATCTGCTTATTGCCATTGGCATTATTAGGGTTTATTTGCAGATAGATGTAATCTTTAAGGTGGCCCAAAAAATGCCCATCTTTTTAGCTACTACAGTGAGCTGTCATTTTATCTGATGCCTTATTTGTGTGTGTGTGTGTGTGTGTGTGTGTGTGTGTGTGTGTGTGTGTCATTGTTACAAGGCTTGTATAAAGAGTCTAACATTGACTTGCAGGAATGTTGTCTTCCAATAGGTGGCGCTGCAAAGGTATTGTTCCATCTCCCTTATTTACATATTACCCAGAGGATCATGGATGGCCTTATAAGTCTCCTCACTCACTCACCACCTAGGTGCTCTCCCTAAGGAGAAAAGATAGCGTTTCTGACTGGCTGGATTCATACATGCTATGGTCAATCGGATGCCATTTAATGGAGTTTCAAGTAGGAATCCCTCGATGATAAGGCAGCATATGGTGTGCCTATAGTGCCATAACATAGAGCTGTATGAACTATGTGTGCTCTCTTGTACATGGGTTTAGACACACAAATGTAATTTCACCCTTTTACAGTTTAGATAGCAGCCAAATATTAAACCAATGTAAGCTGGTAGTTACTGTGCAAGAATTTTCATTCTGTGTTTCTGTAGAATAAGCAGTTTTCATACTTTTTTCTAAGGATATTGACTTTCGTTGAAAATCTGTTTCCAATTACCTCACCACAAGGGGCGCTGTTGCATTAATGACATTGAAAATATGCTGCTATGGACTAATGAATGATGGCCAAAGGGTCATTTTTGTCCTTTCCAAGGGAATGGCAGGACCACATTGTCCAGAAGAATTGTTAGAAGTATTTGTGGCCCCTTGAACTTGGGTTGGATATCAAGGTGGTAAAATGCTTTCAGATATTTAATTTCGAGTTCCCTTTTTTTCAATTTTGCCGTAGAGATCTTAATCTGCTACCTGGTTTGTGAAGCAATAGGGAACATGGCAGTTTGCCCAGGCTGCATATGCACTGGATTTGGACTAAATTTCCCTGGTACATATTAATTGATACTGTTGCTATCAACTAAACGACGCCCTCTTTAAGCCATAGTCAGGTGTATTGTTACCGGTACGTGAACCATGCATAGTATTAGAGCTGGTATTATGTTATTACAATCACGGCTCGTGGAAACCGTTCCTCTCCTGCATGCAAATCTTTTATTTAGCTGCTGGAGGGGGGAAAAAAAACTTTTTAATCTTTTTGCTGACCTTATACAACTTTTTAAGTATAGCGTTGTCTTCACTCCAGGTCATTAAGGTTAAGGGTCTCTTTGCTGCTGTTCAGCTGATGGTTTGGCTGGAGATTGACAGTCCAGCCATTTAATTATTAACCGTAGGCCACAGAGGCGTAACGTGAAGCTCCCGGGCCCCAATGCAAACCCTGTAACAAGGCCCCCAACTACAATGCTTTACTCATAGTACTGGGCTCCCTATATGAAGAAGAGAGGCCTTATGGGCCCCCTAAGGCTCCTGGGCCCGGGTGCAACTGCATCCCCTGCATCCTCTATAGTTACGTCCTTGGTAGACCGCATGCACATGGCAGAGCCGGATTCTGAATGCAGAATACGGCCTGTTGGCAAGTGGTGTCCGCGCGTACCGGACATGCGGTCTCTTTATCTGTACTGCGATAGTCCTCACGGCTCACCGTCGGACATGCGCAGTACGGATTTTTTTTTTAAACTACTGCTTTTCCTGCAGAATTCATGGGCCGTCCAGAATGTTAATTACAGTTGGGCCACGGGTCAGACGGCTTCCATTGACTTTAATGGAAGCAGTCTGTGCGGGAAACATAGGACAATGGAGCATGCTGCGATTTTCATCTGCGGGCGGAAAACACAATGGGTTTCAGCTCGTGTGCATGAAGCATTGTTTGCTATGGGCCGTATTTCCTGTGGAATCCGGAGGCGGTCGCCTGCTCCGTATTCCGCAATTCAAATCCACCTGTGTGCATTTGGCCTTATTAGAGTTTAGCTGATAGGCTGGCTAAGTTGATTGACAGCCCAGTCATCCAGTCTGCTACTTTCATATGATATATAACCCTGCTCCTCCTTGCTGAGGACGCTCGTTATACCTCTGGTGTCCTGACCCTGTCAGAACTCTTGACATACCTGTCTCTTGTCAGTTTTGTACTCTCTCAACTTATCTGTCTGTGAGGTTGACAGTCTTCCACATCTAGTCCTTCTGCAGTCCCTGGTCTAGTTACCTGGTTCCTTTCTGTCTTTGGACCGTGTCTTGTACAAGCAGTGGGGTTGTCCTTTTCGGGATGGGTGCTTTGCTTCAAGGCAGGTCAGAGAGGTTCAGAGTGTTCCATTCAGTTCTGTATCCTTGTGTCCTGTCCTGTCCTGTGTCTAGCTACCATTATTCTCCTGTATGCAGACTGTTCAGACTGCTGCGGTATCCTGCTCTCCCTAGTTTGGTCAGCAGTCTCTGACAGACATGACCTTGTCAAATCCACATCAATAAATGGTATAGACTGAAGGAGAAAGTGTACTTGAAACAGACTGAACTAATCAGCTCACGCAAAGATATTGGATGCTGACCATTATTGTCACCATTACATTGAAAACCGAGGTTGTTGCCCAATGTTCATAAAACCCAGTGGTGGTAGATCGGCAAACTTACATTCCCAACTCTATATCGATTTTGCCTTCTTTTTTTGTCTAGCCTTCAGCCAACACCCTGGGTTGAACTGGCCCATCAGAGTACCAGAAGATACTCTGGTGGGTCCAAAATCTGACCTTAATGATCTGTAAAGGTCCAGCAGAGGATAACCCTATTTTGAGCCCTTCACTCCATGCTTGGCGCTATCTGTATTGGTTCTAGTCACAACTGTTCTGTATAGATGGAGAGTGGGCCCAATGGACCTCACTCTATTGCCATATGTGACCTATGAACACTGGCTTGCAGTAATTTTGCCCCCTCTTGGCTCCATGCTTGGATGTACATGGATGACGGTGCCTTAAGTTTTAAGTCAATATTACTCACTCTTGTTGCGAAACTCCAATATTTATCATCTTGTGTGCTATCGATCTAAAAATTGAACTACCTTGTGCCAATATTGTCCTTAGGCGTTGACTTTGTCAGTGCTGCACTGTAAATACAAATGAATGATAAACTGAATGGGGTTGTGTCACTTCTGTGCTGTAGTCCAAGTGTTTACATAAAGTAGGTGAGATTACGCTGTAAGGTTAATATTTGTACCATTTGCAAGCACTTGGCATTACTCCATGAATGCTTTGTCTTTTATTTTATTTTTTTATCATTCACTTATGTTCCTTTTTTGTTTTGTTTTTTTTGCTTGGGGAAGAACGGAGCTTTGGATTTTATTGTATCAACATTTAGACAAGGGCCTCTTTTTAAGATGTCATCTTGGAACTCAACTAAGTGACAACAATGGCAACCTTTAAATGGCACTTTAAGTAATCCACCTCATCTCGGCTGCATACAAACATAACTGTTCCTTTTTCTAATAATGATTTAAGGCTACAAGACGAGACACTTGGCATTCCTTGATTCTGAGGGTTGCTCAGCATGATCGGGTCATCTATAGGATATATCCTATGGATGAAGGGTCTGAATGGTCACTTGAAATAAAGCGTATGAATCGTGGGCTTTTACATAGAAATTGTTGTTCACTAGTTAAATTTCACAAACGCTGAACAAATTGTTGGAAGCATATACATGGGCTAAAATCGGGTTTGACTAGTTGGGGGCGTGAGTTTCTTTGGGCGTGTATTTGACATTTTAACTCTTCCCCCATCGC
Source organism: Eleutherodactylus coqui (assembly GCF_035609145.1). NCBI lineage: Eukaryota > Metazoa > Chordata > Amphibia > Anura > Eleutherodactylidae > Eleutherodactylus > Eleutherodactylus coqui. The sequence goes on from NC_089843.1 coordinate 54,423,821, forward strand.
ACTCTTGGTTGCGTCGTTCAGGGTTCCCCAACTCCAGTCCTCAGGGACCGCCAACAGGTCATGTTTTCAGGATTTCCTCAGTGTTGCACAGGTGATATAATTATTGTCAGTCCTCAGACATTGCCACGGGTGTTCTTACCATAGGATATCCTGAAAACATGACCTGTTGGTGGTCCTTGAGGACTGGAGTTGGGGACCCCTGGCTTAGTTCACAGAAACCACATAAATACAATTGAACGGTCTTCGTTGTGAACACACTCGTGAGCACATGATTAGCTGCTTTTGGGAACCAATAATACTATGTGGGAGGGCAACATTTTTAAAAAGGTGGGAGCCAATCCGTATTCGGTGGGAGGCCAAAAACAAGTGTACATCTCTCTGCAAACTTGTTGGCTAATCATTGAAATACACCAATTACTTGTTAACACCAGATGATAAGTAATCAAGCAACAACTATTTTTAGCTGAACTGAAACAAAAGTTTCTAGCGACCAGTGAACACATTCTTTCTCATCACCTGGGTTGTAGCCACATTTATACAAGACTGTCTTTTACATTCGCGCTTACGAGCAAATATTCGGATGATGGTTCTCCTGTGTAAAGCTACCTTTAGTTCGTTTTAGTATATCCTAGTACCCCATGACCCTTGCCCCACCAGGTAAGGCAACCACTGTCCAATGCATCCGGGTGGAGATTATTACATAGGTTATAGAGTGTGTATATGGCTTTTAGGCAAATGGAAAAGCTCTTTTTTTAAAGTGGTTGTACAAGGTTCGGAAAAACATGGCTACCCTCTTCTAGAAACCGTGCCACATCTGTCTACAGGTTGTGTGGGGCTCCACTGAAATCAATGAGAATGAGCTGAAATACCACATACAACATGGTCAACCATGTTCTAATTCTTGGCAACCCATTTGAGTACAAGAATATCTCAGTAGGCCTTTCCACTTCACTTCTGCAGCTATGGTCAAGATATCTAGAATCCAAGAGGCGGACTAACTGCCTTGTTACTTAATTAGAAACCGCCAAACAAACTGTTTAAACCTTTGTTAAATAAATAAAAATTAATCTATTTATTTTTGTAATCTAGAACCTCCCTACTGGACCCAACCAGATAAAATGGAAAAGAAGCTTCTTGCTGTACCAGCTGCTAGCACTGTCCGATTCCGGTGTGCCGCTGCTGGCAAACCCCATCCTACGATCTACTGGCTGAAAAATGGCAAGGAATTCAGAGGGGAACATCGCATCGGAGGAATCAAGGTAATTTCATCTGTACAGATTGCTTCATTGCTGTTAACCACAGTAATTTTCTCATTTTTGTAATTTGCATATAGAATGATGTCATCATTTGCAATATGCAAATGCTATGTTTTTGCTTTTATAGCAGAGTGGTGCCTGCTTCCAGGTGGTTTTCTTAGAAGTTAACGGACCTTGTAACGGCTTATGATTAACTCGTGTAGTAGAATGGCTATAATAAAGTGCTGTACATGCTCCATTTTTGGATTGTTCCCAAAGATACCACAATTAAATCTTCTAACCTCTGGAATCTCCCCAACTTCATCTACTCATACCAAAGCAACAGAAGGCTTGATGTCTGTTCAGTTTTATGACTTTAGTAGTAGTCTTTTGTTAGAAACGTCATTCAAAAATATATAGAGGGTCAAGTAGGGGAATTTCCATCACATACCTTGAAGGTCAGAAGCTTAGCTAGTTATACCTAGTGCCAGTTTTTGAACTGGGCCAATGATCAATTATTATTCTCAACCCGATGCTTTCATTTCCATTTAGAAGCCATCGAACAATACAGGGTCAAAGCAGGGGCGTAACTATAGAGGATGCAGGGGATGTGGTTGCACCTGGGCCCAGGAGCCTTAGGGGGCCCATAAGGCCTCTCTTCTCCATATAGGGAACTCAGTACTATGAGTAAAGCATTATAGTTGGGGGCCCTGTTACAAGTTTTACATCGGGGCCCGGGAGCTTCAAGTTACGCCTCTGGGTTAAAGTGTTGGCAAGTGGGCCATCTGCCAATCTATGACCACCACTTTTACTTCATTTTGCTATTTGTTAAATGCTCCACCTATATTTGATATTGAGGCGATGTTCTAGCTGGTAGTTTGGTCACTGGTTTCTTCTGTTCCATTTTATTAGTTTTTACAAGAACATTTTCACACTCCCACCACTAGGACTTGTAAACTATTAGGTAACATTTTATTCATGCCATTAATAAACCTTTACTAGAAAGAGCTAGATCTTCCCGTAGACACTGGAGTCCCATTGTATGAGAAGGTTACTCTGCCCTGAGTTGCTTGTTGATGAACCAATCAGTTCTAGAACACTTTTTGGCACAGTGTGGCAGCATTGTGGGCAGGGGCGTAACTAAAGGCTCAGGGGCCCTGATGCAAAACGTGAGCTGGGGCCCCCCCTTTATCTGTACCTGTACCCATACCTAAACCATGCTGCACAGAGGCGTGACTTGAAGCTTCTGGGCCCAATGCAAAACTTGTAACAGGGCCCCCAACTATAATGCTTTACTCATAGTACTGGGCTCCCTATATGGAGAAGAGGCCTTATGGGTCCCCTAAGGCTCCTGGGCCCAGGTGCAACCACATCCCCTGCACCCTCTATAGTTACGCCCCTGATTGTGGGTAATGAATGACCATATTTGACCCTACCTTGTATGACTATATTTGGGCAGATTTGTATTTTATGGCGTACACACTGCTGCAAAAATGAAGCAATACCTTTTATTCCATGGGTCAGTATGATTGCAACAATACCAAATTGATTTAGTCTTTTTTTGGGGGGTGGGAGGGGCGTCAGTACTTTCAAATAAGTACGATCTTTAAAAAAGAAGTATTCTTTGCTGCCATCTTCTGACCGCTATAATTTTATCTTCCCGTTGATGGATTTGTGCGAGGGCCCGTTTTTTATGGGACCATTTTGGTTTCTATTTGTATTCGTATTTTGGAGTACATACAACTTTTTGATCACTTTTTTTTTTAATTTTTGCTTTTTTTTTTTTTTTTTTGGAGAGGAGTTGACCAAAAAGCTAAATTCTGCTGTTCTATATAGTAGTGATAATAATCTTTAGTTGTATAGCGCCAACTTATTCCTCAGCACTTATGTATTTTTTCTTTCTGGCAATGTTGGCCAGAAATTTCTCTTTTTTTTGTAGATCAGCCCTTTAAGGATGTGGCAATATGTAATAGTTTTTTGTTTTTAATATTTGTTAGTTTTTTTTTATTTTACTTTTAGTATCTTTTTTTTATTTTTTACAATAATAAAAACTTTTTTTCCATTTATTTTTAACTTTTTTTTTTTCGTCCCTTGACTAATCAACTTGAACTTGCAATTGTTTGATCGCTTATACTAAAACTGCAACACTTTCAGTACTGCAGTATACATTATTTCTACTGGCAAGCTACAAGCAGAAATACGTGGCAGCCCTGGGGGCCTTGAGAAGGCCATGGGCTGCCGTAACAACCGAATGGTACCTTGCGATCTTATTGCAAGAAGGCCATTAGGGACTCCCGAAATCAGATCGGGGCATTTAAATGCCACTGTCGGAATTGCCAGCAACATTTAAGGGGGTTAACAGGAGTGATCGGTGTGAGTGCCGATTGCAGCTGTTGCAGGTGGATGTCAGCTGTCGGACTGCTGGCAAACCGCCTTGTATTGAGAGAAATCTATTACCAATCCTGGTAGCTGTTACCGCTTTATACCACCTCCACACCTGGGGGAGATACATGTATGTCCTGTAAGATGAAGTGGTAAAGCATAAGATGGGACATTGGACCCTATAATCAATATGACCTCACCTACACCAATCACTTTGTGTCTTTTGGCACCAGATATGTAAATCCGGTATTGCTAGTAGTGGTGTCACTCAGGAACTCTAATGGACCGTATATCTCTACTCTAGATACGAGTCATTGTGGTGTCTGGGAATATATAATATTATGCTGCATATATTAACTCCGATGCTTATGTAATCTTCCTTTTACAGCATATTGTCTTCACACTAAGTGTACATTTTATCCAGATTACTAAACTGCTATATTTTTGCACCGTGCCAAAAATCCATTCACATGCTCCCTCGTTAGGTGACTGTAGATGGGAAAACTTACTAACCTGGAATGTTCAGGTCAAAGTCTGGCCACATGACACACGTGATAATGAAAGTAGCTACATTGTATCTTATGCCAGTAGACTCTCCGTAATCCCTTGTGTACACATTAAGTGGAGCTAAGAAATACTTTACAACAAAAGCCGCAGGATTGAATAAAAAATAAAACTAGAACATTAAAATTGGCCATGCAAATAAACGTGTGCCGGATGCAAGCACTTTCTTCACACCCTGAGTATTTACAGAGTAATTTCTGTACAGGAACAGAAGAGCAAAACAGCACCACACCTGTCAACAGGTTGTTTGTGGTATTGCAGTTCAGCCTAACTTCAGTAAAGCTTAGCTGCAATACCAGACCTCACCAGTGGACAATTGCGGCACTATTTCTGCAAGCCATGTGTTTCTTATGCTGGACAACCCCTTTTAATATAAACATTGATCGAAAACTTAGAAAAACTTTTTGGGCAAAAGTCCTTTTACTAAAGAATGCTTTCATATTTCTCTCCCTTCATGCATGAGAATGTAGCATAAATTTCATTATTCTCTTTACTCTTGACTAGATTCTCGCCCTGTGGGGGGTGTAACACACATTGCAGGAACTGACAAATGTTGTTATTTCTCTGGAAACCTCTGGAAAATAGTTGTCATGCTCATGTAGAGCCAACTGAATAAAATTGTTAGGGACAGTGAGTGTGGACCCACTGTGCCAACTAACTGGTTTGGCTTTGTTCTAGACCTAAGGGCGTTAACCTGGCAGTTCTCTGGAATTCACCCTTTAACCCCTGTACAGGGATCTGGCCTTCACTGCAGGAAACCAGGCAGACCGCTACCTCCTGGAATTGTCCCGGTGTTGTTGGCAGTTGACCCGTGGGAGTCAGAGGCATCGGTGCAATGCACTGCGAAACAGTCTGAACGGCAACCAAAGGTTTGGTCCAGTGACTAGGCAGGCAGAGTAAAGACATAATCCAGGTGCAGTCCAAGGATCAAGGCAGACACAGGAGTCAGAAGCTGGAGACCTTTGCTGGGTGACTGAGACAAACTTGCACCAATACTCAGGCAAGGAGGAGGATCCCCAGCTCAGCTAAATAGAAGAAAAATAGCTTATTACCCTGTAGCATCGCTGAGAGCACTGGGGAGGATTAACTCCTGCAGTGCTGATGAAAAATACCCAGCTACGAGCCCATTCATACAGGAGGAGCAGAGCGATGCAAATGTCTGCCCGGAACAGCAAGAGGGCGGCAGACACCGGTAGCCGGCCTAACAAAAATCTTATTTGATCAGAAATGCTAGTTATAATCCTTCCTCCTGTGAACGCGATTATGTTTAAAATGACTACTATATAGGATATAATTTACAACAGATTTTCATTTGAAATGGTGACCTTTTTATTGGTCAACGGCTCCATAGAGGCATTTTTTCAACTGCAATTCGCGGTAAAATCATTGGAGGCAATACTGACAAGTCTGCTGGAATCTTTTCTCCTATAAGGAAAATTTTAGCGTGTATGCAAGACCTGAGTCTGTCTGCGCCTGAGCACTGCGTTTTTGCGAACGAACTCTACTTTTTTGCACGCACCTCGGCGTATTTTACTGTACCGTTTACGCCCACAAGGTATGTTCATTTGCACACAGCAAACAAAGACGCTTCGGTTTGAAATGGCTAATTACTCTATTGCATGTGCATTTTTGCCCCCCCACCCCCACCCCATTGACTTCTATGGGACCTTTTAGTGCTCAAATATGCAGAAAAATAGAGCTTTTTTTTTTTTTTCCGGATCCTGTGCCCAGCCGTGGCATTTCTTATGTGCAGGTGGCCTTCTGTACTGTGCATGGTTCAGCCGGCGAGCCATTGGACATGCGCAATACAAATTTTCCCACGCCATCACTAGGCGATGACTCGTGTCCCACGACCTTTCTGCATTGTCAATTGCGGAAGCGCCACGGGTCAGATTACTTCCGTGCGCGCACTCGAAAATGTAGCATGCTGCGATATTTTTTTTTTCCGCAAGCGGAAAATCACGGTCGCACATACGGATGCTCCATGGGTTTGAATTGGTCCGGAATGCTGCGTGGGAGACTATCGCGGATTCCGCAATTCAAACCCGGTTGTGTGCAACCGGCCTTAGAGAAAGTGGCCATACTTACTGATACAAGCTACAAGGGCAGGAATAGACATCACATCCCTCGGCAGGCAGACAGCCATTTGTTATATGGAGGAGCATTACACAGTTACAAAATACCGATTGTCCATTTAGTGTTTTGACGCCCGTGTAATGCTCCTCCATATAGCAACTTTCCCATCTACATGCTGATAGATGTGATGTCTATACCTGCCCTTGGATATCACTAAATATGGTCGCCTTCTGTGATTTTTAAATTGATCTGTCTCTTTTATGTTATTTGTTTATATGCTAGACTTAATAATGCCGGCATTTTGCTTCAACACACAGATAACCAAAGCCTGTGTCCTACGGTTATGAACATTCTTTGGTGGGTGCAGTGGTATTTACCTGGTTAAAAAAAAACTCTGTCCACTAACCATACAGTTCTTTTTCATGTTGAAAGTCTTTGTTTTTTTTTTTGGACATTTTTTGCAATATTTTGGTATGTACAAAATTTTGATACCTACTTCAAAGTTCATTTGGTGGTCTACGAGCAGCTTTCAAAACTTCATGTCTGTCTATCCACGAATATAAAAAAACTGAATAAAATATTATGCATGAAGTTTTAGTCATGTCACTTTTTTTTTTTAAATTGTGGTCAATTTTTAATATATTTTTGCGCATGCAAAATTTTGATACCTTGTGTCTCTCATGTAATCCAGCTACTTTAGAGTTGGTCGGTTATCCATAGACACCCTCTAAATTGTTAATCTTACTTGCTATGCACAGACACTGTTGCTTTGTCAGACATATGCTTGGCAGCCATCATGGCCACAGAGGGTTTGACCTCAGGCATGTGACCTGTGACCCCGATTGGGGGGAATAAGTGACAGTGGTTGTAGAAATGTTTTCTGTTTGCGTCTTGAAAACCAAAAGAATGTCGAAACAAAACCCCCTGTGACAAAGAGTGAAAGGATAAGCAGTTTAGGCTTGTCTGCGTCTTATCTGCTGGTCCTAGTCACTAATCATCAGACCAAGTATTGAACCTGACTAATTGGATCTTTCTAAAATGGGTAGAATTTTCTGAATTCTCAAATATCCGTTATTCAGAGGAGCGTTAACGCTGAAGTTGGCAGCTTATAAAAGTAAATGTTCAACTATATCACTCACATATATGTATGTAACAGGATCTGGAGGATCTCCGTATTTGGGATATGGGGGATAAAGTAGCGTTCGTGGGGCTGGGGATTTTTATGGGACTTCCTGTAAGACACTATAGTCAAACTCTCCCCAGTCTGGCGTTGCAGAAACCGGGACCAATAAATTACCGCACGTCGCCGGTTCAATAGCACTACCAACTTAAAGCAATAAGCTGAATTATACTTGACCCACGGCTGCCGATCCAGCGCTGCAGTCCCCATGATTGTTGTGATATATGATGTCACAGGAAATCATATGACTGATGAGAGGCTGCAGCATTGGCGCTCACATCCTGAGCACCATGATGCCAGGAGTTCAAGAATGTGACTGCAGCTTCTCATTGGGTGCAGCGTTCACATGATTTCCTGTGATGACATAGGTCACAACAATCATCGGGACCGAAGTGGGCTGCAGCGCTGTTGATTGATTTAATGCAGGCAGTGTTATTGCATTGAGGTTGTCAGATAAGCTGTGTATGTGTCTCAAAAAAAAAAGGCAGATCACAGGGTGTCCTGTTACTGTAACCTCCGGCAATCTGCTCTAATCTGGCAAAAATAGTTACATTTCGCTACAGCGCCACCATTGGAGTGATAAAGCATTATGTGGTAATACAGTGGGCTGTCTGTGTACTGCAAGAGTGCTGGTTACTTTCTTTCGTCCACTCATGCTAGCAGCTCATTTAAAGGACCACTCTGGCAAAAACAAGTTTTCATCCCTGCACTCTTTACCTGATTGCCTGTAACACTTCATCCTGTCTGATGCTCATCAGGCACCATCTTGATACTGCTTTCACTTGCACTGTTCTGTGCTATCAATCCCATGATGCATCAGTGCAGCATTACACAATCCGCTAGAGGTTGTACCATCTCTGCCTTGCAGCAAGGACAGTTTATCAGATAATTATCATTACCTTTGTATATTCTTCTAAATTAGCTAAAGACCATAAGTATACAGTCAGAAGGCTGAACTGTTATCTTCATTATAACGGTGTGAGAAGAGCTTTGTGATTATCAGTAACTGATAGGACTGTCTGTGTCCTCCTCTGAAGAGCATACCTGGTAGGGTCCATCACAGGACTTATTCTCACAGCAAAACTGACTAGTTTGAGACAATGTAAACCCAAGTAAATCTGGGCTGCTCAGAATTGAGATCACATGACCGCCTAGGGAGAAGGAGGCCAGGAGTTTCAGATAAAAAGAATAAGCAAAGTAACATTAGCCAACTTATATGTACTGGGGGGCTAGCTACCTAATGAAATCACTGGATTGGACACTTAAAGTATACTACCTAGCAGAGGGTGACAGTGAGCATAAGAAAAAGCTTCTCCCATTGTGGACTTGGTATGAAATCTTTTTTCCTTCCAGATAATGAACATTAGAAGAAAAAAAAAAAAGTAAAAGCATATATTTAACAATGTACATTTAACCAACTCTTCACGACTTTACTGTATATCTTGGGGATTGTTGTTGGTGTTCATCACAGTGTGGCTGAACTATCCCTTTTAAAAGCATGGAAAGTGCAGGTATTTATCCTGCAACATAGAAGTACAGAGGTTTTCCTCTAAAAGACAAATATGTAGGAGAGAACTCAGCCCTTTCAGCCTTTTATTCCCCCACCTGCCCAGTTTTAATGTTTGGGACGCCAGTCAAACTGCTTGACTATCCGAGTGGTGACAGGCTCCAGACACAAGCCCCCTGCCTGATACAATCTGTATTTTGGGGGAATAGTGTGAAATCTGAGCACTGGAGCCTGGTCTTTTCACACATAAACACGTTGTCTCCATCAAGCAGAACTTGTTAAAAGGCTAAATGTTCTTGACTAGTTTGTGCAGTTGTCTATTATGTGTATAACACACTCCAATGGACATCTTCCTATAAATACTATTCCTATATTCTGATGTCAAATATACAGAGGTTTTTCCTTTATACATTGAAAGGGCCCTGTGTAAAGGGTTTTAATAGACAAAACCCAGTACCCAACGTGATGCCCTCCATTACATGTGCCCCAATTTGTACTCTGTACCTCCACTAAATATGGGATTATGAAGTTGCACATATATCATATTATTCCCTAAGTCAATGGTTCCCATTGCTGTAAGAACAAATAGAACTACCGTCTTCATGGTGACTAAGTGGCTAGCACTGATGCCTTGCAGTGTGGAGGTTCTAAGTTTAAATCTGACAAAGAACATCATCTGCATGGAGTTTGTATGTTTTCTTTGTGGGTTTTTTTGCCTTTTCCTCTTCTCCAGAGAAGGAGCATGCATGGTGGCTCAGTAGTTAGCACTGTTGCTATGCAGTAATTGGGTCCCAAGTTCAAATCTGATCAAAGACCATGTCTGCATGGAGTTGTCTCAATTCAATTTCTCAAACCGTTTTCTCAAACAATAGCAAGGAGACGACTCGCACTTTTTGGTCATGTTGCACGCTTGTCAGAAGCTGTTCCGGCTCACGGTGCTCTAACCGCAGAAATTGCTAGGAAAATCGAGAGACGACCCCCTGCCGGATGGCAGAGGCCCCCTGGTCGTCCGCAGCACTTGTGGGTGCAACTGATAGGCAACGGTATCTCCTCTGACATCAACACCGAATGGAACAATGCTCTTGGTCGTGGTCATTCTAGATCGGCGCTACGGACCCTCGTCGTCCAAGCGTGATAACTAACTAACATGCAGATGTCGTCCTTGGTCCAACTTGAACATAGAATCCCAGCATTGCTGGACCAAATTTTTAGCAAAGTTTGATGCAAATTTGGGTTCTACAAGTTTAGATCACTCATCTCTACTCATTTTCATCAGAAAAGAATGACACAATAAATATAAATGAATTATAAAGTTAAAATTGCAATTCAACTTTTGCATTTCCATATATAAAAAGAAACTCTAGCCAAAGTTAATGATCCCTTTCACCCCCCTCTTTCTTGAGTATGTGATCACCCCATACAAGAATTTCATATGACTTTATATCAGAGGTTTCACAGAGAGCTTTATAATTTAAATCCTCCCTGGAATCCCTATTATGATAAGTCTACGTACCCTAAATGACCCTGAAATAGTGGTGGATTATCTTTTCCCAGACTCCTCTGTGTAGCCTTTGCTCAGCCATGGATCCAGAGCGTGCCGAAAACTGTCTCCATGGAGAGACGAGCGGTGGTGAAAAAATAAACTCTGGAGAATTTCAGCTATACACTGACTCATAGAAAAAATCTAAAGTTTTGTGATGTCTGCGCTGGTTAGTGAGGGCTTGGAGATATCTCTGCATTCAATTTTTTTTTTTTTTTGTAGAGTTACAAGCCAGAGCAAAGCGTAAAAGCAAAACCATTTTTGATGCTGACCCAGCCCTTGTAGTCTAGAGGTAGTCAAAAAGACTAAAAATATTATCTCCCTCACACCTAGACATATGCAAGATGTTGCTCCTGGATTGAGAGATTTTTTAAATTTTTTTTCTAAGATCCAACCAGTTTTGGTGGGTTCTGCCAACAATATACCGTCTATGGCTGTTGAGACAGATTGAATTGGTAAGATCCACCTTAATTAGGTACACAACAATCTAGCCTGGACAACCAACAACCAGCAAAAAGTGTCACGTCTACCACTGGTCTTCATGTAGACCTAACCTAAATCACCTGGATAAGTGAAACTGGCCCAAAATGTGCAATAGTGGTCATCCAATCCTGACTAAAATATGAGCATGCAAAAACATTGATCATCACAACGTCATCCGTTGACCTAGGCTTCCATAGTTTTGCTGCTGCTTTGGTGACCTTCTTTTCTTATTTCTCTAAAGCTTCGTCACCTACAGTGGAGCCTGGTCATGGAGAGTGTGGTCCCATCCGATAAAGGCAACTATACTTGTGTGGTGGAGAATAAGTATGGAACCATTCGACAGACCTATCAATTGGATGTTCTAGGTAAGTGTAGAGACTCAAGAGTTCCTCCAAACTGCCCTCAAGGTTTGACCATTTTTCTTAATAAAATTTTATTCCTTCAATTCCTCTTACATATGTATGAGTCTTACTAAGAAGTCTTTGTGTGTGGCGGCTCTTAAAGAACTTCTGTATACATGTACGGACCATACAATACCTAGTTTGTTTGTTGTGTTGTTTATGTACTTTCTGCAAAAGTTAGAGAAGGAAATTGTGTTTTTGGCAAATATATAATACATATCCAATAGCAGTAGCAGGCTAGCAGGGCATAGCTAAGTTGTTGGCAGCTTACTTGGACCGGCACACAGGTTCTTCAGAAATATTTGTACATGACTTTCACAAGCCACAATGTCTCCTCTGAAGAACGGGCTTTTGGAGGTCTCCAACTCATGTATAACAACATTGACGAGAGGCTTTCATGTAGGTCCAATGAAAGGTAAAAAGACCTGCCAAAAGCATTGGCCAAACTACCTTACAAATCTTGTTTGTGGTGTTTTGTTTTCTTTCTTATTTTTTAAGAAAAAACTGGGAGAACTGTGTATTTTGTTGTAGTGTTGGTGTTCTATACACTGATCATTTTAATGGTCATTTTTTTAGAGCGATCTTCTCACCGACCCATACTCCAGGCAGGGTTACCTGCCAATAAAACAGTTATAGTTGGAAGTGATGTGGAATTTCATTGCAAGGTTTACAGCGATGCTCAGCCTCACATACAATGGCTAAAGCATGTGGAAATTAATGGAAGTAAATATGGACTGGATGGAGATCCTTATGTTTCAGTTCTAAAGGTAAAGTTTGGAGCACAATCATTTTTTCTATGTTTTTATATGTTTTGTTTTCAGCCATCCTAGGTGCTATTCAGGGACCCATGATTAAATGTCCCATGCCCCCCAACTCCTTTGAATCAAGGTTCGGCATATTACGTAGACCCCCTACTGACCATTCATTGTCTTGTGAAAGCTGGAAGGATTCACCTTGGGGAAGGACCTCAATGGAAGACTTATCTTGTAGCCCTGTGGCTGTTACTTCTGAGTGGAAATTGATGGTCACAGTTCTATAGTCCAGTACATTAGATCTTCTGTAAAATGCTTTAATGGAAACGTCCTTTCCTAGGGGCTGGTTTCTTTTAGAGCTATCCAAAGCCATGAGATGCCAATTTTTTTTCCCAGAAGGTGTACTATCAATTGATACCTATGAAGGCTCTTACAATATCCATATCTCTGCATTTGGACACATAAAACAGATTGGAGTTTAATTTCTAATGTTTCCCCACATGACTTTTACCTCAGTTGACCACTTATGGCATATCCATAGGCTCAGGAGTTTCTGAAGTCCCATAGACCATATGGAAAGCTATGAATATACATGACCATCTTTTCAATCACTCCCCACCTGATTGGAATAGCAATCGGCTGCCTCTGCAGGAGATCGAGGTCCCTGTTCTCTGGATAAATGGGGCAACAACGTATCTAGAACCAGTAGTTCTAGCCTTGGGATTATGCTATTTTAGAGTGGAGGTACACTACGGGGCTAAATCACTATTGAGTAAGCTCCTCATCATACCATTCTTTATCTTTTTTATGATCTACAACTGGCCTACTTGAGTCGTAAAATGTGTACTTCCATGAAGGCTACATGGCATTTGCTAGTTTTATTTAAACTCCTTTAGTCTACTGTGCCAGGTTCAGCCAAGAGTCATTGTAGGTCTACTTATGGCGATTAAGACCTCTTTAAGAAGTATCTGCCAGATTGAAGTAACTAACTTAAAAAAAAAAAATCATTCAAGATTAGCTATTTCTTTCCAAAACACAATAACTGAGTCATTGACTGTCCTTTTAGTCGGGGTAGGAGGATAAATGTAGCTCTCTCATCTCACTCAGCCGTGACAGTATTTAAATTCTGTGCAGTAACTTGACTTACTCTGATATAATAGCTTTTTGCCTTATTCTCCTGTTAAAAGTTTCTCATTACTTGTCTAAATAGAAGTAGTTTTATCCTCCATTTTTCAGGAGATTTTTTTTCTTTGTGAATTCTAGACCCATATTTTCTTCCTTTTTCGTATTTTTTTTATGCTATATTCATATTTGTAGTAGTAGAATGTTAAACTGTATTAATTTAGGCATCTGGCTTCATATCTGTACAAGGTACAACATATGCAGGAGTTATACAATCCAACAGTGGGCTAAAATAGAGTGGATTTGAATAAAGTTTTTCATGCTCTTAAAATATAAAAAAAAAACTTTGCTCTTTTTAATTTAATGGAATTCTTTTAGATTAGACAATGAGTTTAAATAAGAATAAAAAGCTGGAACACTGTTGCCCATATTCATATTGAATATTTTACCACTGAAGTTCTGTTTTTTTGCCTTTTTTTATTCTGGATCAACATATGTCTATAAGTAGTTTTATAGATATTTTTGGATATTGGTTTTTATCCTCCATTTTTAGTGCAATATTTAGATTAAGTGAGAAATATTTGATGGGTCCGTATCTGCTTGTTCTCACCCCTGGGACCCCCACTGATCCCAAGAATGGGGGCCTCGTGCCCCCTATACTCCTTACTGTGAGCTTACTATACGTCCCGCAATGAGAAGGAAACTGAACGAAGCGCTGATCACAACAGCTCACTGCCGCTCCGTTCACTTTCAATGAAACTGCTAGCGATAGCGGTGGTGGTGGTCTCAACGGTGAGACCCCTACTGATCAGATCCAGTGGATTACTTGTGGTCCTGATACAACCCCTTAAGGGTAAAGGTAAACAATGCAATATTTCCATTGGCTTCTAAAAATAATTGCCACCTTCTATTAGCCACTAAGTTACAGCCTTCCAATAGAGCATTGCGATCTTGTAGAACATGCTGAGTATTGTGGTTAAACAGTGGCTACCAAGAGTAGCCAATGCGTATAACATGGCTTTTCTAAGCATGAAGACCCTATCGGACAGGTTGTAGACCAGCATTACCGTGTTTATTTCATGATGATTGATCGAGGTTTGAAGCCATATTCTGAGTTTTAGTGTTTGCTGTTCCTGCAGACATGGATAAGCAATATTTCAGAAGCTGATGTTCTCTTAAATCTGTACAATGTGACAACTACAGATGAAGGAGCCTATATATGTAGAGCCAACAATTTCATCGGCCTAGCCGAAGCTACATTTTGGCTCAACATTTACAATTCAACAGCAGGTAAAACCATAGACTCGAGATTTTGAATCTAAGCTGAAAGGAAAATGTCCTGCATATTCTTGGGTCTTTGGTTACTTAATGATTTGGTGTTTCCACCACCATTGGTGCTTCCGTCACTTCAAAATCAAGAGGTTGCGATGAAAAAGAAACCCACAACCAGCGTCCCTGTACACACACTTAGAAGACAAAAAATATTATCTGTGATCTTAATCAAGTCATGCTTATCTCATCTTGTGCCCCTTCTAAACTCGAATAGAAGTCACCATAAAGGCAGCCACTTAATCGGCTAAACCCATGTACCTGATGGTCTAACCTGCCAATTTCCAATATGCTAAGGAAATTCCTTTGGTCAGTTGTACTTCTTGAGGTTGCTTTCTCATGAACTGCCAAAACATAGTGTTTATACCAAGCAAACAAAACCTATTTTAGGCCCATATTCCAAAATGGTTGCTCTCATTCAAAGTTTGTTTCCTTGAGAAGATTTTATACCAAAATCGGACAGGGAACCTAAATAACTACCTCCATAGATATGAACTCTGAACTTCTACATCCAATAGTATTAAGAAATCTCAAAAACGTTTGAGGTTTTTAGGTTTTGCCCCAAACAGAAGATCCGTTGCTCAAGCTGTGTTGTGGGTCCATTTTTCAGATCTCATTCACTTGCATGCCACATTGGTGGGACAGATCTTAGAAAGCCTGGTGAAGGGTTCTGGTCTATCTTTTTTTCTCCTACAGGTGATAAGCTTCTTTGGGTCATTCCTCCGATTTTCATCGTCCTGTTGGAATTCTGGCTTCCTTGCATTAGTTTTCATTAGTGTTATTATTTTTCTTCCCTCTTGTTTCCTCTGTATGTCCTGTTTTTAGTTTTATTTCTTTCCATTCTTTTTTTAGCCTACGGGTGTATACTCCTCGGATAAGGATATTGAGGTTCTCGTTTTGCGCAATGTGTCTTTTGAGGATGCTGGGGAGTATACCTGTCTGGCTGGGAATTCTATTGGCTATTCACATCACACTGCTTGGCTGACCGTTCTACCAGGTATTCCCTCCTGCCTCTTTTCTGTGATTCCTTCTATATAGCCAAGAAATGCCAAACAAGAATCCATTGATTTTAAGTTGCCAGAAGGGTAAAATGATAAAATTGTGGACAAATGACAAAGTCATATCACCGATACATAAAGTATCAGATGCATTTGGATTGGGTTAATGGATAAAAACTAGTCCAGTTAAAACGTATAGTGTCCTCTATGGAAACTTCTTTTAATTTTTCCATAGATGACCCTAAGCATTTTTTTTTTGTTTTCTTTTGTTTTGTTTTTTTTGTTTTTTATGGCATGCTTTGTGTCTGTTTGGCATTTCTGTACATATATCTTACTTGTTGGACCTTTTTATGATGATGATGTAAGTATGTCGAATTAGCTCTGTGTCTGCTCTGTAAATCATGGTGTTGGATTCCATTACCCTTTGCTTTTGTGTCGCTTATTCCACAGCATGCTTCTGCTCTCATTTCACTGACTCTAGATTTATTTCTGGTGAATCAGACCAGTGTTTTACATGTAATAGTCGTTATTCTTCTATTTTTATTTCACACTGCAAATATATATTAGACACATACATATTTCCTATTTATTCTCTTATATCTTTTATTAGAGTTTTTTTCTTTTTATATAAAGGAGTGTTTCCTAGCTTAAAAATGCTTCACAACTACTCTGTCCTCCTGGTTCCTACTAACCAGGATATGTGACTGCTGCAGCCAATCCCTGGCCACAGCAGTGACCTTCTAAAGTCAGCGATTGGCCGCAGCACTCACATGACTTGGTCAGTAGCCACCAGGAAGGACAAAGTGATTTTGAAGTAATTTTAAGTTATGGAAAAACCTCTTTCAGGTTAAGGCCCTGTTAACACAGCAGAATTTACAGTGGATTCCGAACCGAAATCCGTACAAATAGGGTCTCATTCACTTTAATGGGAATCTGCGCCGGCATGGAATTTTTTTTCTGGAGACAAAAAAATAAGTGACGTGTCACATCTTGTTGTGGAATCCACGTTGGGAAATCTATCCATGAATTAGTCCTAAGGAACAAGATTTAATCTGTAAGCGAAAGTGTGACAGAAAACTGTGGCTGAACTTTTTTTTTTCTTTGCCACAGATTGAGGTGGATCCACGATAGATCAGATTTTTCCAACTCCGATTCTGCTTTGTGAATAAGGCCTAAAGCAACACTCCAAGCAAAACTGATAGTGTTGTGCTAAGTGCTGGGACAGAGGGAGGTGTGCATGACACCAGGAGCCTCTTTTTGGTATTTTTGACTTTGTCATTCACCACTCCATCTGATCCTTTTTTAAATTAAATTTTTTTTGATTGGATTTGCTTTTGTATGGGGATTACTGCCTCTTTCAACATTAAAGGGTTTTTCTGGGCATAAACTATTAATGACTAGAGATGAGCGAGCGTACTCGGATAAGCACTACTCGCTCGAGTAATTGGCTTTATCCGAGTATCGCTGTGCTCGGGTCTAAAGATTCGGGTGCCGCTGCGGCTGACAGGTGAGTCGCAGGGGAGAGCGGGCGGGAGAGAGGGAGAGAAAGATCTTACCTCCGTTCCTCCCCGCTCTCCCCTGCAGCTCCCTGCTCCGTGCCGGCACCCGAATCTTCAGACCCGAGCACAGCGATACTCGGATAAAGCCAATTACTCGAGCGAGTAGTGCTTATCCGAGTACGCTCGCTCATCTCTATTAATGACCTATCCACACAATAGATTATCAATAGTTAATCGCTGTGGACCCGCCGCTCAGGATCCCCAGCGATTAGTTGATCACCCAGCCCACTGTCAGTGCAGCGGGACTGGACGTTGTCATCAGGGATGGGAGTGGAAGTGCCATGGCCAGCTTCACTCCTATTGAAATAATTGGGAGCTAGAGTCTTCTATTACACCCTCGGAGTCAGAGGCAGAAATGCCGCAACTGTAATAGCCAACTTCAGCTCCTGTTGATTTTAGTGGGAGTGAAGGAAGCCCACTATGGCACTTCTGCTGCTATCTGTGATGACAACGTCCAGTCCCGCTGCACTGACAGCGAAACGGATGATCAGCTGATCATCAGAGATCACGAGGGGCGGCTCCCTGGCGTTTAACTATTGTTTGCCTTATCCTGAGTAGCTTTCACCCAGAAAACCCCTTTAATTTCAAGTCAGCACAACAAATTTGTACCCCGTTGTACAACAAAGCCGCTAGGTGAAGAGATGATGACGCGTCAGCAAGTGTTATGTCTCCTTCATTTTTACTCAAGAACATCTCTGTACGTACAGTGCTGGATGTGCCTGGTCCAATTTCACTGACTGGGGCTGAGTTGCTGTACCAGGCGCAGCCACAACTGTACGTACAGCACGGCGCTATAAAAAAAAATAGCGGGATGTAGAGCTTACTGGACATGCCAGACCTTTCACTGATCCCTGGGAGAGCTGGAAGTCAAATAAATAAAATATTGAATGCCTATCATCTCAGTATATTAAAGCCCCAGAAAAATCCCTTTCCAAAAGCAGAGTCCTGACTCTAGAACCTGAAAGTTCTGCCATTTTCAGTACATAGAGAAGGTTGTTCTTAACCTGTTTCTTCACCTAAAGCCAATTGAGTATTGCACAGCACATATTTAGTAGTTTAGACTCCTTTGTCTACTTCTTCCTTTTACGGGTCTTTATAAGGTTTAGAATATTTATATATTTTTTTTCATTCCAACAGAACCAGTTATCAAAGTAGAACCCACTCCCTCCAACTCAGTCAGTATCCTAATTGTGGTGACCGTAACCATTGTCTTCTTCTTGGTGGTCATTATCATCATAGTCACCTACCGCATGAGGAACACTTCCAAGAAGGCAATGAGCACACCAACTGTGCAAAAGGTCTCCAAATTTCCACTGAAACGACAGGTAACAGAAAGTAGATACAAGATTTCTATCTCTTTTCTTCCCTCTACCTTCTCTACTTTTTCATAGGTTGTACATTACCTTAGTTTTGACTGGCTTCAGACCAGTAGTGGTACACTTGTAAGTTCAGGGACCACACAACTTCCCCCTCACCTCTATGTATAAATTGTCTATTATATCCATTACCACTGTTTAATGTCCACATGATGGTCAACACCTCCGAAAAATCTTGTATGACCTTGCAGATTAGTGTACAAGCCTATGTGTGAAATAAAGATGTACATCCTAGATGAGCAAGCCATGTCTCTCCAGCTTTAGAACTGCTAGTACCAGGACTCCATCTGTAGATGAAATGGTCTGGTTGAATCTTTCTTTTTACCATTTGTTGGATGCATTGTAGATATATGTTCACTAAAGGTTTTACAGTCTTCTATTCCATGCCATACATGGGAATGGATTGGTGGCCTATACATGTGGCTTAAGATGTACGACCCTACACTTAGGTTCTCTTGCTTTCTGCATGCCTAATTTCAAGCATGGTGTAACCTTTTTTTTTTTTACTTTTGTCTCTTCTACCTAATAATGAAGATGTAAATGTTATGACCTGTACAAGCATATTCCGGGCTTGTCTGAAACACGGTTGCCTACCGTCATCTATCGCCTTCCATACTTGAAACACCTTACATGACCAAAACTGATGCTTCACTGACAATTGGTGCAAATTTTGCCCATATTTGAACCCCACCAAATTTTCATTTCCTTGTAGAAAAGAGGAGCATTGCATTAATTCAGAGCAGATTTTTCCTCTTCCTATGCGGCCAAGTTCTAAGGCTGATCATCATATGAATCCTAAAACGAGGCTTTATATAGCTCTATGGGTAGCTTAGAAAAGCACTCTAGAAGGAATACAAATAGTCCCCTGTTAGTAATAACCCCCTCCACTACCGACAGCAATGAAAAATGCATGACTAAAATCCATGCTGAAGGACTGAGGACAGTTGGGTAATACTTTCTTTAAAACAGTTCAGTACCCTTTGGCAGTATAGCAAGTGCCACTGTTCGCCTTCACAATGGGGGTGGGGGTGGTATCTGGCATAGTAAAACATTTGCCAAGGTACATGTTGTTCAGAAAACAACCAAATGTTTTAAAGAGTTTTGCTTAAAGGCTTCCTTTTCATGTTCTTGTACAGTTACAGCTCAATGCCAGGAGGGTTCTATCAGCTGAATGGATTATTCTGATGCAAAACTGTCTTCTAATGAATGAGGTTTCTTTTCCCTCCCAAAATATTGCATATTCATGTTTTAAAGAAGAAATAGCTTTACATACTATATATTCTATATCTTATATATCACATTTCCTTTTGGGTGCTTCGATCATTCATTCTCCATACTGTCTTTCTTGTGGGGTTTTAACATGTCTATCTCCTCTCTCCTATTTGCGGTTGCATGATACAGAACTCTGAAGTGCATGTACTTGTAAAGGATTTTGATCTTTTACCCATACAGGGAACGAGTTGAAAGAAATGTAATGTTTTATAACCTCAGATATCCCCCTACCCGCCCCAGAACAGAACTGGAGAGCATATGTTGCAATGTGTTTGTTGCCTTCCTGGTAACCTTGGAGGTGCGCAATTCCCCGAACATGCTGTGGTGCTCATTATAATGATAGTAATGACATTTAAATGTATTCCCAGCCAGAGAAAAAAATGGTGATGAGTTTATCCAATTTACATTTTGATGGCAATGAAATGCTTGAAAAATAGAGAAACTTAAACCCCTTCCTGCCCAACCAGACCATGTTAGATGTCTTCATATTTCTCCTTTCTTCCTCTTTTCTCCTTTTTCCTAAATTTTTTTTTGTTGTTTTTCTCCATAAGTTCAACAATTGGCAATAATACGCTCTTTATTTGCTTTATTTAAGCAGGTGTCTCTGGAGTCCAACTCTTCCATGAATTCCAACACCCCGTTGGTGAGAATTACCCACTTGTCCTCCACTGATGGGACAATGTTGGCCAATGTTTCGGAACTTGGATTGCCGGCTGATCCCAAGTGGGAATTATCAAGATCTAGGTGAGTTCCAACTTTTTTGTGGACATTTTTAAAGGTCAAGAAAGCCTTATCAAGTCCAATTGTTCATTTTTATTTTTCTTTGTTCTAGGTTGACACTGGGGAAACCATTGGGTGAAGGATGCTTTGGTCAAGTCGTCATGGCTGAAGCGATCGGTATTGATAAAGACAAACCAAATAAAGCCATAACTGTAGCTGTGAAAATGTTGAAAGGTAAAAAAGTTTTTGTTTTTCTTTTCTATGCTACACGGTTTAAATAACATGTTAGCTTTGCTCAATGGGTTGATACAATTTTTTTCTTGAGGGGTGGGCTTGTTGGTTAAATGGGTTGTATCAAAAAATGCTTTTATCACCTATTCACAAGATGGGTGATAAAGGCCTGATCAGTGGGGGACTCACCACTGAGACCCCCCACTAATCCTGGGAACGGGAGTCCCTCATCATCCTCTTCTGTCACTGCACCTACCTGCAGTGACTTCCAGCGCAGCTACCCGGATCCCTCCTGCTCTGGCGGCCTCTGTAGCAGTCAATGTGCTGCTCATTGTACTTGTGCCTACTTGGCCAATCAGTCTTCAGAGGTGATACAGCCAAGAATGGCACATGACTGCTGAAGCCAATGATTGGCTTAGCAGTCATGTGTACAATGAATGGCATGTAAAGTCTGCAGCTTCTTTCGGGATTAGAGTGGCTCTTGTGCTGGACCAGGATGACCTTTAACAGATGGGTATTCATTTTTTTTTTTTTTTTTCCATGATTCTCTGCCGATTTATATATATTTTTTTCCTTTTTAGTCCCAGAGAACCTCTCTTAACTAAATTTTACATTTGTGTTTTTCCCCACTAGAGGACTTGACCTTCGATCGTTTGATCGCTTACATACTTTTTGACTACTTTACCCTATGTTTTACATTTTAATATTTGCTCTCTTGCTTGCTTTGCAGATGATGCCACTGATAAAGACCTCTCAGATCTGGTTTCTGAAATGGAAATGATGAAGATGATTGGAAAGCATAAAAATATCATCAATCTCCTGGGTGCCTGCACACAAGATGGTAGGTTTCTGTAGATTGTGGCAGGAGGGGGGGTGCGCCAAGTGTGGATTAACCTAAAAAGTATTTTGCACTTCTGTAAGTCTTTTTCCACCTTCAGACAATCTGTTGGGGGTATTTACATGTGAAACATTACCGTGATATCTGCATGAATAAACCACAACTAAATAAGAGGAGATCATGGCCTTTCTCGAAAGGCCACATTGCAGAAACCATGGAGTTGTTAAGTCGACCCAGTCTCATGAAAAGGATGCTCTAGAACTCAGAACTGGAGCAAAAATTTCTTAAAATCAGCAGTTCTGACTGTTTTTGATAGAAAAAAGGACTGAGCCTTTAGTCGGTCAACCTCTCCCTGATGAGGGCCCCTTCCTGTACTACCAGGGTGGCTGCCTGAACTTATTAGTGGCACTTTGCGGTGCTTTTTGATAAATGATGTATAATAAAAAACATCCTGCACTCTCCTATAACATTGGCAATAAATTACCTTATGTGAGCAGCAGCCGCTTCATGATGAGGTACAGGCTTCGGGGAAAAATGTGGCAGAACATAAGTTTCTCTGCCAAAGACCAAGTAATGTTAAAGTGAGTAGAGGATAGTAATGTGCAGAAAATATGTACACCCCATTTTTCCTCCTTCAGGAAATCAAATAATGAGGATCATCTCCTAAACGGGTGATATCTGAGTAGATGGTGGACTCGGTAGTAGTTGTTACTGCTGAGACAATTGCTTCACAGATTGTAAGCGGATTTACAGCAAGCAGGGCCACACTACTTAAAGTCTATAGTGGATTAGATTATTGATGGGATGAGTAATTGGTAATGTTTTTCTCTCTTTTTTTAATAGGTCCTCTTTATGTCTTGGTGGAATATGCATCCAAAGGAAATCTTAGGGAGTATCTAAGGGCTCGCCGTCCTCCTGGGATGGACTATTCATTTGATACCTGTAAGATTCCGGCTGAGCAGCTTACTTTTAAGGATTTAGTCTCCTGCGCTTACCAGGTCGCCCGTGGCATGGAATATCTAGCCTCTCAAAAAGTAGGTTCACTGAAGCTAAATTATTGGTTCCAGCAACAGGTTTACCTTTAGGTTGCGGGGTGAAGATGTTGCATTGAGAAACTTGCCTTCCGGCATCAAAAACACTACCCTACCAAAGGTAATTGGACACCTGAGTAAGAATCAGAAGTAGTATTTATGTCCTTATATTAATACTTAGTGGGGTCTCCTTTGGCTAATGCTAATGACATCGGATACTCTCCGTATCATACTTTCTACTAACGTCTGATACACTTTAACTGGTATTTCCCTCCATTCATCCTGCAAACATCTGACAAGTTCTCTTAAAGTAGATGGATGCTGTTAAGATTTCCTGATTCGACATTCGAGTTCATCCCAAAGATTTTCAGTAGAGTTCCGGTGGGAAACTGTGCAGCCAGTCCAATCATGGAACACCCACATCCTAAAACTAATGTAAAACACGGTTGGATTTGTGAAAAGGCGCATTGTCCTGTTGGAAGTATGGCTGACCATTCCCCGAGTATTACCACATTGTCAGCAGCACATTATTATGTAGACTGTCAAGGTACACCACCGTGTTCATGGCTCTTGTCCCTACAACCAACAGACTGAGACCATGTCATGTAAAACCTCCCCAGACCATAACGGAACCTCCGCTGTCCTTAACTGTTGGCACAACACACTCGGGCAGAAGGCATACCCCAAGCATCCTCCACACCCAGGTATGTCCATCTAATTGAAGATGAGTTCATCACATTCTTCTGTTGCTCAACTGTCCAATGACAACGGTCCTTGCACCATTGTAGACTTCCCATTGCATCTTTTTTGAGAGAACTCACCTAGACATTTACAGGATGAATGAAGGGAAATACCAGCTGAAGTGTATCAGACATTGGTAAAAAGTATGCTGCGGAAAGTGTCCGATGTCATTAGGGCCAAAGGAGACCCACTAAATATTAACGTATGTAAATAAATGCGATTTTTGATTTTTGCTCAGGGGTCCAAGTACTTTCAGTAGGATAGCATATAATGTTGTGTCAATATTCTGACTGATGTTCAACCTTGTACAAAGGATGCCGGTGCAAGGAGTTAGACGACAATTCCAGCTACATCTGTACGTTGTTCTGCATGAAATCAGTTCTTTTTCTTTAAACATTATGTCTCTCTAGGGCATTGATGACTTGTCATCCACACCCCTCTTAGTTAATGAAGGGATCACTCTCACGCCAGCTCTCTCCGCAAACACAAATAACCTGCGATGCTCTGCATGTGCAGCTGAATCATTCTCCTAATAAAAGCGCATGGTACGGTGGGATGTCAGCAGTTCATTCATCTCCGAAACGCTCCCCCGATGATCTTGCTGATAAACAGACCACCACAATAGTCCCATATAGTCAGCACGGTGTCCCTCGCCTGGGCTGATCCCTGCACTATAAGGAGTGGGGGGGTTGTTCCATTATCTCTTTGTCCTCCACCAGAGTACACAGCAGGGACAGAATGAAAGACTGGGACATCTCTTTAGCTTACACATTCTGCCTGTGGCTTTGTATATCTGAACTCCACAGCACCAGATGCTTCAGGCAAAGCTCATTGTGCAGGTTGTCAAAGCTGGATGACTTCTACCATAACCTACAGCGTTGTGAACTTTGCATTTGAAGCAGAGCCCAGGCTTAAGGAAAGGGTTCATATACTTTTTCTTACTCTCTTGTAATCACGAGTCTCTCTGAACACAACTTTTAACTTTTAGAATACACTATGTGAGTTTGAAGAGGTCAGGAAGTGGCTACTCAGTGCTGCTGAACGTTCTACAGATGTAGCAGAGCTGAGCTGTGTCATTTAGCAGACTTAGGGCTGGTAAGGTTATGTCAAAGTGAGACGTATTTTCCGCCATGGGAAAACATCCATGAATCTCATTATAAATTGACATGCTGAGAAATTAGTCAATTTGGACTGTGCATTTTTTTTTTTTCTGCAGCGAGCGGATGAGGTTTCCTTAAATCCTATCCACTTTGCTTCTTTGAAATACTCATGGCGGGAAAATAGGCTACAAAATAAAAATACAATCTTATTTGTATAGCGCCAATTTATTATGCAGCGCTTTCAGTTAACTTATTACCCCCCACCAAGCTCAGTACTCGATTTATTGACCTCAGAAGGATAAGTCAACCTTGAGCTGGCCGACTGAAGCATGTGGGGATTGAGCTCACAACCTTCAGGTCATGAGCGAGAGCTTAGGACTGCATTTCTGATGCCTTAACACTCTGCGCCATGTGAAATGCCCCAAAAAACAAGGGGCCTTATCAACCACTAGAGCTATAGTGTTCCCACGTTATCTGACTCGCCCCCAACCCCTCTTATTGTGGTTCTGACACACCAAGTGTGAGTGCAGGGCCCTCAATCTTTGATAGAGGTAAGGTCATCACCCATCAGACATTTTAGATCATAATATAGATATATATATACCATAAAGGGTTGTTATTGGAATGTCCATTTAAGGAGGGCTGTAACTTACTGATGCTGTAAGTCATGGACCCTTAGGATGCCGGTCTCTGTTAGTTTACATAGGACTGCAGGTAATCTTAACTTGGTGAGTTATCAAGATGACTTGTCAATGCAAATGAAGTGTCAGCTCTGCCTTGTATGTTTCTATACGTTCCTCCATATGGATCTAGCATGTACATAAAACCCATATGGATGTATCCAGTGTCTGTGGATAAGAGTAGATGAACAAATGCACTTTCTGCGCTACAGAAGTCCTTTGTGTTTTATTGCTAAATTGTGCCCTCTAGAGGTTAAAAAAATTCCGTTTCATGGTTTTCCCTGTTGGCTGTTTTTTGGTTGCTTCTCTGCTCCATCTGATGCTCTAAATCTGCTGTGCTTATCCTGCAGCTCCCCAGCTGTTGGGGCACGATAACTTTCCATACAGTCTAGGCCATGTTCACATGGGGGCGGAGGCGGATTTTCCATATGGACCCTTCGTATGAAAAATCGCGGCATTTACAGTAGAAGAAAAGTGAATGAGATTTTAAAAACGCTGACTCTGTACAAAAAATCTGCACAAATGTCCAACCTGTCAATAATGTCCAGCCTATCAATTATATTTTTACCCTTTGGGAATCCACCTCTTCTCATTGAGGGGGTGAATTTCGCACCAAAATCAGTGTTAAAATCTGTACGAAATGTGTGCGGGTTTTGATGCAGACTTCCGGCTGTGGATATTTCACATCAAATCCGCTCCGTGTGAACATGCTCTTGGGGTGGTGCGTTCACACATCGCTGATCTGTTGCAGATTTTGGTGCAAATTTTGATGTAGATCTGCAGCAGATTTCATCCCTTCAATTGAATTCAACTGAAAGGGTAAAATCTGCCGCAGGTCTGCACTAAAATCTGCGACAAAATCCACAATGAATCAGCGATGCGTGTATGCACCCTTAATGATAATTTCACACAGGAGCGAGTGCAATAGGAGGCCGCGAAACTTGGCTCCTTATTGCGCTTGCCAACGTGCGATATCCCTGCAGTTGTTTTTGTGTTGAGGACTCCCAAGTGTTTCCCATTGATTGCAATGGGAAACCTCACACTCGTGTGCACATTGCATACATTCATCCAGTTGGATTCCATTTTCCTGCTTGCGTTCGTCTTTCGGTTGTTGGCTGCACTTACGCTGAACGATTAGCGTTCATTTTTACTCATTTTGAGCGTTTTTTTTTGTTTGTTTGTTTTGTTTTTTTTTGAGTGATCGTTCTTTGTAATAGGACTTTTATTCTCAAATGCCCTTTGACCTTGTCTAAATGAGCTTGTTCACTCCGACTCTGTACCCGTGACGTTACTTCCCAACATCATGGGTACTGTCCACTTCCTTGAGGTGTCATGGTTTGATAGGGAAGATTTATGACCTGTCTGACACCAGAACCATTTTTGTTGCCCATAGCAGCCAGCTTGGCTCTCGTTCCTCATAGTGCTGAGGTAAAGTGAAAGCTGCGCTGTGATTGGTTGCTATGGGCAACAAAGGTAGTTTTTCATAAATCTGCTACATAATCTTCGTTCAGGTTACTTTTCATAGGGAACCAGACAAAAATGATAACATTATTGAGGATTATTTGGATTTCGTCACAAGCGAATTGCCCTGTATAAAGATATTCACTTAAAAGAAAGAGAACAGATGTCTGTGCCAGAGTTTTCTTATACTGAACTATAACTCTCAGCATTCCCTAACCGCTTCCAGCTGGGGAAGAACTGGGTCATGATGGGATGAAACATTAATCATGAAATATGGACGTTCTCCAACTACTAACCTGATTCCTATGTTCAGCTGCTGCGGTTTCAGCCTTTAGGTGGCCGACTGTATTACAGGGTGGGCCAGAACCACACTGTCTTTGTTCCCCATAGCAACCAATCACAGCGCAGCTTTCATTTTACCTCAGCAGTATAGGAAATGAAAGCTGCATTGTGATTGGTTGCTATGGGCAGCAAGGACAGATTCTTATAGACCGATTTCATAAGCGTGTGGGGCCGGCCTACTTTTCCGTGGCCCACCCTGTACTATAAAAGGGAGTACATACTCTTGAAACACTTCAAAAGTAAAAAATGAAGCGCCCTTTCATGTATTCGTGAAGTATCTTACAGTTTTGCATATGCAACTGCTAATCGGACCTATGTGTCTCCATGATTTATACTGCAAACAATCCTTTAGAGCGATTCGCCATTCATGTTTTAAGGTTCTTTTACTTGGGCCAGTTATCGGACCCGAATGTTACTACAAACACTCGTTTGCCTGGCATTTGGGCTGTACAAAAAGATGAATGATCACCGGTGAACGAGCAGACGCTCAGCTGATCAAGTCATTAAGACAAATGTGAGAGCGCACAAGGTTTCGGGCTTGGGGTTTCCCCGTTTCTACTGAGGTACCGGACACTCAAGTTGGAGGTGTTCTGATTTACTCCAGCTCTGAGACCAGGAGTGCAGACTCAGTACTTCTAGGGTCACCATGGTGCCACTATCTACGTACTCGAGTAGGGACAACCGCAAGGACTTGTGTCCCGGTTCAGGAGAGGGCTATGTTTGGAAATGCGTTCAATCGGTAGTGTTGGCACGGAGGCTCCGAAGATATGTCTCAAAGGGAGCCAACATAGATGCTCGAAAACATTAATTAACAAGAGCACAAACCATTTAGCAGTTCTATAACTTCCGTTTCCTGGGGAAGATAAACAGTCTCTGGCTACTTGTTGGGTATTGTAAATCCAATAGTCTCTACCTGTTTTGGAGCCAAATAAGTAAACTAACAAGTTTGAATAATCCACGTTGGCGGAGTGTGCCTCTCTCGTTATTCAGGATTAAGCAAAGTCCTCTCTCAACCTCCGGGGTTGAAACAAAGTCCTCTTCTCTGTACCTATGGTCCTAATCCAGAGGAAGAAAGGGAAATGAGGAGGTAGAAGGCTCTGAGGCTTGTCTTGAGCAATGTTTCTTCCATCAGAGGAGTCAGTACCCGTAGGGTGGTGGTTTCTTCCATGCAGACGTGTCTAGGAGATTATCTCCAGCTCCTCACTCCACAGCGTAGCTGCTTGCTCTACTTCCTGACGCTTTCCCACTCAGACTAGCACCACGTCCTTGCCCCCTCTTAAAAGCCACAATAAATAAATTATATAGAGCCTCATGTGGCGCAGAGTGCTAAGGCAGCAGAAATGGGAGTTCAATCCCCGCTTGGTTCAGGTAGCCAGCTCAAGGTTGACTCGTTGACTCTGCCTTCCATCCTTCCGAGGTCGATATAATAGGTACCCAGCTTGGTGGGGAGTAATTAATAAATTATTTGAAAGTGCTGCGGAATAAGTTGGCGCTATAAAAATAAGGTTTATTTAATTTTTATTTTGCAATGATCTGCCCTTACGAAACAACTAGTGAACTAGGTCCTTTTACAAGTAATCTTCATACTTCCAAGGAAGGGGCTGATGGAGTGGACTACAGGATTAGGCTACATGGGGCTTCTTTGTAGCCTGTAACCATAGAGACACATAACTCTGTAAAGGAGCTGCATACAGAAAATGGTAGAATATTTTTAAACCAAAGTTGCTTTATTTTTTTTCATGCTTTATATTCTACATGTTTATTTAAATTGCGTTTATAATAATTTTGCCACAGAATTTTGAAGTATTGCTCCATTTTCTTGGCAGTGCATTCACCGAGACCTCGCAGCCAGGAATGTGCTCGTTACCGATGATAATGTGATGAAAATTGCAGATTTTGGCTTAGCCAGAGACATTCACAATATAGACTACTACAAGAAGACCACAAATGTGAGTTGCAAGATATACTTTCATTGACCCAATGAGTTTGTATGTATCTGAGCACCAGTGATATGGACATTAGATTGTAAGCTCTATAGGTCAGATACATTAATTGAATGTATAGTCATTGCTACAGTATCCTTTTGCAAGAAAGCCGAGTGACTTTCTATATGGCGGCCATTAAAGCTCACATAGCTTTCCTAGACTCCTGATTAGCAAGTCTGCCCAGCCACCGGTGTCACAGGGGTATGCTACCACATAACTGGGAAGATTAACCTTTTGGATCGCTTGGTGACCACCTAGGGCGTAACTTGAAGCTCCTGGGCCCCAATGCAAAACCTGTAACAGGGCCCCCAACTAGTACTGGGCTCCCTATATGGAGAAGAGAGACCTTAAGGGCCCAGGTGCACCCCCATCCTCTGCATCCCCTATAGTTACACCCCTGGTGACCACCACTGAGTGAACTTTATTGGCAGTCTTGCTGGTTGTCGTCCATATTTTCCAGTAGCCGATAAAATAGAATTGTTAACCCTTTGAGAGGGACTACTTATTTTGCAGGTGATCACATAATGCGTTGACTAGACCTCTAGCGTAAAGCAATAATATTGATAGCGTTTTCGAATAGGCTGACCGGAGACGTCATGGATAATCATTGTAGAGGATGTTATGAGGTCTCTTGCTTTATTTCCAGTGTACGCTTTAGCCGGGACACAGCTGTAGTCAGCAGTCACCAGTAAAGGGTTTAGATAGGGGATTAGGAGGGAAGATAGGATGGTGCCAGGGTGGCTGCTCCAATGTGCTGATGGTACAGTCTGTTTTTTTGTCTTTCCAATTACAGGGTCGGCTGCCTGTGAAATGGATGGCTCCGGAAGCATTGTTTGACCGCGTCTACACTCACCAGAGCGATGTGTAAGGATTAACATTCCCTCTCATGAAGTGCTGTTGTCTCGTCATATAAGCACATTGCGATGGAAACAAAGCTGATGTCATGTTTATAAGAAACAATGGTTTACCACATAGCACCGCTATATAGCGTGAAGGCAGATAAAAACTAGGAATACATCACATAGTATCACGGGTTGTAAGACTGGAGGAAAGACACACATCCATCCAGTTCAGGCTAGTATCCTGCAATGTGTATCCAGAGGAAGGTAAACACCCCATGAGGTAGACGCCAATTTTCATCGTGGAAATTTTTCCTTCCCGACCCCAAATCCCTGGATCAATGACCTATGTCCAGTAGTCTAGTGACTATAACCTGTAAGATTACACTTCAGGCCCCTCTTGAACTCTTGTAGTTGGTTCGCCATCGCCACATCTTTAGGCACCACGGCCATGCATGTGGGACCAGCACACCATTCAATCTCTTTTTCGCTCTGAAGGGTGCAGTGAGGAGGAGAGGGGGACACGGAACCTCCCATTGTCAGGATTGGTGTTGGTTTCCCCACTGATCAGACCTTTATCACCTATCCCATGAATAGGTGATAAGTCAATTGTGGTACAACACCTTTAGGTTTACTGTCAACTAAAATCCCCCAGGCCTTTTCCAAGTCCATTTTATCCAGTGGTTTCCCATTTAGTGTGTAATGGTGACCTGTATCTTCCCTTCCCATGTGCATAACCTTACATTTATCAGTGTTAGGCCTACTGCACATGGCATGCACGGAGTCCGCGTGGGGAATCCCACACGAAATACGGCCATGACCACGGCGGGTGACCCTGCATACCTGTGTGTGCAGGCGGCGGTGTCCTTGCCGATCCTCTCTTCTTCCGGCTTCTCTGTACTTCGGATGGTCCGCATGGCTCGCTGTCGGACATGCGCAGTACAGATTTTGCATTTTAAACTCCTGTTTTTCTCGTGGAATCCACGGTCTGTCCGCAATATCAATCGGGACAGGCCATGGGTCAGACGGCCTCCATAGAAGTCAATGGAAGACATCCATGCAGTAACCGCAGGAAAATGAAACCTGCTGTTTTTTTTTTTTCTTTCATCCGCGAGCGGAAACGATAACGAGACTTTTTTGCATTGCATGCCATGGAGGGTTATTGCTGTGGAATCCGGAGGCGGACACCCGCTCTGGTGGACCCCGCAGCTAAAATCAGCCCGTGTGCTTTAGGCCTTAAACACTGCATTACATATCTTGCACTCATCCTGAGTTATAGCTTGTAATATATTTCAGAGCTGTATTCACAATTCTGCAGGATGCTAAAATCTCCCTGCATTCCTTGCTACTTGCACTTCAGTGTCTGCCCAGAGATTTTGGATGGTCCTACAATGCCACTAAACTGTTAGAGGGGGTGTCTGTCAACAAACTGTTGTCAGACTCTGGTAACAGCCGGTGGAGTTGAGTACAGCTCTGCAGCAATAACTGACTGAACCTGTTAATTTATTGCCATGGGCCGCATAATATAGCTGCAAGTATTTCTTGCAGATGACATCCACTACATTTTCTGTGTATCCATGGCAACCTAACGGGATGTCTGTCAAGTTTGTGATAAAGAAGGAATTTTATCTACAACATTTCACAATTAAAGGCATATTCCAGCAAAACTCAAACGAGCAAGCTTTGCCTGGTATAATGGAGCTTCTCCTCCTCTGCGCTTGCCCAATCTGGGATATCCGGGCCCAGCACACAGTGCAGACCTTAGTGGACCAAGTACTGCGGTCTCTTGTATTCTGTGTAGTTCATAACTGCAGAAAAATCAGGCCAAATACACATAAGCGATGTTTTCCCGCATGGCACCGCGATGCTATATGGGAAACAAATCGCGGCACGTTCTATCTGGCTGCGTGCTCTCGCATCGCAGCCCCATTGCTTTCAACGGGTCCGGCGCAGCAGCGCCAGCCCCATTGAAAGCAATGGAAGAACTCTGTGATCTTCTGCCGCAGCTGTAATAGCTGCGCCGGAGGATCCCTGCGGTGATGCCAGGCTGTTTTCACATAAAAATGCCTTGCATTCTTGAGGTTTCACATGGATGGCGAGCGCGATAGGGGGGTGGGATTCACGGCCCATATCGTGCTCGCCCGTGTGAAGTTGGCCTTAGCCATAGAAAAAGTAGCAGACTTGTAAAAAGATGGTGCGCACACTCATGACTCGAAATCTTTATTACAATTATTGCCCCCTCCCCTAACACGATCCCGTAGTACCCATGAAGGGCTACAGGGCTAGCATGTCAGCGGGAGCCTAGTGATCGCTGTCATGCGTGGATGCCTGTGGCAGGGCTTGTAAGGCAACATTAAATCTCACTATATACTGCCATACTGAAGTGATCAAATGCCTTATGGGGACTAAATTAAAATGCTGAAAAAGTTTTGAAATGGTAAACAAAAGAAAATCCTAATAGCCCTCATACAGCTATGTTGATGGAAAAATAAAGTTATGCCCCTTGGAATGTGGGGGCGAAAAGTATGAAAAGAAATGTAAAATCTCTGGACTTGAAGGAGTTAAACAACTGGATTTATTATTTGGTACCATATCCTATAGCACTTATAATTAGGTTTATTAAATGGGCCCCACAGTACCTACTTACACTTGTATTTTGTATCTGGGATGATTTAGTGAATCCTGCACTGAGCAGGGGGTTAAACCCGATGACCCCGGAGGTCCCTTCCAACTCTACCATTCTTAAAAAAACAAAAAAAAAGTTGCAAATTTTTGCACAAAATGGGTATTGGTGCAAAAATGTGATACTTTACTTCCTGCTACAGCCCACCACTTTTTCAAAAAGTTGACAGTGCTTGTTAGGAGGGGATGTGGCCGCTCTGGATCGACAGATTTATGTATAATTTACGAGTAAATTATACCAGAAATGTTCGCCAGGTTGGACCTGGCGACCATTTCTGAGAAGGCGCACAGAACTGCCAGGATGTGCTAAACACATTTAAGTGCGCCAAGGGAAATTGTACTAAGCCTGACGTTGAAAATGCCAGGCTTATTAAATTTCCCCCTGTATGTTTGGGGGGGGGGGGGGGGTTTGGACCGTGTTTGACAAATTGCTCTATAGAGGGAGTTACTAGCACTATTGTATCATCCAACAAGAGGCCTGCCCATATAATAAATCATGCTGTGTGTCCAAATTCAAGAGTAACCTTTTATTTCTGCGTGAAAGAGGCGTGATGGTCAGAATAATGCACAGGGTGGCGGTTATATACAGAGGTGAAAACCATTAATCTGCTATTACATAGTTGTCAGCAGTCGGGGCTCTCTAGTATGATGTATTCCAGAGGTGTCTTCTCTCTAATTACATAACATCCGCTCTCATACCAGTAGTTAGAAGCAGCGGGTCGGTATCTCTTTGCTCCGTTTATGCCCTGCAGCGCTGTATTCCAGCATGGCCAGTTTGTGCATGAATAATTTGATTTGTTCCATTCATCGGCCCCAGTGGAGATCTTCACAAAAGAGTTGGGGGGAGGGTAATGGACGAGCTGTCATTGGTGTGATTAAATGCTCGTTTTAGTTTTAGACGTGGTGCCCGGCATTTCTTTCTTTTTTTGCAAATGAGCAGGATCAGCAGAGAGATCTCCAACTAAACAAGTAAAATGGCCTGGGCAATTAGTTCTACTAGTGTTAGCTGTGCATGGCTGCACATGAATGCCCTACACCCTTCTACCCAACAATGAATTCTGCTGGAGAAACCCTTGTGAATATTAATTTTTTTGTACACTTTCTTTTCCCCAGATGGTCATTCGGAGTGCTTCTATGGGAGATTTTTACATTGGGGGGTTCTCCATACCCTGGGATCCCAGTAGAGGAACTGTTTAAGCTCTTAAAAGAAGGTCATCGAATGGACAAGCCAGCCAATTGCACGCATGAGCTGTAAGTGCCCGGACTGATGTCTTCATCCACTGTATGACTTTTTAGCCTATGTGTAATGCTCTAGTTTTATGGAACCAATGTTATCATGTAACATAGTAACATAGTTCGTAAGGCTGAATGAAGACAATGTCCATCTAGTCCAGCCTGTCTACCCTCCTGTGTTGATCCAGAGGAAGGCCAAAAACCCCAAGAGCAGAAGCCAATTAGCCCTTTTGGGGAAAAAATTCCTTTCCGACTCCCTAATGGCAATCAGACTAATCCCTGGATCAACCCCTAATAGTTCCTACCTGCCTGTAAACCCGGATTATGTAGCATAAGGCAGCCCATCTGCCTGCTTTGTGGCCCCTGTAGAGAGAAGGCTCTTTCAAAGTTGGTTTCGTCCAAATTTAATCATTGACGAGAACCTGAATAAGGAGGTTTTGCACAAGAAAAAGAGTAGTGTGATGATTGTGTCAAGCAGCTTCTAAAAGGGGTCTAATTATTATCTTTTCAATGGGGCCTCTTGTCTTCTATGTAAAACATTTTTGGTACAATGTAATGAGATTAATTCACAGGTAGCTGTTCTGGATGTATATAGTTGCCATAGTGGTAGTTTGCATTAGCAACTACAGTGAAAGTAACGACTAGAGATGAGCGAGCGTGCCTGTTTAAGAGATCTCTCTCCCTGATGCCCCACATGCTGCTCCGGCGAGTACACAGTTACTCGAAAAGACTGCTACTCGCTCAGGTAGCAGCCTTAAACGAGCACGCTCGTTCATCTCTCGTAACGACCACAAAGATCTCCTCCCTTTAGTGTTGACTTAAGTAATGGTCCTTGTACATAGCTCAGTTTGAACAGGATGACGAAGACTGAACAACAAGATCGGTTCTCGTGTAAATGGCCTCTACACAGGTTGATGCAGTCTGTATGAGAGATGTGCGATCATTAAAACGACCCTCTGAGGGCTGGACAAACAGATACAAAAAAGGGATATAACCAAGGGCATATAAACCACAGAGGCTGACCATGCAGCTGCTATGGGGCACTTGAAGAGAGGGAGCCGCAGCTCTGATTGCATCATCTCTTTTGCTACTAGGTAGTGATAACGTGTGCCGGACCTTCCTCCCAAAAAGTAAACTGCCTTGTTAGCAAACAAGTAGTGGGACAAATTGTCACAAGGCTCATTTTAAAGGCCATGGAATGGGAGACAAGCACAACATCCTTCTGTCCTGGATGGCAAAATTGGACACCAAAATGGAGGGCCCATTTAAAGTTTTTGCTATGCGGCCCCATCTATTCTATGTATGCCACTGGCTGTGACTTCCATTGACCACCTGATCTACATTATGTGATTAGTATGCATCACTAGTCTAAGACACTACATGCTGCTCTAACTGGCCCATCCAAAGCTGCATGTAGTGTCTTAAATACGCATCATTATCCATACAAGGGGTGCATCAAGTAGTCAGAGAAGCAGCGTGGCCATTTTTGTTTGTCCAGGACCGAATGGTCACTTTTTATTATGATTAGTTTTCCCCTGCGTACTTTAATCATTGTTGGTAGCACATCCCCTGCTGGCATAGGGGGATGTACTGCCAACAATAATGATTTTTGATGATGCATAACATATGCCATCACCCAGCAAACTAATGTGACAGTGCTCAATTGAAGCACCAACCCAAAAGACAAATGGAGTAAAGACCATCTCAACAGTTCGAGGTTTCTACTAGCATTCCATTGGTGAATGGACTTCATCAATCTGCATCATGACTGATCAATGGTTTTGTAGATAATCTTTGTTCTCTTCTTCTCAGGTACATGATCATGAGAGAGTGCTGGCACGCTGTCCCATCACAAAGACCAACATTCAAGCAGCTTGTTGAAGACTTAGACCGGGCTCTTACTGTCACATCTACTGATGTAAGTCATTTCATGCCGAATATCTATAGTGTTCATAGAAGCCTTCCTACAGCAGGAACACAATTAGTAATCTCAACTATCCAACCATAGGGTTTTCTCTCTTCTGGGGGAGGCTTATTTTCATATTTTTGGGGCAATGCCTCATGGAGGAAAAAAACTAAGTCTCCATACCAGCTGAATCTTTTCAGTGACCATCAGGATCACAAAATATATGCAATCTTCAGCTGAGTAGCACTGTGTTGTTGGAACTCGTAAACAATAGTTTTTAAATTCCCAGACTACAGTAAATTTTTGGAAGCCGCTGTTTCATTGCTACAGCCTGCCATTCATTACAGCAGACTTTCCTCATGACTATCTTTGGTGTAGATGTCTAGACGGTGGTGCTCTTCGACATTTCCATTTTGGAAGGAATCTTTAAAAGGGTTGTGTGCTCTGCACAATCTCTTCTTGTTAGAACGGTCTTTCGACAGGGTGTCCCGGGATCACCACTAAACGGCAGTAATCTGTGGAGAACACGGCGCAACAAGTGATAGGTTTCCTTGCAATGACACCACAGGAGAAATGAAGCATTTTACAGTTCCTGTTGAAACTAATAGACTATCTGTGTAATGCAGATACATGCTAGGTCCTCCTGATCAAGAGACACTTTTTGTAGCCCAGACTAACAGATGGCTGTTTAATACAAGACCCACAACTATTAAAGGGGTTCTCTGGGACATTAAAGTGAAACGGGCATGAAACGAAATAAAATTGATTACTCACCTATGCCGGCAGCTCCTCGTCCAGTGCTGCAGGCCTAGTGCCCACTGCATAGAAGCCAGATCCTTCTATAATCGCTGAAGCCTGTGAGTGGCTGAGCGGTCACGTGCATATCAAAAGGCAAATAACTGCCCGCTGCTTCTTCTGGGCTCTGCGCGGTGGGCATCAGGCTGCAGCCCAGGGCGGGGAGCTGCCGAGATAGGGGGGTGTTCAATTTTAGTTCATTTCAAGCCCATTTAACTTTTTCCCAAAAACTGTCAATAATTCCTTGTCGGGAACAGCACACTACTGTATAGTGTATGTAAATAGCAGTGATCCTACTACTTGCATTACTGTCACAACATCTCTAGCTCCATTGCTCTCTGTAAAAAAAAATTCTACAGTTTGTGCAAAGGTATGCTGCAGGCCCCCATCATAGAATTTCCCCAGCCTTGAGTTACACAAAGACCCTCTGTGCACTGACTGGGACACCTTGTTTCCTTACTCGTAATTGAAGCAATTTGTGCAAATGAATGACGTGACTGCACTGTGCACCACTCTGTCAGAATGATTAGCTCTTATTGATCACTCGGCTATTAATGCTTCGGAAAACTAACTCCTCGGTGATGTGTGATTTTTCTTACAATGTGTAGGAGGAACTGAGAAAGTTAAAGGATAGCACTTGTAATTAAATAGTAAAAATATAGTTTTTATTTTATTTAGTATTTTTAGCATTCTAATTTTATATTTTTTATTTAGTAGTTTTGTACTTTTCTCACTCTCTCTCTTACCCTTCCCTTCTCTCTCACTCTTCCTCTCTTACCCTTTCCTCCTCTCTCACTCTTCCTCTTACCCTTTCCTCCTCTCTCACTCTTCCTCTCACCCTTTCCTCCTCTCTCACTCTTCCTCTCTTACCCTTTCCTCCTCTCTCACTCTTCCTCTCTTACCCTTTCCTCCTCTCTCACTCTTCCTCTCTTACCCTTTCCTCCTCTCTCACTCTTCCTCTCTTACCCTTTCCTCCTCTCTCACTCTTCCTCTCTTACCCTTTCCTCCTCTCTCACTCTTCCTCTCTTACCCTTTCCTCCTCTCTCACTCTTCCTCTCTTACCCTTTCCTCCTCTCTCACTCTTCCTCTCTTACCCTTTCCTCCTCTCTCACTCTTCCTCTCTTACCCTTTCCTCCTCTCTCACTCTTCCTCTCTTACCCTTTCCTCCTCTCTCACTCTTCCTCTCTTACCCTTTCCTCCTCTCTCACTCTTCCTCTCTTACCCTTTCCTCCTCTCTCACTCTTCCTCTCTTACCCTTTCCTCCTCTCTCACTCTTCCTCTCTTACCCTTTCCTCCTCTCTCACTCTTCCTCTCTTACCCTTTCCTCCTCTCTCACTCTTCCTCTCTTACCCTTTCCTCCTCTCTTACCCTTCCTCTCTTACCCTTTCCTCCTCTCTCACCCTTCCTCCTCTCTCACCCTTCCTCTCTTACCCTTTCCTCCTCTCTCACTCTTCCTCTCTTACCCTTTCCTCCTCTCTCACTCTTCCTCTCTTACCCTTTCCTCCTCTCTCACTCTTCCTCTCTTACCCTTTCCTCCTCTCTCACTCTTCCTCTCTTACCCTTTCCTCCTCTCTCACTCTTCCTCTCTTACCCTTTCCTCCTCTCTCACTCTTCCTCTCTTACCCTTCCTCTCTTACCCTTTCCTCCTCTCTCACTCTTCCTCTCTTACCCTTTCCTCCTCTCTCACTCTTCCTCTCTTACCCTTTCCTCCTCTCTCACCCTTCCTCTCTTACCCTTTCCTCCTCTCTCACTCTTCCTCTCTTACCCTTTCCTCCTCTCTCACTCTTCCTCTCTTACCCTTTCCTCCTCTCTCACTCTTCCTCTCTTACCCTTTCCTCCTCTCTCACTCTTCCTCTCTCACTCTTCCTCTCTCACTCTTCCTCTCTCACTCTTCCTCTCTCACTCTTCCTCTCTCACTCTTCCTCTCTCACTCTTCCTCTCTCACTCTTCCTCTCTCACTCTTCCTCTCTCACTCTTCCTCTCTTACCCTTCCTCTCTTACCCTTTCCTCCTCTCACTCTTCCTCTCTTACCCTTTCCTCCTCTCTCACTCTTCCTCTCTTACCCTTTCCTCCTCTCTCACTCTTCCTCTCTTACCCTTTCCTCCTCTCTCACTCTTCCTCTCTCTCTCTTCCTCTCTTACCCTTTCCTCCTCTCTCTCGTCCTCTCTCACTCTTCCTCTATTACCCTTTCCTCCTCTCTCACTCTTCCTCTATTACCCTTTCCTCCTCTCTCACTCTTCCTCTCTTACCCTTTCCTCCTCTCTCACCCTTCCTCTCTTACCCTTTCCTCCTCTCTCACCCTTCCTCTCTTACCCTTTCCTCCTCTCTCACTCTTCCTCTCTTACCCTTTCCTCCTCTCTCACTCTTCCTCTCTCACTCTTCCTCTCTCACTCTTCCTCTCTCACTCTTCCTCTCTCACTCTTCCTCTCTCACTCTTCCTCTCTCACTCTTCCTCTCTCACTCTTCCTCTCTCACTCTTCCTCTCTCACTCTTCCTCTCTCACTCTTCCTCTCTCACTCTTCCTCTCTCACTCTTCCTCTCTCACTCTTCCTCTCTCACTCTTCCTCTCTCACTCTTCCTCTCTCACTCTTCCTCTCTTACCCTTTCCTCCTCTCTCACTCTTCCTCTCTTACCCTTTCCTCCTCTCTCACTCTTCCTCTCTTACCCTTTCCTCCTCTCTCACTCTTCCTCTCTCTCTCTTCCTCTCTTACCCTTTCCTCCTCTCTCTCTTCCTCTCTTACCCTTTCCTCCTCTCTCTCTTCCTCTCTTACCCTTTCCTCCTCTCTCTCTTCCTCTCTTACCCTTTCCTCCTCTCTCACTCTTCCTCTCTCACTCTTCCTCTCTTACCCTTTCCTCCTCTCTCACTCTTCCTCTCTTACCCTTTCCTCCTCTCTCACTCTTCCTCTCTTACCCTTTCCTCCTCTCTCACTCTTCCTCTCTTACCCTTTCCTCCTCTCTCACTCTTCCTCTCTTACCCTTTCCTCCTCTCTCACTCTTCCTCTCTTACCCTTTCCTCCTCTCTCACTCTTCCTCTCTTACCCTTTCCTCCTCTCTCACTCTTCCTCTCTTACCCTTCCTCTCTTACCCTTTCCTCCTCTCTCACCCTTCCTCTCTTACCCTTTCCTCCTCTCTCACTCTTCCTCTCTTACCCTTTCCTCCTCTCTCACTCTTCCTCTCTTACCCTTTCCTCCTCTCTCACTCTTCCTCTCTTACCCTTTCCTCCTCTCTCACTCTTCCTCTCTCACTCTTCCTCTCTCACTCTTCCTCTCTCACTCTTCCTCTCTCACTCTTCCTCTCTCACTCTTCCTCTCTCACTCTTCCTCTCTCACTCTTCCTCTCTTACCCTTCCTCTCTTACCCTTTCCTCCTCTCACTCTTCCTCTCTTACCCTTTCCTCCTCTCTCACTCTTCCTCTCTTACCCTTTCCTCCTCTCTCACTCTTCCTCTCTTACCCTTTCCTCCTCTCTCACTCTTCCTCTCTTACCCTTTCCTCCTCTCTCACTCTTCCTCTCTTACCCTTTCCTCCTCTCTCACTCTTCCTCTCTCACTCTTCCTCTCTCTCTCTTCCTCTCTTACCCTTTCCTCCTCTCTCACTCTTCCTCTCTTACCCTTTCCTCCTCTCTCACTCTTCCTCTCTTACCCTTTCCTCCTCTCTCACTCTTCCTCTCTTACCCTTCCTCTCTTACCCTTTCCTCCTCTCTCACCCTTCCTCTCTTACCCTTTCCTCCTCTCTCACTCTTCCTCTCTTACCCTTTCCTCCTCTCTCACTCTTCCTCTCTTACCCTTTCCTCCTCTCTCACTCTTCCTCTCTTACCCTTTCCTCCTCTCTCACTCTTCCTCTCTTACCCTTTCCTCCTCTCTCACTCTTCCTCTCTCACTCTTCCTCTCTCACTCTTCCTCTCTCACTCTTCCTCTCTCACTCTTCCTCTCTCACTCTTCCTCTCTTACCCTTCCTCTCTTACCCTTTCCTCCTCTCACTCTTCCTCTCTTACCCTTTCCTCCTCTCTCACTCTTCCTCTCTTACCCTTTCCTCCTCTCTCTCTTCCTCTCTTACCCTTTCCTCCTCTCTCACTCTTCCTCTCTCACTCTTCCTCTCTCACTCTTCCTCTCTCACTCTTCCTCTCTCACTCTTCCTCTCTCACTCTTCCTCTCTCACTCTTCCTCTCTCACTCTTCCTCTCTCACTCTTCCTCTCTCACTCTTCCTCTCTTACCCTTCCTCTCTTACCCTTTCCTCCTCTCACTCTTCCTCTCTTACCCTTTCCTCCTCTCTCACTCTTCCTCTCTTACCCTTTCCTCCTCTCTCACTCTTCCTCTCTTACCCTTTCCTCCTCTCTCACTCTTCCTCTCTTACCCTTTCCTCCTCTCTCACTCTTCCTCTCTCACTCTTCCTCTCTCTCTCTTCCTCTCTTACCCTTTCCTCCTCTCTCTCGTCCTCTCTTACCCTTTCCTCCTCTCTCTCGTCCTCTCTTACCCTTTCCTCCTCTCTCACTCTTCCTCTCTTACCCTTTCCTCCTCTCTCACTCTTCCTCTCTCACTCTTCCTCTATTACCCTTTCCTCCTCTCTCACTCTTCCTCTATTACCCTTTCCTCCTCTCTCACTCTTCCTCTCTTACCCTTTCCTCCTCTCTCACCCTTCCTCTCTTACCCTTTCCTCCTCTCTCACTCTTCCTCTCTTACCCTTTCCTCCTCTCTCACTCTTCCTCTCTCACTCTTCCTCTCTCACTCTTCCTCTCTCACTCTTCCTCTCTCACTCTTCCTCTCTTACCCTTTCCTCCTCTCTCACTCTTCCTCTCTTACCCTTTCCTCCTCTCTCACTCTTCCTCTCTCACTCTTCCTCTCTTACCCTTTCCTCCTCTCTCACTCTTCCTCTCTTACCCTTTCCTCCTCTCTCACTCTTCCTCTCTTACCCTTTCCTCCTCTCTCACTCTTCCTCTCTCACTCTTCCTCTCTTACCCTTTCCTCCTCTCTCACTCTTCCTCTCTTACCCTTTCCTCCTCTCTCACTCTTCCTCTCTTACCCTTTCCTCCTCTCTCACTCTTCCTCTCTCACTCTTCCTCTCTTACCCTTTCCTCCTCTCTCACTCTTCCTCTCTTACCCTTTCCTCCTCTCTCACTCTTCCTCTCTTACCCTTTCCTCCTCTCTCACTCTTCCTCTCTTACCCTTTCCTCCTCTCTCACTCTTCCTCTCTTACCCTTTCCTCCTCTCTCACTCTTCCTCCTCTCTCTCTTCCTCTCTTACCCTTTCCTCCTCTCTCTCTTCCTCTCTTACCCTTTCCTCCTCTCTCTCTTCCTCTCTTACCCTTTCCTCCTCTCTCACTCTTCCTCTCTCACTCTTCCTCTCTTACCCTTTCCTCCTCTCTCACTCTTCCTCTCTTACCCTTTCCTCCTCTCTCACTCTTCCTCTCTTACCCTTTCCTCCTCTTACCCTTTCCTTCTCTCTCACTCTTTTTTTCTTTAACTTTCACCATTTCTAACATTGTGGCATGTTTTATCATTAGAAGCAGCTATACTTACTGATATATTGATACAAACCAAGGGCAGGTATAGACCTCAGATCCCTCAGCATTCAGACAGCCAAATGTCAATTTTTTTCTTTTCTTTTTTACAATTGACAATCTTCTCTTATTTTTGGATTTCAGGAGTACCTCGACCTCTCTGTGCCATTTGAACAGTATTCACCAGCGTGCCAGGATAGTCACAGCACTTGCTCATCAGGAGACGACTCAGTCTTTGCACATGATATTCTTCCAGATGAGGTCTGTCTTCCTAAGCACCAGCAATATAATTGCATCATCAGAACATGACTTTAAGCTAAAATACCCAGGAGGAATGTAGACTAGAGGCATATGGACAGAACTGCCCGGTCATTACAAGGAATTTTTTTATTTTTTGAGCCGTATAAAATACTTGCTGTATACGAAGTCATGAAGCACTGTTTGGCCTGAAGGAACTTATCGTGTGCCAAGATATAGAGAAGAAGAAAAGAGAAATATATTAAGATTTATATATTTGAAAAGGAGACTGTCATCACTAGGGAATCCTTGTGCTGTGATCTCTAGTGACCGCTGATGAGCAACCAATCTGTGCCTGCGATGCTAACAAAAAAAAAAATTCCAGTACATCAGAACACGCGCCAAATGAAACGTGGTGTTTTTGGTTTTGGATTTTTTTGTAGATGCAATATGATGAATGTTTTTGGGGTAAAACTCAAACACTGTTCTGCTTTTAGGTATCTGAGAGAGAAATCTATCTTGCTGTGTTTATAAGACATGGAAAACAAATTTAATCTATTTTGAATTTATTTAATGTTTTTGTTCACGTCGCACTTTTTGGGTGACTGCCCTTCCATCATCACCACCACCATATACGGAATGTATCGCCTACATTTTTTTTTACTAATTAAAACAGTTAGTGAAATATATTTGATTTTTCTGATTTGTAGAGGTTTTTTCTTATTCCATTCTGTACAAGTCTATTGAGGAAGACCATCTTACCTGAGCTGCAGTTTACAGCATTTAAAGAGATGCTTTACAGCTGAACTCATGGGCCAGTCATACAATGGATAAGCGGTTAACCAATGA
Organism: Eleutherodactylus coqui; assembly: GCF_035609145.1. NCBI lineage: Eukaryota > Metazoa > Chordata > Amphibia > Anura > Eleutherodactylidae > Eleutherodactylus > Eleutherodactylus coqui. The sequence goes on from NC_089843.1 coordinate 54,466,761, forward strand.
CTTCTATTTGAGAAGGTTGTGGGCATGCTCTGTAACCTGTGCAGGGAGTGGGAGGAGGTGAGCTGTAACCCATCACCTCTTGTGAATGGTGGATCCTGTTTTATCTATATAGGTGTCATTATTCATTGTAATCCCACCTGTAAGGATAATGACTTGACTACTGAAAAATTTACCCAACAGAACAAAAATGTCTACCTATTAATAGGCTTAATGATGAGTGTTAAAACTGCACCGTTTAAATATTTTTTTTAACTGTATAGATTGTGACATCAAACATTTTAAAAAGTCACCAAAAATGCTTAAATATGTTAAACATAAAAGCTTTTATACAATAGGTAATTTTCCAATGACACACCCCCTTTAAGGAAAATCTGAAAAATGGCTGATTTTAAAAAATTGTTTAATTTAAATAGTGCCTCTAAAGCAAAATTTTGAATTATCTAAGATTTACAGAAGTGTTATTTAAGTCCTCTTTTCCTAAATAAATTAAGCTTTAGTGTTCAGTGGTCTGCTTATTGTCACATAGGATACACAATATCTAATTTTTTTTAGGTTACTTTGGTTTTATTTAAAAATTTTTTTTAAAAAACAGAATTAATCAAATTACAAAGGAAATAATACAATATGCATAATTCACTGTAAGGGCTTAGTCACATGGGCGCCGATGCACCCGTGTGACTGACCCCTTACTGCAGGAAGAAGACTGCTGCACTTTAGGACGGATGACTCCTTGCAGCGCCAAAGAAAGAACACATGTCCGGCAATGAAGCCGGTTACATGTTCGATCTTCCGGCACTGCAGAGAGACGTCCGTCCTGAAGTCCGGCCGTCTTCTTCCTGCAGTAACACGGGCCCCGATGCGTCCGTGTGACTAAGCCCTAAAATTTACAAATTACGCTCAAAGGGATTATGCTACAATATAAATTATTGCTTTATCCATTAAATAGGGAATATCTTTATGATCGATTTGGGTTCTGACCTCTGAGACCCCCTTAAATCTCGAACAGGGGTCCTGGAGGTCCCTGCACAAATGGAGGAGGTTGCGCATGTACATGGCCACTCCATTCATTTCAAGTGGAGTGTTGAAGATTGTGGAGAGCTTGTACTCGGCAATTTCTAGCATTGTTATTGAAGTGAATGGAGCAGCAGCATGCATGTGTAACCTACACTCGTCCAGGGACCAGAGGCATAACTTGAAGCTCCTGGGCCCCCAACCATAATGCTTTATTCATAGTGCTGGGCTCCCTATATGGAGAAGAGAGGCCTTATGGGGCCCCTAAGGGTCCTGGGCCCGGGGGGCAACCGCATCCCCTACATCCCCTATAGTTACATCAGTGTTCGGGGCTCCTGTCCTGATAATCAGCAGGGGGTCACAGTGGTCAGACTCCCACCAATCATAATATTAACCCCTATTCACAGAATAGGGGATCACTTTTTTAAAGGGGATTGTGCCAAGATCTAATCTGCCACTTTTTTTACATTATTTTTATATAAAACGACCACTCCTTTTATTATTTTAACCCTCAGATACCTGAAAGCATAACTGTTCAGTCTACTTCAAAATGGCGTGTAACAAGATGTAAATTACAATGCATACATATTGTATATAAGGAAAAAAAATTGTATAAAAAAGAAAAACAAAAAGTGGTATCGGTCCTGGTTTTAATAGCATTGCAACTTAGAATGACACTGATCTCCTCAATAATTTTTATGTCAGTTTTGTTTTAAAAATTGTTATTTTTCTTTAACCTTGTATATTTGTAAAGTTTATTTATAGACATTATTAACCTATATGAACCCTTTTTACGCTTACTCTAGGCCTAGCTTTACTGTAAACACAATGCCTCCACAGATCTTACCTTTTAACTTATTAACAGTCCAGAAAATAATTCTATTCTTTTTTTTTTTTTTTTTTTTTTTTTTTTTTAAATGTTTTTATCCAAAAATATCTGGAAAAAAAATGTACAAAATGTATAGTCCTTTTAGCTGCATTATATGATTGTATGTATATGTATATATTTGCTGTTTCGTAGAAGAGGACAGCGCAGCAGAGAGAAATTATTTACAACGGCTTTCAAAAAAAAAATACTCTAATTTATATTTATCTAATTTTTTTTTGTCTCCATGGTCACAATTTTTTATTTTATATTTTTTTTGTTAATTGTTGAAAAGTGGGAGTGATTGCTGGTCAATAGAAAAGTTTATAACAATAAGCAATGATGACATTGCATGGAATATTCCTCATGAATATTACAATCTAGTATTGGAGTGCTCATCATTAACCTTGAGAAGACACCCCACAAGGTCATGAACACTTATATGCTTTGCCTCAATGTGGATACAGTATTTATTTTATTTTGGACTGCATTGACAAAAACAGAATTTTACTATATTGCAATAAAAACAAATTTTTATAAATTAAGTACTAAAATAATTTGTTTCAAATGTCTTCTACCTAAGGACTACCGTCCCTCCTTTGCTTTCCTTGTAATGTGAATGTTTTCTTTTAGTCTCCCTTAAATCAAGACACTGATTATTTTTTTATTTATTTCTCAACTTTTTATTTTCTTTTTATTTTTTGTTGTGTTTTACGCTTTTTTTTTTTTTTTTTAACTTCTGTGTCATAACCTAAATACTCTAAAATACCGTAATTTGCTAGGTGCACACAAGCCGTAGCTCTATATATAACCTCGAAGGTGGTTTACTTTTCCATAGCCTGCCCATGTTGCCAACGTGTGTGTTCTTAATATAAACTATATATAAAATCTCACACACACCTCACCAGTGTGCCAAATCGGTTTGAATGCACAAGAGAGCTATACAAAAGGCCAATTTTTTTTCTTTAAAGAGAATGATGAATTGCGTTTATTGTAGAAGCCATGTTTTTAGCTTGATCATGATTGCTTTTTATGATTTTTTTTTTTCTTACTACAGTATTTTCTTACTTTTCTGCTGTGTGTACATTCCAAAATTCCTAACACATCCATTTTCTTTTTCTCTCCCCCCCCCCCCCCCCCCCATAGTAATGTAATAAAAATATGCAAGGCTGTGCATGGATTGAACTGTCACTAAGAATTATAAATATATAAATATATATAATTTATTGAGGTTTTTATGAAATGTATCTGTTGTAGACTTTGGATTAACAATTTTCTTATTGAACATTATATATAGTTTTATAGCAAGAACTATCTTTGAAATCTAAGTGAAGCTGACTTTTCTTACATTTTTATACTGCTGAATTTGCATTCCACGGATTTTTCATGGTGTTAGCTGGATTTATGTTGAAGGAATGGTTTGGTTTGATTTTGATTAAAAGAATTTTTTTTTTACCTGACCTGTGCTGCTGGTGTGGGAAGTTGTTGGGATAAACACCAAATCAGTTATCATCCTGCTTTTGTTAACTTGGCGAACATAACTTTTACCAAAACAATAAAGCTAAACCTGACTTGTTAACGCGTGGACATTCTTAATGAGATTAAAATGTATATATTTTTTAATTTATCAATAATCAAAAAAACCATTGCAATTATTTGTGTTTACATACAGCTATAAAGATCTATCAATTTGTGTATACAGCTCCAATGCAGAGCTATGCATTTCTTTGATTTATAGACCACAAATAAACCATATGTGTGGTCAGACCCTGCAGTCTGTTATTTCTTCCATCTAAGTCTTTTTTTTGCTATCTGTGAGTTGCCAAGTAAGGCAGGTAGAGCGAGTGATACATGACTGCAGGATCAGACTACACTGAGTTTATTTGTAGTCTGTAACCATGGAGACGCAAGTCTGCATTAGAGCTGTAGAAGCACATAATCGGGCAGCACACACTAGAACTCTTTTATGATGCTCAGAAGGGTTGTTGAGGTAATACAGATATCCACAGCAGCTTACATTCTGCAACGTTAATGTTTCAGGCTAGTGCCCTTTGGCAAGCTGCATGACAAAGCATATGGATGCCGAAATTAGAGGAACAGTTTGTGAGTATATGCAAAAACAGAAAAAAGTATATACACGCAGACTTTTCACAAATTTTAAATAACAAAGCCTGAGGAACATATATATCTAATTCACAAATCTGCTTGGACACAGATGTTGATCAAGTATAGAATTGTGTATTTAGGAATCCTGTAAATAGAAGACTAGAACGCATAATTTAAAAATAATTGCATAATATGAAGATGGCTATAGGATAGAGCAATAGGAGGGGAGAAGCGAGAAAAATACATAGGTGCCCAAAAGAATAAATGGAAGTAGCAGGAGTAAAGAGGAGAGCCAAATAATCAAGGGGAACTGAAAAATGTAAAGTGGACCTAAGGAATATGCAAAGACCAAGGCTACAGAAGGAAAGAAGCGAAGAGCCAGGAAAACCACTGTTGGGAATACCAGTAACTGGAGCATAAGGGACCGAAGTTGCCATTGTGAGCCATGATAGGTGGACATTTTAAATAGGCCGATACAACCCGGATCCGTGCTGCATAACTCCCCATAACTGACACAGATCACGTCAGACATAGGAAGTAGCATGGCGTTGCATTGTAGAACGCAGTGCCTGATAGCAGTCATCTGACTTCTGAAATAAAAGCCCAGGTAGAATTTGGCTACAAGAAGGAAGCTAGAAACTGAATGCTTAGCGTGCACTGAGAATGCGATGGGTAGGCATGGATTGGGTGAGATTGCTGGAATATAGAAATACATAGAGATGGGATCAAGGAGTATTAGGGCAATATAGCAGCATAAACTGAAAAAGAAAAAAGTCAAGCATGCAAACAGGCATAGAAGGACAAAGAAAGCCTAAACAGGAGGAAGAGACAAAGGAGGAAAAAATTCTCATTGAGGTTAACTTCCCACGGGTGAGTTCGATATGGGGCCTGAATACCACCCCCATATCGTGCTCACCATCTTTGTGAAAGCCCCAAGGATTTGAGGCTTCTTCATGTGAAAACAGTATTAATGTAGCAATAAAGATTGCTACAAAGTATGCCTTTGGGTATTCCAATTAATTGTTTATATTCAAGTTTGAAACCACTTGCAGACCACACATGCATTGGATGTGATGGGAAGTCCTGTTCCATTAACAAACAGCAGTATATATGCAAAAGACATTTGCTATGAGGCTAAAACACGCCTCTCTTGTAAAATTATATAATTTATTATAATTGGTTAGTAAAACTAAAAAAGAATATTAACATCTTTGTTGTCAGGCAGACTTTTCTCAAGCAGATTGGAACTATGTGTAAAAGATTTCTCAAAACAAAAAAAATTCACCTGTGCACCCACGTCTAGAAGGAGAGGATTACAATCCTGAAATGAAAAAGGGAATGGTTAGTGACTCCAGTTCTCCAAATCTATATTTAAACCATTTGGATGAAGTGTGTCCAATTTTTTTTTTTTTTATCCACCGGAGTTCCTTGCCCCTTAGAATAGCTAACCTGCCATCGGCACGTCTGGGGGACGGGACCCAATCGATCACAGGAAGTTTTAATTGATCAATGAAGTGTATTGTCTGAATAAAGTGGACTGGGATTGGCAGCTCTTGACAGCATGTGCATATAGTTGATTAATGTTTTGAAATGTGATCTTTCACTTTTTGGCTAATTTGACCAACATATTCCAGCCCACATGAGCATTTGATAAGACAAAACTAGAGTCTGAGGTGAAATGGCCCTGATCTGAAAGCATCTGCCTCTACAAGGATGGGAAAACGTTCTACCTTTTTGAATATTTTTGCATTGAGCTCATTTTAAGCTGGCATAACTACTAGAGATAAGCGAACGTACTCGTCCGAGCTTGATACTCGTTCGAGTATTAGCGTGTTCGAGATGCTCGTTACTAGAGGCGAGCACCACGCGATGTTCGAGTTACTTTCACTTTCACCTCTGAGACGTTAGCGCGCTTTTCAGGCCAATAGAAAGACAGGGAAGGCATTACAACTTCCCCCTGTGACGTTCAAGCCCTATACCACCCCCCTGCAGTGAGTGGCTGGCGAGATCAGGTGTCACCCGAGTATATAAATCGGCCCCTCCCGCGGCTCGCCACAGATGCATTCTGACAGAGATCAGGGAAAGTGCTGCTGATGCCGGAGCTGCTATAGGGAAAGTGTTAGGATTGATTTTAGGCTTCAAGAACCCCAACGGTCCTTCTTAGGGCCACATCTGACCGTGTGCAGTACTGTTGAGGCTGCTTATTGCAGTGTTGCACTTTTTTTTTTTGGTATATCGGCCGTGCAGAGCATTGCGTCCTGCAGTAATTTTACATAGTCCAGGGCCAGTAGTGGTGAGGCAGGGACAGTGAAAGACATATCCAGTCTATATAGGCAGTGGGCTTTTCCAAAAAAATTTGGGAAAAAAAATCTATTTGGACTGCCTGTGACCGTCCTGACTGTACTGCGTCTCTGCTGGGGGTAGTTGTCCTAATTCATATGCAGCCAGCTAAGTGTTACAGCACGCTTGCGCAAAATTCTTTCCTGGCTCTGCGTTGCCTCTTACATCACCGATGTCATCCTGTCCAGAGAGAAACAGTCTGCAGTAATTTTACATACTCCAAGGCCAGTAGTGGTGGTGAGGCAGGGACAGTGAAAGACATATCCAGTCTATATAGGCAGTGAGCTTTTCCAAAAAAATTTGGGGAAAAAAAATCTATTTGGGCTGCCTGTGACCGTCCTGACTGTACTGCGTCCCTGCTGGGGGTAGTTGACCTAATTCATAAGCAGCCAGCTAAGTGTTAGAGCAGGCTTGCGCAAAATTCTTTCCTGCCTCTGCTGTGCGTTCCGTAAGCGAAGTCAGCCTCCAACCACAGGCCAATAAGCGGCACATTTAATTACAGCGTTCTGTTTCTGCACTACTGGTAATACAGCATGCTGAGGGGTAGGGGTAGGCCTAGAGGACGTGGACGCGGGCGAGGACGCGGAGGCCCAAGTCAGGGTGTGGGCACAGGCCGAGCTCCTGATCCAGGTGTATCGCAGCCGACTGCTGCGGGATTAGGAGAGAGGCACGTTTCTGGCGTCCCCACATTCATCTCACAATCAATGGGTCCACGCGGTAGACCTTTATTAGAAAATGAGCAGTGTGAGCAGGTCCTGTCGTGGATGGCAGAAAGTGCATCCAGCAATCTATCGACCACCCAGAATTCTGCGCCGTCCACTGCTGCAACTCTGAATCCTCTGGCTGCTGCTCCTCCTTCCTCCCAGCCTCCTCACTCCATTACAATGACACATTCTGAGGAGCAGGCAGACTCCCAGGAACTGTTCTCGGGCCCCTGCCCAGAATGGGCAGCAATGGTTCCGAATCCTCTCCCACTGGAGGAGTTTGTCGTGACCGATGCCCAACCTTTGGACAGTTCCCGGGGTCCGGGGGATGAGGCTGGGGACTTCCGGCAACTGTCTCAAAAGCTTTCAGTGGGTGAGGAGGACGATGACGATGAGACACAGTTGTCTATCACTCAGGTAGTAGTAATTGGAGTAAGTCCGAGGGAGGAGCGCACAGAGGATTCGGAGGAAGAGCAGCAGGACGATGAGGTGACTGACCCCACCTGGTTTGCTACGCCTACTGAGGACAGGTCTTCAGAGGGGGAGGTAAGTGCAGCAGCAGGGCAGGTTGGAAGAGGCAGTGCGGTGGCCAGGGGTAGAGGCAGGGCCAGACCGAATAATCCACCAACTGTTTCCCAAAGCGCCCCCTCGCGCCATGCCACCCTGCAGAGGCCGAGGTGCACAAAGGTCTGGCAGTTTTTCACTGAGACTGCAGACGACCGACGAACACTGGTGTGCAACCTTTGTCGTGCCAAGATCAGCCGGGGAGCCACCACCACCAGCCTCACCACCACCAGCATGCGCAGACATATGATGGCCGAGCACCCCACAAGGTGGGACGAAGGACGTTCACCGCCTCCGGTTTGCACCGCTGCCTCTCCCCCTGTGCCCCAACCTGCCACTGAGATCCAACCCCCCTCTCAGGACACAGGCACTACTGTCTCCTGGCCTGCACCCACACCCTCACCTCCGCTGTCCTCGGCCCCATCCACCAATGTTTCTCAGCGCACCGTCCAGCCGTCGCTAGCGCAAGTGTTGGAGCGCAAGCGCAAGTACGCCGCCACGCACCCGCACGCTCAAGCGTTAAACGTGCACATAGCCAAATTTATCAGCCTGGAGATGCTGCCGTATAGGGTTGTGGAAACGGAGGCTTTCAAAGGTATGATGGCGGCGGCGGCCCCGCGCTACTCAGTTCCCAGTCACCACTACTTTTCCCGATGTGCCGTCCCAGCCCTGCACGACCACGTCTCCTGCAACATTGTACGCGCCCTCACCAACGCGGTTACTGCCAAGGTCCACTTAACAATGGACACGTGGACAAGAACAGGCGGGCAGGGCCACTATATCTCCCTGACAGCACATTGGGTGAATTTAGTGGAGGCTGGGACAGAGTCAGAGCCTGGGACCGCTCACGTCCTACCCACCCCCAGAATTGCGTGCCCCAGCTCGGTGGTGGTATCTGCGGCGGTGTATGCTTCCTCCACTAAACCACCCTTCTCCTCCTCCTCCTACGCAACCTCTATCTCGCAATCAAGATGTGTCAGCAGCAGCACGTCGCCACCAGTCCGTGTCGCGCGGCACGGCAGCACAGCGGTGGGCAAGCGTCAGCAGGCCGTGCTGAAACTACTCAGCTTAGGTGAGAAGAGGCACACGGCCCACGAACTGCTGCAGGGTCTGACAGAGCAGACCGACCGCTGGCTTGCGCCGCTGAGCCTCCAACCGGGCATGGTCGTGTGTGACAACGGCCGTAACCTGGTGGCGGCTCTGCAGCTCGGCAGCCTCACGCACGTGCCATGCCTGGTCCACGTCTTTAATTTGGTGGTTCAGCGCTTTCTGAAAAGCTACCCACGCTTGTCAGACCTGTTCGGAAAGGTGCGCAGCCTCTGCGCACATTTCCGCAAGTCCCACACGGACGCTGCCACCCTGCGCACCCTGCAACATCGGTTTCATCTGCCTGTGCGACGTGCCCACACGGTGGAACTCTACGCTCCACATGTTGGCCAGGCTGTATGAGCAGCGTAGAGCTATAGTGGAATACCAACTCCAACATGGGCGGCGCAGTGGGAGTCAGCCTCCTCAATTCCTTACAGAAGAGTGGGCCTGGTTGGCAGACATCTGCCAGGTCCTTGGAAACTTTGAGGAGTCTACCCAGATGGTGAGCGGCGATGCTGCAATCATTAGCGTCACCATTCCTCTGCTATGCCTCTTGAGAAGTTCCCTGCAAAGCATAAAGGCAGACGCTTTGCGCTCGGAAACAGAGGCGGGAGAAGACAGTATGTCGCTGGATAGTCAGAGCACCCTCCTGTCTATATCTCAGCGTGTTGAGGAGGAGGAGGTGGAGGAGCATGAGGAGGAGGGGGAAGAGACAGCTTGGCCCACTGCTGAGGGTACCTGAAAGTGATCTTCCTAGTGAGGACAGCCATGTGTTGCGTACAGGTACCCTGGCACACATGGCTGACTTCATGTTAGGATGCCTTTCTCGTGACCCTCGCGTTACACGCATTCTGGCCACTACGGATTACTGGGTGTACACACTGCTCGACCCACGGTATAAGGAGAACCTTTCCACTCTCATACCCGAAGAGGAAAGGGGTTCGAGAGTGATGCTATACCACAGGACCCTGGCGGGCAAACTGATGGTAAAATTCCCATCTGACAGCACTAGTGGCCGAAGGCGCAGTTCCGAGGGCCAGGTAGCAGGGGAGGCGCGGAGATCAGGCAGCATGTACAGCACAGGCAGGGGAACACTCTCCAAGGCCTTTGACAGCTTCCTGGCTCCCCAGCAAGACTGTGTCACGGCTCCCCAGTCAAGGCTGAGTCGGCGGGAGCACTGTAAAAGGATGGTGGGGGAGTATGTAGCCGATCGCACGACCGTCCTCCGTGACGCCTCTGCCCCCTACAACTACTGGGTGTCGAAGCTGGACACGTGGCCTGAACTCGCGCTGTATGCCCTGGAGGTGCTTGCTTGTCCTGCGGCTAGCGTCTTGTCAGAGAGGGTGTTTAGTGCAGCTGGGGGAATCATCACAGATAAGCGTACCCACCTGTCAACCGACAGTGCCGACAGGCTTACACTCATCAAGATGAACAAAGCCTGGATTTCCCCAGACTTCTCTTCTCCACCAGCGGACAGCAGCGATAGCTAAACAATACGTAGGCTGCACCCGCGGATGGAAGCATCGTTCTCTATCACCATAAAAAACGTGGACCTTTTAGCTTCATCAATCTGTGTATAATATTCATCCTCCTCCTCCTGCTCCTCCTCCTGAAACCTCACGTAATCACGCCGAACGGGCAATTTTTCTTAGGCCCACAAGGCTCAGTCATATAATTTTTGTAAACAATTTTTATACGTTTCAATGCTCATTAAAGCGTTGAAACTTGCACCTGAACCAATTTTTATTTTAACTGGGCTGCCTCCAGGCCTAGTTACAAATTAAGCCACATTAACCAAAGCGATTAATGGGTTTCACCTGCCCTCTTGGTTGGGCATGGCAATTTTTCTGACGTACATTAGTACTGTTGGTACACCAATTTTTTGGGGCCCTCGCCTACAGTGTAATCCAATTAATTTTTTGCCCACCTGCATTAAAGCTGATGTTACATCAACTGTGCTGGGCACTGCAATGGGATATATTTATGTACCGCCGGTGGCTTCCTGGCACCCACCCATGCTGTCGGTCCATACGGAGTTGTAACTGCATGTGTCCACTTCTAAAGAACCCCAGTCTGACTGGGGCATGCAGTGTGGGCCGAAGCCCACCTACATTAAACATGACATTACCTCAGCTGTGCTGGGCAATGCAATGGGATTTATTTATGTACCCCCTGTGGCTTCCTGGGACCCTCCCATGCTGTCGGTCCACACGGACTTCACAATAGGGAGTTGTACCTGCCTGTGTCCACTTCTAAAGAACCCCAGTCTGACTGGGGCATGCAGTGTGGGCCGAAGCCCACCTACATTAAACATGACATTACCTCAGCTGTGATGGGCAATGCAATGGGATATATTTATGTACCGCCGGTGGCTTCCAGGCACCCACCCATGCTATTGGTCCACAGGGACTTCACAATAGGGAGTTGTACCTGCCTGTGTCTATGAATTAAAAACCCCGGTCAGGTTGGGGCATGCAGTGTGGGCCGAAGCCCACCTGCATTTAATCTGACGTTAGCTCTGCTGTCCAGGGCACTGCAATGGGATACATTTATGTACAGCCGGTGGGTTCCAGGGAGCCACCCATGCTGTGGGTGCACATGGAATTCCCATTGCAGAGTTGTACCTGCCTGTGACTATTTATAAAAAAACGCGGTCTGACTGGGGCATGCAGACACCTTGACAGAATGAATAGTGTGTGGCACATAGGTTCCCCATTGCTATGCCCACGTGTGCAGCTCCTGATGGCGGTGGCACAGGATTATATTTCTCATTGCTTCTGTACAGCATTGTGGGCTATCGCCCGGCCCCTTTTAAAGAGGGTCGCTGCCTAGCCGTGCCAACCCTCTGCAGTGTGTGCCTGCGGTTCCTCCTCATGGCAGACGCACTTATAAATAGACATGAGGGTGGTGTGGCATGAGGGCAGCTGAAGGCTGCGCAGGGACACTTTGGTGTGCGCTGTGGACACTGGGTCGTGCGGGAGGGGGGGGGGGGTTGAGCAGCATGTAACCCAGGAGAAGTGGCAGCGGAGTGTCATGCAGGTAGTGATTGTGCTTTGTTGGAGGTAGTGTGGTGCTTAGCTAAGGTATGCATTGCTAATGAGGGCTTTTCAGAAGTAAAAATTGTTGGGGGGGGGGGGGGGCCCACTCTTGCCGCTATTGTGGCTTAATAGTGGGACCTGGGAACTTGAGATGCAGCCCAACATGTAGCCCCTCGCCTGCCCTATCCGTTTCTGTGTCGTTCCCATCACTTTCTTGAATTGCCCAGATTTTCACAAATGGAAACCTTAGCGAGCATCGGCGATATACAAAAATGCTCGGGTCGCCCATTGACTTCAATGGGGTTCGTTACTCGAAACGAACCCTCGAGCATCGCAAAAATTTCATCCCGAGTAACGAGCACCCGAGCATTTTGGTGCTCACTCATCTCTAATAACTACATAAATTACCTGAACTTAGAATGGCACTTTGTGCATTCGGACATTGCTCCCTTAAAATACACGACACAAACGTGTTACGTAAGTTGTGACTTATGCAATACAGCATTAACCCCTTAGTGACCAAGCTTTTTTTTTTTCCATTTTCATTTTTTCCTCCCCCCTTTTAAAAAAATTGCAACTTTGTTATTTATCCATCATGGTAGCTGTATGAGGGCTTGTTTTTTTTACGGGACGAGTTATATTTTTCAATGGTAGTATTTAATGTACCATATAATGTACAAAAAAAAATTCTAAGTGGCGGAAAATGGGAAAAAAATGAAATTCTGCCATCTTTCAGTGCATCTTGTTTCTACGTCACACAAACTGCAATAAAAGTGATATAACTTTATTCTAAGGGTCAGTAAGATTACTACGATACCAAACATATAAAGTTTTTGTTTTTTTCCCTGTACTACGGTACTTGTATTTTTATCAAAGATATATAATTTTTTTTAATTATTTTCTGCTGCTAAATTCTGACAGCCATAACCCTTTTTTTTTCTGTTGACATAGTTGTGCGAAGGCTCATTTTTTGCAGGACGTCCTGTAGTTTGCGTTGAAACCATTTTCGAAGACATAAAACTTTTTGATAGCTTTTTATTGCATTTTTTTCTTGGAGACAGGGTGACCAAAAAAGCGGATTTCTGGCGTTCTTTATATTTTTTTTACGACGTTTACCGTGCGGGGCAATAATGCGTTACTTTGATAGATTGGACTTTTATGGCTGCCATAACACTCACATGGCTCCCTTGCGATCTCATCGTCAGGGGGATTTAAATGCCGCTGTCAGAATTGACAGCGGCATTTAAAGGGTTAATGGCCCCAATGAGACGCATGTTTCATTGGTGCTGTTGCCCGCAGCTGTCAGCTGTAAAAAAAAAAAAAAAAAAAACAGTGCTCGCGGTATATGGAGGGAGATAGCCGTGCGATCCCCCTCCATACACGTCCTGCAATGGCAGGACATAAATACTATAGGGCAGTCACTAAGAGGTTAAAAGTAGATTCGAGAATAGTGTTAGAAGGCCCCTGCTTGGGATGTGCCAATGTATGTGTATAATTTCACATACTCTGCCATTGGACTCACAAAAGGTTGTGAGGCACAGAATGCACTTATTGGTACATTGCTCTTGTTTGGGTTGTAGAAGATTTCCTTTTGGGATATTAGATATATCTTGTAGGTGTTCTTGGAGAATATCAGGGCAGCCCCTCTGTCTTAATCTGTTCGACATATCCTGTGGTTCTGAAGTGGCAGATGTCTGAAACCATTCACTTTACCCTCAAAAATTGGAGAAGGGGAAATATAAAAACATAAAAACAATCACAGAAAATGGCCATATACTTATTAACTAAGGAGGGCAGATAGCTGCATCCTCTCAGCATGCAGGTAGCAAACTACCAAATGAGGGAGCCAATTACACCTGTGAGGGACACCTGATAAGACAGCCACTCACACAAGTATGAGTGGTTGTGTGAGGGGCTGTCTTATCAGGTGTCCCTCACAGGTGTAATTGGCTCCCTCATTTGGCAGTTTGCTACCCTGAAAAATTGTGAGCGGGGGAGGGATCTGATTACCTTTACGATGTGAGCTGGAGAAGTGTATTGGACTGTTTTATCAAATTGTACCTTATTTGTTACCTCTAATTCTACGACCAATAATGTGGCCTTAGTGTTACTAAAAGTCTAGAAAATTTGGAATTCAATGCCAAAAGATTGTAAACTTGGATTATCACCCGGCCAGATGAGGAAAACATTGTCAATATAACGTAGAAATATCTTGCAATGCTCTGTAAAGAGAGGATGGGAATATATACATATATAAAGATCTTCAAACCTGTTCATAAACATAATGGTGCGTGTATGCATTACATTACTTCTAGAGATGAGTGAGTATACTCGCTAAGGCACATTAATCGAGCGAGTAGTGCCTTAGCCGAGTATCTCCCCGCTCGTCTCTAAAGATTCGGGGGCCGGCTCGGGAGAGCGGGGAGGAACGGAGGGAAGATCTCTCTCTCCCTCCCCCCCTCGCCCCCCCCCCCCCCCCCCCGCAACTCACCTGTCACCCGCGCCGGCCCCCGAATCTTTAGAGATGAGCGGGGAGATACTCGGCTAAGGCACTACTCGCTCTAGTAATGTGCATTAGCGAGTATACTCGCTCATCTCTAATTACTTCCCATGGCTGTCCTGGAGGTTCGTAGACCGACATTGGTCTTGGGAAAGGAAGTAATTTCTCATCAGCACCCAATTTAATAAATCAAGAATCTGAGAATTTTCTGTGGGTGAATAAACAGAAGATTCCAAATAGTGTCTTACCACCATAATCCCCTTCTTGTGTGGGATTCTCGTGTACAGATGCGTACATCAATTGTGGCTAGGAGGCCAATACTGAAATTTTATTTACGAAATCGGTGGTGCCTTTAAGATTAGAGACCCTCTTTGGTTGTAAACAACCTGAGTATTTTATCTAAAAAACATGCAACATGCTGGAAAATAGTCTTGGATAATGTGTATAGACCCAGGATACGGTCTGTTTGAGGAATTAAATAGTCAGTGGAATTTTGAGAAATAATTTCAGACATAACGCTAGTAAGTTCCCTCAAGCACTGCATCCGATGGGTCACCTGATAGTAAACCGTATACATTGGTGTCATTTAATTGGGATAAGATTTCAGAGACATGTTTATCTTTATCCATGATACCAATACCCGAGCTCTTATTGGCCCAACTGGATAACACTGTGCAACAATTTTTTTTTTTTTTTTAAAGGTTCATAACCTAAAGTAATTGATCTGTTCCTGTAAAATTAAAGCCTGCTGATTCCACTTGTAAAACTGAATACTAGCAGCATGTCTCACTTACAAGTTATGAACCATTCCCTATTTGTAAGATCATAACTGTTTGGACGCGCCGTCCTATTACTATTCAACTGTTTGTGGTGGAAAATGGCCCTTGGATCTTGACTTCCTCCTGTAAGAAACATTACTTTCCCTCTGTAAAAACCAGCAAAAGTCGCCCATCATCTTCAGATTGTATTAACCTTTGTAATGGTCTTCAATGACTGAGATGTCTGGTGTGCGTAATACGCAGTGAGTAGAACCCATTGATTTCAATGGGTTCGTTCACATGAGCGTATTTTCTCCCACGATGTACAATCACATGACAAAATATGCAGCATGACCTTGTTGGGGTGTAGTAAAGTGAAGTAAAGAGGAGGGCACAAGTGCGCAGAAAACCTGGTTATTTTCACACCACTTCAATGAGCCTGTCTACGGTCTTTTTTGCATGTGCAAATATGCAGTGTATTTGTGCACTTAAAAATATGTCAGAGCAGGCGAAAAACTTGGGCATAAGTGATTCTTAGTCATGCAACGACTAAAATGTGCTTAGATCCATGGGAATGAGCCCAGATAGTGACACCTCCCCACAGTGCTCTCAGTAGTAATAGTGACCCCATAGTGGCCACAGTAGTAAGGGACCCCATCCTAGTGGCCTTAGTAGTAGCAGTGTCCCCTATAGTGGTCCCAGTAGTAACAGTGTCCCCTATATTGGCCTGAATAGCACTAGTGACCACTATTGTAGTCCTAGGAATGCTGCCTAGTCAGAGGCAAATAGCAACCTTCCCATTGGATGAGGAATAGGTAATCTGGCATCATGAGGCTCAGATTTTATTGCCACTTCTTATCTTGCTCACCAAGCTTTATTCCCAAGGACTTGTGATAGGCCCACTTTACCAAGGATGTTATCTTCCCCCGCTGTGTCCTTGTTGTGAACTGTCCGCAGACATAGCAGAAATTGTTGGGTTTTTCAGATATCGCACCGCTCAGCCACATTGTTATTACATTAATAAACACAGTCCCAGTCTAACCAATGACTTGTGAAAACTCAGTTCATTAATTACAACTTACTGGTGGATGATTCGCAGTGTTTCCGCCACGTGGAAACATACCCTATATATTACATACACCTACCCTTATAGTGTTCAGTCAGCACGCAGTGTGTAAGGTTAAGGGCGTGCCTACTGGATTAATTGTATAGTCATATTTCCCAAAAGTAAAGTATAACGACAATTGGATTCCATTATTCCCCATAACTGGAAAACCTTACGTGGCAGAAAAAGGATCCATATCCCTCCATACCAAGAAGATCTAAGATTCTACAATATGGTTATTATTTAGTGGGCAGAATTTGCTCACCAGTTTACAACCTGCTATCCTCTCTTAAAAAAGGGGACATCTTATGTCCCTGTTTGAAGCCAAGTAGGCTCATCAAGCTCCAGGTGAACTTTAAGTCTTATTCTCCTGAAAAAATGCTCCATGTCGTTATCAAGTGCATAAAAGTCGGTGGAGGCAAGAGGACAATGATAGGCCTTTCTCTAAGAGGCTTACCTGGTGTGAAGAAAAGGTGCTAGAGCATGAGTTCACTCTCATACCCTGTTTCTCTGTAACCAAGTCATTATTTGATATCGTGGAAGATGGCCTCTGGTGCCTCTTCCGGAATCAGTGATTGGCAGCCTTCCCTGTTTGCACAGTCATTCACAGGCAGCTGTCAATCACTGATAGGACCGCCCATCGGACTGTTCAGCTCAGGGTGTGCAGGGATATAAATGAAAAAATCCAAGTTATATTGAATCCTTTCCTATAAAACTATATATTGATCTGTTCGGCTCCTCCTGCTTTATAATTGCGTTTTTGAGCTGACAGGTTCCCTTTAAATAACCCCAAAAATACTGCTCTTCGGTTTCCATTTCTAAAGACTGCCCCATTGTTCTTACTTATCTGTTACTTGCAGTCTATTGCTTTTCATAGGACTCTTTCCATAATTAGAGAGCTGTTCATTTGTACTGGCTCCGTGTCCACAGTCATAAAATTTGATATAATTTGTTCTGACTTCCAAAGTTGTTAAAATTCTCCCCAGGAATATAACATGGGCCAGCTAAGATGCCGAAACGCACTGTTTACTCTCGTTGTGAAAATTATGCCGGAGGCCAAAATAAAGGATATAAAAGATTTGGAAATGTATACACTGAATGCCTGTTTCATCTCATAGAAGGCAAACAGTCTCAGTTCATCATGCTGCCTTTGATTCAAGGCTCTGGACAAAATAGAAATATGGTAATTTCATATTCTGGGCAGGTATATCATTCAGTTCCTTACCCTGCACTCAAGGAGACATTGGAATTACATCAAAAAGCATGACCATACCATGGGAATTCTGATTTAATACTTTAAGCTGAGATAGGTGATGACAGTAGCATCTTGATGCTGCTTATCTGGACTCAACCTCTACCCCAACCTCTCTGCATAGACTTGACATGCACATTTTGACTAGCCAGATGTGTATGTTAAATGGGCAACCAGGCATTGCAAGTGTTGGCCAGGAGGAATGACCATTATAAAGTGTCTTCTGTGCCTGTTAATGTAAATGTCATGGCTCGCCACCCACGACTGAGGATCAGGACTGGGGTGATATGACAACATGATCCTCACACCAGCTCATGCTCACTGCCATTTCAGTGCTGGATGCCAACAAAGACAATACTACTGTATAATATGCTGCACACACATATCCACTGCAGAAAATATGCAGCATATCCTCCACATCTGAACATATCCTAGGACACTACTGGCAACCCAGAAATGGTCCATGGGCGCAGTTAAGGGCTTGTTCACATCATCATCATCGGTTCCGTTTGGAGCCTCCATTGCTGAATTTCGTTAAAATACAGGATAAAGTATTGCTGCATGCTGGACTATTTCATCATGTAACATGCTAGACAGAAACCAAACAGACCCCATTATACTTAATTGGGTCCGTTCATCACCATCATAAGATGGATCTATTTGGCCAGTAGATTCCATTCTCCTACTACCATAATGGAGCCAACAAACATTTCTGTGTGCCTCAGTGGTGCAGTAACCAAACCCTACATCGAGAACTGCATAGAGATGGAGATAGATGTGGAGTATGAATTATACATAAGAACTAAAGATGAGCGAGTACCCAAGTGCTCGGGTCCTCATTATTCGAGTTGAGCTTTTTGTAAAATTCGAGAGCTCTACTCAAGTAACGAACCCCATTGACTTCAATGGGAGACTCGAGCATTTTTGTATGGGACCCGCCGGTCGCAGCGGGGAGGGGCCAAAACTGGGACGGGGTCGAACACGGCGTGATGCTCGCTCGGGTAGCGAGCACCATCTAGTATGCTAATACTCGAACGAGCATCAAGCTTGGCAGTGTATGTTCGCTCAACTCTAATAAGAACCCTAAACTCTGGTGGTTATGGAGCAAAAAAAGTCAAATTATATGAATGCCTGCAATCATGCTGTACGTCAGGGGCAACGGGTCCATTCTCATACCTCACCCTTGGGCACCAAGAGCGCTTATCCTGTAGGTCTAACTGACTTTGGGATTTGGTAACCATCATAATACAAGTTATTATAGGACTTAGCTGGACAGAGATAAATATGAATGCGTTGAAGATAAGAGGACAGATATGCTTCACACTTGTGATCTTATTTCAGTCCTTAGCAGCAGTGAGTTGGGGAAAGATGCACCAAATTTATTGTGAAGCGGATAGGATCTTGGGATGTTCAGGCGGCAGAAATGCAAAGCTGTGCTGGCGTAGCTGTATGCTATACTACCACCTACAATTGTGGAACGCAGCTTGTAATAAATTCTGCCCAAAGTATTACAACTTGAATCACATCCAAATTGTATCATAGTCACAAAACTCCCTTGTACTGAATGTCATGCCAGGATTGTATTTGCCATGTCGTCTGGCTTGACTTGTGGCTATACGGAAAGACCAATATGGAATTTCCTTAATCCTTCTATTGTAGTATTACTTACAGTACTCCTTACTCCCCATAAGACAACTTCCCACAAAATTGATAGAGTCAAGAGTGTTGGGCCATAGATTTTTACACCTACCCGACGGACATTGTACATGTATGGCGCATGTCGGGATTCTGTGTATGGAGGTGGGCTTGAGAGCAGAGTCCCTTGCGTACACGGCAGGCGTCAACCATCTTTGACAGCCGACACTCACCCGCAACAGCTGCAATCGGAGATAACACCGCTTGCAGCTGTTAACCCTTTAAATGTTGCCATCCATTCTAACAGGAGTATTGAAATGTCCCAAAAAGCTTTTGAGGGTCCCGAAGCCCCTGCAAAAATATATGGAATGCCAAAATTGAATAAAAAGCAATCAAAAAGTCACATGTTCCCCAAAATGGTATCAATAAAAACTACAGGTCATCCTACAAAAAATGAGCCCTCACAAAGCTTCATCGATGGAAAAATAGAAAACATTATAAAAATAGTGACAGAAAACATATTTTTTAAAGGTGTATCTTTTTTAAGCAGTAGTATATAAAAAATATATATAAATTTGGTATCACTGTAGCTGAATTGACCATAGAGAGATCACTGTCCCTCTCCACAAAGGCATAACTATAGGGAGGTGCAAAGGTTTCAGTCACACTTGGCCCTAGTACTATTTGGGAGCCAATGCCCTCTCTACCATGGTGGAAGACACTAACATTGTAAACAGGGGCATAGCTATAGAAGGTTTCAGTAGACCCTAGGCCCTTGTGCCAAGGGCCCAAATGGCCCTTTACCACACAGGAGAATATCAGTGCTATAAATGGCACATAATGATTGGTGAATACTGATACAGATTTTAAATTGGCCTATAGGAGCTCCTTGCATGGTCCCATGATAGAGAATTAGAACCTCAGTTGCATTGGATAGGAAACTATAGAAGCTCTGTGTGTGCTGCCATACCGGCTCCAAATTTGAGGCCTAACGACAAGAAGGACTGCCCAATTGTATTCAGTAGAACAAAGATGCTGAAGATTCAGCCATTCTCTAATGGAATTTGTGCCTAAGGAGCCTAAGACGTCTTGCAGGGGTCCTCAAAAAGTCAAGATCTGGCTCTGATTAAGAACTCAGTTTGACCGTACACAGCACTTACTGTTCTAAAAGCCTCTTATTACCTGGAAATGGTGCAGACGAGCCTGCTATTTTCATCTTAAAGAGCCTGCTATTATCGTACTGTACATCTATAGGAAAAGGCCAATTTAGTCATGTTTTCCTTTAGAGGAAGCAAAAGAACCAAAGCAAATAATTACATACAGTCCCAAGGCCAAGTGCATACAGGCACGAGATCTAATTATTAATGTGGGGCTGGATTGTAGACCCTCTTCGATGCCCCAGTCTACTAGGATATGGAGCTATCAAAACTATCTGGTGATAGAAGAGTTAAATATAACCCTTCTCAGCATTTTTGTTTAATTCCTTAATTCCAGAAACTTCAGATTTTGTTTGGCCGGGGGAAGGTAAACACACAAAAGAATCTCTTGCCGGTGGATGCTAATTCAGTGTATACTGTAGTCCAAAAGTGAGAAACTACCGTACTTGATCTCAGTGTACATCCAGACATAACAAACACAGCATTAATACGCCGGAGAGACCTCTGAGGTGGTGATTTTGTTTCCTTATGTGCTATTCAAGTCGGCTTTTGAGTAGTCATTACTCAGTAGCTTCTGGCACGTTTACATCTAGAAATATGGGCTGGATAACAAGAGGGGCAAATGCCCAGGGGCTGGCATCATCTGAAGTTGGCCATAGACATTAGAAGAAAGTTGGCCAGAATGAATGATCACTTGCCAAGTGCGTAGCTAGAGGGGGATGCAGAGGTAGCAGCCACACTCCAGCCCTGGTACCTGAGGGGACCCAAAGGTTCAGCCAGTATTATAAATGGCACAAGGTTTGTTGGAGGCCTGGTACAGATTCTGTATTGTGCCCAGGAATAGCTGTCTCTTGTGATGACAAACAATCTGCCAAAAAAAGCTAATGGTCCCTTGGTGCATAACGAATGGTACAACAACCAGTCCTTTGTAAATCGGCAGTGGAGTGACCAGTATCTTATTACTCAGTAGTACAGTTACCAGTCTCTTGTGACTTAATGGTACAGACAGCAATCAGTCTCTAGTGCCTTAGTGGTGCAGTAACCACTCCCTTGTGACCCAGTGCTACAGTAACCAATCCCTAGTGCCTCAGGGGTACAGTTAGAAGTCACTTGTAACTCAGTGGTACAGCAAATAGTCCCTTTTGCCACACTGGTGCAGTAAGCAGTTCCTTGTGGCCCAGTGGTACAGCAACCAAACCCTAGTGTCTTAGAAGTGTGGTAAGCAGTCTCTTGTGACTCAGTGATGCAGCAAATAGTCCCTTGTGCCTCAGTGATGCAGTAACCAGTATCTCATGACTCAGCAGTATCATTACTGGTCCCTTATAACTCAATGCAATAACCAGTCTCTTATGACTCAATAGTATAGCAACCGGTCACTCGTGACTTAGTGGTGCAGTTACTAGTTCCTTGTGTCTCAGTGGTACAGTAATTAGTCTCTTATGAGTGTTATCAGTGTTAAAAACAGCAATCGATCCCTTATGTCTCAGTGGTACAATAACCATTCCCTTGTGATTTAGTGGCCTAGTAACCAGTCCTTTGTGAGTCAGTGTTGCAGTAACTAGTCTCTTGTATCTCAGTGGAGCAGTAACCAGTCCCTTATGGCTCAAGTGTTATAGACAGCAATTGGTCCCTTGTTCCTCAATGGTTAAGCAATCAGTCCCTTGTGACTCAGTGATACAGCAATAAGTCCCTTGTGCCTTGGTAGTTCAGTAACCAGTTTCTTGTGACTCAGTGGTGCAGTAAGCAGTCTCTTGTGCCTCCATGGTGCAGTAACCATTCTCTTCTGATTCAGTGGCCTAGTAACCATTCCCTTGTGACTTACTGGTCTAGTAACCAGTCCCTTTTGAGTCAGTGATGCAGTAATCATTCGCGTATAAGTCTGTGTCACATTAACCAGTCCCGTATGAGTCTGTGTCGCAGTAACCAGTCCCTTATGAGTCTGTGTCACATTAACCAGTCCCGTATGAGTCTGTGTCGCAGTAACCAGTCCCTTATGAGTCTGTGTTGCAGTACCAGTCCCTTATGAGTCTGTGTCGCAGTAACCAGTCCCGTATGAGTCTGTGTCGCAGTAACCAGTCCCTTATGAGTCTGTGTCACAGTAACCAGTCCCGTATGAGTCTGTGTCACAGTAACCAGTCCCTTATGAGTCTGTGTCGCAGTAACCAGTCCCTTATGAGTCTGTGTCACAGTAACCAGTCCCTTATGAGTCTGTGTCGCAGTAACCAGTCCCTTATGAGTCTGTGTTGCAGTAACCAGTCCCTTATGAGTCTGTGTCGCAGTAACCAGTCCTGTATGAGTCTGTATCGCAGTAACCAGTCCCTTATGAGTCTGTGTCGCAGTAACCAGTCCCTTATGAGTCTGTGTCGCAGTACCAGTCCCTTATGAGTCTGTGTCGCAGTAACCAGTCCCGTATGAGTCTGTGTCACAGTAACCAGTCCCTTATGAGTCTGTGTTGCAGTAACCAGTCCCGTATGAGTCTGTGTCACAGTAACCAGTCCCTTATGAGTCTGTCACAGTAACCAGTCCCTTATGAGTCTGTGTCGCAGTAACCAGTCCCTTATGAGTCTGCGTCGCAGTAACCAGTCCCTTATGAGTCTGTGTCGCAGTAACCAGTCCCTTATGAGTCTGTGTCGCAGTAACCAGTCCCTTATGAGTCTGTGGTGCAGTAACCAGTCCCTTATGAGTCTGTGTCGCAGTATCCAGTCCCGTATGAGTCTGTATCGCAGTAACAAGTCCCTTATGAGTCTGTGTCACAGTAACCAGTCCCTTATGAGTCTTTGTCGCAGTAACCAGTCCCTTGTGTCTCAGTGATGCAGTGTCCAGTTCCATAGATGCAAAGCTCTGGCGTTTCAATATTGTAGAGGTCATTCTCAGTGACCCATTGGCATAATGCCCAGCTCTACTTTCTTCTGTCACTGTTTGTAAATGGCAGACTTACTTGATTGGAACATGTTTTATATCCCTGTTTTATGTTTACAATCAGTTCTTTCCACATTTAGTATAAAGCAGCAATTTGTATGTTTGAGTCAAGTTTTAATCCAGCGGTTATTCCGGTTTTCTTTTCCTATGACTGTTTGTTTAATGTCTTGTTCCAAATAGGTTTCTTAATTTAAACTGATTCCAGTGTATTTAGTATAAAATAGAGGACTTCATGCGGTCGTATGGAGGGAGGCTTTGTGTGTGCCGGATTGGTAATTGGTGTGGGCTGAGAGTCATGAAGGGAAGGTTGTTACTGACACAATCCTTGGCTTAGGAGTGTGTACAATGTGCAGGATTCTGGCTCCTCAGCCGGGGCACTGAAGACAGACCCAACTCTGCTCATTTGTCAGAGCGGTGACATAAGCACAATGCAGCAGTCTGTGGTTCAGGAGCTGGAGAGATCCTTCTCAGTCAGTCTCAGCTCTAGGAAATTAATGCTGGCTCCAACGTTGATGTGAAGGGAGCCCATAGCCTGTCCAGCTCAATAAAGTCTACTCTATCTATAGAAATGAATGGAAGAAAGTCCCCATTCACCTTCATGATTAATGTCACCAAATGTATCTCTTTATTCATAGCATATTTAGACTATTTTATGTCAAATATATCAATTATAATAAACTAGAAATTTAGGACAATAATACTTTGTAACAAGACATTCATTCAAACTAAGTCAACTTCACAGCCCCGGACTACTGTGCCAGCTAAAAAAAAGTGTTATAAGCCAGGGGATCTGGCTTGACATGTGTCCCAGATACTATGTGTCATTGGTGGGGGGCACTAAGAAAATACTGTCCTTATATAAGGGACAAAACAAAGCTTTGTCTTGGTGAAAGACAGAGTAGCTACAGTATAGTGCAAAGGTTTTACGCAGGTCTTGAAAAATGTTACAAAGTTAGACTTCTTTCACACGAGCGCATATCAGCCAGCCGTTTTCACAGCCGGCCAATACACGCTACGTTGTTATTAAAACATCTGGTAAACGGGCGCACAAATCAAACGTTTGTGCGCCTGTTCATATGGCCTGGTGAGGCCGGCGCAAATGCGCCGACCTCACCAGGCCATCTCCCATTTCTCCTCTCCATTGCATTCTCACCTGTCTTCCTCCCCGCTCGTTCTGTGCAATGGGAGGGGGCGGAGCCAAGTGCCGATCCCCCCCCCCACCTTCTCCCATTGATAGCTATGGAAAAGGGGCAGGGAGAGGGCTGGCGCTTAGCTACTCCCCATCCCGCCCCTTGTCTATAGCATCAATCGGAGAGGGCGGGGCGGACCAACACTTGGCTCCGCCCCCACCCTGCCCCTTCCCATTGCACAGAACAAGCTGGGAGAAAGACAGGTGAGCCTGCACGTGAGGCTAGGAGACCAGAGGGAGGTAGTTTAGCAGCCACGCTGCTAAATTCCCTCCCACTTGCGGCCGCTGCCATGGGCTCCCTTAGGAACCCATGCAGCAGCCGACGTATTCCGGCCCAAACATAGTTCCAGAACTATGTTTTGAGTCCGACGTAAAAACGCCCGGTGCTATACTGGCTTGGCCACAAATACGCCCATGTGATCTGATGCATTGGAATCCAATGCATCAGATCACAGTGCATATCGGCCGACCGAGCAAAGGCCGGCCGATATGCACTCATGTGAAAAAAAGCCTAAGAATGATTTCACAAAGAGAAGTGTTAATAGTTTATTTTTGTCAATTAGCAAACTCCAAAGTGAATGAACAAAAGAGAAATCTAAATCAAATCCATATTTGGTGCGACCACACTTGCCTTCAAAACAGCATCAGTTCTTCTAGGTACACTTGTGCAAAGTCAGGGATTTTGTCGAATTATAGTCAGGTGTACGATTGATTAACCAATTATACTAAACAGGTAATCATGATCATGATTTTAACATGTAGGCTGAAACACAGTCATTAACTGAACCAGAAACAGCTGTGTAGGAGGCTTAAAACTGGGTGAGGAACAGCCGAACTCTGCTACAAAGGTGAGGTTATGGAAGACAGTTCAATGACAGAGGGCATACACCATGGCAAGACTACGCACAGTAACAAGACACAAGGTAGTTATTCTGCATCAGCAAAGGTCTCTCCTAGGCAAAGTTTTTAAAGCAGACTGGGGTTTCAAGATGTGCTTTCTAAGCTCTTTTGAAGAAGAACAAAGAAACAGGCAACATTGAGAACCACAGATGCAGGGGTCAGCCAAGGAAACTTAGTGCAGTAGATTAAAGACACATCATGCTTCCCTTTAAAATCAGAAGATGTCTAGAAGTTCAGAACTGGCAGAAAGCAGTAGGACTCAGATACACTCATCCATTGTTCAGAGAACTTTGGCCAGAAATGCTCTTCATGGAAGAATTGTGGTCGAAAAGCCTTACATTAAATGTAGAAACAGGGCCAAGTGACTCAACTATGCATGAAAAATAGCAAATAGGGTGCAGAAAAATAGCAGCAGAAAACAGAATCCATGACTGATGGAATCCATTCTATACGTCATTGATAGTAAAAGTCACGGAAACCCCTTTAATACTGTTTAGAACCCAGCCATGCATGGAACCTTTTTAATGTTACTACTTGGCTACAGATCAGCCATAATCGGCCATCGGAACTGAACGGCACCAAATGGACCCCACTGACAATAATAGAGTTCATCCGACTGACTTTATGCAGTCTGGCATTTTCCTGGAGGAAATAGAGCATATCTGAAATTTTGGAACAGATCTGCGCCAGAGACCCTGAATGGGGCCAACAATACAGATGTGAACCCAGCGTATGAAATATGAAGATGGACTGCTTTTTTCCCCACAAAGAGCACCCCCCTTGTCTATAGGATCTGCCTGGTATTGCAGCTCAGACTATTTAAGAAAATGCACTGCCAGATACATCACATAGACAAGAGTGGTGCTATTTCCGGAAAAATATAGTCCCTTTCCTAATATCAAACAACCCCCAAGCAGCAGTAAAGTAACTACGTGGGAGCTAGTGGGGGTTGGGTGAGTGGTAGGCGTTTTGTCACTTTGGTTGGCCCATTTAAATACAGGAATAGGAATAGCAAACCGAATCTTTGCCCCACATGAAGGAAGACCTAGCTGTGACTCTGCTTTAAGAACATGCAGCAAGAGTTAAATGGATTTTCCCATTTCATAAAGTAATGGCGTATCCATCACTTTTTGATCGGCGGGAGTATAACCGCTGGCACATAAGAGAGTGATTTCATGTCTTAGAGATATGCCAATACCTTAGGAGATGGAAAAACCACTTTAAATTCATAATCCACTATCAGAACCATTTGTAGATGAAGGTGCAATTTTCATTTTTAATTAAAACTTACAGAGAGTTATGAAAAACTTTAAACAAATTCTTTTTTTTTTTTTTAGGAGGTTCCCTCAACTGCTGGAACACTCAGTATTTTCACAGTTGGAACACTCAGTATTCACTGGTAATCTGTGGGGGAACTCTGCAGCAAGTGTTCCATTCTCCTACAGCGCCACCTCAGGAGAAATGAAGCATTACAGAGTTCAGATTGAAATTGATTGGCTGTTTATATAATGCCAGGTCCTCTAGAGTGAGAAATGCTCTTTCCAGCCACTTTCCACTTAGACTAATGGATGCATGTCCTTTTAATTTTGCTATTCTAGAGTATTGTTCCTTACTTATTAGATATTTATTTATACAGTGTACAGCTTTATTGTTTGTATCTACAGTTTACTGTTAAACCACGTTGACCTGGACTTTTACTATACGTGACCTATCCTCAGTATAGATCATCGTTGAAGGTTCGCCACTCTGGATCCCAAACAATCAGCAGGTGTTGTGGCCCGGTACAAAAGGGCCCCTCCATAACTATGCATGTACTTGTCTAGGTAATGTCAGTGTCTTCTGTGTTGCATGACTGATGTGTATTGCATAGCTGCAGCACTGAAAGGGTTAACTGTCTGGTATGTAAGCTGACTGTCTGAAAAATGTATCAGTTTGTTTTTCAAGTGACCTTGTAATATATATGTGAATGCAAGGTATGTGCAAGAGAGTTCTGCTCTGAAGAGTGCAAGAGGACCACGCAGGCACCTTCAGTCTGTGCGGCCCAGAATGGAAGAGGCGGAAAGGAGTCTACCGCCTGCCCTGGGACTGCCATACCCAGGAGATATGAAAGGACCCTTCCCGTGCTAGGAGAAAGAGAGAGTGAGAAACCGCAGCGTACCTGCTGTTATCAAATGTGAGTGTTGACTGGTAGAGTGTTGGAGAGAAGAGAGCGTGTTGCCGGGATCAGGACCTATAGATAACAGGACTGTGGTTTCTCCTGTTCACCTGTGAGTCCTCCCTGTCTCACCACTTTGATGTTTTACACTGTTTTCCTGCTGGTGTGCATCTCCAAGTTGTAATCAAGTTACTTCAAGTAAAGTAACCAGTTGCCCATCCGTTTCCAGAGGCTGTGTCTTAAAAGAGCACCGTGTGTGTGGATTTACTCCGACAACTAGGAATTCCCCCATGGAAGCCGCGCGAGGGTGAGTTTACTCCACCATCCAGGAATTCCCCCGCGGCAGAAGAAACAGTGGCGTCACACGTGACATAAAGACTAAGGTAATTTATTATTGGGTTTCCCGTTTATTAATCTGCCCTCGGCATGTGAACGTGTCACCGCTTACCCTCCGGGTGGGAGAAAGTAGAGCCGCCGTGACAAGGCCCCAAACTCTACCCCACTGTCTCCTAGTCCGTGTCCTGCTCCTCGGATGCAGCACTGGTATGCTCTATCTTATAGTATTTCTTAGAATGCACCGCCCATTGATTTCAATGGGACCTTTATGCATTGCATGGCTCTCGCATGCCGTGCGATGTGCATGCAAGTCCAAATTGAGGTTTCCCAATGGGAAACATTTCCTATCCTCTATCGCTTGTCAAACTCGCAGAAAAGGATAGGGAATTTTACAGATGTGATGTAAGGCAGTTTTGCCTGAAAAACGTCTCACATCCGCATGTACATCGCATGTTCACAAGCGCGATATCAGACTAAGTTTCATGGCCCGATATTGCCCTTGCCCGTGTATAGGTAGCCTTAGTCATACATGTAATCATGAAATCCTTTATTTTACACCACAGACCAAAAGAAGTTTGTAAAGATTCAGGGTGATTACAAATTATCTTCCCAACTTCAAACACTCATAAGGGCTCCTGCACACTTGCGTTTTTCTTGCGCGTTTGTTTTCGCAGGATATCGCTGCATTTTTTTTCACGTGATTGTCAATGGGACTTTCTAATGTTAAAAACGCATCGCAATTTTGGTGTGATGCGTTTTTAACATTAGAAAGTCCCATTGACAATCGCGTGAAAAAAACGCACCGATATCGCGTGAAAAAAAAACCTTACATTTAATGACAAAAAGTTTTGTTGCAGAACATCAAAAATATTTTCCCCATCAGAGGGGATCAGTGGGCCCCCCTTTGTCACTGGACTCACATGAAGCCCTATAGTCAAGTTCCTGCCATACATCTTGTAGCGGATCACGATTGATTGATGCAATGGTTTCTGGGATGATCCTCACAGATCATACATGATGGGTGGTAAGGGGGGCATGTAGACTCCATCTTTACCACTCTCCCAGAGAAAACAATGAAAAGGTGTAAGGTCTGAAGAACATAGCGGCCAAGGAAGAAGTTCACTATCGTCACCACCTGCACGGCCAATCCATCTGTTGTAGTCGACTATTGATCTCACTTCTGGTGGTGAGACCCCCACTGATCCAGCTTTTATCACCTATCCTATGATAAGTGATAAAAGTCAATTCTAGTACAAGCCCTTTAACAAATCCCATCCCTTGACCGGGCCATCATCCCCAGATAATCAATGCTATTCACATGACCAGTCATGGCTGATTAAAATTATGGTACTACGGTATCCACAAGCAATAAACCACATAAATACACTGTATCCATTTTCCTTTGTGTGCATATTCATCTTCTGTAATGACATTACATCTCTCCATTATGAGAATAATCTTTATTTGTATGGCGCCAACATATTTCGCATATTACAACATGAATCATTTCCCAAAACAGAATTCAGTGTTTGTAGACCTAATCCTGCGGCCATATTAATCATTGTTCACACCGGTCACTGATTATACAATAACACTGCAGGATTGTACTTCTTAGATTTCATAATTAGAAGCTATTGAAATATTCCGGAACTGGAGCGTGCTAACCACAATGAGCCCTGTGACGCAATTACATGGCATCTGATATCCACTTCTCTAATCATGTCTGCTGGTTCTACCGAAATATCCAAAGCTTTATTGCAAATTCAGTAATAAGATCTGCAGTTGAAGAATTCCCTGACTGAGCTGTTCACATTTGAGAATGAGAGTACAGATGAGCCTTTGCCAGGAAAGCAGAGGCAAGCTAGACATTTAACCTGCAGCGACCACTTCAGGGGAAGTGTAGTATTACATCAGATGAATGCCCATCTGGTCAGGTTGTTGTTGTTTATTCATTCAGTCGCTCCTGACTCTTCGTGACCTCGTGGACCAGCCCACGCCAGAGCTTCCTATCGGCTGTCGCCAGCCCCAACTCCACCAAGGTCCAGTCTGTCACCTGGAGGATATCATCCATCCATCTTACCCTTGGTCGGCCCCTCTTCGAGGGCCATTACCCATCCTTTCGGCTTTGAGCTAGCTGCGTCATCACAACTGGGGCTAGTTGAACTTATCCTCTGTTCCCCCCCAGTAGCATTTTGACCATCTTCTGACCTGGGAGTCCCATTTTCCAATGGTATACCGACATATCCATTTAGTTTTCATGGCAGGAATACTGGGGTGGATTGCCATTACCTTCCCCAGGGATCATATTTAGTCTGTCCTCTCCGTCATGACCTTCCCGTCTTGGGTATCCCTTCACGGTTTTGCTCATGGGATCATTGAGGTGCTCAAGCTCCAGCACCATGACAAGGTAACGATCCTTTGCAAGAGTCTGCTCAGGTATGCCAGAGATATGTCACTCTACTCAGGTACTCAACTCTTGGTGGCTCAGTGGTTTGCACGGTTGGCACTACATCTATATGTGGTTTGTAGGTTCTAGTGTTTCCCTAGGTTTCCTATAGTTCATCAACATACATACAACTAAACTGGCCCTTCAGCAAATACATTATTAAGTCCCCCATACATGATGAACAAAATTCATCAAAACCACTGATTTTGGTGGGACCGGTTGCCTCTCACAAGTCAATGAGGGTTTCCCAACTTTCAGCCAACAGAGCGTGTTGGGAGAAAGACTTATTAGGCATGTTCAATTTCAACGCCCAATTTTTTTGTCCTCCCTTGAAGATAAGTTATGGCCAGAGTTGTCTGGCAGCGGTTTTCTTTGCTCACCATATTTAACATACATGAACCGGGGAAGTTGGGAGAAATAGCTGTCAGCTGAATGAGCATTTGCCCAGCAGCTATTGAAGGTGTATGAGAACCTTAAAGGGCTTGTACCAAGATAGACTTTTATCACCTATCCATAGGGCTAGAGTGATCTCTATAACATGTCAAAAGCTTTTAGAAAGTGGAGTTACACCTTAAGGAATCTTATAGAAATAAAAATACACAATTCACAAGTATGTTTTCCATCTAAATTTCCAAAAAGGCCATTTTTTGTCAAAACTTTGTAATAAATAAAAAAGGTATGTTACGATATTCCCATTCCCCAAATATATTAACTTTTGGATCAACATTTAGATCCCATTGAACTAACATTGGTTCCTTTCTTTACAAACTCATTGATAAAAGTCTTTCTGTAGAAGAACTTGATCATCTGCATCCTGATTGCCCTTCCTAGAGATGAAAATGTTATCAAGATAATGGAATGATCACATATGCCACTTGGGAAGGAACTGGTCTCAGATATCTCCGAACCTCAAGAGACGTTTGAGCTAGATCCATTGCTTGTATCAGCAGAGTATAAGAAAACTTCTTTTAATAATACATAGATATAAAGAGCATCTCTCTCTCCTATATTACATAGATATTCCATTGGTGTAAATGGGCACAGTGTAATACTTAAATTCTTCTGTGGTGGGGTTGCAGGAAAGTTGAACACGTATTGATAGGTTTCCCTACAGCCCACTGGAAATCCCAACTTGCATTTACTGCATTTCCACTGACCTATTACAGAGTGCAGTATGGCAGGGCCGGGAGTTGTGGAGGAGATCAAAAGGACAGAGAGCAGAAAAAGTTACTATTACAGAGGGCTGTAATTCACTCCAGGTAAATTTTCGGCTCTTAACAGCAATGAGGGGGAATCAGCAGCTACTTAGAGAAAAGTTGGAAAGATAGTTGTGTAGTATTGAATGAGCATGGTTATGCTACACATCTTCTGAAAGAAGATAAGGCAGGGAGGGTTGAGCTTGTATGTGTTCATTCGAGAGACCATTTGATCAGTCCTTGAAATGCCTCTGAGCCAGAAATGTGACTGTAGAAGAGTGTGCAAACCAAGTATGCGCCTTTCTAAATGCATGAGAAGGAAAACTCAATGCAAAAAAAAAACAGATAAGTGTATAATTTTTTTTCTGCAGGGACTTAGTAAGATATGCGCGTGTTGATTTTTCTTGCACAAAGGTTTTCAAAAGGTGTTTCCATCTCCAAAGATGTAATAGCGCTACATGCAACCATCACCAATACACTGTGCAGCTAAATCTTGTGAAGCTGTAAAGTCCTCTTAACAAGTCTCGTAGACCCTTTCAAATGAAGAAGGAAACAGATAAGTTTCTGCCTGCTCAGGTTGGCAAGCTAACACTAACCCTGAGTGAGCAATTACTTACGGTAATGCTCTTGGAATGTGCTGCTTTAAGCAATAACCAGCGTTGTGTCACTTACATAATATTAAAAGGAATCAGATATCACACACAAAGCAGAAAAAACAATAAATTTTCACTCCTGGAAGTTCGCAGGTCAATGCAACAAAAAAATGTGTGGGATTTCAAGAATACCAAAGAAAAGTAAATTCATCATTTTTGTAAAATGATGTTGGTGGACACAAAATTGAACACATACTGTAACATTCCTCAGCACTTTCCCTCGAAATGCTTCTGTTTACTTTGCTTTAGCTTCCACCTCGAATATTATGACTTGCAGTTTTGAGGAGAACAAAAGCATTCCACGGCGGGCTATCTATTTCATCCAGGATGCATTAAGCGCTGTGATTAAACTCCGTGTTTCTCTAACCTGTGCACGCTCTGTTTATGCAGAGGGATTGAATGGCACTTTCCATTAGAAAAACACCTTTAATTACGAGCTCAAATAAACGATTAGCTTTTAATTTTGTCATAAAGGCCCTTAAATCCTGGTCGTCTATGTGAGAATCCCACGCTTAAAGAAACAGGCTGAGAAATGTGCTTTTTTTCCCATGAGAACTGCTATATACTCTGACACAATCGACAGGTCTGAGACAATGCCATATAATATTGTCTTTATGGTTTTTATATATTTTTGTTACAACCTCAAAATTAATGGAACCTTTTTCAATGTGCTAGACAATCCCTTTCCATCTTGCGTATGTTAACCCTTTGCAATCCAATTTTAGATTCAGGGTTTCCTAGGGTGTTTTCTCTTTCTGCCATTATACAATGGTGCCATCTGCTGGCTAGAGCCAGTACTGCGGTATGGGACATGCTGGAGAGGCCCCCGACAACAGAGCGGCCAGTAATATACAGTAAGAATACCCTGCCGGACGTCTTCCGATATCGGAGCTGTACAGCCTTCAATCAGAATGTCTTCAGATGTCAGACAGTGGATTGGAAAGGGTTAAAGAGTCAACGCTGGTCCATATGCCACTTGGGTAGCCACTCTAAGATTATGCAAGCAAAGCAGGGGTGTGAAATTCATTTTTTACAGTGGGCCACATCAGCATTCTGGTTGACTTCATGGGGCTATTTATAAGGGCTCATTCACATGGACGTATTTGCGCATTTTTTATATGCATGTAATACAGCTTAAGGGTGGATTCAGACGACCGTATATCGGCTCGGTTTTCACGCCGAGCCGATATACGGTGTCCTTGTCTGCAGGGGAGGGGGGATGGAAGAGCCTGGAGCAGGAACTGAGCTCCCGCCCCCTCTCCGCCCCTTGCCACAATTTGCAAAAGGAGGGGGCGAGACAGGGCGGAGCTAAGTCCCAGGGCTTAGCTCCGCCTCCATCCCACCCCTCCCATTGCAAATAGTGCTCCTGGCTCTTCCATCCTCCCCCCTCCTGAAGACAAGGACACCGTATATCGGCTCGGCGTGAAAACCGAGCTGATATACGGTCGTCTGAATCCACCCTAAACACCATTAATTAGCACTAGGCCATTCAAACATGTGTTTTTTACACATGTATTTTACACACATATAAAAAAAATCGTAGCATGTCCTATTTTATTCCTCTTTCACATGACTGTATGTGTTTTTACGCTCGGCTGTATGCATTAAAAATTATTACATGCATGAAGAATAGCCCGATCAAGTCTTGATTTTTAGCTGCGTATTTTCTGCCATTCACATGGGCAGCTGGAAAACTTCCTCATCCTCCCTTTTTTAGCTCCCATAGGAATCTATGGGAGCTTCCAGTGTATCTCAGCCAAAGATAGGGCAAGAACTCTTCTTGGACACAGCGTATAAAGTCGGTGACCGAAAACGGTCGCCGACATGCTATTTTATGATAAAATCGTTTATCTGAATCAATACATTAGAGTCCAATGCTTCAGAGGGTCACGGTTTTTGCCCAATCTTTGGATACAGCTAAATTACAGCATATATACAGTCGTGTGCATAAGACCTTATTCTGTATTACAGACTGAAATTGCCCATTAAAGTCAATGGGATCACGTAAATACGCAAGATACATGCGTATTTACGCATGAAGGCAAAAGAAATCTGTGGGGCCTTCTTTTTTTTTTGTACATGTGAAAAATGCGGTTAATACACCTGAAAAAGAAAAAAAAACATACACAAGAAGGTCCAAATATGAACAGTTTCGGTTCATGAAAACTGCACATTTCACAGACTGAAACTGCATACACCCTTGTGAATGAGCCCTAAATGCACTATGATGGTGTTTCTCCCTTTTAGCTCTTTAGCACTGAGCTTCCTACCTTGGAGGGTGGTGAGAATGCCAGGGTCGGGGTCAGAGCTGTGCCACCACCTGTGAGTTGCTGGACAGAGTGGTGTGGATGTGTGCACCAGAGCTTAAAATCCAAGATGGCACCTGCTCCTTGTGCTGGCGCCGTTCCCTCTGCTACACTTTGGCTGCGTCCTCCAGGGAAAGTGGAGAGCCTTTCATTCTGCATCCGGACCTCATTGAGGGGCACATAAAATGACGTGGCAGGCTGGGTTTAGCCCGCAGGCCATGAGTTTGACACATGATTTAGAGGCTGTTGCTCTGGTGGACTATTTCCATTTGACTATATAGTAATAAAAAGGGGCATAGCTACCATGAAGCCAGGGTCAGAGGGCCAGGGCCCACGCAGCTGAAGCCAGAACGCGAAGGGCTATTGCCCACGAAGCTGGGGCCAGAGCGTGGAGGGCCATGGCCCACAAAGCAGATGCCCGAACGTGGAGGGCCATGGCCCACAAAGCAGAAGCCAGAACGTGGAGGGCCATGACCCATGAAGCTGCATGTCAAATGGATGACTATTGCTGGATATTGCTTGTCCCGGTGATTTTACAAAGCCGGGGCCTAAGTCAGAGAGCTATGGTTTGAAGACAGAGGGCCATGGCCCATGAAGCCGTTGCCTGAGGGCAGAGAGCCGGGGCCCAAAAAGCCGAAACATGAAGGTCCATCGCCAACGAAGCCAGAGCCAGAACACCGAGGGGCATGGCCCACAAAGCCTAAGGGCAGAGGGCTATGGCTCATGCAGCAAGGGCCAGAACATAGAGGGCCATGATCCATGAAGCCAGGGCGAGAACACGGAGGGCCATGACCCATGAAGCTGGGGCCGGAACACAAAGAGTCATAGCCCATGAAGCCAGGGCCTGAGGGCAGAGGGCCATGGTCCACAAAGCTGGGACCTGAGGATAGAGGGCTGGGACCCATGAGGCCTGATGTTAAATGGATGACTATCACTGGATATTGCTTAACTGAGTGATTTTACAAAGCCAGGTCCTAAGGCAGAGAGCCGTGGTTTGAAGACAGAGAACTGTTGTCCATAAATGCAGGGCCTTGGGGTGGAGGGCCAAAGCCCATGAAGCCAGGGCCTGAGGGCTTAGGCCTGGAGCCCATGAAGCCCGGCCTGAGGATGGAGGGCCAGTGCCCAAGAAGCTGGGGCCAGAATGCAAAGGGTCATGGTCCATGAAGCTGGGGCCTGAGAGCACAGGGCGATGATCCACAAAGTTGAGGTCTGAAGGCAGAGGGCTGTGGCCTATGAAGCCAAGGCCTGGGGCCGGAAGGCCAGAGCCCATGAAGCCAGAGCCTAAGGGCGGAGGGCCAGTGCCCACAAAGCCAAAGCCAGAACGCAAAGGGCCATAGTCAACACAGCTGGGCCTGAGGGTAAAGGGCCATGATCCACAAAGCTGGAGTCTGAGGGCAGATGAAAGGGACCCATGAGGCCAGAACATGAGGGTGGAAGGCCAAGGCCCACAAAGCCGAGGTGTGAGAGCAGATGGCCTGGGCCCACAAAGCCGGACCCTGGGGGTGGATGACCAGGGACCACAAAGCCATGGCCAGAAGGCAGAGAACCTTGGCCCACAAATCCTGGACCTTATGGTGGAAGGCTATAGCCCCTGAAGGTGGGGCCTGAGGTCAGAAGGCCATGGCCCACGAAGCCAAGGCCTGAGGGCATAGGGATAGGGCCCGCAAAGTTGGGTCCTGAGGGTGGAAAGCCATGGCCCACAAAGACGGGGCCTGAATATCCCGTGAGCACCATACTTCCCTAAAGTGCACTGTCTGATAAGTGCACTGACTGTACACATGCGCTGTCCTTGTAGGCTGTGCATCGCTTTTAAGCTTATAAGCTTTTTTACAGATAAATGGGCATTGGAGCTGCAGGGACCGCCGGCCCACTAAGAGTTGTAGAACAGGACCCCACTGGGAATTTACCTGCTTATGGTAGATGGCTAGTCTGGGTCTGATTGAGACCATACACACAATGTCCACAGGGGCCATAACAGCGTCTGTTACAACATTCATATCAAACAGTTGCATAATAAACATTAGCAGCTATGGCATTTATCAAACTTCAAAACACTTGCTGTCAGGTTGTCACACAGACCACAACTGATCACAGAAGGTCTCAGCAGTAGAACACCCTGTGATCAGCTTATTCTTGGGGGTCTCTTCTAGATTCTCCAATGTGAACAACCCCTTTAGGGTCTTCGGAGAATTCCCTAGCTATATGCATCCTTATATCTGCAAGGACCGCAGGCAGTGGGTTTGGGGCTTTCCCAGGTCGATGTCAGCTTGACAGACATAAGTCGCAGGAGTTGCACGAGCAATGCTTTATTCACTGCACAACAAGAATACAGTAACTTCTGACCGGTAATCCAAGGTATCTCAGTCTGTCAGTAAGGTTCAAGAGTCTATATAAACAGTTGCTAATCACAGAAAAAGGGAAAATATTACAAAATCACAGAGGAGTATGGCCATGTTTACTTACCAAAATACTAGTAGGACACAGATGGGAAGACACATACATCACCTTCCAGTAGATGCAGACAGACCAAATGCTGAGTAGAGGAGGTTATAACAGGTGCAAAGTACTAATGGACAGCCGCTCACATGACTACCCTGTAGAGAGGGGAGTGGCCACTCAGTGCTACACTTCCATACAGGTAAAGCATACAAAGGTTGTCAGGCCACACGTATACCACTCCATTGCAGATAGTAGCTCAGTTGACTGGGATCAGCAATAAACGATAATTGTCTCACGAACCAGGAGAGACTCCCTTCTTCCTCTGTTCACGGTTTAGCTGCTCTTTGCACACTTTGCAAGCTTCTCAATGGCTGTATCTCTTTCTCCTGGAGGCAACCTCCTTGGAACTATATCTGAGACACTGCAGTACACCAAGAGAGGCTCCTGCTTCAACCTCTGTCCTTCACTAGGCACCTCTCTCAACTACTTGCCGTCTTTTCTTCCTGCTCAGCTCTGTTGCTCTGTTCCCGTTTATCACTGCAAAGAAAGCAACATCATAGTACCATTAAAATGTGATAAACTGTACCCCCTTACATATCTGTTTAATGGACCTCATACTGTACTCATGCATCAGTACAGCCTCCATGATTATGACTCATGAAAGTGAACGCTACATTGTAATTCACTTAATAAGATTTAGTATCTCTACGACAAACTTCTGCAGCAAGATTTAGATTGACTGCTTTATGAATGACTTCCTAGTAGAGAGAATGAAGTCAGCCTTGTACGCAGAGAATGACCATCTGTTATTTTTAATTATAAACCGGAGGGAAATAGCAATATTTCACAATGCTTCTAGAGACGCCATTATGTAGTGAAATTTCAACTGAAAAGCTTAACCTTGACTTGGGCCAGTGTCAGGTAATAATAGGCAGCTTGTCTTCTCTCATCCCCCAAGTGAGGAAACAATAGTCTCTTCTAATGCTCATTCTGCCTATTTCTACAAGATTTTTCTCCTGTTATTAATATTCTATGTTTCATGTCCTTAAAAGTGTTCTCTGGTTTAGAAAACCCATTTTATACACCCTACAAAGGGATTAGCTGGGGGTGTCACCCATTCAAGGTTCCCCTTCATTAACCTACTAAGGTTGCCTCTCCTGAAATGCCCCTGGTGTCTTGTATGGAGTTGTTGGTTCAGGAATTAGCACAGGGGGAGTGGACACTTGTTCATAGCTCCAGTTGCTAATATCCAGCTTGGAATTCTGTCGGTACCAGCTTTTCATAGACACTGGTGGAACTAAGGCCGGTTTCACATCTACATCAGAACCTCCTGCCGAAGGTTCCGTGGCAGGTCTGGCTGGAAGTACCGGAAGAAAAAGCACTGCTTACAGAGCTTTTCCTTCCATCCAAAGGCCGGGCAGCTGGGTCGAAAGTGGATGGACCCCATTATAGTCGGTGTGGTCAGTCCAGCACTGTTTGGTTCCATCCAGAAGCGGAACCGTTCAGCCGTGGGGATTGCCCTTTACTGCTCCCTGAACAGAACAGGAAAGCAGAAACCGTGACACAGATATGAAACCATCCTAAATTGTTCCCAGTCTCACATTGCCCAGTATGGGGAGTTTGCCATATAACATCAAGATGGTGGTACATGCTCAAACTTCTTTAATGCAGAAGCAGATAACTTTTCAACTCAGTAACCAGCAATGCGAGTGGGTACACAGCACAGGATGTCCTTCGGCAACAGTCTCTAGTCACATAGTCCCTGTGGAAAGAACACAAACTTGAATCTGGGCTCGTCAAGGTTTTTCCCAATGTGTCACAGACGTACCGACTGGTTGTGTAGGCCTCCCAAGATAAGAGATATCGGGGGGCCACTGGTATGTTCTGGCCTTAAGCCCATTTCGACACCACACTGTACCACTGCTCAAGCTCTGTGCAGCCCCTAGATCAACTCCTATCACCCCTGACTTCTCACAAGGGACTAGTATGCTACTTGCGGTGCCCATGTGACTCATTTCACAAAGCTCTTACAGAAGCAAATAAAAAGATAGACACAATCAACGGGCCTTAGAAAGACCCCCTATTACACTTACTTAACGACTGATTTCATTGTATGCTATGCGATGCTTCATCTTCCCTGTGGTAGCACTGCAGGTTTCTCCAAGAGATTACAACTGATTTCTGAAGGTCCCAGCAATGAAGTACCCAGTTATAAGCTCATTGTCCAGTGACCTAACTAAATGAGATTGTCCAAAGTGGGCAGCCCCTTTAACTCCTTCCCGCCACAGCCCTTTTTGTTTTTGTAATTTTCATTCTTTCCTAGACACTTCCAAAAAATCATAACTTTTTCATGTTTCTGGCGACATCGCTGCAGGGGGGCTTGTTTTTCATGGGACGAATTGTATTTTTCAATGATACCACTTAAAGTACCTTTTAATATATTGGGAAACTTTTAAAAATTTATAAATGCGGCAAAATGGAAAAATAATGCAATTGTGCCATTTTTGGGGGTGATTTTACGGAGTTCACGGTGCACTAAAAATAACGTGCAAAAATAGATCTTACATAGAAACAAACTATCTAACAAGTGAAGTCAGAGGAGGATCCTACTCGCAAGAATTTACAGTCTATGACAAATATTGATGTGTGGCTTAAAGGCACTTATTGGGCTATCTGGGATTAAACATTGAGGGCGGCTTCATATGGGTGTATGCATTTTTGCGTGAGCCTCAACATTACATTTATGCGGAACGAGCTAGTCTTTTTTGTGCACCTATCGGCATGTTTTGCTGTACTTTTTGCTCTTGCAGGGCATGTTTTTCTGCAGACAGGACACAACCATGCCCCAATATGAATAGCTATTTAGCCTAATGAGTTCCAGATGTGTCCTTTTTCTCACGGCATTGTGCATCCCATTCTCCATTGGACACAGTTGCGCACCATCCATAGACTTCTATGGAGACCTTTGGTGTGCACAAAAGTAGAGCAAGCTGCATTCTTTTTCGCACACACGAATGTGCACACAAGAAAGGAAATTAGAATGAACCCATTGAAATCAATGGGTTCTATGCTCTATGCATTACGCACGCAAATACGCGCACAAATATGCCCCTGTGAAGTCGCCCTAAAGGAATTGTACCAGAATCACAAGTTATAGGCGATAACTTGCTGATCAGTGGGGATTAGAGATGAGCGAACGTACTCGTTTAGGGCGATTTTGCACTCGAGCACCGCTTTTTCCGAGTAACTGACTACTCGGACGAAAAGATTCGGGGGGCACCGGGGGTGAGCGGGGGGTTGGAGAGGGGAGTGGGGGGGAGAGAGAGCTCCCCCCTGTTCCCCACTGCTACCCCCCGCTCCACCACGCCGCCCCCCGAATCTTTTCGTCCGAGTAGTCAGATACTCGGAAAAAGCGGTGCTCGAGTGCAAAATCGCCCTAAACGAGTACGTTCGCTCATCTCTAGTGGGGATTCCGTGTCCCCCATCCTCCCCCCTGCATACTTACTGCACCCCCTCAATGAGGAGACAGAATGGTGCATCGGTCACCTTCCGCCTCCATTCACTGAACAACTATCCTTCATGTGTGAAAGCACAGGCGGGGTAGTTGTTGGGACAAATGTCCGTGTGAAGGTACCTTTAATCCTACGATTATTTATACTTTGGGCACAAGTTAGAATTATACCATCAAAACATTATCAATAATACTGCAGGAATATTAGTCCCATAGAACTGAAATACAGAGTGCATGATATAATGCACAGTCTCTGCTTAACACTCTCAATGTCTCTTTATAGTGGTTGTCCAGTTGTAAACTATTGATGGCGTATCCGCAGTATAGGCCATACATAATAGATCAGAAGGGGTCCACCACGCAAAATCCCTTCCAAGCAGCTGTTTGCCATCACAGTGAACATCTGCAATGTTCATGCACTGAGTTGATTTCTGCAGGAAACAGAAGATCTATTCCCACTCCAGTGGCCATTCTTAGTATTACAGGCAAAGTTACCAGTGAAGTGAATAGAAACTTTGCCTGTAATATGAAGCCTGGCCACTGAAATGGGAACAGAGCTGTCTGCTTCCTGCAAAAATCATCTCAGTGCATGAACATTACAGGAAAGGAACCAGCTGATCAGAGAGGATACCTAGTGTCAAACCTCCACCCATCCAATATTGATGGCCTATCCTGAGTTTACAATTGGACAACCCCTTCAAGCCTTGCTCGATACTCCAGGCAACATTTGACTATGTGAACAGGGTGTTCAAGCACTGGATTCTTAGCAATGGTTCGGTCATTCCCTGCAGCAGGCCTTCTGACTAACTATTTGTAACCCTTTGTTGGTGTGCGCACCCTGTTTCCCTTTAAGGGTCAGCCTCACTTACAGTTCTGTTACGTGGGAGTCACCTTTACTACTGACCTGAGCTTGTCTTGGGTCAGGAATGCAACTCTACCATGGTTCCCCTTAGTCCATTGTTACTTTTCAGCTGCCCCAACAGATCAGGCCAGTGATACGGCTGTTCTCCCCCCTCTTGGCTCCAGCAACCGATAGCAGATCTCCAGGCCTTCCTCAAAATCCAGCACTCAGCTGAGCCTGGCCCACTTTCTGTCCTCAAGGGGTCCACTCACAAACAGAAGTCCAGGCTCCTGCTGCCTTTTCCTCTCTTTCTCATTCACAGGAGCAGGTAAGTCTATAGTATTCACAATTATGCCCTTCACAGTTATAGACTAAAATAATAATTTTTATTATTTTTATTAAGATCCTTTAAAGGATCTTAATAAAAATTATTATTTTAGTCTATAACTGTGAAGGGCATTCCTCTCTTTCTCACCAGCAGCAGCTCAGCTACCTCGTTTCGTCCTTGTGCTCCTCCTGTGGCGCAGCACAAATCGTCCTTTTATGTGGCGAGCTGTGGCAGAAGTCCGCGGCATGCTATCCCATTGCTGCCGATCCCATTGAAAGCACTGCTTTCTTGCAAGCCCCGCAGTATGATTATCGGGGAAGGGCTTGAAATATAAGCCCTTCCCCGATAATCATCAATAAGTGGTAAAAAAAAAAAATTACTCACCTCTCCGCCGCTCAGACGCATCCTCCAGCTGGCTCCCTTGCACTGCTGTTAAGCTCTTTCAGCAGGCGGAGATTTAAAAACATTATGGCAGGCATCCTCATCTACATAGACAAATATGTACAAAACCGATCCAATGGATTAAACACTTATCGACGCTATCCTACCAAAAGTAATTGGACACCTGAGAAAGAATCAAAAGTAGTATTTATTTCCATATGTTAGTACTTAGTGGGGCTGCTTTGGCCCTATTGACATTGGATATTCTCCAAGGTATACTTTCTACTAACGTCTGATACACTTCAGCTGGTATTTCCCTCCATTCATCCTGCAAACATCTGGCGAGTTCTCTCAAAGATGATGAACATTGTTTATGTTTCCTGACCTGACTTTCCAGTTCTTCCCAAAGTTGTTCAGTAGTGTTCTATGCAGGTCAGTCCAATTGTGGAACATCCATAACCTCAAACCAGTGTAAAACAGCATTGGATTTGTGACAAGGCATGCTGTCTTCTTGGAAGTGGGGCTGACCATTCCCAGAGTATTACCACGTTGTCAGCAGCACATTATTGTCTAGAATGTCAGGGTACACCTCTGTGTTAATGGTTCTTGTCACTACAACCAATGGACTGAGACCATGTCACTTAATCGTTGACACAAGACTCTCAGACAGAGGATGTTCCCCAGGCCTCCTCCACACACAAGTACGTCTATCTGATTTGAAGCTTGAATAGTGTGATTCAGCCATTGTCGATGCACCTTGCACCACTGTGGACCAATGCATATTGTTTGATAGAACTTACTAGATGTTTACAGGATGAATGGAGGGAAATACCAGCTGAGGTGTACCAGACATTAGTAGAAAGTATGCCACAGAGAGTATCCAATGTCATTAGGGTAAAAGGAGCCCAACTAAGTACTAACATATGGAAATAAATACCACTTTTGATTTTTGCTCAGGTGTCCAATTACTTCTGGTAGAATAGTGTATAACAATGCAAGAGAAATGCAAAGTTATCACACCCCATATGATCCACACCATCAAATACTTCTAAGTCCAGTAAATCCATCCATAATGTTCCATCAGTTGATATTCCAGCTCAATAATTGTGTCATTATTACTCAGGAAGCAACGAGCGCTGAACTTTCCATCCTGACGGCTTTGTACATGCAGATTGTAGGGTAATGAGCGCAGTCATAAGCAGGGAGGGATAACGCTGGATCCCAGTTTTATTAATAATATTCTGGTGATAAATCCTCACAGTTCCCTACGTCGCTCCTCACAGCTGTCTACAAGCCACCAGCCGAAGGAAAAGTTTCTGTGAATAAATTAACGTAAATTCCCAGGATTATCGTCATTCTAACCTTTTTCATATCAACTTACATAATGACACGGAGAACGCAGTCATTCTTATTCTCTTCTCTTTCGAAGACAGCTGTGGACTGTCGGAAATCCTAAACGTCTAAGATTCCTAGGAAGAGTGAAAGAACATGACGTCCTGCAGAGAGCTAAATTCCATTCGTGCCAGTTATGGGATTTCTGTTGCATGTTCAGAATACGTATGAGCAGTCATCAGTGCTCCGACTAGTGTGTCTACAGTCAGGCTAAGGCTTCATTCACATGGGCAGAAGTTGTATAGAGTTGTCGTTTGGTGTGGACCTCCATACCACCTCTGGGACTGGGATTCCAGTTGACTCCCTATTGCAGCCACATATAGGGAAGGTGGCCGTGCATGTTTGTGGCCCTCTCCACTGAAGTCTATGAGTTATAGAGACAGTCAAGGAGAACGACTCTCTCAGAGTCTCCATTGGAGGCCCTGGGCAAGTGGCGGACATTGTGCCCTCCCAGATAGTCTCTGGGAATCCATAGAAGTCTGTGGGGCCATACTGTCCCTCACTATGCCCTTGACTTTATATTAATGTATATGTGTATTTTTTGTTGGAAAAAATCATGGCATGACCCATTGAATGCCATATCATGGAGGTTTTTCTTCTTTTTTGCTGAGTACATTGCCACAGGGATACTACTTACCTCCAGAAAGACTCCTTGTACATAACTTTGTCCCATGCATGACAATCTAAGCATCCTATGGCTCTGATCACATGGCCTAATTCCCACGGGTGGAAATCCCTGGCGTTGCTCCGCAACTATTAGGTTCTATTGAACCTAATAGCACAATGCAC
Organism: Eleutherodactylus coqui; assembly: GCF_035609145.1. Classification (NCBI taxonomy): domain Eukaryota; kingdom Metazoa; phylum Chordata; class Amphibia; order Anura; family Eleutherodactylidae; genus Eleutherodactylus; species Eleutherodactylus coqui. Next base: position 54,510,666 of record NC_089843.1, read on the forward strand.
ACGGTGCGGAATTCCACCGTGGAATTCTGCCCCGTGAAAGCACCCGTAATCACCCGTGTTCTATTTGCCGCGGGCGTACGCTCGGAGGGCTTCCATAGCAGTCAATGGAAGCCGTCCATCACGCTATCTTCTGCTGTAGCACAGTGGAAGATAGCGTGAAAATGCTTCCCCGCCCACCGACGCCCGCGTCATATGACGTTGCCGGCGCGTCACATGACACTGCTGTCGCGTCATGCTCTGTACTGCGCATGCGGGACGTCACGGGATGCGGGACGTCGGGCAGCGGATCCGGAGGTGAGTCTCTGGGGGAGCGCCGTGACGGACTCTGCTGCGGAATTCCGCTTGAGGAGCCCGTCACGGCCGTGGGCACTAGGCCTAATGTTGTACAGTGAATGGCCTTGTGATTAGAGACTCCCATCTAGTAGCTAGATCCTCCTTTGGTCTTCAGAACTACAGCAATTTGTCATGGCATAGACTAGGTGTCAAAACTTTTCTGCAGGAATATTGGCCCATGCGGACAGGAAGCTATCGTTTTTACAAGTACCATTTTGGGAAGCATGGAAAAAGTTATCAAAATAGAAGCATTTTACTCACTTTTTATTCAAAATTTATGAGATAACAAAAAAAAACTTGTGACTCTGGCATTCTGTAGCTTTTTTACCTCTTTTCTATGCGGAATAAATATAGTGATATTTTAATAGTTGTAGCAAGACCAACCATGTGTTGGTGGTTAATTATTTTTCTATCAGAAAAATTGGAAAAGGGGGGTTTTGGAACGTTAAGAAATGTGGAACTTTTTTGACTGTTAAAAAACTTTATTAGATCTTTTGTTATGCTTTTGTTTAGTTCCTGTAGGGGACTTGATCTTGCAGTCATTTGATTGCTTGTACCATATACTTTGTTATTGCATTATATAGTGATTGCCTATGAAGCCCTGCCACAGCATCTATGCATGGCAGCCTTGGGAGCCTTCAGTATGCTCTGGGTTCCCATGCTAGCCCACTGGCACCTCTCTATCGTGGGTGAAGGAGGAGTTGGGGTGCCAACGTAGTGCTGAAAGGGGCCCCATTCCCGCTGTTTAGCTGTGGTCAGCTTTGACATCTAAACAGTTTAGCTCTGATAGCGGCAGTTACCAGTGGCTGCCTGTTTTCAGAAACAGCTGATAGCCACCGGGTTTGGAGCGGACTCGGCTCCTGAGCCTGCTGCATATACCCTTCATAACTACATGACATATATTTACATTATGCAATCATGAAGGGGTTAATATACCATTGTAGTGGTTGTAGCACCATTTTTCTGATACAGAATTCTAAATCCCCTTCATTGATATAGATTTAAGATCTAACTTCCTTGCTTCTTGTCGCCACCTCTAGAGTGAGCTTACCGCATACTGTTGTATATTGAGCACTTTAGTAATACAGTATACAGTAAGCTCCAAAGCTCCCCCTAGTGGTGGCTGCAAGCAGATACAATTTTATCATTTATATATATGCAGGGGATGTGGAGCTCCAATAGCTATAAAGATATAGTTTTAAAAAATTGCTAAGCATTTAATTTTGGACTTTAGTGTCATGAGTGTTAAAAGGTACAGAAGTAGATGTAGAAGTCTTACCCCATCCACTTTCTTTGTACAGTTACAATAATTTGCGCCCAACTATTTTTTGCAAGCTCAGTTATTTCCACTTACAATATTACTTATATGCCACGACTTATCCTACAAGGACATGGTATGTTCAGCCCCATTATTCTGTCGGCTCCATGTGTAACAGGATGATGTAGATATGGCTTAACACGGTTTCCCGTTCCTTGGAAGTGATGCAGGCGTATCATAGCCGCTGCGAGGGGAAAACATATTGAATGATTTCCAACACATTGCAAGTTCATTTCTAGAGAAGGTCAAACAATGAAGTATCCGATATATCCTCCTCGGCAGGTGTCGGAAGTTTGTAAAGCTGCGCTCCTGTGGGGGATGGGGGGGCTTGACAGGGGCCAGATGTGGTAATTATTTGCAGCTGGGGGTTCCAGTAGATTCCAAAACACTTGAGGAAGCGGGCAGAATGAGGAAGGACAAAGGTCCCTCCTTCTTACTCGGCTCTTGTATTCAATCAGGAAATAATAGCTGGATTCATTGAATGGTTGGGTCATTTAATTGTGAAGCAGTTGTCAGCAGACATTTACAAGGCCAAATAATGGGAGGCAGAGAGCGAGAGCTGAGAGGCATGGACGGGAACTCAGAGGAAGCGAGGGAGATGCTGAGCAGCGACTTTCCTCGGAGATATGAGTGTGATTAATGAGCTTCTATTATAACTGGAGAAATTAGTTCCCCGACTTCCAGGACCGTCATCCTCCAGGCTTTCGGAGCGAATGTTAATCTATTAGCAAGCTTACAAGCTACATCACCTTACTGTAAAGATTGGGCTACGTGGTACAAAGTGCATTTGGTAACCACAAAATAATTAGCCCAAGAGTTTCATCTACTGGACTAATTATTTTTTGGATCACAATTTTTCAAAAATTTGTTTTGCAGGATAAGGTGTTATTTCTTTGTGTACTATAGGCCGCCTGCAGACGAGCGGGTCGGATCCGGCGGCGAGAATTCTCGCCACGGGACCCGACCCGAGAGCCTGCAGGGACGAGCGCGTACTCACCCGCGCCTAGCGGCCCTGGCTCTTTCATGTGCAGCCGGCGCATGCGCAGACCGGAGCCGGCGGCCGGGTGAGTGACGTTTCTGTGCCAGGCTCTGCGAGCCCCGCACAGAAATAGGACATGCCGCGGTTTGTTTGCCGCCTGAGATTTCGCGCGGCCAAACCGCGGCCGTCTGCATAGGAGTGCGTATTGTAATGCACTCCTATGCAGGCTTTCAGTGGCAGGAAATACCGCCGCGGGATTTCCGCCCGTGTGCAGGCGGCCATAGGGGGGTACATGCAATGCAATTGGAAAGTCTTCAGAGCCTTTCACTTTTTTTTACATTTTGTTATGGTCTTGTGCAAATTAAAGCTAATTCAAGTTTTCCCCAAAACATTTTGTACTCAATTTCCCATAATGATAAAGTGATAAAAAAAATGTTAGAAATGCTTCCATAATGTAAACTACCATTTTGCATTGACATAAGTATTCACACCCTGGACTCAGTACTTAGTTGAAGCCCCTTTGTCAGTGATTACAACCTCCGGTCTCCTTGGGTATGATGCCACAAGGTTTGCACACCTGGATTTAGGGATTTTCTGCTTTTCTTCTCCGCAAATCCTCTTCAGCTCTGTCAGGTTGGATGGGGCTGTCTGTGCGCAGCCATATTTAGGTCTCTCCAGAGATGGTCGATTGGGTTCAAGTCAGGGCTCCAGCTGGGTCACTCAAGGACATTCATAATGTTGTCCCTAAGCCCCTCCTGTGTTGTCTTAGCTGTGTGCTTAGGGTCATTGTCTTGTTGGAAGGTGAACCTTCTGCCCACTCTGAGGTCCCCTGTTCTTTGGATCAGGTTTTCAGTAACCCCTTAAGGGCCAGGCTGCTTTATACCTTAAGGACCAGACACTTTTGAGGGATTTTACCCATGTGGCGGTTTTATTGCCCTATTTTTTTTTCCATTAGCTACAAAAATTATTTTTGCTGCGTTTTTTTTTCATGACATATAGGTATATTTTTTAATATCTTTTTCACTTACTTTTTTCAGTTTTATTGGGGGTAAAAAGTTACAAAAATTGATTTTATTTTAAACATTTCTAGTTATTTTTTTTTAATTAGTATATTTACGCTAAAATAAAGTATGGGAACGGGTTCCTCATTTTGTTTCGAATGCTTCGATATACAGTATGTATGGTTTTGGATTACAGGGCGCATACGGCGACTGTTTTGGTTGGCGTCGGCTTTGGGTTTTTTTTAATGTATATATTGTTGTTTTAATCTGTAATTTTGTTGCATTGCATTGTGGCACTGAAGGAGTTAAATATTGGGATTCGCATGGTCTCTGGTTCTGGCAGTTGAGCTGTATACTACAGCTGTGCTCCCATTAGTAATCTTCATGGCACAGTAGTGGTGCTTCTGGCATCTGCTAAGTAGGCCACCTCACTGTTTGACGTTCTCTAGAAATGAGCAATGCATGGAAATCCTTCAACTGTTTTAAAACTTGTGCATAAGGCCTCCTTCACATGGGCGACAAAGTCGCACGATTTTGTAGCGTTTCCACAATGCTGCAAATCACATGTATGTGAAGCCCACGCTTTCCTATGGGTTACTTCACACATGCGATGTTTTGTAGCATGCTACAAAACGACACAAAAACCTTGCAGGTCCGGCGATATGCATGCGACTCGCGAGGATTTGTAGCCCATGTTTCCCTGTGAAGCCTTCCTCCCTGCTGTATCGCATCGCACGAAAACGCGATTTTCGTGCGGTGCGATGCAACTTTGACAGTAGGAAATCCTACTGTCAAAGCTATAATTTAAGCCCTGGCTGCAGAAAAAAAACCAAAAACCACACATACATCACTTGTCCCTCGCTGTCAGCCCAGCCAGATCTTCTGCCCGGGTCCCCGGCAGTGATCTTCTTCTGGAAGCACTGGCTGTGATTGGTTCAATCACTGCCATTCATCAAACGCTGACTGTGATTGGCTGATGCTTAGCCAATCACAGCCAGCGTTTTCAGGAGGCGGGGATTTTTGAATTCCCGGCCAGAAGACAAGGAGATGATCTGTGCCGGGGACCCGAGGAGAAGATGCGGCCGGGCTTACAGCGCGGGACAGGTGATGTATGTGTGGGTGTTTTTTCTTCTTCTGCTACGGCTTATTTTTGGGGAAGGGCTTATATATCAAGCCTACCCCGAAAAACCTTGCATGTGGTGCTACAAAGTTGCAGCAATGTTGCACGGACCAGCGATGCGATATCGCTGCGATTTTATCGCAACGATGTTGTGTCGCCCGTGTGAATGAGGCCTAAAAAGCAAACATGGCAAAGAAAAGCCACAAATTAGGCCACATATTTTAAAGGCAGCCACCATCTGGCACAGAAGACGTGTCCATAAAGTATGGCACCTGAGTGGCCATGTAAGGAAAAGAAAACTGCCTGACTCGTCTACTGAACTGCGCAACATTTATCATGGCAAGTCCACCATTTGGGTAAGTTTTGTGGCATTTGCACTATTTTTCATATAAAATGATGCATTTTATGGCCTTATTGATAAATTTCCCCCATTCAGATCTTGAAAAATTGTAATAGGCTGGTCTGTTAGGGTACATCACAATATCCTACGCTTTGGAAAGTTTACCACCAACTGACCCATACTACTAAGGCCTCATTCAGATGAGTGCTGTTTTTGCGCAGTATAGCTGCGCAGAAAGATCGTGGCTATACTGCTCTAAAGAGCGCGTGAATGGGTTAATTCCTGCTACTTGAAGTAGCCCGTTCACAAGATCCGTGGTGCGAGGTGCGTGCTTTCCAGCTCCCATAGGTGTCTACGAAAAGCACGCGCCAAAGATGGATCAGGTCTTATCTTTGCACACACCACAGAGCTAGAGGCGGGCATAGCACTCACATGTCCTATCTTTGATTGGTGTAAGTGGTTGGTGTGTCTAAAATTCGTTCATCTGAACGGTTGTATAGGAAACGATCGGTTCTATTTAGATGCAATCTTTTCACGTGCCTATAATGCGCAAAAACAGCGCTTGTCTGAACGAGGCCTTAGGATACTTTATTGCATAGAGTGAGAACCATGGTGAAAATCCGCATCAAAAGCTGCACACTAGTTTTGGTGCAGATTAGGTCCACGATGTGTGATCATACTCTTACACTTCTTCTGCATTTAGCAGCTGTGTGTAGCATGAGGTATGGCTGCTGAATGCAGAAAAAAAATCTCTTTTACTACAGACGACCATGGTGAACCAAAATTTTGTTGCCATTTGCACAATTTTCAGCACTCTGGTGACCATTTTCATCCTCATCTGGAGCCCTGGGGTAGTGGTGGTGGTTGGAGTCACATACGAATGATGGTGCTTAGACAAGACATAGAATAGTACACACATGGTTCCCATACACTCTCACTTCTAGGCTTCATTTCACCTACATCAGAAGGAATATGTTTAGTCAAAGGACCCAGAACTTCTAAGGGAGTCACCCTGCAATAATTCACTGTAATATATTACATGCTACAGATGTTTATAGTCACATTTCCTGATAGACCTCTCGTTGACAAATGGGTGGCAGAGTAAGGAAAGTCAAGTTTGTCTGACAGATGTCTCCTCTTTCTGGACCAGGCCATGGCCTTGGAGTCTGCCGTCTCCAGAGTGGTGACATTATAACCCCAGGGTCGACCTTGCAGGAGGGAATATTATTCCAGTTCTGCCATGAGTCCTCCCATTAATATCTGTCACTAATGCTGGAGTAGTCACAGAGCGGTCAAGAAATCACACATGGCGATCTGTGTGAAGGACCCTGTAGTGGTAAGACTACTGTAGAAGGGAAGCGCAGAAATGTTCATGACCGGATGAAAATGTAAAAAGTTTAATAGTTAATGATGATAGGTGTAGTTCACACGCAATGTGGTTTATTGCCTTCTACCAGCCTATGGCTCAAGGGCTGCTGATGTACTTTGTGATGGTCTGTTGAATTGATTGGTGGTGGAGAGCACATGATGGGTGCAGCAGGATCTGGGAAGGGCTTAAAGGGGTTGTCCCGCGCCGAAACGGTTTTTTTTTTTTTTTTAACCCCCCCCCCCCCCCCCGTTCGGCGCGAGACAACCCCGATGCAGGGGTTAAAAAAACAAACAGGAGAGCGCTTACCTGAATCCCGGCGGTCCGGCGTCTTCATACTCACCTGCTGAAGATGGCCGCCGGGATCCTCTGTCTCCGTGGACCGCAGGGCTTCTGTGCGGTCCATTGCCGATTCCAGCCTCCTGATTGGCTGGAATCGGCACGTGACGGGGCGGAGCTACACGGAGCCGGCATTCTGCACGAGCGGCCCCATAGAAGACGGCAGAAGACCCAGACTGCGCAAGCGCGGCTAATTTGGCCATCGGAGGCCGAAAATTAGTCGGCACCATGGGAACGAGGACGCTAGCAACGGAGCAGGTAAGTATAAAACTTTTTATAACTTCTGTATGGCTCATAATTAATGCACAATGTACATTACAAAGTGCATTATTATGGCCATACAGAAGTGTATAGACCCACTTGCTGCCGCGGGACAACCCCTTTAAGCCAAATTCAGAGTGTGTAAGTGTAGTGACCCAGAAGGGTCCAACACAATGTTGTCACTGGAGTGAGGTGGTTCGGGCATTCACCTACGTCTCACAATAGGTTAAATGTAGTGCCCATTAGGTGAAGGGAGATCTGAGTAGCAACAGGGCCCAATACACCATTGATATTGGTTGCTGGCAGCTCCATTTTGCAGTCTGCCCTACAAGAAGGTTTTTGGGATTGACTGATAGACAGTGAGTGGTGTGACAGCGAAAAGGAGCCCATGATTGGTCAGGAAGAGAAGAAATGGTTCCGCACAGGAAGACGGGAAGTGTGGAGTGATTGAAGAGTCATTCTAGGGAAAGCAAGTGGAGCAGATATGTGCAGAGAGAGAGAGAGTAGTGAGAGATGTGGTGAGGAGAAGCCGGGGAGAAAGAGTATGGAGAAGGTCTGGTACGGGTGAGCAGTCAGGAGGAAGGAGCCTGGAGAGGCCCTTCTTCCCGCCGGAGTCACGAGTGAGCCTGTAACCATAAGAACGCCCAAGCACCTTAGGCCCGATCTAGTCCCCTGGCTGAGGGAGTTAGCATTTGGTGCCCTTATCCATTCAGGAGGGAGTACAGAGACCAGCGCCATAGTCTTCACCGCCACAAAAGCCTCCTGTTCACAAAAGCCCATTTATTCCTTATTTAGGACTCAGCAAGACCTAGTTTTGCAGAAACCGCTAACCTCCAACACCTCCCCCAATCACTCAGGCTACCTTGCCGCCATTGTACAGATAACGAATATTGGAAATATTTGTACGCTGAAAAATAGGGAATGTTATAAACCTATGGAGTTCAATAAACCGTTACTACATGGTTATACTGCAACTGTCAGTCTCTGCCTGATTGCTTCTCTCACAACTCTGTGCCGTATGTCACTGGCGTCACGACAAGTCAGCAGCCAGCTTATTAATATCAGTTTACTACTGCAGACGCTGCTGTTTGGGAAAGTGCTGGTGATAGCCACTGCGATATACTATAAGATAACTACCACTCTCATCATCCATGTTTCAACTAGTGTGCTGCATAAGCCTCAGGAGCAAGCAGACGTGCTTCATGTAAGGCATAAAGTGGTTGCTGCATCAGTTCTGGGTCTGTATTTATAGTATCAGCTTGGTTCTGGGGCTGTATTTATAGTATGAGCTTGGTTCTGGGGCTGTATTTATGTACTGTGTATGGTACTGCTGATGTATATATGTGTATTTATCTTACAGAAGGTGCTGAATACCATGTTATGGATGGGCTGCTACTCGTGGTCCAGGGCTGTGTGCTTGTTCCACAGAATAACATTTGCCAGCCATACATGTATATAGTTCAGATACTGATAACTGGTAACTTGGACGGGTCCCGTGCTACCCCCAGGGGAGGAGATGGTAGAGCCCCGTGACAAGGCCTAACTCTACCCCGCTGTTTCCTTGGTTGTGGGCCCACTCCTTGGATGCTGCAACTGCAAAAGAATGTCTTATTCTTTTGCATTGTCCAGGAATTTCTGGATAGTTGGCAACTCTCACGGCCATCTTCTTGTTGTTGGAGGAGGCCCGGACCCATTTTCTCTTCCCCTGTGTGGCTGCTCCATCTCCATGAGGTGTTCTGCGCTCGGCACAGGAGTTTGGCAGGTTGTTGCTGCATTTGTGGTTGAATGTCTGCAAATCATGTCCTATGAGGAACGGTTAAAAGGATCTGGGAATGTTTAGCTTGCAAACAAGAAGGCTGAGAGGAGACTTAATAGCGGTCTACAAATATCTGAAGGGCTGTCACAGTGCAGAGGGATCAGCCCTATTCTCGTTTGTGCAAGGAAAGACTAGAAGCAATGGGATGAAACTGAAAGGGAGGAGACACAGATTAGATATGAGAAAAAACTTCCTGACAGCAAGGATGACACAAAATTATACAAGATAATTAATGCAACGGAGGACAATGTGCAGCTACAAATGGACCTGGATAAGCTGGGGGCTTGAGCAGAAAAATGGCAAATGAAGTTCAATGTTGATAAATGTAAGGTTATGCACATAGGTAGGAGAAACGGATGTCACCAATATACACTAAATGGGGTACTGCTAGGGAAAAGTGAGATGGTAAAAGACCTGGGTGTACTAGTGGATTGTAGATTTAACTGGAGCAACCAATGCCAGTCAGCTGCTGAAAAAGCTAATAGAGTCTTGGGGTGCATTAAAAGAGGTATAGGGGCGAAGGACGAGAACATTATCCTCCCACTATATAAGGCACTTGTCAGGCCTCACATGTAACACTATGTACAGTTCTGGTCATCGGTGCTCAGGAAAGATGTCACAGTGCTGGAGGGGGTTCAAAGAAGGGCAACTAAACTAATACATGAAATGACGGGACTGGAATACCCAGAGAGGCTATCCAAATTGGGATTATTCACCCTGGAAAAAAGACGGCTAAGGGGTGATCAAATAACTATGTATAAATACATGAGGGGACAATACAAGGATCCCTCCCATGATCTGTTTATACCCAGGACTGCGATGGTAACGAGAGGGCATCCTCTAAGTCTAGAAGAAAGCAGGTTTCATCATCAACACAGAAGGGGGTTCTTTACTGTAAGAGCAGTGAGAATGTGGAACTCTCTGCCTGAGGAAGTGGTGATGGCAAAATTCATAGAGGAGTTTAAGGGAGGACTAGATGTCTTTCTAGAGTTCTATGATATTACAGGATATAGACATTAGGTGACCAGCGGGTTGTTGATCCGGGTTTTACAGACCGGTAGGAACTATCAGAGGTTGATTTAGGGTTTATTTCGATTGCCATTATGGAGTCAAAAAGGAATTTTTCTCCCGAAAGGGCTAATTGGCTTCTGCCTCTTGGGGTTTTTGCCTTCCTCTGGATCAACAAGTAGGTTGAAACAGGCTGAACTCAATGAACATTGTCTTCATTCAGCCTAACATAGTATGTTACTATGTGATCAATGAGTGGAACAGGTTACCACGGGAGGTGGTGAATTCTCCTTCAATTGAAGTGTTCAAACAAAGGCTGGACAGATATCTGTCTGGGATGATTTAGTACATCCTGCACTGAGCAGGGGGTTGAACCCGATGATCCTGGAGGTCCCTTCCAACTCTACCATTCTATAGTTCCATAGAGCTTAAAATATATGCTGCCTTTATTTAAGTCTGGAGTTGATGGTGGGCCCTGAATTAGTTGAGGGGGCCTCCATAAATGAACTGCTCCATCTCTGAGACACCCTTAATCTGGCCCTGGCGGCAGCCCAGCGTGTAGGTCTGTCAGTACGCTCCCCGTACACATATTTTAATGTTAAGCACATCCACTGTCAGGATTATGATTCTTGCCTCCTGTGGGACAGCAGAGGCTTCCGCAGTGTCTGGCACCTGTACACCAGATGTTCCAGCAGATGGAACAGGAGAAATCATGAGCTGTGCGTTACTTAGTCATGTATCAACATTTACTTCTCCACAAATCAGCACTATTCCTAGATAACATGAATTTCTTTCTGCTATGTCCGTCCTTGGATATTGGAGAGGCTGAGCTGCTTTGTAACTTGTGGACACATTTCACAACTCACCATAGATATATGATACTGGATGCAGAAAAAGATAGTTTTAAGGGGGGAAATTCTCCTTTTTATGAATTTAGTGGCTATTTATTCCTATGCAAGTTTGGAGGGGATAATAAAATGTGATATAAGCTTATATGTAATGTATGTTATTGGCAAACATTAAATTCCTAATAGTATATATCAGATACATAACTGCAAGCTCCTAGACCCCAGTGCAAAATATACAATGGAACCCCCAACTAGCATGTGCCATTTATAATACTTGTCTCTTATGTGGCCCTTGAAACCCTTGGGCAAGGCCAGCGTCAGTACCTGGCAAGATGCCTGGTCCCACTGAGCCAGGGGGGCCCACTTCACTTGCTGACCTGACATGGGTCATAGAGGGACCCATGTCTGGTCAGCAAGTACTCTATGTCTGGTCAATTAAACACACTTCAAATTAAAATCAGGGGGCCCAACTGCTGTGAGTCAGGCACAGCAGTCGGGCCCCCTGATTTTAATTTGAAGTGTGTTTAATTAAAAAAGTAAAAAACAGTCCATACTCACTCCTGTGTCACTCCCCATCAGCTATAATGGACACGCTGTTCCCCACTAGCTCCTGCATTTTGCGATTGTATGACAAACCCATGATCGTTGTAGTCACTTCCCGCCATCAGTGCTAGTCTTCACAGTAATCTATAGAGGGGTTATCCCAAAATCTAAAGTTATCCCATAGTCACGGGATAACTTTATGAAGACTCCAATCCATCCCAACAATGGGGGTCCTTCCTCTCACTGCAGGCTTACCACACACCCTCAGAGAGGAGGAGATTGAATAGAGCAGCGTCCGCGTATGTGCAGCCAATGCGCCATTTAGTCTTATGTCACGAAGCGTCGAAAAAACAACCCCTCAGTGATAAGCATAGGGGGGGGACAGGACCCTCGTTCTTAGGATTGGTGAGGGACTCAGCGGTAAGACCTCCATTGATCATAAAGTTATTCCCTGTGTTTAGTGGATAACTTTAGATTTTATGATAAGACCTTTAATCCTTCTGCCAAGGCACAGGACTTTCTTCTGCGTTGTCTGCCCGTGACTAACTGCTACTCCACTGAGTTATTAAGATGGGACTTGGCCACCGTCCGGTTCCGCTCTGCCAAACTCATCAGCATCCCCTTACAATAACAATTTTAAAGGAACATACCTCCAAAACCTTAACATGTTTACTCTTACCCCTTACACCCCATCACAGTCATGCTTCCCTCCTCTACATATACAGGTTACAGAACCCTTCACTGTATCGCAGAATGTTAGATTAGCCACGGTCTCTTTCCAGATGTCGGACCTCAGCACCTGCAGAGTTATTTAAATCCCCAAACCAATAACCCATAAAACTACTTAATTCACATTTAAATGCATTCAGCCCTTATATAACTAGTGCAGCAGGAAGTTATTTATGATTACATTTTCCAGGATCCTTCCTTCTTGTAATAAGTGCTACACTTGAGGGATATATATATATATATATATATATATATATATATATATATATATATATACAGTAATGTGCAAAGGTTTTAGGCAGGTGTGGAAAAAATGCTGTAAAGTAAGAACGCTGTCAAAAATAGACGTGTTAATAGTTTATTTTTAGTCAAATACTTTGGAGTACATTTTTACATTGGAGAACAGATTGAAAAAACTTTCTCCATCATGAGCGCAGAGTTTTTTATACTTTGATAGTTTGTTTAAGTTTACAAAATGCTAAATTAATGAACAGAAGAGAAATGTAAATCACATCCATATTTGGTGTGACCACCCTTTGTCTTCAAAACAGCATCAGTTCTTCCAGGTACACTTGCACACAGTTTTTGAAAGGACTCGGCAGCAAGGTTGTTCCACACCTCTCAGAGAACTAAGCACAGATCTTCTGTGGATGTCGGCTCGCTCAACTCCTTCTGTGTCTTCATGTAATCTCAGACAGACTGGAGGATTTTGAGATCAGGGCTCTGTGGGACATACCATCACTTCCAGGACTCCTTGTTCTTCTTTATGCTGAAGGTAGTTCTTAAAGGGAACCTGTCACTTGTTAACAGCACTATAAACTCGTTAGAAGACTTATAATGCTGTAAAAGGGCCTTGCAAAAGCATGGGGGTATATTTACGTGTCCGTGTGAATATTTACTTGCACATGCAAAGGTTTAGTACTCGAGATAAGCTCCGCCCCTCTTACGAGAGTTGGCCATCTTTGTTATGAAAAGGATTTTGTGTTGAGCAGGAGACTCGACAGACAAAAGGAGCAGGACACTCTTATACAGGAGCAGAGACAGAAAAGAGGCTTGTAGCTGACTTGATGGTGGCCTTGAGGATCCAATGGATAACGGCGATCATGTAAAGCAAAAAAAAAAGGGTAAAAAAAAAGTTTACGTTTCATCTCCCCTCACGGATTATATCTGTGAGGGAAGATGAAATTATGTACTTAAGGCCCGCAGACCTTACCCCGGCTTCTGTGCACGTGTTCATCACCAAAATGGCGGACGCATGTGCAAAAACTGCTGATTGCAGAGATAATTTAAAATCTTCCTGCTCGTGGCTACCAAACATATCCGAGAGCCTGGAGATTTCACAGGCGGCCGCAGTACGTGATCCTTGGTCACATGATCACCGTTATCCAATGGATAAGAGCGATCACGAAAAGTAAAGAAAAGTTAAAGTTTCACCTCCCGTCATGGATCTGATCCGTGAGGGGAGGTAAAATTACCTACCTGACGGGATCTTTACCCGCTGACCTTTCACCAGCTTCGGCACATGCGCCCGTCGCCGGGATGGCAGACGCAAGCGCAGAAGCTGGGAAGGGCCCTGGAAATTTAAAATCTCTTTGCTCCTGGCTACTAAAGGTAGCCAAGAGCCTGGAACAGTGACCGAAGGCCGTAATGAGCCGTCTTTGGTTACACGATCTGCATTATCCAATAGATAATGACGATCACGTAAAAGTTAAAAAATAGCAGAAGTTTGATGCTTCTTTCAGTTTGGGCCCCGTTGTGCATATGGACATAAGATTAGGGCCACAATGGGTATGTTTATGAACACAGGAAAAACAGAGGGATCCATTTTTGGGTGCAAATGCTCATTTTCATGTGCACTATAGAAAAAAATATGTCTTTAAAATGACATATTTGCAAATATATAAAATTTTATTTTTCTCCTCTGAATCGCATTAACTCCTAAGAAAAAAAACGGTGGGGTCAAAATACTCCTGACACTCCCCAGTGAATACATTAGGGGTGTAGTTTTTAAAATGGGCTCATTTGTGGGGGTATCTATCATTCTGACACCTATGAGCCTTTGCAATCTTGGGTTGGTGCAGGAAAACAAAGTGTTCCTCAAAATGTTGATAATTAATGTTAAATTTGTATGTCTCCTAAATGGTTAAAAAAACTAAAGTTTTTCAAGTGTGCGTCCAGAATAAAGTAAACAGATGGAAATATATATCGTATTAAAAATTTGTACAGTATGTTTGCACATATTTGAGATATTACAGTCAAAAATGTGAAAAAAATAACATGTTTTTCAGAATTTTCCCAATTTTGGCGCTTTTAATAAATGTACACAAATTCTATTGGTCTATGTTTTACCAACTAAATGAAGTACAACATGTGGCGAAAAAACAATGTCGGAATTACTTGGATATACAAAACCTATAGGGCTCAGTCAGACGGGCGTTTTTATGTGCGCATGTTACCTGCGTTTGCGATCCGCATCTATTAAAAACTAATGCTTTTCAATGGCAGCGGTCATATGCCTGATATTTACCTGGGCACAAAAATGCGCAGCGGTAAATATAGGACAGCGGATTTTAAAACGCAGGTAAGTGCGGCATCGGTCTTTTTTGGATGTAAAACCCCTGGATGCTTTCGCATCCAGGAGTTTCACCTTGTGCTCAATGGGCCGGTGGCTGCAGCGCCGACCCCATTGAGAACATACAGTGAAGATCGCAATCCTCTGGCATAGCTGTAACAGCTGTGGCAGAGGAGCGTGATGTTCTCCCATTAAATTCAATAGAGCCGGCACTACAGCCATCTCCATTGAAAGCAATGGGCTGCCGGCAAGCCTTGCAGTGATTTTCGGGGAAGGGCTTTAAATATAAGCCCTTCCATGAAAATCATCCCTAAAATGTGTAAAAAAACTAAAAAAAATACATATACTCACCTCTCCGCAGCTGCCAGGGCTCAGGCGCATCTAGCCGGGTCTTCTCCCTGCCCTGCTCTGAAGTGCTTTCAACAGCCGAGGATTTAAAATCCCTTCCTGTTGAAAGGGCTGCCTCTGATTGGCTGAGCACTGTGACCAATCAGAGGCACCACTCAGCTATTGAATGACAGCTGAGTGCTGCCTCTGATTGGTCACAATGCTCAGCCAATCAGAGGCAGCCCTTACAGCAGGTGAAGATTTTAACTTCTGCCTGCTGAAAGTACTTCACAGCAGTGCAGGGAGAAGACTCGGCTGGATGCGCCTGAGCGCCGGCAGCTGCGGACAGATGAGTATATATATTTCTTTGTTTTTTACACATTTTAGGGATGATTTTTTTAGGGAAGGGATTATATTTAAAGCCCTTCCCCGAAAATCACTGCAGGGCTTGCCGGCAGCCCATTCCTTTCAATGGAGCCAGCTGTAGCGCTGGCTCCATTGAATCCAATGGGATAGCATTGCGGTCCTCTGCCACAGCTGTGACAGAGGATTTCCTTATCTACGCAGGGAGTCCCCTTGTCACTGGACACTGTGACAATGCTGTCACAGTGTTCAGTGACAAGGGGACTCCCTGCGGAGATGAAGAAATCCTCTGCCACAGCTGTCGCAGAGGATTGCAATGTTCTTTGTATGTCAATGGGGCCGCTGCTGCTGCGCATAAGCTCTGCCAGATGGGTTTTTTTCAGCATGACGCTCGTCACATGAATTTTTTTACACATACATTTTTGCGCACTCAAATTCGCACATAAAAACGCCCGTCTGACTGAGCCCTTACATAGTTATTCTATGTTAAAGAGACACATGTCAAATTTCCAAAATTTGTCTTCATCATTAAGGTGCAAACAGGCTTCCTCACTAAGGGGTTAGTGTGAAAAAGTAGATATAATGAGTAAACCTTGAGGTAAATTGTAGCTTCTAAGAAGTCTGGTATCTCATGTGTTGAGAAGCGACCCCCATGAGGTACAAGAGGTCTATGTTATGTGAACCAGTTTCGATACAGGCCAATGGCCAGTATATCATATAGGTGACTTGCTGTCACCAGAGATCGAGTACTATGTACCCAATGCCATTTGCCTGAATATTATAGGTTATGGTTGAGCGTGATCTTATAGTGAGTTATTAGGAAATATCAAAGTATTCAGTACCCACCTATGGAGTGACAAACCTGACCATCGTTCATATATTTTATAAAATGTGCCTCCACCTTCTAGGTGCTCTCCCTGAGGAGAAGCTATACCTTTCTAGACCCACACCATAGGCCTCCTACCCAGCCAAGCCAGTACTGTACAATGATGAGGGGCAAAACCTCTGAAATAGTCTGTCTGTTCCTGGTTATCTTTTCCTTTTGGAGACAACTCTGGCTTTGGCTAATATTCCCAGTCAATGTTACAAGGCCTGTTAAAAGGTCAAATGTTGACTTGTACAAATACAACTGATGCAACACACAGCTCCATAATAAGCTGTTTGATAGAACATAGCATAATTGTAATGGGCTAGTAGAGCCTCAAAGAAGCCAACAGGAGACATAGATAATATAGGTTTTACAGAGTGGTAATACAATCAGTTCCATGAACACTTAAAGGGGTTGTCTCGCGGCAGCAAGTGGGGTTATACACTTCTGTATGGCCATATTAATGCACTTTGTAATATACATAGTGCATTAATTATGAGCCATACAGAAGTTATTCACTTACCTGCTCCGTTGCTGGCGTCCCCGTCGCCATGGTGCCGTCTAATTTCGCTGTCTTCTGGCATTTTTAGACGCGCTTGCGCAGTCCGGTCTTCTGCCTGGTGAATGGGGCCGCTCGTGCCGGAGAGCTGGTCCCGTGTCGTCATCGTAGCTCCGCCCCGTCACGTGTGCCGATTCCAGCCAATCAGGAGGCTGGAATCGGCAATGGACCGCACAGAGCCCACGGTGCACCATGGGAGAAGACCTGCGGTGCATCGTGGGTGAAGATCCCAGCGGCCATCTTGGAGAAGGAAGAAAGAAGTCGTCGCAGAGCGGGGATTCGGGTAAGTAATATACTTTTTTTTTTTTAACCCATTCCTTGGGTTTGTCTCGCGCCGAACGGGGGGGCCTATTGAAAAAATAAAAAAAAACGTTTTGGCGCGAGACAACCCCTTTAAGCGAGTAGTCTGGGACGTTCATTCAATTGATGATCTATCTTCAGCGTAGGTCATCAATAGATGATTGGTGGGGGTCCGCCATTCAAGACCACCACCGATCAGCTGATTTCCTGATGCAGAAAGCGCCGACAACATTGCAGTGGCCTATTTTGGTAGTGCAAGCATAGGTCCCAATTGAATTCAATGGGAGTTCTTGTAGTGATGGTGGTGTTGCTGCTGCTTCCTGATCAATGAATGTGGCTCAGTGGTTAGCATTGTTGCCTTGCAGTGTTGGGGTCTCGAGTTCAAATCTCAGCAAGGACAACATCTGCATGAACCTAGACCTGCAGCAGTGCTAACAACTGAGCCACCACACTTGTTCTTTCCTCCTCCAGAGGAGCAGAAGAAGAAAGACAAAGACAACATAAAAACTCCATACAGATGTTGTCTTTAGACAGATTTGAACCTAGAAATCCAGCACTGCAAGACAACTGTGCTAATGAATAAGCAACTGGAGAAGGAAGGAGCCGGAAGATTTGTGGCTCAGTGGCTAACACTGTTGTCTTGTAGCGATGGGGATCTAACTATGTACAACATCTGTATGGAGTTTGTATGCTCTCTTTAGGTTTATTCTTCTCATCCTTTGGAGAAGAATGAACAAGTGTGGTGGCTTAGTTGTTAGCACTGCTGCCTTGCAGTGCTAGAGTTGTAGGTTCACATCTTGTCATCGGCAACATCTGGTCGGAGTTTTTCCAAGTCCATGCAGATCTTATGCTTGATACAATTTGAACCTAAGCCCCCGAAACCGCAAAGCAACAGTGCTAACCACTGAGCCACAGTTATTGAAGAGGTGGCACCACCGTCATTCAGCATGCATTTTTCTGCAATTTTTGCAAAAAATCCGATCAGGCTGACCCAATCTGATTTTACAAAAAAATTGGCCCAATCATGATAGACAACTCGATTGATGACGTATTCTGAAGATAGGTAATCAATAGAAAAACACCCAAAGTCCCAGAAAACCTCATTAAATGGGCAATAAACCAACTAAAATGTAACAAAATGCTAAACCTCTTATTCTAGTGTTTATTGCCAGTAGCTTGTATTCCAGTGAGAAGGGTGTTTTGGAAACATGTGTATGGGAACATTATGATTATTGCTATAAAGATAATGACCCACGATTGGAGTGAAGAATGTTTGTGGTCTAGACTCTCTTAGTAGATATGTGAATAATACAGTAAAGATAAAACAACTGTCTCCTCAGATTTAATAAAATTGCTTTCAGGATCTTTGATCTTTCATCCATCACTGAGCAGATTAATGCATTTGTGGAGTAATCTCTTATGGTACGGTCCAACGAGTGGTTTGGCCCAAGAGAATGGACATGTTAATGAGGATGTATTATTAAACAGATGCCCTTCTTCAGGTCTACACTCGGCTCTGACTGACGTCTTTGTCAAGCTTCCAGTCTTTCATTGCTCTTATTGTACCCTCAGAAGGAACTGTTAAATACTTTTAAGGTAACTCACTTCTTTGCTGAAACACCTATTGACTCCCGGTTTGGTGGCCCTCACTACAGACAATGCATGGAGTTATCAGTGCGCCAGGATATTAATAGAACCTTTTCAGCATCACAAGTTTCGCAGAATGAATAATCCATATTGTTATAATGAACCTTGACAGAACAAAGCATCTGACAATTTTCTCATTTTCTTCACTGAGTTTGAAAGTTCAATAGAAGTTTAGCAACTTGGATCTCAGCCAGCGTGGCCTTTATACGGTGGGGGAGGGGAACATCTAATATTAAGGAGATAGATCTTGCTTGGGTGTCTGCACTCTTTTTTTTAATTCAATGTCTTGGAGAGAGACAAAACAAACTTAAATGGTTCTGTCTACAATCTCAGCATGGTGGCAATAATGAGGTAATGTATTCTGGATGGATAAGGGGCTGGACACTGCAATTAGAGCATTTTTTGAATATCCTAGAGAAGATGCAGAAGGGCTCTGAGAGACGGGGAAGGTGCTCTGGTCATCAGTTATACAACAAGAGTCCTGCTTTACTCATGTTCTCCTCCTGCTTGTACTTTGTATGGGTCTCTGATAGATTGTACTCAGGATTATTTGCATCAGTCAAGTTGAAGAAGTTGTTTTAGCTTTGACCATAAGGGCACAGCATTTTTTATGAATTTTTGGTTTCTCCTCCTCACTTTATTTTTCTCTCGATATAGCTGTCCAATGGATTGTATTTAGTGATACTATTTAATGTGCTATATAATGTACTGAAAAACTTTTAAAAATGTCTAAGTGGAGTGAAATGGAAAACAAAATGCAATTTCACTGTATTCAGGAGGCTCGTATTTTTACGGCATGACAAACATAATAATATCATTCTGTGCGTCAATATAGTTACAATACCAGAATTATATAGTTTTTAAATTTTTAAAAATAAAATATCTTTTAGGGCTCAGTCACATGGGCGTTTTTTTCACCCGTAAAAAAGATCGCACTATATAGAATCAATGCTTTCCAATAGCAGCGGTCACATGTGGGAATTTTGCATGCTGAAAAAGGTCTGAGGCAAAAATTATAGGACACCGTTTTGGAAATCGCAGGTAACTGCGGCATCGGTGTCATTTGATTGTGAAACCCCTGGATGCGACAGCATCCTGGGGTTTTTACCTTGTGCTCAATGGGGCCGGTGGCAGAAGCGCCTACCCCATTGAGAACATGCAGTGAAGATCGCAAACCTCTGGCACAGCTGTGACAGCTGTGGCAGAGGAGCGCGATGTTCTCACATTGAATTCAATGGAGCCGGCGCTACAGCCAGCTCCACTGAAAGCAATGGTCTGCCGGCAAGCCCTGCAGTGATTTTCGGGAAAGGGCTTTAAATATAAGCCCTTTCCTGAAAATCATCCCTAAAATGTGTAAAAAATATATATATATACTCACCTCTCTGCAGCTGCCGGGGCTCAGGCGCGTCCAGCCGGGTCTTTTCCTGCTATGAAGAGCTTTCAGCAGACGGGGATTTAACCCCTTAGTGACGAAGCCTGTTTGCGCCTTAGTGGCGGAGCCAAATTTTGGAAATCTGACATGCGTCGTTCAACGTAGCATAACTCCATAAAGGCTTTACATATCCAAGTGATTCTGACATTGTTTTTTCGCCACATGTTGTACTTCATTTTGGTTGTAAAAAGAGACCGATATAATTTGTGTATATTTATTAAAAGTACCAATATTGGAAAAATTTTGAAAAAATTATCATTTTTTCACATTTTCAACTGTAATATCTCAAATATGTCCAAACATACTGTACAAATTTTTGATAAAATATATATTTCCATCTGTTTACTTTATTCTGAATGCACACTTGAAAAACTTTTGTGTTTTTTTTAACCATTTATAGGGCGTACAAATTTAACATTACTTTTCAGCATTTTGAGGAACACTTTGCTTTCCTGCACCAAGCCAAGTTTGCAAAGGCTCATGAGTGTCAGAATAATAGATACACCCACAAATGACCCCATTTTAAAAACTACACCCCTTAATGTATTCACTGAGGGGTGTCATGAGTATTTTGACCCTACCAGTTTTTTTCAGGAATTAATTCAATTTAGAGGAGAAAAAATAAAATTTCATATTTTTGCAAATATGTCATTTTAAAGACATATTTTTTTCCTATAGTGCCCATGAAAATGAGGATTTACACCCCAAAATGGATACCCCCTTTACTCCCGTGTTTAGAAACATACCCATTGTGGCCCTAATCTTATGTCTGGATGCACAACGGGACCCAAAATGAAAGGAGTAGTTGGTGTCTTTCAGAACATAAATTTTGCTTGAAGGCGTTTTAGGCCCATAGCACTTTTGTAGAGCTCTTGAGCAGCCAAAACCAAAGAGAACCCTCACAAGTGACCCCATTCTGAAAACTAGACCCCTTAATGATTTTATCTAGGGGTGTACTGCCCATTTTGACCTCACAGTTTTTGAATGAATTCAAGCAAAGCAAAAGGAAACAAATGTGATTTTCGTTTTTTTGGCAATTCTGTCGTTTTAAAAACTGCTTTTTTTGTACAGCACACACATGAATGAAGACTTGCACCCCAAAATGGATACCCCTGTTTGTCCCGTGTTCAGAGACATACCCATTGTGGCCCTAATCTTTTGTCTGGATGTACAACGGGGCCCAAAACGAAAGGAGTTGTCGGTGGCTTTCAGAACAGAAATTTAGCATGAAAGTGATTTAGGCCCCATTGCCCACTTGTAGAGCCCTTGAGCGGCCAAAACGACAGAGAACCCCCACAAATGACCCCATTTTGAAAACTAGACCCCTTAACAAATTCATCTAGGGGTGTACTGTGTATTTTTACCCTACAATTTTTGAATAAATCTAAGCAAAGCAGTAGGAAAAAAATTACAATTTTTATTTTTTTGGCAGTTGTGTCAATTTAAAAACAGGGTTTTTTGTACAATGTACATAGGAATGAAGACTTTCACCTCAAAATGGATACCCCTGTTTGTCCCGTGTTCAGAAACATACCCCTTGTGGCCCTAATCTACTTAAAGGACACATGGCTAGGCCTATAATGGAAGAAGCACCCGTTTGATTTCAGGGTACAACGGAATAAATTCCAGGCCCCATCGCCCACTTATAGAGCCATTGAGTGGCCAAAACGATAGAGAACCCCCACAAATGACCCCATTTTAAAAACTAGACCCCTTAATCAATTCATCTAGGGGTGTATTGTGTATTTTGACCCCACAGTATTTGAATAAATCTAAGCAAAGCAGAAGGAAAAAATTACGATTTTCATTTTTTTGGCAATTTTGTCAATTTAAAAACTGGTTTTTTTGTACAGTGTACATAAGAATGAAGACCTTCACCCCCAAATGGATCCCCCCGTTTGTCCCGTGTTCAAAAACATACCCATTGTGGCCCTAATCTACTTACAGGACACATGGCTAGGCCCATAATGGAGGGAACACCCGTTGGATTGCAGGGCACAACTGAATAAATACCAGGCCCCATTGTTCATTTGTACGGAATAAAAATTGACTCCCTAAAAATCTCCCCCCCCCCGCCCCCTCCACGCCCTTTTCGGCGTTCCCCAAATCTTAGATAAAAGTAATAATGTTAACTGTGTGGTATTTCCGAAGACAGGGGTAATTACGGAGGCTGGTTGGGATGGGTACATGGGGCAATAAAACCGGGTATCCCCCGTCCTCTCCTCATGCTTTTTTGGGGGTATTTCGTGACCTCAGTAGCGGGTATGGGGTGTAAAAAGTGGCGCTCTGTGAGTCTCTGTAAGCTTGATGAGGTGCGGCGGTCTCGCACAGAAGGCGCTCAACAAGCTGCTCCTGGAACTGCATGAAGGCGAGCGTTCCCGGGGCTTCTTGTAAATTACGGATTACAGGTTGCGGTCTGAATAACGCCGGGCTCACGCAGCCGTAGGTGGAATCCGCTTGTGGAGGCCCGCAGCGGATCCCAGCTGTGAGCCTGGCTATGACCCTGCGTACGGCCGCGTAATGTACTGCGCATAACTGCCTACTCACACAGGCGGTCATGCGCAGTACCTTTTTTTTGTTTGTATTTCCCGCACCGTCGCTTAGCGATGACGCGGGTACCCGCAGCCCGTATACAAGGTAGTTGCGTATGGGCTGCTGGTATATCCGCGACCACGGAGCACAATAGGCTCTATGTTGCAGATATCCGCGGTAAAATAGAACCTGCTGTGTTCTCTTTTCTGCGAGTGGATTACACAATTCCGACCCACTAATGTGAGCGGAATTGTGTAATCCAATGCGATTGATCTGCGTATTACCGCGGATCAGACGCATGCAGAATCCGTAATTCCTATCCGGTAATGTGAGACCGACCTATGTTAAATCGCTACTTTTTTATTACGTGACCAGGGACTGCTCAACGAGACCACCCGTCACTGCTCCGGGCTCTCGGCGACCATTGGTCGCTGAGAGCAAGGAGATTTTAAATTTCCTGGGCTCCCCGACTCCTGCGCATGTGTCCGGTGTTTTGCCGGCGGTCGCATGCCCAGGATCCGGGAAAGTTCACGGGAGAAGATCGCATCGGGGTGCAAATACGGAGGCCTCCGGTAAAAAGTTTCATCTCCTCTCACCGATCGCATCGGTGAGGGGAGATGAAGCTTCACTTTTTTTTAACTTTTACGTGTTCGCCATTATCCATTGGATAACGGCGAACACGTGACGAGGAACCGCTCACCGCGGCCCCCCGTGAAATCTTCAGACTCTCAGCTAAGTTTTGTAGCCAGGAGCAGGGAGATTTTCAATTATCCTGGCAATCCACGGCTTTTGCGCATGCGTCCGCCATTTTGGCGACGGGCGCGTGCGCAGAAGCTGGGGTAAGGTCCGCGGATAAATCCGCGGGCCTTAGGTACGTCATTTCATCCTACCTCATGGATATGATCCGTGGGGGGAGATGAAACGTAAGCTTTTTAAACTTTTTTAAACCTTTTTTTAAACTTTTTTTTTTCACTTTTACACTTTTTTTCACTTTTTACAGTTTTTTTTTAACTTTACATGATCACTGTCATCCATTGGATAACAGTGATCATGTCCCCGGTATAATCTACAAGAGCAGAGGGATTTTAAATTTCCCGGGGCTCGAGCCCGTCTGTGCACGAGCCCGATGTCAACCATCGGGCGCGCATGCGCAGACGGGGATTCGGGTCCCGGGACGCATATTAGCACTAACTGCTTAGGTTAAGCAGCGCTGCTGATTAGAGCCACCTGATTGGCTCTTCGGCACCATGTGACTACACAGCGTGCACGCGCATTGCCTTCAGCAGCCGTGCACTACACACTACAGTTAAGCAGACGTGCACTACACACTACACTTAAGCAACACGGGGTTAGGTTTAGGGTTAGGTTTAGGGTTAGGGTTAGCTAAACCTAACCCTAAACCCCAACCCTAAATCTAACCCTAAACCTAACCCTAAACACTAACCCTAAACCTAACCCTAAACCCTCAAACTAACCCTACACCTAACCCTAAACCTAACCCTAAACCGTAACCCTAAACCTAACCCCGTGCTGCTTAAGTGTAGTGTGTAGTGCTTGTCTGCTTAACTGTAGTGTGTAGTGCACGGCTGCTGAAGGCAACCCTCGTGCACGCTGTGTAGTCACATGGTGCCGAAGAGCCAATCAGGTGGCTCTAATCAGCAGCGCTGCTTAACCTAAGCAGTTAGTGCTAATATGTATCCTGGGATGACAGCTCCATGCTGTCGGCTACCTGCGGGCACCGACAGCATGAAGCTGTCACGTCCTCAGGCAAGTGGGCATTAATCCAAAGAGGATGCATAAAACTACGTCCTCTAGGATTAAAGCCCACTTTCTGAGGATGTAGTTTCCCGATGGGGCAGTCGTTAAGGGGTTAAAATCCCCACCTGCTGAAAGGGCTGTCTCTGATTGGCCGAGCAGTCTGACCAATCAGAGGCAGCTCTCAGCTGTCATTCAATTCACAGTGTTCAGTGACAAAGGGACTCCCAGCAGAGATGAAGAAATCCTCTGCCACAGCTGTCACTGCTGCAGCAGAGGATCGCGATGTTCTCTGTATGTCAATGGGGCCGCCGCTGGCCCCATTGACCACAGGTGAAACCCCTGGATGTGACAGCACTTAGGAGTTTCACATCCAAGGAGCACTCACTTCCTGAGTGCTGCCCGCTTCGGTCACGCAAATCTTTGAACGCATGCGTTATGCGCACAAAAATTCGTGTGTTAAAACGCCCATGTGACAGCCCTAAAGGAACATTTTTTGCCACCATTTCCTGAGCATTTTATATTTCCGTCAATAGGGTTATTTGAGGGCTCTTTTTTGCATGACATCCTGTGGTTTTATATTCGTACCATTTCAGAATACTTAGGACTTTTTGATCACGTTTTATTACATTTTTTTTGGAGATGGGGTAATTGTGACTTTGTCTAATTTTTTTCTGACAACATTCACCATGCAGAATAAATAATGCATTATTTCGATAGCTCAGACATTTATTGGTGCGGTAATACCAAATATGTTCTGAGGTTTTCTGCTTTGATTTTTTTTATTATAAATACAGGAAAGGGGCTTTTAAAAAGTTTTATTATCCTTTATTTTTTACAATAATGAAAATACTTTTTTTGCTTTTTTTTTTTAAGTCTCCATAGGGGATTTGAACTTGCGATTGTTTGCTCACTTATATCATATACTGCAATACTTTAGTATTGCAGGATATGGTAGTTCTCCCTGCAGGTCATAGATACATTTTAATATGCAGAAATACATAACAGCCTTGGAGGTCTTCAGAAGTCTGCCACGATTTTATTATGGAGGACCTGTTCTAGATCCCTGAACATGGATCAGGGAATTTAAAGGATTAACAGCCACGATAGGCATCAACGCTGATCAAGGCTGGGTGTCAGCTGTCAAGGACCAATATCTCTGAGGAAAATCACAGCACAAGCTTCTTCTGCATTATCTGTTTATTGCATAATAGCAATACAAATGGATGCATTTCGGCCCGACCTTTTTTAACTACCAATGGCATTACACCAAGAATTTAAAACAAGCTGTGGGGGAATATTATATCATTTCTAGAGTTATTCCCAAGGGAAGAAGTTAATGAGATGTTGAATGAGTACTTCCAAATCATCTCTGAATATGGCTGTTCAACAATAAACATACACAATAACTTATTTCCCTTGTTGAACCACATGTCAAAATAATTATATGTTCATTAATTACATGATAGATGGATATGAGATAGATAGAAAGATAGATAGAGAGAATTTAATTTACAGTATACTCAAGTATAAGCCGAATCAATAAGTTTTACCACAAAAAACAGGTAAAACTTATTGACTCGAATATAAGCCTAGCTATACTCGAGTATATAGTAGGTAAAAAAAAACCACAATGCTCACCTCCCAGCCGGCGTCTGTGACCCCGCCACAATGCTCTCCCAGCTGTTGCAGCAAGCTGCTTCAGACTTCTCTCCACTGTCATCTCCCTTGCTTGGTTTTGAATTCCCCCGGCGTCAGCGCTGTGTAACTAAGCGCTGTGATTGGATCGAGCACCAGCCAATCACAGCCGGCGCTCGATCATTCACAGCCATTCAGTGAATGACATCTGAAGCAGCTTGCCACACCAGCGGGGAGAGAATTGCGGCGGGGTCACAGACGTCAGCTGGGAGGTGAGTATTGTGTTTTGTTTTTTTTACTTCGCTTGAGTATAAGCCGACGGGGGCTTTTTCCGCACATTTTTTTGTGCTGAAAACGTGGCTTATACTCGAGTATATATGATATATTCGGCACCCCGCCTGGTGCCAATTTTGCAACATTAGTCACATCACTGCTATGATTTCAGCATAGTTCTTCCTAGTTTGTCCTAGCCAACATGGCAAGTGATAAATGAGAGAAGGTCATGATCTGGATTCTGCAATTGTCCAGGAACTTCATGTTACACCTGTGATTGCACCCATTAAATAATGCCCAAATGGCCAATCGGCAGACCAGAGAATTGAAATCTTAGTTCCTGGACTTCTTAAAATCAAGGCACTTCCAGTCCCTTAACAGAAAACAGTAGAGTCTCTTGGCACTTCTGAATGGCCTAAAGAACATTTAAAGTGTAAATACCTAAATGATAACTAATTGGAACTTTAAGAGTAGCTTGGTGTATATGTAAAGGGGTAACATATGGTGTTCCGATTATATTGTTATGCTGCCCCCAAACTGCGTGTTATGTTTTGCTGGCCTCTAATGGGCAATTTCTGTTATTGGACTTATTTTTGTTGTAATGACAGTTAGTGGTTGGTCACGGGGGCATATAGTACGAGTGCAGTAATTTAGCAATGTAGGCCTGGAAGTGAAGGAGAGACAACAGGTTAGTGAGAGAGCTCTGCTCAGAGTCCGGTGGTAACCGCTGTACCTGTGCGGGTTAAACTGTTTCCTACACAAGCAAAAGACTTCAAGAAACTTTGGGCAAAGGTATTATGGTAGTGCAGCTTCTGCAGGGACTGCTACTACTGGCACCTATTGGCTTGCCTTCCCACAAACATCCATTCTCCCCCAGAGCTGCTGTGAAAAAGAATAAAGTTCTCCTTTTTAACTAGCAGTAAGTGGACTGTATTTGGTAACCAACCTCAACGTGCTTGGGTGACCGGTGGGTCCCATCCATGTAACCAGGCCAACCTTGTGCTCTATGGCCACGCAGGCTACCGAAGGCTCAGCAGACACCCCTATAAGATCAGGTTCTCCATCTTCAAACCCACAGGAGTCTCTCAAGCCTGACAAGGCCGCAATTCCACCCACCTACAGCTACCCTCTCAACAGATACCTTAGCATCCACTGACTCTGTGCAATATGGAAATTTGATTCATCACCCTAATATAAAGGTACCCATCCCAGTGATAGATTCTCCACTAAAAAATAGTGAAAGCAAGTGAAGACAGTAAAGTTTGCTAAAAATGTATGTAAAAAGCAGCTGAGGGGGGAAAAAAGTCACAGGAAGCGGCTGCGAACAACCTCACTATAATGTGACTCAAGGAGAAGAGATGTTGTAAAAGCCACAGATTTCATCCAGAATTTTCTAGTGATTTACGGTCACCCGTCCCTTCACCACACATCTGCAGGAGGCACATAGTGACAGACTTTGGGGGATAAAGTTCACTCCCGTAACATGAAATTGGATAGCGAGAGTAGAGAATCCGAGCCAAATGTTTCCAGCAGTTTTATAGGAGTGAGAATCTCTTTTCAGACTTTTTCTTTATTTATCCAATACAAATTCCATAGATCCAGAAAGTCATCCTGCAATTGCATCATCACGGTATAAACACGTGTCCTTACTAGGCGGTTAATATGTTCTTGACTTTTCTCTTTTTACATTTGTTTTAATTTTTCTTTTTTTTGCTTTTCTAATTTCTTATCAGTTTGACATTTTTCTTACAAAGTGAATATATATAGCCTGTCTATACATGTGTCACTAATTAACCCGATCTCAACAACTCTATGGGATACTGACTAAACCGCCACTTACTGTACCAGCACAAACTTACTAGATACCAAAATATTTTATTGGATCCAAAAAAGCTGCTCACCTAAATTTGGTGACATTTTAGACATGTAGGGTTAAAACAACTCTGCCCTCTGCAGGTGTATGCATTATGTAACTACACGCTATGGCCCACACTCACTCATCATCACCATAGCATCTACATGGTCAGCCATGGAAAAGTAGGCCGACACCGCACTCTTATGGAAGCTGTCTAAAAGAAAATCTGTATTTGTTGCCCACAGCAACCAATCACAGCACAGCTTTCCTTTATTATACTGTGGAGTTAAAATAAAAGCTGTGCTGTCATTGGTTGTTATGGGCAACCAAGATTTTCTTTTAGACAGCTTTCTTAACACCATGATGTAGGGATAATTTTCTGCGGCCCACCATGTACAACAAATGTCATTGGAATGTTGTGCACATACAAATGTTGTTTACTGGGAAATATTTTAATTAGATGTGCTAAGGATAAACGAAAACCCCGCTGAGGCTTAGGAAATGTTCTGCTACAAAAGTAGGCCAGGGGGACAACACGCAAAGGGACCGCCACGTTAGTTTGCTCGGAGTATTTTGTGTATTTGAAAAAGCTGACGCCTTTGTATTATAACTATAAGTTGGCGCTATACAAATAAGGATTATTATTATTATTACTAATTCCACTGGATAATTTTCTCAAGCATGAGATAGATAGATAGATAGATAGATAGATAGATAGATAGATAGATAGATAGATAGATAGATAGATAGATAGATAGATAGATAGATAGATAGATAGATAGATAGATAGATAGATAGATATGAGATAGATAGATAGATATGAGATAGATAGATAGATATGAGATAGATAGATATGAGATAGATAGATATGAGATAGATAGATATGAGATAGATAGATAGATATGAGATAGATAGATAGATATGAGATAGATAGATATGGGATAGATAGATAGATAGATAGATAGATAGATAGATAGATAGATAGATAGATAGATAGATAGATAGATAGATATGGGATAGATAGATATGAGATAGATAGATAGATAGATAGATAGATAGATAGATAGATAGATAGATAGATAGATATGGGATAGATAGATAGATAGATAGATAGATAGATAGATAGATAGATAGATAGATAGATAGATAGATAGATAGATATGAGATAGATAGATTAGATAGATAGATAGATAGATAGATAGATAGATAGATAGATAGATTGATTTACCTAATGGAGAGTTCTGAGTTGACATAATGCTTCCTGGGAAAAAAAAGTATGTAAATTAGTTCTCTTTCCTGGAAGAAGGAAAACTGTCTCTTTAGTGTCACCTATTGGAAGGTACCATCCCCGTAAGTCAAAGTCCAATCCTTTAATAGGCCATGCAATATTACTTAGGATATAAGCCAAAGCAAAATTTTCTCCACAAGGAAATGACTTCCAGTGATATTGTAAGTTGTATGTTGCGTGGCGTGTGTGCTTCTTCTGCAGCCCTTAAAGCTGCTCTTTTTGAATGTATGTACACACACAAAATCCCTATGGAAACCATAATGTAGTTTGTGCACCCATATACGGGTCTGTGCACCTATGTGTATCATAGAGCAGCTGATGGTCATAGATTAGATTAGCCACAATCTCTTTTCCAGATGTGGGACCTCAGTATCTTCAATCCCAATACTACAGTTTGGTTTTGTTATGTTTGAGCTGAACGCAAAACATTTTGTCCTGATCGGACATAATTTAATGTCCAAGAAGGATGGATATACATCCAATATTCTAACGTCGAGAACACAAAATATTTATGATGAACTTAAGAAGTGATGGGGGGACAGGAAATCTGACCCTAATCTACTAATGCGATGAGACCCTACCTAAAAGCGGAGCACTCCCCTGATAAGGGTAAACCCCCATTAGGAACCAGGGGTGACCTTGACTCTCCCTATTTGGATTACAGACACTTGTGTAACTATAGGGGATGTAGGGGATTCAGTTGCACCCAGGCCCAGGAGCCTTAGGGGGCCCATAAGGCCTCTCTTCTCCATATAGGGAGCCCAGTACTATGAATAAAGCATTATAGTTGGGAGCCCTGTTACAGGTTTTGCATTGGGGCCCAGGAGCTTCCAGTTACACCTATACGTTAAGGGGTTAAGAGAAGTTGGGGGGGGGGGGGGCAAGATAAATTTTTGCACCCAGGCCCATGAGCCTTAAGCTACGCCCTTGATTACAGGCATACTGTTCACAAAAACATATCACACTATATACGGTAGAGTGATAAAGGAAGCACGCAATTAACAAGGTGTAATACCAAAGCAGAAACAGCCAATAGTCAGAAGATAGATGTAATAATACCCCACATATCCTTAACACCAAACAGACTTATTTGACAGTGGAACAGGATAGGAGCCGCCAACTAGACCAAAAACACCTTCAGAAGGTAACTGGCAACCTCAATGAGGAGGAACCAGAATAAATATGAATAGACAGGCGCTGTACTCATATTGGTGTCCAACGGTGAAATGATACTGAGTGTGTACCGGTATGTGGATGGAATGGACCGGGGGTGACACCGTCGCCATGGATCCAATGGAAAACGGATGGTGAGCTGTGACAGGTTTACTGTCAACTACGTTGGGGGCCGAGTCCTGACTTTGTTATGGGTTCCTATGAAATCTAGGGGACAAAAGCATACAAATTTCACGTAGATGTTGCCCTAATCATCTACATCTATATTGACCTCAATCACAGAACAGTTATAAACTACTAATCATGCGTTTACTCTGTAAATACACTCTATAACTAGGAGATAACAGAATATTTGAATACTCAATAGCATTGCCAATGCCACCGGATACACCAGGTGGTCTTGCAGTGATTTATCAGTAAGGCTCAGCTGCCCAGCCTCAGTTTACTTGTAGGCTTTTGACGGGAAAAAGAATTTTAAGAAATCATTGAATTGTAGATTACAGGTCTCTTAAGTTTCCACCAAACAGGGAATTCATTGAAATGTTGCACTATTGGAAGCCGGAGAGGCCAGGTTTCACAAACATGGCAAACGCAAACAAGGTGGAAAGCTAAAGGCAAGTCAAACAAGCTTGTGATAAACACAGGATATCCTGAGTACAAGCGGGAAGCACAACATTTCCTATCAGGTCATAATGAGAGGCCTTTGCGGGTTCTAGTAGTTTGTTTACAGCGAGTTTCCCGTAGTCCGGTATCTCATTGAGCAAGGTCCCTGGAGGACTAGCATGGGCACCAGAGGTCCTGCAGAGTAAGAGGGAGCCCTGTTTCCCAACATGAACAATTACTATAGTATACCTGTTATTACTTTTTCTAAACTTGTAATACATATACATTTACAAAACCTTGCGATGCATCACATTAGGTATAAGTGGCATCTTCCTCATCTTCCTTGCACCTGTCTGTGGTTCCTATTTTCCTGCCTATAAAGGTAATATCTCCGGGTACTGAAAAAAAAAATCTGTCTAGATTCTAGACTCTAGAATAAAGCAGTAAATAATAGTCATTGAGGAGGGAGATGCAGCTGCAGTATCTCTGTCTGGGAGGGATGCTGTGAGAGGGGAGGAGGGAGGAGCAGTTGCAACTAAAGACTCTGCCTCAGATTGTGTGTGAGAGGAAAGGGAAGCATTATGAGCAAGATTGTGCCCCATTGGCTGCTGCGGCTGGGCAGGGTTTCAAACGCATGCAATTATATCAGCCAGTCCTACCCTGCTGCATACTGTGTATGTCTTCCTCTCGACTTCCACAGTTTCCATTTTGTGGTACAGGAGTCCTTGTCACCTATTAGAGTTAACAGCCTGCTGACCATAATAACCCCTGTAATTACTGAATATGGGAACTAAATAGGCAGGACAAATGTTTTCCACGGTCTACAGTAACAGGATCTGTCAGCTCTAATTTATACTTCAAAACCTAGAAAGTTACTACAATTTCATACCGATTTACTAATGAAATAAGTTTTAAAAGAGTAGATGCCTAAAAAAATATATACAGATCATTTTGCAGTATTGGGGACCACTTACATTTATAAATTAAATTCCCAAAGATTAGGATTGTAAGGGTAGGACAGTGCCAGGCTTAGGTTAGTCAACACCCTGGCAGATTTTTATTTTGGCGCCCCATCATATGAAAAAACAATATATATTGCATCAATTGACAGTCTGCTTGTATTCTGCTTGTGAAGAAAACAGCAAGATAGCAGCATACGAACACCAGAACAGCTCAGTGAATAAATACTGTACCAGAACCAAACTGATAGCATAAATACAGCACAAACCAAACTCGGTACATGAATACAACACCAGAATGAAGTTCAGAACATAAATACAGTGCAAGAGCCAAACTCATAAATACAACGCCAGAACCAAACTCTGTACATAAATACAGCACCAGAACCAAGCTCATAACATAAACACAGCACCAGAGCCAAACTTGTAACATAAATATAACACCAGAGCCAAGCTCATAGCATAAATATAGCACCAGAGCCAAGCTCGTAACATAAACACAGCACCAGAGCTAAGCTCGTAAAATAAATATAGCACCAGAGCCAAGCTCATAACATAAATACAGCACCAGAACCAAGCTTGTAACATAAATATAGAACCATAGCCAAGCTCATAACATAAACACAGCACCAGAGCAAAGCTCGTAAAATAAATATAGCACCAGAGCCAAGCTCATAACATAAATACAGCACCAGAACCAAGCTTGTAACATAAATATAGAACCATAGCCAAGCTCATAACATAAACACAGCGCCAGAGCCAAGCTCGTAAAATAAATATAGCACCAGAGCCAAGCTCATAACATAAATACAGCACCAGAACCAAGCTTGTAACATAAGTATAGAACCATAGCCAAGCTCATAACATAAACACAGCGCCAGAGCCAAGCTCGTAAAATAAATATAGCACCAGAGCCAAGCTCATAACATAAATACAGCACCAAAACCAAGCTTGTAACATAAATTCAGAACCACAGCCAAGCTCATAACATAAACACAGCACCAGAGCCAAGCTCGTAAGGTAAATACAGCACCAGAATCAAGCTTGTAACATAAATATAGCACCGGAACCAAACTCATAACATAAATACAGCACCAGAACCTGTTTGAGTCCTTTCTTTTCTTTATGACAGGGGAGGGGCAAAATAAATTGCCATCTAACCTACGGTTGATGCCTCTGCACTCCTAATGCCTATTCCCCTGTAATTTTCCCCATTATAGTCTCTAAGTGAGGCATTTTCAGCGCAGGTTCTTATGGCCTTAGGCCGTAGACCAGGACAGAGCCAACTTATCATGCAACACTGCCCACAGCAGCAACTATTTCCCATGTCAACATGTTGGTGCCAACAACACCACGATATTCAATACATATGTAGCAAAAAGGAAACTTTCTTTAAGTCGTTTGACTTCTGTCCTAATGTCTTGGAATGGAATCTCCTCCCCCTTGAGTCAGCCTTTGAAGTGAGGTATTCGGCCTTTGATGCACTGTATAGGTTATGTTTTCATTTACTGCGGATGCCCAGGAATTTGGGAGGAAAATACAAGATAAATTATAGAGGTGTTTCATACTTTCACACAGAGGCAGAAAGCCCAGACGTGAGCAGTAAATGGATTCAATATGTGACTGTCGCTCACCTCGCTGTCACCCACGTTTTATCACTGGCTGAGGCGTCGTGCCGCTTTGTCGCTCACATTCTGACACCGGGCGAATGATTTTAAATTTGTAATTTTCTGGCTCCGTTTTTTTTTTTTGCATTTCATTTTTGATGCCTCAATCGAGCGTCAGATTAATAGATCGCTAATGGGTCAAATACGACAGGGAACGTTCGGTGTGAGTTTTATCAGCTCGTAGCAAATGGAGCTTGTGTGTAATCGATGCCTGCTGTACAGGGACTTACATAGAAATCATGAGGTCCCATAGAAAAACTTAGAATTGGCCCCTTCCCATTAAAAAAATGATATTAGAGGCAGCATGTCTATAACGAGGCATGTTCAGATATAGCAGCTCAGTTCCAGGATACCTCTAAACATTGCAGTCACCATATAAGAATCAGATACCGGTTCTAAACTGTGATAGTGATTACAGTGCAGTTACCTCCAGTGATCACAAGTGTCTTCTTGGATTGGTGATGTCATTTTTTTTCTCTTTAACTAGGCCTAGATGACCATGAATATTTCCTGCAACTACGACTTGTCCCTGCACACTCTTACCATCCTGCCTTCACCCCCAATGAACCAGTCAGTAACCCGTCATCGCATTAGTGTCCCCTCTGTGGCCCCTATAGAACTAAACTAGTGTTCCCTCTTTATGGCCCCACTCATGTCCCCTCTTTGTGGCCCCCCATAATAGCAGAGTCCCCTCTGTGTCTCCTGCTTTCCCTGAATGCTCAGCAGCACAAGTCTCACTTATATTCTAGCTAGTCTGGGTGCTGCTGTCTCAGTCAGTGCAGGCTGCTCCTCCCTTTCCTTCTTGCTCTCAGTGTAGGACTGCCAAGAGAGGAGATAGGAGCAGCCTGCACTGACTGAGAGAGCAGTGTCTGGATCTAGAATGTGAGATTTTGCTGCTGGACATTCAGAGGAAGGGGATGTGGTGGAAGTCCAGTATTCCTATATTTTGGGCCTTGGCAGTAGACAGTTGTCAATTGAACATTCTGTATACATATTTCTGTCTTGCTACAAATATAATGTCTTGCTACAAGTTATGCAATAGGTACTTCCGCTTATATGAAATATCTGTTTTATAAACTCTGCTGACAAAGATGGAATTTAGCCCGTAACCAACATGTATAAATATATTTGACTGTCCAGCTGCATGCACTAATACGGAACTAGGAATCAGACATGGACAACCGCAGAAATTTCCCCAGCGACTTTACTGGAAACGTATGCAAATAACATGGGAGGTTTGTGCAATTTATAGTTCATGATGTAACATCCAATCATATCGAAGGAACCCCACGTGGCTCCAAGACAACCCACTCATTTCATCCACCACCTGATGGCCAATCACAGATGACCGGAGGATGGAAGAATTGCAAGATGCTTATCCAATAATTAAACAATACGTTGTATGCATGTAATGTTTGACCTGCCCAGATGGGCGGATTTGTTAAACTCTTAAAATAGGCTACACGCCGATCATTAAAGTTAGAATTGAGGAAGCTATGCATGCTGAACCTCGCGTCAGTGTGGGAACTTCTTATGCGCATTATCAATTCAGAATTAATATGGAGGGCTGTAAACATTCCAAATTGAGTAAGCCGTGATTCCGCAAAGGAATTCTACGTCAGTGGGGGCTCGTCCGGGATGTGATCGACAGGTTCCATAGAATTCGGACAGAAGACACGGACATATGCGACCTTGGACTTGGTGGGCCCAAAATATCATCAGAACACGGTGAGATAAATTAATTATCTATACCTGTGTGGCTAAGTTCAGGCTCACCTATGTGCCGTGCCAGGCCGAATGATTTGGACCCGATCGACAGGTACTTCTTTAAGTCTCGATCACATGATAAGAACCTGTCATAAGATATAAAGGAATGTTTACATGCCTGTTGTCTTGAGAGTACTAGTTAATTGGTGACATCAATAGCTGCCCCCGGGAGGGCCTGTACGGGGTGTTTCCACTCCTGAGGGAGGAGGGAGCCGTTCAGGTGGCCTGTCGCAGAGACTCAGCAGTCCTGAGGCCCGTTTGGAGGGCCCAGGGAGGGAGAGACTGCCAGAGAAAAGTCTGATATGGGATTTCCGCTCCTGCTAGGCCTGCTTGTAGGGTCCGGGAGAAGGGAGCTATCAGACAGTATCCCGAGGGGCAGTGAGACTAAGCCAGCCGTACTGGTGCTCTGTCTATTTGTGTGTGTCCACAAATATTTGTTTATTGTTTAAATGTCCACGAGTAGATCCCTCCGTCTGAGGGTAGATTGATAAACTGTATAGCGACAGAAATGCTAGAGACTCTAGGGCGGGGCATATTTATATTGTGCCTGGCGTCTGAGGAGACTTCTATAATCTTAAATCTGGCAGCCATGATTGAAATTGAAAGGCACCGATGTTAATTCTTACACCCTCCAGAAAAGTGTGGAAGGGGTGGAGAGTCAAGTTATCATTGATTAATCAAGCAATCTTTCTGTGTGTCCTACCTATATAAAGTTAGTGTGCTTGTTTGTTGTGTAGAGCTAATCCTGCTGAGTTGTTATATAGGAATAGTTTGTTTGTTGGTCATATAGAATTAGTATCAGTCCTGCTAAACTGTAAGAAGGGAGTGTTAGCAATGAGAATGCATTGGCTGGGTTATAGCCAAGATAATGCACCGTACACAGCGGCGCGCTGTGGGTTTGGACTTTATAGGTTAGGTTGCGTTATTGGATCCCTTCTAGTAAAAGACAGACTACTAAACTGTGTTGTCTTTGAATTGTTAAACGTTAATAATAGCATAGAAGTATAGGCTTATGCCCGTAAGTGTGTTTGGAGAAAGGAAAAAAAAAAGCTGCTAACTACATTTAAAAAGAGGAAGTGGAACTCTTAATAGAAGCGCAGCAATTCCTGTGCTGTAATAAATAACTACTGTTGGATGTTAAAACTACTGCGGATGGCTTGTTATGTAACCTAATCCTTCAGACAAATACATCCGTCATACAAATGTAAAAAGTTGTATGCCACTCACATCCTGAGGGGGCTCTTAAGAATACAGACTGCGTAGCCCACCAAATCCCAATACACCGTGCCCACAAGAAAATACGTCTATGTTTGCCAAGTCCCCAATAGGTGTTTAGTCCCCAATTCAATTGTAACCACCGCTGTGACAGAAGTTACAACATAATATATGTGATTTATGCATTAGACGTTAGAATTTCTCTAAGTGTCAGAAAAGAGGAAGTGAAGGTGGGCTGCAATGGCGTCTGTATTAATATACAAAGACACCAGCTTAGTGAATAGAGAGAATTGCAGTACATTACCAATCAGATGGAGATGTCCGGCATCTAAGACTGCATCTGCCCAGTTGCCGGAAGTCTGGGACAACAACTGTCTACTGTTGTAGAAGTAAAAATTAGCCACGTACTCCCTTTATCTCCCTTATAATCCTGTCGCTGGGCTGTCACATGAGTAAGAGACCTAAAAAGAGGAAGTTACTTGCCCTGTAGTCCCAGCACAAGTAACGTATATTCACAGACAATATAGAATAAATAAACTACAGGGAGAAAGAGAGACGGTAGAGAAGCCAAGGAATAGGAAACAAGCAGGTAACGATAAGGCCAGGTATCCACAGGAGGAACGGGGCAGATTGACCCGTAATTTGTAAAATGTAAATTGTGTGGTGCATAAGACTTTATCTTTATTGAGTTGTGATGTGTACCCAAGGACCGCTAACATTGAATGAGAGAATAAGGAAGTAAGTGATTAGCCACACTCAGAGGGGTGGAGCTTGATGATGCAAGAACACATCTCTTATCCAAGGAGGGGGTAAGAATCATAGATAGCCAGAAGGAAAAGTTTTGTTTTTTCTCCTGTCCCAAACTCAGCTTTCCACGGTTCCTGACAAATTATGGGACACCTGCAAGACAGGCATAGGGAAATTGAATGTATCGACCATGATAATATATACGAGACCCAGATACACACCCCTGGGTCAAGCAGTATCCCCCTAGATAAAAAAAAAAAAAAAGGGTGAAGGGTCAGCCACACATGTTAGGTGCTGTGTGCTGATGCTTTGGAAAAAACTGCCAACCGGCCACAATTTCACTGTTAATTTCTCTTGCAGAAGGCTGTAAGGCCTGGAGGCCTCCAAAGACTAACCAAGTTCTGCAGGCCATACCTGTACATACACCCGTTGCCAAATTCCGCACCTTTCTGGACCTTGTTTCATACTGCCACCTATACGACAGTATTGACACAAAAGCACGGAGGACAATCACAGCCATGAGGGTGGATCCAGTGACTTGAGGAGCTCCCTCATCTGCTTTTGCGGTGGCAGCAGTACAGGCAATGGTTGACAAATCTTCTAAGATGGTATTGGACTACCCCCTAGTGGTCCACACCCCAAATGACACCCAGAACATGCTCATGCAAGTGCAACCCAAGCACTTATCTCTGGCCTATTAGATCCGACTACAATGTGCTCTTTCCATGCCTCCCCCAATATTGCTCTGAGCTTCCCAATGTTGTAATACCTTGGATCCGGCTACTCTTCTTTTAATCAGGTATTCCTGGGGGAAGGGGAGGCATAGGTGATTTGAGTATGGCGGATCAGCTATTTTTTTAAATAGCATTATTGTAGTGATGTACACACTGTTAATGATGCATATTTTGAGTTTTCTTTTGTAGATGGTATCAGGGTGAGGATTGATGATTCCGAACCAGATATGCAGAGGTGACACAACAAGATGTCCTAAACGCAGAAGCTCTGCCTCCGCATGTCTCAGGGCAAGAAGCGGAACCAGAGGCCCTCACTGAGGCGTGTGGAGTGGTAGAAGGTAAGTCGGCAACTTTTTACACTGACTCCTGGAATGCATTTGGCATAGCTCATGATTATGGCCCAATATGGAAGGCCAAACAGCTTGTTATCTCAGTAGGACAGCCAATTAAGAATGGTGCAGCGGTGCAGAGTCTCATGGAAACCCTACTACTACTACCTGGCAATGGAGAATCCACACCGATTTCTACAACGGAGAAGCGAGAGATGACACCCTCGCCGACAACACAGCAAAGGCAGCGGCCCTCAAGCCGTGGAAGAAAGAAGAATAGATACTGACAGCATGAGTCAGTGATAAGACTTTGGACTTTGATAAAACCTTTGGACTTTGATAAAACCTTTGGACTTTGATAAAACCTTTGGACTTTGATAAAACCTTTGGACTTTGATATGTCAAGGACTTTACAGTTACAAGTCAACGAGGAAAGCAGATGGGCTAAAATACGGGAGCAACAGCACAGGACGGCGTATGGCGAACAATCAACAGAACTTGCCTACAGAGGTCCCTGTTCCCCATAATGGCCCAGCTGGTATACAGAATCGAAAGCAGCGATGACAGCGACACTGAACAAGAATGGGTGACACCTGGGTTCTCTGTAGCTGCTGCATCATTTGTCCAGTTAGCATGATCTTTGCCATATGCGAGTCCGGACAGAAGTAAGGTGGCCATATAACACTTGCCTTGACCACTCTACCCATTTCAGAGATTGCCAATTTGACCACATTCAGCTCACACCTGTTGGGGAGTATGAACATGTGCTTGTTGTTGCTCGAGTCTTTTTCAGGTTGGAGGCCCACCCGGATACTAAGGTAAATGAGCAGATAACCACACAGAAATTCATGAATGAGGTAATCTGCAGATATGGGGTACCAGAAGTAATTGAGTCGAACAAAGGTACACACTTCACAGGTGAAATAATGCAACACATCATGTCTGTTTTGGGGTATATTCCAGGCTTTTCACACACCCTACCATCCACGGAGTAGGGGGAAAGTAGATACGAAAGGCAATAGAGAAAATGAGTAAATTTTGAATTGAGTGTCTTTCATTAGTTTTTCTTTTTCTTAGGAGGATACATGCCACAGAAGCTGAATTTGGGGAATGATTTTCTTGTTAATTTTGTCATAGGCCTCTCCAAAGGAATTGTTAGTAATGCATTCTGCAGTCTCTGCTGTCCCCAGGTCCTACAGATGAGTGTCACAATCTAAAACCAGGTGACAGGGTCTATGTGGAAAAGTTTAAGAGAGAAACCCTGTTTGAATGTCCCTACCAGATGTTGCTCACCACCCCAACTGCAGTCAAGCTCAAAGGAAAGCCCACTTGGACCCACATGTTGGCGTTGAAAAAAAAAAAAAAACTAATGATCCTGCATATCCTTTACATGCTATAATGTGGTACAATTTCTCTAACACACACCTTTGACTACTGTACACTAGCCCCCTGATTCAGAACAAATTAATACAATCAAATGTGCAATATGAAGCCTACACTGAGGGTGAGAATCTAACACTGCATCGTGCTAAGAGAGACGTTGACGCTCCAGGTGGTAACTTTGATCCACGTGTACACATAGATGTAATAGGAGTGCCAAGGGGGGAGCGAGATTAATTTAATTCTAGAGATCAGGTTAAAGCAGGTTTTGATTCCTCATTTGCTTTTGTCACTGTTAATAATAATGTAGATTGGATGAATTATATCTCTTACAATCAGCAGAGGTTTGTAAACTACACCAGAGATGCTTTGCAAGGGTTAGCTAACCAGTTAGGGCCCACTGCATCCATGGCGTTCCAAAATAGAGTGGCCGTGGATATGATTTTCGCAGAAAGAGGTGGGGTATGTAATTTCCTGTACGTGTATTCTCCCTTTAATGTGACCAATGTTTCCCTTGTTTGAAAAAGATGAAGAGCCAGTTCCGATAATGCCAACCAGGTACGTTACCAGAAGAATGGAGAAATGTACCAGTACTGCGCCTGCCTCAGTCTCATAAGATGGACGGTCAGTGGACTTCCCATTTGCCTAGGGAAAGTGCAGAAGACCTTAGGTTCCGGCGAGGGCACACCCTGTGGGGTGGTAACTCGTACAGATAGAGGGTATGGATGCCCGGAAATAAGCCCAGGGAATCCATGGCCTCCTTCTGAGGTGAGGTAGGGATCCCTCCCCTTTTAGGAGTAGGGACTTACGGGCAGTGGGAAAACCCTGACGCAAGGGTGAGGCGACCTGGACGTGTTCACCATTAGGACTATCTCCAGGAGGGACAATGGTGTGGGTGAAGATTAGGGAGTCCCACGCCGTGCGTACCTGTGCACACTACTAGTATGTACTTCCAGTACAGCACATTACAGTGAGAAGAGAGGCTCCTGGTGATAGTTTTGATCTACACGTATACATTGACATCATAGGATAGCCAAGGGGGGTACCTGACAAGTTTTAAAAATTAGAGACCAAGTTAAAACTAGATTCGAGTCCATTTTCCCGATCATTAGGGTAAATAAATGTTGACTGGATTAATTATGTTTATTATAATTAACAGCGGTTTATAAATTATACTAGAGACGCCTTATAGGGACTAGTCGACCAATAGGACCTACCTCGTCTATGACTTTCCAAAATAGAATGGCACTAGGTACGATTTTAGCCAAAAAAAGGGAGTGCCTGTAAGATGATAGGGGAGACTTGTACCTACATTCCAGACAAAACGTGACCCGCAGGTAAAAACGCAGTTGCCATTAAGAAGCTGACCGCACTAACTAAAAAGAGCTAACCTTAGTCTGTTTTCCTCAGTTAGGTACCTAACAGGAGAAGGGAAAAATATAGAAAAATAAGCTTTGAAACATTGTGTATTTAGAACACTGTGATAGGTTTTTGCTAAGATTTTGCTTCATTTTATCTGCAGTGCACTCTGCTTATGTCCACGCAACATGCCGGTGTTACAACGCCCCTGGTCCTGTTACCTTGCCGCCTCTGGAAAAGGGAAGTGGGAATAATCAGCTTGTAGCTCTTTCCTTCCAGACTAATATATATGATCATGCACTTAGTAATGAGACAGGGGTTCAGTCATATTGATCAGTAATTAGATAGCCCTGATTTTGCACTCTTGCTGATGAATCGAGTTAACGTCAAGAAGGCGGGGTTCTATACAAGTTATGCAGTTTTTTACCTGAATTAGTGAAAGTCGCACCTCTCCTAACCTAATTATGGTTGTCACCTTTATAGTCATTCTAATTTCTGTTTGTCGTTGCATACAGTGTATTCCGACCCTGATGACTGCCTGGTCCACCTGTCCCACTACGATGTCCAACAAAAAGCCCACTGTCAGCGCAACCGTCGTCATCATGGATCCAGAATGTGATGATGTCGAACCATCCTATACCCCCATGGCAGTAGTAGGCCTAGTCGTCTACAACACAATACGAGTCTAGGGTCAGCGGTGGGGGATTGGGGTGAAACGGAGCAGGGCGAGTTTAGTGAAACAGATAGTTTCAAGGGGGGTCTGTGGTGGAAGTCCAGTATTCCTATATTTTGGGCCTTGGCAGTAGACAGTTGTCAATTGAACATTCTGTATACATATTTCTGTCTTGCTACAAATATAATGTCTTGCTACAAGTTATGCAATAGGTACTTCCGCTTATATGAAATATCTGTTTTATAAACTCTGCTGACAAAGATGGAATTTAGCCCGTAACCAACATGTATAAATATATTTGACTGTCCAGCTGCATGCACTAATACGGAACTAGGAATCAGACATGGACAACCGCAGAAATTTCCCCAGCGACTTTACTGGAAACGTATGCAAATAACATGGGAGGTTTGTGCAATTTATAGTTCATGATGTAACATCCAATCATATCGAAGGAACCCCACGTGGCTCCAAGACAACCCACTCATTTCATCCACCACCTGATGGCCAATCACAGATGACCGGAGGATGGAAGAATTGCAAGATGCTTATCGAATAATTAAACAATACGTTGTATGCATG
Organism: Eleutherodactylus coqui; assembly: GCF_035609145.1. Taxonomy (NCBI): domain Eukaryota; kingdom Metazoa; phylum Chordata; class Amphibia; order Anura; family Eleutherodactylidae; genus Eleutherodactylus; species Eleutherodactylus coqui. The sequence continues at coordinate 54,553,261 of NC_089843.1, forward strand.
TAATTTTTGACCTGCCCAGATGGGCGGATTTGTTAAACTCTTAAAATAGGCTACACGCCGATCATTAAAGTTAGAATTGAGGAAGCTATGCATGCTGAACCTCGCGTCAGTGTGGGAACTTCTTATGCGCATTATCAATTCAGAATTAATATGGAGGGCTGTAAACATTCCAAATTGAGTAAGCCGTGATTCCGCAAAGGAATTCTACGTCTTTATTTCCTAAATTTAAAAACTTTCAGCTGTTTGCAAAAAAAACAACAACAATCAAACAAGAACTAATCGCTCAATACAACTAATATAACAAGTGGTTTCTCAAAATGCAACACTGCACTCCCAAAATTATTTCACCAATAGAATCTCTACTAAGAGATTCCCATTTGCAAATCCGTTGTCTCAAGCACACCTGATGCAAGAACAGTCATGGCCAAAAGTTTTGAGACTGTTACAAATTCTGGTTTTCACAAGATTTGCTGCTACAGCATTTTTTAAATTCCAAATTTTTATAATTAAATTTTTATATGTCCGAAGACGCTTTAACGTACAACACAAAAACACCCAAATAAACAAGCCCCCCTAAGTGTCTCTTGTACTGTATGAATAAAGTCTTTAGAGTCCGTTTCTTTTCTTTCGTCTTGTTCGCATAGTAGTAATTATTATATTCTGAAATTCTCTTCTTCTCCTCCTCCCCTCCATTTCCGTTCCCACCCTTGCCACAGTTACCCCAATGGATATAAGACTTTACCTTCTGAGCACTGGCGTAACTATAGAGGGTGCAGGGGATGTGGTTGCACCCGGGCCCAGGAGCCTTAGGGGGCCCATAAGGCCTCTCTTCCCCATATAGGGAGCCCAGTACTATGAATAAAGCATTATAGTTGGGGGCCCCATTACAGGTTTTGCATTGGGGTCCAGAAGCTTCAAGTTACGCCTCTGTGTTAAGGGGTTAAGAGAAGTTGGGTGGGCCCCAAGATAAACTTTTGCTCCCAGGCCCATGAGCCTTTAGCTACGCCCCTGCTTCTGAGCCAATCTGTATTGAGAAGACCAGAAGTATGCAGCCATTTGAGCCATATATTGTAATATTCCTGTAAAGTTTTTCTTTTACCATAAACACTTTTCTCCCACATTAAGATTTGAGTGACTTTGTTTTTGAGTTCGCCCAGATTGGTATGAGTTTTGTCTAGCCAATGCTGTGTTTTCTGGCCAAGTACAGTAGTCTAGCCACTGCAAGATTTTCATTTCTTCTAATGGCAAGTCATTCACATACCCCCAAAAAACACACCAGTGGGGTTAACTCTAAAGTGACTCCATATACACTATGGATCAGACTGCATACCTCGGTCCAATATCTTTTTAGCTTCATATGTATAAGGTCTGCCATATGAATCTTACATCTAGCACATGGAGGGGTGTCTCTCAGACCTATATTATAGAAGAACGCTGGAGTACGATACACTCTATGTAGCTTGGGAGTCATCTGTAAGATCTCCTCCCACAGTGATTCTTCAATGGGGCCAGTATCTTCCTTCCATTTACTCCCTGTTGCAAGGAGATAGCGCAGGTTTATCCAGCCCTGTATACAAACATACATTTGCAATATTTTCCCTGTTCTACAGGTAGAGTCACCTATGAACTTTTCAAATGTTAAATTACCAAATCCCCTTTCCATCTGAAAAGCATGTCTAACTTGCAAATACTTGAAAAACTGTGTGTGGCAGGTTGCATAACTGCTCAAAGGACTTTATATTTTCCTCCGCCACTATCTGAGATAACCGTCTAATCCCTCTATCTGAAAATCCGCCAGTTTATCCACTTCCTCTAACCTCGGATTATCCCAGATAGGGATATATTGCATGTTGTTTTTGGTCCCCATTATCTCTCTAACCCTCCATCATACCATATGCATAAGGGCTAGAGTCGGGAAGCTGGGGGCGCTACATTTAAATTTGAAGCTCTCCAAGGCCTCAAATAAGGGCACATTATGTCTTAAGAAGTTGGAAGCTCCCGTCTTGAGTATCCTCCGATTCCCACCCTCTAAAGTGTTGCATTTGTGATGCTAGAAAGAACGACACCGGATTAGGCAATGCAAGTCCTCCCTCTCCCTTAGGGTTACTCAGTATCTCCGGTCTAATTCTAGGTCCCTTTGCTCTCCAAATCAGATCCCTAAGCAATCTATTAATCTTGTAAAAGAGACCCTGCGTAATCCAATGAGGTGAGTTATGGAGTAAATAAAGCAGCTACGGCATCCATATCGTCTTAATCAGGCTTACTCTTCCCACAACCGATAGAGGAAGTTTACACCAAACCTCATGTTTCTTTCTAAATTTCAACAGCAAAGGATCAAAGTTCAATTTTCCATATTCCTGAATATTCCTTGACACTCCAACCCCCTGGTATGTGATGATTGGCTGGCACTGCATAGACGTCCTGCTCTCCTCTACCACCAAGTTGGGTTCATCTACAGGCAATATGACCGATTTGCTCCAGTTGATAGTAAGACCGGAAAACGATCCATATTGTCTAATCAAAGACATTGCCACATCTAGTGATTCCCCAGCGTCACCCAGGAATAGCAGTAAATAGTCTGCATATAGTGCCACCTTTTCCTCCACTTGACTTCTTTTAAACCCTACTACTTCGAGACAAGATCTCAACACACTGGCAAGAGGTTCAATCACTAATGCGAATAGGAGTGGGGAAAGTGGCCAACCCTGCCTTGTCCCTCTATGCAATGGGAAAGTCTCTGAGCAGTTTCCATTTACCGCAACACAAGCCGTCACGCTGACATAAACGTTTTATGAGTCTTACGAAGGTCGGCCCTCCGGTGTTGGCGTCCCCGTCTCCAAGCCTTCTTCTGCCTGGATTAGACGTGCTTGCGCTGAAGGGGCCGCTCCGGCGTGCTCGCGCCGCACAGGTCTTCTGAGCATGCGCAGAAGACCTCTGCGACGCGAGCATGCCGGAGCCGGACAGAAGAGGGCAGACTGCGCAAGCGCGTCTAATCCCGGCAGAAGAAGGCTTTGGTCGGCGCCATGGAGACGGGGACGCCAACACCGGAGGGGGTAAGTGTATAACTTCTGTATGGCCAATATTTAATGCACGATGTATATTACAAAGTGCATTAATATGGCCATACAGAAGTAATTAACCCCACTTGCTTTCGCGGGACAACCCCTTTAAGGTACAATCTTCGTATGTTAATCACCGTGGACTGTGCTGGTATGTATCTGCTCTGATCAGGATGAACGAGAGAGTCTGTTAGCCAAAACTTTCACCAGGATCTTTACATCTGCATTTAATAATGAAATGGGTCTTAAAGGTTCTGGTGTTAAAGGGTCCTTCCACGGCTTTAGAATAATTGCTATTACCGCACTTCGCATAGATGGTGGTAGTTCTGCTTGCTGTGATACCTCCAAGTGCATCTCCAATAGTTTTGGTAACAATATACCTGCATACTATTTGTACAACTCAACCGGAAGGCCATCATCTCCCGGCGTCTTATTATTTGGCATTGACTCTAAAGCTTCCTCCAACTCCTCCAATTCCACAGGGGCATCTAAAGATTCCCTTTGCTCAGCAGTCAGACTCGGTAGGGCAATGTCCGCCAGGCACTGAGTAATTTGTTGTTATGTTTTACAAAGATTGGAGGAGTACAAGGAATAGCTAAGGGCAGTGTGTCATTGGCTGAGCGCTCAGCCAATAGCTAAGCAGTAGCTGCTATTGGCTGAGCCCTCAGCCAGTCTGCACAGCCCTTTCAGGAGGCGGGGATTTTTAAATCCTCGACTGCTGAAAGAGCTTCAAGCAGTGCAGGGGAGTCACCAGAAGGACGCGGCTGAGCGCCGGAGAGGTGAGTATAATTTTATTTTATTTTTTAACACACTTTTTGGAGATTATCGGGGAAGGGCTTAAACTCGCTACCTTCATTCACAAAGCCCTCCACAGTGCAGCGCCCCCCTATATCGCCTCCCTCATCTCAATACATGAACCAGCCCGGGCTCTCCGCTCTGCTAACGAAACCAGACTGAGCGCCCCTTTAATTCGAACTTCTCATTCCCGCCTCCAAGACTTCTCCAGAGCAGCACCAGTCCTCTGGAACGTGCTACCAAAGGCTACCCGAGCAATCCAGGACTCGCAGAACTTCAGGCGTGCTCTAAAAACGCACCTCTTCAGGGAGGCATACCGCATTCCCTAAATAAACCTCTCTGTACTCCGCCTGATAACATGCTCCCTGACCTACTAACTGCAATCCCTGCTAGTCATCATGACCCGCTCCTGCAGTCATACTGTTTCTGCCGTCACACGGCTAAATGTCTGACCATTGTCTATGTGTATAGCATCCCTCACACTCCACCTCGCCATACCGTGCACATCTCCACCTCACCATACCGTGCACATCTCCAGCCCTTTACCTTCTGTATGACCCCATAACTTGTAGTATGTAAGCTCGTTGGAGCAGGATCCTCACCCCTATTGTTTCCATCAATTGATTACTATGTAACCGTGGTTCTGTAATGTTTGTTCTTTTGTCTTTCTGTATTCCCCCGTCTATGTAAGCGCTGCGGAATATGTTGGCGCTATACAAATAAAGTTTATTATTATTATATTTCAAGCCCTTCCCCAATAATCATTCCGCGGGGCTTGGCAGAAACCATTGCTTTCAATGGGATCGGCAGCAGTGCCGATCCCATTGAAAGCAATGGGATAGAATGCCGGGGACTTCTGCCACAGCTGTGACAGCTGTGGCAGAAGTCCCCGGCATTCTGCTTCTCTTTTCAATGGGGCTAGCGTTGCTGCCGCTGGCCCCATTGAAAAGACTGGCGATAGGCCGCGTTATGCCGATATCCCGGCGTGATGCTGGCTTTTTTCTCGCACTGCGATGCGAGACTTTAACTTTAGTCTTGCATCGCAGTGGGAAAAAAAACGCCAATGGGTGTCCACCCTAAATGTCCAGTATGTTCTGTCCTGTCTGGAAATGTATCGTTTTGTGCGTGTCATGTGATGCTGTTTGAGATTTTATATATGCAGTATATATATATATATGTGTGTGTGTGTTTGCAAGAATGCAAGGGAGTAAGTAAGGGCTCAAGCAGACTGCCGGGTCAGATCTCGCTGCGAGAATTCTCGCAGCATGATGCGAGCCGTGCCCTTGCAGTGACCCGCGGCTCACCTCCTGCGGCGTCTCCTCCTCTGCTCTGCTATGTGCCAGCTGCCGCCCAGCCGGCGCATGTGCAGAGGAGAGCCAGCGCGTCAGAAGTGATGTTTCTGTGTGGTCCTCTGCACAGAGTTTTCACGTGGTTAAATGGCGTCCATCTGCATAGGATTGCATAAACTCATGCAATCCTATGGCAGCGTGCATGGGCAGAAATTCTGTGGGAAATCCCGCCTTGGAATTTCCGCCTGTGTGTATTCAGCCTAAGAGAAGTGAGAGAAGTGAGAAAAGAGTAAGAAAAGTGAGAAAAGAGTAAGAAAAGTGAGAGAAGAGTAAGAGGAGTAGAAGGAGTAGTAGAGGAGCAAGTCAGTCTGTGTGTAGAACATGGAAGAGGCCGAATTACTTCCCCATGCCCGGCCTGGGCCCATTCTAACCAGGAGACGTCGGCGCTGCTACTGAGCACTGGGAGTAGGACAAGCTGCTTACAGTGAGTAGTTGACCCCTGGAGTGAGTGTTGGTCGGTAGAAAGAGAGCGAGAGACAGAGTTGCCGGGAGCAGGATCACACAGATAACTAGGACTGAAGATTTTCTGAGGACCCTGAGAATCCTCCCTGTCACACCACTCAAGTTCTGTTATTTGTGTATCAACACTGTTTGTTTGAATTGGAGTTTTCCCAAGGTTACAGTAAATTGACAGAACCGACCATTCCCGATTCTTGTTCAGAAAGTTGCCCTGTGTGTGGACTACTTTATTTCGTCTGGAAGATCCACCACAGCAGACGGAACGGTGGTGTCACAAGTGACAAGTAACTTTAAGTAATTTGACTTTCTTTGGATGCAGAAATGCTATGGAAATTGCCAAGGAAATTTCCGCAGTGGACTTTCCGCAGCATTTCAGCCACGTGTAAACATACACTAAGTCAAGTTGAGGTATGCTGCCACGTGCAGAGTGGCCTCAGTAGTAATAGTGTCCCCTATATTGGCCCCAGTAGTAATAGTGTCCCCTATATATGCCTCAATAGTAATAGTGAACCCCATAGTGGTCCTCAGTGGTAATAGTGTCCTGCACAGTGGTGCTCAGTAGTAATAGGGACCCTCACAATGGCGCTCAGGAGTAATAGTGTCCTGCACAGTGGTCTCAGTAGTAAAAGTGACCCCCACAATGGCCCCAGTAGTAATAGTGTCCCCTATATCTGCCTTAATATTATTAGTGAACCCCACAATGGCCTCAGTAGTAATAGTGTCCTGCACAGTGGTTCTCAGTAGTAATAGTGTCCTGCACAATGACCTCAGTAGTAATACTGACCCCAACAATGGCCCTCAGGAGTAATAGCGACCCCCACAATGGCCCTCAGGAGTAATAGGGACTCCCACAATGGCCCTCAGGAGTAATAGTGACCCGCACAGTAGCCCCAGTAGTAATAGTGTTCCCCACAGTGGCTCCAGTAGTAATAGTGTCCCGCATAGTGGCCTCAATAGTAATAGTGACCCCTACACTGGCCTCAATAGTGATCGTGTCCCGCACAGTGGCCCCAGTAGTGATAGTGTCCCGCACAGTGGCCTCAGTATGGTAGTAATAGTGACCCCCACAGTGGCCCCAGTAGTAATAGTGTCCTGCACAGTGGCCCTAAGTAGGAATAATGCCCCCCATAGTCACCCCAGTAGTAATAGTGTCCCCCACAGTGGCCTCAGTAGTAATACTATTACTACTGGGGTTGATATAGGTGACACTATTACTAATAGTATATATTGACCCCAGTAGTAACAGTGACTCCTCACAGTAGCCTCAGTAGTATTAAAGGCCCCCTGAAACAGATATACTTACCTTCTCCTCCTGATCTTCTGAGTGCCACTGCAGGTGGAACCAATGAGAGGAGCTCAGGGAAGGAAGATTTCAGATGCACACACTGCCATCTGTGTGTGCATCCGCGGTGGAGGCATACTCAGAGGGTTTAATGGTGACCAGATGTCCCGAAAGCGGGACAAATGGCTGTCCCACCGGGGTCCCAGCAGAAAGTGAGACACCGGGTCCCAAAGCGGAACTCTCTCATCTAAATCAGGATGTCTGATCACCTTACTCACTAGTCACTTTTTTCACTGAGCTGAAATGAAGAGTTTAGCAACTAATGAGTGATTTCTCGCTCATTACCCGATTGACTCCTGCTTTTACATGGGAAGACTATCAGTCAAAATCACATGTTTGAGCTATTTTTCTGCTAGTAGTCACCTATGTAAAAGTACCCTAAGTGTAAAGCCTTAACTATAAGTTGTGCCCCAGAAACTCGGGCACAACTCAGACAGCACATGGACACAGCACATTCACATGTATTGGCATGTTCTATTTCTCGTCCATGAAACGGACAGGAATTGGACATGCCACGAGGCTTCTACACGGTTTATTGGTCCGTGTGAAAAAAATGTCCATGTATACAGCCCCATAGTTTACAATGGTGCTATCTCCATGGATTTAGACTGCATACAAAACCTAAATACACTAATTTGTACTTAGCCGAAGAATAGGGCTTGAAGGGTGAATCTTAGGGCCACTGACATACTGACCAATTAGCCTACGCATTCAATCCCAGAAGTGGTCACTGCAGATCAGGATGACCTGGGGCATGATGGGGAAGAGAAGTCTCCCACCATTTGTAGCTGGCAATATAGAACGGAATTTCTACACCCAGTATAATGTTCCTTTGTTCTGTAGGTGAAATGACTTGAATATCTTCGAGCTCGGAGATTCGGTGATTTCAGCACATACCAGAAAGTTCTCTGTACATTCTCCACACAACCTGATGTGCTGTCCACAGCAGAAATGAGATCCCCCCCACGTCTGCGATGAACAAACGCGGTCTACAGCACGTACCTAATACATTGTTATCTTGTGCCAGGTCCAACTCACAGGGCAGCCATCCCGGCCTTCTCCATACATAAGCAAACTATAATTGTACTTCTGTTATCATTGGCTGTAATGTGGTGCTTGTTACTAGGTGCCCACATCCTGTGCCCACGCCAGAAGCTTTTTGTTCTGTTTCTGCTTTCTCTCTACTTCTTTTCTTCATCACTTTCCTGCCGATGGTCCAAGGTGCTGATAAGTTAAGCTTTCTGCCGCCTTCTGTTCTTCACAGAAGCCTCATTCAATAAGGTTCATTCACGGCTGATCAGCTCTGTCCTGTGTTAGGAAAATATGGAAATTCTACTTTTCCCCACAAGAATTGGAAGCTTGAGGCCAAGTTCTTTGGAAGTCAATTAACTTATCGGTATGTTTTTAATTCGACATGAATATGTTGATTACAAGGGAAACAAAAGGTTTTTCCGAGTTCACATAAATTAGGCTTAAAGGGATTTTCCAGGACATTTTTAACTTTTTCTATTGATGACCGATCCGTGGGACCTGCCACTCGGATCTGCGCCGATAAGTCGATTCCTGGTGCCACTGTCACTATGGTAAGCACAGGAAGCAAAACGTGCTGGCAATAGAGTAGTGGCTTGGGTTGGTATTGCAGGCACAACTCCTATTGAATTCAATGGGAGCTGCGTTGCAGTACCAACCCGGGCTGCAGCACTGTGGTCAGCACTTTACTTCCCACACTGACCATAGCGACAGCAGCTCTGGGAATCAGCTGATCGGTGGCGATCCAAGTGGCGGTTCCCCACCGATCATCTGTTGATGACTTGCAGGGCATCAATAGAAAAAGTTAAAAATGTATTCAAAAACCCCTTTAACTCTTTAAGGGCCAGATTGTTTCTGTTCCTAAAGGACCGGACACTTTCTACTGATTTCATGCATTGGATGGTTTCATGCCCATCCTTTTTTTTTTTTTTGCTACCTTTCTTTTTCGGAACATGTAGGGCTGTTATAACTTTTATCACTTGAACTTTTTCTGTTTTTTTGTTTTGTTTTTTACTAGGGGTAATGTGTATAAAAAGTTTTTTAAAAGTTTAGTTTTTTTAAGTTATAGTTATTTATACTTAAAATAAAGTACAGAATTGGATTCCCCATATTGTTTTGGATGTTTTAATATTTTAAGAATTTGCATAGTCTTGAATTACAGGGCAGCGAGGGCTTAGGTTGGTGTGGGTGTTTTTTTGTTATATATTTATATTTTATTCCGTAATTTTTTTAAATTACTTTCAGAACTATTTTTAACATTATGTCCCCCATGGTGTCATTTTTAAATTTTATTTCACAGTTTTCCACTGTTACTGGAGCATCCATTGGAGCAGCATCCATAGTAGCCCCAGATACAGAGGAAAATATCCCCCAAGTGTGTCATTAGTCACTGGCTGAGTTGGGCTGAGGACTGCTAAGACCATGCAGCTCTGACATGCCGGGGAGTCATCAGCAATCACTTGATTGCTGGGTCCAATAGAGAGAACAATACTGCTGCTTCCTCCATTTACTACATAATGCTCACTGAGTGCTACGTAGGCTGAAAAAGAGAAGGCAGAAGCCATTATAAACCATTTCTAACTTCCCCTCCAGGTCCTTGGCTGTCACTGACAGATGAGCACCCAAGCTGCTCCTGCTAGATTGCAGGTGGAGGAGCTACACATCAAACAACGCTTTACAAATCAAAATGTAAAGACGAGGTACATGCAGTATAAAACTCGTAGCCAAAATTGAAAAATAGGGGTGAGGCCTACCTGCAAGACCTTGCTATCTATGAAATAGGGGTGATAGATGAGGTGTAAGTGTTTGTTCTGTACAACGGTGCAGCCATCTTATATAGATACGGTAATATATGTAATGATATAGGCCTATTTAGACACAATGATTATCACTCGAAATTCTCTCAAAAGCCATCTTTTGAGCAATAATCATTGCATGTAAATGTGCTCATCTTTCAGTTTTCTGCCAAACAATGGATTTCAGTTCAGCATGAAATCTGTCATTCAGCAGAACAGGTTATAAGTAGGACCGCACGCTGTGTTCTGCCCGGGTAACGTTGATAACAGCTGATTACATTGTCTCAGCTGTAATCAGCCGAGCAGAACAAAGAGAATATAATCAGGGAACAGCGGCTGTTCTGTTCCTTGAATACAGCTCCTGGCGGCTCACACTCTACCAATTGGTACTAATAGGCATTAGTACCAACTAGTAGTTTTATGCAAAATGATCGCTTAAAAGCCCTCTTTTGAGAGATGATCTTTGTGTCTAAATGAGCCTTTAGCGTGCTGGTCACCAGCTAATATCTACATATGTACATCTCTCTCACTCTCCCCCCCCCCCCCCCCCCGACTTACTTCTCTGCCCAGACTTACAGAGAACTTGTGGAAAGTATGCCTTGATGTGTTACCGCTGCAATACAAGCAAGAGGAGGGCCGACACGTTACTAAATAGTATAATAAAGCACTTTTTCTGAAAAACATGTAGTGTCCAAATACTTTTGCCCCTATTGTGTATATAATTTACGCTAGTCTCTGGCATTAATTATACTAAGTCTACCGGTCTGTACACAGACACCCCTCTGATGTGAAGCCCTGCTTACTCTTTAAAAAAAAGTTGGCAGGTCTGGCGAAAAACTTCAAAAAGTCACAATTTTGGCACCTAGTCTGAGTTGTAGAAAGGTAGCCAGGTCGGAAGCAAGGTCATGGGTATATGAAATAAGTTGAAGCCAAAAAGTATGAAATACACTGGAGAGAATACAAAACAGTAAAAAAGCACCTCCTGTTGCAACAAAAAAAAAACATAGGCTCTATGGCAGATAAAGGGTCTCACCCATCAAACTTTGGGGTGTGAGATCTTGCCATTCCTTGATTTAGGACAATCTCTGAAAGCGAGTGTATCATCAGAAAGTGACATTATTTACATCAGGTTTTAATTATAAATATATTTGTAAAATATTTTTGGTGGTGTTATATATTTTACATGACTATCTCTGTGAAAAAAATCTTGAAGTTTTGCAGTTTTCACACCTGGCATTAAAGCAGTCACAACAAACTGACATTTCCACACGTCCTGTTTTCTTTAATGCACTTGTCTGCTTTGCTGTATAGACTGGCTCAGTATGAACGGAGTCATCTCAATATCATTAAAGGGGAGGGGATATAATGACATATCTATTCCACTGCTGCAGGTCTAGATACGACAGGATAGTAAGGCTGCCAATACATTTTAGATTGTTTTGGCCAAACAATAGTCTGATAGCGATCTCGCCCAACACTGCCATATACATCTATGACCAGCTCAGCCAAGGGTGCATGTATCTTGAATGTGGAGAGAGAGGGAGAGCCACTGCCAGATGCATTAGGCAGCAGAACAAAAGGATTGGGCCAGCTACCTAATCATTATCTTCCCCGGCATCTGCTAATAGGAGAGAGGTGGGAGGCTGCCATAGACATTAGATGGTCAGCCATTGCATCGGAAATCGGCAGGTTCCTCTGATATAGATCTAATAATATGTATGGCCAGCTTAGTGGGTTTGTGGAAAGTTATAAAGTTATCTCCTCTCCATAAGATAAGGGATAACTTTATGATTGGTGGGGGATCCTGAGAACAGGAGTCCAGTATGCCTCCAAGTGAATGGAGCAGAGGTCATGGTGCACCACCGCTTCATTCACTTCAATGACAGTGCCAGAGATTACCACGTTCAAGTGCTTTGCCAATCTCCGGCGCTATCAATAAATTGAACAAAGCAGAGACCGTGCGGTCTGTGCACTTACTCAGGGACCGACCAGACCACTTTTCGTGGGATCTGTGGGGATCCCAGCAGTCAAACCCTCACTCAACATAAAGTTATTCCCTTCCTGTAGAAGGAGCTAGTGGGGGTCTACCGGGGATGTGCCCTGGAGTTGGGTGTTGGTGGGTGGGATCAACAAACCCCTTTGCCTTGGCTAAAATATTTATCTACAGAGCTAGGGAGCAAACTGAACCAATGCCCTGGGTGAAGAAACGTCTAGCTACTGCTATGGTTATGTAACACTAATTTGCTGATGCGTTTGCACTTATTTCACTGGAGATGGAATTTAAGACGTTGTAAAGAAGATGTGTCAGAAATGTAACGAATGAGGGAATTTTGCGGAGAACTTAAAAACACTTTCAAAGTTCCTGGCTGACTTTGTCGTTTCAACCTCCATTTCTGGGCAAATATTAGATCCCCACATTAACGTGTCAGTAAAATACTATCTGTCAGCGAATGCTTCACCAATTATGACTGCGCACGGTGGAGCTGGCAGCCGCCGCCATTCCTGCACAGAACTGAAGCTGGAAGTTTGTTGTTGGATATGTTTCACACAGTCTGTTCTTTCAAACAAACGTCTGAAATATTGCTGAGTAGCGGGGTCAACTCCTACATCCCGACAGGTAACTTCTACCTCCATCACCTCCAAGGATTTCACAGCCGACAGTCCTGTCTTTGCTCAGTAAGGTGATCCTGAGCCCAAATACAAGTCTCTTGTTTCCTACAACGCTGATTTATGCATGAATTAAGCAGCTCCTAATGGTGGTGAAATACGGAGAACCAAACGCATCCAACTAGAGATGAGCGAGTATACTCGCTAAGGCACATTACTCGAGCGAGTAGTGCCTTAGCCGCGTATCTCCTCGCTCGTCTCTAAAGATTCAGGGGCCGGCGGGGATCGGCAGGGGAGAGCGGGGAGGAACGGAGGGGAGATCTCTCTCTCCCTCTCTCCCCCCCCCCCCCCCCCCCCCCCCGCAAACTCACCTGTCACCCGCACTGGTCCCTGAATCTTTAGAGACAAGCGGGGAGATACTCGGCTAAGGCACTACTCGCTCGAGTAACGTGCCTTAGCGAGTATACTCGCTGATCTCTACATCCAAAACGTCCAAATAACCTCCAAGGGCCCATTCCCACCTGTCCGTATTCAGTCTGTATTTTTTACTGATTCAATACGGAAAGCACACGGAGCCACTGAATTAAAATTGGTGTATTCAGATCTATGTTTTTTATGCAGATGGATGTTGCGCCAAAGAAAATGACAGCACTATTTTGGTGCATATTCTCGGACCAAAATCACCCATTGAAGTCTATGGGTGCATACAAAAAACAGAGCGAACTTGTATTAGCATCCGTATTCGCTGCATTTTTTTATGCACTGTTTCCTATGGGATGTGGAGTCATTCAGCTTTCAGCAAATAACTGTTAAAGGGATATCGCAGGCAGGTTGCAGGCAGAGCAAGCGGGATATATCAGTAGAAGCCCTAAGAGTAAGGCTGCCGGGGGCGGTTTAGTATACTAGTAATGGAGGAGTGTTAACTTTTCAAATCATATATATAGTTCGTGTTACCCTTGCAAGACATTGTTAAGGCCGGCTGCACACAACTGGATTTGGATTGCAGAATCCGCGATAGACACCCGCACGGACGATCCGCGGCATTCCGCACCCATTAGCAAGAATAGAACATTCGCATGCGAGCAGACAGCGATTGCGATTTCTGCTCATGTAAATAAGAAAATCACAGCATGCTCTATTTTTGCGCAGATTCCACGCAGACTGCTTCGATCGCAGTCAGCGCAAGCCATCTGATCTGCAAACCTTCTGCAATTGACATTGCAAAATAGTTGCGGATTTCACATCATCATATAGCAACAACGCGGAAAAGCAGGGTTTAAAAAAAGAAAACATCTGTACTGCGCATGTCCAACGGCAGGTCGTCTGGACCATCCACAATGCAGAGAAATACAGGTATGTGCGGGTGCTGGCTGGGCACAGGGTCAGATTCCACTGTGGGCTCCCGCATGCAGAATCAAACCGTTCGTGTGCAGACGGCCCTAAACTTTGCTCTGAACACTTGTTCTTTTACAGCTGAAGAGGGAGGCCGGAACCGGAGCCCGCAGGGCCATAGGTAGAGGCGGACATGACGGGGTTACCAGGGAGGAAGGGGTTAATAGATTTGAAAGTAAACAGGAGAGTATGGGGGGAAAAGGGGAGGGGCGAAAAAGGGGGAGTGAAGGATTATGGGTAGAGAAAGAGCGCGAAAAGAGGGGGAGGAGCCAGTCCGGGTGCAGCAGAGGAAGAAGAAGGACCTGGAGCCGAATGGAAGAAGAGTGAAGACCTGAGGAGCGTGCGAGACAAGAAGAGAGAAGACCAGCGGGAGAGAAACGAAGGGCAGCAGGAGAAGACCAGAGGGAGAAGATTTCCAGGAGAAGACCAGAGGGAGAAGAGAGTAGGAAGAGCCTGAAGAGGACGGTACCTGGGGGAGCATGGAGGCTTTGCTGGAGAGGATCCGGGCGGCGGCGGCGGAGAGAGGCATCGGGTGACTGCAGAGGATGGCAAGTGAGGGAGAAGAGGGAGTTGCGGCGGTTCCGGAGAGAGAGAGGAGGCCGCGTCGTGCGCGTGCGCCGGAGAGGCTTAGCCCCGAGCACACTCCTGTGCGGCGGCGCCGCACAAGGAGCCCGGCAATGGTACCTTCAGTTGGGCTGCCCCCCGCAACGACAGGCGGGGGGAGCAGGGCTGGGAAGAATCCTGCCCGGCGGCGTAGCGCAGCGTGCAGCTCAGGTTCCCGTGCTGGAAGGGGGGCGGGGCCTGTTGCGGCACAGTCGGCTCCAGGAGCAGTGAGAGAGGGGGGCCGTTCCAGCATGGCAGGTAGCAGAGAGGAGCGCCCCTGCCCCGGATCGTCTAGGGGATCAGGGGAAGTAGCTAGCCGGGGGTCCAGAGCTGCAGGTGAGGAGCAGTGTGGACACCGTGGGGGTGCCGGCCAGGAGGCCAGGGAAGGGAGTGTTGAGCAGAGTGTGGAGCACAGAGGGGGACAGCATGAGGCTGGTCCGGAAGGTGATGTTAATGCTGTTTTTTTTAGTTCCAGCGGGGCGGCTACACGCGCAGCAGAGAGGCGGCAGTCGGCAGAGGAATCGGATGGACCGAGCGGGACTTGGATGGATTCCAGGATGAGATGCCCGGAAGACGGATCGGCGGCTGGTGGGCCCACAGCACCTATGCAGCCCGGTGAGTTATCTATTCGACCAAACACTTGCAATATGGTTACTCGGTCCGTGCCCGCCGAGGAGAATTTAGGGGTAGGCAGTGGTGGCGTCGGTTTGTCCGGGGAGCGTGGGGGGGACAGCGAGATGAGGGCACTGATAGGCTGTATGTGGGAATTTTTGCAGAGCCAGGAAATGGGGCCTTCCGGATTGCCTGTTTCGGCTTATAACATGCCGTGTAGTGCGTCGTCCGGTCGGGAGGTCTCAGTAGTGGGAGGCTCCGCCGGGGGGACTGGGGGAGAACAGGCAAGGGGTCTTGGGGGGCTAGGCATAGGACCGTCGCCGGTTGCGGCTTGGAGCAGCTCGCTGCCAGCTTCATCCAGTAGGCTAAGTACTCTGGGTGGGAGCTCGGCAGGGGTAGAGGAGTCGGCATCGGGGGTGGCGGTAGCGGTACAAACAGAGAAGGACGGGGATGCGGTGAGGTTGGACGATAGGGCAAAGGGTGAGGTGTATGTGTGCTTTGAGGGCCCCTTGGGGGCCCATTTAAAAAAGGAGGTTAGGGAGAAGATATGGAGGGATGAATATGTAGAAATATTCTCCCTCCTACCTTTGGAAAAATTCAATTTGGACAAAGGTAAAAGAACGGAGTACAAAAAGGAGGAGGAAGAAAAACGTAGGTGGCGTTTGATTCCTAAGACATTCAATATCTGGTTGCAGGCGTTCGCCATCTTGGTGAGTGTGATAGGGGAAAAGGCGGCAGATAACTGCTCGGGCCTTTTCTGCTATTTAGACTCAATAGGCGAAGCGTATCGAGTGTACGGGGGTCAAACCTGGCTGAGATACGATGAGCAATTTAGGCAACGGAAAGCGATAAGGCCGTCAATCCGTTGGAACCAGAAGGACATCGGCCTATGGCTACGGGTAATGGCGCCAAGTCGCTTCGGGCAGTCCTTTCACGGGGGAGCCGGGCCGTCAGGCCTGGCCTCTACCTCGCACGGAGGAAACCAAGGGAGACAGTCAGGGGGTAACAGGGTCGGTTTGTGTTGGCAATTTAACGAGGGCCAATGCAAATTTGGGCCAGGCTGCAGATTTAAGCATATCTGCTCACATTGTAGTGCCGGGTCGCATGGAGCATCAAAATGCTTCAAGAAAGGGAAAGGAAAAGCCCCAGGGATGGTTGGCAAAAGGGACGACGCCGGTGAAACTGGAAGGGATGGTCAGGTTCCTAAATAGGTATTCTGACAGGGAAAAGGCCAAACTACTACTGGAGGGATTTCGGAACGGTTTTCACATTCCGTCCCCGTTGCACAAAATTCCATTCTCGACAAGGAATTTGCTTTCGGCCATGAGGAATCCGGAGGTGGTTTCAGAAAAACTCGCCAAAGAAGTTAGCTTAGGTAGGATGGCAGGTCCTTTTCAGGAGCCTCCCTTGACGGATTTTGTGGTGTCTCCCCTTGGGGTAGTCCCCAAAAGGGAACCGAACAAGTTTCGGTTAATCCACCATCTTTCTTATCCAAAAGGGGCATCAGTGAACGATGGCATAGACCCTGAGCTTTGTTCGGTGGTTTACACATCATTCAACGCGCCGGTACGCTGGGTGAGAAAGTATGGGAGAGGGGCGCTGTTAGCGAAGGCTGACATTGAGTCAGCATTTCGCCTTTTGCCAGTGGCCCCGGATTGCATTCGCTTACTGGGCTGTTTTTGGGAAGGAAAGTACTTCGCTGATAGGTGTTTGCCCATGGGTTGTTCAATCTCGTGTGCATACTTTGAAGCCTTCAGCACATTTTTGGAATGGGTAGTGAAGGACACTGCAGAGTTGCAGTCCGTAATTCACTACCTCGATGACTTCCTGTGTATTGGACCCAGGGAGTCGCCAGTGTGTGCGACTTTGCTGGGAACATTACAGTGGGTGGCCGATCGCTTTGGGGTGCCATTGACCCCCGATAAGACGGAGGTACCCACGACTTCCCTTCAGTTTTTGGGTATCTTGATTGATACAGAGGCAATGGTGTGCCAGTTACCGGAGGACAAGTTGTAGGATTTAAAAAACAAGGTGGAAAGAGCCCGGGGATTGCAGAAAATAACGCTGAAAGGGCTCCAGTCATTATTGGGCAAGTTTAATTTCGCTTGCAGGATAATGCCTATGGGGCGAATTTTTTGTCGAAGAATGGCGTCGGCCACAGCGGGGGTACAAGCCCCGCATCACTTCATGAGACTGGGGAGGAATGTTAAGGGGGACTTGGCAGTTTGGTCATCATTCTTAAAGAAATACAATGGGAGGTCCATAATCATGTCGGAGGTGAGCGAGAATGTGGACTGTGAGCTTTTCACAGACGCAGCGGGGAGTGCAGGATTCGGGGCATATTGCCAAGGGCAATGGTGCGCTGGGGAATGGCCAGAGAGATGAAAGGTAGAGGGTATGACAAAGAATCTCGTGCTTTTCGAATTGTTTCCAATAGTGGTGGCTATTGCGCTTTGGGGCGCTCGTCTTCAGAACATGAAGGTGAGGTTCCATTGCGACAATATGGGGGTGGTACAGGTGATTAATTCCCTGACTGCTTCTTCCCCCCCAGTGGTAAATTTGTTACACCACTTGGTATTGGAAGGCTTGAAGCTAAATATTTGTATAGTGGCGGTGCACATACCAGGGATAAAAAATTCAATTGCCTATGCTCTTTCTCGGTTTCAGTGGGAGTGATTCAGGACCCTGGCCCCGGAAGCGGAGGAGCAGGGGAGGACGTGCCCGTCTCAACTTTGGAGTGTGGTAAGCGAGCAGTGGGGCACCTGATTGAGAGGTCACTGGCTCAGGGTACTAGAGCTGCTTATATCGCAGCATGGCAGGAGTGGGAAGGATGGTTGGGACAATTTAGGTCAGGAGAGTCGGAGGAGGATAGAGTGGGGGCGTTGTTGAGTTGGTTGGGAAAGGTAGAGCAGGACAATATTTCGGTGTCGCGTGTTAATCGTTTTATGGCGGGGGTAGCGTTCGGGTGCAAATTACGGGGTTTGGGGGATATAACTAAGAATTTTTTAGTTAGGCAAGCGGTAAAGGGCTTTAAGAAAGGAAAAGGGAGGGTTGATTCACGTAGGCCAGTTTCGTTTGAATTATTGGAAAAGATTGGGTTGGTGCTGGAAAGAATTTGTGGGGAATTATTTGAAAGATTGTTATTTAGGTTAGCATTTTTGTTAGCCTTTTTTGGGGCATTAAGGATGGGGGAGTTGGTTTCACCCAGTAAACTGGTTGGGGGAGGGTTGCAGATGGCGGACGTGGGGGAAGTTGAGGACCACTTAGAATTGTTTATTCGTCGATCAAAAACGGATCAGGCAGGGCGGGGACAGATGGTTAGGTTGAGCAGGGTTCAGGGGGAAATAATGTGCTGCGTGAAGGCGTGGAAAAATTATATTAGGGCAGCGGGCGAGAGATTGGGCCCTTTACTTCAGCATGAGAGTGGACAGTTTTTGTCACGTTTCCAGTTTGCAGCTGTCTTTAAGAAGGCGCTGCTACAGTTGGGTCTGGATTGCACACAATTTGGGACCCACTCGTTTAGAGTGGGTGCAGCTACGGAAGCGATGGTGCAAGGGTTACCAGGAGAGTCGATTAGGAGTATAGGCAGGTGGCAATCAGGGCGGTACAAATTGTATGCGCGTCCTCAGTTGTTGTAAAAGGTTTTTTTGGGTGGGGGTAGATTAAAAGGGGAGTTGTTCAATATTGCTTTTCTTTTGTTGCAGGTCCACAATCGGCATTAGTTTGGATTATGGGGCACTCGTATGTGTATTGGGGGGCAGAGAGAGCTAGTGTTAGGCAAGATGGGAGGCAGTTGAGGTTCCCTAGGTCTGAGGCAGTGTTGAGATGGATGGGAATTAGAGGGATGTTGTGGTGCAAGGTCTTGCACGAATTTCAGAGAATGGTGAGCCTAGACAGGGTCCCGGATATAGCTGTGGTACACGTCGGGGGTAACGACTTGGGTAAGAGGCCATTTAGGGACTTGTCGAGAGATATCAGGTATGATATCTTGAGTCTACTGGCATCGCATCGAAAAATGGTCGTGGTTTGGAGATAGTGCCAAGAAGGATTTGGAAGTTTGTACGGTCAGCAAAAGGTTTGGACAAAGCGAGAATCAAACTTAACAGAGAGGTCTCACGCTTTGTCGGTAGGAACGGGGGAGTAGCGGTGTGACACATAGATTTGCAGGCTGGCACGGGGAATTATTGGAGACAGGACGGAGTTCAGCTGAATGAAATTGGGCTGGATTTGTGGCTAGAGGCAGTGCAGGAAGGAATTGAGCACGCCTTGGTCTTGTGAAGGGTGGCGCAGGCTTGAGGGCTCAAGCCGTGCTGGATGTGGCTGTTAGGGAGTCAATATAGGAGGGGGTGGGGGGGAGGCAGGGGTAGTAGAGTTACCTCCTCCCACCTCTGGTTCGGATTAAGTAGTAGGTGGGTCTGTCACCTCTTGGTTTGACAGGGGGTTCCCTGCAAAAGTGGTTGTTGTTGCTAGCCGGGGTATGGCTAGATAGCCCCGGGGTCGGGAGGTAGCTGACTCGAGTCGAAGTGGTGAGTCTCCTGAGTCAGGTGATTAGAGACGGGAGGCGTGGTTTAGGAAAATAGGGTCTCCTGAGTCAGGTTTTAGGAGACGGGAGACAGTTACACCTATTTTCCTTGGTTGGTGAGGCGACAGATAGTTTTTAGTTTAGAGCTCCAAGGATCTCTCCAAAATAGTTTCGGAATAGGGTTAAAAAGTATATTTATGTTATATTGTTATGTTGTAATAAATTGGCTGCTGTGGCCACAAAATTAATCCAAAAAGAAGTTGTCAGTGGTTATTTTAGATAAGTGGGGGGGGAAGGGGGGTTAATAGGCTACAGCAGACGACTCCGTGGTACCAAGTCAAGGGAGGCCGGAACCGGAGCCCGCAGGGCCGTAGGTAGAGGCGGACATGACGTGTTTAACGGGAAGGAAGGGATTAATAGATTTGAAAGTAAACAGGAGAGTATGGGGAGAAAAGGGGAGGGGCGAAAAAGGGGAGTGAAGGATTATGGGTAGAGAAAGAGCGTGAAAAGAAGGGGAGGAGCCAGTCCGGGTGCAGCAGAGGAAGAAGAAGGACCTGGAGCCGAACGGAAGAAGAGTCCCACCCGCTCGCCCAAAAAAAAGGGTGGAGGGGGGAGTATCCATATCGTCATAGCAGCGGTTAGGGAGGGTTCCTTGGAGTCAATATAGGAGGGGGTGAGGGGGGGAGGCAGGGGTAGTAGAGTTACCTCCTCCCCCCTCCGGTTCGTATTAAGTAGTAGGTGGGTCTGTCACCTCTTGGCTTGACAGGGGGTTCCCTGCAAAAGTGGTTGTTGTTGCTAGCCGGGGTATGGCTAGATAGCCCCGGGGTCGGGAGGTAGGCGACTCGAGGCGAAGTGGCGAGTCTCCTGAGTCAGGTGATTAGAGACGGGAGGCGTGGTTTAGGAAAATAGGGTCTCCCGAGTCAGGTTTTAGGAGACGGGAGACAGTTACACCTATTTTCCTTGGTTGGTGAGGCGACAGATAGTTTTTAGTTTAGAGCTCCAAGGATCTCTCCAAAATAGTTTCGGAATAGGGTTAAAAAGTATATTTATGTTATATTGTTATGTTGTAATAAATTGGCTGCTGTGGCCACAAAATTAATCCAAAAAGAAGTTGTCAGTGGTTATTTTAGATAAGTGGGGGGGGAAGGGGGGTTAATAGGCTACAGCAGACGACTCCGTAGTACCAAGTCATGAATAATCCCCATAGAGCTGAGTAGTTGCAGATCGCATTGAGTTACCATAGAGCGACAGTCAGATTGTTTGCTTACCACTATTCCATATTTACACTCAAACTGTTGTTCACTATATTTCTGTGTTCTGTAATAAATTTTGTATATCTTTTGACATTCTGTTGGCTCCATCATATCCTTAAACCTGCACTGTGATACTTGTTCTATGGTTCCCACAGTTACATGCATTAAAAATGGATCGCACTTGTGCCATTTTTTTAAGCCACCTATTGACTTGAATGGACGATTTCCCTCCACAAATTCAATTTAGATAGAACATCTATTTAACATCCATCTATTTCATTTCTATCTATCTATTTCATATCTATCGATCTATCTCATCTATCTATATATATAATATGTATCTATCTAATATTCATCTATCTATCTAATATCTATCCATCTCATATCTATCTATCTCTCATATCCATCTATGTCATATCGATCGATGTCATATTGATCTGTCTATCTATCTGTCTCATATCTATCTATCTATTTCTGTATCTATCTTCTATCTATTTATCTCATATCTATCTATCTATCTTTGATGATATCCGTCAGGAAATAACTTCCCAATCCCAGACTAGCCCTGACCCTAGTCTTGTCAGCACTGCATCTAGCTCCTGCTCACTGTCTGTACTCAGACCAGCGACAGAGGAAGAAGTCTCCAAATTGCTCTTCTCTGCCCGCCCCACCACCTGCGCTAGCGACCCCCTCCCCTCACACCTCCTCCGTTCCTTCTCCCCAGTGGTCATCTCCCATCTCACCACTATATTCAACCTCTCTCTGACCTCTGGCATCTTTCCCTCTTCTTTCAAACACGCCATCATATCCCCACTGCTAAAGAAGCCGACTCTGGACGCGACTGATGCTGCCAACTACCGACCCATCTCAAACCTCCCCTTCATCTCCAAACTACTAGAACGCCTGGTTTACTTCCGCCTTGTAAGCTATCTATCAGAGCACTCTCTCCTAGACCCCCTACAGTCTGGCTTTCGACCTCAACACTCGACAGAAACTGCCCTTACAAGGGTATCCAATGACCTACTGACAGCCAAATCGAGGGGCGATTACTCCCTACTGATCCTCCTCGACCTCTCCGCAGCATTTGACACTGTTGACCACAAACTCCTCCTCAGTATGCTACGCTCCATTGGCCTAAAGGATACTGCCCTCTCCTGGTTCTCTTCCTACCTATCTGACCGCTCTTTCAGTGTCTCCTTTGCTGGCTCTACCTCCCCTCCTCTTCCCCTTGCTGTTGGGGTCCCCCAGGGCTCTGTCCTCGGCCCCCTTCTTTTCTCTATCTACACAGCCCCCATTGGACAAACCATCAGGAGATTTGGCCTCCAATACCACCTGTATGCTGATGACACCCAGCTATACACCTCTTCCCGTGACATCTCTGCACCTTTACTCCAAAACATCACTAACTGTCTGTCCATGTCCTCTCTCTACCTAAAACTAAACCTCTCTAAAACTGACCTGCTGGTATTTCCACCCTCCACTAACCGACCTCCTCCTGACATCTCCATCTCAGTGTGTGGCGCCACCATAACTCCTAGACAACATGCCCGCTGCCTTAGAGTCATATTTGATTCTGATCTCTCTTTTACCCCCTACATCCAATCTCTGGCCCGAACATGTCAGCTGCACCTCAAGAACATCGCAAGAATCCGCTTTTTTCTCACTGTGGACACGCTAAAAACGCTTACTGTTGCCCTCATCCACTCCCGGCTCGATTATTGCAACTCGTTGCTGATCGGCCTCCCCTGCACCAGACTCTACCCTCTCTAATCCATCCTGAATGCGGCAGCCAGGCTCATCTTCCTGTCCAGCCGCTACACGGACGCCTCTGCCCTGTGTCGGTCACTGCACTGGCTGCCCGTTAAATACAGAATTCAATTTAAACTCGCCACCTTCATCCACAAAGCCCTCCACAGTGCTGCGTCCCCCTATATCGCCTCCCTCATCTCAATCCATCAACCAGCCGGGGCTCTCCGCTCTGCTAACGAAACCAGATTGAGCGCCCCTTTAATTCGAACTTCTCATTCCCGCCTCCAAGACTTCTCCAGAGCAGCACCGGTCCTCTGGAACGCACTACCAGAGGCCACCCGACCAATCCAGGACTCGCAGAACTTCAGGCGTGCTCTAAGAACGCACCTCTTCAGGGAGGCATACCAAATTCTCTAAACAAACCCCTCTGTACTCCGCCTGATAACATGCTCCCTGACCTACTGACTGCAATCCCTGCTAGCCATCATAAACCGCTCCTGCAGTCATACTGTTTCTGCCATCACACGGCTAAATGTCTGACCATTGTCTATGTGTATATCACCCCTCACTCTCCACCTCCCCATACCGTGCACATCTCCAGCCCCTTTACCTTCTGTATCACCCCATTACTTGTAGTATGTAAGCTCGTTGGAGCAGGACCCTCACCCCCATTGTTTCCATCAATTGATTACTTTGTAACCGTGGTTCTGTAATGTTTGTATTTTGTCTTTCTGTATCCCCTGTCTATGTAAGCGCTGCGGAATATGTTGGCGCTATACAAATAAAGTTTATTATTATTATTATCTATCTCATATCTATCTATCTTTTACATATCTATCTATCCCATATCTATCTATCTATCTATCTATCCCATATCTATCTATCTATCTATCTATCTATCTATCTATCTATCCCATATCTATCTCATATCTATCTATCCCATATCTATCTATCTATCTATCTATCCCATATCTATCTCATATCTATCTATCTCATATCTATCTATCTATCTATCTATCCCATATATATTTATCTATCTCATATCTATCTATCTATCCCATATCTATCTATCTATCTATCTATCCCATATCTATCTCATATCTATCCCATATCTATCTATCTATCTATCTATCTATCTATCTCATATCTATCTATCCCATATCTATCTATCTCATATCTATCTATCCATATCTATCTATCCAACATCTATCTATCTCATACCTATCTATCTATCTATCCCATATCTATCTATCTATCTCATATCTATCTATCCATATCTATATATCCAATATCTATCTATCTCATATCTATCTATCTGTCTATCTATCTCCTATCTATCTATCTATCTATCTATCTATCTATCTATCTATCTATCTATCTATCTATCTATCTCATATCTATCTATTCCATATCTATCTATCTATCTATCCCATATCTACCTATCTATCTATCTATCATCTATCTATCTCATTATCTATCTATCTATTATTTATCTATGACATATCTATCTCATTATCTATCTATCTCATATCTATCTATCTATCTATCTATCTCATATCTATCTATCTATCTCATATCTATCTATCTATCATCTATCTATGACATATCTATCTATCTCATTATCTATCTATCTATCTATCTATCTATCTCCTATCTATCTATCTCCTATCTATCTATCTATCTATCTATCTCCTATCTATCCCATATCTATGTATCTATCTATCTCATATCTATCTATCCATATCTATCTATTTCATATCTATCTATCCCATATCTATCTATCTCATATCTATCTATCTATCTATCTATCTATCTCCTATCTATCTATCTCCTATCTATCTATCCCATATCTATCTATCTATCTATCCTCTATCTATCTATCTCATATCTATCTATCTATCTATCTCATATCTATCTATCTATCTATCATCTATCTATGACATATCTATCTCATTATCTATCTATCTTTCTCTCTATCTATCTATCTCCTATCTATCTCATATCTATCTATCTATCTATCATCTATCTATGACATATCTATCTATCTATCTATCTATCTATCTATCTATCTATCTATCTATCTCTCCATCTTTCTATCCATCTATCTTTCACTGCTGAGTCTGAATGATTCGCTAACATTTTAGGTAAAAAAAAAAAGTAGGAAAGTGACATAAACCAGATGTTTCAGAATTTGGCCGCTCCTTTTAACATGGGGAGAAGGTTTCTGTAATGTTTTTGTTTTATTTTGTGCACTTTTGCTTTGGCAGAAACCATTGTTGCCTCCACAAGAATACCTAGATACTGAATAGATGGGGGTGATGGCGAGCTGCCTCTGGTTACCATCCAAGATTCCAAAACCTAAAATAGGTATCCCC
Source organism: Eleutherodactylus coqui (assembly GCF_035609145.1). Lineage (NCBI taxonomy): Eukaryota > Metazoa > Chordata > Amphibia > Anura > Eleutherodactylidae > Eleutherodactylus > Eleutherodactylus coqui. The sequence goes on from NC_089843.1 coordinate 54,578,203, forward strand.
GTCTCCTGAGCCATGTAACCGCAGAGCCAACCGCAACGACCTGGCAGAACATGATGCAGCGAAACAATGCAGAAATGTGTGGCATTCCAGAGAGGAGACCATATATACATTTACGATACAGGGTGATCCAGCGCTACATCTCACTACTTGGGTCCTTTAATGAAATAACAACAATAGTGTACTTGAATAGGAAGTCATGGATGCGCTACATGACAGTATGGTGCATGGGCCCGAAACATGGATTTCAGTCTTGTGTTGTGGCCCCTATAAGAGATAGAGAGAAAAACCCAATTGCAAAGTTGAAGAGTAGCATACAAGAAGCAGGAATCCGCTTTCCACATCTCTCTAAGTCCCATCGGACTGCTGCTATGACTGAAGTAAGGAAAGTGTACTCGGAGTGGCCTCCTGCTATGATAGAGGCCGATCATCCAGGAAGTCATCCACCGTCATCTGCAGGAGATTCAAGTACTGATCTACACTGAGTCCCTGGAATGAACACACGTCCAACATGGCGATCACGCCAAATCCAAACTTACACATTCACTCCGAAATTTGCATTGTCTTCTGATTGGTTGAGTTCTTACTAGTAATTTGCATTGTCTTCTGATTGGTTGAGTTCTTACTAGTAATTTGCATTGTCTTCTGATTGGTCGCGCTTTTACTAGTAATTTGCATTGTCTTCTGATTGGTCATGCTCTTACTAGTAATTTGCATTGTCTTCTGATTGGTCGCGCTCTTACTAGTAATTTGCATTGTCTTCTGATTGGTTGAGCTCTTACTAGTAATTTGCATTGTCTTCTGATTGGTCGCGCTCTTACTAGTAATTTGCATTGTCTTCTGATTGGTCATGCTCTTAATAGTAATTTGCATTGTCTTCTGATTGGTCACGCTCTTACTAGTAATTTGCATTGTCTTCTGATTGGTCGCGCTCTTACTAGTAATTTGCATTGTCTTCTGATTGGTCGCGCTCTTACTAGTAATTTGCATTGTCTTCTGATTGGTTGAGTTCTTACTAGTAATTTGCATTGCATCTACACTGAATTGGCGCTTCATTGATCACTAACACAGTCCAGCAATTGTAGCACCAGCCTTGGACTGCACAGTTGAATGGCTCTATGCATGTATCATAGCAGAAGGAGGCCACTTCTAGTACCCCGTCCTTACTTCAGTCATTTTTCCGTGTTTCCCCGAAAATAAGACCCTGTCATATTAATTTTTGCCCCAAAAGAGGCACATGGTCCCTCCAGATGGCTTCCGGCGCTCCGACAGGCTTCCGTGCATTCCTCGGTGATGACAGAGCATTGCTTGCTTCTAATGGGGTTTGAAACTCCGCCTCCAGCAAGCGATTGGTCTGATTGGTTTTCGAGCACCGCGGCTCAGCCAATCAGAGCCAGCACTTGATGAACCAATCACAGCCATTTAATGTGATGTTGTGATTGGTTCTCAAGCACAGCAGCTTAGCCAATCAGAGCAATCACTTGCTGGAGGCGGGGTTTACAAACCCTGTTACCAGCAAGCAATGTTCTGTCGGCGCTGAGGACTGCATGGAAGCTTGCTGGAGCGCTGGAAGCCAGTGGGAGGGATCCAGACGGCGCCTGCTAGGTGGGTATTGCTTTTTCTTTTCTCATGTAGTGTAGCTAGGGCTTATTTTTGGGGTAGGGCCTATATTTGAACCACCCTCCGCCCCCCCCCCCCAAAAAAAAATCAGGGTGGTGCTTATTATTGGGGTAGGTTTTATTTTCGTGAAAACACGTTAGCAGTGGTCCCACTGGTTTTTGAGGGATACAGAAAGCAGATTTCTGCTTTTCACATGCTACTCTTCGACTTTCAGTTGCATTTTATTCTCTATTTCTTACAGGGGCCACAACACAAAATTGAAATCCATGTGTCCGGGTCCTCAGGGGCCCATGCACCATTATTCATATATAGTGCATCCATGTCTTCCTATATAAGTACACTATTGTTATTTTAATATAGCACACTGGTACTGAGATTTGTCTTTTCGACTACGTAATATACCATAATGCAAAGCTTCACCATTACCAGTCCTGATTACTTGAAACACTGAAACAAGTAAGGGCCTATTCAGATGAGCATATACAATTTTGGTCCATGAAAAACAGACTGATTTCAATCTGTGTATATTGCCTGTCCGTGTTGCAGCCATATGCCTTACATGTGTATGTTTTTTCACTTCAGTGTGAAATACAAACCGTCAGTGTGCTTCTCTATAGCCCCATTGACTGTAATGGGGCTGTGTGTTGTCTATGTACAGTCTATTGAAAATACGGACACCACGCAGATGTGTGAATATCGCCCTTGTGGATGGAAAGCAGGTCTTGTGGATGGAAACCTGATTTAACCCTTTCCAATTCAATTTGTATCCTGGTTTTCCTAGGGGGCTTACTCTTTTTCTGCTGTTATACAACGGCGCTATCTGCTGGCTAAAGCCAGTACTGCATGAGATGACACGTTTGATAGGCTCCAACAGCAGAGAGGCTGGCAATATAAAGTAAGAGAACCCCGATGGGCGTCTTCCAACATCGGAGCTGTACAGCCTTAAATCATAATGTCTTCACAGGTCAGACAGTGGATTGGAAAGGGTTAATGTCTCAGCCATACATTCCTAGGAGGCCCTCCAATAGGGAACCTACGGCCGCCATGTTTCATATCATGAAGTATCTACAAGACGATACATTATATGTGAAGGGGTTATCAGTTCGGCAGATGTTTGATTCTACAAATCCTGGGAATCGCACAGCATTATGTTCAGAAAATGCTTAATATGTAAATGCATCTCCGCGGTACAGATTTTTTATTTTTAATCCCCTGCTTTTCCCGCATCCTCGCCTAGCGATGACGCGGAATCCATGATCTTTCCGCAATGTTAATTGCAAAGGTGCTGCGAGTGGGACGGCTTCCATTGACTTCAGCAGAGCTTGCACAAAAATAGAACATGCTGCGATTTTTCCTCCGCAAACAGAAAATTGCTATTGGTTTCCGCTTGTGTGCAGGAAAAAGCACCTTTCATAGCGTGCTATAGAAGGTAATGGCTGCGCAGCCCGGAGGCGGACACTGGCCCCGGGTTGGGCAATGCGAATCCAGCCGTGCGCAGCCGGCCTTAAGGACCATTTTCACAGGACAATTAGTGATCAGAGATGTTCAAGCTCCCGCGGGAATTTGAATGATAATTGCCCCGTGTAATTTCATGCAGAGACTGAGCGAGACTTGTTACAGTCAATGGAGGTAGGTGGGGGGGAGAACATGCCCCGCCTCCATGCTGGCTGCGATCTGAGCGATGCCAGCGATACTCGCTCCTGTAGAACAGCATAGCAGCGAGCACCACTGGAGCGAGTGTCGGGCGGCGTATGCTCCGTGTAAATGAGGCTTTAGGCTCCTTCACACAGAATAACTATTGTACAAAACATAGTTCAAACCAGCAACAATGAAGGATAATCAGTGTGAATGCAGCCAGCGACCGAATGATAAGACATTCACTTTTCATTCATCATACATGTTATGCAGCATAAGGCTTCATTCACATAGGCGCAGCGATTTTCGGATGGCCGTGTCACGGCCACAGCGCAGCCTGAAATCACCTGAACTAGAGGCAGCCGGCTGCAACTCCCATTTTATCGTATGTTTGGACAGCCAAGGCTTTTACGCCTCTGCCCCGGGATACCGCCGGCCGGGGGATGGGAGTTTAGTTCTGCTAAACTCCCGCCCCCTCTCCACCCTTTGATGGCTTACAACAAGGGGAGAGGGTAGGAGCTTAGCAGAGCTAGTCCCTCCCCCTCTCCACTCCAGCCTATGGGAGTTGCCGGCAAAGAAGAAGGGGTGGGACTTTAGCACACTAGCTCCCGCCCCTCCTATTGCGGACACTTCGCAAGGGGGGAGAAGGGGAGGGAGTTTAGCACACTAGCTCCCACCCCATCCTACCCCATCCCATTGCAGACAGCCGACAAGGGGGAGGGAGCTTAGCAGTCACGCTGCTAAACATCCCTCCCACCTCCCTTCACCGGCCGCTGTCATTGGCTCTCATAGGAGTCTATGGAAGCTGCCATCGTAATCCGGCCAAAGATAGTTCCAGAACTATCTTTTCTGGCCGGTGTAAAAACGTCTGGCACGGAATGTGCGCCGTATGCGCCATCTTTGCCGGCCAGACGAATTGGAACGACTGAACACTTTGTTGTGTGAACGAGTCAACAATGTATCTGCCCGCCTAAACAGGCTGCCCGGGGGAACTCTGACATCGTTCCCTTGTTCAAACAACAATTGCGCCGCGTACTGTACATTTTAGCATTGACATCAATGGTTTCACATGCACAAATATAGTCATCTGAAGAAGCTCTTAGAGTTAGCTTTTTCCAGGCATGGGTGGCAGATAACAGAGAGAGAATAGCTGACGATCTACCAGTATCATGTCATCACAGCACCCATAGACTTGAATGGACGATTTCCAACTAATTAGGACATGCTGTGTTTTTTTTTTTTTTGGGGGGGGGGGGGGTGTTGGAAAAAACTATTCGTCCAATTTCAAAATAAATAAACAAACAAAAACGCACATGTGAATAAAACCCTTTAAAATAGCATCGTCTCATTTCGGACCGATTTTTTTGGGACGGAAGTCATTGGTGTGAATATACCTTAAGCGTTATATAATGCATGACAAATTCAGCTCTGCTACATTGGTACACAGAAGCCGACTGCTTGCGCAGCCCACACAACCGTACAGAAGAAGAGAACGATAACCTGAAATAGAGAATGAAGCAGCGCAGACAAGAGCGAAATACGCTTTATGAAGCTTATAAAGCATCTGTTTCCTCCATGCTCCTTTTAAATGAAGACATATGGGCTGCTGACCGCGCCGGCGGACGGCGAACGCTTTCACTAGAGATCGTTAGGCCATATGGGCTTGTTTGGTTTGGGTATGAAAATATATGCAGCCACGCTGTGTTATTGGCTTAATTAATGTAAGTATGATTTAAGAGGCCGCCGCTCCCCTGATGAGTGATAGGAGGGTGTAAGCTAAACATTCCGACCATTCGCTAGTCAGGAGCCGCCGCTGCATGGGAGCTCCGCAGAACACTGGCTGGATTCATTCATGCTGCCAGAAGCGGCGCGCTCGTTTGCTGCGCAGCGTGGACGTCTATTGCAGTCATAACTTATAAATCACGTCTCTGTGTTACATTTGACCCCGAGTGCTGAAATACCTCTCGCTCGTTACAGGAGTCATAATTCAATCGCAGTCACATGGCTAAGACAGGAGAAAAAAGGCGATGGAAACGTACATCTCAGATGGCGCTTATGTAAAATATTAGCATTTTCGCTGTAGGAATTGTAGCTAACGAACGTTTCGTTAATCAGGTGGAAAAATAGTGGAACCGAAAATTAGTGTTTTTAGGAGGAAATTATGAGCAGATTTGTTTTTACGCAAGAAAAGTTGTATAGAAAACAAGAAAAAGAGGGGAAAATGGTGAAATCAGCTTAAAAACAAAGCAAAAAGTTGATTATTTTTAGTCATTTTTGTTTTGTTTATTATTTTAAACGTTTGATATTTGTTTTCAGCTGTTTTATGTTTATTATTTTGTTTTTATTCGTTTTCAGCATTTTTGCCCAATAAGGCCGGCTGCGCACGAATGGGTCGGATTCCGCATGCGGGAGCCCACAGTGGAATCCGTCTGTGACCGCAGCCAGCGTCCGCGAGCTGCCGTCGGACATGCACAGTACATATTTGTGCGTCTCACAATACACAAATCTCGCATGATTTTTCACACCCGTCTGAAGGCGGCCTTAGGGTTTACACATGTAGCAGATAGATGAGGTTGGACAATTATATAAATCATGCCCACACATCATACAGTTTGAAATTATGCTACAGAGCACAGATTCCTCTTCTTGTAGCCTACTACTTTGCTTGTGTGTCAGTATTTACTGCCATGATTAAAATAATGTACCAAAAAAGAAAAATGTAAATAAAAAACTTTTTTTGTGCTTTTTCTCATATTAGCATAAATGTTTTTAAAATTAAAATCCCACATATTTGGCACCTCCGTATCCGTAACGACACATCCAATAAGTTGCACACGCTTTTTATCCTGCACGGCAAAAAGCGTAAAAAACAAAATTAAAAAACTGAGGCAAAATGCTCATTTCTAGGTTTTTGACTCCCATAAAACACAATAAAAGTGATCAAAAAAGCCGTATGTACCCCAATACGGTACCAATAGAAACTACAGCTCGTCTTGCAAAAAATAAGCCCTCACAGAGCTCCATACATGGAAAAATAAAAAAGTTATAGGACTTTGAATGCAGCGATTTAGAAATAAAAAGATTTCCAAAAAAAGCGTTTTTATTGCAGAAAAGTGGAAAAACCTAAAAAAAATATAAGAATTTTGGTATCGTTGTAATCGTAATGTATTGTGTTGTGTCATTTAAGCTGCTTGATTAACGCTGTAAAAAAAATCTATGGCAGAATTGATGCGTTTTCTCTCCGTTATTATAAAAAAAAATAATAAAAGTTTTACAATATAGTCTATGTACCCAAAAATGGCAGCGATAAAAACTACAGCTCGCCACGCAAAAAACAAGCCCCAAGACAGATAGGCTGACGGCGGAGATCCGTCTGCCAGCTCCTGCTCCCGGGCGGTGGCTCCCACGGCGGAGATGCGCTGCAGGATACCGCAATGCCCGTGGACAGGCAGCCTAATGCAGAAAGCAGGTAAATAGCAGCATACCCACACCAGAAAAGCTCAGTGATCAAATACAGTACCAGAACCAGCTCCGTACATAGATACAGCACCAGAATCAAGCTCAATACATAAATACAGCACCAGAATCAAGCTTAATACATAGATACGCACCAAAAACAAACTCTGTAGATAAATACAGTAGCAGTGGGGGCACTCGGAGGCGTGGAGACAGACCCAGATGGACGATGATTCATGTAGTGCTACAAGATGCTGCCGCATGGAGGACAAGTAATATTTGGCCATGTGGACCAAAGGGGAAGGGGGAGGGGGGCAGTCACTCTCAGCTTAAAGTACATCCACCTAGTACCCCCTACAAGCTGGTGATCGACACCCAGTGAGACCACTGGGGGTCGCATGTAGCTAAGCCTGGCCATGACCATAGTAAACATTCCTAAAGCATACAATTATGGGAAGAGAGAGAAATAAGAGAATCCTTGACTTGCCTCCATTGACCTGCAGGCACTTGGGGTTTTTTCCATCCGTATTATATTACTTTTACAATATTTCTCTATTTCAGGCTCTTCTTACTGGAATCATTTTGGATGGGAGGATATTTGCAGGTGGAATACTACAGAGCAGTAAACAAGTGGGCTCGTCTGGAGCTGCACAGGCGCTGCCTGTATTCTCCGCTTCCCCAGCGATATTTGTGTTTGATACAATGTTTCCTTCTATGCGTTTCCAGTCCAATAATTCTGCATTTGTTTAATTAGTCGCACAGACAGAAAAAAAAACGGCTCATGAATCAACAAGTCGTGCGTCCGGCGGCAAAGACAAGGGGATATGATGATTAAAATGTTAATGTAATTAAGTAAATTGGCGCACAATAGAAAGGAAAAGCATTGGTTATTTCACGTGTCTAGTCTAGTGGTTATTTCAATGTATGTAGGAGGCGCCACTTATAAGTGCTGCTAGCTGGAGAGCTACAGGTTGGAGATCATGGCCACGGGGGCAGACACGTCCCACCGTCATCACTTGAGATGTAGGACCTCACCCGCTGCTGTCGACCTGCTACAGCTTCTGCATCATGCCGGTGAGTGACCCTGAGAGTCTAAGAGTTGTTCTTCTTCTGTAATGTTGTAACACTGTTGCAGTGTTTGTAAACAAAAAAGAAGAAAAGGAAAGATAAAGGGAAACATTTAGATACATTTACTGCTGATTTTCACCAAAGAGGAAAGATGTTCCTCCGCTCACTTGGGTTCTCCAAAGCGTCTAGAGAAAGGGGTAAGCTGGCTTTTAGAGACATTCATGACTTGCAACTTTTTAGAAAGTTGCACTTCTTGTCACACTGTCGCGGCAGTGACTGGGCGGCGTACAAAGTAGGGGGATTTATGATCAGGGAATTTTTTACGCCAATTGACTGGCAGTTTTTTTTTTTGCCGGTCTCTAGCTTAGGCTAGTTTCACACAGCGATCGCGGTTTTGCCGCGGGAAAATTGCCTCTGTGTTCCCATAATTTTTGAGCATCAGCAATGCTTTTTTTGGAGAATAATCTCGCATCGCACTACCGCCGCCCACGATAAAATCGTATGAATTTTTATCGCCAAAGTCAATAGGACACTAATGTTAAAATCGCATCGCAACGATAAAAAGAAGTCTCCATAGGGAAACATGGGAGATAAAAAATATATATATATATTGCACATCGCAGAAAGATAGAGCAGGCTGCGATTTTTTTGTTCTCTCCGCATCGCATTAGTGAAAAATCGCAGATGGGAAGGAAACCGTTGGAATCTGCTTTTTTTTACTGACAACAGCATTGGTAAATTGCGTGATTTTCTCGCCCGTGTGAAGCCACCCTTAAAGATACAATATATGTATGGAATGTTGCACGATGCTGATACATTTGTTGCATTCTGTTCAGAGATGGGGATGACGTTGTACGTCATCCAGTGACTGGAGGGAGGCTGTAAGAAATTGAGTGATTGGGTAAAAAGTCGCATTTCTGAAAGGTTACCAAATCCTGGTCAAGCAACAAGCCCCACTCACTTCTAGACACTTTTGAAAAGTGGCGTAAAGCTGTATACGCACAAGTGAGTTTTGTTCTTCATCCTGGAAAAGCCATACGATTTTTCTTGCGAGCTTTACGCGTTTTTTCACAAGCGATTTGCATCCTTTTTTTTCACGGCTACATAAATGCATAAATCTACAAGCTCCACACTTCATGGTTCTCTCCGTTTTTTATGGCCCCCTTGGTTATATGCATTAAAATCGGTCCATACTCGCATCATTCAAGTGCAACCTGGTCCATTAACGCACTGACTTGTCCCATTGACTTGTCCTGAGTGGACTGACATATACTTCCCTCATATGGATAGTCCGGGCTCAGGAGCGGAGTCCACAGCGAGTGCTGACTGTGACCGACAGCCGGCCTCCTCGACTGACAAGAACACTGATCCGTGCCATTAACCCCTTGTAGGCATTTAAAAAAAGGAGATCAAAATCTCAAAATTGTCGTGTCCTTAACCCCTTAATGCTACAGGGTGTACAGTTACATCCTAAAGGTTCAAGGTATGTATGGAAGGGAATCACGGGTGTCCATTGCAACTGGGGTCCTTCTGAAAGGCCCAGGGCCGCCATTGCAGAGTGCTTATCAAGCCATGCACGTGGCACGGCTTGATAGAATGCCTGTCAGATCGAAGTATGATGTAATGCTATGGCATTACATCCTACTGCAGGAGCGATCAAAGCATCGCATGTTCTTGTCCCCCCTGGGGACTAAAAATAGGTTTAAAAAAGTTTTATTAAAAAAATAAAATGTAATAAAAGTTATAAAAAACTTTTGCCATATTTATAATAAAAGAATCAAAATAATAAAACCAAAATACATATCGCTGCCTCCGTAAAAGTTAGATCTATCAAAGTAACACATTTATTATCACGCACGGTGAACGTCGTCAGAAAAAAAGTAAACAACACCGGAATTGCGCTTTTTTGGTCACTCCGGCTCTAAGAAAAAAATGTACATAAAAAGTGATCAAAAAGTTATATGTACTCCACAATGGTACCAATAGAAACTACAGGACATCCCTCAAAAAAACGAGGGCATGTCAACGGGAAATAAAAAGAATTATGGCTGTCAGAAGATGGCGGCAGGAAAAAAATTAAATCTGTTGATTTGTTGAAAAAAAGGGGGGGAAAAAAGTATGACTGCTCATTAGTGATTTCCAACGGCAGACTAAGGGTCCTCTTAGACCTCTTTTGAATGAGCATGTAATGTCACTGCTAGCTCGTTCGCTCAGGCAGACACATCGTTTGGTCCCTGTATAAGGGATGAGAGGGACTGAACGAGGGCTGCCTAAACCAAACGATTAGTGAATGAGCCAACGATGATTTGGGTCCTGCATAGAGTGAACAATACCATTCATCGCTCAGTCATTGGCTGCGTTTAGACCAAACGATTATTGTTCACTTTCGATCGTTTAAACAATCCTTGAATGATAATCGTTCTGCCAAATCTGTGTTCTGTCATTTTGGAAGATGTCGCTCTTGGTCAGCGAAATCTAGAATTGTATGGTGCGATTGGCTAAATTCGGATGATCTCTCGACACTCTGCACAAGCCCAGTGTCTTTTTCTCTTTTTATAAACTTTGTCCCTCCTCAGCCAACTTAGTCCAATATATTGCTGGTTGCATTGCCACCTTGTGGCCAATCACAATTTAATGTGTCTACCCAACTTTGATGGGATTCATGTGAGTAGGGGGTACACTGATCCACCCAGACCCCCCTCAACTTACACTTTTGTCATGCCTACTATACGAGCTATTGCAATAAAAGGGGGATAAGTGGCTCTCAGACTCATCAGGTGCTGCTTATCTCTCGGGTGGTGTTAATACATTAGTCAGGTAATTGAACCCGTTGGATGGTTGTTCCCCTGTGGCAGTGGTTGGAGCAATATAGCAGCCTCCATACATATCAGATTATATTTAAATACAACCAAAATTGACACGATAGGCTTGTAGTATTAGGAAAACCCATCTGCCGCCCCATATACTATAGACGGTGTAGATATAAGAGAGGATGTACGACGGTACTGGCTGGTTCATATACAGAGGCGCTTAATACATGAAGAATAGGATTCAGGTCTTCCATCTACTAATAATGATGCCGTACTGACTATCTCCACAGTTAGACATCCATAATGTGACAGAAACTATCATTCTGTGCCCAGAGTTGATGTATTACAATTGAGCAAATCTATAGCGGTCATTTAGTCTTGGAGCGCCATCTAGTGTGTAACACTGGCAGTGCAGGTAGAAACAATTCTCACACATCAACAAGTCCGTCAAGGCCACAGCAAAGGGTCACTGGACTTCTTTCAGGGTTAGGATTTATGTATTCTTCAGTTTTTCCATCTTATAATTGATTTTAATTCTTGGCTGCAGCAGCAGTCATTGTCCTTTCCAGTCCTGAGTAGTCCGCATGGTCCTAATGCTCACTGGTGGGTTATAATAGCGGTAAGATCACAGTGCATGTGCAATATTGACATCAAATACCCCTGGTGGAGGGTGTGATATAAAGCCTATCTACTGTGTGCGATATACAAAGTCTATTCCTAGTACATTATAGATTGTCAAGGGCACAAAGTGCGGCGAGGAGCAGAAGACGTCTGGGCGCCAAACTCTGGTGAGTCGTAACTAGGAGAAGTCGTCATGGCGGATGAAGAAAACAAAAACTCCAATCGCGGAAAATTTGTGAGTCACTTCAATATGTTTATTCTTCCTCTCTGTAAGGCGGGCTTCACACGGCCAAGAAAATCGCGCAAAATTTGTGCGTTACAGGCGAGTGCAATATCGGTCCAAGAAGCTCAGACCAATAACACAGAAATACACATGCAATTTCCTATTAGGAAAAAGGCCTCACATCTACGTACATACGATTTTATGAAAACATTGTCTTTCAATGGGTTCATTTACATCTGCGATGTGGTCGCTGCTGCAATAGCAAAAAAAAAAATGGCAGCATGTTTTATCTTTCAGCTTTTCCTGCCTTTGTATGGACATAGGTTTCCATATGAAGCCATCATTTGATGGATTTGGGTGAAAAAAAAGGCACGACGGCGGACTTCACAGAGCGGGCACACATTTGCCCTTTCGCCCGCTCAAAAACGCAAATGCCCATGTGGAGGCACGCTAAGGCTGTTTTCACGTGCGGTTCTGTCCGACACGGACGTCAATGGGTTTATTCACACGAACGGTTTTTCTCCTGCAGCTATATAGAAAAATGGCTGCATGCCCTATTTTAGGCGATTCCTCACAAAGGATCACCCATTATTTTCTATGGGATCTTGTGTGTCAACAACGCCCTCACCTACACGCCGCGCGATTTGCATACGAGTGCGATGCGCTTTTTTCTATTTTAACTATAGGAACAACATCTATTTTTTCACAGCGACGCAATGCATTTTCCTTTACATCACACTTGCTGGGAAAAAAAAAAAATCACCGGTTTTAGAGAGCAATATCAGTCCCAGGTTATTGGACAGGGTCATGTACCCAAGGCCCCCAAATCTAGCCGGGAACCTTACCACTCAGTCTTCTGCCCACGCGCCCATTGCCAAAATGGCAGACGCATGTGCAAAAGCCGTGGATTACAGGGTAATTTAAAATCTCCCTGCTCCTGGCTACCAAACGTAGCAGAAAGCCTTGAGATGTCACAGAGGGCCGCAATAAACAGTCCTTGGTCACGTGATCGCTGTTATCCAATGGATAACAGCGATCAAGTAAAAGTTAGAAAAAATTAAAGTTTCACCTCCGCTCACGGTTTGGATCCATGACGGGAAGTGAAATTACTTACCTAAGGCCTCCAGCAATATCCCCTGTCGGGGCCTGGAGCAGTGACTGAGGGCCGTGGTGATTGGATAACGGTGATCATATAAAAGTTAAAAAACTGTTGAAGTTGAATGCCGTTTGGGCCGCGGTGTGCATACAGACATAATATTAGAGCCACAATGGGTAGGTTTCTGAACACAAGACTAACAGTGGTATCCATTTTGGGGTGCAAATCCTCATTTTCGTGTGCAAAATAGAAGAAAAAAAAACTGCCTTTAAAATGACATTTTGTTTTTTCTACTCTAAATAGCAATAACACCTGAAAAAAATATATGGGGTCAAAATACTCCTGACCCCCCTCCTCAGTGAATACATTAAGGGGTGGTTTTTAAAATGGGGTCATTTGTGGGGGTATCTATCATTCTGACACCAGTACAAAGATTTGTACAGCATATTTGCACATATTTAAGATATTGCAGTTGGAAATGTGAAAACAAGACCATTTTTTCCAAAATTTTCCCAATGTTGGCGCCTTTAATAAATATTCCCAAATTCTATTGGTCTATTTTTACCACCTAAACGAAGTACAACATGTGGCAGAAAAAACGTCAGAGTCACTAGGATATGCAAAACCTTTACGGAGTTAGGCTAAGTGAACCTGACATGTCAGATTTCCAACATTTGGCTCCGTCACTAAGGTGCATACACAGGCTTGGTCACGAAGGGGTTAATGTATTTTAAACACATTAAACTTGCTGAAGTGATGAACTGGACGCCAGTTTCAATGACCCTTTAAGTGAAACATTAACAGACTGTAGTGTCGGCAAATATACGAATCTACCACTTGTCTACTATGGAAACTGTCAGCAAGTAGGTTTCATGCTCTTAATGAATGCAACTTATTGGAAATATATGCTTATTCTAGTTCTTCTGTGAATATACAGGACTGTTAGTCTCATTAAAGGGGTATTCTGGGAATCTTCAGAATTGGTCATCTATAGTCGATCAGTGGGGATCCCCGACGATCAGCTGATCCTCCACCGGCAAAGAGTTAGGACCTTCGCATGAGTGTTCAGAGACAGAAGTGCGAGAGCTTCAACCCCATTAAAAGCAATGGGAGTGACGTCCTCTATAACACTTCCCACTGCGATCTGGATGCAGAAATGCTGTAACATTTCCGCTACGTGTAGAGACTCCCGTAAGCGGTTAAGAAACCAATGCGCCCAAGCGGATCATGATTATACAAGCCAAGTGCTAAAGAAAAGCATATAGTAGAAATGGCGCATCGGTCAACAGCAGCTTGCTTACAGTTTCCAGGTGAAAAAAAAAAAAAAAAGATAAATCCCAGAATATTCAATAGAGGAAAAAAAAAAAATCAAACATGAAATGGATGAAAGGCAAACAGGTTTATTGATCGTTTCTACTCCACAAGGTTTATGGCATTAAATCTCAGTTTACAAAAAGTTGAATGAAAACAGTGCATGTAGTCATCTGGTCATGGAGGTTATCCTTATGGAGTGCAGTGTTATAATCCGCTCTATCATTCACGCCTGCCGGGTCCCCAGTTCTGACCAAGCGTTAACAGAAGTTTTGAAGAGTTGGGGTCCGGGTGCCGAAACCCCACCAGTCACTAAAATGAGGGCGGAGAGATGCTCAACCAAGAACTGTAACCCCCTTAGGCTGTGATCAGTGAGTGGTGCACAGACTCAGCGGGGGGCATCCATAAAAGATATTATGGCAGTTTCTGGCATTCAAAAAGTTGCAACTTTTTGTACAAAAACTTGACTTTTTGATGTCTGCGCCACCATCTGACATTTTTTAAAGAGAGCATATCTTGTCGGGAGGAGGCACGGCTACCCTACACCGGAACATGTACAACTTATACCAGAAACTGACAATGATATCAGAGATGCTGGATCCGATCTGGCGTACATATCTGAATGGCTGCATGGAAGACCCAGGATTTGCCTAATACATGAAGAGCCGTGCGTCTCCATGTATTCAACGCATCGGCAGAATTATTAAGGCTGTCCTTTGAGTTGTCGATCTTAATAAATTTCCCCCAGTAAGCCTATCAAGTACATATACCACCCCGAGGTGAGCTGACAACACCCGGCTGGGCACAGCACCCATCTCAGCACCTGGACCCCACCAATCAATGCTTCACATCTGCCATTCGTTTTCTTAAAGTTTAGTGACCCTTTAAACTATAGAGATTAGCCTCTGACCGGTTGCTAGGGATGACACAACTAGAAATACCATGGTTGCTATGCAGTGTACCCTTAGCAACCTGACTGTCAGACATCATTATTCTGCTCAATGCTGGATTCTGAGCCAACAGCAGAGAAGCGTTTACCGAATGTTGTTCTATAAGAGGACATCATGTAGAGCTGAAATAGTAGCCAGAAAAATCCATCATGTTGAATCCATTTGTCTCTTCATACTCTAATATTATAGGGTTAATCCCTTTATTGGCCCACCAGAAAAAAATTATACATGCTAGCTTTCGAAGCTACCAGGCCTTTTCGTCAGGCTCCATGAACAGGCCTACTAGCCTCGAAAGCTAGCATATACAAGTTTTGTGGTTGGTCAACAAAAGGCATCAACCCTATAATACTCGAGTATAAAAAGACAAAAAGTATTTATCAGATAATTGACTTTCGTGGTCTTAACGGTACATGCTGGGAGATGTTGGAGAACCACAGGTAGCAGACCCCTCATTGATTTAGCTGAATGGGTCTATGCTGGAATCCAAAGACAAGTGCGAGACACATAGGAGTAATATATACTCCATATACTACATATAATTTAATGTAAAAAACACATTCCGCTCCACATCTTAGGTAACTGGCCTCACCGTCAGTAAAAAGCCTTACAGAACTGCAAAAGAACATTTTTTTTTTTATTGAAAGTCTTTAGATTATTACATCACAAATCAGCCTTATTTTAGAGAACTTCCACTGTGATCGCGTCCACCCTCATCTCATGGGGGGTGGCACCCACCACACCAGGGATGAAGGCAATGTCCTTTTTTATTGTTCTAATGCATCTAAGGTGAAGCAACTTTGCCAAAAGTCATCATTAAAAACATCCTATTGTTTTGCATCTACAAGTGGGTAGGCGGACCTTTGTGTCTCCATGGTTACAGACTACAAACTCCCTCTGTAGTCAGAATATGCCCTATTATTGCCTTTATCTATCCCCTGCTTCTGGGTAACATATCAAAAGTAAATTATTAAGAATTAGGGGATAGATGGAAGGCAGGAGGACAGCAGGATCTAACTATACTAGAAAGCTATAGGTCTGCTGTAGACACAAGAACCAGGTAAGGGCATAGTCATATGACCCCTTAAAGTTTTGACATCGCTCTACGACATGTCAAAGGTTTTTGGAAAGTGGCGTTAGACTTTAGGAAAGTCGCCCCCTAGTCCCTTTAACATTAAAATAATGAAGAAGCATCTGTCTAATGGTCCCTTCTATTTGCAAGGTGTTTATATTCTACATAACCTCTACCTACGTCCTACAAGGATTCTCATGTTCTTTCTTCAATTACAGGTCTGTCATTAGGGCAGTTCATTCTACTACATTCAAAAGGCCTGGAGTCCAGGTCCCTTTACTATAGAAAGGCCTTGTGTAAGAGACATTCACAGGTTCAGCATATACCTGTACATTCCAGGTCTTGATTGATATGAATGGGATAGGAAGTACATTTTTAAAGGGTCTCCTAGCCTGGTGTCCTCAATTGATAACATTGCTGCCACTCTTATAAGTTACATCTCTGCATCTGAGATATACCCTAATTACAGCCCACAAATGTCCACTAAATGGCCTCCATTAGTGCTACTCAACAGGCTGGAAAATAGCTTGATGTATATGGCCTTTACATTGTAGAGTCTGCCCAAGTGTTACAAGACGCTACTTCCATCATCGATCCCCAGGGCCCATCCACACCATCTTCTGCAACAACCGTTTAACGTACAGAGTTCAGAAGTGTGTCCAAGTTTGACAGCGGGTCTCCGGAGCATCATACACACATCCGGATGAGTGGTACATAAGACCATGTGGACGGGCCCTCAAATGGGTTGGATGGGATTAGGGAAACATGCCTGCTCTCTTCCTGAAACAGCACCACACTTGTCCATTGGTTGTGTTTGGTATTACCCCACTTAATTAAATGGGGCTGATCTGCAATACCACAAGGCAGACAAGTATAGTGCAGTTTTTAGAAGTAAGCAGCCATGTTTTTTTTTTCTAGTCCTGTACAACCCCCTTTAAGAAAACAGGAAAAATCCTGTTTCTTGGGAATCAGAGGCCTGGGCTCAACTAATTCAAAGCCCATTTAGTAGTTGCAATTGTGCCATCTAGTACTTGGAACAGAAATATTACACTTTAAGGATTTGTCCCATCCGGAGATCCCCTCCCCTAAAGAAGGAGCTGCCATTGCAGACGTGCGGCACAACTTGATGCCCATTCAAATGACGAGTTGCCCCTATAATACATGGACACGCTGAGTAGTAAAGTGCTGGATCCCCCCCTACATGACACTGTATGCCATGGGATGGGTTGGAATAATGGGACCACCCCTTTAAACCATGGCCCCTATGGTAGTCCTCTACTTGCAGGACCTGTGTCCAGACTAGAGAGTAAGCCTAGCACTAGGAAAGTCTCTACATAGGCAATCATAATATAAATCAGTCATGAGTTTTTGGAAGTTCCATAAAATAAGAGTATACACAGCGAACATTCGTATGGATATTTCTACAGACATTATTTTATTAGCAAAGCAGCAGTAAGAGAAATGGCACCCCCCCCCCCCCCAATCCCCCCGAGAGCAATGGTACGCGTCCACCTCCATGCCGGGCCTATACATCGTCATGTGTTGTATTTACAATCAAAAACAGGAAGTTTAGAGTCCAAGCGGTCCATATTATTATATATTAGTATAAAAGTATTGGACACGAGATCCACTATTTACTAAATGAAGATTCGAGTGCTGCGGTATTAAAATGCATAGAAAAAAAAAATACATTCCTGGCTTTTAACACAAAAAGCACCACAGGACCGGGCCTGAAATAAATAGGAGAAATCTTCCTAGACTATGAGTGAAGGCAATGTAAAAATGAAAACAAGAAAAATATCACAAAAATACATTCTTTGCCCCATCAACTTAAATTAAGGCCCAAAAATAAAGGCCAATATACAAGAAAACTGTCAAGTTGGCAAAACCTGGGGCATTGTCACTATGGCTGCTCGGTCAGGTAGATCTGGTATTACATAAGCATACCTCCCCAACAGCTGCATTCCCATTCATGGGACACTTAAAGGCTAAGTACACCTTTGCATTTTTGTTTCTTCAATCAATGTGATTTTGTAAATGAAGCCTTTTTGTAATTGGTTTTCATTAAAATGTCAGATTTTTGGTTTTTCTAGGCTTGTATTGTTTTCCAAGGCACGGCAGACTGGAGGACTGTGACGGGTTAGCAAAAATCTTATGTCAGGAGAATGAACATCCTGTGAGAGGAGGGCACATTACACAGTAAGGGATTTGTGAGAAACGACCACTCAGGGGCTTTCTGCAGTGACAGGAAGAAGGCAGCACATTGCACTTTCCTGCATGGAAGACTCGCATGATCTTACAAATGACAGTAAGTTTATAGGTCATTGTTTATTATATTTACTACTTAGAACTTGGAGTGAAAGGATAAACCTGTGATCTATCTGGGAGGGAGAAACCTTATAGTAAAATTAGGCTTTATCTTTAGTGCAGCTCATCTCCCACCAATTTGATGTAGAGATAGCATTGTATTGTAACCAGCTGCACCATGCTTGTCTATTCCACCAGCACAAATCCATACCCTGCTAGTAAGCAGTAAAGGAGATAACAGAGAGCATTGTGTAGTACTAAGTGGGTATGGTCACACAGCCTCTAACAGAGGAGAGGGGAAGCTGAGCTTGTGCACATTCATGAGAGAGACCAGCTGATCAGTGCAGGGAGCACCCCCAGCCAAACAGCTCAGTGGAGGACTTGAGGCGAAGCAAGTATAAGGCTTTTATAAGTGCATGAGAACGAAAACTCAAAAGCAAAAAACCATATAAGTGCATCATTTAGTATTAAGTGGCTATGGTCACACAGCCTCTAGCAGATGAGAGGTGAAGCTGAGCTTGTGCACATTCATGAGAGAGACCAGCCGATCAGTGCAGGTAGCACCCCCAGCCAAACAGCTCAGTGGAGGACTTGAGGCAAAGCAAGTATAAGGCTTTTTTAAGTGCATGAGAACGAAAACTCAAAAGCAAAAACCATATAAGTGCATTATTTATATCTACAGGGACTTTGTATAATTTCTTCTTTTTTTTTTTTAGCATTGATTTTTCTTGCACAAAGGTTTCCATAGCTGTTAAGCCCCACCCCCCGGATATGCCCATAAAACATCTCATTTGCCAGCATATTTGCATAAGCCCCAAAGAGGAGGTATGCACAGGGAAATGAGTGGTTGCTCGAGTCCCATAACCAATAGCAGCAATAGTGAAGATCCCCTTTAGAGGTTTAGGGTTTGGTGAGCGTGAAGAGAAAGCAGCTTTATTTACTTAAAGGAGTTGTCCAAAGTTAGTAGAAAAAAAAAAGCAACATGGCTGCTTTTTCCCAGAAACCACATCACACCTGTCCATGGGTTGAGTCTTGGTACTGCAGCTCAATGACTAGGGCTGAGGTGCAATATCACTCACAACCTCGGGACAGGTGTGGAGCTGTTTTTTCGAAGGCGGCCATGCTTTTCGAATCCTGGAAACCCCCTTAAAAAGGCTCTGTTACACTTCCAAAAGCTAGAACGAAATGGAGGGATTAGTTAAAAGGAAATGTGTCTTCCAGCTGCTTCTGCCCTTAAGTCCATAGTACACAGCCTGGTATACCTTAAATAAGTCTTTATTGCTTACATGGGACTGTACCGCTATTGTGGTTTTACTATATTCCCTAGAAGTCTTGGCACAAGAATCTCCACCTATATAAGACTGTATTGACGCATTAGTTCAACTGTATTCCCCCCTATTGATCTCTACCTATATAGGAACTATACTTCTGCCAGCTTCGCATGTGCATATTGTAACACAGAGGTGTTGCATATGACATCCCAACCATATAGCATCACGGTCTGTATTTGCCATCATAGGTTTTACTACTAGGTAAATATGGTTCCTTTTTTGCCCAATAGAAAAGAATACCAATGAATGCAAATACAGTGGAAAAACTAACAAAATTAGCACAGGATGCAGTTTAGAAGACCGCTGTGAAGAATATGGCCATGTGAATAGATACAGAGCGTTATTATCAGCTGCGTATTATGGCCTGCGAAGCACAAACCAAATACAGAACAACAATACGCTCGCCTGAAAGTGACCAAATGCAAGAATGTTACTATCCACTTTAGGAGTCACACATGGGGGCTCCTTACCTGTATAGTGAATACTCAGCTTGGCTATATTCTCTATAGGTCCTAGTGTCGATCGCATACCTTCCAATATCTGAACACCAAAACCACTGTTACCAGGTTCGGCCTGAGAATGCTTCCAATACGGAATAATGTGCCCCTTTTTAGGAAAATTGTGCAAATTCCATCCCTTTTACAACTGGCTTGTTGGGAAGTCGTGAAAGAAGAGAAGGAAAAAAAAAAAAAAAAGACGCTGTTGGAAGGTATGCAATAAGGGTGCAGCAGACCAGGCTGTGTACAATGGCGCAGGGAGTAGAATGAGGTCACAATTCCGTCAATAAAGAATAAAAATCATAATTGTGCAAAAAGAAAAAAAAATTAAATAATTGCACTGGATGTGTCTGATTACTTAAAAGCGAAAAAGCGGTAAAGCGCCTGCTGCTCCTGGAATGGTGGATAATGTACATGAAGCCTTTATTTCACTCCATATAACAGTGCACGTTCATGTCAGCGGGCAATGAAATCACCTCAAAAGCAATAGAAACACGGTAGCAGCTGTATGAATAAGTTACGAGATGTGCGCGTGTACAGGATATGTATGAGGCGAGCTCCTAGTTCTGCACTTCGGCCACGTGCTCCTTCTCCGCTTTTTCTTTCGCCTTCTCTTTCACTACCAGTTTTTCCTCCTTTTGCAGAAGTTCCATGATCTCAGCAACTTGGCTGGTGGAGATATTGATGTCCTCCTTGTCAATCAGCTCCACGACCTGAGGGTACAAAGAAACGGAGTGGGAAGGACCTTGCAGTATGGGGCCGTATTTACAGCAACACATTTTCCCGTGCGAGTTCCGTCTGACTGAGATATAGATGGAATTTGCGTGGAAAGACAACCAATGGCTTTCAATGGGTTAATTTACAGGAGCAAATTTTCCCTCGCACTTAAAGGGCAAGATCGAGAAAGAACAGCACGTTCCAGCTGAGACCCAGCCAAACTCAAGAATAAGCTCCGGCGTCCCTCTCAACTCATCTGACATCACTGCGAGGTCGCGGCTTCCCCCACAGTGATGTCAGAATTAATGGAGCACTAGACGAGCATGCACGGTTTGCATTCCATTCATTTCAATGGGGCCGACAGAAATACCTGAGCACTCGCCGCTTTGGTATCTCTGCAGTCCCAATGAAGCTGAAGGGAGTGTAAATATGCTCATATAACCAAGTGATTCATTCAATCTCTTTCTTCCTCACTGCAGGGGGTGCGGTTAGCCCGCAATATGGATAGGGGACACGAGACCCCCATTCTGGAAATCGGCATGAGCCTCATCGCTTAGCAAATTATTTCCTATCCTGCGGACAGGGTATAACTTCTCATCTTAACCCTTTGCAATCCAATTTTGGATTCAGGGTTTTCCTAGGGGGGCCTACTCTTTCTGCCATTATATAATGGCACCATCTGCTGGCTAGAGCTAGTACTGCGGTATGGGACATGCTAGAGAGGCCCCCCCCAACAACAGAGCGGCCGGCAATATTCAGTGAAAATATCCTGACGGACGCCTTCCGACATCGGAGCTGTACTGCCTTCAATCAGAATGTCTTCAGACATCAGACAATGGATTGGAAAGGGTTAATACAACCCTTTTAACATAAAAGACACAGCCCACACAACGTACCTTCGCCACATCATCCAGATCGATCTTTCCGTCCCTGTTCTCGTCGAGTGCCTGCGCTATTCTCATCAGCTTTTGCTCTGGGATGTTCTGCATGTGCCTCATGATGCCGATGAGCTCGTTAATACTGACGAGATTCTCCCTAAAGGCGAAATACAATCTGTGTACAGCAAACAGTTATAGTCATTAAAATACGAGAAGAGAGCAAGTAAAACAAAAAGAGGTGAAGGGAAGCGGGGGCGGCAATTATGCCAGGGATCTCCGATGATTGCTGCTCACAAAAGATCTGAAAGGGATTGTATGATCACAACCAATCAAAACACAAAAAATTATGAACTGGATGATATACGGTAAACTGAGGTGAAAACGGGAGGATAAATACAGAACACAGAAAAAACATATAAAGCTGTAGAAAAACTAGAAGAGACACTAATTGGCATCTCTACAGAATCATTGTTCTGCTGGGGTAAAACTTTGCAGCAGGGGTGAAACATTACAAAGAACAGAACCCCACCATAGCACAACAGTACAGTTTATGGGTGCGTTCACATGTAGCGTTCAGACGGCGGGATGCACAGCGCAATTTTCAGTGTGAACTCTGCCACTAAAAATCCATCTGCTGCGTTTTTATCAGCAGATCAGTAAGCAGATTTAGGCCTCATGTCCACGGGGGAAAAAAGTCAGGCCCGCCGCGGATTCTCCATGCAGAATCCGCAGCAGGTCCCCCTTTCCCGGGGACATGAGGCCTGAAAATAAGAATAAACTCACCTATTCTGGACACTGAGGGTCTCCCCTCCGTCACGGCTGGATCTTCTCTCTTCGGCCCGGCAGATGTGCTCGGCACGCCGGCAGCATGCCGTGCGCATGCGCCGGGCCGAAGAAAGAAGATCCGGTCGCGACGGAGGGGAGACCCTCAGCGTCCAGGACAGGTGAATTTTAATTCTGGTACGGGTGTTCTGCGGATCCGGACGGCTTCCACAGGCTTCAATAGAAGCCTGCGGGAGCCGTCCCCGCGGGAGACCCGCACTAAAATGGAGCATGTCCGGATTTTTTTCCCGCATATGGATCCGCTCCTGAAGGGAAAAATGACATCCGCAGGTATTTAACTACCTGCGGGTGTGCAATGCATCCCTATGGGGGCGGATCAGCGTGCGGGAAAAACGCTGCGGATTTTAAATGAGAATTGTCCCGTGGACATGAGGCCTTACCCTGTCGAAGGGGAAAATCAGAGTACAGAAATAAGCGTTTCGACATGAAAAAGTGACAGGGCACTTCTTAACGCAGAAACTCGATTACCCGCAACAGAACTCCGCATGTGTATTACACCCAGTAACTATCTGAAGACTGCGATATTTCAGTTTTTCTTCTTAAAATTCATAAAAGTTTGAAAAAGCTAATAAAATCCTATTTACATAATGCCATTTTCTGCTGATACCTTCCATTTAAAATGGCCTATGGCTACATCTGCTCCCCCCCCTTCCCAACACTGCACCACAGTCCGGGAAGAAATTTGACCATACCCTCCGGGTTAAGTGTAAAACTCTGTTTGAAAAACCTTAGGAGTTACTACCCTTTCATCCGCGCTCTTGATAACGGTCCAAGCAGTATACCCTACCTAATAATGTATGTGACGGATTCGACCGGATAGCCATACTGTAGACTATGAGTTAAACACTGCAGTATGAAAAGGTCCGTCCATCAAAGGACATGGGAGCACTAACTTCCATTACCATTTGTGATTAGGTATGCACCCCTCATGTGACATAAGTGATCTGCCAGTTTTGCCAAAGGTGCGTTTTGAAAATAAGATCCACAAAAATCTCCTAAGAAACTGTAAATAAGTTCACTTACCCAACAGGTGGAGAGATACCACTTTCTGCATCCATCACCTTCTCCTCAGTCTCCAGCTCAGATATGATCTTGCCGATCTGCCCGATCATACGGTTCACCCTCTTGGTCAGCCTCTTGCTTGCCTTGGACTCCTCCACCACAGTCTCTTGCCCAGACTTTGACAATTCCTTCTTCATTTCCTCCAGATCCTGCAAAATCAACAAACCTAAATATCAAGTCGGCTTCCAGACATTGCAAAAGTACATTGCACCAACCCTGATTGAAGGCGTATTACAACTATTTGCTCCCTTCCTTCCAACAAAAGGCGTCTAACCCACCCAGTCTCAAGCTACACCAAGACATCATCATTAAAAACCGGTCATTTTTCGTTTTTTAATTTTTTTTTTTAATCTTCGCTTTCAAGAGTTAAAAGAATTCATTGGGGCGGAGGGAACTTAAGAAATATGAAGCCCTTTCCCAGAAAAAAGTACCCCAAAATACATAAAACTTTATTAACCTAAACGCTGAAAACTATGGGCTGTGGACTAACAAGACGAACAGACAGACAAGAATGTGCATCAATGAGAGCTGCACTTAGGCTTGTCAGAACTCAAAACATCCAGAAATAAGGAAGTGTAAAACCTCCCCCTCTTATTAGTTTGTGGGTAATTAGACGGAGCATCCAACGATAACAGAGATGCAATCCTAGTAACCCACCTATAGTTCCCTCACACCCAGCTGGACCCCTGATGTGGGGCAAGGCTCTAACAGATTGTCCTCTCACAGCCCAGAGCGACCCCAGGGCAATGACCATCTTAGATTACACCTGTCTGATAGATTAATCCTGCTAAAACTGACCCGTACCTATAATTCTTCAGTAGGGGCAAAGAATAACGAATTGATTCATGGAGACCTGACAAAACCCTTTAAAAAGGCACAGTGTTTTTTTTATTTATTTTTAATTAAATGGGACAAGCCAAATTTTGTATTGGTACCATTTAACCCCTTGAGTGGCGGGTTTCCTACCACCCTGTCGTGCCCACCAGGGCAGGTATTTTAAAATGGTCTAATCATTGAATTTCAACTAATTTTGCAGTTGCATCTCGAGAGCCATAACTTTTTCATTTTTCCATTGACATGGCCATATAAGGGCTTGTTTTTTGCAGGACAAGTTGTGATTTTTTAAACAGGGGGGGGGGGGAAGAAAAAAAGAAATGGGGAAAAAAGAAAAAAAGGGGCCATGTCATTAAGGGGTTAAATAATGTATTAACTTCCTTCTCTGGGTCATTACGACGCACACGGATACCACATGTGTGATTGTATTTTTGATTTTTTACAAAGTAAAGGGAGACAAGTGTTTTTATAATTTTTTATTTTTTATTTTTTTGTCCCTTTAGGGGACCCATCAGGACCCCTGATCACATTCCGGGGGTCCGATGGTGACAGCCCTTTACATGCTGCAGTCACATAGACTGCCGCATGTAAAGGGTTAACAGCAGAGATCAGAGGTTTTCTCTGATCTCTGCTGTAAGAGCAGGTACCTAGCTGTCCTATGACAGCCAAGCACCAAGCTCTCCCTGCCACATAGACCATCGGCTTGCTTTTGACAAGCCGATGGTCTCTATCGCAACCTGTAAACAAAGCAGGAGATTGCCGGCAGATCGGCAATATCTTCTGCTGGTTTTTCAAAGCCCTTGCTTTGTTCTCTGTGGGACTGTGCAGGCAGAGCACACTGCTACAGCTTGTGGCATTGTGCTCTGCAGCTCCCATAGTGATACATAGTCCAGAAATCTTCCGGGCTATGTCGCTATGAGCAGTGGAGCTCGTCTCGGAAAATTTCCGGGCGTGCCACTCAAGGGGTTAAATGTATTGAAAAATTTCTAAAGTGGGGTAAAATGGGAAAAAGTTAAAATTATATATATATATATATATATATATATATATATATATATATATATATACATACATACACATACACACACACACACACATATATATATACACATATATACACACACACATTTTTTTTCCCCACTTTATTCTGCGGGTGAGTACGATTACAGCAATACCAAAACTTTCCTTATGGCTTATGTTTTTGCAGGGTGAGCTATAGGTGCCGTTTCGGGGGAAGGAACATCTAAAAATTGCTGTTTATTAAATTGTTTCATTTTTTTTAGCGGAAGGGTAACAAAAACAAACAACCAAGCCTGCAATTCTAGAATTATGGATTTTATTTCCTAGCGGTTGGAATCTACTTCACAGGATAAACAATGCAATCATTCAAACACATGGACACATTTTTTCCCACTTTGTTTTGAATTTTACTATGTCGTTATGTTAACCCCTCAAGGACCAGGGTGTTCTATACTTTAAGGACCAGACACTTTTTAGGGATTTTACCCATGTGGCGGTTTCAATTTTTTTCCTTCAGCTACCAAAATTATTTTTGCTGCTTTTTTTCCCCCGTATATAGGGTTTATGTCTTTTAATACCTTTTTCATTTTCTATGAACGCACCTTTAATGGGAAAAGCAGCGGCTGGTGACTAACTCAATTGTGAATCAGACTTGCTTTTGCCTGATCATCAAGCGGGAAAGAGGTGGGACTCCCATCTATCGAGTATTTATGAAGGTACCTCAAGGTATGCCATAAATGTGTAAGATGGGAATATCCCTTGAGGTCCTGGATACAGTGAAACCTCCTTGAGGAGACCACCCAAAGCCTGCACAAAAAAACCTGGTCTTCTACGGCGTGCGCCCCTTGGGAGGCTTCACTAGACAACTCCTATGCCCTTCTTACCTCGCTGTACTCCTGCACGTCATCCTTCAGCTCAGACAGCTCCTCCTTCTCCTTCGTTAGTAACTTCTTCTGCTCTTTGAGCTTAGTGAAAGCGTCGCTGAGAAGGTCTATTTCCTCCTTGGTTATTTCCTCACCCTGAAAGTCAAAGACAGTTTTAGATCATCCCAATCTGTCTTATAATTATATTTAGAAGTGTGAAGGCGCAAAGTGGTCAAAGACAGCAGAAGTCAGTGAGACATCTGCAAGCGTGCACTACTGGGGAGGACCTGCGAGGGGCAGGAGCAGCGGGCACCATGAAGCTTTACAGAAGAGGACACCTCGGAATGAAGGTGAAGACTTATTACTGTCTACACAACACAGTTCAGGAAACTATTACATTCACAACTCCAATCCCGGCAATCATACGACTACTGGGTGCTCAGTAGCTGCATGATCTGCTGGGCATTAGCCGGCTAACAGCAGAGTGTGTGTTGGTCTGCTAATGTGTCAGCCCAGGGCTAAAAACAAGCAAAACGATACAATGTTAAATTGTCCCCACATTACTCTTACGACATCATGGGAGGGCGATTGGCCATATGGTCACATGCACAGTTTACGGCACATAACTGCCTGCCAGCGTCTTCTAGGTTCCAGGTGGCGGCGCTCGGGCTCCAACACTGCATGCACTTACACAGCACAATTACAGTGCAAATCGCTTGATGTAATGAGAGATTTGCACAATCGTGCCATGTAAATGAAGCAGAGAGTCTACTATAGCTACTGGTTTTGCCCAAAAGGCCGCTTTTTTCGTGTCCTCTGACGTGACTGAAGTAATAAGCACCATCCACGCAGAACTGCAAAGTCTCACCCGTGAATTGCCAGTTTACCAACCGACACATGTGCAAATAATTTGTCACTTTTGTGGGCAGAATCGGAGGGCTGAACTGCGCATGCGCTGCCTAACGACATCATGGCACACGCGCAAGAGTTTGCAGCGCTGCGTGGATAAGACATATGAGGGGGGAAGGGACCTTTTGGGCTAAGTGAGCAGCTAGCGGAGACTGTCCAGCCCACCAGACCGCTCTGCCTCATTTACATGCAGTGCTGGAAAGTTTTAGACATTGATTCCTAAAGTATGCTTTTATCTAAACTTCTATAGCAAAGAGAGAGCCATCATAATTGTAGCGTTGTCGGTTTGTTGTACAAACTTATGACGGGTCCTTTAATCTTAATGTGTGAGGCTTCATCCACACCAGTGTTTGGACATCTGTTA
Source organism: Eleutherodactylus coqui (assembly GCF_035609145.1). Classification (NCBI taxonomy): domain Eukaryota; kingdom Metazoa; phylum Chordata; class Amphibia; order Anura; family Eleutherodactylidae; genus Eleutherodactylus; species Eleutherodactylus coqui. The sequence goes on from NC_089843.1 coordinate 54,605,684, forward strand.
GGACTCCTTCACACGAGCATATGCACACCTGTGCTGCGTTTCTGCAGAACGATGCTTTTTTGCGTGTGTATCGGTGCAGTTTGCTGTACTTTTTACATCTGCAGGGAATGTTAATTTACAGACAGGAAGATACACGGCTGGAAATGGCTAGTTAAGGCCCTTCTCACACAACGATTAGCACGCAAAAGCCATCTTTTAAACGATAATCGTTGTGTGTAGATGTGTGCCCCTCATGCACTTACAATGCACCTTTTGTCCATTGCTTGAAATCCCCATCCCTTAGGACAATAAGATAAGACGGACCGCATGCTGTGGTCTCCACGGGCAGTGCTGATAACAGCTGGAATCATTCTTAGATCAGCTGTTAATAGCCACTGTCCCGTCGTAGAATAGTGATGCATTTAGAGAACAGAGCACCCGCTGCTCTCTAAATACATGCAATAAAGTACCAAAGGGCTGATTTAGCCTATTAGTACCTATGCAAAATGATCACTCAGAACTGTCAGTTTCTGACGAATGAGCAATCATCTGTGTGTGTAAATGCACCTTTAGTTCCAGATGTGTTCTTTTTCTAACCAACAGGTTCTATATACTGCGTATTGCACACGTTCATTTATGCGCGCAAATAAGCCAATGTGAAGGAGCGCTTAGGGTTTCCATTTACCGGCCCCATTACGTAGCAGGAAAACAGAATCCCAGTCCAAACAGATCTGTCCAATAACAATCAAATGGCACATGAAGCACCCCACTGACTATAATGGGGTCCGCCCAGGTTACATTACGCCCTCCAGCATTTTCCCAAATGAAACAGCGAATATTGCAGTGCCATTTCACCCAAAACATGTCCTCATAAGCTTCCACTTGTATTATTTTGCATCTGTTAACATCCATTAAAGGGGTTCTGTTAAGATTACAAGTTATCCCCTAACCATAGAATAGGGAATAATCTCCTGATCGGTGAGGACAAGGGTCCTGTGTCCTGCACTAGCGCTCCACTCACTTTTAATGGGACTGCGGAGATAGAGCGGCACCTGCTCAGATCTTTCCGCCAGCCCCACTGAAATAAATGGAGCGCTGACTGCACACACTCAGCTCCGTTCATTCGGATGTCCCCGTGAGGAGAAAAAGCAACCCCAACAGTGACAGGCAAAGCGGGTCACAGAAGACCCATTTTAGACAAATCAGCGGATGAGACCCACCAATCAGCAAGTTATACCTTACCCTGTGAATAGGTGATAACTTGTATTCTTGGTACAAGCCCTTTAATTTACTATCTGTCTGAGCATGTGCAGGGGAAAAAAAAGGATCCCTTAAATGGAACAAAAAACAAAACAGAAGGCTGTTTGCATCTGTACTCCACTGACAAAAATGTAAACGGAAAATAAAAAAAGGCCACTGTCCGTTAAAATTCCCTTTTTTTGACTGAATTTGTTTAAAAAAAATATATAATATATCTCCCTCATATCCATCCCTCCACCTCCCTCATATCCATCCCTCCACCTCCCTCATATCCATCCCTCCACCTCCCTCATATCCATCCCTCCACCTCCCTCATATCCATCCCTCCACCTCCCTCATATCCATCCCTCCACCTCCCTCATATCCATCCCTCCACCTCCCTCATATCCATCCCTCCACCTCCCTCATATCCATCCCTCCACCTCCCTCATATCCATCCCTCCACCTCCCTCATATCCATCCCTCCACCTCCCTCATATCCATCCCTCCACCTCCCTCATATCCATCCCTCCACCTCCCTCATATCCATCCCTCCACCTCCCTCATATCCATCCCTCCACCTCCCTCATATCCATCCCTCCACCTCCCTCATATCCATCCCTCCACCTCCCTCATATCCATCCCTCCACCTCCCTCATATCCATCCCTCCACCTCATATCCATCCCACCGACACACGAAAGAGCCTTAAAAACACCACTGAAATTGAGTAATTAAGCTTTGATTTTCTGTCCCTATGACAGGACAGAAGCTCTGAACCCCGAGGTTAAGCATGTAAAGCTTCATTTACATCTAAATCGACTGATATAAAACAATAGTAAATGTAATATGACAGCACAGGATACAAGTATAAAGAGCAGGATACTAACCTTAATACCCTCCAAGACCGGAGCAGTGTCCTTCAGTATCTCTGCGTGATCAGCTGCGTGTGTTGGCACCACTTCTGGTTTCGCTGTTGCGCTGGTCAGTGCTTCAACAGTAACAGGTTCCACTTCAGGAGCGGCCTCCACCTAATGAGGTATAGCAAGTACAATACAGAAGACGTTGGGCAAGACAAGTAGTACCTGTACAGAGCATGCCCAATGTTGGCTACCCCTGGAAAATACTGGGGTAATCCCTACGACTACCTCTCATCTACAGTAGAAAGGAACAGTAATTTTTGATGCCATGTTTTGAGAAGCCCCTAACTGGAATCCATGTAATTCCTGGGCCGGTATATTGAAATGACAAAAAAAGTACATATATTAATATTTGTCTCTGACCAGGTAGACCTTATAAAAGGGATTCTCTAGAGAATTCGGTTTTGTTAGAACGATCTCCTGACAATAAGCTGATCACAAGGTTTCCCGTTTCTGGAAGTCCAGCGATCAGATGTAATCTGATGGAAAACCTAGTAGTATGGGTTCGATTTCCCAGCCGCACCTCCACAGGGACAATGTAGCATAACATAGATGTATTGTAATTAATGGTCTGTCCGTGTAACGCACAGATGTGACAGGTCCTACAAATACAAGCTGCAGCTCTACTAGTGAATCCCATGTGCCCGTTGCTGGTTGGCACACGTGATCGTTCTGCTGATGTCACACAGATTTTCTCAATCCAGTAGGAAAGCACGGCTTTACCTTAGCTGCCATCTGTAAGCTTTCCTTGGCAACTTCAGCCAACCTCTCCATCTCCTTCTCCTTCTTGATTGCCTCCTCCTCCTGAAGCGTGGCCTCCAGCTTGGCCTTGTTGTCCACCTTCTCACACTCGACTTCAGCCACTTTCAACTGGGCCTCTTTAGCCTGGGGAACAAGGACAAGGTTATATCCCAATCATTTCTTAGAGAAAGGCTGGCGACACACCAACATATACGGAATTGTGTCCTGGTCTCACTGCAGGTCTGTTGACCCGGATTCCAAGCCTCATAGATTCCTAAGAGGCTTAGAGTCAGAGTCAAGAGACCAGCATCGAGGCCGAGTCATAAATGTGCATTACAGATGCAAAAAAAACACGCAGCCAAAACACAGTGGTGCGTCACCAGCCAAAAACTTTATTTCTAGAGAATCTTCAGTTACTGGAGATCTGACAAATGGCAAGACATTGGTTCTTCCCCTAAAACAGCTGAGCAGCACAGATCATGTTTGGACCTCAACTTTCCCTGTTGACTGCACCCAATCTTGGGGGAAGTTGCAACCAACTATACGGTTCCCCTGCAAATAAAACGTTGGCTATTACTAATACCCACCCTATGAATCTCCAGCTGCATGCAAAACGAGAACCATCAGAGCATGCTGGGAGTTGTAGTTTTGTAACAGCTGGAGAGCTGCAGATTAAAAACCATTACATTACGAGATGTCCAATAAAATGAATGGCTGTCCAAGTCATATAGGTCCGCCAGAGAAGAAGCCACTAATACACTCTATCGCATTGAGAGGGATAGCCCCATGAACATAAAGCTAAGTTTTTCAAAGCATTACTTAAACGATCAAGGGATTGCAGCTTATAACTCCCTAATGGGACAAAAAAAAAAAAAAAACTAAGTTTTTTTGCACTTACCATAAAATCCCTTTCTTGTCTCGTTCATTGGTGAACTCAGCTTAAGACTGTGGGTATAGCTACTGCCACTAAGAGGCGGACACTGAGCAAAAGAGCTTTAGCTTGTTGCCAGTGGGAGGGGTATAGCTGGTAGGAGAAGCTAATTAATCTATATGCAAGTAGTAGGATGAAAACTGAAACAAATGCTCCAACAAGGGCAATGATAGCGATAATCAGAAAGAACACAGTGGGCGGGTGCAGTGTCCCCAAATAAGAGAGACGAAAGGGGAAAAAAACACAACGTTACGGTAAGTGTGAGAAAAGAAATCTTGTTTTCTTGTCTGTGTCATTGGAGAACACAGGTGAAGACGATGTTCTAGAGCAGTCTCCGAGGGTAAGAAATCTAGAGAGGAAATCATGCAGTCAGGTATATACGTAGTCATCTAGGGCACGCGCTGACCGAGTCGTCCGCTAATGAAAATAAGTGTATTTGTAAAACTTTGGAAAAGTATGTAGAGAGGTCCATGTGGAGGCCCTGCAGATTGGTTGCGTGTCATACAGGAGGCTTCCTCAGCCCAAGTCAAAAGCGCAGTAACAGAAAGGAAATTTCCTGCCTTTAGCACGTTATGCCCCCAGAATGGCTGAACTTACCCAAAGTAAAAGGACACCCTTATAAGCCGTGTCCTTTCACGCCTTCGGATTGCCTGAAGGTGAACGTTTGAGACAAGTAAAATCACAGAGCATGAACTAAATCCAACCTTTAAAGAGCTCTTGCCTTTGGATGAGAATCTGAGGGACAGAAGGTGGGTAAAACAATGTCCTCAATGATGTTGAAGGACACCCCCTTCGGCAGGACAGAGTGCGTAGGCCACGGGATCACCTTGTCCTGGTGCAATATGATGATTAGGGGCTTGGGCTGCGAGTTTGGAAACTTTGCGAATGGAGGCAATAGCTACCAAAAATGCTACCTTGCAGGTCAGGAGGCGAATCCTAATCTCATGCAGTGGCTCGAGGGGATGTAACTGCAAGGCATCTAGGACCAGATTAAGGTTCCAGATTAATTTTAAGGTCACAAGACAGAACTGGAGAATGGTAGGGAAGGGTGGCATGTGCAAATCCACGCATGAACGTGCGGACGGACAATTTGGAAACAGAGTGAGGCTGCAAAATAATGAACAGGGCCGATACCAGACCTTTTAAAGGACTGAGGCCCAAGCCCATGTCAGGACCCTCTTGGAGAAACGACATGAGACGGGACATAGAAAAATGTAGGGAATGTAAGAACACACGTTGGTAAACTTGAGAGGATGAAGGTTTTCTAGCCTTCATCATAGTCTAACATGACTGGTTCCATAAAACCACTGGCTCTCAGTTTCAACCGCCATACCGTTAAATAAAGAGTTAGTAAAGTCGGGTGGAAGAGGTGTCCTTGTAAGGCAAGATAGTCTTGAAAAGGTAGGCGCCACCAAAGGTGGACAAGTAGGTTGACCAAATCTTCGTACTAAGCACGTCGAGGCCAACCTGGAGTCACAAGGATCACTGTTTGATGCTTTTGTTAAGCAAGAACGGGGAAATATGTATGGAAGCTTGAAGGCATTCCACGGAATTACGAAGGCATCACCAACTGAAGCCTGGGGGTCTTGTGACCTGAACACAAAGATTAGAAGCTTGTGATTGATTTTGGATGCCATCATGTCAAGGTCTGGGCTTATTCATCTAATACAAAGTTCTTGAAATGCTTCAGGGTGTAGTTCCCATTCTCCCGGGTTGACTTTCTTCCTGTTCAGGAAGCTGGCTATCCAATTGTTCATGCCCAGTATATGGACCGTCGAGATGGCTGGAGAGTGAGCTGAAGACTATTGACAGAAGATTAGCTTGGTGCTTGCATGGGTGGTATACAGCTGGTAGGAGGAGGTAACTCTTGTTTAGTGGCAATAGCTATGCCCAGTCTTATATATATATATATATATATATATATATATCTCAGGCAGATATACAAATCATTACAGTTGTGGGGTGATTAAAACGGTCTTGTGGAGGCCCTAAAAGTGGTTCCCCCTTGGACTATAAGAGTTCTCTCGGAGGCTTGTGTGGAGCTTGTTGACCACTAGACGTCTCTACGACGCAGAGAAGAGAGGTCACCCCATTACCAGAGTCTGAGAGGGGTGCATTATTGGGATGTGAGAAGCTGGATGGTCGATCAGCGAATTGTCCCCCACCGGCCGTTCTGACAAGACTGTTAGGAAGTGTTGGGACCAGTTGATGTGTGAGGGCACACAAGACTACCGGGCTCAGGATGCCACTGACAGACCACCAGTAGAAAGGATTGTCTGATCAACCAAAAACCGGGTTGTCTTCAGCAACAAATCCAGGTTTAGCTTGGGCATGGATGACGGCTAGTTTGTGTCAGGAGATCTAGCTGTGAGAGCCTCAGTCCTGTCTTTGGTGTGGAGTGACACACTGCCCCCTGCTGGTGTGATGGTCTGGGTGCCATCGCATATGACAGTCAGTCATCCCTATTTGTGATATGATTGACAATGACAGCTCAGTGATATGGTTTTTGTGGACAGAGTACAAAAAAAAGAAGTATTTTTCAAGCTCAGGGGTTAGAGCATTGGTCTTGTAAACCAGGGATCGCGAGTTCAATTCTCACTGAGGCCTAATGTTCAGGACATCCTGCAGCCACGTGTTCCTCTCATGGCGGCTTCCAAGAGGCATTTTTCCAATAGGACACACAAGGGGGTCACAGGAATGCCTCCATGACATTGTCACACTTCTGTGGCCTCGTCACCAGATTCATCATCAGTAGAACATGTATGGGACCATCTTGGACACCAACTTCAACAGCTTACAAGTTTGTACGATCTAGAGGATCAGAAGCTCAAATGTGGACCGATATGCTGCAGGTTATCGTACAAAACGTGTATGTCTCCATGCCCGCCCGTATCACATCTTGGATCCAAGCTAGAGGCGGTGCAATAGGGTACCAGAGCCTCCATGCCCGCCCATATCACATCTTGTATCCAAGCTAGAGGCAGTACAACAGGGTACTAGAGCCTCCATGTCCACCCGTATCACATCTTGTATCCAAGCTAGAGGCAGTACAACTGGGTACTAGACCTTCCATGCCTGTCCATATCACATCTTGTATACAAGGTATAGGCGGTACAACAGGGTACTAGAGCCCCCATGCCCACCCGTATCCCATCTTGTATCCAAGCTAGAGGCGGTACAACGGGGTACTACAGCCTCTATGCCCATCCGTATTGCAACTTGTATACAAGCCAGAGGTGGTACAACGGGGTACTAGAACCTCCATGCCCGTCCATATTGCATCTTGTATACAAGCTAGAGGCAGTACAACAGGGTACTAGAGCCTTCATGCCTGCCCATATCACATCTTGTATCCAAGCTAGAGGTGGTACAACTGGGTACTAGAGCCCCCATGCTTACCCATATCACATCTTGTATCCAAGCTAGAGGCGGTACAATAGGGTACTCGAGTCTCCTTTCAGGGGTCAGTTATTCATAAGACGTTCTCCTTTTATGGATTTCACCTACCGTTAAAGATATTCGCAAAAATTCGGAACAGACCAATACTATAGGGGTTGCCCGATTACTGGACAACTCCGCTTTAATAGGTCCCCCTGTATTAAAAGGCAACAATCCTCACCCCGATCTACATTTTGGGGGGTGTCAAAACCCCTCTAAGGCCCAAAATGTGTGGGAGCTTAAACAGTTAGAGACCCTTTCATGACAGGAAGCTTTACATTAGATCGCTGCATGCACACGGATGACACAGCTGCTGACCCGGGGGCTGATGTACATACCATGCTTTCGGGCAAAGTCTGGAGGGTTGTTTTGAGCTGATCAGCTGGTGACAGCGTGTCCGGGAGATACAAAGCTCGGGACAATAGCAGCAATGATGTGGGGATTTCCTGATTCAAGTGCAGCTCCAGCCACTGTAATGGGAAAGGACATGTCCATTATACATCCCTTATGTACATCCAACGTACTAGTAATGGTTTAGAACAAATCAAGTCTTACAAATTTAAATAAGCCATCTGGAAGCCCACAGCGGAATCAGACTGACCGCAGCCGGCGACCCCACATACCTGTAGTGAGGACCACGGATGCTCGCCAGTCGGTCATGTGCAGAAGACATTTAAAAATATATATATTTGTATTTCCCATGCTGTCGCTAGGTGATGGCGCGGGTACCTGCGGCCTATCTGCAATGTCACTTCGTTCACATTTACGGATACGAGTCGTGTAGTCCGTGAGCGGTAGAAAAATCGCAGCATGCCCTATTTTGCTGTAGAATCCATGCGAACGGCCTCCATTGAAGTTAAATAATATTGCATGTGGGCTGCAGGGACCTGCGCAATTGCTAAATGATGGCGTGGGAAATGCAAATTAAAAAAAAACACAAACTGATGACCTCCGCGGTCATCTGCAGTACAGTGTAGGGAGGTACGCAGGCCGGGCTCACAGCTGAGATCTAACCCGTTCGTGTGAGCCCGGCCTTGATGAGGGGGGTAAATCCTGCACCAAAGTCATCATTACAAACAGCGTCAAGATCCACAAGTGATCCGGGTTTTGTCGCAAACTTTCAGCAGTAAAACCGCCCTGTGTGATCATGCCCTCGCCTACCAGATGAGCCCAGTGCTTGGCAGTTTCTATCAGTGCTGCAGGCTTTGAATGGAACAGCTGGGCACATGATTGACCAACACTCCATTCCAATATCTCCTAGCTGCTGTCCTATGGCTTGATGGTAGTCCCAGCAGTCAGACTCACAGGGATATAGCATTTATCACCTATGGGGAAAAATACTTCTGGCTGGAATACTGCTTTAAAGTACAGGATTATTACAGATGAGCTTCTAGATTTGACCTCATAACTTCAGTTTAATTACACTCGGATACAGAAATCCGATATCAATAGAGACAGAAACGCAAACATTTCCATTTAGAAAATCTACCATAAGACCGTCGTCCTTGCCCATAACAACAAATCACAGTGCAGCTTTCATTTCTCAAGCTGCTGAAGTAAAATGAACGCTGTGCTGTGATTGGTTACTTTGCGCAACAAGGACAGTCTTACTGTTAGATCATTTTGCTAAATGAGGCCCAAATAGTTTTATTTTGCTGTAGACGTTGTGATGTTTGCCCAACTGACTGCAACTGTTACCGGCCCTGAAACTGGGCGACAAAACGAGGCGACCTTTCTGCGAGAGTCTGCAAACTGTAATGGAGGGCGATTGTTTCATGGAGTCTTAAGGCCTAGTGCCCACGGCCATGACGGGCTCCGCAATCGGAATTCCGCAGCGGAGTCAGTCACGGCGCCCCCCCCCAGAGACACCATACTTCCTTCCGGATCCGCTGCTCCGCATCCCGTGCCGGCGCGCATGCACAGTACAGCGCAGGATGCTCCGGCAGCGTCACGCAACCCGCCCCCCGCAGCATCACGCGACACGGGTGTCGGTGGGCAGGGAAGAGTTTTCACGCTATCTACCGCTGTGCTACAGCGGAATATAGCATGACGGACGGCTTCCATTGCATACGCCAGCGGCAAATAGAACATGCAACGGGTGATTTCACGAGGCGGAATTCCATACAATGAGCATTGTGCTATTAGGTTCAATAGAACCCAATAGCTGCGAGCCAACACCGTTGATTTCACCCGTGGCCTTAGTGTTTAGTGATGAAGTCGCCTTACACCTTTCGTGCAGTTATCAAAAGTAATGGCAGAATTTGGGGAGGCAAACCCCCTGTCTATGTGGAGCGTATGTGCGCCTCCCCTAAGGTGAATGTGTTTTCAGCAATAATCTGTACGGCCCCTTTTCCCCATGCGGAAACAATCACGGGGATTTCGTACACGGACAGATATGGCTTCTGCCGCAGCTGGATACGCTACATGTGTGGCACGAACTTGACTGCAGGCTCGATGTGGAGTGACAAAGGGGGCGACACTGATCACCTCTGATGGGGAAAACATTTTTGATGTTGGCAACAAAACTTTTTGAATTTCCATTTCCAGTGATGCCAAATTTCTGTATCTGAGTGTCATTAAATGGAAGTTATGAGGGTCTCAAATTGGGAGGATCATTTGTAATAACTGTGTACAACTAAACTTTTTAAAAACTTCCGACATGTCAGAATCTTTGATCGTTGGAGGTCCAAGTGTTGAGAACCCCCCCACTGATTGCCAAAATGAACACGGTAAGAGTTCATCTGAGCTCTGTGCCCATTCAGCTGTTTCAATACGATTCAGAGGGGTGTAGAAAATCTATGGGGCCCATACACTCTTTGCAATGACAGCCTAACTGGCAGAGCACTCAGCTGAATGCTACTGCCCATTCATTTCAGGGATCATTGGGAGCCTCAACAGCTGGACTCCCACTGATCGAAACTTCTGACATAGGAGAAGTTTTTAATAAGTTTAGTTATACTTTGAGGACAACCTCAAGCAGTGCTCTAGGTAACCGTTTCATGTGTGAAACACTCCAGGAGTCCAGGATACCAAGTGCAGCAGATGAAGGGCGCTGATAATGGTTCTCAAAGGGGGGTTATCCAGGGCTTTAAAAAACTGCTGACCTGGCCAATGCCTGGTGAGCCAATCATACAGCTGTTTGCGGGGTCACAATGCTCTGGCCTATGCTGCATATCTGTGTATATTTAGTATCGGCTGTACCTCTGGTATTCCTGCTCAGTCTCATTCACTTGAATTGGAGGAACCTACCATAATAAACTATACTAGCGGGCAGAGCCCCTACTAACGGTATGGAGCTGTGCCTGTAAAATAACGAATGGCCCCATCAAACAGCGGGTGTACAGAGTCACTTACCACCATATTGATTGTCTACCCCAAGTAAAGACCATCAGTTTTAAAGTCCAGGAAACCCCCTTTAAACACAATTTAAAGATTAAGGAGTTTAGGAGGGCACTAGACGTCTTTCTAGAGCACTATAATATTAGAGGATATAGACATTAAATGACCAGCGGGGTTGTTGTTCCGGGTCTTGGAGTCAGGTAGGAACCTTCAAAATGTTGATCCAGGGATTATTCTGACTGCCATTATGGAGTCGGGAATTTTTTTCCCCAAAATGGGCTAAAAATTGGCTTCTGCCTCATTGGGGTTTTTTGCCTTCCTCTCGATCAACAAGGGAGTTGAGACAGGCTGAACTAGATGGCCATTGTCTTCATTCAGCCTAACATACTATGTTCCTATTTGGGTTCACAAATAGTTGTCCCCATTGTAAGGTTCTTCGAGCAGCGCGCTGACAAATGAAGTAGGACCCCTCTCCCGTACCAGTGCAGATTATAGTACCGCTGCCCTCCATAAACCAAACCTTGTGCTCTTTTAGGCAACGTAACCCTTTACAGTCTACAGGCGTCAGCGGGATGATTACCGGTGGTCTCTGACCTGTTTCAGCTGCTCTCGGAGCCGTTCCTCTGTGACACCGAGCGCTCTCATCCCCCTGGCTCGGCAAGCTGCCTGCAGCTCTTTAACATTCAGGGTGTCCACTCCTTCGTCTGCAATCAGCTGTCACCGAAAAAGACAAAAAGCCGTGTAACTGCGAGCATTTTACAGGGACGCCGACGGACAGGTCTTTTTCTGCTAAAGCAAATGTTAGATATTAAAAGTTCTAGACATTCATTAAAAAGCTCAACTGTTCTTGACATGGTTTAAAAGGACAGCTACTGAACTTCTATACTTTAACCCTTTCAACGCTACGGGACTTTGGGCCTTGAAGACCAAAAGAAAAACCACCCACCTTTACAGAAACGTGGATGATAGGAATATAAAGGGGTTATACCAAGATTACAAGTTATTCCCCATCCCCAAGATAAAGGCGATAACTTGCCGATTGTGGGGAGGTTCACAAATAAGACCTCCAGCGATCATGAGCATGGACTCCCGTGTCCCACTCTCCTGTCACTGCGGTGGTTGCTTCTTCCCCCACAATGACATCACAGTAAATAGAGCGCTAGCCTAGCATGCATGGTCAGCGCTTTATTTATTTCAGCAAGGCTGACAAATACCCAAGTGGGTGCGCCTCTTGACTATCTCCGCAGTCCCACTGAAAGTGGATGGAGCGCTAGTGCGTTTGCGTGACCAGCACTCCATTCAGGCTCCTTCTCATTGTGAGGAGGGTGGGATGGGGGTTCAGTGAGGAGAATAGGGGACCCACGATCGAGATTGGCGGGTATCCCAGAAGTGAGATCTCCGCAGATCAGTAAGTTATCCCCTAACCTGTGGATAGAGCATAACTTGTAATATTTGTAGAACAGCTTTTTTGTTTTTCTTTTTTTAAAGGTAGTGGTGTAAATTGGAATATTAAGGCTACACAGCCACTTAAGACCGTGACAATGGTCGCACAACTAAAAATTGTTGTGCAGCCATGCGACCTTGCACGGTCATTGAGGTCAATGGGTTTGCAGTGTGAATTACAAATGGCCATGACACACAGGTTTCAAAAAAATCCAACCCATGCCTCGCATCATGACCACATTCACCTCAATGAGAGTGTGAGGTCCTATCAAAGTCACCAACGTAACCCTAGCCCAATGCACTAGGGAGAGGGAAGCTTATTCCTGGAGACCATAGACACCTCGCCCCACTAGATTGGGCTAAAGTTATATGGTAATTCTGGCTGCGATAGGGGGTCACACCACCAAAGATTGTTATACAGCCTTGCGACACCTCACTTTCATTCAGGTCAAAGGAGCCATGAGATGTGTGTTGCAAAAAAAAAAAAAAGCCCACCACACATCAGGGTTAGATTTTTTTTATACCTATGGCCATTTGTGGCTCATACCGCAACCCCGTTGACCTCAATGACACTGCAAGGTCACAGGGCTACATAACAATCTTTGGTCGTGCAACCCCTATGTTGGCCAAGGTCGTCTTGCAAACCTAGCCCAAGAAGCAGCTGGAAGATCTCTCTGGTGTCGACTGTCCCCAGGAATAAACTAAGAATTGGGTTGTTTGATATATAACCTGCTGAAGACTCAATCGCCGACGTCAGACGACTCACCTTATCATCCGCCTTAATGGACCGGAGTTTCATGGTCAGCTGAAAGCGCAGGAAGTTATTGGTGCCGATGGACTGCAGCTCCAGGAGTTTGCAGAGAGCCACGAGCTGAGGCCGGGTCAGGTTATCGAGGGTCAGCTCATCCTCAAACAACTTGGAGAAGCGCACAATCTCCTCATTACTGGGCCTCTCGCCAGTACTGCGGATCTGAGGGCAAAGCAAGATTTGTCTGATTACAATGCTGTCCCCTTAGGTGTGCCGGTCATTACAGGAAGGTGGATTAACCACAGTATTAATAGCCACGGATATACTCAATCAAGCCATGCACATCACATTCTGGCTGGGTCAGGGGCTAGGAAAACACATACCAGCCGCAAAGAAATGCTGTATTATCTTATCTAGCTTTTCATCACCATTATGATAAAAGAATCAAGTTGAACATGAAAGGAAGTATGCAACAAATTGTACATTGAGTTACTTATACCATATTACAAAAAAATACATATATAATTTTTTTTTTTTTTATAAGACGGAGTCAGAAAATTTCTAACGACTTCATCAAAATGGGACTCTTGATGCCACAGCCCCAGCAGGACCCTGTTAGTGAATGGTGAAGCGCTGATTCAGAGCACATACAATACAAATTAGTATAAGAACCTAATCAGCAGAGAATGCAAATTTCAGAGTGAACGTGTAGTTTGCAATTTGGCACGATCACCTTGTTGGACCCGTGTTCATTCCAGGAACTTTCACGCGGATCGGTACCTGAATCTCCTGCAGACGATGGTGGATGACTGCCTGGATGATCTGCTCCCATCATGCTTTTACTCTTGCTCTTACAGGGGCCAAATTACAAAAGTTGAAATCCTGGTTTCGGGGGGGGGGGGGGCAGGGGGGGCCCAGGGTCCCGTGTAGTGCACCCATGACTTCCTATTCCAGTATGCTATTATTTCAACATTAGACACCAGTACTGAGATATAGCGCTGGATACGGATGTGGCGTCAACGCGGATAAGACTAAATAACGGAACGCAAAAATGCGCAGTATACACAACAATGGCAGATGGGGGAAGATGCCACCGTTTATCTATAACGGTCAAGGTAGGTATCCTGTTGTGCATGGTTGGCACGTCGCTGCACCATATGACATGTAGTCTGTATGGCTCCCGTTGTAACAGTGAGTTAGAAGGTCGCACCCCGGCCAATGTCAATGCCGATAATCATGCTACACAGATGTGAAAATCTGCACAGTATCAGCAGTGGTCCGCATACACATTAAAGGGAAGGGGTCCATCAGAAAATGACCTATTACACAAATATATTTAAGAATTTTTAGTGATTTTTTCATTTCCAGTCACAACCTGTATTTAAAAAAAAAAAAAAAATTCCTAAAATCCTGTATTTTGCACACTAAGCCTAAAATTACGCCCCTTTTACACAAAATGAAAATCTGACGACTCTCACTGGCCCGCACTCTGGCAGCGGCTCTGGGACGCGCGACTCTCACTGGCCCGCGCTCTGGCAGCGGCTCTGGGACGCACGACTCTCACTGGCCCGCGCTCTGGCAGCGGCCTGAGGCCGCGCGACTCTCACTGGCCCGCGCTCTGGCAGCGGCCTGAGGCCGCGCGACTCTCACTGGCCCGCGCTCTGGCAGCGGCTCTGGGACGCACGACTCTCACCGGCCCGCGCTCTGGCAGCGGCTCTGGGACGCACGACTCTCACTGGCCCGCGCTCTGGCAGCGGCTCTGGGACGCACGACTCTCACTGGCCCGCGCTCTGGCAGCGGCCTTAGGCCGCGCGACTCTCGTTTGAAACTGTGAAGGACATGTGCCCAAGATTCTAGATTCCTATGTGAACGATGAGGGTTTAAAGTGTCCGACAAAGGGACGAGTCGATGCTGATTTTTATGCAGGGTGAAACTGAACGATGGTAGAGAAGCGCCTAATTCTCGTTCATCCAGTCTCTGATAACCATTCCATGTAAATGGAGCACTAGTCTGTCGCTTCCTGATCTGTAGAGCCGTCATCTCCCTAACATCACAGGCAGGATTACACTGAAAGGTGACACCTATATGCAGATAACACAGGATCCACCTTTACAGTAGGTGATCAGCTGTGACCATCTACTCCCTCCTTCTGGTAAAATGCCCACCGTACAGGTCACAGAGCATCTCCCATGCAAGTCAGAGGGCCCCCTCCTGGCCATTGTGCCGGAAGAAACTAAATGACAAATTAATCATCATTTGCCATTCAGTCGCTGGCATCATTTACACTGATTGATTATCGTTCAGATTTCTGCGATCCAGCAAGAATCTGAGCGATGATCCGCTTGTGTAGAAGGGCCCTTACGGTCCACGGTAGTGGAAAGCAGAAGAATAGCGGGACACGGAGTGTGGTCTGGGAAGTGTGATCTTGTGCCCGGGTCTACAGACGCACACCGATGCATTCTAAGAACGAGCTCTTTATACAGAAACCACTACTAAAGTGGAGGGTGCATTAACATAGGCTGAGAATCAGGCCACTGTAACCAGATTGATAAAGCATGCTGTCTGATCAACTCTATTGGTACGATCAATCAATAATACAATAATCTGCCCCCAGAGAGCCATCACTGGACGGCTGTAGATGTCACCGTTCACACTGGCAGACGAGCAGATTAGGCTCACATAAGCTAGCAGAGCAGCTGACAAACAAGCATCTGATCTTTTGCACCCTGACTGGGGCTGACCATCAGGGAAACTAACATTTAAGGAGATGAGAGAGCCTGAAAACTGGCTTGTATGAATGCACCTTAAAGCAGACACCCTTTACCTAGGATGGTCATCTAAAGTGCCCAAATCCTCGGTAAATGAAAGTCCTCTAGGGTGCACTTACAGGGGCGAGTGCGGTATCCGTTTGAGAAACTCAGACTACTATCGCACTTGCAAAGCCGTGCTTTTTATAGGAGTGTAGTGCGTTTTGTAAGAAACACACATTGCTTTGCTGCACTTGCAATTTTCATGTATGTGCAAATCGCTCATTATACCGTAGAGGAGTGAAAAAACACATCGCACTCGCATGTACAAGTGAGCGTCACTTTTTTTTTGCACTCCCATTGGAAAGTATGGGCGATTCTTGAACAGAATCACCCCAAAACAAAACTATTTTTCTGACTGTGTATGGTTTTTCTGGCTTTGGCTCACAATTCCCAGTCATTGTTACAAGACTCGTTTAAAAAGTCTAAAGGACGGTCAACCCCCTTTGTGTCATGCCCGTTTAAGGGGATATGTTAGTTTCTACTGTATAGAAAGAAAAGAAGTACAGTTGACGAACAGAAGAACACTAAGCCTGGAATGTTGCAATATGTTAAGCCTTTTCCTTACTTACAACAAAGAAAAACCGTTCGAACTCTTTAATACTATTATATTCACAATGTTTGCATGACGGTACACAATGAACACACTTTGTAAACTGTAACCAAATATAATCTGTAAAAATTAAAAAGAATTAAAAAAAAAAGTCTAAAGGCCCATTTACACATAACAATTATCGCTCAAAATGTGTTCAAACGATTGAAAATTAGCGATAACCGTAAGGGCCCCTGTCCAAAGCGTTTTTAAAATTGCGTTCCCTGCGGTGATAATCCAGACCGCGGGGAGCGCAATGCACGCTTTCCATAGCTTTGCTATGGAAAGCGCAGCCCCCTGTCCACGAGCGGAGAATCATTGCAATTCTCCGCTCGCAGCTGGCAATTCGCAGCATGCTGCGAATTGCCGTGATTCTCTGCGGTCAGCCTATTTGCCAGATAGGCTCACCGCAGAGATCCGTCTGCTGGCTCCTGCGGCAGAGATTCGCCGCGGGATTTCGCAACGCCCATGGACAGGTGCCCTTACATTTAAACGCTGCCATAGTGCACTTTGTCAGAACGAGGTTTTTAAGGTGAACTTAAAATCCATCGTTCAGCCGCAGAGAGATAGTGTCTCTCAATACACCACATGCTGTGTTCTCCATGTGAGTCGGCAGATAACATTGTAATTTGCTGGCAGACAGGAGAACAATGCAGCTGTGTGCAAAGCTGGGCATGTGATTAAATCACACACTGGGCTCTGCAAGCAGCTCATGGAGGCCCTTTTACATGCAAATGATAAAGTGTTAATGCCCATTAACACTTTATGCAAAAAGATCACTAAACCTGGCGATCATTTGAAATCTTTGTATGTAAATAGGCCTTCACACTGACATGCAGGAATGCTGCTTCCAATAGAAGTGCTGGACAGGTATTGTTCCATCTTCCCATATTTCCCAGAAGAGCATGGATGGCCTTAGAAGTCTCCCCACAAACCTTCTAGGTGCTCTCCTTAAGGAGAAACGATACCCTTCCCGACCCACTATTCTTGCATCGCTGCAAGAGAAAAAAATTGCACATGTGAAGAGACCAGTTAAAAACAACAGGTTCTTTCCCTGCGCCTCTCACAAGGCACAGAACTCGTGCAAGAAAATAATCCATGTAAAAGCATCCCAAGGCCTCATGTCCATGGAGAAATTCGGGCCCGCAGCGGATTCCACCTGGCCCCGCAGACCTGAGGCCTTTAAATACATTATACTCACCTGTCCGGATGCTGCGGGGCTCTCCTCCGTTGCGGCAGGATCTTCTTTCTTCTGCACAGCGGATGCGCTCGGCACACTGGCCGATGTGACGTGAGCATGTGCCATGTTTTGTTTTTAAATCCCCTGCTTTCCCGTGGTCCGCGGCACAGACGCAGTAACAGCTGCGGACGTGTCGCGGATCCAGACTGCTACCCTAGGCTTCAATGGAAGCCTGTGAAGCTGTCCATGCGGGAGTTCCACAGAAAACGGAGCATGCTGTGGGTGCTTTCCTGCACACGCGATCCGCACATCGGGGGGGGGGGGGGGGAGACATCCACATGTATTGAATTACCAGCGGGTGCCCAATGATTCTCTATGGGGGTGGATCACGCGTGCGGGAGACCGCGCAGATTTTTAAAATCTAATTTCCCCGTGGACATTGGGCCCAAGTGTTAAGGCGGTTAAAAGAAGGAGAGGTCTGTAAACAGAGGAAAATAAGGTAAAGTCTGCAGACACCGTGCAGCTCTGCTGGGATCTGACCTTTACCCACAAACCTGAATTAGTATAGAATTATTACGGCTGAACTAGATGGACATAATAGGTCATATGCGAGTCTGAGTGCAGTTAAACCCTTTTCCAGGCCTTACCTTTTGAAAAAAGCTGGAAAACTCAGCAGCGACGTCCCCTTTGGCTGCTTTGTTCCTCAGTGCCATCTCCTCAATGGTGTCCTGCAAGAACTTGGCCAACTCCAGCTTCACTCTCAGCTCCTTCTTCAGCCTTTCCTCCTGGAGTGCAAGTAAGACAGCAGTAATATTACAATACAGCATTCCTCCTCCCATCCTACATTTTTGGGAAGGTGGACATAAAAACCTTGCTTTCTGACAGAAACAGCGCCACACCTCTCCACGGACCATGTCCGGTATTGCAGCTCATCTCTATTCAATGACTAATTGCAGTCACAGCCCACAGACAGAAGTGGTGCTACTGCACTGAAATCTCACCACTACTTTAGGGTGCAATTTGGTTGGGAGTTGCATTAAATTTAGGCTTTGGGATACTTTGTAAGCTGTCACATATTGTGACGTAAGTTGCCAAGACGCAAGTCTTACATCTAATTCTAGGCTGGGATAGTAGCTTGCGATTTGTGACCAAAAATGCAGCCGGTTAGGAGTCCCTCTTACCTTCTTTGAAGTGGTCTCAAATGTGGAAGGCAGCATATTTGGAAACAGCTTCAATACAACTGGCAGTAGGAACTCCATGAATGGGACAATGATGAAGACGAGGAAGGGGACCAGACGGAAGAGGTCGGCGCATATCCTCAGGAACTGCAAGAGATAAGCACTAGTAAGGACTTGCATCAGCTGCCGGCCCAGTCATATACCATCTGAAAGCATCAATATTAGTAAAGTCACACAAAAAAAATGGGCCCATATCGACCAATAAGGCCTCATGCCCACGGCCGTGACGGACTCCACCGGCAGAATATCGCAGAGGAGTCAGTCACGGCGCACCCCAAAACCCCCATACTCACCACTCCAGATCCGGTGTACGTGTCCCGCATGGAGGGCCGGTGTGCATGTGCAGTACAGCGCCAGAAGTGGCAGATGATGCGGCTGGCGGTGACGTGTATTCACGGGATACTTCCCATGCTACAGCGGAAGTGTAGTGTGACGGCCGGCTTCTACTGACTACAATGGAAGGCGGACGCACGTATTCCCACGGTAAATAGAACATGCCGCATTTTCTTTCACGCTGCAGAATTCCGCAACATGAACATTGAGCTATTAGGTTCAGTAGAGCCCAACAGCTGCGGGGCAACACCGCGGCAGAAATCTGGCCGTGGGCATTAGCCCTTAAGCGGTTATCTTTCCTGTAAAAAAAAAAAAAAAGTAGTAGTAGCTTACAATGAAGAAAGCCATATGAGAATAGGAGGAGCAAGAACCCCTGTAGGAGCAGCTATGATACCCACTCCGCTTCCTCAAAAAATAACACCGAGTCAAGAAATGGCTGAACACAAAGTTTCTCAGTGAAAGCTTCTATCTAGACTTGTGTAAAGCCTTTACTACACTCAGCCAAGAAAATGACCTTCCCGACAACTACTGCCACTAATCTTTGCTGTTCTGGCAGGCTCTAGACAGAATCAGTCTCCTTCCCCCTCTGGCAGCTGACAACACGGTTCCTCCCTAAAGTTATAGTCACAAGATTGACTTATCACTTATCTGTAAGAAAAGATGACAGAAGTCTAATCAATGAAGTGGTTGGGGTGTCTCATCACCGAGACCACCAGAAACTCTGCGAACGGTGGTCCCGTGTCCCCCTCTTTACCTCACTGCAACCCCCCCGCACTGATGTATAGACTGAATAGCGCAGCAGTCACACATGTGCCGTGCTGCTCCATTCATTTCAATAGGGGCTGATGGAAACAGCCAAGCGCTTGAACTCCACCATCTCCGGCAGCCCCATTGAAAATGAATGCATGCACGACCACCGCTCTATTCAATCTCACCTCCACTCCACCAAACAGGCTTACCACCCATCCTATGGATAGGAGATAGTCAATCTTGAGAATACCCCTTTAATGTCATTGCTCTTTCCTGTTTTTTTTTTTTTGTTTGTTTTTTTAAAACACACAAGTAAATAACCAGCATTGCCTGATTTTTCTTATCACTACAAGTATGCCTTTAAGGGTGCCTTCACACTTTGTGGAAACGCAGCAAAACCACAGGTTAGAGTTACTGTACAATTACAACAGAAAGTCTGCTGCGTTCGTTTCCTCTACATGAGGAGGATGTCATTTAATACCCTTCACTTTAATAGTAAACGCTTCCGTATTGTGTGAACGCATCCTAAAGGGGTATTCCCATTTGAGACTTCCTTTCAGCCAGACACAAAAGTAGTCTTGCATATTCATGAGCTGCAGCCAGGCCACACCCTCCAACCAATGATTGCCTATGGAGAAAGAGCTGCTAGACAGCAATCAATAATTGGCTGGAGCGGTGGGTGTGATTAGCCTGCAGCTCATTAATATCAGAGACTACTTCCTGTAGTCCTATATGCATGTGTTGCTCCTGATAAAAGGCAAGTTTCTCCAAAACTCCTGCACAGATCCACAGCAGACATATCACTGTAATCAGTGTGACAGGCGCTACCTTGTGCTGCCATCAGAGTGGTGCAAAAACATGGAGACAGTCTCCAACACTGGAAACACAAGATCCCTGTAATCATTTCTCACTACACTACTAGTAATGCGCTGACAGCCAGCAGTATACGGGTGTACGCCCCATTAGCTGCCATCAATCAGATACGCTAGACGACAACACATTGCAGATCCCCCGCAGACGCCAGACTTTGTATCACAGTATCTTGGCAGCCGGTCCTGAGAACAATTAGTAAACGAGGTGTGGGTGACTCATCAGCCGGGTGCAGACATGTCACCAGGGAGGACGCAGCGGCCAGGGGGCGTCCGGGGATAAACCGGGACACCATGTTCTCACCTCTAAAGGTTACGGCTCTCAGTGAGAGGAACAAAGGCATCTTGTAGATATCATGCCTTCAATGAATAACAAGGAGATGCGGCGTTACAGCCAGCTGTCAGAGCTGCTGAGAGCTCTTCATCAGGCCGTAGCTTTCCCTAACCTGATGAAGAGGTCCATGTAGCCTTGAAAGCTTGCTGCAACATTATTTTATTTCGTTCGCCATTAAAAGGTATCAGATGTACAGAAAGCTCCCCCAGCCTGGGGGCGCCCCCGCCACAGAAATGTCCTTACGCATTTTATAACCTATCAGTGAAATGATCGTTCATTAGGTAATCGTCCATTCCATGGTTGTTCAACTACCAATAGACTTGTATCTAATTTAGGGCTACAATAACGGGGTTGTGCCAAATCAAAAAGTTATCCCTTAGCCACAGGATGAATGTACTTGTACGTGGCAATTTCCAATGTGTCCGCTGAAATGAATGGAGCAGCGGAGCTCAAAAGTGACCAACAGGACATTCATGTGAGGAACGTCAGAGCCGCTGCCCTCAGGATCTGTGCAAACTCTGAGAAATACAACATTGTCCCCTATACTAAAGATGGGGGGGGGGGGGGGTAACATTCTATATTGGCTAAACCCCTTCTCTTCAAACTTTTTAGAAGTGGAAACCAAGTAGTAAAGCAGACTGCATCTCCTAGTAAGTGGTGCCAGACCCCCACATCATAGCCACTCATTAAAAATGTTAATGAGAGAACCGCAGAGAACTGTCAAAAACAACAAAACACCAACCAATGTTGTCCTGATGATCACCAACAACATGGCAACCCACCACAATGCAATACAAAATACAGACCCCCCAAAGTGCACCATTGTCATATGGGGATATAAACCCACTCCCTGCTGGTGCCATTTCTGCATTACCAACCCTGTGCGATGCCCATTGCTGGATAATGCCAAACACACCGCTAGACCGTTTAACAGATCCAACATGGCGGCTGCCAATGGAGTTCTTCTCTGGCTCCATAACTAGGCACATCAGACATCTGGGAAAGCTGTGTGGATGCCCAGTCCGCTCCATCCCTTCTTTCTTACCTGTCTCCTTTCCCGTCGAGATAAAATGCTCCCGTTGAGGATGTTCCACATCGTTCTGGCTGCAATTTTGGTATCGATCCAGAGGAGCCGGAAGCCATGATAATAGTGCTTTAACTCATCGATAACCCGCTGTCCTATAGACTTCTTGACGGTCTCCACCTCTGTATTGGGACTATACACCGGGCCGCCTTCTTCCAGTTTTTTATTTTTGTCCTTCAAAGACTTGAGCGATTTTTCTACCATAGAGTCATCGAACAGGCGGCCCGAAGAGTGCAAACCGCGCACCGCCTCGTACTGGAGTCCCAGGCGGCCGGCCACTCCTCCCCATGTCGGCGACGGATTGTGGACTCTGAAATAGCTTCTTTCCGTTCTGGTAGTCCATGAAAACCCGTTATTCCCGTCTCTTAGTGAAATGTAAACCGGATGGGCGGCAGTGCAGCTCCGAAAGTAAGAACTCCTGGGTGCAAGAGGAAGATGGAAACAAGGTGATATACAAGTAGTGGAGAAGGAGCAGCAATGTGCCTGAGCGTCATAACAGGATCCCACCTGCTCTCATAGGTTAAAGGAACTGTCCTATCAGGTCCCACCTAGAGGTATACGGATATTATCGGGGGCGGGGGGGGGGGGGTGAATTGCAAAAAAAGTTACTTTTTTTTTCCAATTTATTTTATATTTAAAGTTCTCTAAAATAAAGTAAACGGTTTTGGTTATTTTGACATCTCAGGCTTCTGTAGCGGTGATTGCAGTGGCTATTATCAGGAGCTGCACTCATGTGAGGACTTTTGGAACCCCAATTCTCAGAACCAGACGAGGTCCCAGCAGAAAGACCCCCATCGAGAGAAATATTTCTGGGAATGATTTTTTTTATCTTGGTACGACCCCTTTAAGTTCTCCTTCACACATTTTAGAAGTGAAAACCAATAAAGTAAATCAAGATTCCCCCCCCCCCCCCCCCCCCCCGTGAAAGATACCGCCCCCGCAGGCCCCAGCCCGACCCTGCCCCCCGCAGGCCCCAGCGGCAGCCCGACCCTGCCCCCCGCAGGCCCCAAGCGGCAGCCCGACCCTGCCCCCCGCAGGCCCCAAGCGGCAGCCCGACCCTGCCCCCCGCAGGCCCCAAGCGGCAGCCCGACCCTGCCCCCCGCAGGCCCCAAGCGGCAGCCCGACCCTGCCCCCCGCAGGCCCCAAGCGGCAGCCCGACCCTGCCCCCCGCAGGCCCCAAGCGGCAGCCCGACCCTGCCCCCCGCAGGCCCCAAGCGGCAGCCCGACCCTGCCCCCCGCAGGCCCCAAGCGGCAGCCCGACCCTGCCCCCCGCAGGCCCCAAGCGGCAGCCCGACCCTGCCCCCCGCAGGCCCCAAGCGGCAGCCCGACCCTGCCCCCCGCAGGCCCCAAGCGGCAGCCCGACCCTGCCCCCCGCAGGCCCCAAGCGGCAGCCCGACCCTGCCCCCCGCAGGCCCCAAGCGGCAGCCCGACCCTGCCCCCCGCAGGCCCCAAGCGGCAGCCCGACCCTGCCCCCCGCAGGCCCCAAGCGGCAGCCCGACCCTGCCCCCCGCAGGCCCCAAGCGGCAGCCCGACCCTGCCCCCCGCAGGCCCCAAGCGGCAGCCCGACCCTGCCCCCCGCAGGCCCCAAGCGGCAGCCCGACCCTGCCCCCCGCAGGCCCCAAGCGGCAGCCCGACCCTGCCCCCCGCAGGCCCCAAGCGGCAGCCCGACCCTGCCCCCCGCAGGCCCCAAGCGGCAGCCCGACCCTGCCCCCCGCAGGCCCCAAGCGGCAGCCCGACCCTGCCCCCCGCAGGCCCCAAGCGGCAGCCCGACCCTGCCCCCCGCAGGCCCCAGCGGCAGCCCAACCCTGAAGACGACGGACACGTACCTGTGATTTATTAACCGTAGAGAAGTGCAGCCGAGACAGACACGATCTGAGAAAAGACCTGAAAAACAAAACAAGACGCATCAACCCTGCACTGCAGCCATTTCAATATACCGTATATACTTGAGTATAAGCCCACTTTTTTTTATACTGAAAAAGCCCCCCTTAACTTATACTCGAGTGAAGGTCCCATGCACTATTGTTTTCAATGGGGCTGCGTCTGCTGCCGGCAACCCCTGCAGTGATTTTCGGGGGAAGAGCTTTAAATATAAGCCCTTCTCTGAAAAATCATCCCTGCAGACCATTGCATCCAATGGGGCGGCTGGCGGCAGCAGCCACGGCCCCATTGAAAGCAATGGGAGAGCTTTGCGATCCTCTGCCACAGCTGTGACAGCTGCAGTGGGGGGGATTCTTATCCTCTTGTATAAGCCCACCCTAGGCTTATACTCGAGTCACTAAGTTTTCCCAGGTTTTTGTGGTAAACTTGGGTGCCTCAGCTTATATACAGGTTGGCTTATACTCAAGTATATATGGTACATGTAATTAAAGAGGTATTCTGGGAGAAATACTATTGATGACCAATCCAAGAATAGGTCAACAGTTGATTGGTCGGGGTCCGTCGTTTGGGACGCCAACCGATCAGCTGATTGTACTTGCTGACAGCGCCGGCCACTACACAGGGGTCAGAGCAGAAACTTCCACTGTCAGCAGGCATACAATCAGCTGATTGGTTGGGGTCCCAAACGACGGATCGCGGACAATCAACTATTGATTTTTCCAGAATACCCACTGCAGGGTGGGTCTGTCCCCTTACATATCTAAGCACACATAGAATACAGCAATCTCAGGTCCCTCCTGTAATGGACATATCACATGGCCACCATGGCCCATCTGGAAAGAAACAGTTATAACTGAAGGAGCAAAGCAAACATCCATTTATCTTACAGCTCCGAAGAAGACATCTCCTGGGTGAAATAACAGCACTAATGGCCAAACTGGACCCATTTCAGTGCAAAATGGGCAATGCCAATCATCTCCAGTGCCCAGAGTGTGCCAGGGAAGACGTCCAGGGAGCGAGAACAAAACTCTTCGCTGCAGCTGTTAAAACTGTGCTGCACTGTGTAAGGCCTTAGTCAGGCCAGCGTGTCGAATGTTTGGCCTATCATCCGTATGTGTCCTTGCGGTATCCATTTTTCTCGCATGCAAATAGAGTGGAAGGACCACCATTTTTTTCCGTGCGCACCCATTGAGGTGCATAGGCAGCTGGAAAACACTCCGAGTCAGAATCTCCTGGGGCCACTTTTTTTAGACACTTCCTATATAACAGGGGCTTTTTAATTATGCCCCTTTTTGAAGCACGCCGAGGCCATCTGCCCACGGCCGTAGATGTGAGTTGCACCCGAGGGACAGTCCAAACGCTGTCCAATACAGTCAGTGGGCAGCGCCGGTCTTACTTGTTGGCAGTGATGGCACATGCCGTGAGATTCATCACCCAGAAATGTCCAATCGGAATGCCACAAGGCCAGAAAACACAGATAGGCCTCCAAGTTGAATGGGCGGCTGCCATCCTTTTACACGGACTGATGAATTTGCCACAATGCTCATCGATCGACGATACAGGAAGATGATCAGCGCTGGTTTAACCCCTTAGGGACACAAGTTTGTTTGCTTAACTTCTCCTCCCCACTTTCAAAAAAAAACAAAAAAAAAACCCCTCCTATTTCCCCATCGCCATTGCGTTCCATGGCATCATGTGACCTACGTTTCTCCTCCTCTGCTGACCGCATATGCTAATCAGCGCGTCCATCAAGAGTGAGTGCATTACATTTATTATATATGTGGGTTCTGTTTTATGTGTTATGTTGCATTGCTTGAAAAAAAGTGTCCGTTGTACGCCGAAACGCGTTGCAATCAAGTACGGTATAGTTTATTACACCTTCTCCTGACATTCCTGCCCGATTTTCCCGGCGAGCGCGGAGTCCGTTTTTCTGTTTAGATCTTTAAAAAAAAGTAAACAAAAAAAATGTTGCCTTTTGTGCCGCCACCCCATGACTTATCTTTCCATTCTCCAGTGGTGTGCGAGGGGTCGGTGTCTGGAGAGACATCCTGGGGTTTCCATTGGTACCGTTTTGCAGCCTTTTGATCGCTTTTTATACATTTTTTTTGCTGGAAAATGGGTGACCAAAAAAATAAATAAATAGAAATGCAAATCTGCTGTCTGTTCTGACAGATCGGACCTCTATGGACATGGTGATACCAAGCAAGGTTTTTTTTTTTACTTTTACTATCCTTTTTTTCCAATAATTTTATTCTCCACTTATTTTTACTATTTTTTTTTTATTCCCCATTAGGGACTTAAACTTGTGATGCTTTGATCGCTTGTACCATATACTGCAATACTTTAGTATTGCAGTATATAGTATTTTTGCCAGCATTGTATCAAGACAGACAACGGGCCCATCTTAATAGGCAGAAGTACATGGCAGCATTCTTAGGTCTACATAGAACAGGAATCAAGGACACAGACCGGGTTCCTCAGTCATTGTGTGAGCACAGGGCACGTTTACACGGAACCAACGCTTGGCCAATCACCGTAAAGGTTCCTTGGATATTAAAAATTGCCTTTCGCTCCTTTTTCATTGCCCGCTATGTACACCAGTCATGCCCTCCGGCTCCTTCCAGTTACTAGCAGACGTTACACGGGTCATGTTCCCACACGATCTAACAGTTACCAGTTCCCACCAGTAAGTGAATGCCATTCAGATCTCAGAACTGGTATTTTAGCTTCATCTGGACGGGATGATGCAAGACTGAACGCTGCGAGTGCCGCCCCGTCCGTCCAGGCGATGCCATGCTGCTTCTTCCTACGGCAGTCGCGTGTCATTCTCCAAGGGGCGGCTATAAAAGGAAATCAGACGTAAGGAGAAGCTGCCAGAAGGAGCGAGTGCCACGTCTTAGGTTCCATCTTTCTGTGACCATTATGCCCCATTTACAGATTGATTCGCTAGTTGTTCGCACTCGTGCAGCGCGTTTAGACAGGCAGATCATCGCTCAGCCCTGCCCATTCTACGTAATTCACGGAGCGGGGGGGCGTTTAGACAATCGTTACGTGTAAATAGGCCTTTAGGCCCCCTTCACACGGGCAACACGGCATCGCCGCGAGAAAATAGCAGCGGTATTGCATCGCTGGTCTGTGCGATATCACTGCGTTTTCTCACGGGGGCTTGAAATATAAGCTCTACCCAAAAAATAAGCCCTAGCTGCAGGAAAGAAAAAAATAAAATGGTATACATCACCTAGAAGCGCTGTCCGGCGCGGCTGCAGCTTCCTCCTCCTAATCCCCGCCACTGCTCATCTGTTCTGGCCAAGGATTGAAAAAATCCCCGCCTCCTGGAAGCGCTGGCTGTGATTGGCTGACGCTTAGCAAATCAGAGCCAGCGCTCGATGAATGGCTGTGACTGGTTCATTGAGCGCTGGCTCTGATTGGCAAAGCATCAGCCAATCACAGCCAGCGCTTCCAGGAGGCGGGGATTTTTCAATCCCCGTCCAGAAGAGATGAAGAACAGTGCCGGGGACCGTGAGGAAGCTGCAGCGGCGCCAGAGATGACAGCACTTCTAGGTGATGTAAAGGCTTAGGTTAGGGCTTGGAAGTGTCGGATGGGACTCAATCACTTTAATGAGAGCCGGTTACACACTCCGGCACCTTCTTGGGTGAAACAGTACTGCGGGTGGCGCTATATCATACTGGATTACAGCGGGAATCTACAATGGAGGCTGCGGTGCAGATATAATAATGCTGAATATAGTGAAGCCGTAAGGGGCACCGGACAGCCGCCCACCGACTGGCGCTTGTGTTGTCACACGGCAGCAATAGTCGTTCAGAGAATGGAGGCCGAATGCGACGGCGCTGTCTTCCGGCCGCCTCCATTCACTGCAAGCAGGCCGTCGTTCCAAGATGAGCGACTACTTGCTGACACGACCGACTATCGCTTGGCTTCAGGTGAGCTAAAAACCAAGTGACTGACAGGTGAGGGATTTCCAGCTCAGCGCCCCATCGGCGGGCCGCACGGACACGGGACGACCATTGCCCGAAATCACTGCTTCCATCGAGGGCGCCGGGAATATTCACCCCGTGTGAAGGCAGCATTGATAGCAACACCCTGCAGCGGGATTGTACCTCCCCAGGGCAGCGCCTGCTGATGGCGGTCACACCGCAGGAGAGGGGAGAACCTGCTGATGGGTGGGGCTCACCGCTGATCTGGACAACGAGGGTCCGCGTCCTCCTCACTATGGGGGGGGGGGGTGTCACTGCACCCCTGAATGGCGCACTGCTCACGCTAGCCCAGCAGCATTCACCATCGATAGGACTGCCAACATATCGGAGTGGCGCCCGCTCGACCACTTCCATCAGCCCCATTGAGAAGAATGGTGACCGCACACGCTCAGCCAGCGCTCCGGGGACAGGCACTGGGTGACTAACATGTACGATCCCCCTACGGCTGGAGACATAGCGCCGCGCAAGGTCCTTGCTGATAAACATAACTGGGGTAGGTATTCCTGGCAGCCAATGAGAACACAGCTTTCATATTCTAGTGGCCCAGATTGGTTGCCGTGGGCAACTATTCTACACGCCCCA
This sequence comes from Eleutherodactylus coqui, assembly GCF_035609145.1. Lineage (NCBI taxonomy): Eukaryota > Metazoa > Chordata > Amphibia > Anura > Eleutherodactylidae > Eleutherodactylus > Eleutherodactylus coqui. Next base: position 54,634,106 of record NC_089843.1, read on the forward strand.
CACTGAACACATGGCCGGAGCCGCTACCCAGCGCTGAGTGTCGCTGCACAGATTATTCCGGATGCTCCTCTGTCCGGGACAAGAGCGAGGCAAGTACAAGTATCAGCAGAAAACCAAAAGGGGGCGCTATCGCTTCCTATAAGGCTGTGCTCACACTTCTGTCATACCAGACGGAAAGAGGTAGTGCAGCAGTCATGGCCAACCCTCCCGTAAACTACGGACAATGACCCCCAGCGGATGACATTTAGGCTGTGAATAGCGCCCCCCAGTGGTAACCAACCCTACTAGATCCCGAGTGACTGAGGGAATCCAACAGTAAGGGTTGTGGTACTACACAGCGCCACCACAGGAGAAACTGAGCATTACATCACTGTAACAGCCAGATGTGCCGGGTCCTCCAGAGCAGGAGACGCTCTTGCCTTCCGCCACAACAGCTACACATCCCGGCCTCCTCCTCACCTCTGCTGCTGTCTCCCCGGCTCCACGCATGCGGGGTACGGGCCCCCCAGGAACCCCTCGGCAGGCAGCCTCTCACCAGCAGGGCGGCCATGTTGTCAGGACGGGCGGACGATGACAGAATTACAGATCAGTGCCGGGGAAGAGTCCTGGCTGAGCGCTGCCCCATGTCCCGCTGCCAGAACTATCTCCGCCTCGGGCTCCTTACTGCGCCTGCGCAGAGTCATCTGCCGGCCGAGAGGCGGTGCCGCGTCACAACGTAATAACACGTGACAGACTCGCCTTGCGCTACAGCGGCCATTTTGGATTACTGGTCAAGTACTGAGGTGTAGGATCACGTGATCAGTTGACTTACTGACAAAAAGGTCGAATGTGGCAAAGGCTGGTAGAAAAGCGTGAGCGGCCATCTTGCTTATGGGCAGAGAGGAGCGCGGTGACATTGCAGATGATTGGTACATGAGGGAAGGGTCGTGTTCTCCACATGAGTCACTCTCCCCATTACACAACAGTCTCCGCCGGGGTTTCCATGGGATGTGTCTTTGGATTTCGTTTCCACAGCAGAATACATTGATACTATTTAATAAAATGATTTAATCAGGGTCTCTATGTTTTATATGGGGGAGATTTATCACCGGCGTAATAAACTTGTCAGTGGAAATGGCGCTAATTGTGTCAAAATGATCAATATGGGGCATGAAATACTTGGCAAACACACGCCAGATGTAAAACGTATTCAGACGGACGATCTTAACCCTTTCCAATTCCCTGTCTGACGTCTGAAGACATTCTGATTGAAGGCTGTACAGCTCCAATGTCAGAAGACGTCCGGCAGGGTATTCTTACTGTAGATTACTGGCCGCTCTGTTGTCGGGGGCGTCTCCAGCATGTTACATACCAGAGTACTGGCTCTAGCCAGCAGATGGCGCCATCGTATAATGGCAGAAAGAGAACGCCCCCTAGGAAACCCTGAATCCAAAATTGGATTGCAAAGGGTTAACGCCCAAGTTCTGTCTGAGTTTAGAAAACAATATAGGCGGAAATTTGCTGATAATGGCATTTTTAACACCGTCTGAATATAACTTCCCCCGCTGTAGGGTCCGCCTCTCACGGATTAGGCGCAGCACTGCCGCGCATCTCCATACAAACGTATGCCGGGTCCGACTTGGCGTACATTTCTAGTATAATTTACGCCGGTTTCTGTTGTAAATTATACATAAATCTGTCAAGCTGGAGCCCCGCCCCCTTCTTACAAGCCCTGCCCACTTTTTACAAAAATTGGGAGGCCAGCGCAAAAGCCGAATAGTTGTAAATTTTTGTGCAAATCCCCAATTTTAAATCGCAGCACTTCCAGCAACGCCTGTGTGAGGGCGCCCTGACCAAAATCACACTCGCCCGTGTGAATAAGGCCATGCAGTGATCCGCCATTACATTACTGCGGATTAGCTCATTATAATGGTGCCAGTCGGGCGTGGGACATATTAGTAATCAGGCTGGACTCACACGAGTGGGTCGGTTTCCAGCCGGTGACCCTGCGTACCGGCCATAGCTGTATTACGGATGATTGCGCGGCTCGCCGTTGGTCGTGTGCAGTTTTTTTTGTATTTCTGCGATTTTTCTTTCGCTCACGGAATACGTAATTCATATCCACGAGCGTGGAGGAAAATCTGAAAATGCATGCCTCTCAATGCCCGCGCCTAACCGCGGAAAGTCCGCCCGTTCGCTGTATCTGCAATTAAAGTCCGGTCGCTTGAGCCCGGCCTAAGTAACTGAATTTGACGCGTTGGAAGCAGGAATATTGGCAAGCGTAAGTTCTGCGGCCGCTCTCACGGGCACTTTGTACTGCGATTAACGCGGCGTTTCCAATGCCGCATTAATGGCGGTATAACGCTCCAATTGAAACCAATGAGGCCTCACAGACATGACCCGACCGTGGCACGGGATGGCATTTTCCAGTGTCGCGGTTTTCAGGCCCTGGCTGCGCTATATTTGTCCGTTTAGCGCACCTCATTCCGTTTATGGAGGCGAGAAGAGGAACTAAATCCTCCCCATTGATTTCAATGCAAAAAAGAGGAAACAAATGGAAAGCTTTCGGTTCGCTTCCGTTCAGTTTGGCGGCACGCGGTAGTCCTGCTTGTCCGGCTTCACTGTGGCACCAAAATGACGATGCGTGAAAACTCTGGGCAGGTCTCTTTGGAAGCGTTGAATACTGCTGGGATGCCAGTCATTTTGGCGCATAATATAGATGGCAGTTCCTGCTTCTGGGGTCACTGAAGGGAAGCACAGAAGTACAGATCGCAATGAGAGCTGAACATGTGTCCACGGAGTGATGCGCATTCACAACTATACAGGATTTGTCGTCACAAGAGGACTGAGATGCGCGGCCCGTCGTAACTACTGAATACCAATGCTGGGCCAAGCTGGGTGGGGGAGCTGAAGGTAATTAGAATTGCAGATTCCGCAGGCTCTTTCCGCCTGTGTGATAAGCAGCAATCTATTGCATTGCCTTACGCAGTTCCAATCATATTAGCGGGTCAGAGTTGCGTAATCCGCAAATGGAAAATAAAACACAGCATGTTCTATTTTACCGTAGATACACACGACACAGAGCCCATTGTTCTCTGTGGTCACGTGGGCTGCGGGTATACAGGTCACCGCTAAGCGATGGCACAGGAAATATAAACCAGGTGTACTGCACATGACCACCTTTGTGAGTATGTGGTCATGCGCAGTATAATTTCGCCGCCATACGCACGGTACTGGGCGGGTTCACAACTGTAAACCGCTGTGGGAGTCCTGCAGCTGTCTGCGCTTACGGCCACGTGGGCCCGGGCTCAGACAGATTTTAAAACCTGACAGCTATCAAAGCTGCAAACCCCTAGAGTTAGGCCGCCTGCAGACGAGCGGGTCAGATCCGGCGGCGAGAATTCTCGCCGCAGGACCCGACCCGAGAGCCTGCAGTGACGAGCGCGTACTCACCCGCGCCCGACGGCCCCGTCTCTTTCATGTGCCGGCTGCTGGGCAGCCGGCGTATGCGCAGACCGGAGCCGGGGCCGGGTGAGTGACGTATCTGTGCGAGGCTCTGCGAGCCCCACACAAAAATAGGACATGCCGCGGTTTGTTTGCCGCGTGAGATTTCGTGCGGCCAAACCGCGGCCGTCTGCATAGGAGTGTGTATTGTAATGCACTCCTATGCAGACTTTCAGTGGCGGAAATATCGCGGGATTTCCGCCCGTGTGCAGGCGGCCTTAAAGGAGGCAACAGATCACATCCTGTTCTGGTACCGTACACATGCACGGATGGTTTCATTAGGATAGGCCATATAGATTTCATTGTGGGAGTCTGAGCTCCGGGACCCCCACCGAGCAACAGAATGAAGATATAAGCTGCCCCTCTGATGCATTGGCTTACAAACAAACTTTTTTTTATCTAGGCACTGATAGCGGAGTGAAAGTTTTATGGTCCCTAAATTAATGTTGGAGGGGGGGGGGGGGGGACTTAACCAGATGCAAGGAGGAACATCTAATTCCCAAAGGACTCTGCCCCCCCTCTCCAACTGTAATTTAGGGACCATAAAACTTTCACTCCGCTATCAGTGCCTAGACAAAAAAAGTTTGTTTGCTGTTGCAGAATTCCTTTTAAGTGCAAACCAATCACATCCATATCTGTGCCTTGTCATAAGTATGTATGTTATAAGTGTGTATAAATATGCATGCCTCTTCAGATCCAATCCATTTAAGCCGGAAGAAGAACCCTGCGTCGGTTCGGAAGCTCGCTATTATTACATCATGTATTTTTGTTCGCCATTAAAAGGTATCATATCTACAAGATTACTTGGTTTCTCTCGCTGGGAACAATCACATTTTGCTCTACTGGCTAACACCGTACCAGATCGTTTTTTCATTATACTTAACATAGAAGAACTCCGTAAAGGTTTTGCATATCCAAGTGATCCTGACTTTGTTTTTTCGCCACATATTGTACTTCATTAAGGCTGCCTATCCACAGGCGTTGCAGATCTCCGCCGCGGGAGCCGCTGTCTGGGAGCAAGAGCCGGCAGACGGATCTCCGCGGTCAGACTATCTGACAGAGAGGCTGACCGCAGAGAAAGCGTGCATTGCGTTTCCTGCGGCCGCGGGGAACGCAATCCAAAAACGCCCATGGACAAGCAGCCTTAGGTGGTAAAAATACACAGATATGCGTCCTCCATTTTGGTAACAGGCTCATGCGCCAAAGCTGGGTAAAGATCCGTGGAAAAGGATTCAGTCGGGGACATCACCAGAGGCATACCATGATGGAAGGTGAAACTTTTTTTTACTTTTATGTGATCGTCGCTATTAGAGATGAGTGAGTATACTCGCTAAGGCTAACTACTCGAGCGAGTAGTGCCTTAGCCGAGTATCTCCCCGCTCGCCTCTAAAGATTCGGGGGCCGGCGGGGGAGAGCGGGGAGAGCAGGGAGGAACGGAGGGGAGATCTCTCGCTCCCTCTCTCCCCCCCCCCCCCCCCCCCCCCACAACTCACCTGTCACCGGCGTCGGCCCTCGAATCTTTAGAGACGAGTGGGGAGATACTCGGCTAAGGCACTAGTATACTCGCCCATCTCTAGTCGCTATCCATTGGATAGCAGTGATCAAGTGACCAGGGACTGCGTACCGCGGCCCCCACGTGAAATCTTCAGGCTCTTGGCTATGTTTAGTAGCCAGGAGCAGGGAGATTTTAAATTACCCTGGCAATCCATGTCTTTTGCGCATGTGTCCACCATTTTGGGGTAAGGTCCATGGATAAATTTTGAGGCCTTAGATATGTAATTTCATCTCCCATCATCGATATGATCCAGGGGAGATGAAACAAAACTTTTTTTTTTTACACTTTTTTTTAAAACTTTTACATGATGGCTGTCCCGGTGACATCTCCCTGCTCTCGGCTACTCATACTAGCTGGGAGCGGGGAGTTTTTAAATTTCCTGGGCCTCCAGGCCTTCTTCTCATTTGCATAACGTAATGACGTCTTGCGGGCACGTGCAGACGTGGACGTCAGGTTCTGGAGGATGAGAACACTGCGGGACATCGCAGAGGACGGGGGCGAGTACTCTTAGCACCCCTTATGGATCCAATCAGTGAGGGGAGCTAAATCTTCAACTTTTTAAAACTTTTCATTCACTTTAATGTGATCACCGGTATCCGGTGGATACTGGCAATTGCGTGACCAGGAAGTGGGCTTCCTGCGGCGCCCCTATGACAGATCCAGGTAGTCGACTACCTCTAGAAACTGATAGCATGGAGCTGTCACGTCCTCAGCCTGCAGGGCTTTAACCCCCAGAGGAAGCATGCTCTTATGGCCTTGGGGCTTAAAGCCCAGCAGGCCAGGACGTAAAAACACTATGGGCTGATCACTAAGAGGTTAAAGGAGTTTAATCTTGGGGCTCGGTAGCAGCAATCTGTACATTTCATCTGCCGCTCTGGACCCTCTTCATCCCGTGCAGCCGCCGATCTGCCGATGTGTTTACATGTATCACTTCTGCAGTAAACACAACAGACTGTTACCTACAACTCCCAGCACACATAGAGCTTATCTCCCAACCAGTGTAGTAGCTCCGCCCCCAGCTCCCTGGTCCTACAACTTACCAGCACCAACCTCCCTCTCACTGACAGTGCCAGAGAAAGCTGCTGGAGCCGACGGACAGAGCCTACCGGCAGTCTGAACTGACCGATACAGCGCAGTGCTTCTGCTCCTGTCCTCCCATCATGCACTGCTCACAGGATGTTGGAGACTATGGACGAAGCGGATGTAGCAAACGCGGACAAGATGTCAGAGGAAGCGGAGATATTTTTCAGGCCGAGGATCACATGACATAGTAAATTAAAGAGAGCAGCTAGACCGGGTCCAGTGACCCCATTACAGAATGACTTCTTGTGATGATGTACATGAGATTTTATATGTGAGTCTGTCTGGAGCGCCCCTTTAAGGCAGTACTGCCCCCATTCCTACTATCACCACTTTTTTCTAACTCTATGTCATACAGTGGTGAACACAGGGATTTACTTTCAGCGAATACCTCGGGGGATTTTACAAAACGTGATGTGCGCAGAGCCAGAAGCCTCACGGAGTACTGTGGAGGGAGCGGAATACAACCAGTGCATGATCCGACTCCCAATGCAGGAATGCCCCACTAGAGGGCGCACATTACCTATGTGGACAAACAGTTACATACTGTAGTATCCAGGATCACTTTAGTTAGGTGGAGACCTGGTGTCAGTGGGAGCCTGGGTGTAGTAGTACATGTGTCACCCTGTCAGGGCATTGCTACCAACACAATCAGTAAAAAAGGCCTCCGAACTGAATAGAACCCATTTATGTAAATCAGTTCATTTATATATGTGTAATTCCGGTCGCGTGAAAAAATATGCGGCATGTCCTACTTTGGTGCGTAGTGCACGCCAAAAAAGGCCAATGAAGTCAATAAACCTACATGCATATGAGGAAAAACATGCATATTCACAGCGTATTTGACATCTAAACAATTGGATCTTCTGTGGCGGGTTTTCCGCACGTAAATTTGCTGCGTATTTATATGCGCAAAAAAAACAGAACGAAATATACAATTTTCGGTTGCATAAATACTCTGCACATTTCGTGATCAAAACCCACGTATGACTGAGCCCTCAGTCTAGTCCATGTACAAAGCACTGTGGCTACAAGGCTGGAATCACACGTGCAGTTTTCAATGACGTTTTTTGACCCAAAGGGACCTTTCACACATGCAAAATATTTCCGCAATGACGCTGTCGCTATGGATTAGGGCACATAAGGGGTTAAAGTTTTTTTTTTAACTGATAACCTGTCCACAGGATAGGTCATCGATAGTTGATCACGACCCAAACGATCAGCTATTCGGCAAAACGCACAGGATATGGAGCTGATGCAGAGTGCTGTAACATGTAGTGGCCAGCGCTGGTAATTGCAGGCACAGCTATCCATGATTTTAATTGAATTACCAGCGCTGGCCACTACATGGATGGGGGGCGGTCTGCTTCCACTGTGTGCACTGTGCTTTGTCAGTGACAGCTAGTGCTCAAACAGCTGAACCGCCAGAGCCCTGAGGGGCAGCCCTCGCCCAATCAACTACTGATGACCTATCCTGAGGACGTGTCATTGATAAATATAGTCCTGAGAGTCCCTTTAAACAACCGGGATCAGAGGTCTCATTGATCCAAACTGTTACAGTGGGAGCTCAGCTATCAGCCACCAGCGGGCTCCTGGGGTAAATTAATGCAATCAACCTAACGTATGTCATAGTGCCTTAACCCTTTCCAATCCAATTTGTATCCTGGTTTTCCTAGGGGGCTTACTCTTTTTCTGCCGTTATACAACGGCGCTATATGCTGGCTAAAGCCAGTACTGCATGAGGTGACACGTTGGATAGGCTCCAACAGCAGAGAGGCTGGCAATATACAGTAAGAGAACCCTGACGGACGTCTTCCAACATCGGAGCTGTACAGCCTTAAATCATAATGTCTTTAGACGTCAGACAGGGGATTGGAAAGGGTTCTCCACATTCTGAGGCTTCCTAGCGTGATATCGGACCATGAAACTCGACTAGATATAGCATGTGTGCGATGTACCAGCAGATGCGTAGTGTTTTTCTCTAAAAACCGCCTCCCATCACTTCGGTGAGATTAGGATCGGAGGATCAGCAAGCGTTTCTTATTGTTTTCCATGGAAAACCTGTCTTCGCACTTGTGTGCACACCGCAGGCCGTGCAATGTGTTTTCCTGTCCCATTGAAAACGTAGGGTGTGCTACAATTTTTTTCTTGTGCTGCAATAGGGAAAGTTCCAGCATGGACTCCCTGCATGATTACGCAGGAGAAGTGGCTTGATAAAGGCCAATTATTGGCCAAAACGTTGCCTGATACTTGCTCGATGGAATAATAAAGTATTGATTTTTTGCAATTAACAACTATTCGCAGCAGTTTATGCTGCCACACTCGTTTATATTTGATCATACGGAGGTTGACAGTTCACAACCTGTTCGTGGCTGTTGCATTTTTTTATACTGAACGTGGTTCCTCCCTTGCGGGAGTTTTTGCCATATTTTGAGTGCTGCGGACCTACATATCTCTACGCAATGGGGAAAGGAGTCGCTCATGCGTATGACCCTATTCAAAAGAATGGAGTTTATATTTGCAACACATAAACTTTGTGTGATTTTCACAGCAGTGTGAGAGCGGCCTTATAAATATATTTATCTAAATATTAGGAGGATTACTAATATACCATTATTTTGAATTCTGCCACCTTTGTGAGCTCTCCTGTTGCTGTCCCACCCATAGACACCCCTCTGTACAGTGGGCATGAGTCCCTTCTCATCCATGCAGCGCCGTGCCCGGGAGTCACCTGACACACACTTCCATGTCTCAATGTGCACTCACATCAGTATTGTTATCTCTGGCTGTTGCAGCTGAGTGTTAGACCCCATTTACACTGATAGATGATCGCTCAAAACCACAGTTTGAGCGACAGTTTTGACCAATCATCTTTGCATAGTCTATAGTAGCTACTTAAGAGCTATATGCAGGCGCAGTGGGACACCGCTGTCACTCGGTGAATAATACAGCTGTTCTGCATAAGCAAACAGCTCTATTGTTCTCCGTGCTTACAGCTCGCGTCCCACTGTGAACTACCAGCAGGACACGGGCTGTAAGAATCTAATCAGTGCTGCCGACTGTAATAACAGCCTGCACCGCTGATAAGAGTTCATTGCTCAATTCAAGAAAACTAGAATTGAGCGAGGAATGACTCGTGCACAAAAACTGCACAATGTCATTACCCAATGATTCTTGCTCAAAAGACGGCTTTGAGCGAATTTTGAGCGAGAATCGTTGGGTCTTAATGGGCCCTTAGCGGTTTAATAGCTCTACAGTCTGTTCCATACTTCCCGTGTGATCTATGATGTGTGGCTACATCATCGCTCATTAAGGCATTAAATCAACCCTCTTGAAATCCCTTATTTTCATTCATACATTTTCTATGAAATAACAATTCTAGAGCATCTAAGTTCTTCCAGCTCTGCACTGAGCCATCCCTCTGTTATTCTTCCTGGAAATCTGAGTATAAATTGACTACTGAGTGTTGTCATTCCCTTTATCAAAAGGGGTGTGTCCCTACAGTACAACCAGTGCTAACAGTGTAAAGACACACCTCATAGACAGTGTAAAGACACACCTCTTAGACTGTGTAAAGACACATTCCGTTAACAAGGCGAATGGTAACAACCAGTTGCCAACTTATTCTTTGATTCCCAAGAGGAACAACAGAGGGATGGCACACAGTACAGTTTCAGAAAAAGAGGTTTCAGAATTGTTCATGAAAATGCAAGTATGATATAAAACAGACACGTCATGAGAGTTGTTGGTTGTTTTTTTAAGGCACGTGGTTATTACATTGTTAAAGGGGTTTTCCCAGCTCAAAAAAATAAAATTGCTGATCCTCAGGATAGGTCGTCATCAGCTTATCGGCGGGGATCTGCTGCTCAGGATCTCCGGACCGCTGTCACAGTGTACAGAGCGGGAAGTAGACAGATTGCCTGTAATACCCCGTTGGGCTCATGCACACAGTTCATATTCACCTTAATGGGAGCTGTGCCTGCAATACCACGCCAGGCCACTACACAATGTATGGAGCTGTCTGCATCCTGCATCCTACAGTGACACAGCGGCAGGCCCCTGCCAATCAGCTATTGCTTTCCTATCCTGAGGATAGACCATCAGTTTTGGAAAACCTTCTTTTCATATGATCCACAAACCGCAATTTGGGGCTCCTTCACACGGCCGTATATGCGTGAGCAAGACTCAAGAGAATAAAACCCATTGATTTCAATAGGTTCGTTCTCATTCCCTTTTTTTGTGAGCACGATTAAAAACGCAGCATGCTCTACTTTTGTGTGTATTTGCAAACCAAAGGTCCCTGTAGCAGTCTAAGGGGGAAGTGCGCAATTTAAAATGGGGTGTGGTTGTGTCCCATGCGCAAAACCCCATGCGCTGTGAGTGCTAAAAGTACAGTCAAGTACGCACGCAAAAGCCACTTGTTCATAACGCAGATATGTTGCATAAAGTCATGCGCGATTGTGCATTTCCCGTGTAAAGGAGCCCTTACTGCCGTTTTAGTGTATATTCACAAAGACGATTATTCTGGTCCAACATCACACGGAAGTAGAAGACATCCATTCGACGTAATCGCAGCACGCCTTAATTTGGAGTGATTGTCTTACGAAAAGTGCGCATCCAAGTGCGATTAAGAAAATGATTATACTTGCATGATGGAAGTACTATCAGCTTTCAACATATGTAATCATAAGTTAAAAAAAAGAGACCTGGGAAGTATTTTTTATACATACGTGAAAAATATGTGCCGAAAAGATGGAAATCATACAGAAAAATCAGAAAAGCGCACGAAAAGTGCAAGCAAAAATCTAACTGATTTTTACAGACCGAGTTCACAAGCGCCCGTGTGAATATACTCGTAGACTACCTTCACGCGCCTGATACGTGCGTTTTATCCGTGGATGTCGGGCATTTTTCATGAAAAAACGCTCAAGTCCATTCAAAAGAAAATTCATATCTTCACAATTTTGGTGCGTCTCGCGATGCACAGCGCTCTGGCTTGCGTGCGTGCAGCCTTACTAACCATTTTTCTACGTATCCCAATATTAATGTAGTTTGGGCTCCTTTCCTGTTATGTATGTAGAGTCTCATCCTGGGGGCCCGGGGGGTTTATTAACCCACTTTCCACGTCCCCTTCTCAGCTTGTAGAATCCCATTATTACGTCTCACATTCAGAAAATGTTAAAAAAAAATCAAGCAGAAGATTTTTTTCATGTATATTTAATGACTTTTAATGGGAAGTTATGTAAATCTCAACTATTGGAAGGGGAATATAAAATATTTTTGGTCCAACTGGTGCCAGCATGTGCGAGGGGGTCCTGGTATTCAGTTGTGTGGTCCCTTCCCCCACCTGACCATTATATGCAGCTGACCCTCTGATCTTGGCGCTTCAGTTCAATTCTTCTTATGAAGTAAGCCCTGTGGGAGGCCGGACATAAGAAAGGCTTTCCTTTCACAAAGATGTGGAGGGAAGCGCTGCACGCGGTATCAGACACAGCGGCGGATATCTGAAGGTCCTCGCTTACAATATGAGAAAGACGCAGGTTGTAATAGGATGGTGCATGTCCAACCAGTCTGGGTCAGCCTGCATTCGCACGGGCGAGAATCTCGCTGCGAGACGCACGAATATGAACTTCATTTTTTTTCCAGTGCAGCATGTTCTATCTTTGGACGTTTCTCGGAACGCCTTACCCTTTGTTTTCAATGGGACCTTAGAAGGCAGCGCACGCCGTACGACATTTCCCATAGAAATCAATGGGAAACACTTGCAATTCTCCCATACGTGAAACACGTGCCTGGTGATCGCAATTTCAGCGAACTGATGCGAGGCGTTTTTGAGAAGCACGTCTAAGTAAACTATGCGCCGTCAATGTGTTACGAGGCGCCGGACTGAAGGTGAGCCGCCTACGGAGCTGCAGCAGGTTTCTGCTATATATTACCGGAAACCCGACGCGCTGCGTGCCACTTAGGGTGGATTAATCAAGCACATGCGTATTGGGGCGGCATTTTTGCGCATTAGACATAGCATATGTGTATTTACAATAAAAACACGCGCCGTCGCTCTCAGCCATTGAAATGGCCAATTCGTTTATTGCATTCAAGATGTGTTCTTCCCCGGCGCAGCACGGCCTAACTCCAGGCTGCGCCTACTTTTAAAAAGGTGGAGGTGGCTTGCATAAACCCCCAAAAAGTGGTAGTTTTGGCACGTGTGCAAAAATTGCAACTTTTGTACACCAGAAATAGTACGCACGTCCCAATGTTTGTTTTCTATAAAGAAATCCGTGGGAAAGTGCCTGGAAATAAAACCGCCCTTGTCAGCATCGGAGGACGTGGATCTGATGTGCCACAGACTGGTTTGGCTTTGGGTCAAATCCTAAGACAAGACCCGAGGTACCCCGGTCTTCACCCTTTTACTGCAGCAGTCGGGCTTTGTTGCGGGGCCCCACACTGTTACGCAGGAGGTGGTCCCGGTACTTAAAAGGGTTGTGTGAGAAAAACAATAATAAATTTAAGGGCCGGGCAGGTGATAAAATAAAAAAGCAGCACATACTCACCTGTCTTCAGTCCTCTGTGACACAGCTGACCGGCTCCTTCCTCCTTCCGCCAATCAGAAGTCGCATTGAACTCCTAGCATCATGGCACTCAGGATGTGAGCACTAATGCCAGGAGTTCAGAAGGTGATGCTGTGCCTTCTTATTGGCCAGACCGGTCACCTGACTTGGGGCAGCTATTCGCGGCGAAAGTTGGCCTCATGTCCACGGGCAGATGGGATTCTGCATGCGGTTTTCTGCAGCGGGTGCACAACGGATCATCTGCGCAGAAAAAAATCCACGACCCCACCTCCCAGGCTTTTCCCCACCTCCCTAATTGATTTTAACCTTCAAATCCGCACTGCATGCGCAATTGTATTTGCGGATGAACTGCGGATCGTCCGCACCCATTGACTTCTATCAAGCCAGTCCGCACTAAATCCGCACTGAAATGAAGCATGCTGCAACTTGTTTTCCGCTTTAAACGGTCCGCAAATCAAATCCGCATGCTTAAATTCAGTTGCGGATGCCGATGCTTCCCTATGGGCACCTTGAATTGCGGATCTTCAGCACGGGTGACCCGTGCGGATTCCACAAATCAAATCCACCCGTGGACATTGGGCCTTATTCTATCTCCTGGCCGACACTTAAAATGATTTGTTTTTCTCACACAACCCCTTTAAGAGCATGCAACAGACAAGAGCGTACTTGATGGCACAAGCTGGGGTCAGGAGCGGAGACAGGAACATGGTCAGGAAACCATGGAGTCAGAGCCCATTGAGCAGACCAGAAGGACCCCAATACTTATGCACCCTCCACATGGGGGAGGATGCCCGATATAGCCAGGCATACATTGTAATTGGAGGAGCAAACTGTAATTGGGCAAACTGGCCTTTTAAGATCTCAGCCGGATGCGCATGTCGTTTGGGCAGCTGTCACCGCCAGTGCAGACGCCAGGGATCTACGTCAGCAAGGGAGTGGAAGTGAGTGCGTGCCACAACCACCGGGGCGGGTAAGACGGTGGCCATACATTGTAACAACCATACCTAGAGCAAGAAAAACACCAAAGTATGCAAAATGCACATCAAAAGTGAGGAAAACACCATTTAAGCCACTGTTTGTGGTGTGTTTTAGATTTCCTTGTTGACCTACAGCTAACATCCTACCTGGCAGGTTTTGATGGAAAAAACCAACAGGAAAAAATGCTGTAAAAAAAACCCAAAAGCACATTTTCCCCAAAAAGGCTAGGGTTTTTCCAGGACTATAATATTAATGTCCTATCCTTGGTATAGGTTATCAATATCAGATTGGTGAGAAGATTGCCAGAAGTAGCACAACTCCATGTGGTGGCCCGGGGTGGTACTGCAGCTCTCTTCCGTTTGATCTTGCAGTACTACTCTCGGCCACTGTGCAGTGTACAGAGCTGTGCCAGCATACAGCGGCCCCTGCAAACAGTTGATTGGTGTCAGTGCCAGGTGTCGGATCCCACCGATCTGCTATCGATGACTTTAGGATAGAGCATCAGTATTATAGACCCGGAAAACCTCTTAATGACACGTTCGCACGTGGTGGAAATGCTGTGAATTTTGCAAAGCAGCGTAAAATTCTGTGTAAAAACCTGCAGCATTTTCACATCGAAAACTGTGTCAAAATCCACACCGTTGGATACGCAGTGGATTTTAGCCTGCACAAAAGTGCTCATAGTCCCATGGGTCACCCAAAAACTGCTACTGAACACGGCCAAGGTCAGGTGATGCGGAAGTGGCCAAGATTTGGGACAGGCAGCATGCAGTACTACTAGGTGGAAGGAGCACTTTTGTGCAGGCTGAAATATGTTGCATATCTGTACCAGCAGCTGATGTCAGAAGAAGCTCTCCCCAACTCCAAATTCAGCGCTCCCCATCCCCATCAGTAAGTGCAGCGCCGCTGGTCAGGTGATGTGAAAGTGGTATCACCTGACCAGCGGCACTATGCTCTCTATAGTCTGCGGCAGTGAGGAGAGCGCCGTTTCTTCTGAAATCTGCTGCAAATACGCCGCCGGTTTCGAGTCAAAATCGGCACCAATGGTTTCGGATTTGGATGTGGAATTTGCTGTGGAATTTTCCGCTACTTGTAAACAGACCCTTAAAGGGGTTGTCCCGCGCCGAAACGGGTTGTTTTTTTTTTCAACCCCCCCCCCCGTTCGGCGCGAGACAACCCCGATGCAGGGGTTAAAAAAGAACACCGCACAGCGCTTACCTGAATCCCCGCGCTCCGGTGACTTCTTACTTACCTGCTGAAGATGGCCGCCGGGATCTTCTCCCTCGGTGGACCGCAGGTCTTCTGTGCGGTCCATTGCCGATTCCAGCCTCCTGATTGGCTGGAATCGGCACGTGACGGGGCGGAGCTACACGGAGCCCCATTGAGAAGATAAGAAGACCCGGACTGCGCAAGCGCGTCTAATTTGGCCATTAGACGCCGAAAATTAGACGGGCTCCATGGAAACGAGGACGCTAGCAACGGAACAGGTAAGTGAAAAACTTCTTATAACTTCTGTATGGCTCATAATTAATGCACGATGTACATTACAAAGTGCATTAATATGGCCATACAGAAGTGTATAGACCCACTTGCTGCCGCGGGACAACCCCTTTAAGTGGAAAAGGTGGAGGACAACCAACATGACCACCAACACAGCATTCACAGAGGTTAACATCAACTTTCCCAGTTGCTGAAGGTTTCACAAATTTATGTAGACCTACATAAATAAGACCTAATTCACAAAAGTGGCAACGTTTTTACAGCCGACCGATATATGCGACCATCTGAGGAACTTTTGCCCCATTTACGGCAGCGGCTCCCAGAGACTCCTATGGCAGCTGGGAACAAAAGGGAGGAGGAGGCATTTCAGCTGCGTCCAATGCTGCGAAAAGCTTACAGGTGCCTCTATGTAGACATTGGAAGGCATCTTTTGGCACACATCTACTCAAGGCGCCCACGTCTTAATGTGCCCCCATGCGGTCATATTATCAATGAATAATCCAATCAATAATGACCACTAAGGCTTATTGTTCCCACTCTCCAGCTCTTCAGGTCCAAACACTGGACAGAAGAGAAACCAGAGCCAAGGAGGGTAAGTATATGAGCTTGGAAGTGGTCTGAAATTAAGGATTTGGTCTGGGATCTAAAATTAGAGGTAGAATATGGGATTAACACTAGACCAAAGATGTAAACGCTGCAGTCATCAGGAGAAGTTGTGATGAAGGTCTGGGCCAGAAGGTCTGGGAGAAGAAAGGGAAAGAGAAAATCTACAATCAGAGAAGACCTCGCCTGAGTCCATGAGTTTATGGAAGAGCTGTCACCGCTATTGACATTTCTGTTTTAGTAAGTATTTGTATTCCATAAAGTCTCAGTGTAGTCCAGGCTTAATTGACAAATAAGTGTTACCATCCCCTTGTCAATAGGGCGAGTCCCTACAGCCTGAGGCTGCATTCACACGAACGTATATCGGCTCAGTTTTCACGCCAAGCCGATATACGTCGTTCTCATCTGCAGGGGGGGGGGGGGGATGGAAGAGCCAGGAGAAGGAACTGAGCTCCCGCCCCCTCTCTGCCTCCTCTCCGCCCCTCTGCACTATTTGCAATGGGGAGAGGCGGGATGGGGCGGGGCTAATTCTCGTAACTTAGCCCCGCCCCCATCCCATCTCCTTTCATTGCAAATAGTGCAGGGGGCGAAGAGGAGGTGGAGAGGAGGCAGAGAGGGGGCAGGAGCTCAGTTCCTGCTCCTGGCTCTTCAATCCTCCCCCCCCCCTGCAGATGAGGACAACGTATATCGGCTCGGCGTGAAAAGCGAGCCGATATACGTTCGTGTGAATGCAGCCTGATACTGCAAGTGATGATTGGGTGGAGTCATTGTGCTGACAAGGGGAATGTTGTCAATTTTTTCATGCAAGCTGAACAAGGACTTACTGTTTGGGCCAAATGCCCATGGATGGATTATCGCTGCGGAGTTTGCGGTCAGACACCCGCAATGAATTCCACAGCAATGCCCGTCCATAGACATGCTGTGTTATACGATTCTCTCTCCGAGCGGAAATCAACTGCGATTTTCCGCTCGTGGGGGAGAATCGCAGCACGTTCTATTTTGTGAAGTCAATGGAAGCCGTCCGTCCTGCGATACTTCCACTGTGAGCACTGCAGAAGTATTGCAAGAATCCGCATCACTCCTAAGATGGTCATGTGATCTCAATTCTGACCAGCTCAGATCTACTTGGGTTTATGTATCCAGTTTCTAGTTAGTTTCTTAGTATGTGTGATACCGTTACATGGACCCTACCAGAGAAACTGCTTAGAGGGGGGTGGGACACAAGCACTCCAATCACAGTACTGGTGATGGTCACACAGTTCCTGTCACACAGTTATAATAGAGGAGATCACAGCTCATCCTGCTGGCTGTATACTTATGGAATGTAGCAGAGACGTAACTTGATGCTCCTGGGCCCCAATGCAAAATTTGTAAGAGGGCCCCCAAGTATAATGTTTTATTCCTAATACTGGGCTCACTATATGGAGAAGAGAGGGCTTATTAACCCCCTAAGGCTCCTGGGCCCAGGTGCAACTGCATCCCCTGCATCCCCTATAGGTATGATCCTGGTATGAAGCTTATTTAGGTGAATACAGAATGTAGTGAGTGTTTTCCCTGCAACATAAATGATACAGCCTCTAGCTGCTCAAGTAATACTGTACTGATGCATCATGGGATTGATGTGAAAGCAGATATCTCACCATCAATATAATGCCTGATAAGTATCAGACAAGAGGCTGCACTGCATGACAGGCAATTAGGTGAGGGGGCAGTGATGGAAAAATGTGTTTTCGCCTAAAATGGCCTTTTAAACCTTGCATAAAAAGATGGTGTTGACAGCAGCAATGAGGAATGGGGTGTGAGCAGCTGGTGGTTTAGAGTCTACATAATCCACTACAGGATACTATTATTATTACACGGCTAAGCTCATTGGAGGAAGTGGTTTCACTACAAAACAATCTCAACTGATACTCTTAACATAGGCCTTGTAGGTACTGAGGAAAGATCACCTACGCAATCTGAAAGTACATGCAAATCTGTATTGGTCTGGTACATAAGCCCATTTTGGGAGTGGCACACATTGTGCAAGCGAGGTCCATGAATGATAAAACATCATCAACTGCGAATACTTAGTAAACTACTCAAAAACAGTCAAATAGAAACACAGGCTTGTTAATGGTTTTCCGTCTGATCTAGAGCTGGGTTTTCCCACCAGTTCTCAGGGAGGGGGCACTTATTTATAGAAGTAGTTAGTTAAGATTAGAGATGAGCGAGCATACTCGCTAAGTGCAATTACTCGAGCGAGCATTGTCCTTAGGGTGAAGTCCCACGAACGTATATCGGCTCGGTTTTCACGCCGAGCCGATATACGTCGTCCTCGTGTGCAGGGGGGGGAAGGATGGAAGAGCCAAGTGCAGGAACTGAGCTCCCGCCCCCCCTCTCTGCCTCCTCTCCGCCCCTCTGCACTATTTGCAATGGGGAGAGGTGGGACGGGGGCGGGGCTAATTCGCAGAATTTAGCCCCGCCCCACCTCTTCCCATTACAAATAGTGCAGAGGGGCGGAGAGGGGGCCGGGAGCTCAGTTCCTGCTCCTGGCTCTTCCATCCCCCCCCCCCCCCCCGCACACGAGGACAACGTATATCGGCTCGGCGTAAAAACCGAGCCGATATACGTTCGTGGGACTTCACCCTTAGCGAGTACCTGCCCGCTCGAGAGGCAAGGTTCGGGTGCCGACACGGGGGAGCGGTGAGTTGCGGCAGTGAGCAGGGGGGAGAGAGAGATCTCCCCTCCGTTCCTCCCCGCTCTCCCCCGCAGCTCCCTGCCCGCCGCCGGCACCCGAACCTTTTCTCTCGAGGGGGCAGGTACTCGCTAAGGGCAATGCTCGCTTGAGCAATTGCCCTTAGCGAGTATGCTCGCTCATCACTAGTTAAGAACACAATGGTAGATGCCTGCCTGTACAATCATGGAGTGGGTTTTGTATGGACTGTGTATACCAGGGGGCGTCAGGACAGTAACGACAAGCTGCTATTCGGAGGTCTCAGTCATGGAAGCATTTTTCAGATGTAAGTGTAGGGTTGACCTTAGGGGGATGTTACAGATGGCTTGCTACTCAAGGCTTGTGACCATACAAATTTTACTTGTATGGCCGTATTATTTGGACCAGTAGCGTCTTTGGGTCATTTTGGAAGAGTTGCCTTGGGCGACACATTAACTACATAAACGCTAATGAAACATTCCGGAATTCCACACGCGGATTGTGCCGTAGTTTTTGGAGGTGGAATTCGCGCATGTGAAAATTCCACCATGTGAACATACCTGTAGGGCTCAAATAATGAATTCCCACCTGAGGCACAGAGGCGGGCAGCACCGACGTAAATTAATGCAGCCGGGCTGGCTGACCTGGCGGGTCTACTAACTACTGTCTGCAGCGGGCCGCCTGCCTGTCACCTCACACACTCAGTACTGCTGCTGGGCGCTGGCCTAGATGCAGCCCAAGAGAGACTTGGAGGGGAGGTCGAGTTAACAACGGTGTTGGGCGGTTTGCCGCTACTTCGCTGAGGATGTCTCCAGGCCGGCAGCATGTCACATGATCAGCACAGTCCGGAGGTAGGACTACCAAGGGCTGGACCTACGAGGGGGCTTTCTGGCTTAGACTCAACCAGCATGGCTCCCTATAGGCTCTCCTCTCCAAAGTAACTCTCCTGCAATTTGGAACAGCAACAGCTGAGGCTCCTCCCCCTTGCATGCCAGTGTCTCTCTACTCTGTTACTCCACGGTCACACATAGTGGTAGTTGGGCAGGCAGGGTGTTGCAGTTCTTATACATAGGGTCAACACCATGTAGTTGTCAATGATTGCAGCCAACCCTGTGTATAATGGTGTGTAGCAGTCAGCCTACTGGGAATTAACTGCCAAACATTGGCTGGAGGGCAGGTTGGGGCGTGGATAGCCTGCAGCTCCTGAATATGCAGGACTAGTTCTAGGTCTGCCTGCTTTTAATTAAATGCAATTTTCTGCAAAACTTCAGCACAGATACATATAGCAGACATATCCCTGTAATCAGTGTGACTTTATGGTGTTCTCATTGAGAGCTGCATAACATGGTCACAGTCTCTTTAAAGTTATCCCTTATCTGCAGGATAGGGCATAACTAGCTGATTGGTGGGGATTCAACTGCTGGGAACGCCACTGTTCACTAGAATAAGGGTCTTGTATCCCCCGATAGACTGATAAAATAAATGGAGTTGTAGGGTACTGGTGTATCTTGTCTCCACCAGAAGAATGGGTGGAGACAAAATACATGCCCACAAGTGACGCCCAGAACTTGATTGGCTGGGCAGGAGAATGGGTGCCCATCATCTCCCTTCCCGCCTCGTGTCACTCACCCCTCCGCTGCTCTCCCTTGCCTCCTTCCCGGCTCCTGCGTTGACAGTCTCCTTGCTGCCGTCACATAGTGCAGCTATTATGTGAGGCCGGCCGGCGAGGAAACTGACAGCGGCTGACCAACTATGCTGGAGCAGGGAGGGGAGAAGGCAGAGCCCCTGGGCCAGTGACAGGTGAGGAGATGGAAGTCTGTAAATGGTGGGCACATTACAGCGCTGATGGGAGGCTTGTAGGGAATCTCCACGGGGGACGCACTGCGCCAGAGCCAGTACGCAACAACTTCCAGGAGGGGAGATGATGTTACAGCAGCTGAGATCAAATGGGGAGGGGGGAGAATGACAGCGCCGGAGGCAGGAGGGGAGATGGCAGAGCACTCGGGAGAGCTGAAGGCGGCAAGGGAATAATGGGAGAGCAGCAAGAAAAGTCACTTACAGGGTCACCAGCAGCAAGAGCGCACATGGCACCCTGGCAGGGGGAGAGTGACAGGGTCGGCAGCAGCGGAGATGGGATGTTGCATTCATGAAAGAGGTTGGGCACCCATTCTCCTGCCCAGCCAATCAAGTTGTGGGCGTTAGTTGTGAGCATGTATTTTCTCTTTACCCATTCTTCTGGTGGAGACAAGATACACCAGAATCGAGCTGCAGCACTCATGCTTGGCCACCGCTCCGTTAGTTTCAATGAGAGTGCCAGAGATTGCCGATCGCTTAAATTTGGCTATATTTGGAGCTTCCATTGAAACAAATAAAGGACTGGTTAAACACTGTTCATTTTGCCAGTCTATTGGGGGAGAGGAGGGGGGCGGTATCCCCAGCAGTTGGACCCGCCTCGATCAGCAAGTTAATGTCAACGGAATACGCTTTAACCATTAAGATGCTTGATTAGTGTTAACTGTGGCATCTAAATGGCCTGACAGCGGGATCCTGCCTTATTTATCTTGCGTGCTAATGTTGAAAAAAACCCACAATGCCAGAATTGCACTATTTTTGGTCACCCGGTCTCCAATCAAAAGAAAAACTGAGTAACAAGTAACTGAAAATTTGTATTACATCAAGATAGTACTAATACAAACTGCAGCTCGCCCTGCAAAAAAACAAGCCCTCACACAGCCCCATCAACTAGTTGGGGTCAGAAGACAGCATCTGCAAGTAACACCACTGCTGGATACCAGAAGATGGGCACATGTGCCAGGGGGCATCAACGTCAGGGGCATCAGCACAGTCTGTATGTTAATATCTGTAGCCACCTTACGATTAGTTTACACAGTAAAACATTGCGGACAGATTGCCTTAACCCCTTAGTGACCACCAATATTCCTTTTCACGGCAATCACTAATTGGCTTGGCTGACTACTGACAGCCAGACTCCTGCTGTAACAGCCAGGATCGGAGAAACCTCCTATCATGGCACTTTAACTATTTACATGCCACAATCAATAACAACTGCAGCAAGTAAGCAAATCAGAAGGGCAGGGGGCTCTTTCTGTCACCCATCGGCGTTTCCCAATGCGAATGCAAAGTACCATGTCTGCCATGTAGCTCTAAGGCCTCCTTCACATGTGCGACATGGCATTGCTGCGAGAAAATCGCAGAGATATCGCATCGCTGCGTCTTCTTGCGGCAATACCGCAATTTTGCAGAGCTGCAAAGTCGCATGTGACGCTAGAAAGTCGCGTGACTTTGTAGCATCACAAGGTGGGATTTTCGGGGGGGGGGGGTGCTTGAAATATAAGCCCTACCCCGAAAATAAGCTGTAACTGAAAGTTGAAAAAAAAAAAAAAAGTATGCATCACCTCTCCCGCGCTGTCCGTGGTGCCGCCGCAGCTTTTGCCCTTGGTGCTGGCATTAATCATCTTCTTCATCTTCTGGCTGGGGGTTGAAAAATCCCTGGCAGCTGGAAGTGATTGGCTGCCGCTTAGCCAATCACAGCCAGTGCTTGAAGAATGGCTGTGATTGGTTCAATCATTGCCATTCATGAACACTTGCTGTGATTAGCTAAGTGTCAGCCAATCACAGCCAGTGCTTGAAGAATGGCTGTGATTGGTTCAATCATTGCCATTCATGAACACTTGCTGTGATTAGCTAAGTGTCAGCCAATCACAGCCAGTGCTTCCAGAAGGCCGGGATTTTTGAATTCCCATCCAGAAGAAAAGAAGATCAGTGCTGGGACCTGGGGAGAAGCTGTCGCCGGGCTGACCGCCCGGGAGAGGTGATGTATGTGTATTTCTTTCCTGCAGTTAGGGCTTAGATTATAGCTTTGACAGAAGCATTTGCTACGGTCCAAGTTGCATCGCACCGCATGAAAACTGCGTTTTCGTGTGATGCGATGCAACAGGGAGGAAGGCTCCATAGGGAAAAATGGGCTACAAAACCTTGCAGGTATATCGCTGGACCCGCAAGGTTTGTGTGTCATTTTGTAGCATGCTACAAAACATTGCATGTGTGAAGGAACCCATAAGAAAGCACGGGCTTCACATACATGTAATTTGTAGAATTGTAGCAGCGCGACTTTGTCGCCGTGTGAAGGCGGCCTAAAGGTCCATTTACCAGGGACGAATGTTGTACAAACGATGCCGACACTCGTCCCTGTGTTTCCTGGCTCCTGTGATGTTGCACAGGAGCTAGCAGAGCAGGCTGGGTCACGGAGCGGCCAGCAGGGGGCGGGGTAGTGCAGGGGATTTCTCTCCTCTTTCTCCCCCGCCCCCCTCCATTGAGATAACACAGCGGCTGTTCACTACTGAACAGCCACTATTTAAACTGAATGGGAGCGAGGACACACAGAGACAAGCGTTGGGCATGGTTTGCCTGACATTCGTCCTGTGTAAATGGGCCCTAATAGACTGCTGCCATAGGCTTAGCAGGATGCCCTATTCTAGTGCCTGATCACATCCTCAAGCTCTCCAAAAGTAGGATCGAAAAAAGTTCAGAAGGTTTAATTTTTTAAAAAAAAAGTGAAGTTAAAGAAATCTATGCATTTCTCCAAACAAAAAGCCCTTTTAAATGGATCCAAATCTGCAGGTAACGGCAGCCCATAACGGGCACTGCCGTGTTCGCCTCGCGCGGTGAGCGCCATAACAAGGCTTTTAGAGAGGAACGCCAGAATTGCTATTATTCTTTCGTTCGCCTAGCAAAAAAACACCGCAATGAAAAGCAATCCAAAAGCGCCACGTACCTCCTACTGGTACCCACAAGACACCCGCCCCCACCGCTCCGCCGCCGGAGACATGGCGATGCCGCCACGCGGATTCTATCGTGTCTTTAAAAAAAAAAAAAAAAAAATTAAAGTTCCCCGTCTACTTATGTGAGCGGACATGTGGACGCTCCGTCAGTTTGAATTGCTGCGGAATGCCGTGGATTCCGCAATTCAAACTTAGTTGTTTGCAGGTGGCCTTAAGGGTCTACATTATACACAGGCCAGACCTGTCCCACAAAACAAGCTATGAAAAGGTCTGAAGGCTGACATGTGTTATGAGATGGAAGAAGTGCCCCCTGCAGGCAGGAAGCGGCACGGCCATATGTCACCCTGCTCTCCACTGACGCGCTCGGCGGTGACAACTCTCTGCCCCAGGCCACGCCCACTCTGACATTCCCGCCAAAATGCAGCGACGTGAGAGCAGCGTAGAGCGGTCCGCGTCCCCTCGCACATCCCTGTCGGTGTGACCGCTGTGCCTGGTAACGGGGATCGGTTGGAGGCGGTAAGTAGCGCAGGCTGTGATCGTTGTGTGTGGTCAGGAAGCGCCGGTTACATCACCGCTGGCTGCCCGAGCTTCCCCCGGTGGTGGTGACGTCACGTGGCTCTGGCTCCCCCTAGCTGTGGGTGGATGACATTGGTAATGACTGCGGGCAGCTGTGCGCACTGGCCATCCAGAGGACGTCTAGGAGGGGGTGGATGGATATACCCCTGAGCCCCGGTGTGCTACAGCTGTAGTCCAGCAGAGGGACACCGTCTGGGATAATAAGGACATTGTATCAATAGTAAGTCCTAGAGCAGAAAATGCAGACCGCGCAAAAGATGTGACGCTGCTGCTGCGTCCCGGGAGCAGACCGAGGCAGATCACAGATGCATCATGTGACCGACACCAGCAACGCATGATGATGGCATTTAAAGGGGCATTCCTGCCCGTTATGGAACTTTTATCAAGTTTGCGCCCATCTGCTTGATAGGTGAAAACTAATAGATGGCTGTGGACCCAACTGCTGGGACCCCGCTGACCCTGAGAACGGGGGTCCCATTTCCCCTGCCCTCCTCGCTGCTGCCCGCAGTGAGAAGGAAGTTGTATAGTGTGGCAATGGCGCATGCGGCTGCACCCATTTTCAGCGGGACTAGTGGACACGGAGTATAAAGCCCAGCAATTTCCACCCACCAGCCCCATTGAAATGAAGGGGATAGTGATTGCGTGCGCAAGTTCAACCTACGATCCACTGTGGGTGCGAGAAGCCACCCAGAAGGGAGAATAACAGAGGAATCGGGACCCCCTATTCTCTGCATCGGTGGAGGTCCGATTGGTTATACCCCCGCCAATCTATCAGTTTTTACATGGGACAGGAGAAAACTTGCCCTGTAACTGGAATACCCCTTTTAAAGGGCTCACCTATCCACAGCATTGGTGGAGGTCTCCCTGCCGAGACCCCCATAGATCTCAAGAATGAGGGCTCCACTGCCGCTCCATTCATCTCTGTGGGAGATCTGAAGATAGCACTCTGATCTCCGGCAGTCTCCTTGAAATAAAACCAGTTGCGGCACACAACCGCTGCTCCATTCATGGTGCATCCACATGGGAGAGATTTCCGCACAAGTCCCGTCCGTGTCCGAGACAGACCAAGCTCGCGCATAAAAGAAGCCATTCCATTCAATGGGTTTCTTCACACCAAGCGCTTAATTTTTTTTTCTCACTCGCATCAATGTTCCAAGTTTGAAAAGATTGCAACAAGCCCTATTTTTGTTTAATTCTTGTTCCAAAATGGCCCATTATTTGCTATAGCAGCAGGGGGGAAAAAAATGCATTTGCATGCCGTGCGATCAGCGTGTGTGTGTGATACATTTTTTACCATTCTAAAGGGGTTGCCTGCTCTCTTTTCCACAGATCACCTATCTTTTGGATAGGCCATCGGTAGTTGATGGATGGGGGTTCGCCGATCAGCACCCCCGTCCATCTGCTGTCCAGTTGGAAGTTGTCATCAGCGGACAGGGGAGGAAGTGCGGCTCCTGGATTCACTATCGTTGAAATCGCTGGGAGAGCCGCTCTGCTCCTCTCCTGATCAGGGGAAGCAGGAAGTGTAGAAGTGTGACGCTCGCAGAGATTTCAATGCCAGTGAAGCCGAAGCACACGCTTCCTGCGCTGACTGCTGGTTACATCACCTGGCCCACCGCACTGATAATGGGACGGATGATAAGCTAATGGATGGGGGTCCTAAGCGGCGGACCCCCTTACATCCACTACGCACATGAAAAATGCATGCACACCACCGGTCAGAAGCTTTAGAATTCACTTCCTTGAAGCCTTCCAGCTTCTTGTTGTCTCTAGTTCTGATAGGACCTAGAAGTAGGTTTTGGATCGTTGTCTTGCTGTAATATGTTCCCCTGACCGACTGGGCAGACGCCAGAGGGTAAAATCCTGTGGTCGCCCTTTCTGTCCAGTGTGCCAGTCACCAACTCTGGATTCAGCAGTCCCAGACCATCACGCTTCTTCCACATATGACTTATTTTTTGCTGCATGCACACGGGCACGCACGGATCCCGCACAGAATCTGCTGGCGACCCTGCGTACCTGTTCGGCGGCGGAAGAGCTGCAGGAGAGGGGAGGTGGGAGAGAGTTTAGTGTGACTGCTAAACTCTCTCCCCTTCTCCTCTCCACTGTTTGCAATGGGAGGGGATGGAGGCAGAGCCAAGCTCCGCCTCCTCTTGTTGCTGGCTACAGACAAGTTGCGGGAGCTTGGCTCCGCCCCTCACACTGCAAATGGCTGAAAGGGAGGTGAGCCGGCAAGGGAGAATGGCTCCCCAGGCCAGACGGCATTGTACGGCACCAGCGGGCGCACGTAAAACGTCTATGGCCGTGTAAATGGGCCCTCAGGGTTATAATTGTCTGTCTTTAGTTTATTAATTGCCTTTTTCTTGCCATTATATTAGCACTTTGCTCTGTCCCGAAGAGCTAAACTGTCCAAATCCTCCCCTAGAGGGTGTGGTGCAATCTGTTCCAACACTGGTTATATAGGTGCAGAGGGTTTGAAAGTAATCTACAAACGTTGAGACAGCTGTAGGAATAGTTTACGTCTACTTTCAAACCATAATTTGCTTTCTGTTCTGTGGAGCTGCTGTCCTTCATGTGTTCCCGCAAAAAGTACTTTGGTTAAAATCATAAAGTCACACTTGTTGCATTTCAGGTTAGAACTTCCTGTTTCCAGTTTTTACCGTACTCTTTAACCATTTCATGTTACTTGCTGGACTGCATTAATGTTAAAAATAACTGGAAAAATTGAGGAATTCCAAAACTCTTGACTGGTAGCGCACATCCATGCGGATCACTCCAGAATGCATCGCATATTTTCACAGACCTAGTTCGCAGTCACCAGTGTAAATGCAGACTCTGTTTTCCTCACTGCGGATCTTGTAGTGAGGAGAGGGGGACATGGAACATTGTCAGGATTGGTGGGGGCTCAGCATTAAGACCCCACTGATCACTTATCTTGATGATTCTGGCGTCCCGTTGCCATGACAACTAGCCAGGCCTCCGCAAATTTTTTTTTTTTTTAGCAGGGGTCAGATGATGAAAAACAGGGAGCTTCCGCCCTCTGTGAAAACCCTTTACACGCCACGATCAACATAGATCGCAGTATGTAAGCGGTTACCGGCTTCTCTATAATGTACCCAACTCTCGGCAGCTTGGTCAAGCTGGGTATGCCGAAGCCAGTCGGTCGTTGTGGGCGTTACCTCTAGCTCAGCCCGGGCACGCCCACACTTCCGGTGTCGACATATTACACTAATACCTTCTCACTTAAGCCTGCGAAATCAAGCAGCTTACTGCGCAATTTTGTGCAAACGGCGGCCTTCCATGTGCAGGTGTGTTCCAAAATGGGTTCTATTTGGCGCGCAGGTTTTTGCAGCCCTAAGTGCGCCTGGCAGATACAGCTGTTGGAAATAAACCCGCCCGATCCTTTCGTTCTTATCGAATTCTTGGCAATTGTCGGGAGAACAAAGACTGGGTGTAATAGCGGGCGTACGCTGGCATTCACACCTGTATGGCGGAGGTGCCCCACTCCGACCGTGGATCTGCGCAGTCAAACTCGCAGCATCATAGGGACCCAGGACTGTAGGGCCGCCTCACACGGCCATATTGGAATGGCGCTGTACGCCCGGGGGAGATGCGGCAGCAAATTACAATGCCTTACGCAATTCTACTTACGTCATCATGTCGGAATGGCGTAATCCGCGAGCGCACAATAGAACGCAGCATGTTCTCTTGTGCCGTGTCTGTATGCGCGAGAGCGCCCCCTGTTCTCTATTATCGCGTATACAACCGCAGCCCAGACGCAATGACATAGGGGGCGCAGCATACTGCACCTTATACCCCACACGACTTGTGTGTGTTGAGATCTCAGTGTTTCTCACAGACTTACAACAGTGGAATGCGCCCAAAGCCGCATCTGCCCGTGTGAACGAGCGCTGAATCCCACGGAGATCTGTGCGAATTCTGGAGAGCAGACACGCAAGCTCTGCCATGCAAAATGGGACCGAACAAGGAAACCCCCCTATTCTTCCAATAGTTGGTCCCAGTGGCTGTGCTGTGCGCTCAGGGTGGGAGAACCCATTTGACAAGTGTGGGGGGTAGCGTTATCCCAGTCACGAAGAGACTAAGAACCAATGCCAATAAAAATCCCCAAACCAGAAGGCTGCGCCCGAGCGGCGGTAACGGGAGCCTCAGCCGGTCTACGGGAACGGTATACGCGTTATGACTAATAACCCTCCCGCTGAGGTGTAAGGAGCTCCCCCAGCCCTGAAGGCTGTAGCGGCTGCTGGGAGACAAGCGGCGGCCGCCATCCTTCCTGCCTCCCTTCTCTCTACGTCACCTCACAAACGTTACATTTGAAATGTCCGGTTGTGCCGCCGCTGCCTCACAGCCCGCCTAGCCAATCAGAAGGCGGGCATTTTCCCGCGGGCAGCAGCGAAGAGAGGGGCGTGCCACTGGCTCTCTAGTGGGCGTGTCCCTGTGGAGGAGGGGGAGGGGTCTGTCGCCGCCGTGTGCCTGTCTCTCTCCATTGATTGCCAGCCAGGAGCTGCTCTCACCTCCGCGCGCACATCAGGATGCCACGAACAGGTCACTTCTCCTTCTTCTACCCCTCCCGCCCCGGGTGTCCCCCGCCAGAGCGGCCGTGCGTCGGGGGCGCCGGGCCTCCCAGCAGCCGCCTCAGGTTTCCCATGGAGGGAGGGGGGGTGATGTGGGCGGCTGGGCCTGAAACTTGGCGGGATCGCCTTTCTGCGTCTGTTCCCGAGGTGTAGCGAGGGCCCTGCGAGGGATCCCCCCGGGGCCGGTGCGTGCCGCGGCGGGGGTGCTGTCTGCTGGATGGGGGGGGTTACTGGCTGCCGCGGTGTACACAGTGTGACCTCTAGCACTCCTGCTGGTGCGGTATGGCCCTGCAGCCCAGCTTTCCCAGGGTCCTGAATGGCAGGGTGATGCCCGCCGCCCTGTTGACTGTCGCCCCGATGTTTACGTACAGACGTGTTTGTTGTCGGGGTGCGCAGAACGATCGCCTTGTAAATTGTATTAGTCCGTCGCCTCACTTTTTTTTCTTCCCCGTAATCGCACGGAATCGGTGCGCGCCAATTCCATCGCGGATGTTCACGTTGTTTTTGTTTTCTTACGCAGGCGTGCAGCGATAAAAAAGGAAGCGCTGCCGGTTTTTGTTTTCAATTGCCCATTCAAGTCCGTGAGTGCGGTAAAAAAAAACGGACTGCGCTTACACGGCGTAAATGGGATCCGTTTTTAATGCGTGTAACCATGGAGACCGTTAAAACAAAACAGGAGGTTCGCTGATGGTCTGTGTGCCTGCAAAAACTGCTGCAAAAATGTAACTTCCCCCCCCCCCCCTGGATTGCAATCGCCCGTGCGACTGCCGCCAGACGGTTGTAGGGCGCCGTGTACCGGGCACGTGTGTGTGATATATATATAATTTTTTTTTTTTTTACACGTGTTCTTAAAAGCCCGTAGAATCGTCCATTCCCCCCCCCCTATTTTATCGCATGTGAGCGCAGTCCGTTGTTATAGTGTCCCTATGGGGACACGAAAAACAGGCGCAAATAATGGATGCTGACGGCCGCGGATGGAAATCATCCCAGAAAATAGCAAAGAAAAGGGCAGTTTTTCACTGGGCAAAACGGCGCTGCCCCGTGTGCCCGCAGCTGCGGGTTGAGGCGTTTCGCTCGATAACATGCTGGGTGTAAACGCGTGCGGCGGCGGATCGTTAGATGTGCGTCGGTCGGATCTGTACTGCCGACCTCAGAAGTGCGGTTTGTCTGGCGTATCCTTTCGTATAAACAGGCGGCGCAATGAAAGACGCCGCGGGAGGGCTGTGTGAGCGCGCCGCGGGAGGGCTGTGTGAGCGCGCCGCGGGAGGGCTGTGTGAGCGCGCCGCGGGAGGGCTGTGTGAGCGCGCCGCGGGAGGGCTGTGTGAGCGCGCCGCGGCCGGCGATAATGAATCGGCTGATTCTATTGCTCACTGTGAAGCGAACGACGTACGTCGCCGTGTCACTGCTCGTTCTGACTTATCGTGCACATGGATGACCGCCACGTTGTAATTGCCGCCATGTTTATGATCTGCCGTTGTGTATGAACGGTGTGAGGGTGCGCTCCAGAGATGCGGAGCAGGCGGAGCGCGGCTGCAGGCGTGTACGGAGGGCCGCGAACCTGCCTGTAGGTAATAGTATGCGCCAATCTCAGAGATGTTGGATAACCCACTAATGATGCCGCGGTAACGGCGCGCCACTTAGTGATGATGTAAGGCGGGTAGATGCAGGGCTGGGTAAGTGACGAGGGGGAAATGGAGCTAGGCCGCATTCGCACAACCCATTATTCCCGTGCGCGTTACGCCTGATTGTAATACAGACGACGTGGAGACGGGACGTAACCAATAGATTCTAATGAGTTAACGAGCGGGTTTTTTTTTTTTTTTTTAAATCTATTTATTTAATTATTATTTTTTGCCCGCACAAATAGCGAGTTCGATAAAACCGCAGCAGACTTGGGCCGCAGCGCCATTATTTTCTATTGGAGCAGAAAAAAATTGCACTGGCATGTGGAGGCAGTTTTCATATGTGACTTTTTTTTCTTATTTTCTTTTTTTTTTTTTCACTTTTTTTTTGGATGAAATCAACATCCGTTTTTTTTATTGGCAGCGCTGCACGTTTTTTCGCAAATTGCATCCGTCTCGCCGGCAAAATCCCAGATTTGCAAGTGCGATATCGGTCACGCGTCTCTCGGACCAATATTGCACCCACACTCCCTCGGAGCGCGTTCACGTTGGCGTTACGGCTTTCCCTCGCCGTTCTGTTTTTGGAGCGTTCAGACAGAAACATTTCAGTTTTTTTTTTTTCCCTCATTGAATTCTGTGAGTTTTCAAAACAGACGGAAAACCTTAAAGTTCGCTTTCGTTCTGTTTTGTTTTGTTTTTTTTCTTCCAGAATTAATGGCGCGGTCTGCAGAGCAGGCTGTTAAAAACAGAACGGAAGCGGCCTGAAAGAGTTACGATTTTAACGTTTTTTGTTGTTTTTTTCTTTAAACCCATTAAAATCGATGAGGCAAAAATATGGAAACACTTTGAAATTCCTTTTTTTTTTCTGCTCTAAAATGAGACGGAAAGCCCTGAGCGTTGGCAGAGAACCACCCCTGTACTGTGGGAAGGCAGAGGGCACCTGCTGGCAGCTACTCTCCTCCATGCACTGGCAGGAAGAAGAGTTGGCACTAGTTGGGGTGTTTTCGCACTCCCTCCATGACTGATGACATCGTTCCCCAGAGCCACCAATCACATTCTGTCTTGCGTTGGATAGATGAAAGCAGCCACCTGATTGGTTGCTGTGGGGGAACTACTCCACATTTCGTTTGGCTCCGGGTCGGTCTGAGAAAGGGCTGGCTTTTGGGGAGCGCACAGCATGTTGGGGCGTCTCAGGGTAGTCCTTGCTGGGCAAGACCCAAGTGGGGTCCGGATTGTAGGGGGTTAATCTACTAGGAGGTGGTTGGCGACTAGCGTCTTTGATTGGCATGTATTGGTCTCTGGGTGTTTTGTCACCGTGCCCAGCCGACTCTGGAGGTCCCCATAGGTGGATGTCGGATTGTTTTTAGCTGATTTTGCTCTTTTTTTCTAAGTTTGGAGAATTTTACCGACCGCGAGGCCTAAAAAGTAAGACTCGTAAACGAGAAACATTAAGCTTGTTTGTCGCGGTGCGTCACCTGCATTGTTTCCTGCGGATTTCCTCCCTTCAGCTGTGAAGTGCGCTGCGGATCAGCGCTAAATTTTGCGACAAGCTGTGCAGATTTTTATGTGGATTTGCTGCAGATTTTTTTTTGCAAAAATTCTGCAGCCAATTGCTGGATGTGAATGAGCCCCTGGATGGGTTTTCCTTTTTAGCACCGCAGCTTCTGGCTGATTGGCTGCAGCAGCCTACGACGTCCCATAAGGCCTCAGCAGTCGATCGCTGACAGATCTGCTTGTAGAAGCTCCCTAAAGGCTTCTCTCATTACAGACGTTTATACGGATGAGTCCTCGTCGCACTGAGGGGGCGGAGCATGACACCACCAATCAGAGGACCACAAAGACAGAATCCCAGCCAATCGCGCCCTTTTCCGAACAGCCGCATTATAAACCGCTGACTCCCCCCGAGCGCAGTAGATGCGGGGGTCTGATGCTTTTAAACTCCTGCCATAACTTTGCAGTCTCCCCCTACTGTCTGCGTTCTCCTCTGTGCATGAGATGCCATGCTTTGCACTGCTGTCTGCATTACTACAGTTGGGGGGCCCCTTTTGACGTTATTATGGGGGTCCTATGAATTCTAGTTTCAGCGTCGTGTTCTTTAGCTGCGGTCAGCCGGCTGTAATATGACAGCT
Organism: Eleutherodactylus coqui; assembly: GCF_035609145.1. Taxonomy (NCBI): domain Eukaryota; kingdom Metazoa; phylum Chordata; class Amphibia; order Anura; family Eleutherodactylidae; genus Eleutherodactylus; species Eleutherodactylus coqui. Next base: position 54,666,284 of record NC_089843.1, read on the forward strand.
TTTTATTGCATCTGTCCGACAGACTAAAAACAAGTTGGGGTGCTTTCACGCCTGCGCTGGGGATCCCCTTTTTCTGCTTTGAGTAGGAAAGGGGAATCCCCACAGCCGAACGGTTCAGTCTCTGGATGCAGCGGGCTCCCTTGACTGTAACGGGGTCCGCAGCGCTGCTTGGTATTTTCAGCAGCATCTGCAACGGAATCCTCAGTCGAAGGTTCCGCCGCAGATGGGAAACCACCCTCAGAGCGCCATAGATGCCAGCTGTGACCTACCTCCGGTTCCCAAGCACCCCGGGGGTATGCATGTCACCGCTGGCTTGGCTCCTCGTTGGGGACGTTCAGGGGGGCCTGTTTTCCGTTTGTCTACATCATTCGGGTTTAGTCATACAGCAGAATTTTCCATGTGAATTTCGTCTTAAAAACCAGGTCACAATCTCCGTCTGCGGCGGAATCGCGCGTGTATTTTACACCATTGACACGCAGCATACGCACGCAGTGGTCCCTTTTTTACGGAACGAAATTTCATACGCCTGTGTAAATGCGCTACACATGGCCAAACCACGGTGTTCGATGTGGTTAACTCGTGCAGCTACGGGCCATCCCTGGGGGTCCTATCCGGGATTGGACCGTGGCCCCTTACTTGGTAACGATCACTTGCAAGCAGGAAAACGTAAATGCGCATTTTTTCCGATGCACTCGGCGGGGCTCATCTATTTACACATCCGCTGATTGCTAATATAACCGTTCCCCAATCTATTTTTTGCGCTCCTCCTGGAGTATATCTATCCGTTCGTTCTACTCTATGGCCACATGTCACTCGGAGCGGTTCCGTAACGTCCCGGCGGCGGCATTTGCACGGCGGCGGGGTTGTCTAGCGATCTCCTTGCGGTTGTATAAGCGATCGGCTCTTGGTACTTGCTTGTATCTGTGCTCGGCGGTTCAGTGTTTGCTCGTAGACGAGTCGGCGGTGTCGTTAGCGGACGCCATGTTCCACGGATCTCGGCACTGCAGTCTGCGCGGAGGATATGTGAATAATAACTTGTAGCTGTGAAGGAATGCTAATATATAAAGAGCGGCTCGCTGTGAGATCTCGCTGAACGCAGGCGGCAAACAATACAACCCAGAGCTGCAGAAATATGGAAACGCATCTCCTCATCCCAGGTTGTATCGCACGAGCAGGATCTTATGTCTAGCACCGATCCCCATCAGATTTGTATTGTTTTACTACTTGTTGTTTGTTAGGGGCCGAGGCACAAAAACAACTGCGTCTCTGCACCCCTCCGTTCTCCTTGAGGAGCTTGTGCTCTCCCGGGCCGGGAAGCGTGCCACGCCAGCTGCCTTGAAAGTCCTGAGTAGGGTGAAAGTTGAGCAGCTATTAGTCATGCTTGATCCGGGGCCGGCTGGTCTCAGGGCCGCTGGATGGGGGAGAGGACAATATTGGATGTGTCTTACTCTCTGGGGGGATCGGGGCTGAGGAATCCCATTCTGTATGGCTTCATTGGTCTTCAGTGATGCAGATTACAGATGGGCCCGGCATGATGGGAAGTCAGGAGACGGACTAATCCGATTTCCTGTGACTCAGGGGGAGTCATTTGTTTCTGATCATTCCTCTTGGAGATCTAACGGGACGGGGTCAGCGGTCGGGGGTGGTGCAGATATGGATTTCGGGGTTGTGGTATGATTGTGGTTTGCTCCTGGCGGCTCATTCATCCTAATCACCAGGACTAGTAAGGGTGCGTTTATACATGCCAATGTCTCACGTGAGTTTCGTCCAATTGCGATATGGATGGAAATCGCACAGGAAAATAACCCATTGATCTCAATAGGTCAATTTACATAGGCAATTAAAAAATATATATATATTATTTTTTTTTTGGGTTCCGCAAAAATTCTGCGCGGATTTGCTTTAAATGGTAATTTTTTTTTCATGCAGATATCCGCACCCATTGCTAGCAATGTGATAGTAATGTGGCGAATCTCCAGTAAAATGCAGCATTCCGCGTTTTTTCTCCCGCGCGTGAAAAACGCAAATCTATTGAAATGCCATCCGCGGGTGCAAAATTCAATTTAATTGACCGCGGATGGCCAATGATTCCCTATGGGCAAAATTGAATGTGAATTCTGCAGCGGAATCCACAAATTAATTTTGCTAGTGGACATGAGGCCTTACGCCGTTGATGGATGAACATGTGCCGGCCACATTTATGCATCTGTAATATGGACTGGTGTCCTGGCTTGACTTACAGGGGGTGGACAAAAATATGGAAACGCCAAAGCTGTAGTCTGCTTTTTTTTTTTATCACAAACCTACACAATAATCATCTGTCACTCATTACACATTTCCGTCCACGCTGGTGTTTGTCGGATGCGGTGTTTCCAATCTTACTGTACGCAGTCATAACCTTACATAGTGCGCCTCAGCAAAAACGTTTGCTACCTTTGTTAAGGCGACATTGGAATTCTATCAGCTCTGCCATGATTCCCGCACAACTGAGCAAAACGCTGTCTTGAAGACCAGTGACGCTCGCCACGTGTTGGCGCTGTCATACAGATCGTTGCACCGCCAACTAGCTCCGCTGTAATCATGTATGGATCCCAGAGCATTAGGAGAGATCCGCATGGGATTTTACTCATTAGCGTTGAGCTGACCTTTTGATATAGTTAAAATGATCTGGTAGTATTGTGAAATCTGATTTATAATCTCGTGTAATTTAAGGCATGTGTTTTTTGTTTTATACAGTGTTTCCATATTTTTGCCCTATCCCTGTATGAGAATAGTAGGAATTAATGATGCTCACAGTCTGGGTCTGGATACCTGCCGTCCGACTGGGGCACATAAATGTGATCAGAATATGTTCATCTGTCAACTGTCTTGGTGTTTCTTGAATGTGCGCATTGTCCGTATTTGCACCAGCAGCGCATTGGGCTATGTTCACACAGTGAAATCTGATGCACACATTTAGCCTCTTACATTGTGGCAGAGAATCCGCAGCTGTGATTCCGCAGGCGGATCTATCCCTGTCTATAGAAATTCTGCGCACAGATTTTGCCTGACACGGATCCACGGGAAGCGACAACATATCTCTTGGCGCCACAACTCGTCAGAAGTTCGCACGTGGATTTTGCCCATTGAAAAGGCTACATTAATAGCAAAATGCGTGGCATCAATATGAAGCTTAGCTGCAGATCCCACCTAGAAAATTGCACGTACGAATCTGCTGTATGGGGAATACCTTAACCCCTTGATGACCGCCCGAACGTCTTGACGGCAGCTACATCAGAAGCTTGGCACGGGACTCCTGTGCCAGGGAGAGCAGGCACTCGGCTGTCAGATGGCAGCGATGACTAAAGAAACCGTGTATCCCCTGTGTTTGACCCTTTACATGCCGTGGTCAGTGCGACCACGGCATGAAAAACGATGGCAGAGGAAGGGGGGCTCTATCTCTCACCCGCCTGACCCCTACGATGTGATCACGGGGTCCCAATGGGTTGCTATGGCCCCCCGAAGGTTTACCCCTGGCTGAGCTTCACAGGCTTTCTAATGCACTGATGTCTAGTAGTGTATTAGAAGAGTGATAAAAGATGGCGATAATCAGGTCCCCCAGTGGGACAAAAATAAAAAGTATTAAAATTGTTTTTAAAAAATGTCAAAAACCTCACCTTTCCATCGTCATACTATGTATTAGAAAAAGACCACAGGTGGTATCGCTGCAACTGTAATGACCTGCGGAAAAATAATTAGTACGTATTTTACCTGCAGAGTACAAGTTACGGAAAAATAAAATCTGACCAAAATAGCTAATTTTGCCTATCTAGCCTTACAAAAAACAATAGAAAGGGATGAAAACGTCGTATAGATCAACCAATAGTACCAGTAAAAAGGACAACGGAAAAAAACCTTTTATACAGCACTTTTGACTAAAAAAAGAAAAATGTTAGATTTTTTTTGAAAAGCTTGAAAAACATTTATAATGCATGGTGAATGTCGTTTAAAAAAAAAAGCAGAATTGCAGATTTTGTTAATTTTGCTTCTAATTTGCAACAATATCCACCAGTCAGTGCGGATGCGCCTGCGCTCACACGGCGGGACTCACTGGGGAACATTCTACGTGAATTCCGCCTCTAAATCCAACATGCACTTCTCTTTCCGCAGTTTTTTCTCAGATTCGCATGCAATATTTGCCCGTTAATGCAGATTTCCGAATCGGATAATCGCGTTTCTGCATCAAAAGGTTGATGATAACAGAGCAAATTCTGCATGCAGGTCTGAGGAAAAAAGGGACAAACATGCAGATTTTGACATGGATGTTAGAGGTGGAATATTCCCCCGTGTGGCTATACCCTGCGGGTGTGTTGGCATGACAGAACCCGCCTGTAGGAGTGGCAGAGCACAGGAGCCTCTCTGAGGGGCACGGCGGGGGGAATCGGTTTCATAAGTTATACTGTGGACAGGTGATAAAACTTTATTCTGGGACGCCCCTTAAGCTGGCCGTAGATGGTGGTTGGCCCAAATGCCCGTTCAGCTATTATTCCCCCCACCCCTCTACATAGGTATGTATTCTAAGAGGGGTTAAGCAGTGGGCAAATACCTGGCAGCTGCTTATGTACATTTACAACAAAGGGGTGGGGTGTGCTGAAGTCCATCACGTCAGACCAGTCATTCTCCCAGCATCCGCTGTCTACAGAATGGGGATACCCCCATAAGCATTAGCTGGCCACCGCCTGGAGGAGATATGTTGAGGCTTTGGGGGTAGTGCTTCAGTTTCCCATTTCGCTGTCCGGTGGCGTTCTTCATCAGCCGCCAGTTTGCCTGGCTACATACATACTGCTAATGCTCCCTCCCGCTTATTCGGATGGGATCTGTACCAGTAATCCGCTCCTCCTGTCGCTCCGTTCTAAAGTCAGACTACAGCATTCTGCATATCTTGCAAGTACTTTCTAAGTTGTTGGTAACTTTGCACCAAGTTGGGCTGATTGCATCCAGACGAGCCGCTCCTGTAACATAAAGGCCCAATGCACATGGGCGGATTTACATTGTAGAATCCGGACTCCGCTGCAAATACCGCCCATAGACATGCTATGGAAAATCGCTTTTCCATCACCACAAGCGGAGATCGATTGTAAATTTCCGCTTGCAGAGAGAAAATTGCAGCATGTTCTATTGCGGCACGGCATGTTCTGTACTGCGCCGGCCGCACAGAAAAGAACCATCCGGACAGGTACGGAGGGTCAGATTCCGCTGCAGGATCGCTCATGTAGAATCCGACCCGGCCGTGTGCATTCGGCCTTAGGCTAGGGATACTTGGTGATGACAGATCACTATGCAGCCCTGTGACACCGCCATGGCAGGCAATAAGGTCATGGTGCAAGCCGCAGGTTGCAAACAATCCATCCTCGGTGCATCTTACAAAACCTCCGCAGATCACAGCAACCTGCCACTCGTCCCATGACCTTATAGACTTCAATGACCGTGCAAGGTCGCCCAAAGTCTGTGTAGCCCCAGACTCTTATTAAAGTGGTATTCCCGGTTGATCGGTTGCAGTCTGTCGCTCTTGCTCCCTGCGAACATCCGCATCGGTGGTCAGGGCTGGAAGCCTAACAAAAGGCTTAGTGGGAGCGGCCAATGTGGGTGTCCGGCCCCAATGATCTCTGGGAATCCCAAGCTTCGGACAGGTCAATGTAAATGTCAAATTCCTGGAGTATCCCTTTAACCCTTTCCAATCCAGTGTCTGACCTCGTCCGACATTGCAGCTTTGCAGGGTAGTCTCAGTGTTGGACGAGGTCCGGCACAGGTTTCTAACACTCTGCAGGACAGAGCTCCGATGTCAGAGGCTGTTGTGCATAGTGCAATATACATTTTATTACATTAGATAGATATCCATCCATCATTAAAGGAGATGTCCCGCGCCGAAACGGGTTTTTTTTTTTTTTAACCCCCCCCCCCCCCCCCCCCCGTTCGGCGCGAGACAACCCCGATGCAGGGGTTAAAAAAACCACCCGCACAGCGCTTACCTGAATCCCGGCGGTCCGGCGTCTTCATACTCACCTGCTGAAGATGGCCGCCGGGATCTTCTACCTTCGTGGACCGCAGCTCTTCTGTGCGGTCCACTGCCGATTCCAGCCTCCTGATTGGCTGGAATCGGCACGTGACGGGGCGGAGCTACACGGAGCCGCTCTCTGGCACGAGCGGCTCCATAGAAGACTGCTGAAGACCCGGACTGCGCAAGCGCGGCTAATTTGGCCATCGGAGGCCAAAAATTAGTCGGCTCCATGGAAACGAGGACGCCAGCAACGGAGCAGGTAAGTAAAAAACTTTTTATAACTTCTGTATGGCTCATAATTAATGCACAATGTATATTACAAAGTGCATTATTATGGCCATGCAGAAGTGTATAGACCCACTTGCTGCCGCGGGACAACCCCTTTAAAGAAACCAGAAATGAATAGTCTTGTGTAAATGTACGTTAGAGTAATATATATATATATATATATATATATATATATATATATATATATATATATACATATACACACACACACACACAGGATTATTATAGATTATCTCCCCGATGTATAACGCTCAAAACTCGGGTTTAATTGTCAAAAAAATGGCTAATAAAATAATCACAATGGTTCATTTTTGTGTTGAGTAATTCCATGGAATCCACAGTTTGCCACCCAAATTAAGCTGAGAGCTACGGGCAGTGCGGGGGGCAGGGAATTGGATCGAGAGGGTTAAAGGTTATATCCACCTTTTTGAACAATGGAAATTGAAATCCTTCCTAGCATTTAGTTTCTACAGCTCCTATGCGGGCGATGCATCTCCATGGCAACAGCCTGTTTCTTTCATGCGCCCCCTACTGTCTGGGAACGCACATTTGGTAGGTTAATCGGATATAGCGGACAGATGGAAGGAGGTCGGACTGCACACTCTGTCGGTGAGGATGAGACCTGCCAGCGGGTGGCGCTTCGGCGTGGTCACTCTCAGTGCCCCTGCTGAGTTTTGACTGCTGCCTAGGAAGACGCGGCCATTGTGCGTGTGGGAGGGGACTAGTGGAAATGTTCTACCATGTTGCCGAGTCGGGGCTCTGCGGCGTCGCTCATCAGTCCGCGTCGGGTTAGTGATGACCATATTGAAGTGGCAGGGTATTATGTGAGTTGTGTCCGCCTCTGGGTTCATCCATCAAAGCTTAAGCCGTAGATCTTGAGTCAGTATATTGTTATATACATGGATGACATGGCGGTAGAGACGCAGAAGAGTTGCCATGCCTGGCTGTTGCCGGCCCGCGTCACTGCTGCTTAGTGTAAGCGCTTTTGATCCCTTCTGCTGCCAGACATTATGCTAATCGCGGTTCACGGGCGCCATTGTATGTGCTTTTGTCATGCATTAAAGTGGACGAGTAAGACGCGCTGCAGTCCATGGCCCGTCAGTGAATAGGCTCGTGGACCATTATGGGTCTTTGTAATGCACTGACCGAAAAGATGGCCGCCCAAGGGCTTCAGTAGCTTCATACCTCGCTAGATTGTCCGCAGTGGATAATTACGTTTTCTTCGAAGGGTTCCCCTATAGTAAGCAGAAGGCGCTGTCTTTCAGTAATTGGCTGGAGTCTGTGGTGGAACAAGCGTTCAGTTTCCCAACAGTGCCCCTGCAGGTGATATGAAGTATTACACGTTATTGATTAGAAACCTCCATGATCTCTGCAGACAGTAGACGGTATGGAGGGCATCGATACCCACCTGCATTGGCTGCAGGTAATGGCAGTAGGTGCAGAGGATTATGGGTGGTGCGTCCGCACGTACTGGGATTGGCAGCATAGTTTTTTGCTGTGTGGAAAAGGGCGCTCTCACATCTGCGTCTTTTACCGCATATCACATGTGCGGGTTTTGCGTGCGTAATACACGGTAACTAACTTTACATTACTAGCCATGGTGCCTCTCGCACGCAAATTGCGCATGAAAAAAAAGTGGCACGCTCTATCTTGGCGTCAAGATGGCGTATGTGGATTTGTCGGCATGCAGAAGTTCCCAATGTGCTGCTGCTGCTGCCCGCGTGATATGTGCCAGCAGTAACTGGTGTGAGAGCGGCCTGGGGCGTCCGACGCACTAGCGGGTTTCTGTCTGCATGTTGATTAAAAATCCGAATGCCGCGCGGACAGTCCAAGTACCTGTATTCTGCGGGACGACACACGGCATCGCGGCTTTTCATGCAGACATAGACTGCGTGAAAAAACGGATTGCACGTATTACTGTGATTTACAGATGGCACTCGCCCATTCAAGTCAGTTGAGATAGAAAGAAAAAAAAAAAACGGATCTCGCACGGATGGCGTCCGTGTGCTGTTTGTTGATAAAGAGATTGTGGTTTGTTTTTTTTGTTTTTTTTTTAAATTGAAATTTTTTAGTTTTTTTGCGGATGCTTAAACAGAATGGCGGGTGTATTAAAAAAAACGGCACGCAGAGCAAATATGGAGGCCGCACAGAGGGGAAAATGTCAGATTGTTTCACGCAAGTGCGCACCTCGCCGAACGCAGATTGTGATGCGGATTTGAAAATGACTTTACAGCAAATCTGCAATAACATACAAATGTAGCCGCGCGGCTCGCCCCGGCGGAGTATTCCGCTTCGTGCCGCTTTAGCATGCGTTGCGTGTGACAGCCGTCCCGTGGTGAAGCGATTACACGGTGTTCTCCTTGGTGTTAAAGCACCAAAAACCTTGCAGCCGAGTCCCTGTGCGGTTGCAGCAGCGATGGCCTTCATTATTTGGAAAATAACGCTCGGTCATAGCGCCCCCTAGGAGGCTACTACAGGACCTGCTGCTGGCAATATCTGCAACTTGGGGCTTATTCACAAACCAATGGTTTCCATCAGAGGAGGTGGTGATGATATGGTACATAAAAATCACCGCGGTATACGGCGTATGAGAATCAATGTACGTTTATTGGCGCCATTTACCACTTACTATGCGCACGTAATATACTAATGTGAACCCCGCCCAAGTTCCCTTGATTTCGGTGGGATTTTTGGCGCACGTTCTGCTCAGTTCAGTTGCATCTGATTTTTTTTTTAAATCTGTTTCGTAGACAGAATAGCGCAGCGGTTTACAAGCAGGTAGAATGTAAGTATCACCCGGGCGGGTAACGCTCGTGTACGATCACCATGAGGATATGTGGTATCGGACTCCTTACGGCACTACTGCGGTATACGGCGTATACCAGACCAGCTGTAGATGCTCTGTGCAGCACTGTATACCATACTGCTGTGGGTGAGCCGAGTATCCCGTGTGTCGGGTCACGGTCGGATCAGCAGAACACGCTAGTAATTTAGTAAGCGATCATCGCTCCTGTGCATAAGCTCAGGAGCGCTTGGGACATGAAAGCGCCAACAGTCAACTTGTGGCAAAGTACCCTGAAGTTACACCGCATGGGTGCGAAAAATACATATATACTGTAGTAACAAAGGGCATGGGTGCCTTCACATTGCAGAAGCACTCCAAAAATAACACTATGCAAATGGGTACTATTAAAGGGAACGGATGTAGAGCAGATCTGAGTTATTACTCCTCATGACAACACTTCCTGCCTGCCCTCGATGGGACATGAACTTGATCCATACAATGAGGCACATTTATTGGTTTACCTCAGTTTTTGGCGTAGAGAAGTCGCAAAATTTTGCACAAATGGCGAATTTTGCGAATATTTGTGACTTGTCTTTGGTCTGTGCCAGACTGCCACTTTCTGGAAAAGTGCATGTGGCCAACCTAGACCAGTAGGCTTGTGTATAATTTACGCCACACAGGTACGCCGGACCAGGACCAGGCTGTACATTTCTCAGGAGGCACATGGAGCTGCCGAGATGCTGCGAGTACATGAGTAAGCATCTACCTCTTTGTGTATCCCTACACGTTGGAGTTGCAGGGCTTAATAAACTCCCCAATGTAACTTGTGACTAGATTGAATATGTTCCGAACACAGACAGGGAGTGTTATCATGGGGATATCAAGTAGAAGCATTGCCTGTTTCATGTCTAAAACTTGCAAATAAGGGAGATGGAACAATACCTCCACAGCGCCACCTATTGGAAGGCAGCATTCCTTCAAGCCAAAGTTAGACTCTTTATACAAGCCTTGTAACCATTCCCAGTCATTGTTACAAGGCTTGTATAAAGAGTCTAACTTTGGCTTGAAGGAATGCTGCCTTCCAATAGATGGCGCTGCAGAGGTATTATTCCATCTCTCTTATTTGCATATTACCCAGAGGAGCATGGGTGGCCTTATAAGTCTCCTCACTCACAGTCTAGGCGCTCTCCCTAAGGAGAAAAGATAGCAATTCAGGTCTAAAACTTAACGCACTTTAGTAAAGTATTAAAGGGGCGCTCCGCCAAAACATCCCCCAGCCAAGGCATAAGTGGTGAATATACCCTCACTGGGGGTCTGACTACTACTAGCACCTCCACTGGTCACAGCAGCTGCGGACCCCCTAGTAATCAGAGTGGCAATGTGCATGCGTTGCTACTGGCAACAGAGCTGCCCGAGTGACGCAACCCACTATCTCCCGCAGTCTCATAGAAGTGAATGGAGCGGTTATCACAGTACGCACCGCCCATCTGTGCGGGGTCCAGGTTCTCCGATTCCAGCGATCCTCCTGTGGATGGGGTGATAAAGGTGTTGGTGAGGTAACCGATGCGGCAGCCGGCCCATCCTAACTACAACCCCCATCCTTCCATGTAACGCTGCAGCCAAGAATCTATGAAAGAGTTGCTGAAAAGAGCGAAAAAACGTATCAGCCAAAAACGTGTAACATTGGCGCGTCCTTACACCAATAACGGGTGGATGGAGCCCTCCTCCAGGCGCGGCGGTTCAGTAACGCCGCATGTTGGTTCTGGGATAAGTGTATTTACGGGCTAATGCGGAGTCCTGCTCCCAGCATGCCGTGCGGTGGAGACATTAGTAAGCGATCTCGCTGGCTTTACATCCAGTCTATATTAATAGCTCACAAGGTATTCCGCACTTAATAATTCACAGCTGAAACCCCATCCAGTCCCTCCTGTCAGCGTCCGCCGCGCCGTCCCCCTCACACTCCGCAGCGGGGGCTTCAGATGCGGCACACGAGACGCCACATTTGCATTTTGTTGTTTTGTGTCATCTTTTTTTTATTTTTTTATTTGAAGCGTTAATTAGCATTCAGTAAACTTATTAGTTTGCATTGCATTATCTCAGCGCTATAAATCCTAATCGTGCGTTCGCTTCCGCTCTGATTGGTTTCCCCTGTAGGCAGCCACACTGCAGCCTTCTGAAGATCCCCGTTAGCAGTAGAGGTTGTTCCCTGCTGATCGGTGAGACCCCTCCAACCTCCAGAACAGGGGTCCCGTGCCGTCCTCTGCCTGCCACTGCGGGGTCGGTGACATCCGAGTGATTGGAGTGCGGTGAAAGCGCCATTCGTTTCAACGGGGCTGACAAATACTCGAGCGCTTGCCTCCGTCGCGCCGTTATCTCTGTGGTCCCATCGAAGTGAATGGAGCTTCAATGTGACCAGCGCACTGTTTTGGGTTTGGAAGACTCTTGTCTTACGTTATTGTAGGGGGCTTATATTGACACGGGCGAGGCCCATGTGAGTTTTGCGCATTGCGAGACGCAGAAAACTCAGAGCGAATATACATTCTATTATTTTGAATGGACCTTTCAGTCGTCCAGAGTCTGGGGTATATATGGCTGCTGTAGGGCAGAGGAGTTAGACTATTTCCCGATTGCTAGCCGGCACTTTGGTGGATTGAAGGACGGTCCCTGGGAGGTGTACCGTAGAGTCGGCGGTTATCCTCTGGGCTGGCTGTCCTACCTGGAGGCTGTAGATGGGATATTCCTCCTCTAGTAGGTAGCGGATGACTGATCTGTCATGCACCTGATGGCGGCATATTACAGATGACCCTATTTAATATACCGGACCCTCACAAGACCCGTGCCGGGTAGGTCTGTGTAATACTGCATCATGCTTATTCTAGCTGTCCATGTACAGCGGCGCCCCTATATGCAGCGGGCGGCCCTCCAGAGGACTTGGTGTCTCCAGCCGTCTTCACATCTACAGGAAAGTAGTGATTACGCTGCACTTTTCGGTTTAGACCTTGACGGACCCCAACAAGCCCCTATTTTACGTCACTGGGTTTGTCGGTTGCCTGCTTTGTCTGTTGTAGAACTCATCCGGCGCGGTCACGGATAAGTAAGCGGAAACCTTGGCGCATACGTAAACGTAGGCTTTTAAAGTGACGGGCATACGCTTCATGTATACACTGGAGGAGGGCGATGGTGTATGACAGATGTATCCAGAGGTCAGAGGAAGTGTCCGTCCTGCTTCTGTAGGACTTGTATGGGAGCAGCGAAAAACAATTGTGAAATAGTCTAGTCAGCACCTATATTCTATACAGTAAATATGTAGGGCTGGGACATTTCGACAAAATTTGAAATCCAGTTTTTCGATTTATTTATTTTTTTAGTACAATTTTAATCTTTTTTTTTTTTCTTTGCTGTTTAGCTAGCTAAAAATACCAAGACACTTTTTTTCATTCCCAGGAGGGAATTTCACACACAGGACTTCCTTAACATGTACTGGTTATCAGAATTGAATACGACACTTCTGATAAATATACTTCTAGCAACTGCTGTGTATGTGATTCGCTTATGTATGGGGTATGAATGTTAGTTATATACACATGAAGTATAGGGTGCCACCCCGCAGTCATCATAGCTATCATATACTGTCCAGTTCCTACCCATCAGAGCCGCCATATGCTGTCCTCCCCCCTTCCCTTCAGAGCCGCCATATGAGGTCCTCCCCCCTTCCCTTCAAAACTGCTATATGCTGTCCTCTATCCCTCCCCCCCCTCAGAGCCGCCGTATGCTGTCCTCTATCCTTCCCGCCCTTCTTCAGAACCGCCGTATGCTGTCCCCTACCCCCCCCTTCAGAGCCGCTGTATGCTGTCCTCTATCCCTCCCGCCCTTCTTCAGAGCCGCCGTATGCTGTCCTCTATCCCTCCCGCCCTTCTTCAGAGCCGCCGTATGCTGTCCTCTATGCCTCCCGCCCTTCTTCAGAGCCGCCGTATGCTGTCCTCTATGCCTCCCGCCCTTCTTCAGAGCCGCCGTATGCTGTCCTCTATGCCTCCCGCCCTTCTTCAGAGCCGCCGTATGCTGTCCTTTATGCCTCCCGCCCTTCTTCAGAGCCGCCGTATGCTGTCCTCTATGCCTCCCGCCCTTCTTCAGAGCCGCCGTATGCTGTCCTCTATGCCTCCCGCCCTTCTTCAGAGCTGCCGTATGCTGTCCTCTATGCCTCCCGCCCTTCTTCAGAGCCGCCGTATGCTGTCCTCTATGCCTCCCGCCCTTCTTCAGAGCCGCCGTATGCTGTCCTCTATGCCTCCCGCCCTTCTTCAGAGCCGCCGTATGCTGTCCTCTATGCCTCCCGCCCTTCTTCAGAGCCGCCGTATGCTGTCCTCTACGCCTCCCGCCCTTCTTCAGAGCCGCCGTATGCTGTCCTCTACGCCTCCCGCCCTTCTTCAGAGCCGCCGTATGCTGTCCTCTATGCCTCCCGCCCTTCTTCAGAGCCGCCGTATGCTGTCCTCTACGCCTCCCGCCCTTCTTCAGAGCCGCCGTATGCTGTCCTCTACGCCTCCCGCCCTTCTTCAGAGCCGCCGTATGCTGTCCTCTATGCCTCCCGCCCTTCTTCAGAGCCGCCGTATGCTGTCCTCTATGCCTCCCGCCCTTCTTCAGAGCCGCCGTATGCTGTCCTCTATCCCTCCCGCCCTTCTTCAGAGCCGCCGTATGCTGTCCTCTATGCCTCCCGCCCTTCTTCAGAGCCGCCGTATGCTGTCCTCTATGCCTCCCGCCCTTCTTCAGAGCCGCCGTATGCTGTCCTCTATGCCTCCCGCCCTTCTTCAGAGCCGCCGTATGCTGTCCTCTCTAATTGCCCAACCCTGACTGTGCTCTTTTATTTCCCTTTCTACAGTGGGTGACTATTTTGCGGCGTACCGCTCCATATGCTTATATAGCCGTATACGTTGTGATTGGGTGGACGTTGCATGGTGGCCAGGAAGGAGAGCAATCTCTTTCCAGGATAACTTGGTTCTGATACATTTTCTTGCTGTGATGAGTTTAGTCTGTGAGAAATCATCTGCTTATCCAGTTACACCATTCCCAAAGTTTGTTTTTCTCATATCACATGCATATTCTGCAGCGCTGTACAGAGGTGGTCTCCATGGGGGTCACAATTTAATTTTGACTTGAGTGTGTGAGGATGCTGGAGTACCCAGAGCAAACCTGTGGAACCGCAGGGTCAGCATACAAACTCCATGCAGGTGTTGTCCTTGGTTGGATTTGAAGCTAGGACCACAGCACTGCGCGGTGCTAACCACTGAGCCACCGTGGATGCATGAGCCCTGTGTCTGCCTTCCTTGCCCGCAGTGGTCTGTGAGTGCCGAGGGTCTTCGTAGCTGTAGTGTTATATAGAGCCGTTGTTAATGGGTCCTAGTCACCGACTAGTAATAACTGGCCAGTCTGATAGCCGGCTCTAGTAAACACATGCCATGGCTGTGGTCTCTGTACACATACCCAACAAAGCCCCATGCACAAACCATTAGGCCGCTCTCACAGCCCGCTTTTTACCGCGATTAGCACGGCCTCGCAGACATCACAAGGATGGGGTGTAGTAAAATGCGTTTAAAAACGCAACGTGAAATCGCAGTAAAACACCATAATTTTGGATGCAGTGTTTTGTGAACACGTGTAAAAACGGCCTCAGGGTCCGGTCACACACAGCCGATGTGTTGCAGATATTTCTCTGACTGAAAGAGGTTTCCAGAAATCCACATATGTGAACGGGGTTGCACTGAACTCATTATCAGTCGCAGAAACGTCTGCTCCGAATCCGCCGAGCATAGCTTGTTTCATGTCCATGAAGAACATAGACAGAGACCCCTGTTCTTTTTCAGTGGTTTGAGCCACTCTGCTGCTGTAACTAGCTGGCTCTCAAAACCACCCAGAGCAGGGCAAGAGGTGAAGTAAACACAAATTTGGTGAGAAAGCTCTCAGCCAAGCAGGGTTCAAAAAGGCAGCTCAGTGCTAATGATTAAAATCTCATGCATTTCGTATAGGGCGTTTCCACATTTGTGTCAGTCTATCCAATCGACACAGACAGACAATCTTGTATGGCAGAAGGGGAGTGTGGTCTTCTGCAGCCTTATTATCATGGAAAACCTGCACCAATACCGCTATATGTGAACAAACCCTAAAAGGAACTCTTCTTGTTCTCTGAGCCCCATAAGGTCAAGGGCTCATAGTACTGGAGGCTCTGAGTCCAGGGATACGAGTTACATGCTCGCCTGCCTCCTCTTTCCTTTGTTGTCCTCCCACAAAGCCGCCATTCACTGCATGGCTCAGACTCCTTTGGCACCCGTACGCCATTCTCTCATCACGATGGAACAAGGGTACAGTGCACCAAAGGAGCCCCTTCCATGCACCGAGGGGCAGATGGTGAAGGAATGGAGCGGCAGGCAAAAGTCACACCGTCTGACTTGTTGCCCCCAGCTGTGTAGCTCCTAGTAATTGACAGGTTCCCTTTGAGCAGGCCATGCACGTAAGATAATGGTCAGCCACGTTGCAGTAAATCGGCGGCCTGAGTTTACGCAGGATTTTCAGGTGCGTTTTGGCCGGGACTGTGCACGTTAGTTTTAGTGCAGACTTGGCGCCAGGATTTACATGGATATGTTTTTCGTACATGTTCTAGTTTCTAACATTTTTGCGCCCTCTTCTCTTCCAGTGGCGTGAGACTGGACGACTACTTGAAGTTCTGTACAGACGTTGAAACACTTGAGCACAATGAAGCAAGTTCCTCATATCATTCCCAATCCCGCTGTGAAGCCCTCCACCCCCGAGGTGAGTCGCGAGTGCTCCGTTTTCCTTGGCAGAGCACAGATTTCCACTACCCTACAAGAGGGCGTCATACAGAAGCTGAACGGCCACGATGCGTTGCCTTTCCTTCCCACGGACAAACTGAAGGATCTGACGTCTCGGGTATTCAATGGGGAGTCGGGAGCTCAAGAAGCCAAAGTGCGTATTGATGCACAAGAAATTCAAGGCATTGAGACCCCACCGAACGCAACTCCAACCAAGAACGGTTCCCCAGAGATAAAGCTAAAAATCACCAAAACCTACATGAATGGGAAACCGCTGTTTGAATCTTCTATATGTGGCGAACAAGGAGAAGAAGCTCCGAAACCCCCAGAAACCGAGACCAAAGGCAAAAGAGGAAGGAAACGGAAAAGTATAAAGTTTGAGCCTAATGAGGATAACAAACCGAGTGAGGAAACTCCAGAGAAGTCAAGTTCTGCCGAATCCCCTCAAGATAAGGTAATCTGCTTTCTATTCTGAGGTCTTCCATTGCTCATCTAGACCGGAGTCGTCCGATAGCAGTTACAACCTTGTACATGCTTTTTTGGAGAACACAGCGGCTGTTCCGGCAGAGGCCGTGTATGGCTGCGTGTATCACACAGACATGTGCAGTGTGATTTTTCTCCCCCCCCCCCCCTTTTTAAATGCCCTGCTCTGTTTCAGAGCGGGGCTGCGTATGAAGACGCTGCCCATACGCAATGTATTGCCTATGGACAGCGTTTCATACGCAGCTTATACAAATGTATGAGGCTCACACTGCATGGTGAGCTGAGAAGTAGAGCGTGCTGCGGTGTATTTCTCGTGCGTATCGACGCGCCGGTGTGCATGGGGCAAATGAAAGTCCATTGACTTTTATTGACTATTTACCGCATATCATGCATCTGTGTAATGCACGCGTAACACGCTGTGAATACACGGTCGTCGCCATGAGCCCTAATTCAAGTAACCACTAAGTTTCAGGCTGCAATCTCCATTCCTTCAGTCATTTTCATACATTGATATTCAATTTGCAATGTGCCCCTAGTTTCAGACTTTTCTAATGTGGATAGTCTGTGCCTGGGTGCTGCTGATTTCACTAGCTCTCATATATCAACATAACATTCCCTCTAGAGCCCCTGTGGGATCTCTTCCCCCTTGTGTTTAGGGGTGTGTGCTTCTCTCCCCTCCTTATTTTCCATACAGAGTTTGCCCTGGGTGCTCGCCTTTTCCTCTACATGTGGCGAACCCTCTCGCCTTCCCACTTCCTTGTCTGTGCTTTTCTTTCTATCTACAGCCTGTGTAATCTTCCCTCCTTGAAGACTTGGCTGCTTTCTTCCTCCTCCACACTGATCTGCCCTGTACACCCCCTCCCTGCGAGAGCAGAGAGCGCCAACACAGCCAGGATCAGGGTGCTGTGGGATTCAGCAACGCAGCCAGTTAGGTGAAGGAGTTACACAGACTCCACAGCAGCGAAATGGGGAATTGTCTTTGTGGAACCTATTTAAAAGGTTGCTTAATTTTTTTTGTATATAGGAAGTAAAAAACAATTAAAAATGTTCAAAGTTTCCATAGCTTCGAAGACCAGGATCACATGCTAACATTTACGCTGTTGATCCAGCGTACAAAATGGTATTGCAATGGAGTAAATCTATGACAATCCGCTGCATCTAATAATCAGCAGCGTGTCTGGGATTCACGATGGGTTTTCACTGCGAGTGAATGGGCATTAAAAAAAAAAATTGACGTTGTGCTGTACTTTATTGCGCAGTTTCCGTGCAGCACAACTTTTACTTCTGCTTTTGGCTTCAATATCCGATTATGTTGGATTGGTGTTTAGACTTATGATGGGGGTCATCAGGTGTCCGTTGGGTTCTGGTATTTTTGATGGCAGGAATAATGCTGCACACTGATGGTCTAATCATCACAAGTACTTGAATGCCTGATAAACTGGCAATTACGTACCAAGTGCGAACACCGCTTTCCAGCGCCCTGCTCCGTGATCAAATTGCAGTAATGCTAAAAAGAAAAGCCAGCATTAAGATTGCAGCTCCTAGGGGATTTTTGCAGGATCCTTCTGAGTTTAATTAACTGTGTCTTTAGAGCTGGGATGGAAAGGGTAGAGTTTATTCTTGTGGAGAGCACCTAGCAGACTTAAAGGGGTTATACCAAGATTACAAGTTGGCCCCTACCTTGTGAACAGGGGTTAACGTGCTGATTGGTAGGGGTCACTACTGAGACCCCCGCTGATCTTAAGAGCAGGGGCCCCATGTCCCCCCATCGTCCTCACTGCACAGTGAGGTGGAAACTGAATGGGAACGCTGGCGCTCCTTTCACTGGGACTGCCAAGATGCCAAAGCGGTATTTCTTTCAACCCCATTGAAATGAATGGAGCCTTGACAATGCATGCGGGACCAGAGCTCCATTCATTCTGATGTCACTGGAGGCGGAGAAGCGACCACCCCAACCCCCTGCAGTGACGGGCATAGAAGGACATGGGGCGCCCATTTTTGACATCAGCAATGATCAGTGACAAGACGCCCACCTATCCTGCGGTTAGGGGATAACTTGGTGCACCCTTCTAAGGCCATGCACGCACCTCCTGGGAAACTTTGTATGTAAATTTGGGATGGTGCAATGCCTCTGCAGCGCCACCTATTGGAAGGCAGCTTGCTTTCACTTTGGCTTATATACTCAGTCATGTTACAAGGCCTGTTAGAAGGTTTGACATTGACTTGTAGGGAAGCTGCCTTCTACTAGGTGGCGCTGCAGGCATCATACCATCTCTCATGGGCATCTTCAGAGCTCACGCACGCTGGTGTCAGAACTGGTCTATTAACTCCACGGTTTCTAACGTCTTTTATGTTTCTTCCCGCGTTTTGTGTGTAAACCATTGTTGACATCAATTTCTCTGCTGTCAGAATCGGTTACATTTCCCGTAAATTCTCCTTACGCTATCAGGCAGCAATTGCAAACCTGCGATCCAAATGATTGCTGGTGAATATTCAGATTTGTCCTCGCTTCTGTTATAAGGGACTTATCTCCCTGCCCTGCTGGATCTGAAATCGGACCATGATAATCCAATGGCTTTAGCAAATCTACATTTACCAAAATCAGGTAGTGGGGTTAAAACTAAAGTCGGCAAATCCCTTCATGTCAGGGGACTCCTGAGAATGTAGTCAGGGAGTCTGAGGCGTCAGCAGGTGCCGAACACTCAGGATCCCCTATAGAATATTCCAACCATCTGGAGAACAAAAGGATATAGTTTCCTTGTTAGAAACGATAACGGCTCCATTGTTACCTAATGTAGTAAGTGTAAGCATGCCTTCATCCAGCGAGGGGGTCCTGACCAATCCCATTGGCATTGATGGGCTCCATTGGCGTTCTAGTATATGTTTGACTGCAAGAGTAACTCTGCAAACTGCACCATTCTTGTCGTTACTAGTAGCAGAAAACTCAACGTAAATCAGTGATGTCAGTATGACCCAATCCTGAAGGGCCTTTTACACGGCCTGATTATCTGACATCTATTGCTTCAACATCATGTGCCCGGATGCAAGGATGAAACAAGCAAATGCTCTCTGGTTGGTCAATCGTATCTTTAAATGTGGGGGATGTGCAGCCGATCATTGGCTGCCCCATGTGGACGACTGATCGTATGAACAATTAGTTTTCCATTAATAGGATGCCCGTCCA
Source organism: Eleutherodactylus coqui (assembly GCF_035609145.1). Taxonomy (NCBI): domain Eukaryota; kingdom Metazoa; phylum Chordata; class Amphibia; order Anura; family Eleutherodactylidae; genus Eleutherodactylus; species Eleutherodactylus coqui. The sequence goes on from NC_089843.1 coordinate 54,685,876, forward strand.
CAGACGTTTTTGCACGACGATAATCCGGCCGCAGGGAATGCAGTGCTCGCTTTCCGTAGCGTTGCTAGGGAAAGCACAGCCCCCCTGTCCACAGCATGCTGCGAATTGTCGCGATTCTCCACGGTAAGCCTATCTGTCAGATAGGCTTACCGCGAAGATTCGTCTGCTGGCTCCTGCTCCCCGGCGGTAGAGATCCGCTGCGGGATATCGCAACACCCGTGGACAGGCCGCCATAGTGTGAATTGGCCCGGTAGATGAGCTCTAATCTCATTGCTCAGCCCTCACGTACCAGAAGGAGTTGGTCTGCCTAGAAGGACCCGAAGTCTTGCTGTCAGTGTCTCAATCATTTTGCCTGTATAAAGGTTAAAGAGCATACACACTTTAAGAAAAGTTTTTTTGGCATATCAAAAGTTTTGATCCTTGAGGTCCGGCTGCGGAGGCCCCCGCTGATTGCTGAAATCAAAGGGCTTCAGCGCTCACCCAAGAGCTGTGCTCATTTTGGCTGTCCTCATTACTTGTTGGCTCCTCTCAGCAGCTGAAGGCAGACGTGTAGACCAACGCCGACAACCCAAGGGGCAACCGCGCTCCGGTAAGTCCTGACGACTTTCATTTCAGCGGTCAGCGGGTTCTTGGCACCCAAAACCCAACTGATCAAAACTTTTGACATGTCAAATGCTTCCCAAAACTGTGGTTACTCTTTAAAAGGGGTTAACTGGACAACCCTTCTCAGATGCTGGAAACCTCGTCAATATAAACTGCATGCAACTGCTGTCAGGGTATTACCCAGATACCATCTAATATATGGCCATACGGAGGCCCTCCGAGCCCCTCTTTATACCCGCCGTCTGAACTGGTAACTAGGAGGGTTCCCGATGGAACTGGCGTTTGGCCTCTGTGGCTGCTGTCACTAGGGGTGAACGCATGATCTGCCAGCTATATATACCGCCTGGGGGGTGGGGTTATCGTGGTTGGCCCATACGCAAAAGCTTGTCAGCAAATCGCACTGTTATCTAATGTCTATGGCCGGCGTTACTTTCTCCAAACTGATTTCTTACAAGGCATTGGTAAAGGGGAACTTTTTCAGCTTACACATTTTATGTCCATACCCAAACTTGAGGGCGACGTGTTCTTAACACATACAATGTATAAACTAAATTAGGGGGTTGGACAACCATGAGGATCCACTGGAAATCAACCTCATCGCCTCCTGTCCAGCAGGGGAATTAGTATTAGTGGGCCACATGGACAGGATTTGTTCTAATGAGACATTCCCACAATAGAAGTGGCATCCTTTGTCCGTCAGATGGACAGCGCTTGTGCGTGACCCTGGCCTTTGTCTCTTTACTGCAACTTTTTTGTTTGTTTCCCCAAGCCTGCTTCAGACGTAGACGCCTCCGAGCTCCAGGAAAATGAAGAAACGAAATTCTCAGTTGGAGATCTAGTATGGTCCAAAGTGTCCGGCTATCCGTGGTGGCCATGTATGGTGACTTCTGACCCTATTCTGCATAGCCACACCAAGATAAAAGGTATGTTCTATGTTGGATGTGCCATAAATGTTTAAAGGTCTGACCGTTTTGATCCCATAACACAAAGTCTTTTTGCTGGTTTTCAGTGGTGTGGGGAAAATACAATTTGTACCTGACTGTGGCCACACCACACATCATACGGCCAATGATCGCACTATGGCCACGCCACGCCCCATCGTTATGGAAGACACTCGGACTCACAAGTTGCTGGAGATCTCAACACAACCACATTTGCTTGCCCTAGGATGCGATTGAGTAGGAACACGGTGCAATGTTTGGCCATGTGATGTGTCGCGGCCAAATAACTACGTAGCTATAGCCTAAATGAGGCTGGTCACTATGGCAGCTCTATTATATACACGCAGGCTGCATTCACACTTGGCATTATTTGCTGCATTTTTGGACTGTGACCAAAAAACGCACCAAAAAAGTGCATGCGTTGTTAAAAATGGTCAGATTTTTTTGCTGCAGTTCAAAAACGCAGCATAAATTACCAAATGTGAATGCAGCCTCCTATTATACTAGTGTGTATGGTTTCTGACTAAACCATGTCCACAGATTTCCAAACGTACCGTATTTTCTGGCATATAAGACGACCCCTGACTTTTCGTCTTATATGCCGGTAATACAGTGTGAAAAAAAAATCAATACTCCCCTCAGGCGGCGCTGCTGCAGGCTTGTTGCTCCCTCGTGCATGCTGGCAGAGCATTACTTTGTGCAAGCGGGGCTTGAATGCTCCGCCTCCAGAAAGCTAATGCTGTGATTGGCTAACGCCAGACTAAGTTAGCCATTCAATGGCGTCATGAATGGCTGTGATTGGCTAATGGCAGACTAAGTTAGCCAATCAGAGCGTTAGCTTTCTGGAGGCGGGGCATTCAAGCCCAGCTTGCAGAAAGCAATGCTCTGCCAGCATGCACGAGGGAGCGACAGCCTGCAGCAGTGCCGCGGCAGGTGAGTATTGATCTATTTATTTTTTTGGGGACACTGTATACCCGGCGTATAAGACGACCCCCGACTGCAGAGCAGATTTTTCGGGGTTTAAATGTCTAATCGCTGGCTTTTCGTTGCGTCTAAACGCTCCCCACTTCACATAGAAAGTGAAGTGCTGAAGGAGAAGTCAGCATGTCTTTTAGTCTAAATGCTCTGCATGAGCGCCGACCACTTTAGCGGTGAAATCAGCACTTATGTCTGTTTAAACGAATGTCTGCCCATATAAAACGTCCATTAGTTGTCTCAGCCAATCGACCGCTTTGAACAGGATCATGTGACATGCAAAGCTTTTTCAGCCCTTTTGTGTGGCACGTATTGGGTCTGCTTAGTGCTTGTAATTGTGTACCCACTGGTATAACTACTAGCATACCATGCTGATGTCCTTATCCTATTGGGCCTATCATATGAATATTCTGGAATGGCTTAGGTGTGTGAATCTCACATGCTTTTCTTTATTTAGGGCAAAAAAAGAGCATCCGCCAATACCACGTGCAGTTTTTTGGCAATGCACCCGAAAGAGCTTGGATATTTGAGAAGAGTTTAGTGTCCTTTAAAGGAGAACACGAGTATGATCGTCTGTGCCAGGAGAGTGCAAAACAAGCGCCCAAAGCTGAGAAACTCAAGGTGTGTAACCGTATGCAGTATCCGTGAGAATGGAAACTTTGCGTATAAATTCTTTTTTAATACTTCCCCCCCCCCCCCCCCCCCCCTTCTTTTTACAGATTTTAAAGCCAATAACTGGTAAACTTAAAACCCAGTGGGACATCGGTATAGAGCAAGTTAAAGAAGCCATATCCATGTCAAGGGAGGAGCGCAAGGATAAATTTACTTTCATATACATCAAGGACCGTCCTCATCTTAACCCTAAAGTAGCTGGGGAATCGAGCCTTCCCGTGGAGTCCTACGAGGAAGAGGAAGATGAAGAGGATGAGCCACCTGAGAGCCCCAAGAAAGAAGATGAAGTTCCCAGCAAGAGGAGGAGAGTGTCCAGGAATTCATCTCTTAGCTGTCAAGACACTGACCCCGATTGGAAAACCACTACTGCAAGTTCGGAGCCAAAAGGTGGCATGGCGTCACCTCCACAGAAAAGGAAATCCGGAGGGCATAACGCAAGAGGCAGAAAGGGCGATGCTGTGAACCAGTTCCTAGTATTTTGCCAGAAGCACAAAGACGAGGTTTGTCATCCACATTTTGCTTACATTGCTGCATTGGTTGCGGCTGGTTTGTTTTATACAATTTTCTTTTAGATGCGCTCTTTATGCATAATATGGCAGATGCGCTATTGTGCGCTAATGCCATAAGGTACTGAAACGCGTGTCTGCTTTATGATGACACAAGCCATGCACACAACACCCTACGGCAGCATGCAGTCCATACGCCTTTATAGATGCAAAACATGGAGATTGCCCAGGTTTCTTTTTGCAGTCTGCAAATTAAACCTGGTCTACACAGCAACAGTAAAAGGGGGGGGGAACACAAATTGGGGTGAAGGTATTGATTTGCTTGACAGTCCCGCATCATCCTTAGTCCTTTCACTGGCAGTCAGAGCTGGAAGAGTTGGAGACAACTATCCATCTGTGTTGGTGAGAACCCTAAATATGCTGCTGATCATGCAGAGTTGTCGCACAGATTCTGGCTAAGGGTTGAATTAAAATTAGGGGTGAGAGAAGGTATAACACGACTAAATTTCCACATTTATACACTATTAAAGCAACCCTCCAGGCCTGGGCAAACCAAGATGACTATCTGATGCACATTATGCACTAGTATGCATCATTAGTTGTTCTAGACATATCTGCTGTCCATGTACGAATATGAGAAGCACTGACCAATCAGAACAAAATGTAGTGTCTAAGACTACCGATGCGTAATAATTCACAATGTGCATCAGGTAGTCAGATAAGCTGTTCAGCCATCTTTGTTTGTCCAGGACTGTAGGGTCACTTTAAGAAGTTGCTATTCAAACTGTTTCCTCCTTTTTCGTGTAAAATGCCTCTAAGCTACTACAGGACTGTGCCCATGCTCTAATTCTCTAGTTGCAGTCTTCATTCATTCTCAGACCCCCTGATATTCCATTTCCCACCTGCTGTAGTTTTAGACCTTCCACAAATGGATGCATCTCCCCCTGTTAATAAAAGCTTAATGTGAGGTTTGTGTGTCCAGGATGCTGCTGCCTTCACCAGCTCTCATGTGTCGGCAGAGCTTCAATGCTGACTGCTTTCTCCTTCCACAGCCCTTGTGCTGGTAGACATTGATGCCGCGTCTGCCCTGACTGCTCTCCTTTCTTTCTACAGATGCGCAGGCTGTGTGATTGTCTGCTCTCCGTCCTATCTACACTGACACAGTATAGCCTGTGTGATCTGCCGTCCATGAAGAATTGGATGCTTTCTGCCCTCTCCATATTGATTTGCTGTGTACAACCTCCACTGCTATATCTGCATGGCTGTATGCGAGTTTTGCCCGTGGAACACGGGCACAATTCACACTAGATAGCACATGGACACCCATCCGTGTGTGGTTTGATATCCACAGATACAGGGCATTGCATATCCTGTTCTTGTCCATAGGAACAGGCGAGAATAGGACATGCAGCAATTATTTTTTTCTCACTGACAAATGGTCCATGCTAAAAATTGGGCACGTAAATAGCCTCATGGAATACACGGACACACATGGCCCGAAAATACAGCCGTGCAAATGGGCCCTAACACTGAGAGAAGGGAGGGATAAAGCAGAGAGGCAACAGTCAAGAGCAGTTTCAGATGTGTGTCAGAAGCAGCAGGACAGCTGGTTGGGTGAAGAAGTTGCACCGACTCTACAACAGCTAGTTGGTAGGAAGGTTTTTAATGAAGCCTATATAGAAAGTTGCTTCATTTTTCATTTAGGGGGAAATGAACAATAAATAAAATTTAGGTGTCCAAAGCCTTCTGTTAAAATAACCTTGCCTTTTAAAAGGGGTTTCCGGGCGAAAACTATTGATGACTTCTCCTCTATCGCCTCATCTCCCAGCCTGCTGTCAATACATGCGTCATATGAGAAGCGCAGTTGCTAGATTCACTCCCATTGAAATCAATGGGAACTGAAGGGGCTATTGCTCTTCCGCAGCCGTCCCTGGTGTCAGAGCAGAAGTGTAATACTTGCTTCAGCTCCCATCGATTTCAGTGGGAATGATCCCAGATAGCGCCCCTCTACTCCCGCCTCCTTTTATGCATGTCCAGCCCATTGCACTGAGTTCTTGCCCAGGTGATTAACCCTTTCCAATCCAATTTATGTCCTGGTTTTCCTAGGGGCTTACTCTTTTTCTGCCGTTATACAACGGCGCTATCTGCTGGCTAAAGCCAGTACTGCATGAGGTGACACGTTGGATAGGCTCCGACAGCAGAGAGGCTGACAATATACAGTAAGAGAACCCCGACGGACGTCTTACAACATCGGAGCTGTACAGCCTTAAATCATAATGTCTTCAGATGTCAGACACTGGATTGGAAAGGGTTAACTATTGATGTCCTATCTTGAGGATAGATCATCACTACTTTTATATCTTAATTAATTACAATGTTTTTTTTTTTTATGGTGTCCTGCATGTACTGTCTATGGAAAAAAAAAAAAAGATTGCGAATTTGAGATTCACCCTTTTCTCCCTCCGTAGGTAATAAGCGAACATCCCGACGCTTCCAGCGAAGAGATCGAAGAGTTACTCGAGTCGCAATGGAACATGCTCAGCGATAAACAAAAAGCCCGCTATAATACAAAGTTTGCCATAATCACCTCGCCCAAATCAGAAGAAGACTCTGGTAAACATGATACTGCACTGTACTCTAAGGCATTTAAATAGCTTTCGGGATGCTTTTAAATGGGAGCAAACCTTTCTACTAATCCCTTTTACTATATGTCTAGCCCATTGTTTTTGTATGTTCCACGTAGGCGCAGTTACATACCCTCCTCTATTATTGTTTTACGTATAACACAGATGTAGAGTCTATTTTATAGCAATGAAAAAAAAAAAGCCAACAGGAAAAAAAAAATCCTCGTTACCTGGTTTACGTTTGACCGTGATGCTGTCCGCCATATTGGAAGCGTCTCCCTGCTAGCGATTAGTCTGACAGCACATCTGACGCAAACTGTTGTCTTTTAGTTACTCACTTTTTTTTTTCTTCCTAAGGGTTTATTTTCACATTGCGGCCGTGTTACGTTTTTTTATACCGCACCCTGAATAGGCCTTAATCCGTTTTTTGCATTGATGCGACAGTAGTGTCTATATAATCTGTACACCCACTATCTGCGGCTCTAGGAGACACTCACCGTTAACGCTTCGGTTTGCTGCAATCGCTGTTTACTTAGGTGTACACCAGCTTTTTATTTAAAGGTTAAGTGCAATGCCTTTCAGAATACATTTATTAAAGGGGGGTTTTCATGTTTTTTGGTTTTGTTTTTTAAATTGTATATTTGTCTGTGGATAAAAAAAAAAAAAAAAAAAAAAAAAACTAAAGTGGAGTTTTTTTCCTCTCTCCTCACTTGTCTGTTTTAGTAAATCCTTGCATTCCCCATTGAAATAACTCTGGAGCATCATCCCTTAGGGCTGGGTTCACACGGGGCAGATTTGCCGCGGAAATTCCGTGCGGAATTTCGCGCCAGATGCAGCGGAAGAGCGAGCGGCCGGGCCACTTCAAAACCCGCTGTGGGTTCTGAAGCAGCGGTTCTCCCGGCGAAAATCTTGCTTTTTTTCGTTGCGGCCAGACCGCTAGATTTCCGTTGAGAATCCGCCCCATGTGGACCCAGCCTTAGAATGCTGCAATGTGTTGTTCCTTTGTTGTTCCTCCTGGAAGTAAATGAATACATTTCAGAAATGGGTGTTACCCAGAAGGAATGACCTACTATAGTCATCTGACAAAAAATGCTCCAGAATTATTTCTTGGGGCCCTTTTTTGGTGATTTGAAGCAGGTTCTAGTAGTTTCCAAAGTAACTTGGAAACTGTGACAGTATCAAAGACTTCTTGCTGCAGTCTGTAGTTGTGGTAAGCGGGCAGACTTAAAGGGGTTGTCTGGCTTAGAACATCCAAATATGAGCTAGTAAGGTAGTCCCCCTGCACAGGACCCTCATTTTAGAAGCTGGAGCAGAGAGCTATTATAAAGAGGTCCTCCAGAGATTAGAGGTGCTGTCTAAGTACAGCAAGAGCCCATAGATGCAATTGAGAACTGTGTAATACTTCATTTACCCTGTGGAGGCGCTGTAGTGAAATTAAACACTCGCTCAGTTCTTCAGACTGGGGAAAAAAATGACCTAGGATCCATTGACTTCTAAAATGAATCATTTAGTTATCACATTTTAAGCCTTTCCAATCCATTGCTGAAGTCTAAAGACATTATGATTTTAAGGCTCCGATGTTGGAAGACGTCCATCAGGGTTCTCTTACTGTATATTGCCAGCCACTCTGCTGTCGGAGCCTATCCAACGTGTCACCTCATGCAGTACTGGCTTTAGCCAGTATATAGCGCTGTTGTATAACAGCAGAAAAAGAGTAATCCCCCTAGGAAAACCAGGATACAAATTGGATTGGAAAGGGTTAAATACATGCATAGTTTAACACATTCAGTGCCCAGTGCTTTTCAGCTGTACTCCTTGGGGGCCCAAGTTTTGCCGCTCGCGCTTCTTATTAAAACATTTCCTATTAAAAGAAAATGTCGCCCATTATTGGCTGATGAGGCCCCTGGGAAACCTTCCCCATCGCCCACTTTCAGGTGATGGGGGGACTCAGTGTTAAAGTTATAATAACTTCCTGTGTGGTACTATAAACTACATATACACGTTGATTGCCGCCTCCAACAGCATAATCTACACTGATCAACCAAAGCTCTCCTCCCAGTGATCATCCAGACAGAGGCGCCCCCAGTGTAATATACAGTGCTGTGCTCTAGTATACATATCCGTCGCTTTATAATCCTCTCCAGAGCTGCCCCACCTGCAGCCCCAAATCACATACACTTTCTGAGTTGGTAGCGCTGATGATCACAGTAATGGATCCTTCTTGACTTGCTGCTCAGTGCTCCTTTCTTGCAGGAAGCGGATGCATCCCGGGTAGTACTTGTAGCAGAAGTGGCTAGTGTGTGGCATGCCTGCTAGATAAGGGGAGAATGGTTTTATTTTATTTTTGCCTTCTGAAAATGACAGAATGATGGTGGCTTATTTGCAAATGGCAACAAGACTGAAAAATCTTGTTCCCATTTGCAGATTCTTATTTGCTCTCCAGAGCCCTGTAGCTGATATTCTAGTTTCCTTTCATCAGGGAATTTATTCTGAAGAGACGGACACTTTAATTTTTTTTTTTCTTCTTCCAAAGACAAATATAAATTTCTAAGAAAAATTGTGAAAACCCCCCAAAACTGCAACTGTAATATAATTATGAAATGGATGCTGCTGAACATTGGTGACAACGTTTACATTTATGATCTCCAATACTCGTCTAATGTCAATGCAGTAATGTTGGATGAATATTTGCAGGTGTTTACCCACTAGAAGCCCATTAGTAGGCCATTAAAGTCGGATTTGAGACCAATCTGAGGGATGTAGAAGGATCACATGTGCAGCCACCCCACCGATTCATTAGTTATGGCATGTTCAATTGATATGCTAGTGGGAAACCCATTTAAAGGGGTTGTCCAGTTGTAGGGTAGTTCATCAATAGTAGAGTAGTGGGGGTCCGCTACTAAGGACACCTGTTGAACTGTTATTTGCTGAGCCAGTGTTCCTGTGCACTGAGTGAATCTCTACAGGAAGCAGATGGCTCCATTCCCACAGCAGTGGCCAGGCTTGGAATTACAGGTAGAGATCCCAGAAATTGCCTCAGTGCACAAGCGCATTGGCACAAGAAATTGTCGATCGGAGGTGGTCCCAGGCGGTAGAACCTCGTCAATGTACTATTGATGGCCTATCCTGCAAAATGTACCGTCAAGTAGTCTACAACTGTACATCCCCTCTCCTTTTAAGTGTAGCTGCCTATACCCAGGGCTGCTTGTTGCATAAGCTCTACCTCTGTGTCCTGAGGTCAGAGGTCAAGCAACAAGTTTGATTAGATTGTAAAATGCTGCTATGAAGAAGCCCTGTAATCATTACCATAGAGAAGCTCTTGGAAAGTGCTGTTTTTTCTTGTGGAGATCGCGCTGGTGTAGCAGTGCTTCCTGGGAAGGAGTATGTAAATTAGCCCTTCTACACACCAGGAAGAAAACTCTCTAGTTCCACCTATAGGTAGCTAGCTTGTAAGTCAATGATTTACCCCAAAAAAGCCTTGAAATATGACTAGGGATATCAACCAAATCAGAGACCACTTAGAGAAGCCTCACAAAGCCCCTTAGCCCAGGTCTCCCCCTGCTTAGTATCCCGTCATCGGAGTGCTGATTTTTGTCTTTATCGCAGCAATTGTCATGGAATAATTGGATACCGGGTAGATTGGGAAACAATCAATACAACAAAAACCCTTCTATATCCTTCAAGGTACCTCACCGAAGACCGCGGGGGAAGCCAAGCGGAACGTATTTCAAGAGCTACCAAAGAGGAGATCAAGATCAAGAAGTAATTGAAATTCATGTTGTTCGCTCATTTCTGATAATTGCTCCAGAATAACTTCATGAAAACTTTCTAAACTTTTAATGTTTTTTTTTTGTTTTTTTTTTAAAGGATCGTAGAGATGGGTTTTTTTCTTTTATTTTTCTGAAATTGTTTCCTGAAACGCACACACACAAAAAAAAAACCTATCCAAGAACCACCAGTGCATGTAATCTTTTTGCTGAGTTTGGTTAAACACGCTTTGTCATGCAGCATTTATATCGCTATCTATATCTCTCCTGCCAGATGCAGCTTTAGACTCGGCCCCCTCGTCTCCTGTCCAGCTTTAGATATTAAGCAGCATCCTGTGCCAAGGAGCTTGCAATTACCAAGATGCAGGTTTCTGGCATCCTCCTTACTGTCATACGGCTTCCTTATGAAGAGACTGCTTGTAAATATCTTTTTATTGTGGTTCCTCCCCGTCCCCCTTTGTTGTGCAGTCACACGTTGTATCGGCACAGTGGTCCTCCTAATACTTAATGGTAACCCTATTCATCCTAATAAACGAGTCATTTCATCTGTTTTCTACATGGAGTAACTATAGTGGTCGTTGCAACTTGCTAGCTGTGTCCAGAGATACAAAGTTCCTTCTCATTCTCCTTTTTTGTGTGCTGGGGCGCCCACTTCTGGTGTATTATCGAAGTCGCATGTTACCGATTCATGCTATAACACAGTGACAATGGAAGGAAAACTGTGATTATTTATATGCTGTGCATCCTATGCTATCAATTTCTTTAAAGGTAAATGGGTGACGTTAGCCAGCAATAAATAAAACAATTGACCTTTTACTTGGTGTTGGTTAAGTCCTGTCTTTACGTACACTACACATACATATCAGGAAGTGTCATGGCTACCTGCCGGTGTCAAAAATCCTACAGAGGGGAAAAACCACAGCACTAGACTTCTGTAGGGCTGTCCTATACCGCCATCAGATATTGCATTATGCCGATATCTTCCTATAGAAGCGTTGCTTCTAGGCCAGTGGACTACCTGCAGCTTTCCAGCGGTTGCAAAACTACCTCCCGGCATGCTGGGAATTGGAGCTTTGCAACAGCTGGAGAACCGCTGTTCTAGAGCATAGCACTAATATGGTTGTCTTGGAGCATTAAGGGACTTGTACATATAGTCCAAGGAACTTTTTAAAGTCACAGTGGTTTGGTTTTTCCTTTTTATTGGTGCATTATTTGGGTTTTTTCACCACTTAGGGTTCTGCACAAACGTTTTTGGCAAATGTGGAGAAAGTGCTGCAAAGTAAGAGTGCTTTTAAAACCAGAAATGTTAAGTTGGGGTTGTGGGGTTGCCATTTAACAAAATGAATGAACAGGAGAGAAATGTAATATTTGGTGTGACTGCTCTCTTCTAGGTACACTTGCACATCGTTTTTGAAGGAACACGGCAGGGAGATTGTTCAGACATCTTGGGAGAACTAAGCACAGATCTTCTGTGGATGTCGGCTTGCTCAAATCCTTCTGTCTCTTCATGTAATCCCAGACAGACTGGATGATGTGAGATCAGGGCTCCGTGGGTCATATCATCACTTCCAGGACTTCTTGTTCTTCTTTACACTGACAATAGATCGTAATGACATTGGGCCGGATGTTCGAATTCAAATTTATTCTGCAGCAGAATTTTTGAAAAACATTCTAACTTTGCAGCACTTTTTCCACACCTGCCTAAAACTTCTGCAGTCCTGTACTTTTATGGCATATAGATTAGGATATGCCTTTTAATGTACGATCCAATTGGGGCCAACGGCAGGGATTCTAAAAATGGTCTTGCATTGCTTTGTGCTCCTTCAGCTTCTGTCGGCGCTCTGGTGATGCTTGGCAGGTAATCGTTTATAGGCTACCCTGGTTCCTCCCTGGTAAAGGCACCAGTAGCCAAAGAGGCACTGCAGCAGCACTCTGTGGGGTCCCAATGGTTGGACACCATTGGATAATCCATATGGAAAAGCATTTAAGGGGGGTTGTGCCAACACTTAGAAGTTATTCTTTATCCACAAGGTGGGGATAATACTTTGGTTGGAGTCCAGCTGTCAGGACGACCACGAATCAGGTGGTTATCACCTATCCTGTGGTTGGGGGATACCAATAATGTTGGGACTGGTTTGCACCCGTGTGTGCTGCTGTATCTTATTTTCATATGTGCAGATATGATCTATTGCATTAGATCTGGCTTTGAAATGTGACCAAATGTTATATAAGGGCTGGAGAGGCAAGCCTTTCTTATTCCTGGGTTTTTTCATACACATTTCACAACCTCCCTCTAAAGGTAGATTGCATGGAAATACACGAAACCACATAGAGGCGGACAGCAAAGCCCCCGATGAGGAAGTGGCTCCTAGGAAGAGACTCAGGACCCAAACTCAAAAGGTAACGTCTTTCCATGTGTCCTAGTCTTATACTAACAATGTAGCGGAGGCCTAGAGCTAACCCTGCAGCCAACTTCCCACAAATCCATGCCATGTACGACATCTGCACAACTTTGTGAACATGGTGGTGCTGCTGCAAAATCTGAACTTTTTCTTCTGCTGTCTTGGCTGTACACGGGTGTTCTGGAAACAAATCCCCATTCCGAGTATAAGATCCTGCTTGATGCAAGCGGTGTATTGGTGTGCAGCGTAACCCCAGACTTGATGAAGTCCTCTCCATACATGCTGATAGGCAACCGATCGCACAAATCATCTCTAACTTACCTGTTCCAGGCTTTACATCATTGAGCAAATTTCTTTCTACATTGCAGAGCGAGCGGCACGTGACAAACAACGTAGCATTCTGTTCTGAACTCCCAGAATGCACTGCCCAAATTAAGCTTGGAAAGTAAAAACTAATACACAATCCGAATCACATGAGTTCAGAGCGCCATAGAGGTAGACACATATTAAACGTCCGTAAATTACAATCTATTTGGGTGCACAAAGCAAATACATGATATCTTACTTGTAAATGTAGCAGGTAAAACGCCCACTGCTCCCCATCTCTTGCTACGACGCTGCCTTTGATGTGACCTGCCGAACATTTTGGGGCAACGGAACTTTTACTGCACCGAGATCCTTTTTAGATGGAGCAGATTGCTCCAGTAGATGAGTGGCAGTCAATGAGATCAGCCCTTTAGGAAGCGACTACATGAGCATTTCCGTCCCGCAAAGCAAAGGCGGAGAAACGCTGATGGCAGCTGGCACCTTGTTCGTTCAGTCAGTCTGACGAGTCCAGATGATCGGCTGCTATCGGCATTTCTCCCCTGCTTCTTGCCGAAGAGAAATGCTGCCGTGCAATAGCAGCCTTACACAGGCCCAATCGGGGGGGCATACTGGTTTGTCCACATAAGGGGTCCTTGGTCGCTGCATAGCGCCCTGTTTACACAAATTACAGCCCACCATGAGGATTGTTATACTCGCATAATATTTCTATTTAGCAGGATCATACTACACTGGACTTCTTTGTAGACTATAGCAGTGGAGCGACATGGCATTGCGCCGCAGCTGTATACATAAGACAGTAGGAGGTTTAAAAAAAAAAAACAAAAAAAAACTATTTACAGAATTGCAAAAGTGGGCAAACTTTTTTTTTTTTTTAAAAACTACCCACAGCAGTGTATATACTCGGGCACGACTATGTGAATACACTTCTACCCCCATTCCTCCCAGGGGCTACAGCCAGAGAGAGAATATATAGACAATCATCCCAGTCCTCCAGCCCTTGTATTAAGTACTGCAGACCACAAGATTCCTCCACATTGTATAGTATCAGACTCTTGGTGGGTCGCCTGCTAGATCAGATGGACTGACCAGCCAAAGCCCCCAGTATACTGGAACTTGAGAGTGCCCCCAGCAAGGATCATATGAAGGCTACGAGCGCAGAGACAATCGCATTACTCCATATCGTTTTCCAAAAGGCTTCTCAGGCCTTACCAGAAGCAGCGCCTCCGTCATCAGTGGGCTGTATTTGGTATTGCATCTCATCCACTTCAATGGGAAGGAGCTGTAACACCTATATAGCCAGCTTTATACTATTTCTGCATGATTATTTTATTACTGCAGCAGAAATGAGGCGGTCGTTCCCCTCCGAGACACCTGATTCCTGTTCAGATTTTTTTTTTCTTGCCTCTACATCATGCTGCAGACGTACAGCGTCATATCACTTCCTGTTTACACATGGCATGCGTAGCTTTTGGACGAAGGGTGCTCTTCTGCAGGCTTTCCACTAGATGGCAGCCAAGCACAGGTATTCTCTATAGTATGTTTGTGTATTGGCCCCCTCCTCCTCTAATCTGCATGTAATGAGCCTCATGTTGGGCATGTTGTGGACTCATCTCATGCACACGACTGTGTGAAGTAGGCTTGTATATGTAAGGCATTGCTTAATGGTCTGCTTCAGCATTCTCTGTGGTGGTTCTTCTTTCACTTTTTATTCTATTAACTTTTGTTTTTATTTTCCCCTAACATCTAGCAAGTGGAAACCAGTAATGAAAAGCCCTCCAAGCACTGTAGAGGCAGAGAAAGCGCCCCTGTTAAGTCCCAGACAGGTAATGCCACAATAAATTTAATAGAACTGTATATTTCGTTATACTTTTATTCATTTTTTTTTTTGCTTTGGTGCAAAAAAGTCATTAAAAAGAGTAGCAACAATTAACAATATGACACAATTAAAGGGTCATTTCATCGCCGCTAACCGCTCTAATATGTGTTTCCTGCTGATCTGGCTCCCTAATCGGGAGAAGATGCTGTCAGCTGCTCTTCTACCTTGCAGCTCCTACAGGGGATATATGGCAGTAGTAGTACTACATTGGTAGAGGCTATGCGCTGGCTCATTAAAATGTAATATAATTGTAACGGACTATAAAATCCCCCTTTTTTTTTTTCCTAGCTTTTTTTTCTCTTTCTTTCTTTTAACTATACCCAAGTATAGCCAGCATCTGCAACGTCCGCAGTGTTGCTGCGCGTATCCTCAGGAGACCCGTATGTAACCACTTTGTTCTTACAGCCGTACACAGCCTCTCTGACGCTTGTAAGCCACTCAAGAAGAGGAACCGCAACTCTGACTTGGCTTTGGTCACGCTGGCTGCAAGCAAGAGTTCATCTCCTGTGTCTATGATTGAAAATGAGGTACGAAGCCTCCACTTGTATTTTATGGATGCCGCAGTCTTGGCCTTCACATAAAACGCGTTGTGCAAGAGAATTGTATAGAGACTACTGGGTAATAGATCTGGTTTTAAGTTGGCGCTATATAGCAATATTGGGTCATGGTGATGCAACAGTTGTAGGATTCTGACTTTCCCAATGGTGACCGTGTGCCGCTGCAATCGTCTCAGGTGTTTTTGCAAAGTCCCTTAAGTGAATATTGATGCATTAGTCAATGTAATTCCTCATATTAAACTGTTAGTATTGCAGGTTTTGGGCCTTACTGTAGTGTTCTCCTCTCGAGATGCGAAAATCCCAGCCCTCTGTTTCCGGCTCTCTGTGAGAAACAGCCAAGAACTTGAGCGCAGCGATTTTTGCATGAGAGCAACGGAAACCACATAGCGCAGTGAGCTACGCGGTTACCGCAGCTCCCCGAGGTATGTGCTGTGCTACACGGTTTCTGTAGCTTTCATTCACTTCAATGGGAGCTACGCAAACAGCGCTCGCCTATTTTTGCGTTTGCCACAAAAGAGCCGAGATGGGAAATAACCATTTAATCAGCAGATTTATTTTTTTTAGCTATTTTCTGTATGTGCGTTGTAAGTGGGTTCAACTTTGTTTGCTTTTTATTTTTTCATTTCTAGGATTTTACGTAGTATTTGGGATTGTTTTTTTAAAATTTTTTTTTTTTTAATAGATCTTTAGGTTTTTGGTATGTGAAAAAGTCAAAGGGGAAAAAGAACTAGAAAAATAGTTTCTAACACCTTCCCCACTATAGGACGTACAGTCACGTCCTACGGGGTCGAGATATGTGTGAAGAGAGATCGCAGGGTGACCTCCCTTCATACAGCGCAGGAGCCAGCTGTTTATTACAGCTGACACCCACCAGCAATAACTGCAATCAGCTGTGCGGCTGATCGGCACTATTAACCCTTTAAATGCTGCTGTCAAGTCTGACAGCAGAATTTAAATTCCCTGAATGATGATCAGGGAGCCATGTGGGTGTCATGGCAGCCGGAGGCCTCTTAGCAGAATGCCTATCAAGCTCTCCCCATGGGTAGGCTTGATAGACGGTCTGCCTGATTGCTATAGCATTACATCATACTGCTGGAGTGATCAAAGCATTGCATGTTGTGGTCCTGTAGGTGGACTAATAAAGAAAGTAAAAATAAGATCAATAAAGTTTTACTAATTTGAAGAAGAAAAAAAAAAGTTTTTTAAAATTGTCCCCCTTTTGCCATATCTATAATAAGGGGGAAAAAAACAAATTCATAGAACAAAAATACATATCCCAGTAACTCGTTATTTATCCCGCATTCAAGTGAGAAAAAAAGAACGCCAGAAATGCACTTTTGTTGGTCACCCTGTGTCCCAGAAAAAAGCGCAATAAAAAGCGATCAAAATGTCATTTGTATTCCAAAATGGTACCAACGTAAACTACAGGACGTCCCGCAAAAAATGAGCCCTCGCACAACTATGTCAATGGGAAAAAAATTTTAAAAGTGTTTTGCGCAGAGACGATGGCAGCACAACATTTTTAAAAATTAAATGTCTTTGGGGGAAAAAAGTACAGCAAAAAGAAAAAAAAACCCCTATCGTAGTAATCGTACTGACCCGTAGAATAAAGTTATGTCATTTTTGTTGCAGTTTGTGCGCCGTAGAAACAAGATGCACCGAAAGATGGCGGAATGTCGTGTTTTTTTTTTTTTTTTTCATTTTACTCCACTTAGAATTTTGTAAAAGTTTTTCAGTACATTATATGGTACATTAAATGGCACCAATGAAAAATACAACTCGTCCCGCAAAAAACAAGCTCTCATGCAGCGACGTCGATGGAGAAATAAAGGAGTTGGGGTTTTTTAAAAGGTGGGGAGGAAAAAAAAGGAAATTTGACACATTTGCATTTTCCAATAGCTTTTCAAAGGGGTTTTCCATGACCTATATAATAATAATAAACTTTATTTGTATAGCGCCAACATATTCCGCATATCAGATCGGTGGGGGCCTGCAGCTTTGTCATTTGGAAGTCATTCTAACGGTCACATGATCTCTGGATGGAGGTGATGGTGCTGCTGCCATTGCCTGCACTGTCTACATTACCAGTTTCTTGGATAGCTGGGCACCCCCACCCGTAGCAGCACAATCCTCTGTACAATCAGCATTGCAGAGTAAAGCCCTTCAGTGGCTGCCAGGAGAAAACAACCTGTAAGGACTGTTATTACAGGATGAAACATGGGAGACGCTGTAGAATAGGTGTGTGAAGTAGAGGCACCTGTCTCTCCATAGAACGTTTACAAACTTGATGGAATTGTTTCTAAATTGTAACCTGCTTCTATTGTAGGTGTCCGATGAAAGATCAGAATCGCCATCTGAGAGTGCGGATGAATCGTTGCTGTGCAAAAAGTTCGAAAAAGGAAAGAAGGAACTTCTGTGCCTGGTAAAACATGACAACTCTCTACCTTTCTGACTGCCCCAGCCCGATAGTTAATATTGTTTTCTTTGGCCTCCTGATTTTCCTAGAAAAGTGACCCTAGTTTTCACAACTTCAGTGAATTTCAGTATCTGCCATTCCAGCTGTTACAAAACTACATCTCGCACCATGTCCAGAAGCACAGTTTGGAGACTAGTACTCTACATCAGTCATCCTTGGTCATGTCTTGCCCAAAATAGTTTTGTGTAGACCCATTAAAAACTTTTGGCCCAATGTCCATGTGTGGATTTTATTAATAAAATCCACGCGTGGCCCCCGCACGGGAAATCGTGTGTCTTGCTGCCCATAGGGATGCATTAGCATCCATAGAGCAGCTAAAACCATGCGGATGGGATTCCTTCCCGGCGTGCGGGTCGCACGCACAGGAAGAAATTGCATCATGCTCCATTTTCCTGCGGATCTCCTGCACGGATGGCTCCCGCAGCTTCCATTGAAGCCTATGGAAGCTGTTCATATCCGCGGCACAGCCACAGCTGTTTTTGTGCTGTGTCGCAGATAAGCGGAAGAGCAGGAGATTAAAAAAGAAAGGAAAAAAAAAGCTGTGCGTGGCGCAGGCGCACAGCACGCTGCCAGCGTGCCGAGCACATCTGCCGGCCAGAAGAAAGAAGATCCAGCCTGCACAGAGGAGAGCCCCCCAGCGTCCGGAGAGGGTAAGAAAATGTATTTTCCCTCTCCATGTCCTCCGGCACGAACGAGGACTAACTGCGACCAAGTCGTGGCTGCATCTCGCGTTTTAACGCACATTCGGACAGCCAAGTGCGGCATATATACTGTCGGCTAGAGGGAGAGAGTTCAGCTCTGTTAAACTCCCTCCCCATCTCTGCCCCTTGCCAGCTGGCGGCGAAAAGAGGGGGCGGAAGCTGGGCAGAGCTAGTTCTTCCCCAGCCTATGTGAGCTGCCGGTAGAGTCGCTGCTAAACTCCGGTAGAGTCGCTGCCGGTAGAGTCGCTGCTAAACTCCCTTTCCTGATGGTTCTCATAGGCTGCCATAGGAGTCTATGGGAAAGGCCAGTGTATAACGATGGGTCAAGACCTGTGTTTTCTGGCCGGATGGAAACCTCACCGTATGTGCGATCTTTTCCAGTTAGTTGATTTTACGCACCAGGAAATCTCCCATCTGAACAAATGCTTTGGAATCCAAGGCATCAGTTGGCCGCGATTTTCGGCCAGCATTTTATCGCAGCAAAATCGCCGCAATAAAACACTCGAGGGAAAGTGGCCTTAGAAACGAAGATTCTGGAACCCCCAGCAGTAGATCCACAGCTGCTTGGGGAGGCTGCTTCTAGCAACACAAATATAGTATTACAGGATAGCTATTCATGTGCATGGACATGGTTATGATACAAGAACAGACCGCGACCGCTCAAACAGGTATCCGCTTACATCATCAATATGCTAAAATAGGGCAAAAGGGGTGGTTTTGATAAAACTCTTCCGTTTCCTACAATGAATCGGTCTCTTTCAGCGGATTACAAAGCAATGACTTCCTCTCTGACTTTCATACCGTTTGGTTTTGCTATAGTCATTCAATTTGTGGTGTTGCAGTTTTGTGTTTATTGTAATTTCTGCTTGTTTTGTAGCTTTGTGAAAAAGCCGGGGATCTCGTGTTGTGTGAAGGCCTGTGCTGCTCTGCTTTCCACCTATCATGCCTTGGACTTTCAGAAAGGCCAAATGGCCCGTTTCAATGTGAAGAATGTACATCAGGTAGGAGTCCGGGGATAAAATGATCTGCCGCAAATACTTTAAAAACTGAGATTTCACAAAGGTTTTGAGCAAAGCATTGAAAAATACAACCTGCATAGAATTAAAGAGGTTTCCGCTTTTTAAATCGCCATCTCGCTCATACGTGAAATTGGAAAAGTGAAAAAGCTAAGATAGTATGTAAGTGACTATCATTCTGCACCACTGGCTCAACTCTACAAACCGTTATCTGGCTTCACGTGCGATTACCTCGGACTCTATAGAGCAGTGGTGGCGAACCTATGGCACGCGTGCCAGAGGCGGCACGCAGAGCCCTCCCTGCTGGCACGCGCCGCCATCGGCCGCTCACCACCTTAGTGAATGCCTGCAGGGGCCGCGGCTCCCCTGCTGACATTCACTCAGCGCTGCTTTCTGTGCTGATCCCGGCGCACACTGTGAGTCAGTGTGCAGCTAGGATCCTTCTCCCCCGTCCCCCGACGTCTCCTACTTTGGTTCCGCAAGAGCAGGGGGAGAAGCCATCTAACAGCAGCACACTGCCTTCAGTATGCACCTGGGATCAGGCAGGAGAGGAGCGGCGCTCCCGCGAGGAGGAGGGGTACATATGTGGGGCAGGGGGTGGGCATTCTGACAGCTGGGAGAATCGCTGGGGGGGGGGGGGGGGAGGCATTCTGACTGCTGGGGAAATCGCTGGGGGGGGCATTCTGACTGCTGGGAAAATCGCTGGGGGGGGAGGGGGGGCATTCTGACTGCTGGGAGAATCGCTGGGGGGGGGGGATGCATTCTGACAGCTGGGAGAATCGCTGGGGGGGAGGCATTCTGACTGCTGGGGAAATCGCTGGGGGGGAGGGGGGGGGCATTCTGACTGCTGGGAAAATCGCTGGGGAGGGGGAGGGGGGCATTCTGACTGGGAAAATCGCTGGGGGGGGGGAGGGGGGGCATTCTGACTGCTGGGAAAATCGCTGGGGGGGGGAAGGGGGGGCATTCTGACTGCTGGGAAAATCGCTGGGGGGGAGGCATTCTGACTGCTGGGGAAATAGCTGGGGGGGGCATTCTGACTGCTGGGAAAATCGCTGGGGGGGGGGGGCATTCTGACCGCTGGGAAAATCGCTGGGGAGGGGGAGGGGGGCATTCTGACTGCTGGGAAAATCGCTGGGGGGGGGGGGCATTCTGACTGCTGGGAGAATCGCTAGCGGGGGAGGGGAGGCATGACTGCTGGGAGAATCGCTGGGGGGGAGGCATTAGGACTGCTGGGAGAATCGCTGGGGGGGAGGCATTAGGACTGCTGGGGGAACCGTTGGGGGGTGAGGCATTAGGACTGCTGGGGGGAAGGCATTATGACTGCTGGGGGAACCGCTGCGGGGGGAAGGCATTATGACTGCTGGGGGGGGGGGGGGGCATTATGACTGCTGAGGGGACCGCTGGGGGGGGGGGGGGGGCGCATTATGATTGCTGGGGGAACCGCTTGAGGGGAGGGGGGCATTATTGCTGGCAGACAGCTGGGGGTGGCATTGTGACTGCTGGTGGACCACTGGGGGGGGGGGGGGTGGTGGTAATATGACTGCTGTGGGAACCACTGGGGGGGAAGCGGGCGTTATTACTGCTGGGGGACCGCTGGGGTATGTCACTATTACCACTGGGGGGGGGGGGGGGGGTCACTATTATCGCTAGGAGGGCCACTATTACCACTGGGGTATGTTTACATGTGGCAGAAACTGGCAGGGCTGTTTCAAAATAGACAGGGTGCAGATTTTGACAACCTTTTGGATGCGGAAATGCTGCAGAATTTTCCACATCCAAAAAGCAGTCAGAATCTGCACTCGGTCTATTTTGAAGCAGCCCTGTCCTTTTTAGAACGACGGGGGTAAAATCATGTCGTGATAAGCCCCGCCCCCTGACGTGTTGGCACTTTGCGATACATAAGTTGGTTTTGGGTTGCAGTTTGGGCACTCGGTCTCTAAAAGGTTCGCCATCACTGCTATAGAGTATAGAAATAACGTTTTATTTTGTAAAATCAAGCCAGAACCTTTGTGATTTTTATGCATTTTAGTATTGACTGCAGTTGTACAGTTCAGATATTACACATGTATGAGTGCTGAAGCACGTGTTTCTGTTGCTGCATAGGTAGGAAGGTTTTACAGTTGCAGTCTATTGCAAAGATGCTTTGATTCTCATTTTAGATGCATTAAAGGGGTTATGCCAAGATGTACTACCCTTTTGAGAATGTAGGGCTCGGGGTAATCGGATGATCGCCTCAAGTTCCGCTCTCAGCATCCACAGAAAATAGCTGATTTTGCTGTGGGAAGCCGCAGCCAGCTTAGTATTGCACTGTAAGGTATGGCCATCCTGTAATAAGTCCCCCAGGAAGGAAGCAGCTCCTGCTGAACAACTCTCCGTTCTGAGATCTTGGCACAAACCCTTTAAGACAACTGAAAAAAACTTGGTTGTGAAGGTGGACTTGGCCTTCAACCACTCCAGGACCACTGTAGACTATAAACATCCAGACAGTCCTTATCTAGCTCTGCAGGGACCTTTTAACCCCTTAGTGACTGAGCCCTTTTTTTTTCTTCTTTCTATTTTCATTCCCCCCCCCCCCCCTTAAAAAAATTGTGACTCCTTTTATTTATCCGTCAATGCTTGCTTGTTTTTTGCGGAACCGAGTTTTGTTTTTTAATGTACTGAAAAACATACAAAAAAAGTGGAGAGAAATAGGAAAAAAATGAAATTCCGCCATCTTTCAGTGCGTCTTGTTTCTACGGCACACGAACTAACAAAAATGACATGATAACTTGATTCTATGGGTCGATACGATTACCACGATGTATTTTTGATTTATTAGGATTCTTTTATTATAAATATGGCAAAAGGTTTCTTAGCAGACGTATCACAGATGATTGGCTTTGATATAGCAGCTCAGCAGATGTATCACAGAGGATCGGCTTAGATACAGCAGCTGAGCAGACGTATCACAGGATCTGTTTAGATATGTCTGCTGAGACGCTGTATCTAAGCCGATCCTGTGTAATATGTCTGCTGAGCTGCTGTATCCAAGCCGAATCTGGGTGGTGGTGTATCTAATCCAAGTTTGGTGGGGTGGGGGTAGTGTATCTATGCCTGTCAGGTTTGATACTGTCTGCTGAGATGCCTGAGCGGTTTAGATACACAGCTCAGCAAACAGTCAGCACAGTGGAACTAAAATGGGTGGGAGATGGGCAGGAGCAGGAGAACGTCCCGATCAGTGGAAAGCAGAATGGGCGGGAACAGGAGAACATCCGGAACTGTAGAGTGAAATGAGAGAGGGCAGGAGCTGGGCGGGTCCAGGAGAGACTAATGAGTTCAGTGCGTCCTGCCATCATTGAGTGCGTGCACACAGAGGGGGGTGGAGCAGGGCATTGTGGGATTGTAGTACAACGGCGCCATCTTTGAAATGTGCTTGCTACTTCAGTTTAGAAAGTAAGAAAAAGACAGAACGGGTAATATGCATGGCGTTTTGAACCCATGTTTGCTGTGTGGTTAGTAAAAAAAAAAAAAAAAGCAGCGTCGTTATAAAGAAAAATTTCACCCTGCGTGGCCGGACAACCCCTTTTAATGAGAATTAGCAAAACTTTATTGATCTTATTTTTAGTTTTTTTTTCAAGTTCCCAGAGAACTTGCGATGCTTTGATCGCTCCTGCTGTATGATGTAATGCCACAGTGTTACATCATACTGCGATCTGACAGGCAGCTTATCAAGCCACCCCATGGGGACTGCTTGATAGGCATTCTGCCATGACAGCCCTGGGGCCTTTCAGAAGGACCCCGACTGCCATAACATCCGCGCGGCTCCCTGCGATCGATTTTAAATGCCGCTTTCAGAATTGACAGCAGCGTTTAAAGGGTTAACAGCCCCAATGAGTGCCTAGCTTATTGGGGCTGTTGTCGCTGGGTATCTGCTCTAATAAAACAGCCGGCGCCCGGGATGTATAGAGAGAGATCACTCCGCGATCTCCCTCCATACACCTCCTGCAGTGGCTGGGCGTAAAAACACTGTAGGGCTGTCACTAAGGGGTTAAAACTTCCTTGCAGAGAACCCACTACCCCCAGAAGCTTGAGTGGCAAGTGGCTAATAACCGGACCAGTATAACAAGCTACAGGCCGCCATAAATGTCATCTGTGTTTGCTGACAGCACCAGAAAAGTTCCTAATACTGTGAGCCCTGTAGGATTTTTAAAATCTTTTCATGTTTTATTACGGATTTGCTAATAATGTTTTTAAACTGACTTTTTCTCCGCAGGCATTCACTCATGTTTTGTGTGCAAGCAAAAGGATGCAGGTGCAAAGCGCTGCAGCGCCTCGAACTGTGGCAAGTTTTACCACGAGTCCTGTCTGCGGCAGTATCCTAATGCCGTCTTCGAAGGGAAAGGCTTTCGCTGCCCACTCCATCACTGTGCCAACTGCCTTAGTTCTAGTCACTCGAATGCCAGAACCATCAAAAGTCAGTAAATGCTTCTCCCCTCTACTAAGATTCATACAGTTTTGTGGTGTGGGATGTGAACGTTAACCCTTGTTTCATACCTAATAGGTAAATTGATACGATGTATTCGCTGCCCGGTTGCTTACCATGGTGGAGACTCTTGTGTACCTGCAGGATGCACATTGCTGACTCCTTCCACCATCATCTGCTCTGCTCACTTTGTTGCCAAGAAGGGCAATAGTCATCATGCCCATGTCAATGTGTGCTGGTGTTTCATCTGCTCCAAAGGTACGTTCTAGGAATACTCAATGTTCACAATTAGAGATGAGCGAGTAGTGCCTTAGCCGAGTATCTCCCCGCTCGTCTCTAAAGATTCGGGGGCCGGGGAGCGGCGGGGGAGAGCGGGAAGGAATGGAAGGGAGATCTCTCACTCCCTGCCGCAACTCACCTGTCACCCGCATCCCCCCCCCTCCGAATCTTTAGAGACGAGCGGGAAGATACTCAGTTAAGGCACTACTCGCTTGAGTAATGTGCCGTAGCGAGTATACTCGCTCATCTCTATTCACAATGTTGCGTAACACTTTAGATGAGTTTAGGTTCATGGTGAGGGGTAGATCATCCACCAGTCTGTGCTGCCAGGGCCTTCCAGATGAATGGGGCCATGCATGACCTCCAGTCTATTCCAACTTCTACATTTCGTCCGGCACAAAATGCGTTGCTTTTTATACTTCTATTTTGCGATTGCTCTTAGTATTGGTGGTCGTCACCCGTGCTGATGGTAGTTTTTACAGGCACCTTGCAAACAATACATTTATTTGCTGGTGTCAATTTGTTTTTGTAGCCTAAATCCCTGGAGGTTCAGCTGCCATTAAGGGGTTGGCTCACGACTCACTTTGGTGACCAACACCAGATATATGTCCAGTAGGTGCACAGTTGGCAATTGGAGAGATGTCAAGCCGGGAGAGGCCTTCATAGGGTCATTGCAAAAGTGGCAGTGGCCTATTCATGGGGTGTGACTTTTTAAAAAAGGTGTGGATAAATATATTTAGGCTTCTATATTGGTATTGGACCAAAAAAAAAATATTCAGAGCCCAGACTATATATACTTAACCCACGTTGCTCCTGACACTTGCTCAGCTTCGGCCGTTGCTGCACTGGGTTCTGTCGCCATCCAGCGTCAGGATGTTGTATATGCCGCCACCATAAAAGTCCTGTGCTTGCTTTGAATTGTTCATGCTGCTTTTCTTGTCCGTATCATTGGGGGACACGGCAAGACCTTGAGTGTAGCTTCTGCCACTAAGAGGTGACACTAAGCATAAAAGTGTTACTCCTCCTATCCTCCTACTACCGTGTTTCCCCGATAGTAAGACACCCCCGATTGTAAGACGTGTCAGGGGGGTCGGCCAATGTAAGCCGTACCCCGAAAGTAAGACATACCGTAGAAAAAAAAAAATCATTACTCACCTCCCCCGGCGTTCTGTCGCGCTCCGGCAGGATGTCGCTCGCTCCTCGTCCCCGGCGCAGCATTGCTTTCTGAATGCAGGGGCTTGAAATCCCCGCCTCCAGAAAGCTAATACACACGCCGTCAGCCAGTTACAGCCATTCAATGACAGCATTGAATGGCTGTGATTGGCTGAAGGCGCACGTGGCTTCAGCCAATCACAGCCATTCAATGCTGTCATTGAATGGCTGTAACTGGCTGACGGCGTGTGTACTAGCTTTCTGGAGGCGGGGATTTCAAGCCCCGCATTCAGAAAGCAATGCTGCGCCGGGGACGAGGAGCGTGCGACATCCTGCCGGAGCGCGACAGAACGCCGGGGGAGGTGAGTAATGATTTTTTTTTATTATAAGACATACCCCGAAAGTAAGACATAGTGGGGCTTTTGGGGATAAAAAGAAAGTAAGACACTGTCTTACTTTCGGGGAAACACGGTAGCTATCCCCTCCCTGCACGTACCAAGCTAGTTTTTAGCTTAGTGTCTGCAAGAGGCAGACATGTTAGTGTTAGGTCATCAGGAAAAGACAAAGATTGTGGTAATGCTTGGAGGCAGGGCTTTTTCCTGTCCTCCCAGGGAAGGGTGAACAGTATAGTGTCTCCGCTGTGCTGTTACGCCTGACCCAAAGAAAAGGTGGCTTGATCATGCCTGTTCGCTACCCGCCAGCCATAGTGTTCTGCATCCTGGTGCAACTACCATCCTCCGTACCGGCGAGTGCGGTGGGAAACACTGCAGACGGACGCCGTGATGGACCTTCATCGCGGCTGGTGACAGATCTCTATAGGATCTTCTGGAAGAGAGGTGAGTATAATCCTCTCAATCTGTCCACTCTCCCCTCTCACTGTGAGGCACGCTGCAGTCGTGTATATTTTGCACCGTACTGCGTATTATCGCTTTCCGCCATGCATCGTGCAGCCATCGCGCAAGTAGTACCTGTTGTGGTCTGCGAGCCAGCCAGTGTTTTGCACATGCAGGGTCCTATGTGTCTTGAACCACTATGGGACCCTACTAGACTAGGCACCACAGCTCCCCTATGGTGGCCCACCTGCAGTCCCTTGCAGGCAGCTTGGCATGATCTCCGTTTACAGGGTGAGACGCAGGCTGGAATGCCCAGAGCCGCATACTATGTGCGCTCCCACCACAGTCATAGAATGTCTCGTAGTGCAGACAAGTCTTTTCTGTCTACGTATAGTGGCAAGCCTGGGGGTCCACCCTCTGACAGGGAGTCTAAGGGCTGTAGATCCATCTACAGGCACCCCTCTGGTCACCTCTGACACACTGAACCACTAGGGCTCTGATCCCTCTCCACGCGGTTTCGGCTCCAAAACGGGATGCACTGCATGTTGGCCGTGGGTCGCTCATGGCGTCTGTAATGCATGGATGAGACCTGTTGCGACGGAATCCTGTGCGGAATCAAATTGGCTGCACAACGGGCCACAAAGTGTCTTCTTTTGTGGATGGCCGGACTGTTACCGTAAGGAATACTCTGTGATTCAGAGTAGACTCCAACTACGCTCCTTGAGGTATCTCCACGGACCCTTCCTGCGCAGGTACAATGCGTAGGGCTCGGGTCCAACTCTGGAGCCTGGATGACTGCCTCGGTAAGTCAAAGGGTTGGGATGTCATGCATCCTCTGGTGTCTCATCTGACAAGTCAATTCGCTCCATGGCTGACGCGCCTCCCTTTCGGTGGGTGCTTTTGCGTGGGTTCCTCAGCAACCACACCCCCCCACCCGGTCATTTCTATTCCTTCGCAGGACGTATCATGTAGGGAACTTGGCAACTACACTTCCCATATACGGCTAATTCTTAGCTTGGCTGTCTCTGACATCCATGGACTCAGTCCCTGGGGTTAACCTCTCTGGACGCTAATGCCATTTTTCAAGGTCCTTTCATTTGGCTCAGGCCCTCTGCGATCAGTACGGCTGGGAGCCACTGGTGGCGCGTTTTCTGCTTATCACAGGTCTGGTTCATTTATCACACTATGCCTTATACTGGACAAAGCGTTTACGTCAGACGGGTCCGGAACTATGCTGCCATCCTCCTCTGCTATATTCCTCCTGCGTGGTTGCTTGCAGGAGGCCGTGGAACTGAATACACTTATACTGCTTAGCTTTCATCTCTCTCTACTCCTGATGTTTCCACAGCGGGACCAGCGAGATTCACATACTTTATGTAACATTGCCATAACATCGACTTTTCTTGTACCCGATTAGAGTCGTGCGGTTGCTCTGACATTTTTGTAATTGGCCAACCCTAGTTTCAGCCCAAGGAGTCGCCTTTTCCACAGCCGGACCTCGTGCAGAAGGTGGATGCTGTGGACATTGTCACAGGTTCAGTGGGCCGCTACTACTGGTATTTTTGAGCCATGTATCTCCATCTCCCATTCTCCCTGGCAGCTAGAGCCCCCAACATTCACCTAGAAGGCCTCCTTTTCACGCTGCAACAGCGGTACGGCCGTTGAGAGACAGCCTGTCTGGCTGGGACAAGCTGAAGAACCTCTTGGCTCAAGTTCTTTTCCCTCTACAGCTACTAAGACAACCAACGTCACGTGTGTGGGTTGCTGGAATACGTGGCGCTTCAGCTATGCGGCCTTGGGCCGGACGGCGGTGCCAGTGCTCTGAGTACCTCACGTTCTGACGGTAGTCAGCCGCCTGTATGACTTCTTCCTCAGGAGACAGTCGACCTGGGGAAACGTGCGCCTTCCCTCGCAAGCTTCCCAACCATGGTCCTCATGGGACTCCAACCAAACGCAACGGGTCTTTTCTTTTGGACTCTGGAATCCTTCCGCTTACTTCCTCATGACGGGACTATGAAGGCCAGTATTTAAAGTCTGGATTTCTGTGAAGGTGCCCGTTCACCTAGATCGACAGCTAGAAGGCCCTGGCGCTCTGAATTTGCAGCCCCATTGCCGCTGATGACACTGCAGCTTTTTTTCTGTATACTTGTTCGTACAGAAGGCGTTACAGCTGACTCTTTTTTCACATCATAAGGTCACGTACAGCTGGACTTGGCTTCCAGTCTCCTTTCCGAGCAGGAGGCTCTGTTGGGCGGACTTTTCTACGGTAGTTTTGTCATCAGGAGATAGTCGTTATCGGCCTATGGCATATTGCCTCACGGCAGGTGGTCTCCGGATCCACTTCAATGAAGACTTCGGTTGCCACCTTTATCGATGGTGGCGCTCGTCCCAAGGGACGCGCCGGTCATAAGTGGGTTCTGTCTGACTTTGCAAGGTTACCTGTCTCAAATGGCGTTCTTCAGTCGCCCTGGCTCTCTGCTGGTCCTCCTAACAATACGAGTCGTGTACTTGGATTTCCGAGGTGGGCTCCTCGCACTGACTCCACTCTGCGGTTGTACAGGGTTACTAGGGTGCCTAGGACATCCTATCGTCAGGCCGTGTTGCCTCGTCGGGGGCTGTCTCCCAGGTGGTTCATGGGAGCATTGCTCAGGTCCCTTTCTGCTCCGTCTCTGAGCATGCTGGATGTCTGGGTATCCCTTCACGCTAGTTGCAGAGTTTATTGCGCTTCTTTACACCTGAGGCTTCTTATATTTTCCCGCCCCCTTGTGTACTGCTCTGGAACGTCCCAAGGTCTTTGTATCATATTGGAACACAGCAGATGAAAAAACCTAGATTTTTAGTATAACTTACCGTAAAATCACTTTCTTGTCCTGTTCATTGGGGGACACTGCACCCACCCAGTGTGGTATTGGGACTGTAACATAGACTCCTCATGGTTGGAGGGTTCTCAGTGCAGTCGCACACGGTAGTACAATGAGTACAGGTCCATTTAGACGCAGCGATCATCGCTCCAACTTCGTTAAAAGTGTCGAAAGTGAGCGATGGTTTTGCTTTTAAAGACGACCGTTTAAACGT
Organism: Eleutherodactylus coqui; assembly: GCF_035609145.1. Classification (NCBI taxonomy): domain Eukaryota; kingdom Metazoa; phylum Chordata; class Amphibia; order Anura; family Eleutherodactylidae; genus Eleutherodactylus; species Eleutherodactylus coqui. The sequence goes on from NC_089843.1 coordinate 54,715,120, forward strand.
AACTATTATCTTTGGAAAATGGACGATAAACTATAATTCAGCGATAGTTTGTTTGAATAGCGTGTGCATTGGTAAAGGTAAAAATCGTTAAATGACTGAGCGATTTTTATTTAAACCGAATGATAATCGCACTACCAAATGATGGATTTCAAAGCGGACTGAAAGACAACGATGAACGAACGACTAACGAAAAATGCACAATAGGCGCACATTTACACCTAATTATTATTGCTCAATTTTGACACTTTTTTAACCAATTTTGAGCGATGATCGTTACGTCTAAATGGGCCTTTACAGTTCTTAAGTCTTGTTGTTTATTAACTATTCTTGTCATATCCTCCTGGCTGCTACGACTGCTTGTGTACAAACTGAGTAGCTTGGTGCCTGCAGGGGGGTATAGCTAGTAGGAGTAACACTTTTGTGCTTAGTGTCGCCTATTAGTGGCAGAAGCTATACCCAAGGTCTGGCTGTGTGTTCATTGTGTTCCCCAATGAACAGGACGAGAAAGTGATTTTAGGTAAGTTGTACCAAAAATCCTGTTGTGCTTGCGCTGATCACGGCCGCTCCTATGTACTTAAGGGAAAATAGTAGCTTGCCAACGACCTGCAATCCGTGGCCGTCCAATTGGTCAGGCAGAGGAACATTGTGCAGTATATGATACATCATTTAAAGTAATGGATGTTTTGTGGATTAGCAGTAAGCAACGTTCATACACTTCTATAGCTGATAGGGATTGTCCAAGTTATGTCAATGGCATCTTAACAAGTCCTCATTGGTGTAAAATAACAAAGCAACTCCTACTCCCCGCTTGTCCTTTGCCGGCGGCTCCGGGTCTCCTGGCTGATGTCATCTTTACAGCCTGCAGCCAATGACAGCAATTATCACTGAGTGCCGTGATTGGCTGCAGCAGCAGGTCTGCAGGATGTCACAGGCTGACACAGCGGAGACCTGAAGCTGCCGGTGGGGGAGCGGCGAGTATGCCTTGCTTTATTTTACACTATGGGTGACCCATTAATATGCCATTTACATAACCCCTTTAACTGCGAACTTGTAATGTCCTGTAATGACGTGTTTGGCCTTGTCCTCAGGTGGCAGTCTGCTGTGCTGTGAGTCCTGCCCTGCTGCCTTCCATCCGGACTGCTTGAATATTGAAATGCCAGATGGCAGCTGGTTCTGCAATGACTGCCGAGGAGGGAAGAAGCCACAATATCAGGACATTATTTGGGTGAAACTAGGCAACTACAGGTGAGACTCTGCATCTGCTCTTCTGGAGGGACGTCATCGAGTGTCACTGCTTATAGAGGCTTGTAAACCGGGTGATAGAAGACAATATTAACTAGCAGCAGTCCACCAACCATGGAAGCCAAAAAGGAGCAGTATGAAATGTGCATCTACTGAGTGTGTCCTGATGTGGAGGGTTACTGCAGCCTAGCTAATGGTATCTGCTTCACAGGTTGTCCCAACAGGCAGCAATCTGTCCAAAGCGTGCAGGGAACTTATTTTTTTAAGTTTTTTTTTTTTTTTTTTTTAACCCCTTAACGCTGCAGGGCGTACATTTACATCTTGACAGCGGCATTTAAATTGCCCAAAGAACGCAGTGAGCCGTGCGGGTGTCATGGCAGATAGACTGCCTGCCCAATCGTAGTATGGAACAAAGCATCGCAAGTTGTTGTCCCCCCTGAGGACTAGAAAAAAAAGTAAAAATAAGATCAATAAAAATTCACTAATTTTATTTTTTTTAAGAGTAATTTAAATCGCCCCACTTTTGCCATATTTATAATGAAAGAATCTAAATATTTGGTATCGCTCAGTCCATAAAAGTCCGATCTATCAAAGTAACGCATTATTTATCCTGTACGACGAACATCGTCAGGGGAAAAACGTACCGCCATAAATGCAGAAGATGGGGCAGAAAATAATGTAAAAAAATTAAATGTCATTGAAAAAAAGTAGTACAGCAAAAAAAAAAAAAAAAAAAATATATATATATATATATATATATATATATATATATAAAAATTTGGTATCGTAGTAATTGTACTGAGCCGTAGGGAAAAAAGGTGTGTAATTTTCTTTGTTTGTGTGCCATAGAAATGAAACACATCGAAAGATGGTGGTATTGCATTGGGTTTTTTTCTTTCCTTTTTACTGCACTTAGAATTCTTTTAATTTTCCAGCACATTATATGCTGCAGTAAATGGCACCATCGAAAAATACAAAAAACAACCATCATACAGCAACGTTGATGGATAAATAAGTTTTTTTTAAATTTTACTTTATTTAAGGGAGGATGGGGGGGAAAAGGCGGTGTCATTAAGGGGTTAAAGTAGTTTTGGGGTACATTCACACACAGCTGAAATGGTGTAAAAAAAAAAAACCTTTTTCAATTGTAGGATTTACATCTGCAGCAGTCTCCATCAATGGTGCAACTTTTGGCGCAAAAAAGCGGCACCATTCCTGCTGAGTGTGAACGAACCCTTTTAATTTCTAAATGACCAGACACTTTTTTTTACCTTTTTTTTTTTTTTGTAGACCTGGTGGTTTAAGAGCCCTAATTCAATTTTTTTGCTTCTTGATGGACTACCTGAATGACTGTTTTTTGTTTTTTTTTGTTTTTTTTTACCCTGACACACAGGAATTTTTTGTAAATTTTTCCTGGGTTCCTCTGAGTGTCGCTGTAAGGTCCTCCATTTCCATCAACCCCTGCACCGTGCTGAGACACATTGCCACTGTAGGGGGGGTGGTCTGCCGCCATAATCTCGGGATGCAGGACCTCGCTGTACCGACCAGATGTCTTACTATTGAATTCTTGTATGTCGTTAGAGGGATCGTGTTGTGGTGTAGAAGGAAGAATGCTGGTGTTTTGGGAATTGGGTATTGTGTAAATTTGGATGTGATCCTCCCTACCTCCGCCCAGAAGCCAGCCAGCACCGGACAGTCCCAAAAGATGTGTAGGAAAGTCCCCTGTGTAGCCCCACACCTCCAGCAGAGGGGTGAGACCGAGGGGTATATTCACACAGGAATTTTTTATTAAAGCTAAAGAATACTTTTTTTTTTTTTTTTAAAGAATAGTTACCTTATTCTTTTTTCCATTTTTTTTTAAATACACGTAGTCTCTTGTGAAAGACAACAGTTTGGGTTGGCATGGATAGTGTAGTTGATTTTTTATTTATTTATTTTTTTTTTTGTTCATTTCTATTTGATTTTTTTTTTTTACACTTTTTCACAAAAGACAGTGAGTAGTTATAATGACCTAAACCCATTAAGGCCCTTCTAGACGGGCCGAATGTCAGACAAACGATGCCCGACACTCGTCCCCGCACATACTAGCTCCCGTGCAGAAGCATGGGAGTGAGGAGACACAGGGATGAGTCTCGGACATCGTTTGCCCGACATTCGTCCCGTCTAAATCGACCTTTAACAAGGGTATGTTGACACGGTGGATTTTTGATGCTGAATCTGAGCCAATTCCATGTTAAATCCGCATCCCGGTACTTTTAGTATGAATCCAGGCTGCAACTTATGTGGTGTGGATTTCTAATCCACATGCAGGAAAAAGTGTCACCTCTGGATGCAAATTCTTCATTGGGAATTCTATATGCAGATTTACCCATTAACCCCTTCCCGCTGCAGGGCGTAAGTTTATGTCCTGGCAGCCTGGTACTTCCCGCAACAGGACGTAAACTTACGTCCTGGAGATAGCGCGCGATCATATGTCATCCCGCGCTATCCCGCAGCGGGAGCCGGCTGTCAGTCACAGCCGGCGTCCCGCTGCAACAGCGGGGGGACATCGGAGATGCGCCCCCCGCTGTTAACCCCTTCACTGCCGCGATCTAAGTAGATCGCGGCAGGGAAAGAGTTCACAGAGGGATCGCGCTCCCTCTGTGTCTCCGGCCAGAACTCGCGATGTCATCGCGAGAGCCCGGCCTGTCACCATGGCAACAGGACGCCAGACACCGGCGTCCTGTATTGCCTATGCCTATGATCGCTGTATAAGCAGTAGCTCTGCCATGCCTTATGACAGCGATCATAGGCACAGTGCTGCAAGTCCCTCGGAGGGACACAAATTACGTAAGAAAAATGTAAAAAAAATTGCAAAAAAACCCCTTTTTTATGCTTTTTTTCAGATTAGCATAAAAAAAGGTAAAAAAAAACAAAAAACACATATTTGGTATTGTCGCGTCCGTAGCGACACGTACAATAAGTTGCACATGCTTTTGACTGTGCACGCAAAAAAACGCTAAAAAACGGAGGCAAAAGGCTAATTTGTAGCCTTTTGCCTCACTAAAAACGCAATAAAAGTGATCAAAAAAGCCGTATGTACCCCAAAATGGTATCAGTAAAAACTACAGCTCGTCTCGCAAAAAATAAGCCCTCATAGAGCTCCATACATCGAAAAATAAAAAAGTTATAGGACTTTGAATGCAGCAATTTAGAATAGAAAAAAGATTTCCAAAAAAAGGGTTTTTATTGCAGAAAAGTGGGAAAACCTAAAAAAAAGTAAGAATTTTGGTATCGTTGTAACCGTACCGGTCCGCAGAAAAAATGGAATGTCTCATTTATGCTGCATGATTAAAGCTGTAAAAAATAAAATAAAATCTATGGCAGAATTGATGCGTTTTCTCTCCCTGCTATCATTAAAAAAAATAAAAGTTTTACAATATAGTCAATGTACCGAAAAGTGGCACCGATAAAAACTACAGTTAGCCACACAAAAAACAAGCCCTCATACGGCCGCGTCGACGGAAAAATAAAAAAGTTATGACTTTTGATAAATGGAGAAGAAAATCCGCCAAAAATTGTTGCGTCCTTAAGCCCAAAATAGGCCATGTCATGAAGGGGTTAAAAAGACTATATCCACAGCCCTGTACTGCTTAGTCAAGGCAGGAATCCACAGCTCCGCTACAGATTTGTGCCACGTGTTTTAGGGATGGAATTCACGTATGAAAATCAATGTTCGCTTCTGCCTTATAAATATACCCCAACACTCTCTTGCTCTTAGAAGAGGTTTTCATTGGGGAATGACCTTACACTCACAAAGTGCCAAGCTTACCAGTTTCCCCTTTAAAGGGAATCTAGCTCAACATCTCTGCTGCCCTCACAGAGGCCACAAAATATAGTGAGAGATGCTGATGTCAGCAGTTTGTGTATCTCACACCATCCAGCTGCTGATTGACAGCCTACTCCCTATTACTTTGTGTAGTGAAAAAGCTGTCATTCAGCAGCTTGAGGGCAGGGTGACTCTCAGCTCATGAATACCAGGGACTTGCCTGACATTGAGAAAACTCCTAAGAAGTTTCAGCATGCACTGCGGTTGGTTGGCGAGTTGACATGAAAGCAATTTGTATTCCAACTCAAAATCGGACCTCTATATAAACTGGTTAGGTTAGTTGAGGGTAGTAAAAAGTCTGACTAACAGATTCTCTTTAAGGGGATTATCCGGGATTTTCAAAAATGTGACAAAACGTAGGCAATGTGATTAAAATAAAAAAGGGGGGAAAAAACAATTTGAACTATATATATAGATCTGTTGAACCCTTCAGTAAAGAGTAATTGCATATGTACTTGTGCATGAATTGCTTTTACTCTCACATAGGTGGTGGCCCGCAGAGGTATGTCACCCGAAAAACATCCCTCCAAACATCCAAAAAATGAAACATGAAATCGGGGAGTTCCCAGTTTACTTTTTTGGCTCCAAAGACTATTACTGGACGCATCAAGCGCGGGTATTTCCCTACATGGAGGGGGATCGTGGCAGTAAGCATCATGGAGTTAAAAGCATCGGCAAAGTCTTCAAGAATGGTGAGTGTGAAAAGTTTCTGCATCCAGCGCATTAGTCCCTTATTACTTCAATTTCAGTCAAGCTTTATAAGTCACCATGCTGACTTCAGATATTAGTTTATTTTGTTGGTGGTAAGACGACGCTTCCCACCTTATGTATCGAAAAATGGTCTTAAACTTCAAACAGCAAGTCTTCAACAGAAGAATGGTTTTTGTGGGTTTTGGACCTAGTCATGAAAGTCAAACATTTATTTGCTGTGTTATGGGGGGGGGAGAGGCTATACCCTCCTTCAGCCAGTTGGCTATATCGGTTTTAGCTTGGTGTCCATAGGAGGCAAGATCTTCAAGATCCTGACGTTCTGTGGACTTCGTGGGTTCACAGGGTGACAGAATCCAGCTACAGAGGAAGGACACCAGAGTTACCACTAACTTCCCTGCTACTTCTCTACTTCCAAAGGCAGGGTGGCACAGAAAAGAACTAACTTATCTGTGACCGCCAGCAAAGATCCACTCGCTTGGATCCCAAGGGGAGACAGGCTGTAGCGGAGGTTCAGGCAGGAGTTGATGCTTTGACTCGTGCCCCTTACCCTCCAAGAAAGGCAAGTATGGTGGACTCCTATCCATCCATATTCCTGGGCTCCCTCTTTATTCAACCAAATGGAGGGGGAGGGATTTCCTATAGGATGGTTTTCTCGGGCTGTGCCAGATTATGGGAGCTTCTGATAGTTTTTTCGGGCCCAGTGAGCTATCAGATCACTTTCGGTCACTACAATTATGCGTCAGATTTTGGTGGCGCGGTGTCCCAATGCCCCCGCTACTGTGGTTGCCTCTCATTCCGACCTGCCTCCGCCCTTTTGAGCGCATGAACTTTCAGTCGCCTCACCACATCAGTCACCTATTCTTCTGGCCTGTCCTCATTCACGAAGAATCGTTCCCTTCGCTTTTGTTCTGGGAATGTGCTCGCTGCTGATGGGCGCTTATGGTCGGCCTGTCTATAATTAGTCGTGACACACCTCTAAGGGTGGGATTTCTGCTACCAACTAGTGATCATGCCTCCAGTTTCCTGCACCTCCCATCCTGGGCACAATTTTTTGCAGCTCCTGTGCTCCTCAGGTCGGGGGGTTTGGCCTCCTGGACCCGGGTAAGACCTGCCCTAGGCAAATCCTCACCACCCTAGCCCACTGTAGCTCTCACCCCTTACATTGTGCATACGTGCAGCTAGGCAAATTTACCCCTGCGCATACAGTTACAATGTCTGATTGTAGGGGGAAACCCAAGCCTAAGCGCCTGACCATTGCGACATCCACCGGTGCATCCCCACAGGGTTCTGAACCAGAATGGGTGTGCTTTCTCTCTGTGGTGGTTGCGGACCTCACAAAAGCCTCCAGGCCCATTGTGGAGATACTGGGCAGGACATCCTGCCAGAATCCAACCGAAGGGTTCGCGTGGTAGGTTCTCCAAAGTTGCACAGTCATACAAGGTCTCCTTCACCCGCAGCATCCCACTCAATCACCTCTAGGGACAGCTCCTGCTCTGAGGGACAAATATCGGGTTCTGACTCTTCCTTAGATGAGGAACAGCCTTCCAAAGTCTCCTCTATGGTAGACACGCTCATGTTGGCAGTAAAGGAGACGATCCATGTGCAAGACCACGATTCCTCTACCATCTCGGGCTCCTTCTCCTTCCGACGTCCTAGATATTCACATAAAATATTACCCACACGTGCAGAATTTAAGCAGATCAGGACCAAAGAATGGTCTACCCTGGGTAAACCTTTACTGAGGCCCAAGAGTGTGGACATGATCATAGAATGGTAGAGTTGGAAGGGACCTCAAGGGTCATCGGGTCCAACCCCCTGATGGATGAGTTCCCCGCTCTATTATGTATGTCTCCTTTTCCTGTGCTTCATCAGGACAAGGTGGTCCTTCACCTGATTCCATGCTTTCTTCCCAAAGTGGTCTTAATCATTCCACCATTGCCTGGTTGATTAGGTCAGCGATTATGGAGGTCTAGCTTGCTAAAAGCAGGACTCCACCCATTGGAGTGGCAGCTCACTCCACACATGCGGTGGGTGCCTCCTGGGCATTGTCCCATAACAATGCTCGCTAGATCTGCAAGGCTGCAGCTTGATCTTCACTTCATACCTTCACAAAGTTCTAAAGATTGCATACGTTTGCATCCTCTGATGCCGCTCTTGGTTGCAGGATTCTGCTGATGGAAGTACCCTGATCACATCAGAGGTGCTTTTTGCCCAGTCCCTAAGGTCTTCGCTGTGTCCCCCAATGACACAGCTGAGAAAACCAGGATTTTTTTTGTTACTCACCGTAAAATTCTTTTCTTGGATGTTCATTAGGTGGGGACAGCACCCACCCACCCATTGTTCAGGGAAACGGTAAGTTTCTCTGTTCTGAAACTTCCCCCTTCACTTCTTTGTTTAGTTTTAGGTTTCAATTATATATTCAGCTAGCCTTATGGGCTTTTCCTCTGCTACTGCTTGGGTACAAACTGATTTAGCCAACTGGCTACAGGAGGGTATTGCTGATAGGTGTCAACTCTTCCTTTGCTTAATGTCTGCCTCCTAGTGGCAGGAGCTACACCCAAGAAAAGGATTTTACGGTGAGTAACAAAATGTCCTGAAGGCCCAAAGTAGGTTGTTTCTTCAGAGGTTAAAGAGGTTTTTACCCTAAAAGGTTGTCTCCCATCTACAGGATAGAACAGCTAGTGGATCGGTGCGCTGGGACCTGTTCCAAGAATAAGTCTCAAGTCTCCCAATGAATAGGGTGGCACCATCGCTCCATTCATTTCAATAAAACTGCTGGAGGTAGCCAAGTGCAAGCGCTCAGTTATGTTCAGTGGGGCTATGCAAATGAATGGCACGGCGGTGTGCATATCGCCCCCTTCATTTAGGGAACTTCAGGACCCCGTTCTCTTGATTGACCATAGTTTGTGTGAATAAGGGATAATTGCATTTAGTGGGACAACCCCTTTAAAGGGTCGCTGGATCCGGTATGTGTCCAGGTATCTTCTATGAAGTCCGCACAACTATTTTACAGGCACGCAGTTTGCTGGTCTTTCCCCAACAGTAGGTGTCTGTTCTGACCTTGGTCTTTCATTTCGTTGGATGTTGATGACCTTTTACTTATTAGCAAATGAATACTCAGTGTACTTACTTTTTTCTTCTTCTTCCCCTATAAGCTTTGCAAGAAGCTGAGGAGCGGTTTAATGAGATTCAGTTGAAGCGAAAAGCAAAAGTAACTCAGGAAAATGAAAAAAAGCCACCTCCTTATAAGCACATAAAGGTATGTTCAAGGAGCCTGCTGCCCGTATCGCTCGCTCCATTACTGGGGGATATTCATCTTAATGTAGCTTTTATCATCATTTAGGTGAACAAGCCTTACGGGAAAGTTCAAGTTTACACTGCTGATATATTTGAAATACCGAAGTGCAATTGTAAGCCAACAAGCGACAAACCCTGTGGACTGGACTCTGAATGCCTGAATCGAATGCTGATGTATGAATGCCACCCGCAAGTGTGCCCTGCTGGAAATAGGTGTCAGAATCAGAGCTTCACCAAGCGTCTGTATCCAGAGACCAAGATCATTAAAACCGAGGGCAAAGGATGGGGTCTCATTGCTACAAGAGATATAAAAAAGGTAAATTGCAACTTGATCAAACTGTATGCTATGGATCTACGGAGACGTAATCATGAGACTTATTGTTTGCCATGGGAGGGGGGGGAGTCGCATGACCATTGCAAGTCACATACAAACGCCATAGGAACACATTGAGGTTGCTTGACATCTGAGGGTATCGTGTGGTTTTACACTATACCTGCCAGCAGTCTCAGGAATAGGAGAGATCTTGCAGAAGTGTTTGCAAATCTCTTTGGGGCCCAGCATACTCTCCTCTCTCTGTTTCTTTGCTCCCGCATGCTACCACACTGTCCTGACATCCAGGGGTGGGGAGAGGCAAGTATCTGAACTTCCAGCCTGAGTGGTGGTGGGTGGGTTTGGCCTGGGGTCTTATATGGGGACTTCTGGTCTGGGGCCCGTATAAAGGAGGGAGTCTGTCACACAAGCGTATGCGTCTTTGCACACACATTAATGCTGAGTTTTTGTGCATCAGGAGTTGCGTATTTACTTGCACATCAGCGTTGTCTACTGTACTTTTTACGCATGTAAGTCGTGCGCAATTGTGCACAAAAAAAGCGTGCGCTGAAGGTCTCAGCCCAGGAAATGGCCAATTAGTTTGAGGAATTGAAGATGTGTTCTTGCACATAAAATACGTGCTTGTCTATAAACCCATTGAAATCCATTCCGTTTTGTTTACTGTGTAATGCATGGGCCAAATATTTGTGCTGGAATACGCCCTTGTGACACAGGCCTAGAGAGGGGTGGGTAGCCAGTCTGGCCTGGGGTCTGTGTAATTGAAGGGAGCTCTAGTCTGCAGGGAGTGGAGTATATGTACCATTTGTGATTTTAAATGCCATAGGTTGGTGGTGTGTCCTTTAGAAATGGGTGGAGCAAAAAGTTGTTACCCTCTTTGGAATCTTCCCGATGGTGAATACACTTTGCAGCGATCATCACACTAGCAGAAGTTCCTGTGGAACACCAGTTTATCAGCCGTACATGACATGAACTCTGGATTGATTTGATGCTTCTCATTTGCAGGGAGAGTTTGTGAATGAATACGTAGGGGAACTTATAGATGAAGAAGAATGCATGGCAAGAATTCGCCACGCGCAGGAGAACGACATCACGCACTTTTACATGCTGACCATTGACAAGGTACATGAGAGCGGTCAACTCTGCTGCAAAATTGACGCAAACCCATCATTGACGATCTGTTTTCAAAAAGTGATTTACATAAAATCTGAATCTGTGTATGAAAGGGTTAATACCGATTCCTTTGAATTCAGAATACTCCACATCCGTATTCATTATGCTCCACCTAAGGCTGCCTGTTCACGGGCGAGGCGGAATATCTCTAGCTGGGATAGAAATAACAGGTCTCCGCGGTGAGCCTATCTGACAGGCTCACCGCAGAGAATCACGGCAATCGCAACATGCCGCGATTTGGGTCCTGCGAGCGGAGAATCGCTATGATTTTCTGCTTGTGGACAGTGGGCTGCGCTTTCCATAGTTAAGTCTATGGAAAGCGTTCACTGTGTTATCCGTGGCCGGATTATCGCTGCGGATAACGGTGACATATCATCTGTGGACAGGAGGCCTAAAGGTGACTGCAAGTAGCCAGAGAAGAACAACTGCAGGTAATGTACCCCCTTTGTCCCAAAACTGGAGGGTCACTTTGAAGGCTTTTGTCCACCTTTTGGGATCCGTATTTTTATTGCTTTATTCCTCTAAAATAAACAACTTTGTAAATAGTCTTGATTAGAAAACAAATTCTACCATTTTGTCTACGACTTCTCTGCTGATCTTTGTGTCTCTAGTAACAGAATACAAACCGTCCCAGCGGGCCCTGATCCTTAATTATGTGTCCCCTAATGGAAGGCACTTTGACTGCGGGATCAGGCCACACTGTTTGTGATCTGTAAACGGGGAAACGCATAGTGTAGGTCTGCATGGGAGCTGTGTACATGAGATTATTATTGAACAATAAGTATACCATACAGTATGCAAATGAAGAAGAACTTTTGCATACACCATTAGTACTTGAAATTAGGGGAGATTACATAGGCACATTATCCACACTTGATACATAAGTACAGTAGGGTCTGAGAATTGGCACCCATTTTACTGGGCATATCTAGGTGCAGCCCTAATGCGTTGTCTGCCCTGCCGCACCACCTTCCCCATACCCTGTTGAACTTCCGCGGACACTTTCTATTTTTATAGACTATCTTCTCATATGGCAGAGATGGAGTTAACAATATTCTGCCACTTTTAGAACATCGGTGGGCGTCTTTCCATTCACCTCAGAGCTATCGCCTTGAGCCAGAAACGGCACCTTAATAAGAAACATCCGGTCATGAAACTGCCAGTGCTCCTCATCCAAATTCCCAACAGGCACATGCCCGGGTGGAGTGGGACTGGCATTTCCATTGACTGGCTTAGAAATTCTGTGACCTCCCTCCAGTACAATATAGACGTCAGGGCAGCTCCATATTTAATGACTAAAATTTGCGTATGGCACCGATGACACTGGTCGGTGGGTACTCTGTTCATTTTATAAAGTCTAGTCAGTGTCAGATAGCACTGATGGAGTATGTACAACTGCGTTAGCTTATTATTTGCAGCTGGCGACACCATGGTATACAAGGCCATCGACGTTTCCCACTCCTCCCCGGTAAGGGAGGGAATGAGCGCTTTCCATCAATCCATCTCCTTCATTGGCATGTAGGAGATTTTGGAATGCGGCAAATGGGTATATAAAACTGATATCAGGCCTTCAGGGCCTTGGGTGCGCATTACCCCTATCAATGGGTATAGAGAAAAAGGTTGTCTGGGCTCTGGAGATTGTGTCATGAGGGCATGTCGGAGCTGTGGGTATCTATAGAAGCAAGTCCTCGGGACCTGGTAGAGTCGCTGTAACTGTTTAAAGAAGGCTAGTAGTCCATTGATATATAGGGGATCTATCGTGGTGATTCCCAAGACCACCTTGATGTCAAGCGCAATAACACAGTGAAGTGTTGGAGACATTAGCAACATGGGTGATTATTAAGATCTTGGGAACATTGTCTGATGCTTATCTAAGGGGTCTGAAGCCCTCTTGGTCCCAGTGGACGTGGGAGGGAAGTGACCTGTTGTGTCTATTGGCAATAAGAGATGTAAAAGTCCTTAAATCAATATTAAGAGAAAAAGTCCGGTAATTGGAGGGTAAAGTATGACCCTTACCAGGTTTGGGAATGGTTGTAATAAGAGCCAATAAAAACCAGACAGTCCTGCAGAATATAATTAAACAGACTGACCAAGTTAGGTTTTTAAATGGGGGCAATTTTTTTGTAATATAAAGCCATGTGGGCAAGGGTCTTTGCCTCGTTTAAGGCCTTTAATTGCTCAGTCCACATCTTCTGTTATGCCAATATCTGTTATCTTGCGAGCCAAGATTGTTTTTTTTTTTTAATGCATTGAAGCAATAAAAAATTTTTTAAAAATTGCGAAGTTGTCCAGGGTGATTCCCCCCGGCTCCCCTCAAACTGTACATTTGTGTTTTTTATATGTAATGTTTAGTTTTGAGATTATATTATTGGTGTTCGGTTCTCTTTTGGCTCTCTACCACCAGCGCTGTGCCATTCTTGGTAGCAGTTGTTGGGGTTCTTGAGCAAGATCATTTCTGAACTGTTTTGGGGGTGTCCGCTGCAGATCTGAGTGACACTACAGTGATCAGTCCAACAATGCTAGTAGTAATTATCCTGCATATCATGTGCCATGTATATTTATTTTCATGGCTCACAATAACTTTTTAAATACAAGCCTTAGCATTTGAACCTCTCTGAAAGCAATGGTCACCTGGACGTGGCGGCTGGGCCCACATATTTTGATCAAAACTATGCTTAAGAGCCTTGTATTTTTATGCAGTTAGTATAGATTACAGTTGAGAATTTTTCATCAGACATTAAATGCTACGTGCTTCTGTTACTGTTAAAAAGCCTATGACGTCTTGAAATAGAAAATGTATGTGACCTTGATAAAGTGGGAAATGACCTGGAAACCTAGATGGTTGTGTCCACTGTAAAGCGTGGAACAGAACTGCCAGTGACCACTCAGATCTGCAGAACCCCATGCTGGTTCAGCGTGGTCATCTTTAGTGGCTGCTGATTCAGTGGCTGCAATTTGGGCGGTTGGAGAATTATTGGGGTCACTCTTGGTGATGACTAGTAAAGCACTGGGCTTTAGCCTGAAGACCTTCTCAATAATAATGAAAAAGTAATTAAAAGAAGACATGAACAATTACAGTGGAATTTGTACAAATGATCCAGAAAAACATTGATATTTTTTTCATCCATGCACAGTTTCATGTATCTTGGCCCAAATTGCTGTGGAGGCTGGAAGGGGATCACCCTTTCTGCTGCGCCCATTTCATGCGTTGACCTTTTCGATATTCACCTGCAGCTCTTTCCTATTGCCACCCCTGTGCGTCCCATGCACCGCGAACAGAGGTGGGGGTTGGCAGTACTGAACTGCACCGTGTCCTTTAGTGCAGCACGTGCGCCGGGTATGGACTGGAGAACGAGGGCTGCTCTACACGGCTCCTTACTCCCATGGGCCTTACAGTCGCGGGTAGCTGTGCCTCCCGAAGCGTTATAGCCAGAGAATGAGACCTTCCCAACAAACTTCACCAAACCAAAGAGTTTGGACATCATGTAGTCCTTTCTGAAAGAGTTAGTTAAAAAAAAAAACTCTTCCTATGGCGAACGCTTCATCTTTTCAGGATATAAGTGCTAAAAAAAAAATTGTAGTCGCTAGCCAAATCTTCCTTCGAGGCAGTGGGTTCGGTACAGAACAACTAGCAGACCTTGTGCTTCACATGGGGTAAGCGGGAAAAGTTATCTATGAAGCCTCCCTGGATGCAACCAGACTCTTTGCTCACGCCTTGGTGGCCACACTCTGTGGCCCAAATACTGGGCCTCAGATGCCACCTCCAAGAGGTCCTTAAAAAGTCTTCCTGTTGGTAGGAGCCCTCACCTACACAGAACAAATCCGGTGTGAGATCTGCAAAGAAAAGACCTCAGTTTCGCTCCTTTCGCCGCTCCAGCCCCCAGACCTCCCATAACAAGAAAACTTCATAGGAACAAAAGCGAATGCCCTCCTTTAAGACACTACCTCCTGCGATGCGAAATCCTCTGCATGAAGGACGGCCCCCACCTAAACCATTCAGGGTAGGGGGACAATGTTCCCTATTCAGGAAGACCTGTCTCGCCCACATCTCAGACACCTGGGTTCGGGAGATCATTTCCTCGGGCTATGCCATAGAATTTTCCACCCACTTCTTTTAGCTCCTTTAAAGGCCAATGCTTTGGCATATGCAACAGACAGCCTATCTTCTCAGGGTGTCATCACTCTGGTCCCCGCCCCCAACCCCTTAGAACGATTCCAGGGGTTCTATTCAAATATCTTTTGTGGTACCCAAAAAGGAAGGCACTGTCAGACCCGTTGTGGATTTGAAGAAGTTAAATCAGTATGTGATATGTGGATCTCGTCGACACTCCGTGGTACCTTCCTCTTTGAGAAGATCTCTAATCAGAGACCCCTCTTCCACCTGAGTTTGTCGATGCCTTATTTACAGGCATGGTGCTTGAAGCTATGGCCTTGAGAGCCCATGGATTTGCAGAACCTGTTGTTCAAACTATGATGAACAACCCCTGGCTTCAATGTCAGCGATCTCTACAGGGGGTTGCTCACACCGCCACTCTATACCATCTACTGTCCCATCTTGAGACCTTAATCTGGTACTGGACAAACTGCAGTCTTATCCCTTCAAGCTATTGGATTTAATTCAAGCCTTGCATATCTACCTCTCTGATGTCTGCCTTTAGGCGCTTTGACTATTTTTGGGATCCCAGGTGGCCTTGCTGCTTCCAGACCCATCATGTTGCGTTGGAACAGGTCAACGGTGGAGGAGTCCTGCGGTGCCGAGACCAGAGCGCCTCCCTTCTGTGTTACTGCTCATTCTCTTGAACAGTACGTAACGGTGCTTCCGCTCTTCAAGTATGTAATGCCGCCACATGGGCCTCTACACACCTTTTCGAAGTTCTGCAAGGTGCATGCTTTTGTATCGGCTGATGCCACTCGGTCAAAGAGTTTTACAGACTACCATAAACTGACCATATGTGTCCTCCCCACCCCTGAGGGACTGCTCTGGAATCCCCCATGGTCTTTAGCCATGTGGCCCAATGACCCGGACAAGAAAACAAGTTTTAGGGTTTTTTTGTATTTGCCGTAAAAAATCTTTCTCGTCAAGTTCATTGGGGATAACCTGGCACCGACCCAGTCTGACAAAGGACTTTACGATATCTCTTCAGGATTGCATGTGGTTCTAAGCTGCGATGCGGTTTTATTGTTTCACGTTGACTTTTTTAAAACTTTTTCTATCCTACTCGGCTGTTCCTACTGCTTGCATACAAACGTTTACTTAGTTTCGCCTCCTAGTGGCAGTAGCTATATCCACAGCCTTCAGCTGTGTCCCTCAATGAATGTGGTGGGAGAGATTTTACGGTAAGTACAAAAATCTTGTTTTCTGTTGCTGTATTTATTGCATTGCTGGTTTTTATAACAGAAGTGTTTTAGCCGTGACACATGGCAGATCTACTCATTATTTGTGTTGCAGGACGTTAGTCAGGCTTGTCGAGCCATTTTTACTGCCAACTAGAATTTGCAGACAAACCTCAAAAGGTTAAAGGGGTTTTCAAGTTTTCCAAAGCCAGTCTGAGTTAATGGCAACAGCAGAGGTGTTCTAAAGGGTGTCCTTTTACTTTTGGAGGTCTCGCCATGAACAGACCATTGATTCCAATGTGTACTGTGTAATTCTTCATTTCTCCTGTGGTGGCGCTGCAGGAAAACGGAACACTTGTGGCCAACAGCGGGACCACTCATGATCAATTTTTCATCAAAGGAATAAAACTTTTGAAAATTGAGAAACAGGCAGACAAGACAGGAAAAAAATCCTATTTTTTGTGAAATTCAGTCTTGCATATATTTCAACATTATTGTACGTTTTACACTCTTTTCATATGTACAAGTTAAAAAGTTTAAATTGGACTTGTATTCCGCAGCGTGTCTCACTAGATGGTGGTTTACTTTCAGGACCGAATTATTGATGCAGGACCGAAGGGCAACTTCTCCCGCTTTATGAATCACAGCTGTCAGCCCAACAGTGAAACCCAGAAATGGACTGTAAATGGAGACACACGTGTGGGCCTGTTCGCTGTGCGGGACATCCCTGCAGGTATACCATCTCTGGGAATGTAGCCTTATGAGGTGATGTGCAGTTTAGAACCGTTTAATTGTCCCTACAGTCAAATGTAATCCCATAGTATAACATTATACCGCCATTTGACGGGCAGTCTATCAAGCCATATCACGGGCATGGCTTGTTGGGCAATCTGCAATGGCATTGCCCCCACTCCCCTTGCGATCTCATGGCAGAGGGGCCGTTTTGAGACCTCCAAACTTTGGGGCATTTTAAAGGTTAATAGCATGAGCACTGATTGCGGCAGTTGTGGTGACTGTCAGCTATCAAAGATGGCCACCACGCAGTGTATGGAGCAGGTTTGGCTTGTACAAATGGTGAACCTCCATGACGTAACTGTACGGGGTTAAGAACTTACCTCCAGTTGGGAGCTGCAGGGACACACAGTGAGTCCACAGCTGATGCTACAATGTGGGTGGGTGGGCCAGTGGGGCCTCATGAATAAACTGTGTTAAACTCTTGCTTGAGAGCTGCAGGAACAAGCTGTAAGTTGTGAAACCCCACCGTAAGTGATTAGACCACTGAACGCAGCGTGTCGGTCACTACTTCATGTTGTCCGCACTGAGGCATCTTAGAGGACATGACCGGTGCACTTTAATGTGGATGGGCTTTGTATTACCAAAGAAGTCATTTGTGCTTTGTTATTGAGCTCCTATTAAAGGGCTATTCCCATTTCGGCAAGTTATCCCCTAGCCTTTGAATAGGGAATAATTTGCTGTTTGGTTGACGTCCAACCTCTAGGACCCTCACTGATCCCAAGATTTGAGTCCTGAGGTTCTGGCTGCATATGCACACCTCTGCTCCATTCACTTCTATGGGATTGCCGGAAATGGCAAAGCGCTTTAATTTGGCTACCGCTGGTGGTCCCGTTGCAGTGGAGACACATATATGCAGCTTTCTCTGCCAGAAGAACTTTAAGACGTGCCAGGGCTGAAATCTCTGGGATTGTTGGGGTCCCACCAAGTGATCAGCAAGTTGACCCCCCACCCACCCACAGTATAGGGGATAACTTACGGTGATGGGAGTAACCCTTCAGGTCATTTATTCCCACATGTAACCGGTTTATATATATATTTCTTGCTTTTTAAAGGCGATGAGCTAACGTTCAACTATAATCTGGATTGTCTTGGGAATGAGAAAACGATCTGCAGATGTGGCGCCCCGAATTGTAGTGGATTCCTTGGTGATAGACCAAAGGTTTGTCTTTACTGCTGCACAATGCAATGCCTATTGTATGGAGTCCAGTGTACAGATACAGCAAACATTAGGCTGACATTTAGTGCGTTACCCCCCCCCCCCCCCCCCCCCCCCAATAGTCCATCATATTGTGACTTGTACCCAGTTATTCACTGTCCATAGACACTTCTAGCTCATTGGCCCTCCTCATGTCATCACTTTCCATTACCTTCTCAGTAGACACTGCACTGTGCCTTTAAGATTCGAGTCAAACTACCGTGGAGACCTCAGTATTACATTTCTGATATTTTAGAATTCAGCAGCCTCTTCACATGAAGAAAAATCCAAGAAGAGTAAGAAAAAACCGAAGAGGCGCAGGACTAAAGGTGAAGGGAAGAAAGAATCTGAAGATTACTGCTTCCGCTGCAATGATGGCGGCGAGCTGATCCTATGCGACAGGAAGTTATGTACAAAGACCTATCACCTCTCTTGTCTGGATCTGAATAAAAGGCCATTCGGTGAGTTGTTCCCCTTTCCCAAGCATTGTGGTCAGGTGGGTATTAACCCTTGAAGGTTCTGAGCATGCTGATTTTCTCTATAGGTGTAGGAGCTTCTGTAGATCTGATACGGAGCTCCAGATCCTTTGTAGAGACTGAGTTATGGCCCTTTTACACGCCGGCCGAAAGTTTTTTGTTTATTTTTTAAACTACTAAACGAGCGTTGAGGTCTCCGTTAGGGTCGTCGGCACTCGTGCAGAGCGTTTAGACTGAAAGACATCGCTGGCTTCTCGCCCAGCACTTCAATTTCTATGTGAAGCGGGGAGCGTTTAGACATAAGAAGCCAGCGACCCAGAGATTGTGTGTGGTTTTTGTTTTGTTTTTTGCCGACTGAGATTTAGTGATAAGCAACCGCGAACAAAAAGTGAGCAAATTTTTAATTTTATTTCTTATTTACACTGAACAATTATCGCTCAAATTCATCAATTCCCTATACGGAGGGGGAGGGGTCATCCATGATTGAGAGGTGGAAAACACCTTTAATTCCTTGAGGATGCCGGCATTTTTATTTAATTCCTTTTTGTTTTCTCCTCCCCACTTTTCTCAATTAACAGAGGCAATGGAAGAAACGGTTGCCTCTTTTTTTCTTTTTCTTTGTGAGGAGGCTCTTGTTTTTACAGCATACTTTATACGGACTCTCAGAATAAATTAATGCAAGTTTTGCTGCAGTTACAACCAAACTTTTATTTAATTTAACTACTTTTAAAGAGCAAGACTTCTTTTGAAAATAAACTTGCTGCATCTTCCTATCACAATAACTTTATTTTTCTGTTGATACAGCAGTTGTTTTTTTTTTTTTTTGCAGGAAGGCATGTAGTTTCCATTGGCATCATTTTGAGTTTACATATAAGTTTTGGATCAAATTTTTTTTTTTAAATTCCTTTCTTGATGACGGGGCAACTAAAAAGCATACTTCTGTTTTTTTTGGGGGGGGGGGGGGGGGGGGTTGGCATTGACCTGCTGTTATAAATGATGCATTATTTTTATGAACTGGACTTTTCTAGACGTGGCAATAACAAATCTTTGTGTTTTTTGTTTTTTATATTAGAAATATGGGGGAGGGGGGATTTTTATTTTATTTTTAGCTTTTGTAATTAAAAAAAGAAATCACTTTTTTTCTTCCCAGAAGGTCCTCCTAAGGAAACTTGAACATGCGATCATTTGATTGCACTACCATAGTGTATAGGGTACCGTTTGGTGTTCTATTAACCATCCGGGCTACTTGAATGCTATCCGAATTAGCAGTATTTAAGTGGTTAAAGGGAATCTGTCCCCTACTATTAGCCCTTTAAGCTAACCTTATGGGCTGAAAGTATAGTAACCTGTGGAGTTTGGGGATGTAAGTGGTATACTCATTCCCCTGGTGCGAGCACTGAAAGCCACCGCTCAATACATTGTGCGTTCTAATCTTATAATGGGCAGACTACTTAGTAACGCCAATCGATGCACTGCAGCGGGGTCTTTCAGCACTCACTACGGGGGAGGTCTCTCCATGGGTCACCTATATGTTCAGCTAAGCCTATAGGGCTGCAGACAGCTGATACCTGCCATGTATAGAGCAGGCTCGGCTCGCAGGCACAAACCCCACGACATCTGATGTCTGTGTAGGTTTTGATCACACCAAGGGGGTTACATTTTATAAGCTTCTTGTTTACTAACTACTTCTGCTCTAATCCATATCTGCAGGGAAGTGGGAGTGCCCGTGGCATCACTGCGACGTCTGTGGGAAGGCTTCCGTGACTTTTTGCTGTCTGTGCCCAAACTCTTTTTGCAAAAGTCACCACGACGATAAACTATTCAGACGGACGACGGGGGGCAAGCTTTGCTGTCTGGACCACGAGCCGGCCGAGTTCAATGAAGTACAAGCTGCTGAATGTGTACCGAAAGAGCACTCAAAAGCCAAGTATAAAAAGAGTCAGAAGGGCAGATAACCAGCGGACTGCAAACACTATTGTAAATATGACTGTGAATAAGGATAAAGGAGGAAAACAAAAAGCCTTTTCCATTCCATGGGCTGTACAGCTTTGTGATATACCTTGAATCAGGAGCGCACATACACACTGAGCCATCCTCTGCAGCCCCGGCTGCATCTGCACTGATACCGAGCTGTGCCTGCCATAGCTCAGCCAGCCATACGATAGGACACCCACACTTACACAGCATTACCGTTATACCCTCATCCGCAGCTTACAGATGGAAAGGCTTGTGTACTGGTTTATGACTTGAGCCGCTTGCAAGATTTTTTTTTTTTATTTTAGTGCACCATTTCAGCAGATTATCCTACCTTATTTTTTTTTTGTAAAACAAGACACTATCGGCTCCATCGTGGAAATCTATATTTTTTACTCTATTTTACTAGTCCAAAAGATTCTTTGTGTAACCCTTTCTTTAACAAGTTATACAGTAGGTACATTTAGCAGATTTTAATTGTTTTCTTTTTTCCCCATATTTTTAATAAATTGGGGTTTTTGCAGAAAGTGCTCCTAATAATGGTGCATGCACCAGCGCCGCCCAGTGTTCACGCAGCCAAATGACCGGCTATATAAACAGCCTTGTGGCCAAATTTTTATTTTTTTTTTGCTTGTCACGTTTTTAACATTTTTAAACATGACCGCGTTTTGATGACTTTTTTGGGAATGGATCACTTTTTTTTTTTAAGTTTGTGTCCAAGTAGTGTACTCGTTTTACAAATGTACAGTTGCTACCTCACCTGGTTTAAAGTGTGGCTCCCACACTTTACTTACTGAGATGGGTCTGTAAAGCGCTCCGCAATGCTGCAGCGGAGCGTTCCCATCCGCCTATAAATATTCAGCCTTATATCTGTCATCTCAAGTCTCTTATTACTCAGCTTGGGGTAGGTTTCTTATTTTTTTTCTTAATATATAGAGGCAAGTTTGCCTGTTTTTTGTTGAATTACATATACCTCTATATGTTCGGGCTGGGACTCCCCACCGTTGCATTTAGCACCAGGCACTATATCCTTGACGTGGATAATCAATGGATGTGTGCAGGGTCAGGGATGATAGCCAATGGATGCAGGTTTCAAATTTTCATTCTTGAAACATAGCTGGTAAAAAAAAAGTTTGCCAAGTGGGATTGTTCTACCCTTCTGAACACTGTTAGGCACAGGATCCCCAACTTGGCCATTGCAGGTAACTGGGCAATCCTCCAAAAGACTAATTGGAGACCTATTACTAGTTCTATTTGGTTGGAAGAAGAAAAGTCTTTAAGGACTAAACCAAATGGGCATTTCAGTCCTTTAAGCTAGATTCATTCATATGCAAGTTGCGCTTGAGAAACACGGGTGCAGCTGGCATTGGGTAGCACACAAATACCTAACCAACCATCTGCTATCTTATTTCCATGGACATTGCATGTCCTATTCTCATGTGTGAGAATAGGCCTCATGTTCACGGCACGTTCCGGGAGTCCAGTACTGCCCGCAGCCAGTGAGCCCTGCTTTCCCCTGGCAGCGGCATCTGTGCAGATCCCTCTGCTGTACTGCACATGGTCCTCATGGCTTGCCTTCGACCATGCCCAGTACATGCTGCTTAGATTACCTATTTGAATTTGGAACAATTGCGATATTTTATTACATCATAGGCCCTCGAGTGCATTATTTTAGCCCTTTGCAGCACTTAATTGGTAGACTCGTTGAGTCTCAAGTACCTGAGTAATGGTTGTCTTAGGGTGCATTCACACATTGGGGATTTGCTGTGGATTTTGGTGCAGATCTGCAGCCAATTTCACTCTTTCAATGGAATTTAAGTTGAAGGGGTGAAATCTACTGTTGAGCCGCAGCAAGTCCGTGACGGGTGAATGCTCCCTTGTAAGGAAACTGTCCTGTGTGTCAGGTCTCCTTCTTCTCTGGCCATCATATTTGCAGCTCCTAAGGGATTTAGTGTTCAGAGGGGATAAAATCTGCAAAGCTTGGCCCCTTTTAAAGGGGTTGTTTGGACTTGATAGGTCAGCAGTAGTTGATAGCTAGGGGTCTACCGCTGTGGACCCCCATCCATCAGTGGATCATCTGCCCTGCTCTCCAGTGCAGCGGGCTGGACATTCTCATTAGTGGACAAAGGAAGAAGTGCAGGCATAGTCTTCACTCACATTGAAATCAATGCAGCTGTACTTTCTGCCAGGGACAGGATGTCCCATAACAGGAGAAGAAGTGCGATAGCGGTAGTATGACTCTCCCATTGATTTCAATGGGAGTGAAGCCAGCACTTGCACTTCTTCCACTGGACCGTGAGCTGGATGATCAGCTGATGGATTGAAGCACTGAGCGGTGGACCCCATCCATCTGGAGGATAGGTCATTAGTCCAAACGAGCCTAAGCAACCCCTTTTTAAGGCTTTGTCCACACAGCGTTGCTGCAGATTCTCCATTTTACCGGACAAGTGATGACTTTAAAGAATCTGCAGCGTATATTAACCCGGGTGCCATTTTTGGGGGGATCCATGTCATGATAATTTAGATTGTGGAGTTTACCCTTTCAAATTAGGGAGTGAAGTCTGCAGCAGATTTTAAGTTGCAGAAATGACATCTCATAGGGTTGCACCCTAATTCAGTCTGCTCCTTGTTACGTTTATCTTTGGGGTTTTAAAAAAAAAAAAAAAGTTGGAACTGTAAATCTTGAAGTACCGTTAATATTTGAGGTAGACGTGTCCTAGACACAGCTGAGCCTGATGTGAGGAGGAGAAGGACACATCTAGAAGCCCTTCGGCTGTACGTTAATGGAAACAGATCGTTCTCCTAGCGCCAGGATGTCACAGCTCCTCTACGGAACAATCTGGACTTTTGATTCCCATTTGTTTAAATTGTTTAAAAAAAAAAATGTTCATCAAAATGAAAGACGCACTTTATTACTTGTAATGCTTGTTTTACATTACTTCAACTTGAACTCATCAATACAAAATGTATCTTTTTGGGTTTTTTCCACAAGCTGTCTGAATAGAGAGTTTTCATTTACTTAATTGGTATCCAGTGCGTTTTATTTTCCTAATCTCGGCACCAGAAACTATTTTGTCTACAAGAGCGGCTCTGCATGTCTACTTATGCTACGGATTTCAAGCCTTGAAATACAAGGGTTAAAATAAAAATCCACCGCGTTTTCTGCAAGTAAACTCTTGCTAAAATCTGCACCCTTAAGTGTGGATTTGGCCTCTGCAGATTTGCCTCGGTGAATTCAGGTGTAGCGGGTTGTTGCAGAAACTTGTCCAATTCAAAAACTCCATTGTATATGTGCATAAGAGGGGAGGGATTTCCACAATCCTTAGGCCAGCTGTCCGCGGGAGCCCCTGCCAGTCAGCTCTATCTAATAGATAGGCTGGCCATGGAGAATCGAGGCAATTCGCAGCATGCAAAGATTCTCCGCTCGTGGACAGGTGCCGGCGCTTTCCACAGCAATGCTATGGGAAGAGTCGGCCGGCCTAATCCCTGCCATGGACAGGGGGGCCTTAACCCTTTCCAATCCAATGTTGGGCCTGCCCCAACATTTTTCTCCACAGGCTCGACACTGCAGTACAGAAGTGCAACTGCACCCGATCGTCAGACACATTGGGTGCAGATGCACTCCTGCACTGGTCCTCATCGAGGACCCCCGAGGAGAAGGCAGAAAGGGTTACACATTACATAGCGCTATGTAATGCACGGAGATTATGGCTGGCGATCACGTGACCACCAGTGTCACCTCACCCCCAGCGGCCACATGAACGCCGAGCCGGGAGCCTGAAGGGAAAATGCGGAATTCCAGATTGCTCCATAACAGTGGATATGTTCCTATCCAGGGAATAAAATCACATGTTCCCATAGAAGCATATTGTGCACGGACCATCTGCTGGCTGAGTCATCACTTGCAAGAGCGAATTCAGACAAGTGGTTCGGTGTAAACATGGCCGCCACCACCAGGGTGATAAATAAGGCGCTGGTCTTGTAATTGTATTTTACCAAGAAAATAGTTGGTTTATCAAGTGTCATCTGGTGTAACAGCCCAATCATTGGTAGTTGAACAACTTGCATGGAGATCCCCTCAAGGGATAGTTTTAGTGAACAACTAATGAACACTAAGCGCTGTGTGTAAATGAAAATAGTCACTTAAAGGGGTTGTCCCGCGCCGAAACAGGTTTTTTTTTTTCAACACCCCCCCCCCCCGGTTCGGCGCGAGACAACCCCGATGCAGGGGTTAAAAAAGATCACCGGACAGCGCTTACCTGAATCCCCGCGCTCCGGTGACTTCTTACTTACCCGGTGAAGATGGCCGCCGGCATCTTCTCCCTCCGTGGACCGCAGGGCTTCTGTGCGGTCCATTGCCGATTCCAGCCTCCTGATTGGCTGGAATTGGCACGTGATGGGGCGGAGCTACACGGAGCCCCATTGAGAAGATAAGACGACCCGGACTGCGCAAGCGCGTCTAATTTGGCCATTAGATGGCGAAAATTAGACGGCAACCATGGAGACGAGGACGCCAGCAACGGAGCAGGTAAGTGAAAAACTTTTTATAACTTCTGTATGGCTCATATTTAATGCACGATGTATATTACAAAGTGCATTAATATGGCCATACAGAAGTGTATAACCCCACTTGCTACCGCGGGACAACCCCTTTAAGGAACTCGAAACCTATGAATGACAATTTGAAAGTCGCTCAGTGTAAAAGGTACACATAGAATATTTGAAGCTTAAGAGGGTCGGCTGGGTCCCCGATGACATCCCTTCCATAGGGCTGAAAGCTGTAAACTAAACTGAGCGCCACGATGCCAGAAGTTCAGGAACATTGGGACGTTGCAGCGATCACCTGTTTTCCAGCAAGATCAGCTGCCACAACACACACTGGGACTGCTGCAGCGCTGGATCCCAGCAGAGGGGTAAGTAATTATCAGTCTTACTACCTCTGTTAAAAAGATGTCTGGTTACCAGACAACCGCTGTGACAACTTTAGGACCAGGGATTCAATCCTTTATTTTTGTTTTGTCATGGTCTTGTTCCAACTTTAACCCCTTCCCACTATATGGCGTACATTTAGGTCATACTGGTGCAGGGTATGTATGAAGAAAGATTGCGGGTCAACCTTTCTTCAACCCCTCTTACAGCTGATAACGGCCAATCGCGGCTATTAATCCTTTAAATGCTGCTGTCATTAACGGGTTAATTTTTGCATCGACATGATCTTATTAGGGCTTGAATTTATGCAGGACAAGTTGTATTTATTTTTTTAAATGGTAACTTAATCTATACAATGTATGGAAAACCTTAAATTAAGCGGGCTGAGAAGTTAAAGGGGTTGTCACGCGAAAGCAAGTGGGGTTATACACTTCTGTATGGCCATATTAATGCACTTTGTAATATACATCGTGCATTAAATATGAGCCATACAGAAGTTATTCACTTACCTGCTCCGTTGCTGGCGTCCCCGTTGCCATGGCTCCGTCTAACTTTGGTGTCTTCTTGCTTTTTTAGACGCGCTTGCGCAGATCTATCTTCTCCATTCGGCTCGGCATCACCGGCATTTTGGCTCCGCCCCTTGTACGCGCCATCGTGAAGCTCCGCCCCATCACATGTGCCGATTCCAGCCAATCAGAGGCTGGAATCGACACATGTGATGGGGCGGAGCTTCGCGATGACGCGTACAAGGGGGCGGAGCCAAAATGCCGGTGATGCCGAGCCGAATGGAGAAGATAGATCTGCGCAAGCGCGTCTAAAAAAGCAAGAAGACACCGAAGTTAGACAGAGCCATGGCAACGGGGACGCCAGCAACGGAGCAGGTAAGTGAATAACTTCTGTATGGCTCATATTTAATGCACGATGTATATTACAAAGTGCATTAATATGGCCATATAGAAGTGCTTAACCCCACTTGCTTTCGCGAGACAACCCCTTTAAATGCTATTGCAACATTTTTTAATTTAGTTTTGACATTGTTCAGTGAGCTTTGTTCTATCAGGCAGTACAATTATAGCGATACCAAGTTTATAGGTCATTTTTCTATTTTAAACTATCATTTTGAGACTTTTTAATGAGCTTTGAGGGGTTTTTTTTTTACTATTTTGGGGTGCACACAGTTTATCACTTTATATGCAAATTTTTGGGTGGGGATCCAGGATTTTTTTAAAAATTCTGGTATTCTGTCCTTTTCCTATTTTACAGCCTTCACCATGCAAGATAAATAGTGATATTTTAATAGTTTAAACTTTTACATGCTTTGATATAAAATATGGGCTTTCTAATTAAATATAGTAGTTTTTTTAATAGTTAAAAAAAAAAACACTTTAGTCCTCACAGGAGAATTGAACTTGGGATCAGGTGAGCGCTTATACTGTATACTAGAATACTTAGTATATTGCATATTTTCATGTTGCCTTTCAAGCTCTGCTATGGTCAGGGCAGTGATGGGCATTTATGTACAGCAGACCCAGAAGCCTTTGAGCTGCTATGCCAGCTGGACACCCCCAGATCACATTGAAGGGGCTGTGGGAAAGGGCTCCTCACCCTCCTGCTGACTAGGTGCCACAGTCAAAGCTGACCAAATGGTTAACTGTGCATTTAGTTTTTTTGATAGGAATAATGGAGGAATAGCAGAATTTTAGGAAAAGATGCTCCAGCATTGTACTTGCATGGATGAGACAAGTCTTCACTAAAATAGACATAACCTACTGTTATAGCTCCTACCCGATAATCTTATAACACCTTGAAGGTGGTGTTCGAGTGTTGAGTCAGTGTAGGAAGCTCCAGCTGCCACTCTCCACCCGTTCTACTGAAATGTATGGAGTACCTGTGCAACAACTGCCGCATCCATTGAGGGATGGTCTGGACCCCAGTTCTTAGGATTGGTGGGGTACAAGTACTCAGATCTCTGGTGATCCCCAAGACAGGGGATAACTTGATTTTGTTGGCCATAGCCATTGGATCAAAGTCAACTTGGGTAGATCTAAAGTGTGTGGTCTCCATGCTGCCACAACAGATTGGCTGAGAGCTCATTTTGACTCTGATGTGTATGTGACTTTACTTGCCAACAAATGGCCCCGTAAGCAGTGATGCTAATGATCCATAACTCTCCAGTAAAGAACAAGTATGTGCTTCACATAATAAAACCTATGGAAACTTTGAAGAGGGTAAAGCACATCAGCATTTGGCCCTGGAGATGTGGAAGCCAGTACCATACAAAAAGTTATAAATTGCACCTCAGCTGTTGGCGAAATGAGTGTGGTGGAGGGCAAGAGCAAATGACCTACATGAATGCCTGGGGTCAACTAGTAGAGAAACAGAAAAATAAAAAGTTTGTTTGCTAAGAGTTCCCCCCAACGTTGAACTGTTCAGATAATCACGACAAGCTACTGGTTAATGATCACTGCCATTTATACCTGAAACGCCAGTACTAACCTCACTAATGCTCTTCTGGATAGAGAATCTCTGAGCTATGTCCCAAAATATAGTGGAGCTATAGTACTAGAGCAAGGACCAACTCCAAATTAATATACAATGGTTTTGAAGTGAGACACTCTGGACCATGTAGCTTATTAGGAAGGGAATTTAGTCATTATAGACACAGAGGGTAGCAGACATATACAGACTAAGCCTCTCCTAGTACTGAGGTTTTCTTAATTCAATTCTACGTTCTGCGCCCCAGTACTGGCCAGATGTCCACTGCTAATCATACATCATGGTTTGGAGCCAGGGTTCTTGAACCTGTACCTCTGGAACTCTAATAAGAGGTAGAGTCAGTCAACCATCCATCTGAAAAGCCATTTGCAAAGACCCCTTTTACAGTACATATTGGTGTCCCATGGGCAGTATCTATACTGCTTTAGGATAAAATACACAATAATGGGTGGTTTCTGACTGCATGGTTTTTCTGCGTCGATCACAAACACCAGATTATGAAATGCATAACCAGCAACTTGAGAACAAGGGCTTATTTTTATGATCATACTAGCTGATATACCCGGCTTCACCCGAGTTAATTTGGTACTGGTGTTTATCTGGTGTTCACATGGAAAATCTTATGAAGTCGTGGTTACTTTAGAGATACTGAGGAAAAAGATATGTTCACCATTTTGCATAGTTCTCTGCGTTACCCAGAAAACACCGCGTGGAGGTAACCATGCGATTCTTCCTTTATATAAAATGACATCAGGAAGTGAGAGAATTAGATTACATACATAAAATTTGGACACTAATTCTTTTGCGCTTAGAATTGAATAATCGAGTTGGGACCCATTAACTTTTCATATTTATGACACAATCAATGCTTGTGCCAAATTTCATGTTTCTATGACACCGGAAAGTGAGAAAATTACATTCCGCACGTAAAATTTGGACGCTAATTCTTTTGCGCATAGAATTGAATAATCATGTTGGGACCCATTAACTTTTCCTATTTATGACATAATCAATGCCCGTGCCAAATTTGAAGTTTTTATGACATTGGGAACTGAGAGATTTAGATTATGTACGTTAAATTTTGACGCCAATTCTTTTGTGCTAGAATTGAATAATCGAGTTGGGACCCAATTACTTTTCCTATTTTGGAGATAATCTATGCTCGCGCCAAAATTCATGTTTCTACGACATCGGGAAGTTGGCGGTCGGTGCGTGCGTGCTTTCAGATATATAGAGATAGAGATATACACAGGACTTCTAGTACTAAACAAAAAGCAACTAGCAGAATAGCCTAATACCAAAGTAGCTTATAGCCACTAGAAAATAGAAACTAAGTAGAAATTTATTTTTCTTCACAAACAACTATAAATAGGACTAAACAGGCACATAAAGAACAAGAGGAAAAACCTTAAATAATGACTATTCACAGTCTGTACAAAATAAGTTGCTTAAGTGAATGTAAGAGAATAATTCAAGTCAGAACACCCACCATCACCATCCAGTGTACAGTGATATATACAGAAGCACAAGACCAATATGCATCCAACCAGTGACTGGAGGTTGTGTTAACAGAGTGGACATCCACAGGTTTACCATCCGGCGTACATGGGTTCTGTATCGTTAGTAATCCCATATGCAGAACTGGAAGATTTAATTGAATGTAAAAGTGGAGACTTGGGCGTGGAGCCTAGGACCCGTCTCATCTCAGACATCTGTTTCTGCCTTCGAACGATGTAGATCACAACGAGAAATATTACTGTAGAGAGAAACCCAAAATGATTAAAGGTTTTTTCTTTTGGATGTTCTCTGGCTACCACCATGTGCAATCCTATATATCTTAACGGCTACAAGTATGTGTATAAGTGCTACACTCGGGTCTAGTTGAGAAGAGCATGAAGTTGTCCAACTGCCTGGGATAGTTCTGAAAGAACACTGCATCCTCCATTGGAAATAGTTTTCCGGTGTTTATCTTTACTCAACTTACCAACTGCACAAACAACAATTATCAGGATCGAGAGAGGTGCCAGTCTACAGTTGTTGCCATATTTGCGCAAGAACGTCTCCATGCAATAACTCGGCTCCATGGTCCCAGCAGGACAAAATGCATCTTCAGGACAACGGATGGGACCAATGTCTGGACTCTGTCGGGGAGAAGATGCAAGTTAGATGTCTACATATATATGTGGCCACGGAGGCATGCAGGTCCCTTATCGTACCCTGTGGCATATTGGTCCGCATTTGCTGTAATTGAGCCTCTAGTTCATGCAAACTCATAGGCTGTCGAAATATGGGACCAACTGGTCATAGGTGACCAGGCAGGCCACAGCAGTGCGCCAATGTTGTGGAGGCATTCTTATGTCACCCTTGCTGTCTATGGCAGGGCATCATCCTGCTGGAAAATGCCTCTTGGAAGCCGCCTTGAGAGAAACGCATATAGCTGCAGGAGGTCCTAAACAGAGCGCTGAGCTGTCATTGTCAATCGTTCCGCTACTAGGGGTGACCGACTTGTATGCCCTCCCAGACCATCACACCAGCAGTGGGGGTAGTGTGGTGCTCCACAGCAAAGGCAGGATTGAGGCACTCACCCCTAGGTCTCCAGACACGAGCACGGCCGTCGTCAGTGCCCAAACTAAACCTGGATTTGTCGTTGAAGACAACCTGGTTCCACTCCATAGCATCCAGTTTTGTCATTCACACCACCACTGCAAATGGAGGCAACAGTGGCTGGGTGTCAAAAGGCAGTAGATGTACTGGGCACCACAAGACGAAATATCCTTCAGCCAAGCACCTGGAAATGGTTCAGACAGACACGGGCCTGTAGCGATGACACCACCTGTCCCTGGATGGCGGACAGCAAAACAATTGGAGCTGCTCGTGCTTGTCGGATGATCCTCTCCCCTGGTTGGTTGTCAAGGATGGCCTGAGCCCAGACACCTTGTGTGCATGCCATTACGCATGCATTAGTCCCAACATCTCTTAACAGTCTGGTCAGATCAGCCGAGGTGGCGGCCAATTGGTCAATACGACCATCCAGCTTCTCACATCCCAATAATGCCCCCACCCACCTCAGACTCATAACTGGGAGAAATCTTTGATTGCGTTGTATAGACGTCTAGAGGTCAACAAGCGGGAAGAAAAGGTCCACTACACATAAGTAGCCTCAGAGCCTTTTTATAAGCGAAGGGTAGCTAGACCGTTCATCTAATTTTTTGCATATCTACCTGAGATGTAACTTTTTTGCAACAAAACGACAATTTCTTCTATAGGCTTGGTTTGTTTTTACAAAGAATGTACTTGGAACAACATCATTCACATAGTCAATCTAGGGATACAGTAGAGGAAAGCCATGACATGTTAGCTACAATTATGGGACATGTTGAGTTAAAAATGGCACCTCATAAATTGTTCGCTTAGAAAATGCTTACAGCAGATTGCAGAATACCCTGGTTCTGTATTGCGAAGCTGTAGGTACTCCCTAGTATGACAAGCAATAGAATAATTCTATTTCACTTGGCATACATGAGGGGAAAAAAAGGAGGTATACAGAAAAGATTTCTATGTGGCCTATATTACAAATCCATAATACGACCATGTACCATTTTCTCCAGTGGAGCAATGTTCCTTACTAAACCACGTAGAGTTTATATAATGGACACAAGTGTGAATCTGCCGCTTCCCTTCACTAATGATATCAGGGAAGCAATGTGCCCCCTGAATGCTTTCATGGTGTAATGGCAGTCCAGCCTTTGGTCAACAGAAAATCAGTTCTGTTCCACGGTATAAGTCTATGGATGTAGATCATCATTGCTGCTAAATACTTACAGGACAGTAGTGATCTACAGGACACACATCACAGTGATCTCCTCCCCAGTTCACCTGGTATTCACCATCAAGGCAATCTTTGCACTGGCCATCACCATGTCCTTTATACATTCCTAAATAGAGGAGTAACAGATTTATGTTATGTATGAGACCAACACATCAGAATCCAGAGAGACATTGTATCAAGTTGATGTAACAAACTAGCCATTGGAAAGGTCCACACAATTATAACTCGCCAATTTCAGCAGAACAGCAATTAACAGTAATATACACTTTTTGGCCAAAAAAGAAAATCACGCCCTAGAAGGAGTTGTCATTTTGCTTCATCTTAAAAACACAGAATTCTGTTTGTTGAAAATACTCTGCCAAAAAAAGTAGTTGTCTTTTGGCTGCAAAACTCGTCCTGCAGTTCCATCTCAGGCAGATATACAAATGAGCTGAGTTGTGGTGATTGAATGCATGGTCTTGTCACCTGAGGCTCTAAAAGTGGTTCAAGCTTTGGGCTATAAAAGGCTCTCAGAGGCCACTTGTGTGTAGTGGAGCTCTTTTTCCACTTGTGCAGAGCTCTACGATGCTATTACACAGATTTCACCCAGTTAACAGAGTTTGGGAAGGAGCACATTATTGGAAAAATGGCAGGAATTCCAAGAGAATTTACACTATCTAGAGTCGCAGTTTCAGTAAATGTGGAGTGATATGGAATTAGTATGTTTCCATACCCACACATCGCATTTTGCATCCAAGCTAGAGGTGGTCCAACAGGGCACTAGAGCCTCCATGCCTGCTTGCATCCAAGCTAGAGGCGGTCCAACAGGGCACTAAAGCCTCCATGCCTGCTTGTATCCTAGCTAGAGGCGGGACAACAGGGCACTAGAGCCTCCATGCCTGCTTGTATCCTAGCTATAGGCGGGACAACAGGGCACTAGAGCCTCCATGCCTGCTTGCATCCAAGCTAGAGGCGGTCCAACAGGGCACTAGAGCCTCCAAGCCTGCTTGCATCCAAGCTAGAGGCAGTCCAACAGGGCACTTGAGCCTCTCTTCAAGTGTTCAGTTTGACCACACTAAATTCTCCTTTTGCTCTGATATTGTAATCACTTACTTATATCAACATTACAGTCACTCAAAAAAAGTTTAATTCCGTTCCGACAACTCCTTCAAGGGAAGAGACAATTTATTCTTTTTTTTTTTACAAAAATGTATAGTAGACTCCTGAGTCTCCATTAATTGCAGTTGTTGGTGGAAAGGAAGAATCAGGCATGTTGGAAAACCAGGAAATAGATTGAAAGGTGGTCCCTTAAACTATTTTTTTTAAGAAATCATGGGATGGGGCTGGATGTATGACAGGGCCTCTTGGTGCCTAAAATTACCCAAAGAAAGAAAAGGAATCCTATTACCCTCATAAGCAAATACAAGAATCCATTGTCATCTAGTGTTACCAAACGAGCCCTCTTTGGATTCACCCCTCATTGCCTATGACTTCAGGAGATTCTTTTGAGGGTGCAATTCCTCCCACTTGTCGGCACCCAACTGCAATGACCAGAACAGTGCTTACCTACCAGCAACTTCAACAGTACTTTCTGTACAAAGGGTTTTATTTATACACTGGGTCTTTTAGCTAAAGGTACTCTCTTTGCAGTCTAATATTCCTAGATTGAGACTTCCTATAATCTTCAAAACATATAGGGTATAGGGCAAGGGGTTGCCTGTCTTAGTGTACTTTTACACGGGCCTGGATATGACAGGTCAGTGAGAATCACTTTACGGAGTTGTTTGGTTTTCAGCCCACTTTAAAACCAAGCAACTGTCGGCCTGTGTAAACAGGCAGGCAATAATCTATGACCAACTGCTCGTTGACTCTGAATGGAGACAGGCGGGCTGAAAGCTCTCCATGGCGCTCCGCCTCCATTTAGCGAGCGATTGTTGCTCCTGTGTATAACAATAGAAGCGATAGTTGTTGGGACGGGGGTCAGGTGCTTAAGTGGCCAACAATCATTCTCCGATTCAGTACCCTTACTTACAGACTATAAAGCTGGCCATATACGTGCAGTAAGCTCTCGGCTAAAACACTTGGCCAGCTGGTTTTCCTGACTCCACCATAATAGGGGAATAAGCAGATTCTAGAGCCCTGTCAGAGCATTAGAACATAGGATAGGGCAGATTGAGCTACAACACACCCAGTCCCTCCTTCTGACCTGCCATCTGCTATTGAGAGAGGCCCATGAAAATAACACGGTCAACTGAACCCAATGAAATAAACAGGTTTGGCCAACTTTTAGCCAATGTCTATGGACATCTATAGAAAGCAATGCAAATCATAATCTGTAGTTATTGTAAACAGGTATTGATATATTACTATCAGCACAATTGTATATTTTACCAGGACTACATAAGGAGCACTGTACGGAGCCAACTTCCAGAGCTTCCTGTCCTTCAGGGCACGTTGTGCAGTGAGTACATAAACTTGTGCTGCAGAATTAAGACATGAATATATTGAAATACATTGTATAGTTGTAATGGAATACACAAATTATTATATGACCCAAGACTCAAAGGAGCCATTCCCCTCACTGTCGTCCACCGCAACACCCTTCAACGGAATGAGGTTAGGCTGCAGTTCCCTGCACAGCGGGTGGTCATCCATTAAGGAGCCACAGCAATTACTTTATGAGGCCCCCATGAATCAGAGAATGTGCATGTATTCTAGCAACATGGCATCACTTAGTGGGGGAAACCCTTTAAAATAAATTAACTACAACTTCAATAGGTCTTTTGTTTTCCAAGGTTATTCTAGCTTTACTGTACTTGGAATCAGTTCTCCATGTACTGGCTTTTTGGTGGACTAAACAAGTAAAGTTGCCGTATAAAGCATGGGGAGAGCAGAGCAGGATGTGTAGTTAAGCCTACTTTGGACTCCGCATATGGCTGGACTCTCACGAACATATGTGCCAGCATGCTGCATGCAAGTGCACAATGATATGCATGCTTGCTTGGTGCGGCCATTCTCCATACACTATCTTGGCATGTATTTGCCAGTAATATGCACCAGGATAGCGCACGTCTCAAGTAATACGTGGGCGAAAAAAAATCTGCAGGTGTGAGTTGCCTAATACAAATCAATGGGTATTGGTATCACATGTTTTTCACAGAAAAACTGCATGCACAACGCGCAATGACAATACACCCGTGCAAGGCCAGCCTATGGACTATTGTAAAGCTCATGTGTGCCGGGTTTATATTTAAAGGAGATGTCCCGAGGCAGCAAGTGGGTCTATACACTTCTGTATGGCCATAATAATGCACTTTGTAATATACATTGTGCATTAATTATGAGCCATACAGAAGTTATAAAAAGTTTTTTACTTACCTGCTCCGTTGCTAGCGTCCTCGTTCCCATGGAGCCGACTAATTTTTGGCCTCCGATGGCCAAATTAGCCGCGCTTGCGCAGTCCGGGTCTTCAGCAGTCTTCTATGGAGCCGCTCGTGCCAGAGAGCGGCTCCGTGTAGCTCCGCCCCGTCACGTGCCGATTCCAGCCAATCAGGAGGCTGGAATCGGCAGTGGACCGCACAGAAGAGCTGCGGTCCACGAAGACGGAGGATCCCGGCGGCCATCTTCAGCAGGTGAGTATGAAGACGCCGGACCGCCGGGATTCAGGTAAGCGCTGTGCGGGTGGTTTTTTTAACCCCTGCATCGGGGTTGTCTCGCGCCGAACGGGGGGGGGGGTTTAAAAAAAAAAAAAACCCGTTTCGGCGCGGGACATCTCCTTTAAGATAGTGACATACATTGACAAAAAAATATTACTTGCAAAACGTTCCTTTCGGACAAAGTTCACATCTCGATGCATTCTGTTCAGATGCAAAGTGACCTTACAAAAAAGGGAAAAAGACATAATGACAATCGCATAATTAAAAATCGCCAAAAACATTGATTTAATAATTGTATGCAACATCATAGCAGCGCCCAATGGCAGGAGCCGGCAGGCCGACAACCTGGATACTTATTGTGCTCATTTCTTGGTAAAATCAATACCGGTTCATATAAATCATTGTGCTTTTCCCTTCTGTCAAGAGGTTTCACTCCCTGTTGTACCATCCTATTTAGATCTGTTTTTTGGGAAGATGGGTGACACAACCAATATGCCATTGCAGTCCTTACAGCTTTGCCTAAAAACATGGATGGGCATCCTAAAGGAAATGTGTCATCAAATGACAACCTAATGTAGAAATTAAGTTTTTTCATTAATCAGGTTAAGAATTTTTGTTGATTTTTTTTTTTCCCCCTTTCAACTTCAAACTAGATTTTAAAAAAAACTAAAAACTTGAAATCCTGCGGTTTTTACACTGATCACCAAGAGCACTGGTACACAGGGACAAATGTTGGCACATGTAGTAATAATAATAATAATAATCTTTATTTGTATAGCGCCAACATATTCCGCAGCGCTTGTAAGTGTGGGACTCAAAAAGGGAATGAGCGACAAATGTCTAGTGAGCTCACAATTCAAGAATAGCGGGCTCAAGACCCACTTGGGTTAAACTTTAACCAGTATGATGCCATATGCCAGAGGCAATAAACCCTAAACCGTGGGACCTTAAAATATAAACTTTTATTACATACTATTAAAGAACACTATCTAAATTCTAATATTCCATATCAGCCACTGTTGACCGCATGGACGGGGCGCGACAAACATTTTCCTGTGTCTCCACAGATCAATAAGGACGAGTATAAGGAGCCAAAACTGCCTTCCCTAGAAGATACAAGACTGCATATAATTAGTCAGGCCCAATGATGAGAGCTCTACGGACCAAGCCGGATACCAGCAACCCCTACTTAGGTCTCATGTCCACTCGGAAATTCGGGCCCGCGCAGATTCTTCATGCAGAATCCCGCAGCGGGTCCCTCCTTTCCTGTGGACACGAGGCCTGAAAAATGATTTAACTCACCTGTCCGGACGCTGCGGGTTCCCGGCCGTCGTGGCCAGATCTTCTTTCCCTCTGCCCGGTGGATGTACTCGGCATGCCGGCAGCATGCACTCTTAATTCCTGCTCTGCCGTGCTGAAGAGCAGAAATTCAGCTACGGGTGTGCTGCGGATCCGGATGGCTTCCATAGGCTTCTATGGAAGTCTGCAGGAGACCCGCAGAAAATGGAGCATGCTGCGGGTGTTTTCCCGCACGTGCGATCCACGCGGCAGGGAAAGTTGACATCTGCAGGTATTTACTTACCTGCGGGTGTCCAATGCATCCCTATGTCTGCGGAAACCGCTTGCAGGACACCCGCACGGATTTCCTAAATCTATTTGTCCAGTGGACATGAGGCCTTAGTCAGCTTATACTAACCTAGGTTACCAATGCATCTTTATGGTTTATTGCCTTTGGCATATGGCATCATACTGGTTAAATGTCTAGTGAGTGACTTCTCACAAGTAGAAAGTTGTTCATCTTTGAGAAACTTACTGTTGGCCACTGGTGAAGCTCCAGGGGATGTGGTTGCACCCGGGCCCAAGAGCCTTAGGGGCCCATAAGGTTTCTCTTCTCCATATAAGAAGCCCAGTACTATGAATAAAGCATTATAGTTGGGGGCCACTTTACAGGTTTTGCATTGGGGCCCAGGAGCTTCAAGTTATGACTCTGCTGTTGGCAATGAATAGAGGTGGGTGTCTGGAAGAGTTCTCCGGCATGCACCGCCTCCATTCTCTGAAAGGCTATTACGCCTGTGAGAGCACAGGACTGACAGTCGTTGGGACAGCGGCCAGCACCTGACAATCCCTCCAAAAGTACCCAAAGCCTAATACTAGTCTGTCACTTCCTGATCTGTAGAGGAAGCTTTGCAGCCATCATCTAGCGATAGAGATAACTCTCATATATTACATTAGTGAAATGCCGGCTGCAAAGCTTCCTCTGTCACACCTACAAGTCTAGCCACAGACATGTAAAGCCCCATCTCCAGCAGTTTACAAGCCCAGGTATATCGCCTGTTTGAGCTGCAGGGAATATCCTTAATTCAAAGATCCCCTTTCAGAGATGCAGATCAGACAGACAACTGTACAGTCACGCCTTCCGAGGAA
Source organism: Eleutherodactylus coqui (assembly GCF_035609145.1). Lineage (NCBI taxonomy): Eukaryota > Metazoa > Chordata > Amphibia > Anura > Eleutherodactylidae > Eleutherodactylus > Eleutherodactylus coqui. Next base: position 54,752,826 of record NC_089843.1, read on the forward strand.
CATCACATGATTTTTCTTGAAATTCTACTTTTTAACCAGTATTCACACATTGTTGTCTTGGCACCATAATTGTCCCCAGGCCATACGGCTGAAAACAACCAAGACATCTGACTTGTAGACAAAACATGAAAAACAGAAAAGGGCATTGAATCTTTGCACGCCTCGCTTTCTTGTGCCATATTAAGATGAACACTTAAGAAACAGGCGGGATTCTTGGATTGTCCTTTGGGCTTGCTGTATGGCTGACTGGCATTGAGCTGTATCCATTTAAAAAGATGCATCTGAATAAACCTTATCGGGTGTGTAGAATATATTATATTAATAATTTTCATTCTTTCTGCTGGCCCGCCTTCCATCAAGAACCAATACAAGTCAGTGTAATTATCATAATCCTTACCATTATTGTACACACATGAGATCATCAAGATCTAATAGGTTGTTTGTGAATTGACGTGTAACAAATAAACCCTAGTGGCAAGTGATTGACTCCAAAGTCACATCCAGATGGGGTTGCCTTTTGCTATAGGGCTCATTATAGTTACAGAGCCGAGTTATAGCCTGTATTATGCTCCAGAGCTGCATTCACAATTCTGCTGGTTGTTATTGGAAATAGTCAACACCCCTAACAGTTGAGTTCCTGTAATGCAGGGGAAGAGGGGTAGACTACAAGTCACAATAGCGAGCTCTGTGCGGATACGTAGCTTGCAATGAATGCTGGGAGGGTTTAGCTGTTTATGTAGATTATAGGTGATTATAGACTTTGCACATGGTTATTGGGCATCACTGTAGTAAACATGTATGATGTTACCTTTTTCACATGGCGTACAAGACACAGAAGCGGTGTCATTAGTAAAGTACCCCGGCTGGCATGGCTGGCATATTACACTTCCTGTTGTGCTGAATGATGAAAAACAGAAATGATAACTGCAACGCTCAGTACATCCACATATAGATAAGAGACACCAAGAAGCTGAGCCTCTATGACAGTATGGAGATCGGCATACTGCACCGTATATACGGCCTGGTATTTAGGGGTTCTCCAACTGAAAGTTTCCTCAATAGCTACAACTTCCCCTGGACTTCACAGCTGAGCGATGGGGGGTTTCACAAGTCAGAAACTGAGGCCGAGCAGCTGATAACTGGGCCAACTTCATCCATGGCAAGCCAGAGCATTTAAAGTGGCCTCATCAGCTCTCCTGGCATAGCCTTTTTAGTAAAGATTTGCATTCACCATGAAAAAAAACAAATCTGTAGCATCTCTTCCCCCCCCCCCCCCCCCCCCCCCAAAAAAAAACAAAAAAAAAAAAACACACATCTACATTCCTCTGTTATACCACCTGGGAATCTATGAATAAATTGACAACTGGATGTCATTGTTCCTCTTGGTCCCTACGGTGTCTGACACTATGCAATCAGAGCTGACCGTGTGAGAATGTAAGGATACACCCCATTTACAACACTGAATGATAACACCCAGTTGTCAATTTATCAATATACCCGTATTTCCATTAAAATCGCAGAGGAGAGAAAAAAAAATTGAGTTATGCATTTCCAATAGGTGTAACATTGGAAAGTTGCAATGCTCAAACAAGAGATGCTCCAGAAATGTTGTTTCTTAGTAGATACAAGTATTTACTTAAACAGATGACAGGAGAAATTAAAGATCCTCTTTAAATTAGATGCTACAGTATAAGAAACTTTCGAAAAGAACAAAGGGTTTGAGGGTCACGTTTCTCCTTGTGGAGAACACCATGCAGGTCTAAGGATTCTTATGGACCAAGCAATGCTCTCTGGGAAAAACTTATGCAAATGGATAGAATAATTCCTCCATTGTGCCACCTATTGGAAAGTACAGCTGTCTGTACATGGATAGGGATTTGGCTTACGTCCATGGTCATGTTGCTAGGCCTACTAAAAGGTGAGATATTGACTCAAAGGGTAGATACCTTCCAATAGGTGGCGCTGTGGAGGAATTTTTCCATCAGTGATTTGCATAGCTTTTTCCCAGGGTGCACTGCATGGCCTATATAAGACTCCCCTACATCTCATGGTTCTCTTCACAAGGATAAATATTATACCCACAACTCACATTGATGGTTTCTCAGGCAGCCAAGCAGAACTCTACTGTACACTGATGAGGGGCAATAACCCAGAAACAGCTGTCTGTGTATGGGTACTCTAGTCTGACTTACATTCCTAGACATGTTGCAAGGCCTTTTAAAAAGTTGACTCATACAGTAGCCATCTTCCAATAGGTGGTGCTGTGGACAATTATACAATCACCGATTTGCAACAAGAACATATAAAATAATACGTCAGTGTAAATTAGCAGTTCAGAAATATTTCCTGGTTTTTCTGATATGGCAGCTTCAGCCCATTTTGCTATATACCAACTCCTGCTGCACTATAGCAGTATAAAAAGTTCCTTACTTGGTATAAAGTCCATGAGGACATGGCAGACAAGCGAGCTGACCGCCCTGCGGCTGGTAGAAACCAGAGGCACACAGAATGCAGTCTGACGCATTTACACAGAAGCCACTGGGACAGCAGAAACACGACTCCGTATCTAGAAAAGAAGGGTACATGTCATATTAGTATACCCAACAGGGCGATCTATTGAACTAGGGAAGGTGGTTCAAGAAACCCTCCAGAAACCAGGCTGGCCGAACCGCTTCTCTGACCACCTAAAGTACGTTGTGCATTAGGAGAAGACATTCCACGCTGCTTTGATTGGCCAGCGCTGCCCATGTGAGCCACACTGACCAGTCAGATCAGCGTGCAGTGTCTTAGACTACCAATGGATACTAATACACAGTGTGCATCAGATAAGAGTAGCCGTTCGGTCATTTTCCTTTTCTCTGGGCCTACAGGGTCACTTTCACCTCAAAGACTCTGGAGATCTTCGTATTGAATTTTGTATATTTGCATCCTCACACAAAATTAAGACATTTCCAAAAAAAATTGTCTTCGTTAAAAAGTTCCTACCATTTTGTAGAGTCCTTGTAAGGGTGGATTCGCACGCTAATCTCAGTTTTTTGAGCCAAGAGATGGCATTAAGACAGAATTAGGCTGGACTCACGTGCAGAATTGTATTACAGACTCCGCAGACGATCCGCGGTAAAACGCAGTCATTGAAAAGCATGCATTTTGAGCAGAAGAAAAAAAATTTTTATTTTTTTTTTTAAATCCCAGCATGCTCTTTTTTGCCAGCAATCACACAGCCCATAAACATTTAACATTGCATACAGGTGCAGGTATCTGCGTCATCACTAAGCAACAGCATGGGAAATATAAACAAAGAAAAAAAACAAAAAAAAAACTGTACTGAGCAGGACCCTATGCGGTCATCCGCACTATAGTTCAGGAAGGTATGCATGGCCACCAGCCAGGCTCAGACGGAATCCATTGTGGATCTCCCACATGCAGAATCCGACTGGCTCATGCGAGCGAGGCCTTAAACGGGTCTGTTTTTGCCACCATTAATGGTGTTTTTAACCTCTCAAGAATAGAGGTTTTTTTTTTCTAATTTCTGGTTTCTCCACCCAACTTTCTAAAAGTTGTAACTTATTTTTCTGGCAACATATTGGTCTGAGGGCCTGTTTTTTTTTTGTTTTTTTTTTGCAAGACAGGTTGTATTTTTGATTAGAACTATTTAATGCACTATAATAGTACCAAACAACTTTAACACCTTAATAACCGTGCACACCTGCCGCCCATTTACCTCCTGTTCCTCCTATTGGAACATCTATATGGTATCCTACCCTCCCCGGTTTTATTTGTAGGCTTAGTCCCAAGAGAGGAGCATTTTGAGAGGTAGGAACTCAGCTTTCCCAGATTAAGATATCCACCTGGTACTAATGTTAGGACCCATCTGAGAGCTTGGTCACCTGGACGTTGGTAGATGGGCCAATGTAATTTGATCAAATTATATACTAAGAACCTTGCATTATTTAATGGGGCTAGATTATAGGTATGTATACCTCTGATAGTAAATTTATTTTGCGTGCTGTTGCCAATTTTGGTTTCTGCTTCTACCGTATACTGTATACCATGGTATTGCCTAATACTGTATTATGACAGACATTCAGTCATGGCAGCCCTGGGGTCCTTCAGAAGTCCCTGGGCTGCCATGACAGCCAAACAACACCTTGCGGTCACTTTGTGAAGGTGCCGTTTGGGACCCCCAAACACTGATCTGGGCAATTAAATGCCCGTGTCAGAATTGACCGCTACATTTAAAGGGTTAACAGCTACCATCAGCGTGAGATCTGATCACAACTGTTGCAGGTGGGTGTCAGCTGCCAAAGATAACCGACACCCACCGTGTAGGCAGTGGAATGAGCTTCTGATCACATCCCACGCTTGGAGTAATATGTACATCCTTTTGGGGTTTAGGGAGGAGTGGTGGTTATATAGGAGGATTACTCACTTTTGTTCTTGAGCCCCATTTACTTTTTAGTTAATGAAATATTAAAAGTTACGTTTTATGAATCTACTCAGTGAAGGATCCTTTAGGGTTTATGGGTTAAAAACAGGAATTTGAAACCTGAGGAAATGAAAGTAAATGGAAAGCTTTCCGATTTTCAAGAACCCTATTAAAATCAAAGGCGGTAAAAATGGATCAGTTTAATTCCATCTCTTGGGTCCAAAAACGAAACAGTGAGACAGAAAGCCAAAAATAGAAATTAAACGCTTGTATGAATTCACTCCTTCACATAGCTGGCTGCTCAGAGAGCGCTGAGGGAGAAAAACGCCCAAGTCTTCAGGGAGGGCAGATCATACAGGCTGTACTGTACAGAAGAATGGAGGTGGGGAATCAGACAGGCTGTGTCTAGGCATATAGAGAAAGAAGAGTGCAAAATAACACTCTGCAGGATGATGGAAGGGAGGAACACCTCACACACTCAGCATCAGTGCCAGTCCGCACCCCGTAGAGGAGCTCTCATGGGATGTAGGAGAAGAGTCCAGTAGTGAAGCTGGTGAAGACAGCAACATCCTGGACTCATAGAAAGCACGCATTATTGGGGCACCTCCAAATAAAACGTCTGAAACTAGGAAAGGGTAGTTATCCGCATAGAAGGGGGTCTGAAAGTGAAAAAAATAAAATAAAGATGTTGCAGTGAGTGTCAGGCTGCAACCTCCATTACTTCAAAGTCAAGGCAACCGCTAACTTGTAAAAATAATTTTTTCCATGTCAAGAGTGTCCATGGTTGCATGGGCCCCTGGTTGAAAGGGTCATAGCAGGCCCCCTTAGTAATGTATAGGTCCCGTAGTGCCCCTCATAAATCTGTAGGTCCAGTTCTGTCCCTTCATAATTTATAAGCCCTGCTGTGCCTCCTTAGTGATTTACAGGTCGCACTGTGCGCCAAGTGATTAATCGGCTCCACTGTGCCCCCTGAGCAATACGTCAGGCCCCATTGTGCCCCAGCAATAATATAAACTAAACTCATTCACTTCCATCACCCTCCCATTGTGTCCTCCACCCTCTCGCTGGCCACTTCTGGCCAGAATCATGCGGAAAGACTGGCATCTTGCACTACCTGTGTGGTACAGAAGGCCCTGGCAGCAGAGCAAACAGCGCTTGACTTCCTGCAACTATCAGCGATTTGTAAGACAATTTCAAAAAATGAAGAATAGCTCAACCTCCCTCCACGAGTACCTCAGGCTCAGTGGGCCCCGGCACGTGCCCAGGTTTGCCAGGTGCTGACAGTGGCCCAGTCCACAGCCTTTAAAGAATAGCCTCAGAGGGTTGTACACCATAAAACAATTGGATAACAGGATACAGTAAACTGGTGGAAGCTCACAAAATGGAAAAAAACAACAACAAAAAAAAAAACACAAACAAAACAATGGTGTACAATATTTACCATAATTTATTGGTTGCTGGTGGCCCCGCCCTATAGAAAAATTCAACTTCACTTTTCATCACAAAAGTGGACATATGCATGAACTCTGAGACTGTGTATAAGCTGCAGTATGGCCAGCGGTAGGTTTGCACACCCCAGACTCCTGCTGCACTCCTCCAGCACATAACCTGTTTGTCTTTGTCTCCTGTCCCTGTTGAGAGGGGTATATGGTGCAGTGTGTTATCTGTATTAACAGTAAACAGGGCATGAACGAGTTAATGTCTGGTGTCTGGAAATTGTATTATGTAGATTGTCTGTCCTAGCTTCTGTAGTGCCTAGTATTAGGTCAGGGGAGAAAGAGATAATGTGTAATAGAGTTTGCCTCAAGAGAAGCGTCCATCAGATAACAAACTGAGGATGTGCCTGCCTTGGGAGACGAACTGTACTTTAATTCGAATGAGTCAAGAAATGTAAGCTCAAGTGAACTGTTTGTAATTGCAAATAACCAAGTTAACCGTGAGTCAAAGGAAACAGTGTGCCCCTGGGTTTTGAAAGCATTTTGTTGTGGACTGATCTTTACTCGTGTGGGCGATTTGTCACTAATCCAGCGGCACTGGCGTCACGATGACAAATAAGGACACTGTTTGGATAATTAAGTTAAATCCCCCTAGTCTGCCCCCACGTGTGGCTGGGATAGGCTATCCTTTGGCCATCTTGGAAAGAGCCACCATGAACTGTCTGCCAAAATATACCCCGCCGTCCCCTTGGCTGAAGGCCTATTTCCTGGGCGCTGCATTATCAATACAGAGTACTTGACCCACAACTGAAACACTTTTAGACAATGTAATTTCTTTCAACTACTTTCCTAAGAGCTTGTGAGAGCAGACTGATGTGAAAGATACGGATTACTTACCGCTAGTCCCTTTTCCAGGAGTCATCACGACGGCCCCATTTACATATGGAGGTTGCCCTCTGACCCAGGTAGGGACAGGAAGAGAGTTTAAAAGCACCTCCCCTTCCACCATGCTTCAGTGACTTACAAATTATTATGTTGGACAATGTTTACTAAACCAAATTTTTACCTTTACTCGGTCATATTTACATTGAAAGAACATAAGTTCTTCTACGAGGGAGGGAACTATGGGCCGTCGTGATGACTCCTGGAAAAGGGACTACCGGTAAGTAATCCATATCTTTCCAGAGCGTCATCCCGACGGCCCCACTTACATATGGAGTATACCAAATTACGCGTGGCTTTAGGGCGGGACTACTGCCTGAAGGACCTTTCGTCCATAGCCCAGGTCTTTGTCCGACTGGACGTTAACCCTATAATGTCTGATAAACGTATGTATGCTAGACCAGGTGGCTGCTTTGCAAATTTGCTCGGCAGACGCCTGGCCTTTTCCTGCCCAAGAGGAGGAGAGAGCGCGTGTGGAGTGGGCTCTAATTTTTTCCCGGGGGAATCGAGGCCCCTGGCTTTATATGCCTCTTGGATGGCAGTCTTGATCCACCTCGCAATGGTGCCCTTAGATGCCGTCTTTCCTTTTGCCGGCCCCTGAAATTGGATAAAGAGGTTATTTTTCTGGAAAGAGCAGGTGGCCTCTAGGTACGCTAGAACAGCTCTCCTAACATCTAGGCTATGAAATTCTCATTCTTTTTCATTGCGGGGATTTTGACAGAAGGAGGGCAGAGTGATTGTCTGCTCCCTATGAAAATTTGACACTACCTTCTGTAGGAAGGCTGGGTCCAGTTTAAAAGGTAATTCTGTCATCTTGTATTACCATGTACGGTTCAATACAGTATAAGGCTTGTAATTCCCCTATTCTCCGAACTGAAGTTACAGCGACTAAAAGGGTAACTTTTAGCGTGAGTAATCTCAGGGAGAGTTGGGAGAGGGGTTGGCAACTATTTAGGACTAAGTTTAGGTCCCAGGTAGGGAAGGTTTCTCTAATAAAGGGTCGAAGTCTTTCTGCTCCTTTAAGAAACCTACGCACCGCGCAGTGTTCTGCTAAGGGGAAGTCTGGGTAGGATCCTAGTGCTGCTGTATGAACCTTAAGGGTTCTTGGGCTAAGGCCTTTCTCTAGGCCTGCCTGTAAAAATTCCAGGATTGCAGGTATGTCAATCCCTGGGATTTCCCCTGGATCTATTTTGCAGAAGTCTGTGAACTTCCTCCGTATCCTATCATGGATGGCTGTCGTGATAGGTTTATGGCTCTTTGTCAGGGTAGTAATTACTTTATGGTAGAGTCCCTTTCCACGCAGTATCATGCTTTTAGCATCCATGCTGCTAGATTCAATTTTTCGACCCCCGGGTATGTTAGCGGGCCCTGGAGCAGGAGATCTTCCACGACTGGTAGTGGGAGTGGACCCCGAATAGTCAAGGCTTTTAGTAGGAGATACCAGGGCCTTTTGTCCCACGTGGGAGCAATTAGGGTGACTGACACCCTGCTGGTCTGACTTTTCCTGAGGGTGTGGGGGGGGGGGGGGGGGGGGGAATCAGTGGGAAAAAAGAAAAAAGGGGAAAGGCGTATGCTAGGTCCATGTCCCAGCTTTAGGACAGGGCATCTACCCCGCACGGGTTGTCTCTTGGATTCAGCGAGTAAAAGTCCCGGCATTTTGAATTTTCCCTCGTGGCGAACAGGTCTATCTGCGGTTCTCCCCACCGGCAGCTTAGTTGGTCGAAGACTCACTGGTTCAGCCCCCATTCTCCTGGAAGGATGCTCTGTCTGCTCAGGAAGTTGGCAACAACGTTTGTGGACCCTTTTAGATGGATCGCTGAGAGAGACAGCACGTTGGATTCCGCCTAGCGGAGTATTTTTATCGCCAGTTGTTGCAGGTGTCGCGTTCCCCCTGGGTGACGAACAAACGACAGAGCTGTCATATTATCAGTCAGAATTTTAATATGCCTTCCTCTTAAATGGGGTTCTGCTGCCTGAAGGGCCTCCCAGATTGCCCTTAATTCTCTGAAATTGGATGAGCGCTTAGCTACTTGGGAGTCCTAGATTCCCTGTAGATTTAGGTCGGCTACTTGCGCTCCCCATCCTATTTTACTGGCATCTGTTGTGATGGGTACAGTAGGTTCTTGCGACCAGGAGGTACCTTTGCCTAGGTTCCTCTGTGAGGTCCACCAGCGTAGGGACTCTGACTCGGACGGACAGGCTCACCTTCTTATCCAGGGAGGTCTGCCGTCTGTCCCACCTGGCAAGAATGAACCCTTGTAGTTGTCGAGTATGGGCTTGTGTCCATGGTACTATCTGTATGCAGGCTGTTAGGATGCCGAACACCTTCATTGTTTCTCTGATAGATACCGTCGTAGCCTGACAGAGGGAGGTTACTCTTTGGATGAGGTCTTCCTTCCTAGATGATGGAAGCCGAGATTCCTGGATGTAGGAGTCTAGTAATACACCCAGGTATACCTTCTGTGTACCAGGGTTCTGTTCGTTGACTATCCACCCTAAGCTGTTTAGGGTGGACAAGACCATAGATAGGTCTATACGTATAGTCTTTTCTGTCCTCGACACTAACAAGAAGTCATCCAGATATGGGAATATACGGATTTGGTTCCGTCTGAAATAGGCTACCATCTCTATTATTATCTCTGTGAACACCCGAGGAGCAGTGGAGATTCCGAATGGAAGGGCCGTAAACTGATAATGTTGGATCTTGTCACCCTCCCGCCGAGCGAATCTCAAGTACTTGTGATGGACTGCAGCTATTGGGACGTGACAGTATGCATCTTTGAGATCTATAGTGCACATTACACTATCCCGGTCTATTAGTGAGACGATAGACCTCACTGTTTCCATCTTAAAATTTTTTTTTTTTTTATATGAAATAAATTTATTTAGGGCCTTAAGGTTAAGGATAGTCCTACTGGAACCATTTGTTTTTTTTGATTAGAAATAGGGGGGAATAGAATCCCTCACCCCTTTCATAATCAGGGACTTGTGCAATGACCCCTAAGTCCTTGAGTTCCTGTACACCTTTTATGACGTTCCCTTGTAGGGACCCAGGGGAGGTTATGAGGAATCTCCTAGGGGGTAGAGTGTAGAACTCAATTCGGTACCCTGCTTCAATTACTTGGAGTACCCCGGGGTTAGATGTTATCCCCTGCCGCTGACTTAGATAGCCTGCTAATCTACCCCGTTTGTTCAGGAGTGGGTTAAGCTTCCTTACCCCGACCTCCCTTGGGGTACGACCATCTTCCAGTCTTCCCTTTAACTTCGGGAGGTGGCTGGCGCCTCGGAAAGGATGGTTTCCTGTAAGGTTGTCTGTCGGGAAGGGTCTTGCTCTTGTCGCCGACTTTCTCCAGGATATTGTCCAGGACGGGCCCAAACATGTATTCCCCTTAGAAGGGGATGGCGCAGAGCTTGTTTTTTGATGTCACATCTGCGGCCCATGTCTTCAGCCATAATGCCCTTCTTGCCGAATTGCTACTGTCTCCGCTGATGCATCGGCCAGAAAATCGGTAGCCATTTTTAGGAGGGGAAGATAACCGGCTAACTCCTCTCTAGGGGCCCAATCTATGATGCTTCCAGCCTGTTTATCCATAGGACCATCGATCTGGCCACAGAAGTCGAGGCTATGTTGGTCCCGATGGTAAAGGATGTTGCCTCCCAGGCCTCATTAACCCGTCAATTTTCTTATCCATCGGATGAGGTATCTTCAAAGGGCCAGAGGGTCTAGTTGACCGGGAACATGGTCTTTCTCCTTGACCGGAGGCCGCTGAACATTTCATTTTATCTAGCAGTGGGATTTGAGCCCACGCCTCCAATGAGACTGGAGCCTAAATCCAGCGCCTTAGACCGCTCGGCCATTTTGACAGAAGGAGGGCCCATCCTAGGTGGGTGATCCTCTTTTATCTGCATTGTCTCCCTCACCGCCTTGATGAGGTGCGCAATGTCCTTTGAGGAGAGAATACTTTTCCTCATCCTCTAAAAGTACTGGCGGGTCCTCTAGCTCTCCTTCAGACAGGAGCTCCAGGGATTCACCGGAAATTGGGCTCGCCGATTCGGTTTGTCTTGGCCTTTTAGGGACCCGTGACGGACCTGGCTGAGCCTGGGGAAGGGATGCCATAGAGGCCTGCCCTGATCATACAGCGGATGTCAGATTTAAACGCCGTTTTTTCCTCTGCTAGTATTTTTCCTGTGCACTCCTTGCATAGGGGTTTTTTACTCAAGCTTTTTGATGCAGAGGACACATTTTAGATTTTTCTGGGGTCCGCCTTACTCTTTGGACTCTAACCCATACAACAATGGGGGAGAGAGGAGAGAAAAAGGGGAACATACATGCATCCAATCCAGTACAAGCGGTAATTTGCATTCCATTTTTTGGCATATAGCCTACTCACGGCTTGTAGGGTATCTGTTTCTCCCTCTTGTGCTGAGCTGTCGCGGGTAGACATGCTGTTTGGCACTTCTAATCAGTCAGCAGGATATCTCCATGGAGTAGAGCCTGCTTTACATGGGAGAAACTTTGAATTTGGGGCCATTTCCGGGTTCTCGCCGGTAGCCACGCCCCCTACGTTGAGCGCGTGACGTCACCACCGGATGATGTCACCGCTATGCGCACCGAGGATCCAGGAGCTCCGGGAGGCCGCCGCTGCTGTTCCTCTGCCAGGAGGAACTATCTGATCGCGGCAGCAGCGGCCAGAACATGCGGACCGCACGAGGGAGACCTGTGCTGCTGAGGCGACTTACGGCTCCGTCGGCGGTGCAGGTCGGGGATGCAGGGACTCGGGAGTATGCGGCCCCAACCTCTACCCCTCCAGGGGGATCGCACAGCGTGCGGTGAGTTTTCTCTTTTCCTCCATAGCTTGCTTGGAGTTCTCTGCTCATCTGTCCCACCGTAGGGACAGGAAGACACTGAAGCATGGGTGGAAGGGGAGGTGCTTTTAAACTCTCTTCCTGTCCCTACCTGGGTCAGAGGGCAACCTCCATATGCAAATGGGGCCATTGGGATGACACTCTGGAAATATTCATTTATGACTCATAGTAAAGCTCCCTTTGCTGTAGTAGAAATGATTAGTGTAAAATGTCTATTGATTTGTATAAACTAGATGTATTGCACAGCTGTAGTGATTTGACTCTGTAGAGGCTGATAGCGGTATCATTCGCTGTGGCAATTGCTGGACAATGGCATGATGAAAGGAGAAATATATATTATATATTTTAGCCCAATATAAGTCTAAGTTCCAATGCAGCCTCTCTAGGGTTAAATTACATAGGTATGCAGTGAAACTGAAATTATATCTTGGGTTTCTCTCCAGCCCTCCTAAACTTCTGAGACAAAGGAACTGGTCTTTGCCTGACCACATGTTGGGGGGACAAAGGCTAGTTTGTATACGGGGCCTGAGGACAGTGGGGGGAGGGAGGAGATTCTATATAGCTTAACCAATAAAAATATACATTACGTAGTGCTGAAGCCTGTTTGCACCTGAGGCCACTCACACATGCGCTTTTTCCTGCTGAGTTTTGAAAGCCACGGTAATCAAAGTATTATGCTCCCATTGATTTCAATGGGGCCTCACAGACATGCGCTCGAACTGTCTGCTCTATTTTGCCACGATTAACACACCTAATCAAAATGATGGCGTGTGTTAAAACATGCTGTCGGAGGCGGAAACCGGCGTCTGAAAATGGGGGTTTAGAAAAAAATAAAAATATTTAAAAATCGCAGCAAAACACCATGATTAAAATTGAGGTGTTTTGCCAACAGCATGTGCGAGAGTGGTGGTGATGACCAACCAATTTTTCCATTGACAGAGTTTTGCAGCATAAACTCTAAGCTTCATTTATCCCATTTTTGGGAACATAACATTTCGATTAACAATTTTTTTTCTAGAGGCAAATCTGGCATGTTTTGTTTTTAAATTTTCAACATTGTTCGCTGTGCAGTATAAATCTGTTAAATTAATTCTGCAGGCCAGTACGATTATGCCAATACTAAATTTATATATTTTTTTCCTTTTGCAACTTTTTCACACTTAGGGCTTATTCCGACAAGGGTATATCGGCCGGCGTTTTCACGCCTGGCCGATATATGCTTCCATCTAAGCAGTTTCCCTCTTCCCTCCCACCGGCTCTCTGCCTCTCTTCTCCACTTCGGCGTTTGCAATGGGAGGGGGGCGGAGCTAAGTTCCGCTCTATCCCGATCACTCTTATTGCTGGCTATGGATAAGGGGCGTGACAGCTTAGCTCCACCCCTGTCATGCCCCCTCCCATTGCAAACTGCTCAGAGTGGAGGAGAGAGGCAGAGAACTGGTGAGGGGTGCTCAGATAGAAGCGTATATCAGCCGACCGTGAAAACGTCGGCTGATATAACCTTGTGTAAATTAGCCCTTAAAAAGATAAGCATTCTTTTCTATCGCCGCATTCAGAGGCCCCTCCCAACATTTTTTGTAAACACCACTGTGAAAGAATAAGATTTTTTTGTTTCAAGTTGTACTTTTTATGGTACAGTTTGTTCATCCATACAATTTTTTGATCACTTTGTATTCTATTTTTTGTAAGGCAAGATAGACAAAGTTAGCCATTTTCACCTTTTGGGGGGTTTTTTGCGCTGGTACGGGTTAAATAACATTTTTACTTCGGTCATTACAAACATGGTGACACTAATGTGGGTTTTTTTTTGCATAGATTTTAATTTTACAAACTAAAATGGGGAAGTGTGAGTATTGACCTACGTAAAACGTGAAGAAAAGATAATGCAATTTTTTTCCACTTATTACTTTTGTCCCACTAGAAAAACTTGCATTATCACCACTTTGGATCATATATCTAATACACTGCTATACTGCAGTATAGCAGTGTATTATAAAGCCTATGAAGCTCAGCCACCATAGCTGGCAGACTCGGAGTCCATCTTCAAGCCTCTAGGTGGCAAAGCAACCCATAAGCACCCCACGGGTGCAGCGCTGGATCCTAGTGGTGGAGGGGCAAGTTCTGATTAGTTTGTCATTTTATTACAGTGAGCACCATTGAAGGACATTGTCCAGTAACCAGGCCACCCCTACAGGGACCTTTCACAGACATTTCTGCGTCACAGTGTAATCCCTATTGGGCTTGAATTTTGCAGCTGTAAAGTCACGTAGATTTTAACTTCAAAAAAGGCAAAATTACATTCCGCAACGGAAATCTTTTTTGCTGTGGACTTAGGGACATCTTGTGGAATCGTTGTTGTGGATAACTACCATACAGGAGATGTAATCAAAGTGCTAACGACCACTTGTCCGTCAGTCTGTGTGTGCTGTCTGAGTTAAGGCCCATTTAAACAATGATTATCGCTTTAAAAAAAAAAAAAAAAAACGCTCAAAGCCATCTTTTTAACAATCGTTGTGTCTAACTGCATTGATATCGTGCAGTTTTTGTTAAGCCGTCACTCATCATTGTCTTTCAACGTGCTAAAAGACAACGATGAGCCTTATCAGGAATTCACAGCGGGATACAGCTGATACTATCCTGCTGTCCAGTTGCGTTCTCTATACCCTGTATAACAGCCAGGCGCTCCGTGCAGAAAACAGCTGGATGCAGAAGACAAGCGGGGCCACCCCGCTTGTCTTCTGCATCCTCCGCTCAGAGCGCTCGGCTGTACAACAGCTGAGCGGTCCGAGCAGGAAACAGCTGAATGCAGAGGACAAGCAAAGACACTCGCTTGTCTTATACAGCCGAGCACTCTGAGTGGAGGATGCAGAACAGCTGAGCGGTCCGAGCAAGAAACAGCTGAATGCAGAGGACAAGCGAGACACACGCTTGTCTTCTGCATCCTCCACTCAGAGCGCTCAGCTGTATAACAGCTGGGCGCTCCAAGCAGGGGGGGGGGCAGCTGAATGCAGAGGACGAGCAGGGACGCCCGTTTGTCTTCTGCATCATCCTCTCAAAGTGCTCCACTGTATAACAGCTGGGCGCTGCGAGCGGGGGAACAGCTGGATGCAGAAGACGAGTTGGGTGTCCCCAGCGGAGGATGCAGAGGACAAGTGGGGGGGGGGGGGGCTTGTCTTCTGCATCCTCTGCTGGGAGCTCTCGGCTGTATGACATCCGGGCGCTCCCAGCAATGAATAGCTGGATGCAGAGAACAAGTAGCCTCCCACTTGTTCTCCGCTTCCTCAGGAGCGCAAGGTGATGGCTCAACGTTTGAGCGATTATCTTGTGATGTAAATGACAACGATTATCGCTCAAAGGTCCCTTAAAAGACATTTTTTGAGCGATAATCGTGTCTAAAGGGGCCTCTACATGCAAAGCCTGACAGTAACTGTGATGAGAAGTACAGAAAATAGTTGGGTCAGCAGCACATCCAATACACCATGTACCGGGAAGCGCTCAAATCAAGGATGTGACTCCACAATCCCAAGGCACTTGATAAAAAGAGGAGTCATGAGCAGCATATACTATGCTGCTCATGGCTCCTCTTTTTGTCAAGCACCTGTGATGATGTCACCATCATGTAATCAGTTACCGGTTCTTAGCTCCGCCCCCTGATCACATGACGGTGATGTAATCACAGGTCTTTTATCCTCCTTGCGCACTAAATGAGGGATTATATGTGGACTACATCCCTCATGAACCCCTGCGGCCTCAGTTGCTATGGATACAGTAGTACTCACTTTGCAGTTTGTAGCTGGTTGTGAGACAGCTGCACACCTGTGTGGAGACTCCAATAAATGACACCACAAATGTCCACATACATAGCTGGCAGTGCATAGTGACCAACAACATTGAAGCATAGTCCATCACCACCATCTTCACATCTCCTGAACGTGATATCATGTCATCTCAAGTGCTAATGCCGCCAACACCAATCCAGCCTTCATCTAATCGTCAACCGTTGTCCAGTGTTGGAACAAACTGTTGCGCAAACATGTCACCACAGCCGGTTAAACGCTGCCGTGACGCTAATGCAGCTTACATGACACAGCAACAAGCCGCAATGTCACCTCAGCCACCAGCTGAAGTTTGTACATCTCGCACAGCAGATATGCTACAGCTACGAGCCAACATGTCTGAAGTTCATAAATCACATGCAGTTTATATGCGATAGCAATGTAGCGGAGCTGTGTGGCTCATTGCACCACCAGAAACACCGATATTATAATTTCCTAATAATTACTAGTTCCACAGTTAGAGTCTATTAAAAAAAAAAAAAAAAAAAAAAGAAATTCCATAGTTAAAAACAGAACATAATCCACATCTGCACTGCGTCCTGCGGACAATTCCGTCCCGTGTGAAAGGTCCCTTAAGGGGCAAAGAGAGATAGAAGTGTAGTGGCCCAGTAGAGCGGGGCCCCTCCTAAATAGTGTGTATGCTCACTATTGTGTTGTCAGTGTCTTTCATGTTGCAGCCCTGAGAGACTTAAGTGTCTGGTATGTGGATGACTGTCTGGTTTTGTATCTTTGTCACATATAGGAGTTCTGAGTCTGCGCAGGAGAGGGAGTTGTGTTCTGGTTTTGTCCGAGAGAGGAGTGCAAGGCAGCTGTCTGTGGGTACCTTCAACCCATAGACGCAGAATGGAGGAGGCCGAAAGGAAGGCCTAGTGAATGTGTGTGCCCTGTCACATCACTCATGAAGAGCTGCTTAAATGGTTTCTGGTCATGAAGTTAAGTAAAACGACCAGTTGCCCGTCCATTTCTAAAGGCTGTGTCTTAAACAGTGCCCGTGTGTGTGTGGATTTACTCTGTCACCCAGGAATCCCCCCACAGAAGCTACACAGGAGAGGATTTACTCCATCATCCAGGAATCCCCCGCTGTGGAAGGAACGGTGGCGTCACGAGACAAAACAGGACTCAAGGTAATCCATTATTTGGGTTCCCCTTGCCCTGGAATGTGTCACCGGTTACCCTCCAGGTGGGAGATAGTAGAGCCACTACAAGGCCCAAACTCTACCCCGCTGACTCCTAGGCCGTGGGAAGCTCCTCGGTCACTGCAGAAGAACTTGGCTTAAAAAGGGACTGTCCCTCCATTATTGGGTTACGCACTGCCATCATAGCGCCGTCACCTCATATACTATTTCCCTGTGTCAGTAACACTCAGTGACATTATCTTGCTGTGCGGGTCATTTGCAGTCATCACACATATATCATATTCATACAAACTATCCTTGAAAACTGCAGGCTTCTAAGGAACTGGGCTATATGTGAAAGTGAAACCCATAGCAGCCAATCACAGCGCAGCTTTCCAAGATGACAAAACGCCGGTGTTCACTTTGTACTGCGGTAATGTGGAAACATGTCAATTAGTCTTGTGATCAGACTCCATCAACCCGCAGTCCGAACGTCACCCCACTCTTGTACTCACCATTGTTGGAGTGTGTACCGGGGGAGCAGGCGCCGCAGTCACTGCTGTTCACTGAAGTGCAGTTGGCATCAGGCGTGGACGGCGAGGGAGCGATGGTGGTGGCGAGCTGACATATAACCGCATACGCTGTGGAAGAGTACCAGGACAAGGGAATTATAGCAGGAAGAAGAAGATGTCCTCCGTTTTGACCCCCTTAGTGACACGGCCTATTTTGGCCCCAACGATTTTTTGAGGGATCTTCGTCTACACCTTTCAAAAGACATAACTGTTATTTTTATGTTGACCCGGCCGTATGAGGGCTTGTTTTTTTTTTTTAAATAGGGCACTTTAGTTTTTATGTATACCATTTTTTGGGTACCTACAATGAATTGCAAAAAACTTTTATTAGTTTTTTTTTTTTCTCCTTTCAGCATTAAACATGCAACATAAATCACGATACATTTTTTTCTGTGCATTTTATGTTTTTTTTTTGTTTACTTTCCACAATGACCCCCCCCCGCCCCCCTTTTTTTTTTTTGGCATCGCTGCATTCAAAGTTCCATAACTTTATTATTTTACCATGGACGAAGCTCCGTGAGGGCTTGCTTTTGTGTGATGAACTGTAGTTTTTTATTGGTACCATACTGGGGTACATACGGCTTTTTTGTTTAAAAAAGGGAGGGTCACGTGGTCACTTGTCACGGTGGCACCTACCAGAAGAACACATGGCCTCGGCCAGAGCAAACATACCAGAAGTGCAATAAGTACGTACATACATATGCAGTGAGAAATGGTGCGATTTTTCATGCGCTCAAACTACATACACTCACATGAATGAGCCCTCGGGCCGCTTTCACACGGCTGAGAGATTTGTGCAAGATTTACGCGTTGTGAGACGCACGAATATAAACCCTGATCTTTACAATAGGGCCACACACAAATGCCTCACCTATTGTTAGCAATGGGGCCACCAAAGCATGGCACCGCATGTGAGGCGAATGGAAGTGCAATGTGAGGTTTCCCATTGAGAACACTTCGCGATCCTCTACTGTGAATTTTAGCTGCGGTGGCGGATCGCTACTTCCCTGAAGTGATGCAATGGGGTTTTAAAGCACAAAAACGCCTCACATCCACAGGGACATCGCACGTTGGCGAGCACAATATTGGCCCATGGTTCATGGCCCCATTACACAGTCGCCAGTGTGAAATTAGCCTCAGGGTATGGTCACACATGGCAGGAGATTAGTACAAAAAAAATAAATAAATAAATAAATCGCATCAAAATCTACAGCAGTAATGCAGATTTTCACACTTTCTACTGCGGTAAAAAAAAATCTGTACCAATTCCATTACGTGTGACTAAACCCTTAAAGGGGTATTCTGGGCATTTACTATTAACGACCGGTCATCAGGATACGCCATCAATAGTTGATTGGCAGGGGTCTTCGCTGACCCTCTGGCCCGCTGTCAGTGCAGACGAGCCAGACATCTGCATCGGTGGTCAGGGCCTGAAGGGTGATAGAAAGGCTTTACTCCCATTGAAATAAATGGAAGCAATGCCTTCTATTACACTTCCAGCCCTGACCACTAATGCAGATGTCTGACACAGCCACACTGACAGCGGGCCAGAGGATCAGCTGAGCGGCAGGGATCCCAAGTGACCTACCAACTATTGATGACACATCCTAATAGTAAATGCCCAGGATATGCCCTTAAAAAAAAAAATTTCCATTGACCACTAAGGTATAAAAATATACCATGCAGTATACTTTTTTGTGGCAGCCCATTGTACAGGAAAGCACAAACAGCTATGTAGCAGAGCCGAGTGTTATTTGCTATGATGATATCACAAGGTGCAGCATTTTTACATAGGACTGCAAGCAAAACCTACCAATAAAAGAACTCTCACAATGCACAAATAATACAAACAATTCATATGACAAACTCAGCTCCACTACATCTATAAGTCAATATGTTTGCAAACAAAAAAAAAAATGCTGTCCTGATATTTTTTTTAAGCAAAACCATGGGATGAGTAAGATGGATTTTGGGGGACCAGCACTCACCCAGCAGGAGGCAAAGAGCAGAGACCCTCCAGCAGAGTCCTAGTAGCATAATCTTCATGTCTATAGGAACATGTCCTCAGCCTTCATGTATCACCAAGCCTTTACCACTGGCTAGAAACCCTGCAAACTTCCTCCTAGTCTGTCCTGCTCTGGCTGTGAGTCACCACCTGACTGCGATCATGTGCTTGGCTCACAACTCCTAACAAGCTCAGCCAGTTTGGAGCCTCCTCTCCAAGCTGGATCCCTCCCCAAAACCATTGTTCAGTCCATTGTAGATTGTGTTACCATTTCAATATTTATTACGCGTATTAGCAACATTCTTATACATTGTATCAATTCTTGCATCATCCTCTTCTCACAAGGTTCTTAGTTGTATCATTTTCTGGGAAAGCTGAAGACCATCAATATAATCAGGCCATTTTAACACATTAGTGGGTCCAATGCAAAGGTGCCTTGAGGGGGCCGCCCTCTGAATTTTTTGGTGCCTCAAAAAATGATTTAAAAAAAGGTAAACTATCCTATCAAAAGTAATTGGACACCCGAGCAAGAATCAAAAGCAGTATTTATTTCCATATGTTAATACTTAGTGCGGCTCCTTTGGCCCTAATGACATCAGATACTTTCTGTGGTATACTTTTTACTAACATCTGATACACTTCAGCTGGTATTTCCCTCCATTCATCCTGCAAACGTCTTGTCGAGTTCGTGACACATCTACAATGGTGCAAGGAGCGTCGTCATTGCACAGTTGAGCAATGGAAGAATGTTTTGGGGAGCGATGAATCGCGCTAATTCATCTTCAAATCAAATGGACGTATCTGGGTGTGGTGGATGATGGGGAACACCTTTTTCCTGAGTTTCTTGCGCTAACAGTTAAGTACAGTGGACGTTCTCTTATGGTCTTGGTCTGCTTGTAGTGGCAAGAACCCTGAACACAGAGATGTACTTTGACTTTCTAGGCAAAAATGGCAATACTCTTCACCCTAACACTCTGAACAAGCCAGGCTCTCTAATTGGCGCAGACCACAATGATGACTTCTTCCAACACATCTCATTTGTTCGCTACTCCTAGGTGTATGTTTTTCACAGTGGGAAATCTTTGAGAAATCTGTAACAAATGGTGTGGATTTTGGTGCAGATTTTCTGCATATTTCACTCCTTCAAAGTGAAATCCCCACCCAATTCTGCATCACAATCTATGTGTTACCTGCAGATTTTGGTGTGGATCTGCACTAAAAACAGAAAATATGCTGTGTATTTTGGTGTGACGCAGCACCAAAATACACCAAATGTGAGCATACCCTAATGCTACTTTCAGTGCCCCCCTAGACAGTAATATGTGCCACCACACAGTAATCATTCCATTCTCCCACTGTCCCCACAGTATTATAAGCCCTGTTGTAGCCCCTGCTGTAATAAAACCCCATCTGTAACCCCCCACAGTCATATAAGCCCCTCTGTAGGCCCACAGAGTAATATAAGCTCCCCTCTGGTACTCCTTGACTGCTCTATTTCAAGCTCTGCACTGATGCCACCACTCTTTGTTTAGTGACCTGCACCCTTGTACCATTCCTCTTGGCACTGGGACCAGAGAGAAGGGTACAGGGCAGCAGGACTGTAGACCCTGAATACAGCCACTATCTTGGGGTTACCATTCAGTTTTCTCAGACCTCTGGATGGCAGATCTGCCTTTCCATACTCCTTCCACCAGTTCGCAGCTTTGACCAACAACCATACAGCCCCCAGGGGGGCCCCGAGCTGGACTTTTGCAACCGGGCCCTTGAGCCTTTAGGTACTCCCCTGGCTGGGACAACTGTCAGGCACTTTAGGGTCCATGCAAAAGGACCCTAAGTTTGCAACTGAGGTGTTTCTTATTGGGTAACTAAAGGGGATAGATTGGAGCCTAGGAGCCACAAAAGTTGCACCTCTGCGCTGACCTTTACTATAGATGTTATAATCCAATAAATTACTTATTTTATTAACATTTCAGCATAATGAAGAGAAATAATAGCAATTGTGCAGATTCCGATCACAGTCTGGAGATGAATGCATTGGTCACTTTAATGACGGCTGCTCTATAATTAGAGGAACAATGGTGGCTGTATCACACAACACTGAACATTTGTACTTGTCCATGAAGTATAAAGATGCAATGACAGATGACAGCCACCGGGCTACGGGGCTACGATCAGCTCCCTGCAATCTGGATGAAATGTTGTAATAGAAGTGTCTTGGTTATTAACCATGCTATATTAAGCTCTGGCCTATTTCAGGTCATTGATGTAGGGCTTCTTATGTTCTTGTGGATCCAGGATTGTTTTTAGAATTAGTTTTGCATTATATGGTTTATATAATAAGCTACGTTTATTCTATAGCTTGTTATGATTCTGGCGATAGCTTATATCAGTGGTTCCAAAACTTTTTTAGCCATGGAGCCCTTTCTGAAACAAAAGTTTCTCATGGAGCCCCAAGGTATGGTCAGGGGAGAGGTTAGGTGCGTAGCTTATCACAACATAGTAGTAGCATCCCCTATATTGGCCCCAGTCATATTAGGCTCCACTATATTGGCTCCAGTAGTAATAGGCTCCGCTATATTGACCCAAGTAGTAATAGGCTCCATTATATTGGCCCCAGTAGTAATAGCATCCCCTATATTGGCGACAGTAGTAGTAGCGTCCCCTAAATTGGCCCCAGTAGTAATAGCAGCCCCAGGAATAATAGTTAATCCCCACAGTGGTTCTAGTAGTAATAGTGACCCCCACAGTGGCTTCAGTAGTAATAGTACTCCCAAAGTGGCCCCAGTGGTAATAGTGACCCCCACAGTAGCCTCAGTGGTAATAGTGACCCCCACAGTGGCTTCAGTAGTACTAGTGACCCCACAATGGTCTCAGAAGTAATAGTACTCTCAAAGTGGCCCCAGTGGTAATAGTGACCCCCACAGTAGCCTCAGTGGTTATAGTGACCCCCACAGTGGCTTCAGTAGTACTAGTGACCCCACAATGGTCTCAGAAGTAATAGTGACCCCCACAGTAGCCTCAGTAGTCATAGTACTCCCAAAGTGGCCCCAGTGGTAATAGTGACCCCCACAGTAGCCTCAGTAGTAATAGTGACCACCACAGTGGCTCCAGTAGTAACAGTGACCCCCACCATGGCCTCAGTAGTAATAGTGACCCCCACAGTAGCCTCAGTAGTAATAGTGACCTCCAATGTGGCCACAGTGGTAATAGTGTTTTCCACAACGTGGCTTCAGTAGTAATAGTGACCCCCACTGTGGCCTCAGTAGTAATAGTGACCCCAGTAATAATAATAACCCCACAGTAGCCCTAGTAGTAATAACCCCACATTAGCCCCAGTAATAATATTAATCCCTCAGTAATGTTACCTCCACAGTAGCCCCAGTAATAATACCCCCCCCCCCAACTCATATACTTACCTCCTCCTTAAAGTCAGCGCTGCTCCTCCTCTTCTCGGCACTGATCCTGAGTGCACACTGACGTCAGTTTGTGAGCCAGGAACATTTCCTCCCTTGTCCTGTCCTGCGGAGCTAAGAAGGAGAGGACTTAGAGGAGGGGGATACTGGGTGCACACTAACGTCAGATTCTGCACCTGGATCAGCGCCGATACGTGATTACTGGCCGGGGAGCTGCGGCCCGTTAATCACTATCACAGTAAGCAGCCGTTGGCATGTGTGCCTGCAGGGAGTACTCTATATGCCATAGGTTCTCCACAGACCCTCGGTCGGAGCCCCTGACTATCACTCGCGGAGCCCTTGGGGAAACACTGGCTTATATGGATTTTTTTTTGTAATTATTTATGTTTAAAGAATAAACAATTTATAATAATTGGTTGGGGGGGACTTTTTTCTTAAATCAAACTCTATATAAGTAGAGACTAGCGAACTTTTCGAAAGTTCAGTTTGGCACAATATGCCAGGAAGTTTGGATTGATGCAAATTAGTTCGAACCAAAACGGAAAATCATAAAAAACCGTAAAGCTAGTATTCAATACTGTTTAAGTGGAGGGTGGGTTCTTCAGTGGATGTGGCATAGTGGTTGCCTTGCAGTGCTGGCGTCCTAGGTTCTTAGGACCACAGACAAAATCTACATGGACTTGGAAAAATTCTCTACAGATGTTGCCTATGGTCAGATTTGAACCTAGAACTCCAGCAATGCAAGGCAACAGTGCAAACCACTGAGCCACCACATTCATTTTTCCTTCTCCAGAGTATAAGAAGAATGACAAAAAGAAGACACACAAGGGGAACATATAAACTCCATACAGATATTGTCCATGGTCAGATCTGAACCTAAAACTCCAGCAAGCAAAGCTGCTAAGCACTACACCACCATTATTCGTCTTCCTTCTCTGGAGGAGAGGGAGAAGAAGAAGAAGAAAACACACATAGATTACATATAAACTCCATACAGTTGTTCTTCTTGGTCAGATTTGAACTTAGGACCATAGCGCTGCAAGGCAACACTGCTAACCCCTGAGCAACCAAGCTTCTTCATTGAGAGAAGGGGGAGAAGGATAAAAGGAAGAGAAAAGGATGTCTCCTCTTGTTCTCTTTCTTCTTCTCCTTTACTGAAGAAGACACAAGAAGGAGCAAGAAAAAAACAAAAAAGATCCAGCGCTGCAAAGCAGACCTTTTTAGGCTAATCAATAAAAGGCTCCTTACATATCAAAAAACATTTGGATGCTTTTATTGAAAATATGGACATATTTTCAAATACAACATCTGTATAAAGTTTATATATTCTCTTTGTGTTTCTTTTCTTTTTGTCCTCTTCTGGGGAAGGAAAAGGAAGTTTGGGGGCTCAGTTGTTAGCAGCGCTGGAGTTCTAGGTTCAAATCTCACCAAGGACAATATCTGTATGGAGTTTATATATTCACTTTTTGGGTCTTCTCTTTATTCTTCTCCCCATCCTCTGGAGAAGGAAAAAGTAGTGTGGTGCTCAGTTGTTAGCACTGTTTCCTTGCCATGCTGGAGGTCTATGTTCAAATCTGACCAAGGACAATATCTGTATGGAGTTTACCTGTCCTCTTTCTGTTTGTTATGCTCTCAAACCTCTGAAGTAGAGTGGTGGCTCATATTTGCTTGGTATTCTGCATCAGATATGCCAAGTGTGAAGGTACCTTTAGCATACATTCACACGTAGCAGAAATGGTGCAGATTTCAAAAACCACACCAACACAGATTTTGGTGCAGACTTCACTTCCTCTATTTCTGCAGCAGAAAGCTTGCAACATTTCTGCTACATGTGAACGTACCCTTAGAATTACCGAGCTGCCAGAGATCCCAGTTCTAAGTGACTTACTTTCTCATTCATCTGAATAAGTATATTGAAATCCAATGCTTCGGATGGTCGCGATTTTTGGGAGTTTTTTTACGCGGTTAGGTACCTGTGTAATTACGATTGTGTGAATAAGCCCTCAGATACAATAGTTATTGGTGGCTGCTGCATTTAGGAGTTTGACAGACGGAACAGATTCATCCTTTCCCCCCAACTGCGATGTAATCACAGAAGACTATAATAGGATGACAAAAACAATACACTATAATAAACAAGTATTGCGGTGTATTGTACAAGCAATGGCATTGTTTAGTAGTCTTGTGGCAATAACAAAAATGTAAATAAAATTTAAAGTATTTAAAAATTCTATGTAAAATATACAATTTAAAAAATCCCCTTTTTTCTTATTTCTCACATAAAAAATATAAAGAATTGCTCTCAATGCTTCCGTAAGAGTCTGAACTATTAAAATGTTATTTATCCCATATCGTAAATGCTGTAAAAAAAAAAAATCTTTTATATATATATATATATATATATATATATATATATATATATTTACACAGTGCCAGAAAAGATATGGGTCTCAGAATTTTTTGACACAAATTTTTTTTAATAAAAGGTATTTTTTAATGTTGTTAAAACTTGTAAAACATAAAAAAATGAAAACGTTTGTATCACCGTAATCATACGGACCTGCAGAATGAGGCTGGATTCACATGGCCATAGGCATTTTTAAGTGCGCCCGCCAGTGCCGTTAGAATGTGTAAATGGCCCAAACCTGGTGCATATGCCTTCCTTCCCTTTGTCCTCCCCTCTGGCTGTTTGCAATGGGAGGGGACAGGATGGGGGCGGAGCTAAGATTCAGCTCCCTCCCCGACCCTTGTCCGCAGCCAGCAATGGGAGGGGGTGGGAGAGGGTCCCTTCACAGATATAGATAAAAATTAATAACGTTTATTAAATTATTTTAAAAGACATTGGTTTACGCTGACACAAACACACACAGATCAAGACGAAACGGGAAAAACCAAAGAAAGAACCCTGGTTTAGAATTAAATGGGGGATTCAGCACCTCGATAGTACGTAGAGGTGAGTATATTCATCCCTTGTGGTCTATATAGGAATAGCCCATAGGGATTAATACAGACACGGTTTGTTAAGGGGTAGATGATGTAAGACACGTCGGATCTAGATACACAGATCGTGCTAAAATCTACTCAAACAGGGTGTATGTATACCCTTAGGCGATTGGTGGCAGAACACCTATATAGATATGTAGTCATATAGTGAATCCCCAGTGATGCCACAATAATTATTCATATATAGAGTTATTGTTTCAGGGTCTGGTTATGGTGCACTTAGATATTATTGTTAACCAGGACCCGCAGGAACAAGCTCTTTGTACCTTGGTAGTGTTGGATCTACCAGTGCGAGGCCAAGATTGGCCCTGGCGTACGGCAAGTAGGGCTCTACAAGCTCACAGCTTGCCGTAATGCCATGTAGTAATGTTTAGGAAATAGATTCATGCTCAAAGATAGGCTCGACGCGTTTCCCTATCCGATTTTTGGATAGTTCCTCAGGAGCAAAAGGTACGTATACCATCAGTACATATTTAGTCCTTTTACTGTGGACCAATCAACACCAGGGTAGGTGAAAGAAAAGATATCTAAATGATAAAATGGTTTTTTCGGTGGATTTGCAATTTAACCACCAGTTTCTTATTAGAAAAATACCGTGAAATACGGTTGTAGATTGCCACTCTTACTCTCGATAGGCGCAAACAGCGTATCCACACTGACTGTCAGACCGACTGGTGTTAGAATATAACCGTCGGTGCTAATACAAGATCAGTCATTTAGTGAGATAGGTTGGAGCCAGGTAACCCTCGATGTATATCAGTTGCTTCACAAGAAATTGTCCCCGTCTGAACAATCTCTATTGTGAACCTGGTTTTTGGAGGGTTATTTTTTAGCTAAGTGCTCAATCTTTCCATTAAACCTGTAAGAGGTTGCGTGAGCAAGTCCCCTACAGGTTAATTATTAACGCCTGATCTATCAGTGATATGGCTGTATGTCAGTCTCTAGACAGCCGGAGTAAATACTCCATATATCACTCAGTAGTAGCTCTGTAAAGTTTAGAGAAAGGGAAAGATGTACCCAAATGGCAACTTCCAGGGTTAAATCCCAACAGAGCAAATACAGGGAGAGCCTAAACAGAGAGGACAACAACACCCCTAGAAATAGTCCCATCCACAGTCAGATGGGGCTCGGGTGTGTGGTCAGAATGAGGAGAGCAAGAGATAGTGCCTGCGGCTCTGATGGTGAGCGGCCGGCTATAGCCGATAGATCAGGCGTTAATAATTAACCTGTAGGGGACTTGCTCACGCAACCTCTTACAGGTTTAATGGAAAGATTGAGCACTTAGCTAAAAAATAACCCTCCAAAAACCAGGTTCACAATAGAGATTGTTCAGACGGGGACAATTTCTTGTGAAGCAACTGATATACATCGAGGGTTACCTGGCTCCAACCTATCTCACTAAATGACTGATCTTGTATTAGCACCGACGGTTATATTCTAACACCAGTCGGTCTGACAGTCAGTGTGGATACGCTGTTTGCGCCTATCGAGAGTAAGAGTGGCAATCTACAACTGTATTTCACGGTATTTTTCTAATAAGAAACTGGTGGT
This sequence comes from Eleutherodactylus coqui, assembly GCF_035609145.1. Classification (NCBI taxonomy): domain Eukaryota; kingdom Metazoa; phylum Chordata; class Amphibia; order Anura; family Eleutherodactylidae; genus Eleutherodactylus; species Eleutherodactylus coqui. The sequence goes on from NC_089843.1 coordinate 54,779,988, forward strand.
TAAATTGCAAATCCACCGAAAAAACCATTTTATCATTTAGATATCTTTTCTTTCACCTACCCTGGTGTTGATTGGTCCACAGTAAAAGGACTAAATATGTACTGATGGTATACGTACCTTTTGCTCCTGAGGAACTATCCAAAAATCGGATAGGGAAACGCGTCGAGCCTATCTTTGAGCATGAATCTATTTCCTAAACATTACTACATGGCATTACGGCAAGCTGTGAGCTTGTAGAGCCCTACTTGCCGTACGCCAGGGCCAATCTTGGCCTCGCACTGGTAGATCCAACACTACCAAGGTACAAAGAGCTTGTTCCTGCGGGTCCTGGTTAACAATAATATCTAAGTGCACCATAACCAGACCCTGAAACAATAACTCTATATATGAATAATTATTGTGGCATCACTGGGGATTCACTATATGACTACATATCTATATAGGTGTTCTGCCACCAATCGCCTAAGGGTATACATACACCCTGTTTGAGTAGATTTTAGCACGATCTGTGTATCTAGATCTGACGTGTCTTACATCATCTACCCCTTAACAAACCGTGTCTGTATTAATCCCTATGGGCTATTCCTATATAGACCACAAGGGATGAATATACTCACCTCTACGTACTATCAAGGTGCTGAATCCCCCACTTAATTCTAAACCAGGGTTCTTTCTTTGGTTTTTCCCGTTTCGTCTTGATCTATGTGTGTTTGTGTCAGCGTAAACCAATGTCTTTTAAAATAATTTAATAAACGTTATTAATTTTTATCTATATCTGTGAAGGGTTTCCAAGAATTTGCATATAGATTCTCATACCACTGTGACTTCTGGGGTGGGAGAGGGTGGAGCTTAGTTTCGCCCCTGTCCCACCCCCTCCCATTGCAAACAGCTAGAGGGGAGAAGAGAGCAGGAGAGAAGGGAGAAGAAGTTTAGCAGTCACACTGTAAACTCCCTCCCACCTCCCTCCTCCGGACGCTGTCATAGGCTCTCATAGGAGTCTATGCCGCAGCCAACGTATTCCAAATCTGAAATGCAACTTTTTAAATGTCTGTGTGCATTTACCCTTAAAAGGCATAATTTGTAGTTCGTGAACCCTAATGTGAAGTCCCATAACAGGGTCCATGACCCTGCCTATTGCATTATCATTTATAGTACTGGTCTCTTCCTATTGGTCAGAGGGGACCTTTTGGGGCTCCTCAGGCTCCAGGTGAGATCACATCCTTTACAGCTCCTAATATAACACAATTGTGTCGTCCATACTCCTATTCTGCTCTACTAACAGTAACTTACAGTACAGCCAGTCAGGGGTCATTCTCTACAGTCAACATTATAGACATTTGTGGGACAGAAGCCGTCTACGATTTAAGTCTCATTGTAGCTGATTAAATATGTCAAGTTCTAAAGTTACATTCATACAAGAATAATAGAACTGGTCCTCTATTAAGAACTGTGTGTCAACAGCAGGAGGAAGATAGAGAAAGAGACTAAAGCATTTTAGTAAGACAAGTCATAGCTCATGTGAACTGATATCAGGATCTTGCCTGAACTCCGTGACCCCAGTAGGGATATTAAAAATTAGAAAATCAAATTTAAGCATGAATCAAATTGGATTATCCAGTGGTGGTTGCCCCATGTGCAGCCATTAGATCACATCTTAAGTAAAAGATTCTGACTGACAAAGTTTGCGAGTATTTCGGGTCAACTCGGGTCAAACGTATGGTAACAGTGGACAAACACTCATATATAGGGTATATTATGGGCCAGCCTTAAAGGTTTGTGACCTACATGGTTGCCCAAGACTCATCTGCCACCCCTACTGAAGAGGGCACTCAAGGCTTGTAACCACCATGTACGTTATAGCAGTATTAATTAAGTACTGCAGGGAGCCATTATTACCATGTTGGCACAGTTTTTAGTTGCATTTTGTCCATCACCTGATGCCTTACCTACAGCGAAACTTCATATAGAGTTACGGATTGATTTTAACTATTGTGTCAACCGTGGGCCACAGTTGCATATGATTTGAGTGCATACCTATAAACTTCAGCCATACGTAGATAAATACCAACAGAGCTCATTCAACTTCAAACGAATAACGGGCAAGACTCTTGGCTTTAAAATGAGACCAGAAGCTTGTCTATAACACAGATAGAACTGGAGCTAGAACCATTTGAAGTGAGGCCGGGAAAACTGAATTTACAGTGTGCGTACAGAGTGCAGGGGCAGGGGGAGGAGTAGAGAGTGAAGATTGGTGATTCTCCTGTCTGCCCCTAGGGAGGGATAATATGGAGTTTTGTTCATGTAATCACCCCCTTATCAATTAGAGAACCCATTTGCTCTCTGATTGTCATGTATAGAGGTCTTTTTTTTATCCCAGAAAAGGAGTGAAAAGATGAGCATTTGCTCATTTATTCACTCCTCTACACGGTTTAACCCTCAGATGCCAGTCATTCTTGACCGCAGCATCAAAATGTTTTTACAGATAATGTAAAAAAAAAGTTTATACTCTTACGCAGTACTTTAAATATTGGAAAAAAAAAACCTTCACAAAATTGGTATCACCACCTCCGTAACAGCCTGTACTATAAAATATTTAGTTTATGTAGCATGTGAAAAACTAAAACAGAAAATGCCAAAATAGCAGTTTTATCTACAATAAAAAGTGACATTTTTAGAAAGTTTTTTTTATTTTAATGCGACTATTAAACCAGTACTGCATTTTGGCCATCATGTGATGACTTACAGCGAGACTTTCTATAGTGCTGCTGATTGATTTTAGCTGTTGAGTGCCAGCATGAATGCCTGCAGCTCAGTGTATTCCTGCAGTAGCTCCATAGCTAAAAATCCGTCAGTATCGCTACAACAGTCTCCATGTAGCCCAGGGCTGGTAGTCACAGATTATTTATATCCAACAAGTCTAAAAATAGCCGGCATGCTATATTCAGCTGAGGGACCGCTCCTTCCCATTACCGTAATCTCTCTTACTAGGAGTCACGCACAACCAACAGTGCGGAGGAACGGACACAGGGCAGCATTCATCGACAGCAGTAAGAAGTTCACATCACAAGACTGGCTGCAGTTTACCAGAATGTGATTACTTAGATTAAAGGAAAACTCCACCCACAATGCCCCACTAGAGGCCTATTCAGACGGGACGAGTGTCGGGCAAACGATGCCCGACACTCGTTCCCGCACATACTCTCTCCCCTGCACCTGCGCAGGAGCTAGTATCGCTGGCTCACAGCGGGGAGGCTGCAGGCGATCCCCATCACTCCGGGAACTTACAGGTAGGTGAATATAGACTGTGAGCCCCAATAGGGACAGAACACAATATAAACAGATGTAAAGTGATGCGTAAGGCCCCCTGTCCACAGCCGTTTCGGAATATTCGCCGCGGGGGAGGAGGGAGGGGGGGGCCATCAGTTCTCTGCGGTGAGCCTATTCTCCACGGCAAATCCTGGCATGCCAAGATTTAGATCCCGCAAGGGGAGAATCGCTATGGAAAGTGTTCACTGCGTTACCCGTGGCCAGATTATTGCCGCAGATAACGCAATGAACAATCGCCCGTTAACAGGCAACACAATATGCCTGCGCTATATGAATATGGGTGATTTGTGGAGAAGGGGCACGCGGAAATGTCCCATCATTTTTAAAGGATCTTTCTGGGGAAAAAAAAAGATACACAGTGTTATGTCTAGCGCAGGGGATCAGGGCTTCAAAGGCCACCAAAGAGAGAATACCAGGCATATACCGCCCCCTCATGGCCTGCACTAGTCAATACACAGTAACCGTTTTGTCCAAATTGTTTCTTTTAAGTTGCTTAATAGAACCTCTGCAGCTCTTGGACGCTTCCTGTGTGCAGAAGGCGCTCACATACGTCTCCCAGGACCTGTACTGATTTCTACAGCCTAAGGCCGGACTCACACGCCATATGTGGAATCCGCTTGCTCACGGTTCGGCCGTGACCCTACATACGGCTGCGTAATGTACTGAGTATGACCGAGGACTCACACAGGCGGTCATAGGCAGTACAGCTTTCCTTTGTTTGTTTGTATTTCCCAGGCGATCGCTTAGGGATGACCCGCAGCCCGGGCACAATGTAGTTATGTATGAGCTGCACGTATATCTGCGACCGTAGAGCACAACGGGCTCTATGTCACGGATTCAGCAGTAAAATAGAACATGCTGTGTTCTATTTTCCGTGAGCAGATAACGCAGTTCTGACCCGTTAGGCCTCCCTCACACATAGACCCGGTAAAGTGCCGCAATTTCAATCTCTGTGCTTTGCAGCGATTTTACTTCTGTTTTTGGCCTCAGCCCCCTATGGCCGACAGCGTGTTTTAGCGCACCCCATCATTGTGATGGGTGATGAGTTGCACTAAACAGCCAAACAGCTCAAAAATCGCGGTGCTGGAAAGCGCCATCCAGCACCGTGATCGAACGCATGTCTGCAAGGCCCCATTGATTTGAATGGGAGTGTTATACTGCGGCGTTCAAAACACCGCGTGAATCACAGTTAGAGGACATCTGTGTTAGGGCGCCCACCCACTGGCGTTTTTTTACCTGCATTTTGCGTTTTGCGTTTTTCCTGCACAGGCATAGAGATAACATGTGTTCCTGTCCACTGGCGTTTTTTTTGCGTTGCGTTTGCGTTTTTAACATAGGAACATGTCAGTTGCATATGTGTCCTTATTTTTCTCCTAATGCACTCATGAAAGTCAATGGAAATTAATGGAAAAGCCGCGAAAAACGCCACGAAAAACGCAAACGCCAGTGGGTGGGCGCCCTTAGGGAGGCCTTAGGCCATTTTCACATAGGCGAGGGTCGCGGAGTTTCTCTCATTGTTTTTAATAGGGAAACCTCGCATTGCACTGCCGCAAAAATAAAATCACTTATGTGTATGGCCCTATTCAAAAGAATGGGGTTCATATCCATGCATGATTTGTGTGTCTTGGAAGGCACGCGATTTTCTCGGCTGTGTGAAACCGGCCTTAATGTGAGAGGAGCTGCGTAATCCGATGGATTTTATTGTTCCATTTATTACCACAGATCAATCATGGAATCTGCAATCACTAACTGCTCATGTGAGCCCAGCCTTAGGCTACATTGACACAAGCGAGCTCAATATCGCGCTCGTCAATGTGCATTATACACACAGATTGGAGGTGTCCAATTGGAGATGCGCATGTAGCCTTAGGCTGGGTTCACGCAGGGCGGATTTGCCATGGAAATTCTGTCCGGAATTTCACAGTGGCAAATCTGCTGCGGACGCTAATCCTGGGGTTTGGCGAGCCATGTGCATGAGATTTGTTAAAAATCTCGTCTACACGGGAGGGGCAATCAGTTGCAGCAAAGAAGTCAGAAGCCAGTGCTGCGGCGCGGATTCCCCGGCTGCAACCTGTCTATTTTTTCTTGCGTTGCGGACGCGCTCTCCTCTATGGAGGCGCCGGCTGCAACAAAAAAAACATGCGGCCAAGCTGCTCCAAAACCCGCGGCTAAGTGCCGTGGGTTTTGAAACAGCGCTTTCCTGGGGGAAATATCGTGGTTTTCCACTGCAGCCAAACCACGAGATTTCTGGCGGGATTCCGCCCTGTGGGAACCCAGCCTTAATGATACTGTCATAAGCTTCAAACTTCTCTGAACTTGCTCCAGTTTGTCGATGTCTTTTTTAAAGTGGGGTGCCCAGAACTGGACACAGTATTCCAGATGAGGTCTGACTAAAGAAGAGTAGAGGGGGATAATTACCTCACGTGCTCTAGACTCTATGCTTCTCTTCTCCCACTGTTCAAGCTTGTCCAGATCTTCTTGAATCGTGTCTTTCTCTTCTCTAGTGTTAGCTATCCCTCCTAACTTTGTGTTGTCGGCAAATTTGAACAAGTTCCCCTCAATTCCTTTCTCCAAAACATTTATAAAAATGTTGAACAACACTGGGCCATGGACAGAGCCTTGTGGTTCCCCACTTGATACATTCTTCCACTTGGATATGCAGCCATTTATGACCACTCTTTGAGTATGATCACTCAGCCAGTTGTGAATCCACCTAACAGTTGGCCTGTAAATCCCATATTTGGTCACTTTTTTCAATAAGCATGGTATGAGATACTTTGTCAAATCCTTTACTAAAGTCAAGATATACTATATCCACCGCATTTCCCTGATCAGCCCAGTTGATGATGCTGTCTTAGAAGGAAATTAGATTTGTCTGGCATGACTTGTTTGTTACAAACCGATGCTGGCTCTGGTTATTTACTCAATTATCTGATCGTCTGACAAGTATGAGCAGCCAAAGTGCTGCGTTGTCCGCCAGCAAGAGACAGGTGGCACCATCGATACAGCACCCTGTGTCTGTCTGAGCCATTTCTAGGCACTTGGATGAAGGACATTTCATCTCATGGCACCAAGTATGTGTACACGAACCGTCGCCTCCATTTGTAGTGGTGAAGTGAACGACGAAACTGGTCTGCTATGGAGTGGAACCGGGTTGTCCTCGACAAATCCAGGTTCAGTTTGGGCATGGACGATGGCCGTGTTCGTGTCTGAAGAACTAGGGTTGAACGCCTCAATCCGGCCTTCAATGTGGAGCGGCACACTGCCCCCACTGCTGGTGTGATGGTCTGGGGCCATCATATACGACAGTTGGTCACTCCTAGTAGTGGTACGAGGGACAATTACAGCTCGGTGATACATCCTGCAGACGTGTTGCAGGATAATGCTCAGCCGCAAACATTAGGCTGCCATAGGTATGTTTCCAAAACAATGCCACACTACTGTGGCCTGCCCAGTTGCCAAATTTATTGCCAATAGAACATGCATGGGACTATTTAAGACACTGACTTCAACAGGCTACGGTTTACACAGTCAAGAGGCTCAGTTATAGCGAATGTGGACCAATATACTGCAAGCTATCATATGGCATCTCATCGACCCCTCTGAAGTAATGAGTGATTATAACATGTAATATAGTAATGCTCAAGAAAGGCATCCAGGCCACTCTTAAAATCTTCACAGAAAATGGCCGTTACTTACTGAGTGAGGAGTGCATATAGATGCATCCTCCTCTCACCATGCAGGTATCTGACTACCAAATGGAGGAGCGAATAACACCTGTGCAGGACACCGATCAGACAGCCACTCACACTGCCTCTTAATAATGAGGGGGGTGGATGCTTGGCGTATACTCCCACACATAGTGGATACAGGGTGCCAGACGATTCTGATATATGTAGTTCACCATGCAGACCAGCAACCTATTAATGACGCCATGATAATTCGGCGGGTTGCCCTGCATTTCCATCAGTGAACCACATTGCTACTGCCACCCTGGGCTCCCCCTGGAGTCTTAATGCCACACTGCATGTGAATGATAGATAATAAATGCAAGGCATTGGTTGGATGTTGGCCAAGATACATGAGCCCACCAACCACTTCACGGTTCCTTGCGTTGTAGTGGGTCCCTACACTAATATAAATGCATCACAGAAGGGGAAACAAAAAATTAAAAACAATCACAGAAAATGTCCGTTACTTACTGGGTGAGGAGTGCATATAGATGCATCCTCCTCTCACCATGCAGGTTTTTTGCTGCCTTTTTCTCTTTGTTGGGGCCACAAAAAGACAAAAAGGTTATTATCTTGCCTCCCCTGGCTTGAGGTGCTAACATATTGGAGTACTGCCCTTCTGACATCTCGGCAGTGGAATTCCTTCTGGTTCTCATTTTTGGGGTTATTGCAAGATAAGGGGATGACTAGGTCTTCTGATTGATGAAAGCAAGATACAACTTTTGGTAGGAAGGATGGGTCTAATTTTAGAATTATTTTGCTATTCGATACTCTATAAAATGGATAGCAGATGGACAGGGTCTGTCACTCGCCTATTCTTCTCGATGAGGTGACGGACACAAAAACCACTGTTTTTAACGTCAGATTTCTCATAGAGACCGAATCTATAGGTTCGAACGGGCACCTAGATAGGCCCATAAGAACCTAGTTTAAATTCCACTGAGGCACTATGTTACGAATCCTGGGCTTCAGCTTGTCTACTGCCCTAAGAAATCTTTGCCATCCAGGGGTTTTCTGAAAGCCTAATTTCGTAAAGAGCGCTAATTGCCGCTACCTGGACCCTCAGAGTGCTTGGGGAAAGATCTTTATCCAAGCCTCCCTGAAGGAACTCCGGGATTGCAGGGATGTCAGGAGAAGAAAAAGTAATTTCCTTCTCTCTAAATCAAGAGCTTCTGATAAATTCTGTTTGTTGATTCTTTTGTACTAAGTAGGAGCGTGTTCATACCCCGAACTCCGAATTCCACTATTCTCATACCTGCAAGCCAGACACTACATTACAGAGCTCATACCACGATTACAAGAACCTGATTGGGTACAAACAGGCGATACATGGATGACCAGGAGGACGGGTCCGCGGGGCATGATCTCAAAGTTGTACAGGGCAATAAGAAATAGGAGAGAGCAGGAGGATATTGATCCGGGGGTGGGCAAATGGGCCACGGACAACCCCGATTTCACACCGACACTGATAATGAAATCCCTAACATCGGCACATAGATATTTACCATCGGCCAGGTTCCTGGAGATGAGATTGCAAATCGTTCATAGGTCATACCTAACCCCAAGCAGAGGATACCACATGGGAATTTACAACACATCTAACTGCTTCAAATGTCAAGCACCACACGCAAACTTATATCACAGTTTATGGACATGCCCCTCAATACAGGAATTTTGGACACGAATAGGCGACTACACAAAAACACACCTGACGAATTTTTGCCCACAAGAACCAACATGGGCAATACTTGGCTATCTAGATCCTGAAACCTACCACTGCTCAAGGGGTGTCAGGAAATTACTGCATTTCATAGCAGCAGCAGGACTAAAGGCCATTCTACAGACATGGATACAACCAACAGGGCCCCCATTCAGACTGTTCCTGGACAAGCTAGCGTTTCTGTTTCAAATGGATTGGGCAGAAACATCGCTTTTTAAAGAAAAAAAGGTACAAGCCTTCTTTGAAACCTGGGGGAGTTTCATTCAATTATTACCACAAAGGGTAAAAGATAGACTGAGAAGCTCCTTCCACTATACTTGCTGGTTCCAGGAACAGGTGGCAATAGGAGACATACCTGTTTAGGGTGAAACATAGACCGTGCCGTAGCCGTGCAGGGCCTCCACAAATTTTTGCAGATCCTCAACAAACAGGTCAGTAGACCAAAAAAAAAATAAAAACCTGTGGTCAAAATGGGTCAAAGTTTTGATTTAATATATATAATTTGTTTGATTTAATGTTTTATTTTATGTTTTATAAAAATACAAAAAAAATGCAGGTTGATACAAGACACAAAGAAGAATCCTGCAAAACTATGATAACACTGAATGTATGTTTCAATCTGTTTAATAAAGACAAATTTAAAAAAAAAAAGTAGGAGCGTGTTCAGTACTTTTGTGGAGAAACCCTGTCCTAGTAACATGGATTTTTCAAAATCCATGCGAACAGATGTAGGTTTACTAGATCTGGACGTTTTAGTGGACCTGGGTTAAGAGTTCTGGCTGAACTGGTAGTAGGACTGGATCTTGCCAATTTAGACTCCTTAGAACCCCAAACCAGTTCCTTCTTGGGCAGAAGGGAGCTATTAATATAAGGGTGCACCTCTGGCAGCGAAACCTCTGAAGGACTTTCAGAATCAAAGGAATTGGAGGGAACATGTAAACTAGTCCCTGGCCCCAGTCCTGCATCAGGGCATCTATTGCTGTCGGGTGGTCTCCTGGATTGAGTGAGAATTTTTTTTCCTGTCGCGAAGAGGTCTGTGTGCGATGTTCCCCATCTGATCATGAGTGCACTGAAGACCTCCTGTGAAAGGGACCATTCTCCTGGATCTAAGTGCTGCCTGCTTAGGAAATCTGCCATTTGGTTTAGAACCGCTCTCAGATGGATTGCTGAGATCTTTAAGACATTTTTCTCTGCCCACAAAGATTTTTTTCTTCTATAATCTGTAAGGCCCTGCATCTTGTACCTTTTTTGATTCCAAATGTGGGCCACTGCCATCACGTTATCTGATAATATCTTCAGAGGTCTGCCCCAGACAACCCCTTCTATATTCTGTAGGGATTTCCAGGCCACTAAAAGCTCCCTGACGTTTGAGGACTGTTGACTTATCCTCTGAGACCAGACTCCCTGAAAATAAAGCTTCCCTACATGTGCTCCAGCCTCTTGCTCTGTCATCTGTCGTAATGAACACTTCTTGAGAGATTTTTAGGTCAAGAGCCAGCAGACCAGAGAGACCCTTACTGCATTGCTTATATGCATCCTTTTGTCCAGGGATGCAAAATTCTCCCCCAAGCTTGGGCACATGCTCAAGCCGGGATACATGACATGAGTTTCCCCACTAGTGCCATTGCTGCTCGGACAGCATCGGTTTTGCGTTTTAGAAATTTCCCGACTAGGAGGCATAAGTCCTGCACTTTTGTTGAGGGGAGGAAGTAACGTTTGTTTTCAGAATCTAGCAGAGCTCCTAGAAAAACCTTTTTTTGGCTGGGTGTTGTGTCTGATTTTTTTCCAATTGACTATCCATGCTGGATATTGGAATAAATGGATTACTGTTGCCAGATGATCCTCTAGAGACGTTCTTTGGAGTCTGCCACTACCAGTATATCGTCTAAGTATGGCATGATCAGAATTGATTTCTGTCTTAGACTGGCTGCCAGTTTCCCCATAATTTTGGTAAAAATACAGGGCGCAGAGGATATCCCGAATGTGAGACAGACCAACTGGAAATGGCTTATTCTTCCCTCCATGCACAGGTTTGAGAGTCCTTGTGGAGAGTGTTATAGTAATAATACATGTTTCTCACATCAGCCTAGGTAAACGTACGTGCGCGCGTCTTCCTCTTTAGTGGATAACCAGCATCTAAATGGTCAACTTAGTTTGTGTTGTACACTGATCTATAGATAGATGTAGGCTCGTCCTCCCCCATATCCTATCATGGCTTAGGAATGTCTAAAGCTAACCAGAGATGTCTAACTCTCCATACATATAGACAATACGGGATCTAGTTTCTATTCCTGGGAATTACGTGTTTGCAGGAGTGACATGTCTTGAGGTGTTAACATATGTTAGACCATTAGCACCTAGGGCCAATCAGGAGTTCTTATGATTACAGGGGGATAATGTCTTTCTGATAGTACATAAGAGAACTTATATATACATTGTCTGCTTTGTAATAAACGCAGAAAAGCTTCCTTGTCGGATGATACAGACTGTGTCATGGGTCAGTGATTCATGTACAGGACTTTTCATATGATTTGGACCAGGCACTGAAACACGCTAAGAAGTCTCTGATGCTTTCCCTAACAATAGGCACATGATAATATGCATCCTTTCTTTTCATCTGCTTTATTGAGCCTGTCGTTGTCAGTAGATTTTCTTTTGGACAAAACATCAATTCTATAACCTTGCTCTAGACTCTTGTGAAACCAAGTGACCCCATAGGCTTGGACACACCGGCTCAAGAAGGCCTTTAGTCTCGTCCCCATAGAGATAGCGTCAGGGCCTGGGGCTTCCCCTATTGAGAGTTAAAGATGAAGCCCCTTCCTTTACCCCCTTTGGGGTAGGCTGCAACGGCCTATCTTTCCTTTACCCTTTTAGGGTTCTGCATGTTGTGCTGAAGCACCAAAAAAAAAAAGGTTCTCTTCCTTGGTTGCTTCTCCTCAGGAACCCCAGAGCATAGCTTGTTCTTCGATTGCCAAGTCCCCCTGACCACGATTTTAGCCATAACATGCTTCTTGTGTAATTGGAGAGTGCCGCTGTATGCGCTGATAGCCTGTTTCATCCGACGCATCAGATAAAAAACTAGAAGCCTTTTTTAAAACCAGGAGGGATGCCGGGATTTGGATCGCTTGGGGTTTTATTTAACAGGTGCGTTTCTAACTGATTAAGCCAAATATTTAGTGTCCTGGTGACAAAAGTGGCTGCTACTCTTGGCCTGAGTATGTTGGAGGCTGCCTCCCAGTTTTTTTTTGTTTTTTTTAAGGAGACTTTCCACCTTCCTCTCCATCGGATCTCTCAACTGGGTGACATCCTCAAAGAGCAGAGTTGTGCGTTTGACTACCTGAGCCACGGAAACATGAACCCTAGGTATTTCTTCCCAGTCCGCCCAAACTTCTTCTGCAAAAGCGTATGTATTATAGATGTTTTCCCAGGGGGTCCACTCTGTATTGGGTGGGTTTCCACACCTCCTTCACAGCCATCCTTGGCACTGCCAAAGTCAAACCAAGCCCTTACTTAGGATCAGTTGCAGGCAAAGAGGCTTATCAACATCCATATAGGAGATTTGAATACAGCACTACTGCAGAGGAAGCAGATGACAAAAGTCCCACCTCCATACACCATAGCAAGCACCCACCCACATTGAAGTGTACAAAGAAAGCATGCTTGCCTGGCATTCATGCGCAGCGATAGTCACCCAGAGTGATCCAGCCCCAGAATTTACAGACTTGCTTTCCCTTCATCGCTCGTTATGCACCAGAAGTGGGAGAAGGCTAAGGGAGCCACAGAGTGTTTTGGCCTGTATAAGCCAGGGAGAAAGGAGAGCCACAGCCCCCGATCAAGTCTGGTCCCCTAAAAGGGACGCTCCTGTCTGTGGGCACTGTCAGAACAGCAAGAACACTGGAGAGGGGTGGGGGAGGAGGAGCTTTTAAATGCTTTATCTTCCTGTGCCTACAAGGGTCAGAGAGCAACCACCATGTGTGCTGTTATGACTGGATCATCTGGAAAAGTCCATTTTTCAGCATAGAAAATAAAATCCATGGGCGTTCACACGTTACTGAAAATACTGTGGAGTCATTGCAGTTTTCACCCCTTTGTTCGCAGGCATTAAATCCACAATGGAAACCTGCATCATAAATGGACATGCTGCAGCTAGAAGATGCACAGAAATTTACACTTCAGATTTTGACAACAGAATGTCAAATAAACTTCTAAAATCCCATCTATAACGCTTCCATTCACAGTAAGCAGACAGTCGTTCAATGTAAACAGCAGTCGTTCAGTTTGAACGGCACGTTCTTGAGTGTTCTGCACACAAACTAAAACATTGCACAATTAGCGGTCAGATGCCAGCAGGAATCTGAATGATAAACGTCCCATGTAAAAGGGCCATTAGACTCTAGAACTCAGCTAGTTACTAATGGGAGCTCCGGATCCCGCAGCAAATACCGCCCCATAAGACATGGGCATGGAAATGCCTTTTTCAATGCATGAGCGGAAATCAACTGCAATATTCCGCTCGCAGGGTGGAAATCGCAGCATGTCACCATTACATGGGGGGCCGCCGTGGGAAGTCACCAATACCACAGGGAGGAGGGCATGGGATGTCACTTATGGGGCCACTGTGGGATGGCAGAGCCATTTCAAAATAGAAAGGGTGCAGATTTTGACTGCTTTTTGGATACGGAAATGCTGCAGAATTCTCCCTGGAAATTTCTGCTGAGGACATTCTGCAGTATTTCTGGATCCAGAAAGCAGTTAAAATCTGCACGCTGTCTATCTTGAAGCGGCCCAGTTTTTTTTTTTTGTGGGAAAACAGACTTGGGTATACTAATAGATCACAGAATGAACATGCGTCAACACTGATGAAGCAGCAAAAAAGGCAAACACAATTCTCGGATGTATTAAGAGAAGTCAGATCTCATCTGGAATACTGTGTCCAGTTCTGGGCACCCCACTTTAAAAAAAAGACATCGACAAACTGCAGCAAGTTCAGAGAAGAGTTACCAAGATGGTGAGCAGTCTGCAAATCATGTCCTATGAGGAACGGTTAAAGGATCTGGGAATGTTCAGCTTGCAAAAAGGAAGGCTGAGAGGAGACTTAATAGCCATCTACAAATATCTGAAGGGCTGTCACAGTGCAGAGGGATCAGCCCTATTCTCGTTTGTACAAGGAAAGACTAAAAGCAATGGGATGAGACTGAAAGGGAGGAGACACAGATTAGATATTAGAAAAAACTTTCTGACAGTGAGGGTGATCAATGAGTGGAACAGGCTACCACGGGAGGTGGCGAGGTCTCCCTCAATAGAAGCGTTCAAACAAAGACTGTACAAATATCTGTCTGGGATGATTTGGTGAATTCTGCACTGAGCAGGGGGTTGGACCCAATGACCCTGGAGGTCCCTTCCAACTCTACCAGTCTATGAACACCTTTAATTAATAAAAAGCACAACACTTACCACTATACTACAATAAATGTTATAGAAAAAGATTTGAGTTGAAACAACTTGTAACACATTTTAATATTAGAAAGGAAAAAAAAAAAAAAAAAAAAAAAAAAAAAAAAAAAAAGACACTGCCACCTTACGCTTCTCGCAAAACAGACGATATCTCCATTTTATTTATGCATCTTGGACTCCATATCTATTATACCAGACTTCGCAATACAACTAGACCCCTTTTCCTCTATGATTGTACTAAACTAGGGAAACAAAACCTTTCAAAGCAGGAAGCAAAACAGCAGTGGTGTCAACACCCAATGGCCAGCACTGAGATGCTCACACGCTAGAAGACTTAAAAAATAAAATCTGAGGAGCAAGGTTACAGGCAGCTGCAGTAGATTTGACCCAAATCCCTTTTTAAGTCCAAATACTTGCTTTTTACCTTTTGAAATACTGCAGATAAAATGGAAAAAAAGGCACCCCCCCCCCCCCCAATGGCAGATGGTGCGCGTCACCTTTTTTCCCCCACCTAGAAAAATCACGGCGATCCACAGGATTTATTGGGCAATTAAAAAAAAAAAAAGAGAAATAGTTTTGAACCAGGAGGATCTACACTGTGATTATAGAACTCATTTTGAAATAGGTTTTCATGATACAAAACTGGCCATTAGTTTGCCTCATTCTTGGATGGGGTCAATTGTCCTTCGTTGAGGTGAGGAAGTATCCATCGATATCGGGCAGAACTGCCTTCCTTTCCAAAATGATCATCCAGGAACATAAGCCTCCGGATGCTGATTGTTATATCAAGAATCCAATTTACAAGTCTCGTTTTTGGTCCATAGTTTCTCGCCCAGCACCCACCCCTACGAGACGTTGGTCAGAGGCTTGTATTTTTTTAGCTTGGTCCACTTGCCGGTGGAATAGTTCATTTCAAAAACTGTGTCGACAATCATTGTGGTGCTGCCTGTTCCGTCTCCTTTCTGTATGACCTCTGTGTACTCGCTCAGTTTTATCTGGATCACGTCTCCCTGTTCTGGGCACGGGTTCTCTGCACAAGAAACAAACATTTACATTAGAGCACAGTATACAGCTAATGTGGTAAGCAGGAGAAAAACAGCAAAGGTCGGACATCTAGCCAAGCCAGCAAACCTACTGCACACTAATGGAGGGCAAATACCCCTGGAGAAGACTTTGGCTCATATTCCCAGTCATTGTTATAAGGCTTGTTAAAAGTTCTGACATTGACTTGCAGGAAAGCTGCCTTCCAGTAGGTGGCGCTGTAGAGGCATTGCTCAGTCTTCCCATTTGCATTTCTACAGTGTCCATGGTGCAGCAAAAATTACACGTTAACCTAAATAGTTTGATCTTTTCTACAATATAATGCAATATTTCAGTATATTGTAGTTTTAACAATAGTCTATTTGACGGAAATACATGACAGCCTTATGTAGGCTCTGGACTGCCATGTAAACCCAAATGGCACCCACAATTGTGTTGTTGGGGATGCAAAAGGACCCCCACCAGGTTGGCTGCTTAGATGCCGCTGTCAACTTTAACTGCAGCAACTGGATCCAGCCTCAATTGCAGGCGTCCACTGCTAGAAACAGCCGGTAACTGCCAGGTATAAGAGCCCACTCTATAAACCACCTGCTGTAGCTTTACAATGGGCGATCCTTAGGCCAACTTCACACGGGTGAGCGTGATATGGGGCCATGAATCCCGCTCCTATATTGTGCTCACCATCCATGTGAAATCCCCATTACATCATACTGCAATCTGACAGGCAGTCTATCAAGCCACCCCACAGGGATGGTTTGATAAACAAACATTCTGCCATGACAGCCCTGGGGCCTTTCAGAAGGCCCTCGGCCGCCATGACACCCGCATGGCTCCCTGCGATCTCATCCCCGAAAATCGCTTGGGGGGATTGACAGCGGCATTTAAAGGGTTAACAGCCCCGATGAACCACGAAGCTGTTGCCAACGGGTGTCAGCTATAATAAACAGCCGCTGCCTGTGGTGTATGGAGGGAGATAGCCGCGCGATCTCCCTTCATCCATGTTCTGTAACGGCACAATGTAAAAACACTATGGGGTGGTCACTAAGGGGTTAACAAAGTCTGTCCCCTTCACCTGAACAGGCCCCTGCAGAACTCCATACGTTTGCTGCCAAAGCATCACATGAATGGAACAGATTTTCATCTAATATGCTTCGGAGTCTTGAGACTTACCTCTTGAACCTGCCATAAAGCCCAAAATTAGCGTCTTTTCTGGTTTGGTCACCTTGTTTGCAGTCTTGAACATTTCTTGTGCAGCAAATATCTGCTCGGTCTGTAAATAGATAGTATACATATGAACAAGCTGTTAAACTAGGCAGACGTTACCATGAATGTGTAGGCCTGGAGAAATCCCAGGAGGCAGGTAACCACTGTGCATTACAATCTGCTACTGGACACCTATCATCGCCTTCTGTGTTCATAGAGGACCAAGTCCATATCTGCCTGAT
Organism: Eleutherodactylus coqui; assembly: GCF_035609145.1. Taxonomy (NCBI): domain Eukaryota; kingdom Metazoa; phylum Chordata; class Amphibia; order Anura; family Eleutherodactylidae; genus Eleutherodactylus; species Eleutherodactylus coqui. The sequence goes on from NC_089843.1 coordinate 54,796,706, forward strand.
CATAGTTACAGGACATACATAGTCAAACAGCAAATCAAGATCTGCAATACCTACAGCATTTGAAAAAATTAAACAACGTTCAGTGTACAAGGTTCACATCACGGGTTTCTGATCTGCCCAAGATGAGGATATCTAGCCCTCACCCCTAGGCCAAAAGACATCTGTTGGATTGTGAACGCTGCCTCAGCTCGCACTTACTGTAAGCAACAGCTTCTTCTTGGGCTGAGGTTGCGTCTGAGTAGTAATCTGAGAAGCCTGAGCAGCAGGAGTCGCCACTTGAGGTGCAGCAGGCGTCAGAGAGGTAGGAGTGGCTGCAGGCATCTGGATGCTACCCGGGGCATTAGGATTGCTATGATACATTGGTGTCCGCTGTTTAAATTGGGTAGGAAGGACATTATTGAGTGTTGTGGATTCCTCCGTCTGCCTGGTCGCCTGCAAAGCCTCCCGGACAGACCCAGCTACATAGGAGCACAAAGAAAACAAGCAGTAAGTACAGACAAGTCACTTAATGAGCCATTACATATTCATCTGGCAATGGTCATGGCACAACAAGGCTGTATATGGCACACCGCATTTTATATGTTAACCCTTTCCAATCCACTGTCTGGCATCTAAAGACATTCCGATTGAAGGCTGTACAGCTCCGATTTCGGAAGATGTCCGGCGGGGTATTCTTACTGTATATTACTGGCCGCTCTGTTGTCGGGGGGGCCTCTCCAGACACGTCACATATGGCAGTACTGGCTCTAGCCAGCAGATGGTGCCATTGTATAATGGCAGAAAGAGAAAGCCCCCTAGGAAACCCTGAATCCAAAATTGGATTGCAAAGGGTTAATGAGCCTTTAAAGACTTAACGGTAACCGTTAAAAGGTGTTGTAAACTATTGATGGTCTAGTCTTGGGCATGAAGACTGACATTTTAATTAAACAGTCTAGAGTGGACACCTTTTGTGGCTTTAAGCGCTCATTTACACGGTTGCACCAGACGACAACCTTCTACTGCTTACAGGTGACCGGACTTACGTTGCTCAGATGCAGGGATGTAGGAAGATGATGGCACCACACTGGGAGTCGCTGGCAAGTAGCTTGTGGATGGCAGGGCACTCTCGTTGTTTAGGGTACCAAGTTTCTGAAAATCAATTAGGAATAGACGTTGTACATTAGAGCAGCAGTGTAGGCATTACACACAAGATCACAGCAAGACAAAAAGTAAGATCACTAGTCGCATTGCATGAACAGAAGTGTTATAAATCCCATTCACTGTAATGGAATATCTGCACAGCGAGCAACATAAACACCCCATATGAGCTGTGTGTGGTTGTAATAACGGATAGATCTGTAATGGGGTCACAAGGGAAGGTATGAAGCCATCTTCGGAACAGAGCTGGCTTCATACATGGTGGCCATCAGCCATTTGTGGCAACTGACAAGAGCTGCTGTTAGAGCCAATTCCAATTGCGGCCATTTAACTGCTGTGGTCAATGGTGTTTGGGCAGCTGGACGAAGGAGAAATCCACCTCTGATGTCTCATTGGCTCCCTCAGTGATCTGATTGTGAGGTACACAATAACTCCGGTCTATTGGAAGGTTCCCCGGCCTGCCAGGGACTACAACGCACTAAGTCCCGTTTCAGGGTTTAATAAACTGCTGGTAAAAGTTAAATTTTACCGCAATACTGAAGTACTGCAGTATACTGTACATGCGATCTGATGTATACAAGTGCAAATCCTGTAGTGAAAAAAGATGAGGGAGTTAAAAAAAAAAAAAAGAAAAGTTCAACCCTTCGCCTTCTTAAATTTTCGTGAAAAACTTTACAAAATTGTTTTAACATAACCAGCATCACTGTGTCCATGAATGTCTGAAATATGGAAATATTGTATTACCACCCACGGTGAGCACCGTAAGGGGCAAAAAGGAAAGAATTTAAAAAAAAACCAAAAAAAAAAAACCTCAAGAGTGTCTGCTTCCTCAGGGGCTAAACATCAGGAGATGATACAACCTAAGCACTGTGCTTCAGAGTGAAATGCAGCATCTGTATTCCAGCATCTTACAGGGTCATCGTGACATTACAAGGGCACTTTAATTGTAAACTGCCGCACTGGGATTTACATGGTAGCCGCCACTCTCTGCAGCTAAACTTTTTAATTTTTTTTCTCAAAAACACACAAAGAAAGAACAGTAAATTCAATGACTTGGTGGAGGAGGATTACCTGTGTAGAGACGAGACCAGCAGCATAATCAGGGGTTGCACTTTCCACAACAGTCTCTTCTTTTGGTGGCTTCTCTGCCACGTCAGTTTCTGTAATTAAAAAGCAGCACGAAGAGTGAACAACAATGCAAAAAATAAAAAAACAACATGCATTTAAGCTGGGTGTTGGGGCAAATATGTAGTCCTCATGGACTAAGGGCTCAGTAACACAACCCTTGTGCAACGGCACTATGGAGCCATAGGCAGACCACAATGACTCCCATTCACTTCAATAGGATTCAGCCCACAGTACCAACCCAGGCCAGTGCGCAATGTACAGAGCCGTCTGCTTCCTGCAGAAAAACAGCTAGAAGCTGGATAACCCCTTTAAGATACCTGGCTGCCAGCACTTTTTTCCCCTGCTCCAACACAAAGATTTCAGCTACCTGTACTGGCATGGAGGGCACTAGAGAAGAATCTGTACATTATGCATTTTCCCAGATTTACCTCCCCGACAGATTAAAATAAGAAGAACGGCAATTAAAGACTCCAAAAAGCTATAATACCACCCTGGTACTCACCAACAGTCTTTCTCCTTCGCTTTGCTTCCCTTCCTGCTCCCACCATGTCCAACTCGGAGATATCCAAAAGCTGAAAATACATACAAACTTAGCTCAGGATAAACTTGCTGTGGACAAAAAAAAAAAACACAAAACTTGTCTAAAGTCTATTATTTTAGAGGTTTTACAAAAAGACCCAAATTCAGAAGAAAATGCAAAGAAGGAAGAGGACCCAATGGAGGAATACACACGGAGATCATGACCGACACTGATCAGGCCAATCCCAAACAGCAGACAGGACATTGTAGACTTCAGCGCTCAACAGGGACAAAAAGAAACAAGACCACTAAAGTACCTTCACTCCCCTCTCCCTACGTAGAGGTGTCCTGGAGGGTGCAATAGGAGTCCTATTGGGAGCTGGACTAAACACACTTGGGGTTGTTGGACTTCTAAACGGCGCCTGCTTTGGTATACCTTTTAGAGGAGCTGTGATGAAAAAGAAGAACTTGTAAGAACTTTATAAATCTGCAGCCTAGACGCATTATGAATATTTACATACTACTCGTTTGAAGGTTGCATGCAGACGATTAGCACAGTTGTCTCATTTCTGGGACCCCAAATGATCAGCAGCAATCTGTCTGTGCAGTTCCCTGCAGCGCCACCATAAGACAAATTAAAGCAACCCTCCAGTTCTGGACAAACAGATAGTCAAATGGCTTCTCCGACTAACTAATGAACACTGCGCAATAGTATGAGTCAGTAGTCTAACACTTCATGCTCACACGTTGTATTAATGCATCATCAGGCAGTCCAAGAAGCAGTGTAGACATCTTTGATTGTCCAGGGCCAGAGAGTTGGTTTACCCCTCAATCAAGTTTAAAAAAAAATAAATCATTAAAAAAATTTTAAAAAAAAACCCACACACCACTCTTACTTTTCTATCGATGGAGCTGTCTGAGGGCTTTCTTTTTTGCCTTGACAAGTTGAACCTTTCATTAGTATCATATAATGCACCGAAAAGGGTTTAAAAAAAAATTGCTAAATGGAATTAAATGGAAAAAGATGCAATTCCATTTTTGGAGAAAGCGTATTTAGTATTCACGGTGTACACATTGTAGCGAAAATGATCCTTACTATACATGTCAGTACAATACCAAATTCATAGTTTTTTTTCGGCTGTACTCCTTAAAAAAAAGTAATATCTTTAGAAGAACATAGTTATTCTCTTCTGCCATCTTCGAACAGCCATGATCTAGTTGTATGAGGGCTTGTTTTTTGTGTGACATCTTGTAGTTTCAATTAGTACCTTTGGAGTTCATATGACTTTTTGATCGTTTTTCATTAAAAAAAAAAAAAAAAAAAATTCTCTTGGAGATGTGGAGACCAAAAAACAAAACATTGTGTACATTTTTTTTTTCTGATGATGTCCACATTTGTGGGATAAATAATGTGCTGCTTTGAGAGATCAGATTTATGAACATGGCGATACCAAATATGCTTTTAATTATAATTTTATTATAGATATGGGAAAAAGTCCCCCCCCCCTCTTAAATTACCTTTTTTTATTTTTTTCTAATTACTATAATAAAAAAAATAGTTTTTGTTTTTTTTAGTATTTGAGGCTCATACACCCAGATGTCATTGTTTGTATACTTTGCTGCTGCTACTACGGAGATATACCCATTTGCACAATGATTGGGGACTACAGAAAGTTCCATGCCCTTACATGGTTTCTAGAATTCACTCTGTAAAAGGTCCCTTTTATATAAGACTGCTGGGTTCCTGACAGCAGTCCCAAGGACTATCGCTCTCGGGCCCTTACACAGGAGCAACAGTTGTTCTGTGAATGGAGGTGGAGTGTATGAGCCAGAGAACGCTCCAGCCGCCCAACTCTGTTCACTGCAAACGGGTGGTCGTTCAGAGATGGACTGCCAGCTTCCACGGGCCGGGAGTAGTTTGGTTTTAATAAGAGGTAAAAAACCAAGACACTCCAGCGAGTGATTTGTTGCTCGGTGCCCTGTCGGTGACCGCTTGTACACGGAGTGACCATTGCCCAAAATCAGTTTCCAGCGATAATATCCCCGTGTAAAGGCATTTTAGACTCCTGGCACCTAAAGTATTCAGGATGGACATACAAACCATATTTGCCAGTTGTTTCTAATATTCTGATTAGAAACAACTTGCAAATATTGATCACAAGATGTATTTGTATTAATCACAAAGTATATGATCAACTTGGTTCCAAGGCCAAGCAGTAATATCGGACTCACTTGTGGTATCCAGTTTCTTAACCAGGCCCCTTCCTTTTGCGTGGAATGGCACACCAGCCGTCTTCTTAAGCTGCTGGGCGGTTTCTGTGGCTTTGAAGTTAAACAATAAGTTTCAATGAAACATTCGAGTATCATATCGCATTATGCTTTGCTGCGCATTCCCACAGAGAATCTGCAACTCCTGAATGTGGTCTGTATACAATTCTACAATACCCATGTATGGGTTTATAAAAGAGAGAAAACGCTACAAAGTGTTAAACAGTTTAAATTACTTTCACTTCCTTTGGCTTTAATACTTTACGGGGTGGTAGTATAACTGCGTGGGACAGCATTTGCATCTCAGGCACCATGGATGAGGTGTAGAGGCGGGGATGTGTTACAAAACATGGAGTATATGGTTTAAAAATTCTGTAGAGCTGAAACAGTGTCTGAAGGAAGTAGTCATTGCAGTCTGGGGCAGATTGAGAAGAAAAGTGAAAGCAAATGAGAGAACACCACCTGCAATTATTGGATGTAACTGTACCATAGCACAGTCCACAGACACATTCACACACATTATTGGTATTTAAGTTTGGTGGGTCACATGTATGTGTGTGGGGGGGGGGGGGGGGGGGGAAAGGGCAAATGCAGAGTTTTCTTGCATGTGACCATGCCAGAAATGTCCAGGAAGGGCATAACCCTTTAAGTCCTCACGTACAGTGTGTGTAATGAGTAATACTACAGTAAACAAGGACATCTGTGTGCCCATACAAGTTCTGTGGATCCATAGGAGAAATTTTTTTTTAATCTATATCTATCTATCTATCCCTCTACTCTAAAGCAAAAAAAAAAAACTGGCAAAACGAGACCCTTTGCACATAACGTGCATTAGTCAAATGAAATAGAGCCCATGAAGATGTCCTTCCAGCGTAGCATCACATACTTACACTTCTGCAAGAGCTCTGCTCGCAGCGTGGCACTTTTTGGCTTCCGTTTTAATTGGAAATGTTTGACAGGAGGAGTCAGTGGTCCAGCCAGCATGGTGAGGGCATTCTTGTTTAGGTACTGGCATTCCAGGGGCAGCATGGCGGAGGCCTCACACTCACTCACTGGCGTAGGAAACACATCAAGGTTAAAGGGGTTATACCAAGGTTACAAGTTACCCCCCCTACCCAGTGGGGGTCTCACCGCCAACACCCATGCCCATCTCAATAACGGTTCTGCATCTCCCCTCTGTTATGGCGGGGGTCACTTCTCAACCCGCAGTGACGTCAGAATGAATGGAGCGCTGGCCGAACAGGAGCAGTCGGCGCGTTATTTATTTTAATGGGGCTGATGGGAATAACCAAGGTGCATGCTTCCACAGTCCCACTGAAACAGAATGGACCAGCAGCACTCAGCTGTCTCCTCACTGCGGGAAGGGGGTGCAGTAATTTTATAGTGAGGACCACAGGGGACGCAGGACCCCCATTTGAGATCGACAGGAGTGTCAGCAGTGAGATCCCCACTGATCAACAGTTATTCCCTTATCCTGTCGTTAGGCGATAACTTTACAAAGACTGCAATGTCAAAACACATCTTGCATCCCGTAAGGCATCCTACCTTTTTCTCGGAGCTCGCCTAATATATCCTGTACATTTGGGTTTTGTTCCTCCAGGTCGAGGTTTAACGAGCCAGTGTCTGGAAAGGATTTTAAGATGTCTGCCACCATTAAAATCCAGGGGTCCGAGTCCAGCGTGGCCAGCTGAATGATTTCTGTTAATGCCATCTTCATCTGAAAGACAGAACGCATGAGAGGTGTTATTGGAGGTGTGGGGAGACTTCAAGTACTTCACCAGGGAAAAGATAGACCTACTAATCAGCCATCTACTGGGGAAGGGTTTCCGCTTTGGAAAATCCCTACTTGTTAGAAGGGTCCCTTGATAGTTAGGAGTACAAAAAGCACCCCCCCCCCCCCCCTGCTGGGACCCCCGGTGAGGAGTCGTAACCTGTGGGGAAACCTTGCAATAAATGTTCCATTTCTTTGCGGCGCCACCACAGGAAAAGAGGAGCAGACCTCCAGAGTGGGATCGGTCACACATGGCCGGATATGAATTGCAGAATCCGCGATCAGTCCGCAGGGTGATCCGCGGTAAAACATATGCATTGAGAGGCATATATTGTCGATTTTTCCGAACACTCACAGATACAAATTGCGTATTCCGCGAGCAGACAAAAAAAAAAAATAAAATACAGCAGCTCCATTTTAGCGCGGATTCCACGCGGACGGTCTCCGTTGAGGTCAATGGAGGTGTCCGACCCGCAGCATCAGTAAGCGATGGCGGGGGACATACAAACAGCAAAAGAGAAAACTTGTACTGCGCATGACTGACAGCAAACAGCCGCAATACAAGTTGGTGCCGTAAACTGGGTCACTGGACGGGCTCACAGTTGGAATCCGACCCGGTCCTGAGAGCACCTCATTTTGACTTCTCTCCTTTCTGGCCAAGTGATGAGAATGCAGAATTGGGATCACTGCTCTGTTAACTTAAAGGAGATGTCCCGAGGCAGCAAGTGGGTCTATACACTTCTGTATGGCCATAATAATGCACTTTGTAATGTACATTGTGCATTAATTATGAGCCATACAGAAGTTATAAAAAGTTTTATACTTACCTGCTCCGTTGCTGGCGTCCTCGTCTCCATGGTGCCGACTAATTTTCGCCCTCCGATGGCCAAATTAGCCGCGCTTGCGCAGTCCGGGTCTTCTCCTCTTCTCTATGGGGCTCCGTGTAGCTCCGTGTAGCTCCGCCCCGTCACGTGCCGATTCCAGCCAATCAGGAGGCTGGAATCGGCAATGGACCGCACAGAAGCCCTGCGGTCCATGAAGATAGAGGATCCCGGCGGCCATCTTCAGCAGGTGAGTATGAAGACGCCGGACCGCCGGGATGCAGGTAAGCGCTGTGCTGTTTGTTTTTTTAACCCCTGCATCGGGGTTGTCTCGCGCCGAACGGGGGGGGGGGGGGTTTAAAAAAAAAAAAACCCGTTTCGGCACGGGACATCTCCTTTAATCCTTTAGTGTATATGGAGGAAAAAAAAATAAAAAAAATTCATCCATATTAGACAACCCCTTTAAGGATGTAGCACCTTCACCAGATGACAATGAAGAGCCCCTCCAGAGAGACAGAGGAAGAAGAAAACAAAAAAAGGCCAAAATTTGGTAGAATTTATACTACAATACCAAACAAGTTTCCGGGAATTTTAGGCCATAGGTCAATTGAGATATGAGCTCCCGCACCCGTGACCCGTACTAAAATGGAGCAGGTTTCTATTTTTTTCCCGCGCCCGAAATCCACAAATCACCTAAAATACCATCCGCGGTTAGTTAATTAACCACAGATGATCAATGCTTTCCTATGGGATGCGGATTTGCCAAACATAATTATCCTGTGGACATGAGGCCGGGCGATTGTTCATTGCGTTATTCACGGCGATAACCTGGCCACGGGTAACGCAGTGAACGCTTTCCGTAGCGTTGCTATAGAAAGCACAGCCCCCTGTCCACGAGCGGAGAATCATAGCGATTCTCCGCTCGCTGGATTCAAATCATGGCATGCCGCGATTCTCCACGGTGAGCCCATCTGTCAGATAGGGTCACCGCTGAGACCGGTCAGCTTTCCCCTCCTCGTCCCCCGTGGCCGAATATCACTAGCGATATTCCGCCTCGCCCGTGGACAAGGGGCCTTACCAGGACTACTTTTTACTAGGATTCATCCTTCTGAGCAACCAGAAGGGCCTGATCTAGAGATCTTCATAGTTTACGCAATTACTGACCATTTCAAAATAGCGCATCAACCAATGAAACGGTGTTAAATTCTTTTTATTTTTGTACATCTATGAACACACATTTATTACAAATCCTAAAGTCTGAAAACATCACGATTGTGGACAAGAGTTCTCCGTCACGTTTGGCGCAATCACCTCTAATGTACACCGACACCCAAGATAGCAGTAATGTCCGATCTCAGACAAAACTGTTTCCAGGACCAGCCCCAATATCGCCTGAGAGCCGTCCCACGTGACCAGGAGCGAACTACAACGTACAGCTAACCGATCAACAGGGCTGGCACCATAACATGTGACCGCGCTCCAAAAAGGGGTTTTCAGAGAGTTCTAGTGATGGCCTACGTGAAAGAGGTTGCATTCCCTATGCCAGGCACAGCAGTGTACATTATGGACCTGGCACCACAGCCCCATTTAAGTCAGCAGGACTGAGCTGCAGTACCAGGCCCAACCACAACAAAATATACAGCGCTGTGCCTCATGAACAATGAGAAGTCAGCCATGCTTACTGAAGCACCACAGTTCTTTTCAGGTGTCCGATTATTGGGAATGCCAGGAGTCCGATCTCACCGATCTGATACTGAACCAGTATCCTAACAATAGGCCATATCAAAGACCCAGAAAACCCCTTCAGCTCCCGCCTAAAGCAAGTTCTCATACCTGTATCTGTTAGAGGTTTTTAAGCTTATTGCTCAACCTCAAGAACTAGTGGGGCTGTAAATAATCCACTAGTTAACCCCTAATGCTCCATTTAGATGGGACGAGTCATCCAAACAACGAGGCGGATATCAGTTGTTTTTTCGTGGGATGAGCTCTAGTCTTCATTTATCCAATTTTTGAGAACGTGTAATATTTTGATTGTTTTTTTTTTTTTTATTCCATTTTTTTTTCTAGAGGCAGATTAACAAAATCTGCAATTCTGTCAGATTATTTTAGATTTTCAAACGCTGTTCACCGTGAAGTATAAATAAGTTAAATTCTGCAGTCCGGTACAATTACTGGCTGTGATCAAGAAAGAAGCGTCTTTTGAAACGTGTTTGAGTGTAGGCACAGTGTTACACGTGGTACTGGTGTATCTTATCTCCACCAGAAGAATGGATGGAGGCTAAATGCACGCCCACAACTTAATTGGCTGGGCAGGAAAATGGGTGCCCATCATCTCCCCGGCTGCAACATCCCATCTCTGCTGCTGCCGACCCTGTCACTCTCACCTCACCGGGGTGCCACGTGCGCTCTCGCTGCTGGCGACCCTGTAAGTGACTTCCCTTGCCGGCTTCAGCTCTCCAGTGCGCTCTGCAAAAACCCCTCCCGGGCTGTCATTCTTCCCTCCCCCTCCCCCACATTCCATCTCCGCAGCTGTAACATCATCTCCTCTCCTGGAAGTTATCGCCTACCGACTCTGGTGGAGTGTGTCCACCGTGGAGATTCTCCTTGCTAGCCTCTCATCAGCGTTGCAATGTATTCACCACTTACAGACTTCCATCACCTCACCTGTCACTGGCCCCAGTGCTCTGCCTTCTCCCCTCTCTGCTCTGGCACAGTCGGTCAGCTGCTGTCAGTCTCCTCGCCGACCGGCCTCACATAATGGCTGCAATATGTGACCGCAGCAGGAAGAGTGAAAGCGTAATAGCCAGGAAGGGGGCAAGGGAGAGCGGCGGAGGGGTGAGAGACACAAGGCGGGAGGGAAGATGATGGACACCCACTCTCCTGTTCAGCCAATCAGGTTGTGGGCATGCATTTTGTCTCCACCCATTTTTCTGGTGGAGACAAGATACACCAGTACCATTATACGCTACCTACCATTTGTGATTTTATGGATTTTTGGAATAAAAAAAGTGTTTGTTAAAGGAAACAGCGTTTCTCCTTTGTTGTCAGTACGATTACATCCGTACCAAATACATATAGAATTTGGGTTTTTTTGCAACTTTTTCCTACTTAAATATATAATGTTTATTGCTGCATTCAAAGACCTATAACATTTTTCTTTTTTGTCATTGCATTGAAAGGGTTTTTTTGCGGTTTTTTAATGGGATGAGTTGTACTTTTTAATGATACCATTTGTTGAACCATGCGATTTTTGATCACGTTCTATTCCATTTTTTAGCCATTTTCACCATGCTTTTTGCATCTTTCCCCCCCATGACGTACACTGTGTGGGTTAAACAAAATAACTACTTTTTTTGGTCTCATTACAAACGCAGAGATACCACATGTGATTTTTTTTACATAGGAAAAAAGAAAAAAGGTAGGGGTTTGGAAGTTTTTACTTTGTTTTTGTCCCACATGGGCACTTGAATATCACCATATGTTATCATTCTTCTAATCCACTGCTATGTGTTAGAATAGTAGTAGTGCATTAGAAAGACTATGAAGCTCAGCCAAAGGCTACCATAGCCGGCAGATCCGGAGCCTATCTTCAAGCTTCCGGGTAAAACTATCAGGGAGTTCTGATGGGTAACAGAGGAGACTCCCTCCCTCGGTCAGCCTTTTACACGCCACAGTCGTACTGACTGCACCGTGTAAGGGTTAAACACCAGGAAACCATGGTTTCTTCGGTTCCTGATGTTAGAGCAAGCACCCGCTTGTCATCCGACAGCCGAGCACCTGCTTACACCGGGCTTGGGAGACCCGTGCCAGGCTTCTAATGCAGCACTATCAAAAGACGGTGCTGTAGAATAAAGCTCCTTAACGGCTGCCGTCAAGGGGTTAAAGTAGCTATACAGTCGTTTCACATGCAAGGTGTTTTTTGGAAAAATGCTGCAGCTTTGAGTCAATGACAGAAATGGATCCATCAGGAAGAAGTAGAAGTCCTCTTATATTCCCATTAAATCCACTCCTGGCTGCAATACCACACCTGGCCTCTGGACAAGAGTGGCACCATTTATAGGTAGAGAGGGGAAAGAGAGGGGGGAGAGAAATCAAGCCTCCTTTTAATCCCAGATGACAGGGAAATCTCTCCGGACAGGACAATGAAGTACAATTACATGAAGATAACCAGACGATGTTATGTATTCGGTCTCAGATTTCTGCTCCTGTCATCATGATCCGATGCAACGGGGAGTAACAATCCCCCAGAGTCCCTGAGGAGCAGCAACAGCAAACAGTTCTTCATCCTGGTCAAGTGAGGGTTGTGTCGTCAGCCATCCCCGCCTGATCCCGTGTAACCAGGCAGTCACTCATCTATGAATGGAGGCAGGCACAAACGCCGGCGCCCGCTCCGGGCACCCAACAGGTCGTCCCCTGAAAAGGTCCTTCGACTCGATGGCCTATAAATCTGCACAGTTAAAAGTTATGGCCTCCAGTTTGCTGTTACTATATAATCTACATACGTGTGGAGCAACTTTGTATGACTATATAGTGACAGTCAGTAGTACAACCACCCAGCGCATTGTTCACATGTGTACGATGAAGGGTCCGCCTACGCCGAGTCGTCATATAGAAGTTTCCTTCTCACAGTTTGCGTGCAGACAATAAATACCAGTGCAAAACCTGTTATTTTATGGTTTTGATGTCATCTTTATACCAGCCTAAGGGTCACCTTTCATAAGACGTCAAACATTTCTGTCCGGGTATTGGTAAAGATCAAACCGTTGCAGCCATTACTGCCCTTGGCATCTCCAGAACTGCAGCACAGTCCACCGGCCCGCAGTCTAGTGCTCATCGGACGCCCCTTCTCTACTTTACGGTACAGGTATGGTAAGGCCAACAGTGTTCAACATCTGCCATCCCCTCATACTGCACTGATGAGAAGAGGAGGAGCATGGAGTCCCAGGGATGTACTCATAGGTTTTTCATGCTAAAATAGGTTGACAAAAAATATTGCCTGTGTCTCTACAAACATGACCGAGCACCATGTCCTACAGCACGTAGGGTTAAAGGGGTTGTCCCGCGCCGAAACGGGTTTTTCTTTTTTTCAACCCCCCCCCCCCCCCCCCCCGTTCGGCGCGAGACAACCCCGATGCAGGGAGGTAAAGAAAGCTCACCGGAGCGCTTACCTGAATCCCCGCGCTCCGGTGACTTCTCTACTCACCGCTGAAGATGGCCTCTTCCTCCGTGGACCGCAGCTCTTCTGTGCGGTCCATTGCCGATTCCAGCCTCCTGATTGGCTGGAATCGGCACGTGACGGGGCGGAGCTACACGGAGCCCCATAGAAGACTGCAGAAGACCCGGACTGCGCAAGCGCGGCTAATTTGGCCATCGGAGGGCGAAAATTAGTCGGCACCATGGAGACGAGGACGCCAGCAACGGAACAGGTAAGTATAAAACTTTTTATAACTTCTGCATGGCTCATAATTAATGCACAATGTACATTACAAAGTGCATTATTATGGCCATGCAGAAGTGTACAGACCCACTTGCTGCCTCGGGACAACCCCTTTAAGGTTTGGTTTGAGGAGAAGAACGTCTGCCATCTTCATTGGCCGTCCCAAAGTACGGATCTCATGGAGCATCTTTGGCACAAACTAGAACGCCGTATCCATGCACACCCATCATTCCCAGTATCACTATCTGAACCTGTCGTCGAGGAACGGAAGCAAATCCCTCCACGCATCTAAGGGAATTTGGTGGAAAGCGGGCCAGGAGGGTTACTGCAGTCATTGAGGCCAAAGGTGGCCAAACACCATATTGAAAAATGGGAATAAGATAGAAGTTGATGAAATTCTATGTGTGTCCAATACTTGTGTCAGCAGTGTATGATGTACCCCAGCGCTTTTCCTATCTACTGTCTTGCACTCCTACTTCCCAATCTATATTCAATAAGCTCTACACCAAAACAGAGGTCCTCGCCAGAGAAAGGTTTGGAAACGGCTCTGTAGTGCATAGACTTCTTGCGGGAGGACACAATGATGAAAAGCTATACTAATGAAAGAGGCTACAAATCTATAGAGGATTCCAACATTTGTGAAGCCTACCGCTCATGAACACTAAAGCAGACCTTCAGTTTCCACCATGACCGGCTGGTCAACAGAAACCCAACAGACACGGTCTGGGAACCCACAGCAGGTTCATGATCAGCACTCACGGGGCAAAGAAAAAGTGTTACCGAAAGTCTACTAGCAGATAGAAACCCAGCAGCTTCCTCTCACCGCACAAACTTTGCATTTGGCACCAAACTTGTTTTTACGATATATATAGAAGTGCGATGTACCAGAAAACCAGGTGCCACCGCTGCCTGCCGCACCAGACAATGGCTTATTACAGGCAGTCTTTGGCAAGTCCAGGATCATCCTCTCAAGCCACCGACCTATTCACAAACCCAATGAGCCAGAGAGTGCAAGCAGGTGCCTCCCTCGCCCACAAAGGGGCGCCGGTGCCTCCCCTGCATCCCACTGGGCTCAAATTTTGATTTGGCCCCCTTTAAAGGAGCTGATTTAGGCCGCCTGCACATGGGAGGATTTGCTGCAGAATCCGTGGCGAGCGCCCGCTGTCAGGTTCCACAGCAAATACCGCCCATAGCGCGCTATGGAAAAATGCCTTTTCATGCACACTTGTGGAAACCAATTGCAGTTTCCGCGAGGAGACGAAAAATCGCAGCACGCTCCGTTTTTGTGCAGGCTCCGCACGGACAGTTTACACTGAAGTCAATGGAAGCCGTCTGACCTGCAGCCCGTCCACAATTAACATTGCGGACAGGTCACGGAATCTGCGTCATCGCCTAGCGACGGTGCGGGGAAGGAAAACAATTTGAAAAGAAAAATCTGTACTGCGCATGTCTGACGGCGAGCCAATGCGGACCATGCACAGAGGAAAAGACAGACAGGTACGTGCGGGCGCCGCTGCTGCCAGGGCCTTAGGAGGGGTGGGATGAGGAACATAATGGCTCTAGACATCAGAAGAGATGAGGATATTCCACCACTGCGCTACTCTAGGACATAGACCTCATTACAGGGACGGAGGGGAGAACAGGACTAGTAAACCTGCAATAGGGTCCCCCCAGCTCTACAGTGTCAATATGGTGCAGAATCAGTGCTTCCCAACCATGGATGAGGACCTTCTCTATAGGTTACAGGTTTGATCAGAGGGAGGTGTCAGCACTTGGACCCCCACCAAGCACTTATACAATGGGCATACCGAATATGCTACAGCATATCTTCAACACAGCAGCAGATTTAGGGTGGCTTTACATGGGCTGATAGTGGCCCGAGAATTTGATCAAAAGATCAGTTACAGACGACTGCCGTCAGAGTGCGCCGTCAGAGTGCGCCGTCAGAGTGCGCCGTCAGAGTGCGCCGTCAGAGTGCGCCGTCAGCAGTTTTAGGGTGCGTTCCCACTGGGCGGATTCCCGCTGGAAATCTTGCGGTTTGGCCGCAGCAAAAACCACAAGATTTCCGCCGGGAGAAGCGCCGCGGAAAAACCCACGGCGGCTTTGAAGCGGCCCGGCCGCTGGCTCTTCTGCTGCGGCCGGCGCTCCCATAGAGGAGAGCGAGGCCGCAATGGAAAGAAAAAAGAATGGACATGCTGCGGTCAGCAAAGCCGCACCGCAGCCAATGTTTCGGCTGGATTAACCGCAGTGGATTGGCCGTCCTGTGTGGACGAGATTTCTGAGAAATGTCGTCCACATGGCTGGCTAATCCTGAGATTAGCGGCCGCCCTGTGTAAACCCCCCCTTAGTCTGAAGAACTGACTGACCTCACTACATGTATGAGATGTTGGCCCTCATGGTCATCCTGTCCCCAACTGGGTCTTGGATACCTACTTACAAACTGCAGTGAATAGATGAGCTGTGCATCTGCTGCCTTTTTATACGATCCCACTGACTTTAATGTGCAATGTTGGTGCATAATATAGCTGATGATGATGGAACCTCTGAATACACAGACACAGATCTACGGTGTTATCCGCCGGCCAACACCAGCAAAAAGGGCGGAGAATACAGCTTTTATTTCCCCCCCCCAAAATACCATGTGTGAAAGAGCTCAAAAGAAGGTGGTGTTGTCGGCCCCCTGGAGCATGGGCACAATCTTTAAGCCCCCCGGCACTCCTGCAGCGTAGCTATAAAGCTGAGCAGTCCTCCGCCCCCTCGCACTGGATGCTACAATGTACACGGCGGCTCCTCGTTTACACGCTGTACGGCATGAAGCGCGTGCCACCGCTGCCGCCACATTACATGAACCTTCCGAGAACTGGCAAGGGCAAACAAATCAAGCAAACAGCAGCGGCCTGAGGGCAGATTACAACATGCCTCCCATCCATCATACATTGTCCTGGGGGGGCGTTTACACGGACGAGTAGCGGTCCACACATGGTTAAAATGAATGAATGCGAATGATATCGTTCAAACACAGGTAGACCAGAGCCGTGCGGCTCCCCTGGTGTGTAGAAGGGCCGTTCGTTACAAGACTCGTCATCTAGAAGTCAGAATGCGGACAGAGGGGACCCGGACGACAGGGACGTCACTCGTCTTTCCTAGGGAGCTGAACGGCATGGTAACACATTCACAATAGCATTAGGATCAGTCCTGCCCGGCGGCGTCACGGCCCGGAGACAGAGACTACAAGGAGAAAGGTCTGCAGTGTCAACAACGGACAGGCGGCGGGGCGGACCGCTTACATGTGCATGAAGCATCATTTTTCCGTAGCCTGCTGTGGGGGGTTATTGCTGCGAAATCCGGAGGCGGACGCCCGCACGTAGTCAGGCGCAGTGCGACATTTTTTGTTTTAATTCGCCGCTCTGTCACACAGTGTATTACGTATGAATGGCGCTACATACACAACCCATGGAGAGCAGCAGGGCCGTCCGTGCGGGATGTACGGCGAATTACGTACATCAGAGCTCTACGGGCGTCTACTAAATGCTGTACATATGGTGGCGTTTATACACAATGCGGTCAAGTGAGAGCGGGGAATGGAAAAACAAAAGCAGAAAACACCCCAAAAAAACAGGATCACTGCGCATGACCGCGGGCTGGAGATACGTCATTATGTGCGCGGGGGGAGGGGATGCCATCCGCAGCAATACACCGGTCCACAGCGCAGGACGGTGCTGCATTATCTACGCTCCTGTGCGCCCGCCATTGAGCGCTTCTGCCGAATCCCGAAGACGCATAAAAAACAAACAGACGCCGCACGCATTAAGGGCGTGTTCACATGGAGCGGAAAATTGGAACCACAACGGGTCTCCTCTCACCGCCGGATGCTGAGCGCTCGCTGCCAGCGCCAGGACCGCAGCGCACACTTACCTGGCAACCGCTACCGAGTGCTGCCATCTTCCCCCGGGGTCAGGCAGCGGCGCTCAGTAGCGGTTGTCTGGTGACGGTGCGTGCAGCGAGCGCTCGGTATCCGGCGGTGAGGAGCGCCATTATGTGCAGGCTGACCGGCAGCGGCGCCTGCCTGTGTGAGCACATCCTGCGGGATCAGGCTACACAAGGTTGGCTTGTCATCTGTCACCATGGCAACCCATAGCTCAGCACAAGCGCTCCTTCACACTGGCGTCCTCGGGCTCTCCTCGGCACGCGGCGTACTTGCGCTCGTGTGGATGACCCCCGAGGGCTGAAGGTCCATCTTCACCAGGCGCAGAGATGCTCAATTTTTTAAATTATTGGAACAATTAAAAAATATAAATTAATTATATATATATATTTTTTTAAAATGGACGCAAGAGTTAGAATCTCCATAAAGAAGCGACTTTGTGAACTTTCCTCCTCCAATCACACCACAGCAGGAGTAAAGATGGCTTCCAGCCCGGTGGACCCTGCGGGCGCTGCCCTCTCCGGCCACGGGTTAGGCTTGGGGGCTTGTTTTGTCCTGTGGAGACTTGCTGGCACTTGTAGTCCCTCCCTGTGTGCCCGCCGGGATCACTCACCTCGTCCACGGTGCGCCGCGGGAGGTGCAGCATCCCCAGCAGCAGCTTCAGCTTGACGGCGGACGACAAGTTGTGGAAACACAGGCGGACATTATCAATGACGGAGGCGGTGAGCAGGGAAGCGATGCTGGCGGGCGACCACAGCTCGTCCGCGGAGCCCAGCTTATTGTGAAGCCACAGGCCGGTGTCACTCTCCCTCATCGACGCCATCTTGAGAAAAGAAAACCATTCCGAGCAGGCATTTTATGAAGACACCTAAAAAAGGCCCCCTCTGGCGCTAAGAGACGGGATGGGAACAAGCACTCCAGTTCTCGCGATAGCCGACAACGGAGCTCCGGAGCTTCCGCGGTGACTCTACAGAGCGGAATCTGAGGCGGACAGGCCGTCTAATAAGCAGATAGTGGCCAAGGCGTAAAATACAACGAAGTAGACAGCTCAGAGGCGGCTCCATAGTGTGATGCCCGCAGTAAAGATGGCCGACGTGACCATCAAGCGCCTCCCTAAAAAGGAAATGCTATGGAAAAGGTTGCGGCAGCTCTTGGACGGGTCCTTCCTTGGACCAAAATACTTCATTTAGCGAAGCTATGGTTCTTGCATCTTCATATTACTATATCAATAAAAGTATTAGGGCACATATAGAAGGGGAATGTTCTCCATATTTTTCAATACAGTGTTGGGCCGCCTTTGGCCTCAATGGCTGCAGTAATCCTCCTAGGCCGCTTTTCACCGAATTCCAATAGATGTGTGGTCATACATGGATACGGCGTTCCAATTGACCCCAAATATCCTCGATGGAAGTTTCCAACCAGGAGCTTAGTCCACTAGGCTCATGCTTGCCTTAATTTTGCTTGTTTAGCGCACTCGTTTGGTACCCAGTCTACCTCATACTTGTTTATGTTTTTCCTATGCAGGGATCGGCATATATAAGTAATTTAATTAGGAATGCATTGATCAGTGGTGGTGATGGGAGAGCCGCTCTGAAGTCCTCAGCCTTTTCCCCCTACTGGTTTCACGCCACTATGGTACTGTCTAAACCTGACCCTAGGCCAGGACCCCACCCTGGAAGATTGGGATACTGTACCCCAATCGACAGAATGCATGACTTCTTTCATTACACCCATAATTTCTCTTTTTCTTTTGTTTCTTCCTTTCTTTCATTTTTCTTACTGCCCCACGCCTCGCCTACCCTAGCAGCATGCCCTGAGGTCCTTTGGCATTCTTCATGACTAGCCTTTCGTTCTGTAGTTATAATGCCAGAGGTCTAAATAACCCTGCGAAAAGGGACCAGATCCTGGCTTATATGCATAGAAAGCGCATCCTGATTGCACTCTTTCAGGAAACGCATTGTAAACACGATCACCTCCCCAAAGGCTCCAACAAATACTTCACCAAATGGTATCATAGTGTCCATCCTGAAAAAAATAGCTGCGGCGTGTCTGTAGCTATTCACAGGAGCCTTCCTCACAACTAAGTAGCATCAAGAGTAGACCCCGAGGGCAGATACTTTTTCCTTGAGATCGCCGCAGTCTATGGTATCTTGGTGGCTGGGGACTCTGAGGTGAGGTTTAGGGGACATTGGGAAAGAGAACTTGACCGTCCCTTGTCAGACAAGGAGTGGATTAAAGCCCTTACCCTAGGGGTACCTCCGGCGAATCACACCCTCTGAATCATTGCGATTCTCCGCTCGCGGCGGGCAATTTCCAGCATGCTGCGAATTGCCCCGATTCTCCGCGGTCAGCCTATCTATCAGATAAGGCTGACCAGCAGAGATTCGTCAGCGGCTGCTGCTCCCGGGCGGCGGAGATCCGCCGCGGGATACTGCAACGCCCATGGACGGGGGGCCAAACTCACAAAATGTTGGTCACGGTAAACATCACAAGTTAAATTACAAGCTCTTAGCAAGGTGGTATCGTACACCTGTTTGCTTGGCTAGAATGTACCCGGGATGTTCTGACAGGTGCTGGAGGTGTTTGGAGGCGGTGGGCACGTTCACACACATCTGGTGATCCTGCCCAGGTATTGCTGACAAAGACCTAATTGCAGGTTGAAATGTTGCTGCATTTTTTCTGTGTTATAGGAGAATAAAGTTCAATGGTAATTTTTGCACCGATTGATGCTACCACTCTACCTTCTTCCATCTGACGTTTTGGACATGGTCCTTGTCATTGTGCCCTTGTCATGGCTAGTAAAAGGGACATACTTAGGTTCTTTCTTCTGGCCATGTGGACAGTGATATCCCGACTTTGGAAATCCCGAGCCTCGCCAACTCGACTCAGTTGGGCGACAGCCCTAGATTGAATCAGCTACATAGAGGGACTCAGAGCTAAGGATGATGATAAATGGCTGGCATTCTATGCAACATGGGAGAGCTGAATGACGTTTCGCATGTCCTCAGCGTTTGAACGGTGGCTTGTAGATGGAGTTTTGCCAACTTAGAAGAGTAACAGAGTTTGTGGTGCTCGGGTCGGCTTGCGGTGCTTGTTTCGTGTTTCTTTGTTTCCTTTTCTCCCTCTTCTCTGTCTTCTTCTTCGTTCCTCCTTTTCTTTCCTGCTTTACCCCCCACTCCCTCCCACTTCACTAGGGGGCTTATGCATACCTCCCAACCCCCCTTTAACCTCTCTTTTTCCTTGTCCCTCTTTTCATAAAATGATCTCACCATGGAGATCTCCCCCCATGAAGATCAAAATTTGCACTAATTCATATAGGTTAATAACTAGAGATGAGCGAGCGTACTCGGCCACACCCCTTTTTCGCCCGAGTACCGCGATTTTCGAGTACTTCCGTACTCGGGCGAAAAGATTCGGGGGGCGCCGTGGGTGAGTGGGGGGTTGCAGCGGGGAGTGGGGGGGGAGAGGGAGAGAGACAGGGCTCCCCGCTGCTACCCCGCACGCCGCCACGCCCCCCGAATCTTTTCACCCGAGTACTGAAGTACTCAAAAATCGCGGTGCTTGATCAAGTAATTACTCGAAACGAGTACGTTCGCTCATCTCTATTAATAACGTATAGCAATTCGTTCACTTCTGTTTTCTCTGCCGCTCATAGAGCTTTTTTAGTTAGTTAAGCATTAACTAAACATGACATAGAGACTGTAGTAAAGAATTCTATTTAGAGTTCAGTTTATTACTGCAGATGGTTATCTTGTATTGGCATTGGATTTTCTTTTTATTTACTACAGTTATCTAATTTTGAGGCTCATGTCAGCCAACCTGTATGTATGTGAAGTTGAAAGTTTCTAATAAAAACATATTGACCATTAAAAGGCTAATGAGATCAGATGTGTTCTGTCACAGAATTGCACAGCGTATTGCGCATGCTCATGGCACACATCCCATGGACTTCTATAGGGGCCTTTGCTGCGCAATACGCATTAAGATAGAGCAGGACCTAACAGTTTTATTACACACACACACAAAGTAATGTACAGCTTTTGTGGGGGTGCTGCCAATCTCCCTAGTCCGGCTTCACATGTTTCTGCAGAAAAAATGTTGCTTTTTTTGCACGTGCATCGGCGCATTTTACTGTACTTCTTGTGTGCCCAAGCCATGTGCATTTACAAGTGCCCAAAAAAAAGCATCAATGCTCCCTGCTATTGAAATGGCGAAATGACAGTGCAGGAAATCCAAACATGGAAAAAAAACAACTATATAGCTCATGACCGACGGTGAGCCGCCGCGGACATACACAATACAAGTAAATAAGGTACGCAGAGTCGCCAGCCTTCTGCATACGGAATCCGTTCATCCCCTGTGTGCCCGGCCGTAGGCTGACATTTTTAAGTGGGCAGATAATTTGTTGTGACGTCAGCGCCATACAGCAGAGTTCTGAGAGAAGCTATCAGGCAGAAACTGAAGTTTGTAGTGTTGTAGTAGAGCCACGTTGCGACGATTTACTAAACTCCACAGGTTTATAGCATTGACCGTTTCTCAGCATATAATTATGTACAATATTCGCCAACTGTACAATGGCAGTAAGGTAGCCGGAGTGATCGAGGGAGGTGTTAGAGGTTAGCGGTTTACGTAAAATAGACCCTGCTGCATCCTAAATAAGGAATAAATGGCCTTCAGTCAATAGGAGGCTTCTGTGGCTGTGGATCCTATGGCGCCGGCCTCTGTGTACTCCCTCCTGAACGGATTGAGGCACTAGATGCTGTGCTGACTCCCTCATCCAGAGGACCGGGCCAGGCTTAAGACTCTATTGGTTACAGGCTTGCTTGTGACTCCAGCGGGAAGAAGGGCCTCTCCGGACCCCTTCCTCAAGACCACTCACCTGTACCAGACCTTCTCCACGCTCCGCTCTTTGTTCTGCTCCCTCTCCCTGGCTTTACCTCCTACATCTCTCTTTCTCTCTCTCTCTCTCTCTCTCTCTCTCTCTCTCTCACTGCGCATGTCTGCTCCTTTTGCTTTCCCTAGAAAACTCTCTAATTGCTCCACACTTTCTGTGCGGAACCATTTCTTCTCTTCCTGACCAATCATGAGCTCCATCTCTCTGTGACACCACTGTCTATCAGCCAATCCCAAAAACCTTCTTGTAGGGCAGACTGGCCAGTGAGAAATGGGTCTGCCAGCAACCAATAGCAAGGGTGTATTGTGCCCTGTTGCTATTCATATCTCTCTTCACCTAATGGACACTACGTTTAACCCATTGAGAGACGTAGGCGAATACTCGAACCACTTCACCAGAGTGACAGCTTTGTGTACTACCCTTCTGGGTCACCACAGATGTGAATGGAGCCTAAGAGAAATGCATGCACCATCCATTTCTATGAAGTCCAGGTGACTGCGACTAAATGATGGCTCCATAGCTGCTAAAAGTAGCTGTTACTTTCAATTCGTAAAAAATGAACAAGAAGCGATCAGAGGAAGAAAACAGCCCAAAGAATTATGGGGACAGCAGATTTTTCCGTAGCAGAGGCATGCTGTAGCAGAACATATTGCGTAAAACTGCTCTAGTGAACAGTCTCACACTAATTACATCCAACATGTTCTCTTGTTTTCTAAATGACGCATCCTTCAGAACTGTTCGTGATGATACAACTCATTTGCGAAGCACTTGACGACGAGAGCGAGCACGGTACTCCACAATCAATGCACTCGTTATCCTGCAGTGTAAGAGGAGCTCTGATTAAATCCCTCAATTATGAGGCACTCTCAGCAAGTTTACACATCTGTATAATGTCATCCTATGACTCGTTAATATTCACAGTAATGCTAATTAAATAATCGATCACATTAGAATACATTATAACGATCTCACTAGTAAGAGATGTCATACTGCATGTCCCACAGGGCTGAGGTGGAGCTCTGATATAACGTGCGGTCCACCGTGTAGTGGCAAACTTTAAACAGCTTACGCTCACACTATATAATCCTTTTTATATTAGTCTGCAGAACCTTTAATACTATATACAGAACAAGTGTTTCTACATTTTTAGGTCAAAAGCACATGGACATATGCAGAACTATGCAGTTGCGCATGGATCAGGTTTTTGGTATTTTTCGGGCCATTCAAATTCCGAGCCATAGCGTGAGAGTTAAAAAACAAAAACAGTCGAAAGATAGGTCCTGCCCTATCTTTCCCTCGCGTAGTATTAATGGGCGAGATTACCGCTAATGAAAACAAAACCATTGAGATCAATGGTTTTGTTTCGTCCCGTTAACAGGACTAAATCCCGCCCATCTGAAGAAGCCCTCAACTAGGTGGAAATTTTTTTCCCGCAGACTCCTTCTTATGCCAATTCGAGTCCACTGATCTCACCACCAAAATCATTCATCTTCATCCACACTGCTTGTATAATTCTGATATACAATATAAGTATACACCGATGTGTCAAAAGTCATGGGACAGGAACTAATACCATGTAGGATCCTCTCTAGCCCCAGGACGTACAGTAACTCAATGTGGCATCCATTCCACAAGGGGATGGGAAATGGCTGGAGAAATGTTAAGCCATGCTCTGTGTTATCGGTAGGTGCAGGATCTCGGGTGTGAATGAACCTCTCCACCTCATCCCATAAAGGCTTGATTAGGCTCATGTCAGGTGATTGTGCAGGCCACACCATTTGTAGGAACTCTCCCGAATATTCTGGACAACTCGAGCCTGATGCCACAATGCATTATCCTGCTTGCATATTCCATCATTGTGGGGATACATGAAGTCTGGAGCATACCAACTCCCCTGATCAAGTCCCCCGCCCCATAATACGCCTATCATCAAAATTTCTCGCCCCTGTACTTCCTGCACTTCCCACAGCCCGTATCACCTGCCCTGTACCCTATGTATCACCCCCTTTTGTTTCCAAAATGTTTTGGATACCAATTTTAGCCCTTTGTACTGTTTGAGCTCCCCTGTGCGTCAAAAGCGCTGCGGAATAAGGTGGCACTATAAAAATAAATAATATTATTAGATTTATTTATTATTAAGTCTATTAACCCCTTAGTAATCAAGCCTGTTTGCGCCTTAAAGACCAGGCCAAATTTTAGAAATCGGACATGTGTCTTTTTAACATAGAATAACTCTGTAAAGGTTTTGCACATCCAAGTGATTCTGACATTGTTTTTTCGTCACATGTTGTACTTCATTTAGGTCCAGCAAGAAATGATATGTTGGAGCAGCAAAACGGGGTGCCCAAATACCTTAATGTATAGAGTTAAAAGAATTCCATCTTTATTGAAGCCACGCCAAGTCCTTGACAAAGGCTGTGGCGGCAGCCAAAACGTTGGCATCAAGCCCTGGCGTGGCTTCAATACAGATGGAATTCTTTTAACTCTACACATTAAGGCAGTGTTCCCCAACTCCAGTCCTCAGGGACCGCCAACAGGTCATGTTTTCAGGATTTCCTCAGTATTGCACAGGTGATGTAATTATTGTCGGTGCCTCAGACATTACCACAGGTGTTCTTACTATAGGATATCCTGAAAACATGACCTGTTGGTGGTTCCTGAGGACTGGAGTTGGGGACCCCTGCATTAAGGTATTTGGGCACCCTGTTTTGTGGCTCCAACATAACATTTCTTGCTGGACTTTATAGGAGTCACGGATCCAGACTCCCACCGTGAGCTGGCAATACACACCAAAAGGAGCCTCCCTTACGTGATAAAGTACGCACAAGTGCTGTTGCGTTTGCGTTATTTGGTACTTCATTTAGGTGGTAAAAATAGTCCGATAGAATTTGTGTATATTTATTAAAAGCACCAAAATTGGGAACATTTTGAAAACATTGTTATTTTTTCACATTTTCAACTGCTATATCAAATATGTGTTTACTTTATTCTGGATGCACATTTGAAAAACTTTAGTTTTTTTTAACCATTTAGGAGACATTAATTATCAGCATTTTGAGGAGCACTTTGTTTTCTTACTCCAAGCCAAGATTGCAAAGGTTCATAGGTGTCAGAATGATAGATAGATACCCCTACAAATGATCCCATTTTAAAAACTACACCCCTTAATGTATTTACTGAGGGGTGTCATGAGCACTTTGACCCCATAGTCTTTTTTCAGGAGTTAATGCAATTTAAAAAAAAATAAAAATTTCATATTTTTGCAAATATGTCATTTTAAAGGCAGGTTTCTTTTTATAGTGCATATGAAAATGAGGCTTTTACTACCCAAAATGCATCCCCCTGTTTCTCCTGTGTTCAGAAACATACCCATTGTGGCCCTGATCTTCTGTCCGTATGTACAACGGGGACCAAACCGAAAGGAGCAGCCATTGGCTTTCAGAACAGACATTTTGCATGATGGTGTTTCAGGCCCCATTGCCCACTTGTAGAGCCCTTGAGCAGCTAAAACGACAGAGGACCCCCACAAATGACCCCATTTTGAAAACTAGACTCCTTAGCAAATTCCTCTAGGGGTGTACTGCATATTTTAACCCCACAGTTTTTGAATTACGTAATTCCCACGCGCTAATGTGTGCAGAATTGTGTAATCCAGTGCATTTGCTTGATCCGCGAATTACCACGGGGCAAACACATGCGGAATCCGCAATTTCTGTCTGGTCATGCGAGACTGGCCTAATGGTAGATCGCTACCTTTTTATCATGTGACCGGGGACCACTCAACAAGGCCACTGGTCACTGATCCAGGCTCTCGGCAACCTTTGCTAGCCAGAAAATTTTTAATTTCCCAGGCCCTCCCCAGCTTCTGCGCTTACATCCGCCATTTTAGTGAAGGGCACATGCGCTGAACCTGGAGAAAGGTCCGCAGATAAAGATTCCTTTGGGGGACATTGGCGGAGGCCTTAGGTAAGTAATTTCACATCCCCTCGCGGATCAGATACGTGACTGGAGGTAAAACTTTAACTTTTTTTTAAACTCTTACATGATTACCGTTATTCATTGGATAACGGTGATCATGTGACCAGGGACCTATACGGTCGTGTATGTGCTATTTTTCCTGCTGCAATTTTTTTTTTAATGAGGCCAAAAATTGTTCTTTTGAATGAATACATTGAAATTCAATGGTTCGGATGGTGTGATTTTTTAATTATTTTTTTTTTTTTCACACGACTAAATACCTGCGTAAATACAGTCATGTGAATAAGCCCCAAAGGTACGCTTATACCTGCCAATTGGTCCAGTGTCGTGATGTTAATAAAGGTGCTCTGGTGGGTCCTCTGCTCCCATATCCCATGGAAGATATAGAAGGGTGCACTGACCCGCAGGATATGTGTGTGGAGATTTCTGCACTGATTGTGGATGTGACTTCTGCCAGAGTTGCTTGTCCGTTCACACGCACAATTCTAGTCATACACCGCAGGGTGTGATCTTTACACACTCGCGAAGGGGCTGCTCTGTCTACTTTGGGTCATAATGACTTCAATGACGTATTCCCGGTACACGCGTGACACTGTGGATTCAGGAATGTTAAATGCCTGCACAACTTCGGAAATGCAATGTCCCATCTGTCTGGCACTCCTCTTTCGCTCCAATAATTCACATCGCCTTGCCCTGAGCATGCTGGCCGGTGTTCAACCTCGTTTGCAAGATAACATCTCACAACTTATACAGGTGTGGATGTTCCCAAACCATCACCTGAGGTAATACTACTTCATAATCCATTTACATACTGCTATCCCATGACTTTTGGCATGTCAGTGTAGAACTGCTCTATAGCTCCAAAGTAACAGTATAAATCATTTTTCCTTAGAGAATGTACTACTGCAATACAGTGCCTATATAATAGCGCCATGCAGTTTCCAAATGATAGTGTTATGTACTGGCCAAATAATACTATGATAGTGTCCAAATACTTCAACATATAGTGCCCACATAACACTGCTATTCAATGGACAAATACCACTGCTATATAGTACCCAATAATGCCGCCATATAGTGTCCCAATAATACTGCCATACAACATCCAAATACTAACTAGCAAAGAGCAACCAAATTCTACTGTTGTACTATCCCCAGCTATTACCGCCATGCAGTGCCAGATTAGAAACACTTAGCACCCATATAGTGAAGATAGAAGGAGCCATCTCAGGAACCAGAGTGCTATGCTGAATAGGAGCGATCTACAACTCACTGCGCCTTCTGGGACAGCTTGGATGAATTCTTTCTGTGGTAGCAATTTGGTATATTTTTGCTATATTAATCATATTAAGGGCCTTTTTAGATGGGCTGATTCCCAGCCTTTTTTTTTAATAAGCACTGATCAGAGGGAATGGCGCTTGTTCACTTGGCCTTTTACACAGGCTGATTCAGATTGTACGGGGGATGAATAATCCTACATATGATAGTTCGTCCCCCCGTAGATTATCATTGCTGTTGGCAAGCTCATTCCCAGTTCACATGGGTAGATGTGCTGCAGAGAGTCTATGGAGCCGGCCGGCAAAGGGAGAGGGTGGGAGTGTAACAGTGCCGAAAACTGCTAAACAATGACAGATGTCCCCCACCGTCAAAAAAAGGGAGGGTGAGGGATTTTAGCAGCGGGGAACGCTAGAACAATGAAGGGAATCCCTGTGAGGATTCCCTTCATTGTTCTGGTGCAGTGTCCGAGGAGCAGGCCCTCAGCCAAGGAGACAGTGGGGTAAAGAAATACCTTGTCATGGGGCTCTACTTCCCTAGGGGTAGCTCGGGACCCGACCCCGTTACTGCTGGGGGAGTTCACGAAATGGCAACCGTGGTTACCTGTAGTCCAGTTTGTCACACGTGACACCAACGTTCCGTCCTCTATGGTGGATCTCTCTGAGATAAATCCAGAGAAATAAAGTACTCCACGCACAGAGTCTACTTTTCTGAACAGGAACCGGGAACCTTTGGTTCTGCCCGTTTACTTGACTCTTTCCAAGGCAAACCGCAATACAACAGTCTTAAGAAGAAAAACACAATCCAGAATTTGTGCTGGATTAGGGAGGATTCCTGGGGCAATACTAAACCTCAGTCCAAGTTATCTGTCGGTTCTCTCTTTCTCCTGGTAAAGGCCCATTTAGACCCAACGATTCTCGCTCAAAGCAGTCTATTTAGCGAGAATCGTCGGGTCTAACTGTACAGACATTGTGGAGTTTTCGTTAACGAGTCATTCATTGTTATCTTTCAGCAAGCTCCTTTCAGTGCCTGCGGGACCCTCTGAGGACTTAAATCCAACTGATGTGGAGCCTGCCCTCTATGCTATTGTTGTGCCCAGCTGGGATCAGAGAGTGCGAGAGGGGGCTTTAAAAGCGATCCTCCAGAGGAGCTCCAATTTTGGCTGAAATGCTGCAAGAGACCTTTAGTGAGAAAGGGTCCACCCCGACTGCTGTGGAAGAGGCAGAGAGGAAGGGAGAGTTGATTGAGCCTGCCCCGGAGGAAACGGAGAAAACTCAACCCATCACAAAGGCTCAGAATGTACATACTTTTGTTTCCTTTGAGTGAGCTTCAATGTTTGCTTATCCTCCTTGGATTTTGTCACACAGGGACAATTGTGAAGCCCGTCAGGCCATTCCGGTACTCCTACGGCCTTTCATCAATGAATATGGCGACCAAAATTTTGCATTTGTGTTCTGCGATGTAAGGACTAAGGAGGAAAGAGAGGAAGAGACTGCGGAGGACCAGGAAGTAAGGGGTCTGTAGAGTCCCGAGCCGTCGTAAGGTTCCTCCATTGCGATTAGGTCTTGGGGGAGTGGTGCAACACCCACCGGTTTCTCAACAGACTCTGATGCAGAGAAACCCACGTTTTCGTTGAGGACTAAAAGGGTGGAATAGGTTTAAGAAGATCAGAAAAGGATATTTGGACCCTGTGTTTTTTGTGTGTTTACCGTTGTACTGCTTATTTAGCAGGTACTCTGGCCCTTTCTTTTGCTTTGTGTTTTTTTTTTATATATTTCAAGTGTGCCTTGTGATAATGTGGGACTCAAAAGCTAAAATTTTCTTTTTTGTGAAAAAATGTTTTGTTGCCAAATAGGTATGCCGTATTGTGCATAATCCAGTTAAAGTTATGTAATAATACCTGTCGCGGTATAAATACTTGAGTGTGACACGTGTTTGGTGTTTACGGCAAAAGAGAAAAATGTGTTTGAAAAGAGTCATTTGTAACGTTTAGAAGCTATTGCGCAGGAGTTGAGTTTGAAAGGAGTGTTATAGTCTAAGCCGGAGATGTGCGTGTGGAGCAGAAGTAAATTTGAAAGTGAGACTGTTGTTTAATAAAAAAAAAACTCAATGTCTTTAGAGCACACGCCCCTCCCCATTTCTGTCCTAAAAAAGAAAAAAAAGGAAGAGCGAAGTTCATACTACTTGCACCTGTATTAGTCCTAACCAGACACCTTTCTCTGTCTTAATTTTGGCAACAGTGTACAATTGGGTTTCAGGCTTTGGGGAGAAGAATAATGTATGGGCCCCATAGTTTATGCTGAAGTATCTCAAGTTCCGCTACAATAAAAAAAATTGACTGTCATAAAATAAAGTCTAACACTGGAAGTGCCATTCTGGAAGAACCTGGAATGGGTTTAATGCTCTGCTGAGTAAATCAAAAGGGAGTGTAGAGTTGTGGTTCTGCCATGTTCTCACCCGTCTGGGTTAGTGTTTCGCTAAAGGGTACAACCTGTTTTTCACTGGAGTTAGTATAGACTCTCTTTACTGAGTAGTTGTAATCCTGGGGCAGGAGGTTAGTGCTCTGGGGGACTTCCATCTCAGCCACAGTTCTCTATTTTTAGAGAGCACCGGGGTCAGCTTCCTTCAAGTAGGGGGAAGCTGTAGTGGCCCGAAGATGTAGTGTTGACATATGCTGTTATGAGTGAATCCTATGTGTGTGTGTGCCCCTTTAACTACATGAATGACATGGTTGTAAGTCTTGGGTGTTAAGGGGTCGGGGCTTAGGAAAAAGGGAGTTGAGTTGAGAGAATATAGTTGGAGAAGGTGGATGTCCCAGAGTGAGGCTGAGGCATAGAGTAATGGTTCTCCTACTACCACAAAAAGAAAGAAAGTGATTTAAAGGAGCCTGAGAGAGAAGGGAAGCTTGAGTGAATGCTTTCACTGCGTCAGGAGTGCAAACCCCACGGACGATCTATCAGATAACTGGGACTGAGGACGTCTGGAGTGCAGAGGGAAAAGGGTCTCCTAGTAAGCGTGTGAAACCAAAGGTGCAAAAAAGGAATGAACTCTTGGAAAGAAAATGTTATACCTGAAAAGTGTGAGTAAAGTACAGCTGAGAAAATAGAACCCACTGATTTCACTCACATGCACATATTTGGCGTGCGTAATTCAGTTGCGCAAAAAAATAAATTGCTTGCTGTACTTTACTGCACATTTGTGCAGGGAGAGAGAACATTTTGAACTCATGAAACTATTAGGCATTTCAATGGCAGAAGGCAACAGTACGTGTTTTTTTTTTTGCGCACGAAATTGCACACGAATTCCTGTGCAAAAAGTAAAGTGAAATACGCCCAAGCAAATATGCAACGCCCATTTCGAAAAAAACAAATCTGGCTTTAGGGTAGCTTCACACAACCGTTTGCGCAAATATGTTCACCGTTGCGTAGCGTGTTTGCACATAAATGAGGTCTGGAAAGGGCTAGAATCAGGGATTGGTGCACGTGTCTGTATATTACTGTCATTTTGCGTGGAATTGAATGGCTATCAAAGCCTAATAAGGGACAGCGGTCTACTTTTCCTGTATTTTGCGCAGTGTCACATCCTTCCCCTTGCGTATTTGTGCAACTCCCATAGATTTCTATAGGACTTTGGCTGCACAAAACACAGAAAGGTAGAGCAGGTCCTACTTTTTTGCACACACATGAAATGCGTGCGCAAAACGCGCTTATGAGATTGAACCGATTGAAATCAATGCCCTATCTGTGTTTTGCGTTTTTTTTCCTTCTTGCCCCCGAAATGATTCTCTATGGAACCTCCAATTGCATCGCAACACACGAACGTGCGATGTTCTTGCGATACGTCTTTAACGTTAGAAGCTCCTATTGTCAGCTATTGCGCAAGAGAATCGGAAACGACAGCGATGCAATGCAAGCTTATTTTCCAGGAAAAAGCATCGCTGAGCACATATCCGATGTTGCCGTGATCTTCCCACAGCAATATCCCACTCGCCAGTGTGAAGGAGCCCTAAGGGTATGATCACATGTGGCGATGGCTGCATGCAACCTAAGACCGCTTCCACGTATGGTGCCTGTGGTTTTCAAATTATTAATTTTCGCTGTTTGTATCTCATTCGTGGCGCTGCGATCGCAGCTGGTCGCCATTAGCCTGGATTTGTAAAAGTATTGAATTATTCATCCCAACTAGATTCCAATGTCAGCCGTAATTCAATGTTCTGTGCTAGAAATAATGTAATGTGATAAGTGATGAAACCATCAGTACAAAGATGGCGGCCGCATCGCAGTCAGCGAGCGCCATCACACAGACAGTTATTAAATGGCCTCTTCTACTATTATTTGCTATCATAAATTACCCCAGCAGATGGGACATTTAACTACGGCTCTTGTTTAATAGGAGCTGCTGCATCAGGAAGATCAATATCCAGTTACTTAGCAGCTTGAGATTTGCTGAACTTGCATTTTGCTTTTAATGGTGCAAGCTCCATACAATCTCCAGGCTGGATCTCAAGGAAAGTTCAAGACGTGTTGTGGACAAATTGTACATGGTCATGTCTCCACCAATGACTGTACTATCAGTATTGATTGGTAGGATGTCGCCAACGTCTGTAGAGCTGCACGGAGTGTAGTGTACAAGCTGAGCCCATGCTACTGGCAATAGAGAAAAAACGTAAATGGATCCAAAGAGAAGGACCCAGGGGGGAGATTTGAGCCTCCTCATTCGATGGACCCTAAATACAATGGAGTCACATGTCAATGGGACCATGCAATTTTTTTCTTTATTCAGACCAGCGATCCCCCTCCATACGTACCACAAACCTGAAGGACCTAACTGTACGCCCTGAACGTAAACCCCTTAAGGACGCGGCCCTTTTTTTTTCTTCTCATTTTCATTTTTTCCTCCTCCCTTTTAAAAAATCATAACCCTTTTATTTATCAATCGACGTTGCTATCTGAGGGCTTGTTTTTTGTGGCAATTCCACTATCTTTGGGTGCGTCTTGTTTCTATGGCATACACACTGCAACAAAAATGACCCGATCACTGTATTCTGCGGGTCAGTCCGATTACTACAATGCAAAATGTATATAATTTTTTTTTTAGGGCTGCATTACTTTAATTTTTTTTTAATTATTTTCTGCCGCCATAACTTTTTTATTTTTTCATCGACATAGTTGTGCGAGGGTTTGTTTTTTGTGGGACGTCCTGTAGTTTCTATTTATTCATTTCTGGAGTACATATAAATTTTCGTTCACTTTTTATTACATTTTTTTCTGGGAGACAGGGTGACCTCGTAGGCAGCGACTGAGACCTCCACAATCAACAGACATGTCCACCAAATATGGAGGAAAGTGTCGCTGTTGTGTGGCTGCGTATGGCACTGCGCATGCCCGCGTATCACACACACATGGACATGCGCAGTGTGACTTTTGTAGCTAGTTATCCCCTTATCCGAAAAACTGAAATACCACTTTAAAGGGAACCTGTTGCCTGCCTAAAGTCCATAAAGTAATTTATGGTGCTGTTAGGCGAGATCACAAGGAGTCAGGTGATGTATTTTTTTATACTCATCACTGAGGGGGGACATAAAAGTCTGTCGCCGGCAGTGTGTCAGAGGTGTTGTAAAATGCAGCTGCTGTTTGTGCTGTGCTGTGATAATCCTCTGGTATCTTGGAGATGATACTTTATGCTGCACTGTAGTAGTTGTTTGGCGCTGTTGGGGTGATATTTTGTGCTGCACTATGGTATTTGGTGCTGTTGGGGTGATATTTTGTGCTGCACTAAGGTATTGACATGAGGCAGACATATAACATTATGGAGGGTCCACTATCGACTTTGGCACAGGCACAGCTCCTATTGAATTTAATGCAGTACCAAGGTCGGCCACTACAATGCAGACAGCACTCTCTGCTTCCAACACTATTTGCCGATCAGGCGGCCGATCTCCACTCATCAACTACTGATGACATATCCTGTGGATGAGTCATCAATAGCAGACGTTCTGTACAAGACCTTCAAGTTACTGAGGTTGGAGAGTCTTGTACATGAGTCCCATTGGAATTGCACCCATGAATGAGAGTCTTCAACATTAGATTGCTCTGTCCTGCATTGCTCACACTGCATGCAGTTCTACTCTTGACTGACAGACCCCATTGTAAATCAATGGGGTTCGTTGATCACTGTTGGTATCTGCCACTGTTATGACACTTTACTACGGCTTCAATTACAAGCACAAGCCATAATGCGGATGTGAACAGAGCCTAAGAGTCCTTTTATATGAGCCAAATGTTACCATGCAGGGCGGCGCTGGGTCCCGCGGCCGGCGCGCGCCGCTTCGAGCTCGGCTTCGGCGTCCCGGAGCTGTGCTGTCAGGGATCTCCCGGCGGCGTGGAGCAGCCAGCGTGCTGCGGCGTGGGCGTGTCCGCCCGTAGGGCGCCGCCCGCTCTCATCCACCTCCCTTATGCAACAGTGGGAGAGTCGGCTCCTCCCACTCTCCGCCCCGGGCGGAGGCTTTTAGTTAAAAGGCTGGCAGTGACCTGAACTCACTGCCAGTTATTGGTTCTGCTAGCCTCTAGTCAGGTCTATTCTAGTCTGTCCTAGTTGCTTGTCAGTATCCTTCCGTTTGCCTGTGAGCTACACCTCCAGCCTGTATTCACCTAGTAGTTTTGTTGGTCTGTTACATCTGCCTCTTCTGTCGGCACTCTGTCCCCTGTTAGTAGTTCCATCCAGGTAGTCGCCAGGTCCCTAGCCAGCGCAGGGACTGCCGCCCAGTTGTCCGCCTGGGGTTAGCCAGGGCCGAGGCAAGTAGGCAGGGACAGTGGGGTGCAGGAGATCAGGGCACCCCAACTGGCGCTCGGGGGGCAGAGTGCCGTAACATAATAACTGGCCCTTTAAAACCGTTTTTGTCATGGAGGCGATCAGTTCCCTCACGAACCAGCTGCAGGCCCTGGTGCCTGTGATCCAGGATTTATCCGCCCGCATGGTGGCCCAGGAGCAGCGGGGGGTGTCGCAGGGGTCGGACGCCTCAACCAGCCCCGAACCCAAGTGCCCTCTTCCCGAGGTGTTTTCTGGGGAGAGGAACAAGTTTTTTGTTTTCCGACAGGCGTGTCGCCTGTTTTTTCGCATGCGTCCCCGTTCTTCCGGGTCGGAGGCTCAGAGGGTCGGGCTGATAATGTCCCTGCTGCGGGGCTCGGCACAGACATGGGCTTTCTCCATCCCCGAGGGTTCCTCCTGCCTGCAGTCCGTGGACTCCTTTTTTCAGGAACTCGGGGGTATCTTCGACGAACCGGACCGAGCGGGGTTGGCGGTTTCACGGTTGTTGGCGCTGCGGCAGGGGTTGTCGTGTGTGGAGGATTATTGCTCCAACTTCAGACGCTATGCGGGGGATACGACATGGAACGATAGCGCGCTGAAGGACGTTTTTCTGCAGAGCCTCTCGGACGCAGTTAAAGACCTGTTAATTTCCCATCCCGTTCCCGGGTCCTTAAGGGAGGCTATGGAGCTAGCGGTGAGAGCAGATAGGAGGCTCAGGTCTAGGGAGCAGGACAGGCAGACCCGTAGAGTCAGGGAGGTCAGTGGCCCTGGTCCCTCCTCCTCCTTACCAGTCTCTGCGCCCGAGCCGATGGAGGTGGACCCGCTGGACCCCAAAGAGCGACGCCGGATCCGTTTGTTGCATCGTCTCTGCCTCTACTGCGGGAAAGCTGGACATCGGGTGATAACCTGCCCACTGAGGTCTCAACGCCCGCAGCCGGAACCGGCGGAAAACTCCGAGTCCTAGGCGATTGCAGGGAGGATCGCCTAGGACTTCAGGTACTTCCTAAACTTTTGGTACCGTGTCATGTTAGATTCGGGGATTTTTCCCGATCAGGGCGGGCGTTTATTGATTCCGGAGCAGCCGCTAACTTGATAAGTCTGGGTTTTGTCCGTTCTCTGATGGCGGAATTTGTGGCGTTGAAGACGCCAATTCATTTTACCAGCATTGATGCTACCCCTCTCTCTACAGGCTTGGTACGATGGAGGACCCCAAGATTACAGTTCACGGTGGGGGTCCTCCACTCGGAAGAACTGTCTTTCTTGGTTATGGAAAAAATGTCGGTTGATGTGGTGCTTGGTATGCCCTGGTTGGCACTGCACAACCCCCAATTTGATTGGTCCACCCGGGAATTGACTCATTGGGGGTCATCGTGTCACAATCACCTGTCTACCATAGCTGTGTGCTCCGCAGATACGGTGCTCATTCCGGAGTATTTGTCAGACTTTCAGGATGTATTCTCCAAACGACTGTCTAAGGCTCTGCCCCCTCATAGGGAGTGGGACTGTGGTATCGACCTGATTCCCGACGGTCCCATCCCTAAGGGAGCCATTTTCAATCTGTCAGGTCGTGAGCATGAAGCCCTCAAGTCCTATGTCTCAGAAGCTCTGGCCAACCGACATATCCAGCCGTCCAGGTCCCCTGCCGGGGCAGGTCTCTTCTTTGTAGAGAAGGACGGGACACTAAGGCCTTGTGTGGATTATCGGGCCTTGAATAAAATCACTGTGAAGAACCAGTGCTCCTTGCCCCTAATTCCTGACTTGTTGAATCAGGTGGTAGGGGCTCACTGGTTCTCCAAACTGGACTTAAGGGGGGCTTACAATCTAATTCGCATCAGAGAGGGAGATGAATGGAAGACAGCGTTCAACACCCCGTTAGGACATTTTGAATGTCTGGTCATGCCTTTTGGACTCTGTAATGCCCCCGCTGTGTTTCAGGGTTTTATGAACGCAGTCTTCCACGACTTCCTGGGGGTATTTCTGGTCATTTATCTGGACGACATCCTGGTGTACTCACCTGACTGGGATTCACATGTGCGGCACCTGAGGTTGCTCCTGACCCGTTTGCGCGAGTATCAACTTTTTGTCAAATTAGAGAAATGTACATTTGGCTCTAAACAAGTATTCTTCCTTGGTTATGTAATTTCCCCCACAGAGATTCAGATGGAGTCTGATAAAGTAGCAGCAATCTCCCAATGGGTCAGACCCGACAACCTCAAGGCTCTCCAGCGGTTCTTAGGTTTTGCAAATTTCTACCGCAAATTCATTAGAAATTACTCAGTTATTGCTCAACCTCTGACCGACCTGACTAAGAAGGGGGCTGACTTGGGTAAGTGGTCGCCTGCAGCCCTTGAGGCCTTTAGCCGTCTAAAAAAGGCATTCACGACTGCCCCGGTGCTAATACAGCCAGACGCACGACTACCCTTTTTTATTGAGGTAGACGCGTCGGAAGTGGGGACAGGAGCAGTATTGTCGCAGGAAGTCAGTGGGAGGTCTGGCTATAGCCCATGTGCGTTCTTTTCGCGAAAGTTCAATTCAGCAGAGCGCAACTACGACGTGGGTAACCGTGAATTGTTGGCTATCAAATGGGCTCTGGAAGAGTGGCGACACCATCTTGAGGGTGCTAGACACCCAATTACCGTATATACTGATCACAAGAATCTGGTATATCTCGCCAATGCGAAAAGACTCACTGCTCGTCAAGCCAGGTGGGCGTTGTTCTTCGCCAGGTTTAACTTCGTCGTGACATATATCCCCGGAGAGAAGAACGTGAAGGCGGATGCTCTGTCACGGAGTTTCGGGGTACCAGACAGTGGGACCATGACTCCCGAGAATATCTTAGCCCCCGGCGTGGTGGTGGCAGTGTTAGAGTCTAACTTCGTCCCTCAACTACAGGATGCTCAGCAGGACGCTCCGTCAGGGGTGCCGGAGGGCAGATGGTTTGTGCCAGAGACCCTACGCCCTAGAGTCATGGATGAGTCCCACTCGTCGGCTCTCGCCGGGCATCCAGGGTTCCAGGGGACCCTGGAGCTTTGCTCCCGATACTTCTGGTGGCCAGGCATGTCTCAGGAGATCCGCAACTTTGTGAGGGGTTGCTCGGTCTGTGCTCGCAATAAGAGTCGGCGGCGTCCTCCGGAGGGTCCTCTGAGACCACTACCGGTTCCTTCCAGTCCCTGGTCTCACTTATCAGTAGATTTCATCACTGACCTACCAGAATCCCAGAAATGCACCACTATCTTAGTGGTGGTCGACCGGTTCTCAAAGATGGCACATTTTGTGGCGTTAAAAAAGCTACCCTCGGCAAAAGAATTTGCCACGATTTTTGTAAAGGAAATAATTCGCCTACATGGGGTTCCCCAAAATATTGTATCTGATCGCGGGGTTCAGTTTGTGTCGCAGTTTTGGCGTGCCTTCTGCAGAAACCTGGGAACGTCGCTTTCCTTCTCGTCAGCGTTCCACCCGCAGACTAATGGTCAGACTGAGCGGAAGAACCAAGACTTAGTGCAATATTTACGGTTGTTTGCCAGTGAAAAGGCTTACCAGTGGGCAGAGTTCCTGCCGTTGGCAGAGTTTGCACTAAACAACCGCCTTTGTTCTTCTACTGGGGTGTCTCCATTTTTTAGTGTATACGGTCAGCATCCTCGCTTCCTTACAGCAATCCCTACTCCGTCGCTCTGTCCGGCAGCGGATGACGCCACAGATACGCTTCGGGGAGTATGGAAAGAGGTGCAGAGAAACTTGGAGGCAGCGGGGGCCCGTATGCAGTTGCGCAGTGGGAAGAGTCTGTCTGTGTCTGAACCTTACAGGGTGGGACAGAAGGTATACCTGTCTTCTAAAAATCTCAAATTGCGGGTCCCGTCCTTGAAGCTGGCGCCACGTTACGTGGGGCCGTTTGCCATCACACGGGTGGTGAACCCACTCGCCTACGAGCTGGGGTTGCCAACCACATGGAGGGTTCACAGGGTATTCCATAAGTCGCTGCTGAAACCTTTTGTCCCTTCGGTGATACCCACCTCCGGTCCCCCTCCGCCCACCCTGGTCCGGGATGAAGTCGAATACGAGGTCCAGGAGATACTGGACTCTCGTCGGTGTCGAGGAATCCTACAATACTTGGTGGCCTGGAAGGGTTTTCCACCAGAAGATCATTCCTGGGTGGCCGCATGTGATGTTCATGCTCCCGTGTTGGTACGGCGGTTCCACCGTCGTTTTCCAGATAAGCCTGGTCGAGTTTCCGGGGGCCCGGAGGTCCCCCGTCAGAGGGGGGGTAATGTTACCATGCAGGGCGGCGCTGGGTCCCGCGGCCGGCGCGCGCCGCTTCGAGCTCGGCTTCGGCGTCCCGGAGCTGTGCTGTCAGGGATCTCCTGGCGGCGTGGAGCAGCCAGCGTGCTGCGGCGTGGGCGTGTCCGCCCGTAGGGCGCCGCCCGCTCTCATCCACCTCCCTTATGCAACAGTGGGAGAGTCGGCTCCTCCCACTCTCCGCCCCGGGCGGAGGCTTTTAGTTAAAAGGCTGGCAGTGACCTGAACTCACTGCCAGTTATTGGTTCTGCTAACCTCTAGTCAGGTCTATTCTAGTCTGTCCTAGTTGCTTGTCAGTATCCTTCCGTTTGCCTGTGAGCTACACCTCCAGCCTGTATTCACCTAGTAGTTTTGTTGGTCTGTTACACCTGCCTCTTCTGTCGGCACTCTGTCCCCTGTTAGTAGTTCCATCCAGGTAGTCGCCAGGTCCCTAGCCAGCGCAGGGACTGCCGCCCAGTTGTCCGCCTGGGGTTAGCCAGGGCCGAGGCAAGTAGGCAGGGACAGTGGGGTGCAGGAGATCAGGGCACCCCAACTGGCGCTCGGGGGGCAGAGTGCCGTAACACCAAGTTCTCGACCCGATGTACCGAGCAACCAATATGCATGTTGATTGGCGCTCATTTCATTTTCTTTTACATGGATAGAGTATTGGCTTATGGGGATGAACGATCACTAGTACAATCATTCACCCCCATAGGCTCCCTGTTCGCTTCCTCTTTAGATGATCGCTGGTTCATCTGTATGGCTTGATTAAAGAGCATTCATTTGAATAGGTGATATTAGATGTATAATAGGAGGACAGAAATAGCAGTTGCACATGTCTGTGGTGCCTGGGGGGGAATGGGGGGCCCAAAAGCCCCTCTGCTACACAAGAAGACACCAGTAGGTTGTTACTGAGATTGTATTGCAGCACAGGAGCATGTGAGGCAAGTGTTAATTTCGGTTTGGACGAATGAACGTATTCATGCAAAGGCTCTCAATGCCAAGTGGGCTCCTGGCAATTAGATGTCATGCTCTATAAAGTCTTCTGAATGTGTGCAGTTTATCAGTATGGCCATGTATTTTCCCATAGTATGGGCTTTGGTGGACTCCCTTTGTAATGTGTTTCAAGACGAGATCCTTCCATTTAGCTAGTCAGTGAGCTTGTAGGACAAGTATCTAGAGGCTTTTAACCCAGATTTCTGAGTCGTTATAAAATGACTCTAACCATTTGCTAAGCCTGTTTCTGTGTGAAGCCTATCTGCTATCGCACCCTATAAATGGCACATACAGGTCACTTGTGAGATCCTCATCTTTTCCTGATGATATGGCCTCCTACTTACATTGCATTGCTATAGGAGCCGATACATAATATGTCATATGGAATAATGCACTATAAAGCTGCCTTTACATCGGCGTTGGAACCTCTGGTTCGAGGGTCCGTCACAGATCCAGCACAAAATACTAGAAGAAATAGGGCTGCATACAGCACTTTATCTTCCTATAAAATGTTGGGCAGCTAAACGGAAACTGACAGACCCTATTATAGTCAATGTGGTCCATTCAGTGCTGTTCAGTTTGACTTATTCGTCCAGGGGACTACCCTTTCCTGCTCTCTGAATCAGGAAATTGGAAACCCTGCCCAGATATGAAGGCAGCGTAACGTAGTCCCATTGTACCTGCAGAACGATGGAAAGATGTCCCTGTTTTAATTATAGTCTTAGTCTAGGTAAAAAAAGCAGGTTCTCACATTGCAACTCGTCATCCACATTGGGATTGTAGTATATATACAGCACGCAATATATAGCACTGCTCCCCAACAAGCCGATGTAGTGCTGCTTCTGAAAGCTAGAGCCAGGCCAGGCTCTGAGAGAAAGCTGGAGCTACTCCCTGAGAAGGCAGCTAAGAGGAGGCTTAAAGCCTGACATCTCACGGGAAAGGATGCCTCCAGACTGACACCCAATTGGGTATGTGTAGTGGCGCTAGGCCACTGAATTGTAGTGAGTGAGAAAACTACTGATTAGTTAGTGCCTTGATGGACAAGTGTTTATGTAAGTGCTGCCAGTGGCTGCTGTGTTTCCACTGTTATTGCTGAATATTCAAGAAAATAAAGTTACTTGGACTTTTACATGGACTGAGTGAGCCGACTCCACCTCCCACGCAGATCCATCAGAATACAATTCCATCACCGCCAAAAGCATTTAATAAAAGTTCTGCAACACATTATACGGTATGTACCGCAGAGTGGTGCCATTAAAAAATACAATGCCCCCCTTCTCCCCCCCCCCCCCCCAAAAAAAAACAGGCCCTAATATGGCTATATGTATGAGTTATGACTCTTGCAGTGCAACTATGAAAATCGCTCAGTCCCTAAGGCACAAAATAGGCTGGTCACTAGAGATGAGCGAGCATACTCGCTAAGGACAATTACTCGATCGAGCATTGTCCTTAGCGAGTATCTCCCCGCTCGGAAGAAATAGTTCAGCTGCCGGCGCAGGTGACAGGTGAGTTGCAGCAGTCAGCAGGGGGGAGCGGGGGGCAGAGAGAGATCCCCCCTCCGTTCCTCCCTGCTCTCCCCCGCCGCTCCCTGCCCGCCGCCGGCAGCAGAATCTTTGCTCCCGAGCGGGCAGGTACTTGCTAAGGGCAATGCTCGATCGAGTAATTGCCCTTAGCGAGTATGCTCGCTCATCTCTACTGGTCACTAAAGGGTTAATATATCTTTATATCGGACTTGGAGCTTTGTTTTTCAGATACAGAGCACCAAATCGCCTCTATAGATGTAGAGGAATAAAGATAATAGGCTGGCAGTCTGCAGACATAATTAGAGGAAGCGTCGATTGAACTCAATAATAGCGCAGTATGCAGTAAAGTTCTTAAACTCCCTATAGTGGCGTCTGCAGGCAGCCAGAATATTAGCATTTAACTCTGTGTCTATGCAGGGGGTTTTCAGCTCTGTATCGGAAAAACGGAGCTCCAACTGCTGTAATGAAATGAATCACAACAGAATTTTGGAAAATCGTGTTCTTGTTTACTCTACACTGATGATCTTCCGGGGCATAGATGAGACGTAATTTACCAATGTCCACATCTGGGTAACTGGAAATAATCTCATCCTATATAGATGATGTCATAGCACATAAACTGTTAAGTTTCAGACTGTGTGTATTTCTTATTGTATGTGGACTATTGACCCTTATATAGAAACTAAACCTATGCTGTGTAGAGATGGAATTAAGGATTATAAAA
Source organism: Eleutherodactylus coqui (assembly GCF_035609145.1). Classification (NCBI taxonomy): domain Eukaryota; kingdom Metazoa; phylum Chordata; class Amphibia; order Anura; family Eleutherodactylidae; genus Eleutherodactylus; species Eleutherodactylus coqui. The sequence goes on from NC_089843.1 coordinate 54,838,181, forward strand.
TAATGGAAGTCAACAGAAAGACAGTAACGTAAAGACATACAAAATTGGCAGAAATAGATTATAATCAGATAACAATACCATGACTGCAGCTATTTCCTTATCTAGGCGAGCCTTAAGACCTTTGCAACTGTTTTTCTCAGCAGATGTCAATAAGTCTTACGATCAATAATCTTTGTAATAGTAACCTTTGTATGATAACGCCCTCTGTCTTTCTATATAAGAACTTGTAATGTCTTCAGTTAAACAGAATTCTCTTGGGTTCTCATGAGAGGAGTCCTGCTATAACACGAAGTGCTTCATGTTAGCAGTATAAATACTGCTAGCAATCTTCTCATCATGGGCTTCCATATCTACCAATTTGGCATCTGGCAATGAGGTCATCAGATCGGTACCGATGTGGTCCAATAACAATGAACCTTTAATGTTTCACTCTGACAGCCATTGGTGCTAAACTTGCAATTAGTGAATCCATCAATAAGCCTATTTCCAGGAAATGTATTATTGATAGATGCTGTAGAGAGAGATAATATCTCCTCCCCACCCCCCAGATTCTGTGCAGTTCTACTGAACAAGTATTCCCAATTAGTGCAGCACAATGAAATATCCACCAAATATATTTTCCAGCACGATTTCTGGAAATTAGCAATTTGCATTGAAGAGAAGAGAAGAGGTCGTCATGCATACAATATGAGCATTTCATATGCTTGTTATCAGGAGCACCATTACTTATATTTCATGCAGGCTTATAATCTTTGAACATTACTGTGCCCTCAGGAAATACAATGTAATGTATACAATCCCCTGCATACTGATTTACTAATGAATTTTTGGGGAGCTGTAAAAATCTTTATGCGGAGAGCTACCTCTATGTGATCTATATCAGAAAACTAGGACTTTCACCCCTACAGGAATTCTGGACCTATAGGTATTAAATACAATTAAATTATAGGTCCATTATATCTGGCCTAGAACATCACCATATGACTATACCTTGACTTTGGCCATGCAACCGAAGATTTGTATGCAGCCTTGCTATTTCAAGGGTCACGGTGTGACTTGCTAGCTGCTACACCCTCAATCCACAAATCCGGTGGAATTTTTGTGCTCTGTAAGCCACAGTAGTGACAACTTTCCTCTCGCACCACAACCCTATTGACCTCAATGAACATGCATGGTTGGCAGGCTGCACAGTAATTTTAGATTGCGCAACTCATGTCATGGTCAAAGTTGTCGTCTACCCCTAGCCCTAACCCCTTCACCTTTATAAACCATATACTTTAATAATAAACTACATGATTAAAATATTATATAGCATTTTGTTAATCGCTAAACCACACTAGACATCCGGGAAAATCCACGCAAGACCAACAGGGATATTACAGTAATGCTATCAATAACCTTTAGCCACCATTTGTGGGGAAAAAAAGGGGTTGTCATGGAAACTAACATATATGGAAACTTGTCTTAAAAAAAAGTCCCCTCCTTGTTTGCCAATGCAAGGTAATAGTGCCCTTTTTGTGTCCTCAGTAGATAATTTTGTCCCCATAAGGTAATGGAGCCCTATTTGTGTCCCTATTAGATAATAGTGCCCCATGAAGGTAATAGCACCCCCTTTATGCCCCCCATTAGGTAATAATGTCTCCGTAAAGTTTTCCCACTAGGTAAGTCTCACTTCAATAATTGGAAAAATATTTGAGGGGTTTCTGAGAGACGCCATCCTAGAATACCTCAAGTAAAAACAACAGCCTAACTCCTCATCTGCATGGGTTCATGAGGGGTCAATCATGTCAGACCAATCTGATCAGCTTCTACGATGAAGTAAGCTCTAGTCTGGACCTGGGACGGAGTCTATTGATCTCGTATATCTGAACTTCTCTAAAGCATTTGACACCGTGCCGCATAATAGGTTGATGTATAAAATGAGACAGCTCGGATTGGCTGAAAACGTGTGTAACTGGGTAAGGAACTGACTCAGAGATAGAAAGCAGAGGGTAGTAATAAATGGTTCATACTCTGATTGGGCCACCATTGCTAGTGGGGTGCCACAGGGTTCAATATTAGGGTACCGCTAGGGAAAAGTGATATGGAAAAAGACCTGGGGGTACTAGAGGATTGTAGATTTAACTGGAGCAACCAATGCCAGTCATCTGCTGCAAAAGAAAATAAAGTCTTGGGATGCATTAAAAGAGGAATAGGGGCGAGGAACGAGAACATTATTCTTCCAATATATAAGGCCCTTGTCAGGCCTCACATGGAATACTGCGCACAGTTCTGGTCACCGGTGCTCAGAAAAGATGTCACAGTGCTTAAAGGGGTTCAAAGAAGGGCAACTAAACTAATACATGGAATGACGGGACTGGAATACCCAGAGAGGCTATCCAAATTGGGACTATTTACTCTAGAAAAAAGAAGGTTAAGAGGCGACCAAATAACTATGTATAAGTACATGAGGGGACAACACATGGATCTCTCCCGTGATCTGTTTACACCCAGGACCACAAAGGTAACAAGAGGACATCCGCTACGATTAGAGGAAAGTAGGTTTCATCACCAACACAGAAAGGGGTTCTTTACTGTAAGAGCAGTTAGACTGTGGAACTCTCTACCGGAGGAAGTGGTGATGGCAAAATCGATAGAGGAGTTTAAAAGGGGACTTGATGTCTTTCTGGAGAAGAAGGATATTACAGGATATAAATATTAGGTTAAGTGTCAATCCTGGTATACAGGCAGGTAGGAACTATTAGGGGTTGATCCAGGGAACAGTCTGATTGCCATTAGGGAGTCGGGAAGGAATTTTTCCCCCAAAAGGGCTAATTGGCTTCTGGCCTTGGGGGTTTTTTGCCTTCCTCTGGATCAACACAGTAGGATAGACAGGCTGGACTAGATGGACAATGTCTTCATTCTGTGAGGGTATATATATATATTGCCATATGTGTTTTTTATGTTTTTATACCTATATGCAAGTTTTATTCAATTCCAAATGAGAAAAAACTTAAATGTCGCCTTACATCAGATATCCCAAGGCTTTGCAAGAAGATGTTCTAGAAATTCAGAGAAGATACCGAACCAGACGCAAGGACGCATGTACTTGGCTGTTTTCCCAGAAGCCCATATCAAGATGTTCAACCATGTACATAATTTTCACTGTCTCAGTCCGCAAATCCGGACTGCCCATATATGGTTATGAGCCCATCACCCCCTAGTGGTGAGAGGGCAGAGGGTATAAGATCTCATGTAATCTGTAATAAAGGGCGCAGTTTTTTCTCCCGTGTGAGGAGCTAGACCAGACTCCTGTGTGTGGTGTCTCTTCTTACGGCCGGCAACGGGGCAAGTGGGGTGGGCCGGATTGGTGCTGCACTTAGAATTTTAACCCTCATAAATGGCGCCCAACGTGGGGCGGTAAAATCGGAGCTTACAGCGCAATTCACCCGGATCCACGCTACTGAGAAACCGTCCTGCTGCAAACCGAGCCTGATCAACTCACTTAGAACGCCAGGTAAGACAAACATATATTTATGTTGTGTTTTACACTGCGAGTCTTGCAGCAGGACTGACTATCTGTGGTTTGTGACCGGACGGGTTGGGTTAAGAGTTCTACACGGTAACTCGTGTGGGCTCCGGGTTTGCCGTCATGGACCACTGACCGTGATATGCGCACCAATGGCTCACCCAGAAACTAGTCTGTAGTCTATTTGTACTTTGAAGTCCGTAGCGTTTTAGCGATAGTGGAGATTGTTTGATTGTTTGGTGTATCTGCAGAATTTTTTTCTCTTACTTTTCATTTGATCTCACAAGAGAAGGGACCCTCAGGTTAGTTTAGTTAGTTGTTAATGGTTTAGCAGAGAGGGATGCATTTTGTGAGATAAGTCTCATAGAAAAAAGGGACTCTCGGTCGGTTTGCCTTATATATGGGGCTAGCGATTTGATTTCAGAGAAATGCATTTTATGGGGGCTGGTTCCATAAGGAGAAGGGACCCTCGGTTGTTCTGCCGGTATATAAGGGGCTGACAATTTGAAAATTAAGAGGGATGCATTCTATGGAGCATGTTATTTTTATTATTGTTGATGTTCTAATATGCGTAAGATCTTATTAAAGAAGATAGAGCCCCTCAAGGGCTGCCGCCGTGTGGATGAATCTGTAAAATGTAAGAAAACTCTAATGAAAATGTGTGACACCGACCCTACGGCAGATTACAAAATGGTGTCTGGGAGGAGGTCTTTAGGACCCAGAGGTGCCTTGGAAGATCAAGGTTTGCTAGAAGCAGAGAGAGATAGATAGTCAGAGTAAGTTAGGTATATACACATTATTTGTTTAAGAAAGTATCCGTAAGTGAAATGTTGAAAAGTACAGTAAGTGATCAAGAGGGCGTCAGGAGAGTGTCTATTAAAGGTTACATTGGCAGTTAGGTAGGGGAGAAAAGTGCTGAAGGAGCAGGCAAAGTCGATAAGTAAGTTACAATGCACGTGATTGGTTGGTAAAGAAAGGAAAAAAATGTGTATAATACAAGATAGATAATAGATAATATGTATAATCCATACTAGGTGGGTATATGTGTGTGTGTATATATATATATATATATATATATATATATATATATATATATATATATACTGTAGTGCAAATAGTTAGCTGAGATTGCTTTTATGGGAGAAGAGTTTTGTTGACATATAGCTGCGAGTCTCTGTGTAGCCTTCCAAGGTCAGGAAGATAACAGCGAGAGAGAAAATGTAATAACATCCTTGATTAAAGGAGATGTCCCGCGCCGAAACGGGTTTTTTTTTTTTTTAAACCCCCCCCCCCGTTCGGCGCGAGACAACCCCGATGCAGGGGTTAAAAAAACCACCCGCACAGCGCTTACCTGAATCCCGGCGGTCCGGCGTCTTCATACTCACCTGCTGAAGATGGCCGCCGGGATCCTCTGTCTTCATGGACCGCAGGGCTTCTGTGCGGTCCATTGCCGATTCCAGCCTCCTGATTGGCTGGAATCGGCACGTGACGGGGCGGAGCTACACGGAGCTACACGGAGCCCCATAGAGAAGAGGAGAAGACCCGGACTGCGCAAGCGCGGCTAATTTGGCCATCGGAGGGCGAAAATTAGTCGGCACCATGGAGACGAGGACGCTAGCAACGGAGCAGGTAAGTATAAAACTTTTTATAACTTCTGTATGGCTCATAATTAATGCACAATGTACATTACAAAGTGCATTATTATGGCCATACAGAAGTGTATAGACCCACTTGCTGCCTCGGGACATCTCCTTTAATATCTTGGCTTGCTTGCAATGAATTGAAATGAATTTAATTAGTTATACTGTCTTAGTAGGCAGGGAAATATAGTAATTTCTAATATATATTCTTACTTATACAGGGGTTGAAAATGAATGTTGCAAGGTCCCAGCATATGTGTTAATTATGATTTCAAATGTTTTTTCAATAGTTTAAGCTAAAACTTATTTCAGTATGTGTTTCATAGTCGCGGAGAGATAAGAGATTTGTTTTGAAAAGGTGGGGGCTTTCAGATTCACTCTGAGCTCAGGGTCACAAGGGGGGTTGAAAAATACCCAGAGATTCTAAAACACTTCAGCGTTTAATACAGCATATAATAGCTTCAGTAGATAAGAAATATAGAATATTTCAGTCACTCAGCAAAACTTTTTTCACATAATTTGTCAAAGATAGCGTTCATTCACAATCTCATCTCACTAGAATCATGTAATTTATAAAATAATAGCACTCACCTCTGTGTTTTTCAGCTGATGTATGTATGTTTGTCAAACTTTTTTTTGTCCGTGCATCTGTGTGTACTGGTACACCTTCAAGGGGGGTGACAGAGCAAACTTGAGAGCATGGATGGATGTGAGTTAGTGACCCGTGTTTGAGCTGTGGTGGAATGTGTGATGTGGATAATTGACTGGGGATAACAGTCCTCCCCATGCATTGGACTTTGCTTGGTTGAGATGTGGACGTGTGGACTGTTAAGCTGAAATGGTTCTGAGAAGACAGACGCAATGAGCCAATATCGAAGGGGTGGAGCTAGATGATGTAATAGTACGTAGTAATGTTTCATCCCTCCTGCACAAGGGAGGGGGGAGAATTTTGAGCAGCTAGTAAAAATTTTTTGTTTTGTTTTTTTTTTCTCCTGTCTCAGATTTGATAAGACTGCAGGCAGGAACAGACTAATAATGAATTCACTTAAAGGGATATCACATTTCAAATATTAATAGATGTTTTGTAGATTATTCTTCCCCGGTGTAACTCATGTTTCTGTTATAGGTGCTAACATCTTACAGGCCTTATCTGCATCCATCAAATCTTTTTACAATGTTGTAATAACTTAAACCCGGCTACTATTGTTCCAATTGAGTACCCTGGTTTAAAGGGGGGGAGGAGAAGGCATAGGTGATTTAGGTATTGCAAGTCAGCCATTTTAGGTATTGCAAGTCAGCCATTTTAGGTATTGCAAATCAGCCATTTTAGGTATTGCAAATCAGCCATTTTTAAATTTTTTGCAAGCCATTTTTTAAATTTTTTGCAACAAGATTCTGATCTTTTTGAAATAGAATACCAGCCTGATTGTCTAGCATTGATGCAACAAGAAAATGTAAGTTTTAAAAAAGTTACTGAAAGCCCTTGTTAATAATGCATATTTTGAGTTGTTTTTTATAGATGGTACCCAGGGTGATTGACAACTCCACACTGGATATACGGTGGTTACACAACATGATGTCCTAAAAGCAGAATGTCTCCGCATGTCGCAGTACAAGAAGCGGATCTAAAAGCCCTCACGGAGGCGTGTGGAGTGGCCACAGGTAAGACGGCAAACATTTACACTGACTCCCGGTATGCATTTGGCATAGCTCATGATTACGGCCCAACAGGGAAGGCCAGACAGTTTTTTACCTCAGCAGGACAGCCAATTAAGAATGTTGCAGCGGTGCAGTCTCATGGAGACCCTACTTCTACCTGACAAGGTGGAAAGCTCACACCAATTCCTACACCAAAGAAGCGAGAGGCAACGCCATCACAGACCACACAGCAAAAGCAGCGGCCCTCAAGCCGTGGAAGAAAGAAGAAAAGAAGAATTTGACAATAATTTTGGACTTTGACTACACTTGGACTTTGATAACAACTTGGACTTTGATAATAATTTTGGACTTTGATTTGAACTTGAACTTTGATAAAAACATTGGACTTTGATATGCTAAAGACTTTACAGTTAAGAAAAAGACAAATGGACTAAAAAGGGACGGCGTATGGTGAACAGTCAACAGAACTTGCTTACCATAGTCCCTGTGCCTCATAATGGCCCAGCTGACGCACGGAAAGACGCACCTCTCAAAGCAGTAATGATGTCTATGCTTGAACAAGGACGGGTGGCTCCTTGGTTTTCTGTAGCTGCTGCATCATTTGTCCAGTTTTGCATGATCTTTGCCGTAAAGCAACAGGGCAGAAGTAAATTTGCCACATCACACTTGCCTAGACCACTCTACCCATTTCAGGGATTGCAAATTGGCTACACTCAGCTCCTACTTGTTGGGAAGCATGAATATGTGCTTGTTGTTTTTCTTTTCAGGTTGGAGACCTACCCTGTTACCAAAGTAAATAAGCAGGTAATCGCACAGAAGCTCATGAATGAGGTAATCCGCAGATATGGGGTACCGGAAGTGATTGAGTCAAACAAAGGTACAAATGTAACAGGTGAAATAATGCAATACATCATGTCTGCTTTGGGTATTTTCTAGGCTTTTCACACACCCTACCGTCCGCGGAGTAGGGGAAAGTAGATACAAAAGGCAATGAAGGAAATGGGTAAATTTTGAATTGAGTGTTTTCCATTAGTTTTTCTTTTTCTTAGGAGGATACATGCCACAGTATCAGAGTTTGGTGAATGATTTTCTTGTTAATTTTGTCATGAGCCTCTCCAAGGAATCGTCAATAATGCATTCTGTAGTCTCTGCTTTTATCCCAGGTCCTACAGATGAGTGTCACTATCTGAAACCAGGTGACAGGGTCTATGTGAAAAAGTTTGAGAGAGAAACCCGGTTTGAATGTCCTTACCAGATGTTGTTCACCCAACTGCAGTCAAGCTTGAAGGAAAGCCCACTTGGATCCACACTTCGCACTGAAAGAACTAATGATCCTGCATATCCTTTACATGCTATAATGTGGTACAATTCCTCTAACACACACCTTTGACTACTGTACACTAGCCCCCTGTTTCAGAACAAATTAATACAATCAAATGTGCAATATGAATCCTACACTGAGGGTGAGAATCCAACACCGCATCGTGCTGAGAGAGAAGTTGACGCTCCAGGTGGTAACTTTGATCCACATGTACACATAGATACAATAGGAGTGCCAAGGGGGGTGCGAGATGAATTTAATTCTAGAGATCAGGTTAAAGCAAGTTTTGAGTCCTTATTTGCTATTGTCACTGTTAATAATAATGTAGATTGGATGAATTATATCTTTTACAATCAGCAGAGGTTTGTAAACTACACCAGAGATGCTTTACAAGGGTTAATTGACTAGTTAGGGCCCACTGCATCCATGGCGTTCCAAAATAGAGTGGCCGTGGATATGGTTTTAGCAGAAAGAGGTGGGGTATGTAATTTTCTGTATGTGTATTATCCCTTTGATCAAAGAGTATGAGTAAGGGACTGGATAATGTGACCAAAATTTCCCTTGTTTGAAAAAGATGAAGAGCCAGTTCCGATAATGACAACCAGATACGTTACCAGAAGAATGGAGAGATGGACTAGTACTGCGTCTGCCTCAGTCTCATAAGATGGACTGTCAGTGGACTTCCCATTTGCCTAGGGAAAGTGCAGAAGACCTTAGGTTCCGGCGAGGGCACACCCTGTGGGGTGTTAACTTGTACAGATAGAGGGTATGGAGGCCCGGAAATAAGCCCAGGGAATCCATGGCCTCCTTCTGAGGTGAGGTAGGGATCCCTCCCTTTTAGGAGTAGGGACTTACGGGCAGTGGAGAAACCCTGACGCAAGGGAGAGACGACCGAGGAAGAGTGCAAAGTCTGATGCTTGATCTCCATATTAAGTTTTTTAGGGGGGTTTGTGAGGGTATATATATATATTGCCATATGTGTTTTTTATGCTTTTATACCTATATGCAAGTTTTATTCAATTCCAAATGAGAAAAAACTTAAATGTCGCCTTACATCAGATATCCCAAGGCTTTGCAAGAAGATGTTCTAGAAATTCAGAGAAGATACCGAACCAGACGCAAGGACGCATGTACTTGGCTGTTTTCCCAGAAGCCCATATCAAGATGTTCAACCATGTACATAATTTTCACTGTCTCAGTCCGCAAATCTGGACTGCCCATATATGGTTATGAGCCCATCACCCCCTAGTGGTGAGAGGGCAGAGGGTATAAGATCTCACGTAATCTGTAATAAAGGGCGCAGTTTTTTCTCCCGTGTGAGGAGCTAGACCAGACTCCAGTGTGTGGTGTCTCTTCTTACGGCCGGCAACGGGGCAAGTGGGGTGGGCCGGATTGGTGCTGCACTTAGAATTTTAACCCTCATAATTCGGCCTTACATACTATGTTACTATGTTACTATGTTACAGAGAAGGAGCTGGGAAAGTTGTCTCCATCAAAGCAATCTGAACCTTAGTATAACTGTATGCATGGAGACGTGTGACATTCTGATTATACAAAATGACACTTTCTGGCATTTCAAGCAGGCAGCTCTTCCATATTTTATGAATGTTGAAGATGTGTTTAACTGAGGTAATTTTGTTAAATGTTGTACAATCACAACTGCTAAATATTACATATTTTATAATCTATCACAATTACACTTTCATTCTGTTGTTAAGTTTGAAAGATTCATGAGACTTGGATTAAATTCACATTTTCACTATGTATTTAGTTTGGAGTCCATTGCTGTCTGTCTTCATGTCATTTCTCTTCCTAAGGCCTCATACCCATGGCCGGGTCCGATTCTGACTGAGAGATTCGCGCAGCGGGAGGCGACTCTTGCCCCGGCATTGACCTCCCGCTTACCTGTCCGGCGTCTTCTCTCTCCACTCTGCAATGTGCCGGCTGGCGCACAGCCGTGCATGTACAGAGCAGAGCCAGCGCATCAGCGGTGACGTTTCTCTGCGAGCCTCTGTTAGGCCCGCACAGAAATAGGACATGCCGCAATTTTAATACCACACGAGTTTTCACGTGGTCAAATCGCGTCGGTCAGCATAGTGGCTAGTTGGCTTCTTCAATGGCTCCGAGCTACTCCCCTGCAATAATAAAATGCACATGATAAAGGTCTATTTATTTAAAGGTCCAGGAGTAATATTGCTGACCATCAATAGGGGGTTGTTAAACTTGGAAAACTTATTTTCATACACTATCCTATTAAAAGCAACTGGACACCTGAGCAAGAATCAAAATTAGTATTTATTTACATATGTTATAATACTTATTGGGCCTCCTTTGGCCCTAATGACATTGGATAATCTTCGTAGAATACTTTCTACTAATGTCTGATACACTTCAGCTGGTATTTCCCTCCATTCATCCTGAAAATATCTGATGATTTCTCTCAGACAAGATGCACCAGCTCATCTACAAGGAGGATCATCATTGGTCAGTTAAGCAATGGAGGAATGCTCTGTAGAGTGACGACTCAAATCAGATTGACATACCTGGGTGGGGAGGTCACCAGGTGAACACCTTTTGCCAGAGTGTGTTGTGCCAAAAGTAAGTACTGCGGAGGGTCCGTTATGGTCTGGGGATGTTTTATGTGGCATGGTCTCGGTCTATTGGTTGTATTGACAAGAACCATGAACATAAGAGGTGTACTCTGATATTCTAGACCAGTGGTTCCCCAACTTTTTCTGCTATGGAGCCCTTTTTAAAACAAAAGTTTCTTGTGAAGCCCCAAAGTGTGGTCAGGGGGGGGTTAGGGGCATGGCTTATCATGACATATGAATTTTTAGTTCATCGTTATAAAAAATACAGGGAGTAACACTGAAGAGCTGGTTGGGCTACTGATATGCATTATATTTAAAATTAACATGCTGAGGAATTAAATCCCGCACCTCAATTCAATATCCACATGGGTTTTGTGCAGATTTTGTTCCACAGCGTGTGGATGAGATTTTCAAAATCTCATCCAGCTTGCTGCTACTGTAAATTCTGCAGCAAATCCACCCTGTGTAGTAATAGTGACCCCTATATTGGTGGCCCTTGTAGTAATAGCGTCCCCTATATTGGCCCCAATAGTAATAGCAACCCCTATTGTGGCCCCAGTAGTAATAGGTGACCCCTATTGCGGCCCGAAGTAGTAATAGGTGACCCCTATTGCGGCCCCAGTAGTAATAGCGACCCCTATTGCGGCCCCAGTAGTAATAGGTGACCCCTATTGCGGCCCCAGTAGTAATAGCGACCCCTATTGCGGCCCCAAGTAGTAATAGGTGACCCCTATTGCAGCCCGAGTAGTAATAGTGTCCCCCACAGTGGCCTCAGTAGTAATTGTGTCCCCTATATTGGCCCCAGTAGTAATAGGTGACCCCTATTGCAGCCCTGGTAGTAATAGTGACCCAAATTGTGGCCCCAGTAGTAATAGGTGACCCCTATTGTGGCCCCAGTAGTAATAGCAACGTCTTATTGCGGCCCCAGTAGTAATAGCGACCCCTATTGAGGCCCCAGTAGTAATAGGTTACCCCTATTGTGGCCTCAGTAGTTATAGGTGAGCCCTATTGTGGCCCAAGTACTATTAGCGACACCTTATTGCAGCCCCAGTAGTAATAGCGACCCCTATTGCGGCCCCAGTAGTAATAGGTGACCCCTATTGCAGCCCCTGTAGTAATAGCGACCCAAATTGTGGCCCTAGTAGTAATAGGTGACCCCTATTGTGGCCCCAGTAGTAATCGGTGGCCCTATTATGGCCCCAGTAGTAATAGCGGCACCCTATTGCAGCCCCAGGACTAATAGCGACCCCACAGTAGCCACAATAATAACATTAACCCTCTCAGTAATATTAACCCCTCAGTAGCCAGAGTAATAATATTAACGTCAGTAGTATTAACCTCGCAGTAATAATATTAAACTCTAGTAATATTAACCCCATTAGTAATATTAAACCCCTCAGAAATATTAACCCTACAGTAGCCCCAGTAATAATAGCCCCCCAACCCATATACTTCCCTCCTCCTTGTAGTCAGCGCTGCTCCTCCTCTTCTCGGCGCTGAGCCCTGGTGCACATTGACGTCAGTGTGTGATCCTGGAATGTTTCCTCCCTTGTCCTCTCATGCAAAACCAAGGCGGTGAGGACTTAGGGGAGGAGGATCCCAGGTGCACACTGACGTCAGAGTGTGCACAGGGATCAGCGTCACTGCATGATTACTGGCGGGGAGCCGCAGCAACCCAGCTGTAATCACTACAGTGGTGAGCAGCCATCGGCACGTGTGCCATAGGTTTGCCACCACGGAGACCCTTGGTTAGAGCCCCTGACTGTCACTCACGGAGCCCAGTTTGGGAATCGCTGCTCTAGACAATAATGTGCTGCTGACAATGTGGTAATACTGTAGGAATGGTCAGCCATACTTCCAACAAGACAGTGCGCCTTGTGACAAATCCAACACTGGTTTACATTAGTTTAAGGATATGAATGTTCCACAATTGGACTGACTGCACAGAGTCCCAACCTGAACCCTACTGAGCAACTTTGAGATGAACTGGAGCATTAAGTCAGGTAATATGAACATCATCCATCTTCTTTGAGAGAGCTTTCAATATGTTTGCAGGCTGAATGGAGGGAAATACCAGCTAAAGTGTATCAGACTTTAGTAGAAAGTATACCATGGAGAGTATCAGATGTCATTAGGGCCAGAGGAGACCCTACTAAGTAATAGCATGATGAAATAAATAGTTTTTACCCTCTCCTATCTTGGTCTACTTTATAGTACCCAAATAATAGAATCATGCAGGTCCATATACCACTGCACAATCAATAAGCTTGGGAATGTAGTTGCATTTTGTGGTGCTGCCCTACATAGATTTGGGGACTGAGTGCAGACGTAGGGGTGCAAGGTCTGGGTGTCTAGCCTATGAACCTGTGACACCTCCTTCAGTAGTGACAGGTGATGCACCCTGCACACGTCAAACACCCCTAACTCTTGCCTAGGATAGGCAGATAGCAGTGACAATGGTAAATGGGATTCCATAGCTCTCAAACTCATTGGGGGGTCCACAAGACATACTGAGCACTCAATGCCTGTGGGTCCTGTAGCCGGACTGGTTGTGTAGCATCATATTCATAATCAGCTCTTGTCTGATGTTCACTTTTCCTCATTATGTAACTTGTCTTGGAAAACATACAGTATTAGTGTGACTCAACAGACCTATTCAGTGTTCTGGCTGCCATGGATAGACAGCTGACATTTGCCTGATGACTAGCACTGGGGGAACAATGGATAATACTATGAGGAGGATGTATAAAGAATGGTGCAAATATACACTATAGCTAAAGCAATGCAGAAAATTGTATTACAGCATAGCAGAGTTGCAGTAGCTCAGAAGTTAAAATCGTCTCACTATGGCAGATGGTGGTTCATACATCTCTCAGGCATCAAAAAGGCGAGCTTACCTCCTTCCCATCCCTGTAGTAGAAAAGATTGGTTCAAGTAATCTAAGTAAAGTTTGTGCTAGTGTGAATTGCGTTAAGAGGCACAAGCTTCTTAAAACATTTGTCACATCTGTCAGCATGTCCATGCGCCAAATCTGAAATCTACGCCAACTATGAACTGATGTAAATTTCAACTATAATTTACGCTAGTCTCTGGTGTGAATTATAGTAAATCTGCATGTCTAATGCCTAACGCAAAGCCGAGGCCGGCATAAACCTTCAAAAAGTTGCATTTTTTGCCAGTTGCGCAAAATTGCAGCATTTTGATGACACAAGTGCGTCACAAGCAAGATAATACATGTGACTATTTGTGCTAGGGGCAAGTAGGATTCCTAATTTTCCATTTAGTTGAATGGCGAAAACAAAGATAGCCAAGTACAAAGCGGATGAGTGAAAGCTTTGAAAAAGTCTTACTTCCCAGAATACCCCTTTAAACACCATTGCAAATGTGATCACTCTTACATTTTTCTAGCTGATGGAATGAGGTAGATATAGTATATCTTGACTTTAGTAAAGCATTTGACAAAGTATCTCATACCATCCTGAGGGCTCAGTAACGCGGGCGCATCGGCACCTGTAAACCGGCGCCGATGCGCCCGTGTGACTGACAGAAGACAGCCGTACCTGAGGACGGACGTCTCTGTGCAGCGCTGATGAAAGAACACATGACCGGCAATGAAGCCGGTCACATGTTCTTTCCTCCGGTGCTGCAGAGAGACGTCCGTCTTCAGGTACGGCCGTCTGCTACATGCAGTCACACGGGCGCCGATGCGCCCATGTGACTGAGCCCCAATGGCAAAAAAATGACCAAATACAGGATTGACAAGGCAACTGTTAGGTGGATTCACAACTGGCTGAGTGATCGTACTCAAAGAGTGATCATAAATGGCTGCAATCCAAGTTAGGATAGGTAGCTAACACTAAAGAACAGACAGAGAGGATTCAAAAACATCTAGACAAGCTTGAACAGTGAGCAGCAACTAACAGAAGGGTATTTAACAAGGAGAAATGCAAAGTCCTATATCTGGACAAAAAAAATTACAAAAGTACATACAAAATGGGAGGAATTGGGCTAAGCAGCAGCACATGTGAAAAAGACTGGTATACTGATAGATCATAGACTGAGCATGAGTCAACAGTGTGATGTAGCAGCAAAAAAGGCAAACACAATTCTGGAATGTATTAATGGATCTTTTAAGAGAAGCATAGAGTCTAAATCACATGAGGTAAATATCCCTCTACTCTTCCTTAGTCAGACCTCATCTGGAATACTGTGTCCAGTTCTGGGCACCCCACTTTAAAAAAGACAGACAAACTGGAGGAAGTTCAGAGAAGAGTTACCAAGATGGTGAGAGGTCTGCAAATCATGTCCTATGAGGAACGGTTAAAAGTTCTGGAAATGTATAGCTTGCAAAGGACGGCTGAGAGGAGACTTAATAGCTGTCTACAACTATCTGAAGGGCTGTCACAGTGCAGAGGAATCAGCCCTATTCTCATTTGCACAAAGACTAGAAGCAATGGGATTAGAAAAAACTTTCTGACAGTGAGGGTGATCAATAAGTGGAACAGGTTGCCACGGGAGGTGGTGAGTTCTCCTTCAAAGGAAGTCGTCAACCAAAGGCTGGACAAATATCTGTCTGGGATGATTTAGTGAATCCTGCACTGAGCAGGGGGTTGGACCCGATGACCCTGGAGGTCCCTTCCAACTCTACCATTCTATGAGTCTATGATCATTGCACCTGGAATCTGAAAACAGTCTGGGGTGGAGTTTCCATAGATCCCCAAGTCTCTCAAATTCTGATTGCCCTGGGGGTCACGACCGCTATTTTATCACGGTCACACCTTCTAAGATCCAACACACATTCTTGCAAAAATGTGATCCGCCTGTTGCCACCAATAGGGGGCGAGCTATATATGACTGTCAATTGCCCCCTTAGTGGTAGCAACGGGCATCAGTGATTTTAGCTGAAAGATAGAACTAGAAGAAATATGCTTTATCTACGTATTCCTAAAATCCAAGGGTGAACCTTATAGACGTACGCATCTTCCGATCACTTTCCTACGGCAATAACCGGTAATTTTGCTAATTGCCGACTTTGTACAAGAGATCAGATGCTCTCATCTTATTTTCCGTCCCTATTTACGAGAAACATATTTAATGCATGAATATAAATTTGCAACACCCACCACCCTTTACCCTTCATCATGTCAGTCGCCTTAGGAGTACCATTGCGGAGACTGCTCGGTTGCTATGACGGGTCACCATGGTAACAAGCATCACCTAATTCACTGCGCACACAGGCACTTGCTCACAAATGCTGAGCTGCTAGCAGATCGGAGCAGCCATTTCTGATACCCAGAAGACAAAAGAAAATCAGGGGAAAGGTACAATGCATGCCGACAACCACCCATCGCTGCCGACGCCATACATTGCACGTATCATTAGGGTTTGCATGCAGCACTACCTGCTTAGAATTCACGGTTAGCTAAATCTATAATGTACCTATAGGGGATTACAATGAACCAGAGCTGACGGTAACTGCAAAAGAAGAGGATGATGCAATTAGCAATTATATATAGGCAGATGTAGCAGAGCTGGATTTGTCATTTGACAATTAAGGTGAATTGTTTTTTTTAGTTTGCCAACCCTATGGGAAAGCAGTGATAACGCATTGTGATATTACCATGACAAACTCAGCTGTGTTCCACCTTACAAACTCGGCTCTGCTGCATCTTTTATGAAATGTGATTTTTTTTCCCCCCTTTCATCTCATGTATTATGTAAAGACTTACAAGTATATAGGTCATTGTTATGGTTTAGGCCGTGACAGTCGCTACAGGGTTAATGAGCGATGCTCTGCGTTGACTGATGAAACGACGCTCAACACTGCAGAAAGCCAACTCGGTGTTTTCTGCAGTGGGTACAGAGCACTTCATGAGCCGCACGGCGGATGGGGTACATTCCACTTCATTGATAAGTAATGAGCAGCGCGGGTGCGTCTTAGTTATTTTTACCTGCAGTTTCAAGATTTCCATGTTTGGTGTGCAGAGCTGTAAGATTAGTATCTGGACTGTGAGAAGGGGATGATTATCTATCTATCTATCTATCTATCTATCTCATATCTATCTATCTCATATCTATCTATCCATCCATCCATCCATCTATCTCATATCTATCTATCTCTCTGTCCATCTATCTATCCATCGATCTCATATCTTTCCATCTATCAATCTATCTATCTCATATCTATCCATCGATCTCATATCTATCCATCTCATATTTATCTATCCATCTCTCATATCTATTTATCTATCTATCTCATATCTATCTATCCATCGATCTCATATCTATCTATCTCATATCTATCTATTTAATATGAATCTATCTCATCTCTCTATCTATCTATCTATCTCATATCTATCTATCTATCTATCTCATATCTATCTATCTCATATCTATCTATCTCATATCTATCTATCTATCTATCTATCTCATATCTATTTATCTATCTATCGATCTCATAGCTGTCTATATATCTCATATCTATCTATCTATCTATCTATCTCATATCTATCTATTTCATATCTATCTATCTATCTATCTCATATCTATCTATCTATCTCATATCTATTTATCTATATATCTATCTTTCTCATATCTATCTATCTACGGTATCTATCTATCTTATATCTATCTCTTTCTCCAATATCTATCTCATAACAATTAATGGGGCCATATAACAAAACTTGGAACAGCGCTCCTCTTCAACATTACCACCCTTTCAGCCAGTTCAGGTCATTAAAAGCTTATGAATGATTATTTTGGCCTTCTTAATGCACATCGATCTCACAGTACATGGATGATGCACACAGTGATGTTACAATACAGCAATAGTGCACAGTGATGTCATAGTACACAGATAATACACTCAGTGATGTCACAGTACAGGGATGATGTACACCGTGATGTTACAGTAAAGGAAAAATGCACACAGTGATGTCACAGTACAGGGATGATGTAGACAGTCATGTCACAGTACAGGAATAATATTAACAGTGATGTCACAGTGCAGGGATAATGTACACAGTTGCAGCCTCTGAGGAGTGGGCCCACAGCCGAGGAGATGGTGGGGTAGATGAGAATAACTATGTCACAGGGCTCTACCATCTCCTCCCCTGGGGGTAGGTCAGGTCCCATCCAAGTTACTGCAGGGGAAGGTCACAGGGAAAAGTAACCAGGAGTTACCTTAAAGTTCTTTGTCACTTGTGGCACCACCGTTCCGTCCTCTGGGGTGAATCTTGATGAAGTAAAAAACTTAGTCCACACACACAGGGAAATCTTACTGGACAAACCGAGAGCGGTCGGTAATGTCCATTTACTGTAACTTTGGCAGTTCCCAATTTACAATAGTAGTTTGTCACAATTACACGCAAAGAAAGTGGTATGACATAGAGGACTCTTGTGGAAATCCGGACAATCCACAGTTCCAGTTATCTGCGTGATCCCGCTCCCGGCGACTCTCTCTTTCTCCAACTCTCTACTGGTCAACACTCACGCTTTTGGTGCCTTTTCTCTCTCAAGCAGTGGTCCTTCTTTCTCTCTCTCAGTGCTTAGTGGTAGCAGCGGCACATCCTGGGTAGGGTAGGCCCAGGCCGAGCAGAAGGGAATTGCTCAGCTTCTTCCATTCTCCACACACAGACCGATAAACGTCTGCGGCGGTCACTTACAACCTTGAAAGCAGAACTTCTTGCACTCGCACTCCTAGACTGACTTTTTTGATTACTCTCAGACTCTCTTGCATAAACTAGTCTAACTTGAACTGCCAAGCCTAGCATCCTTGCAAACACTTATATATCACATAATCACATGACCTACAACATGATACATTTCTCAGACATAACCCAGACATTAACTCATTCAGTGCTGCAGAGGTGCAATACACATACCAAATGCATACTACAAATAAGACACGGACTGGACAATGGCATGAGACAGACATATAACATTATGGAGGGACTCCACTAGTCCTGGGCTAGTACAGAGTGATGTCATAGCACAGGGATAACATTACAGAAATAAAGTGCACAGTGACATTACAGTACAGGGATGATGCACACAGTGATGACACAGCATAAGGATACTGCACACAGAGAGGTCACAATACAGAGATGATGTAGAGAGCGCTGTCACAGTACAGAGATAATGTAGTCAGTGATGTCATAGTACAGGAATGATGCACACAGTAATGTCACAGTGCAGAGATAGTGGATAATGCACACAGTAATATCACAGCACAGGGATAAAATGCACAGTGACATCACAGTACAGGGATAATGCAAACAGTGATGTCACAATACAGGGATAGTGCACACAATTATGTCACAGTGCAGGGATGGGCACAGAGTGATATCACAGTACAAGGATAATGCACACAGTGATGTAACAGTACAGGGATAATGTACACAGTGATATCACAGTACAGGGATTTTGCACACAGTGATGTCACAGTACAGGGATTATGCACACAGTGATGTCACAGTACAGGGATAATGTACACAGTGATATCACAGTACAGGGATGATGTTGATATGTCACAGTACAGGGAGCATGCACACAGTGATATCACAGTACAGGGAAAATGCACACAGTGATGTCACAGTACAAGAATGATGCACACAGTGATGTCACAGTACAGGGATGATGCACACAGTGATGTCACAGTACAGGGATGATGCACACAGTGATATCACAGTACAGGGATGATGTAGACAGTGATATCACAGTACAGGGATTATGCACACAGTGATGTCACAGTACAGGGATGTTGTACACAATGATATCACAGTACATGGATGATGTAGACAGTGATATCACAGTACTGGGATAATGCACAAGTTGATGCCACAGTACAGGAATAATGCACACAGTGATGTCACAGTACAGGGATAATGCACACAGTGATGTCACAGTACAGGGATATTGCACACAGTGATGTCCAGGTACAAGGATAATGCACACAGTGATATCACAGTACAGGGATTATGCACAACAGTGATGTCACAGTACAGGGATAATTATGTACATCAGAAAGATGGAAAAATACCTCTACAGCACCATCTATTGGATGGCAGCATTCCTTAAACTCAAAGTGACCTTATAAAAAACAGGGATAATGCACACAGTGATGTTACAGTACAAGGATTATGTAGACAGTGATATCACAGTACTGGGATTATGTACACAGTGATGTCACAGTACAGGGATAATGCACAGTGATGTCACAGTGCAGGGATAATACACACAGTGATATCACAGTGCAGGGATAATACACACAGTGATGTCACAGTACAGGGATAATACACACAGTGATGTCACAGTACAGGGATGATGTAGACAGCGATATCACAGTACAGGGATAATGTACACAGCGATATCACAGTACAGGGATAATGTACACAGTGATGTCACAGTAAAGAGATAATTTACACAGTGATATCACAGTACAGGGATAATGCATACAGTGATGTCACAGTACAGGGATAATATACACAGTTATGTCACAGTACAGGGATGATGTAGATGTCATGTTCATTCATCATGTGGCCTGAAAACTATGATACCAGGCACAGCCACTATACAATGAACAGTGCTGTGCCTGGTATGGGTTGAAGTGACAGTCGTAATCAAGCAAACACGTGTTCAAGGGCACTAAAAAAAGGTAAAAAGTTGTCAATTTCTTTTAAAATATAAAAAATGTGAAAAATAGACATAATTGGTATTGATGCATCCGAAAAAGTCTGAACTATCTGACATGAGGAATGCTGTAAAAAACAATATATATATATATAATGCCAGAGTTATGTTTTTTTTTGTCAGCTTGTTCCCCAATTAGAATTGAATAAAAACTAATCAAAAAGTTGTATGTAAATGAAAGCAATAAAATCTATAGCTTCCCCCACACAGCACCATTGACAGAAAAATAAAAAAAGTCATGAGTCTTAGAATATGGTGACAGAAAGCATTTTCGTAATAAAAGGGTTTTTTCATTATTTTTAAAAAGCAGTGTTTTACCTACTTTTAGACATATAAGCTAAGCTTGTTCAAGAATATAATTTTTATACTTACCTTCCCGTCGTTCCCTCGCTGTCAGTGCTGGAAGACATTGCTGAATGCATTGACCGGCGTGTCTGAGTAGTCCGCTCGTTCTAAAATTAGAATTGGGTGGACTACTTACCGTAGCACACCTCTTAATACATTCAGCAGCGACTTTCAGCACTGATACTGGGTGAACAACGGGGAGGGTAAGTATAAACATAAAATTGGGTCACCTACTTTCAGCCCACAAGCTTAGCTTATATGGCTAACACTAGGTGACAGTTTTTCTTTAAAAGTAGTAAAACAAAAAAATGTATAGGCATATTATTATTATAACCATACTGACCTGTAGAGCCACTAACTTTTCAGACAACTTCTGCTCCTCTAAGGCCTTAGTCAGACGGGCGTTTTTTCGCGCGATTTGCGCATGCGTCCGGCGATTTTATAAAACCATTGCTTTGCAATGGTATCGGACACATGAGCGCTTTTTATGCGCTCGTCCGATAAATTATAGAACAGAAATCGCAGATCGCACCTACCTGCGATCTGCGATTCCTGTTCTCTTCTCTATATGCGCTCAATGGGGCCGGCGGCAGCAGCGCCGACCCCATTGAGAACATATAGAAGACAAATCCTTCTTCTCTGCCACAGCTGTAACAGCTGTGGCAGAGAAGAACGATGTTTGCCCATTGAATTCAATGGAGCCGGCAATACAGCCGACTCGATTGAAAGCAATGGGCTGCCAGCGTGCGGGGGATGAATTGTCAGGAAGGGCTTAAATATATAAGCCCTTCCCTGCAATTCATCCAGAAAAGTGTAAAAATAAAAAATATATATATACTCACCTGCTCCCGGCAGCCGGAGTTCCGTGCGGCCGGCCTGCAGTGGGTGTGAAGGGGGTGTGAGTCAGACCTGCCCCCTGATTGGCTCAGCGCCAATCAGGGGGCAGGTCTGACTCACACCCCCTTCACACCCACTGCAGGCCGGCCGCACGGAACTCCAGCTGCCGGGAGCAGGTAAGTATATATATATTTTTTATTTTAACACTTTTCTGGATGAATTACAGGGAAGGGCTTTTATATTTAAGCCCTTCCCGACAATTCATCCCACACTCGCCCGCAGCGCATTGCTTTCAATGGAGCGGGCTGTATTGTCGGCTCCATTGAATGCAATGCGCTGGACAGCTCCAGCTCGTTTCTAATGAAACGCGGCTAGGAGCAGATTTTCGGGCGATTTTCGGGCACTGGTCACGCGATTTGCGGATGCGCATCCGTCATGCGATCCGCAAATCGCGCGAAAAAAAGCCCGTCTGACTAAGGCCTAATAGTGTTATGTGGCTCATCATCTGGTAATACACTTTCATTAAAAATTTGGTTGCTTTAGCATTGTAAATCAAGTTTGAAGTGTCTTCCTTTCAGACCGCCTGTAATCCACTTCCTGTTGTTATGTATTGAGCTTCTGTAGTTACAGGGACGTTAAGATGTAGGGAAGGGGCTGTGGGGGAGGGACTATCTTCATAGGTTCACTCCTTGCTGTTACGTCTGTGCAGGCCATGGGAACAACGACCTAAACGAGTGCAATGTAAATAAGGTTTGGAAAGGTAAAAAGGGAGTAGCGCATACATAAATGATTGGACAACAAACATAAACCAAATGTGCAAACAAACAACCACACAGACAACAGATGACTAAATACTTACCAATGTACTAAACTACCAGACAGGTGGAAATATCTATAAGTATGAGGTATTGGTTTATATTTTGGCCAGAATACGTAAGCTTACAAGCCCACGTCAAGGGTCCTCAATGTCTTGTGAGTCCCTATGCTAACAAGACAACTAAACCTACAAAAATGAAACGCTGCCTACAACGTTAGAACCTAGGGGGCTGCTTCGCCCTTGATGGTAACTGGCAAGAACATCAGCCAATGGAAATGCAACATACACACCGGAGCAGGACAGTTCACACTTAGTGTAGTCAACACTTACAGACATACACAGAATACAATCCTGTTCACACTAAGTGACTGCAACCTAAAGGAAACACCACACAGAACAAGGCATTGTATACACCAAGTGTAGTCCATACCTTCAGACATGCACTGAACAAGTCATTGTTCACATCTGAAATCTGCTCACCTTACAGACAGAAGGAAACCCCACTCAGAACTTCATGCATGAATCATGAAAGGGCAAGGAGCGTCAGACACCAATTTGATGGTAAAAGAACAGTGTCAAATATCACCCACCTAACAATGCACAGGCCATCAGATGTTTGGAGGCCCCAACTGATAAAAGGGAAGTAAGAAGGGTCTCGCATAACACAGAGACGGGGAGATAAGGTGACATGACCATATTCAGGGAAGGTGCGGAAAGCAACTCAAACTAGCAGCATACATAACACAAAACACCAAGTTCTGAGTAGGAAAGGGATAACAGATAAATGACCAGCACCCTCTAGTAAGAGGGGCTGGTATATATATGCACAAGACTAATGAAGATTGGCTGTCTGGAGAACTCAACCATCAGACAGCCAAATCAACCAAACCTACAGCTGAGTGCTCCTGGAAACCCACAGAATCACAGGTCCAAGGAGCACAACATGATACCTGCATTCACAGGCTGACAGATCTATAGTGTCTGCTATTTCCACAATCTATGCCTCTCCTGCTCTTATAGCACATGTGTGTGTATGTTCCCACATGCACACATTATATTGGGTTTACTAACCATTTTGCCTAAATAATAATAATAATAATAATAATAATCTTTATTTGTATAGCGCCAACTTATTCCGCAGCGCTTTCAGGCATGGATAAATGCAAAACAATACAACAATTGCAACAAATACAATGTGAGGTACATTGGGTTAGACACAAATGGGTTGAGGGTGGTACAGGAGGTGCAGGGGATTTATCAGAAGGCAAACAGGGTGGAGCACCATAGGGAGGGGCGAGGGACTAGGTCAGGAGATTTGGTATGCCTCCCTGAAGAGGTGCGTTTTTAAGGCACGTCTGAAATTTCGTGCATCGGGAATTGTCCGGATGCCTTGGGGTAGAGCATTCCAGAGGATGGGTGCTGCTCTGGTGAAGTCCTGTAGGCGAGCATGAGAGGTTCGTATTACAGGGGTGTTTAGTCTGAGTGTTAGCCGATCGGAGTGAGCGGGCTGGGTGGTATACTGACAGTAGGGAGGCGATGTATGGTGACGCAGCGCCATGCAGAGCTTTGTGAGTGCGGTAGAGGAGTTTAAATTTAGTTTTGCAGTGGATGGGCAGCCAATGCAGCGACTGGCATAATGCAGAGGCGTCTGAATAACGACTGGAGAGAAAAATGAGTCTAGCTGCTGCCTTTAGTATGGATTGGAGTGGAGCGAGTCTAGTGCAGGGGAGGCCGATGAGTAGCGAGTTGCAGTAGTCAAGGCGGGAGTGGATGAGGGCAACCACGAGCGTCTTTAGCGTGTCCGTGGTTAGGAACGGACGTATTTTAGCAATATTTCTGAGGTGCATGTGGCATGTTCGGGCCAGAGATTGGATATGGAGAGGTCAGAGTCCAGTGTGACCCCAAGGCATTGGGCATGCCGTCTGGGGGTTATGATGGTGCCAGACACTGGAATGGAGATGTTGAGGGGAGGTCGGTTAGAAGGTGGAAAGACAAGAAGGTCAGTTTTTGAGAGGTTTAGTTTGAGAAAAAGGGAGGACATAGTGTTAGAGACAGCGGACAGACAGTCGGTGATATTTTGGAGGAATGGTCCAGAGATCTCACGAGAGGAGGTGTATAGTTGGGTGTCATTAGAGTAGAGATGGTATCGGAGGCCAAATGTTTCTGAATGCCTGAATTGTCCTAAAGCAGCAGAGGGTTGGGCACTCAGATACAGCCTACCTGCTGATTGAACCACAAGCAGAGCAATGCAACATGGAAAGTAAGGAAAAGGAAGTACAGGACAGTGAACTACTGGCAGAATAGTAGGCTTGTACACGCACCCACCCTAATAGTGGATAGCAAACAGCAGGACAGTAGTAAAGTGGAGAAGACCACCTGAAATCAGAACTTATAAATATTAAACATGGTGCAAACAACAGCAAATGAGAGGGTAAGGAGACCCTGGTAAATTTTAGAAAACGTTGAAAACTCAGATATCCTTTAACATATAACTTTTACCACACAATTGCATTTTTTCCCTGTCACCCCACTTAAAAATGTGTAAAATGATACCATTTAAAAATAGAACTTGTGCAACAAAAAAAAGCCCTCGTATGGCTATTTGGGTGGAAAAAGGAAAATGCTATGGCTCTTGAAAGGTTAGGATGAAAAGAAGAAAATGAAAAACCTGAAAAATGGCTGGTGGTTAAAGGGTTAAGGTGTTACATAGCATAAGTAAATTATATACACCCTTACCTACACATGTAGACTTTAATAGCATTCTGATCATATGGTACCTTGTTGTAAAAATACTAAGGATTACAGGATCTATGGTGACATAAGAACGGAGAAAGTAGCGCTCTGTGAAATGTAATGTGCAATGTATAAATTAATCTTCCTATCAATTCTCTTCTAATCAGTGGAATCTTCTAATTCGTTTTCCGCGCTCAGTCTCCCGCTTCTGGTCTATTTATTGCTCAGTTCTGCAGGGACTATCAGATTTGTGGGCTCGTTGGTGCAGGATTAAATTAATTTCATTCTTTGATCCTCAGTCTGATATGAAACAGACTTGGATAAAGTGTCTGCATTGAAACATCTAAATTATGCTAAAAACACGTATTTGCAGACCCTGGAATCGAGGATATTCTGACCATGAGCTGCAGCTGCTATGGGGCTCAGGTTTTCTCTATGCCTTTTTTTCCTTCTCCATAGCTACAGCATTTTCAGGACATAGTGGAGTGAGAACGTGACACAAGGGTGAGCGAGACAGGTTGGAAGCAAATGAGCAGTAGGTCCTACACTTCTGGGTCAGGAGGGGTTAGCTGGTGTGAAACCGCGCCAGACAAGGTGCTGCAATATAAGCATTTATGGCATATGTTCTTCCCATGTTTGTGTATGTTTCCTCTGGGTGGGGGACATTTTGCATTGGAGTGGGGGGGGGGGGGGGAATAAGTAATAATTACCTGAAAGCGCTGCGGAATAAGTTGGCGCTATACAAATACCATGATTTTGATTTTGATTAACAAACCCCATAGATTGTCTGATGAATCAATATGGAAGTTTTATACTTCCAGATATACTTGAACAATTCTGAACTGGTGCATCTGACAACACGGGCAGTGAGTGACTACACTGGTTGTCCTTGCTGTCATGATTAGGCAGGAATGTAGCTAGGGGGCAGATGGGGCATGTGCCTCGGGCACAACTTGGCTTGGTCTCTCTCATTGGGACTGCAAGCTGGCACTGGGTACAATTTTTTTCCTCTTCCGCTGCCCCCTGCCTTACAGCAGGAGGAACCAAAGAACAGTTAACAGAGAAGGACTGTAGATGTATCCAGTGCCAGCCTGGCAGTGCGATGAGAGCGACCAGGAGCTGAAAGCATCAATAATGTAATTCACACTTCGGGGTGGGAGCACTAATACTGTGGGAACCACATGGGGAGAACTACTGTATTACTACTTCGGGCTATAAAGGTAGCACTATTATTACTATTGGGAGGGGGCACAAAAAGAGCACTATTACTAAGGGGCCACAAAGGAGAGGGCGGCACTAAAAAGAATCTTTGACCAGGTGCAGGAAAACCTAGCTATGTCTCTGTGTTTAGGGTCAGAGTATTCACCCACTAATAATACAGAAGTGAAGGTGGTGACATGTGTTCCTGGCAGCCCTCAGTATTTATACTCCAGGATTCATCCAAGATAAGCATTCAGGATAGAAGGACTTTCACCTCTTACTGAGGTTGTCCTTTATGATAATAAAAGGCTTTTTAATAGCAAAATAAAAAATTGTATGAAACGACCCCCAATCCAGCGCTGCCACCCCGATCACTAGCACTCCAGTCCGGCTACCTCCTGCAGCAGTCACATGCCATGCTATGTTTACGTGATCCCTCCAGCCAATCACTGGCTTCAGCAGTGATACTGTCATGAACGGAGGCAGCCATGTGACTATAAATGGCACATGACCACTGAAGGAGCTTCTGAGACTGGAGTAGGAGTGATCGAGGGAGCTGTGCTGGATCGGGGATGAGGGTGCGGGGGGGTGAGGGGGGCATTTAATGGGTTTGCAGTGCTTATTTTCTTACCTTAGCCCATTCCCAGTCCATAAATTATTACTTTTTTACTCCCAGAAAACCCCTTTAAACTGCTCAGGAGACAGGAGGTGGCAAACATTCGTTCTAGTAATTTCCGCATTTGACCTACAAATAAAATGAGATATTTTAACATGGACTTTCGTGTATCTGCTGCCACAACCTATGATCTTCCAGACTCTCATTATTAATGGAGCCCAGGCAGCCATTGTATTATTAATCGCATGCTTTGTAGAAGTGGCAGCTGTGTTTATTCACTTGCTCTGGGTGTTTAACAAGATAAATCATTCTGTTTCCTTGCAGGGGGACTAGAAACACAGATAACGCGCAATGTCATATAGAAACACAACAACCAGGATCTATGCCATGTTCCTCTTGATGATAACGATAGGGCTGCCGTTCACCAAGCTCGTCCTTGCAGAGGAGCTGTCGGGCACCACCATTCCACCAGAAAGTATGCACTTCTATACCTGCTATTACATCAAGATTTCAATTATTGCATTAGTGCTTTTATGTGTTTATTATAATGTTTCATCCCTTGCAAATATTTTGTTAAGAACTCTGCTTGCTTGAAAAAAATATTGCAGAAAACTTGTACAGCTCTAATACACTACTTCCTATAGCTCAACTTTTGCTACAGTTGTATCCAGTGTAGACAATCCTCAAGGCAGTATAAATTTCTCTTGTCCTGATTTTGCTACTGTAACAGGCTGCAGGTGTGGAATATGATGCCGATTATGGAAATGCTTTACACCAGTTCCGTTGAACAGACAATGCTTTACTGATTGTATGATAAAGAATAATATGGCAAGACCATACAGCAGTATTATTTGCATGCATTGTAAGCACTTTGCGCTGGTGCTGGCGCCATCTCTTTGACTTGCGGTGGCACATTAGCTGGATATAAAGTAGGATTTTGCCTAGATGTACTTGCATTAACGCACAAACATTTGTAAAGATATTCAGATGCTGTTTAACAATGTGGTGGCGGCTGAGATACCAGTTTTTCTGGTGACAGGTGCCCTTTAATAAGAGAAGTGTCTTCAAATCTTTTGGTCCTAGCAGAGAATGGCTACGAAGAGCATTTCTTGCTCTGGAGGACTCATCTTAACCTGCATTACACAGGCAGCAGATTGACAGATTGATATGAATGGACACTGTGTAATACCCTCTTTCTCCTGTGGGGGCACTGCAGGGAAATTGAACACTTACTACAAGGTTTCCCACAGATTAGAGATGGTTGCTTGGGGTCCCAGTAGAGGGACATTTTGTGATCACCTTATTGTCAAAGGACTCTTCTAACAAGTACCGAATGTCCAAAGCAGAGGGAGCACTTCCATAGTAACCTGTACCATTGAGCTGAGGGCAGAGAAGGGTTAAAAGACTTAGAAACATTTAAAAATAGTTCTTTTTTATAACTTTCTGACACTTAGATGTGATATTAACATAATTCAATTTTCAAGGTTTTTGGAAGAGACGTTTAAGGGGTGGAAGGACTCTGTCTAGAGCATAAGAGGTTCAGTCTCCAGCCGTGTAAGGGATTATTTGCTGTAAGAGAAGTGACCCTGGGGTATTAGAGTTAGTTAGTACGTGATCTGGAATTAAAGTAGAAACAATGTACAAAAGGCACTTTTTAAAAGAGCAAAATATTAATGCCTTTTGTGCACGGCACAGAATGTAAGACTATATATACCACCATCCATTAGGTGATGTGTGTACAGAGCTATTACTCCCCTATACACTGTTCTATGCACAAACAGCTTTGTATACACAGCATTGAAAGGAACATACATGATTTTTCCCTTTATATTTGCATGGAGTCTGACAGAAGAACGCTCCATATGTATTTGCATTAAATTGGAGTCTTACTGAAGAACAGTAAAAGACTCATATACGGTATTTGTTTCTGCGCCCTTTTATGGCTCCATACAAATTATCACTCCGATTCCAAAAAAGTTGGAATGTTGTGTAAGGTCTAAAAAAAATAACTCATCTAGAAATTGATGGCAGCAACACATCTCACAAAAGTTGGGACAGGGTTAACCCTTTCCAATCCCCTGTCTGACCTCTGAAGACATTGTGATTTAAGGCTGTACAGCTCTGATGTTGGAAGACGTCCGTCGGGGTTCTCTTACTGTATATTGCCGCTCTGCTGTCGGAGCCTATCCAACATGTCACCTCATGCAGTACTGGCTTTAGCCAGCAGATAGCGCTGTTGTATAACAGCAGAAAAAGAGTAAGCCCCCTAGGAAAACCAGGATACAAACTGGATTGGAAAGGGTTAACAAACGTCTTGGAGGGTAAACTGCTTGAAACATAGGAGGGGAGGGTCTAAGAATATGGTTTTCAGACAGTCAATGTTGTGTTGGGTGTGATGGAGTGTCATTGCAGTTTTCTTTACTGGATTGTAGGTCAACACTGGAGGTACACAATTGTTTTCTCCTTAATCTCTGTATTGGAGCAGTTAATTTTGGGGTATCCTGGTGACTCTGGTGATCTGATCATCAAATTGAGGTGGGATGTAACCCTGATTTAAACATGTCCCTTTAAGATGATAGAAATGTTCATTTCTGTCTGTTGGGCTAGAACAGATCTGGTTGTATCTGGAGGTCTGGCTGTAGACAATGAACATTTTATTGTGTTTAGGGTGGAAGCTGTCCCATTTGAGGCATGTGGGCTGATTTAATTGGTTTTCGGTACAGAGATGTCTGCATTGAGTTGTTTAAAAATTTTCATGGTGGTGTCCAAAAATGTCTATATTTCTATATCTTAGCAGCTCAATGTCAGGTTTATGGTGGGGTGAAATGTGTCTTTTAATGTTATTAATACTTTTTCAGAGTTGGTCAAGATGATCATGATGTCATTAATGTAGAAGAAGCATGAAAATGGTTTGATGGAGAAGGCCAGATAGTCACTTTCATGTTTTGCCATCAAAAGGCCGGCATATTGCGGTGCCATGTTACTGCTCATGGCGGTTCCAGTGAGTTGGAGATATATCTCTCCGCCAAAAAAGAAATCGTTGTGTTTGAGAATAACTCTTGTGAGTTATAACACAAATTAAAGGGAATCCCATTAGCTTTGAGAGGCACCTTTTCATGGTTGAGGTTTGGCAGGTATACAAACTTTTGTGCTGTACTGAGCTCTATGGCATGAGGCCTGAGGTGGGGGACATCATGGTGGAGCTGACACAAGCTGCTTTTCCACTAAGTAGTGACTGGTGTGAAACATCTATAAGGTTGGAGACCTGCAGTTAGCCTCCCTCGTTTTTCCATTGCCTATATTCAATTCATGATGCTTCCAATGGCCTTGCATGGGACATGGGGTTTCCTGGAGACCAGTTTTCAAAAGCATACTATAGATTAGGAGGAACGGTACTTGTTTTGAAACAGCTATTAGACTACAGTGAGACCTCTTTTGAGGTGACCACTTGAAATTGCATTGCCAATTGATCTTCTAGGGGGTGTTCCTCTCAAAGAAGATGACCTGTATGTAAAATATATGGTAGAACTGAAAATCAGGAAGTCTAGAATGGATAAGGAGGTGGTCTTCTTTTGGAGAGGTTCCACTGTACCTCTATGGTGACGTTTCGTTCAGTATAATTGGTTTTCACCTTCGGGCTCATTCAGATGGGAGTATTTGGTCCAAGTGAAAAAAATCACTGCATTTCCTATTCTCATCCATTTTCACGGATGAGAGTAGGGCATGCAGTGAATAGGCCTCCATGAAAATCAGCATACGCACGCTGCATTTGTGCAGAAATTTCTTTTTTATGCACTATTGGACACCTTTAGGGAAAACTGGAAGGGCTTAGCAGGAACGGCATGGATTCTTGCAGCCCAAAAGATTTACTATGATTTATGCCAAGGACTAGTGTAAATTATAGCACAAATCTGTGTCAGCTGATTTGCTTTTCTGGTCCATGAACTGGCCAAAGATGCATCTAATTTATTATGAGGCTTGCTGCTAAAGACTGGCGTAAGATCCCACCCTTTTGGAAAATGTTTTCCCTGCCAAGTCAATAATGTGTGTTGACAAAATTCTAGTTGCTTGCAGTAACCACTAGGGGAAAAGCTGGAGTTTACTGCTGTACAGTATTCAGAATAAATGCAACAGACCTGTGCAGTAAGCTCCCCCTAGTGGTGGCTGAAGGCAGCTATAATTTTCTAGGGGACTCTGACCTACTATAAAAATAAAACAACACAGAATTATGGATCTATTTAGGTTAAAAAAAACGTAAAATGCTTGTTCCTTGACCTAGCGTCAAATTCAGACATAGCTAGAATTGTGTATTTTTGCTAAATTGCATTAAAAATACTTCAACACAATAAGTGAAAGGTTTTAAAACCTGCAACAAGCCCCTGTCCATTACTGATTTTTTGGCAGAACATTGCGTTTTTGTCAATTGACTTAGCAGAAAATAGAATGAGCATGGAGGAGGAACTAGATGGGAAGGTTCAG
The DNA here is from genome assembly GCF_035609145.1 of Eleutherodactylus coqui. Taxonomy (NCBI): domain Eukaryota; kingdom Metazoa; phylum Chordata; class Amphibia; order Anura; family Eleutherodactylidae; genus Eleutherodactylus; species Eleutherodactylus coqui. Next base: position 54,869,617 of record NC_089843.1, read on the forward strand.
GGCATGGCCAGCCACAGCCTTATCTATATATGACCCATGTGGTCGCACAGGGTGCCAGCCAACAGCTAGCAGGGGGTCAGCAGATGGATGTAGGCTAGGGGCAATCACCCCACTTGGGTCCGTTTAGTCAGATGATCTTCCTCCTCTGTGTGGAGCAACATATATCATCCTCCTCCTGGCTCTGACTCCTCCCCTCTGCTGTTCTGAGGTGCCACTGTCAGCCCATTGGCACCCCCACAACCCACTTGCTTAGTTGTGCAACTGTATTTATACTATGAGCTTGGTTCTGGTGTTATATTTATATTATGAGCTTTGTTCTGGTATTTAATCTATGTACTGAGGTTGGTTCTGGTGGAGTATTTATGTTATAAACTTGGTACTGCTGCTATATTTATGTTATGAGCTTGGTTCTGTTATTGAATGTATGTACTGAGCTTGGTTCTCCTGGTGTATTATGTTATAAGCTGCTGCTGCTGTATTTATGTACTGAGCTTGGTTCTGTTGCTGTATTTATGTACTGAGCTTGGTTTCGGTGCTGTATTTATGTTATGAGCTTGGTTCTGTTGTTGAATCTATGCACTGAGTTTGGTTCTGCTGGTGTATTATGTTATAAGCTTGCTTCTGGTGCTATATTTTTGTGACAAGCTTGGTTCTGGTGCTGTATTTATGTTATAAGCTTCCTCCTAGTGCTGCATTTATGTACTGATCTCGGTTTTGTTGCTGTATTTATGTTGTCAGCTTAGTTCTGGTGCTGTATTCATGTACTGAGCTTGGTTCTGGTGCTGTATTTATGTTATGAGCTTGGTTCTGTTATTGAATCTATGTACTGAGGTCGATTCTGCATGGTGTATTATGTTATAAGCTTGTTTCTGGTGCTATATTTATGTGGTGAACTTGGTTCTGGTGCTGTATTTATGTACTGAGCTCGGTTTCGTTGCTGTGTTTATGTTATCAGCTTGGTTATGGTGTTGTGTTTATGTTATAAGCTGGGTTCTGCTGCTGTATTTATGTACTGAGCTTGGTACTGCAGTATTTAGGTTAAAAACTTGGTTCTGGTACTTTATTTATTCACTGAGTTGTTCTGGTATGGATATACTGTTATCTTGCTGCTTTCTGCACAAGCAGAATACAGGTAGTCTGTCTATCAATGATTTATATATAGTTTTTTTCTTATGACTGAGGAAAGGGCAAAAAAACTCAGCACAGGGTATTATCTAACCTACTGCAAACACTGGTTCAGTATACTCCATAGAAAGGCACCAATAGGATAAATGGCACACTGTATATGGGGCCTGTATTACTAATTTTTGGATTGGGTCCCAGGAGATTTCAATTACAGCTCTGTGCTTTTCACTGTTGAGGAGAAGATGGATATTTCTCTCTGCATAACTGGTGCATGATCTATGAAAAAGAAATAAAACTTGTGCAGGATGATATCTGGATAAATTAGAAAATCCAACTATGAAGAATTTATTGGCATAACGTTCATTTTTTCCAGGTCGCCCCTGTGTGGATTGCCATGCTTTTGAATTTATGCAAAGAGCTCTGCAAGACCTCAAAAAGACAGCCTACAACCTGGACTCTCGGGTATGTATCATACGACAAAAGCAAAACCTGTGCAGCTGTCTAAAAGTAAAAAAGCTGTGGGCTGTGACATCTAGGACCCTTTTACCTCAACTTCCAACCCATAGAAATGAATAGGGTCCATCAATAGGTCTGTTCTTTAAGGTGTAAAACAACATATAGAAGTTTATAAATTAATATTGGGGGTGGGGCCAGAGGGGTACATGGAGATCATCGGGCCTCAAAAGCTAGAATTTGGTCTCCCAGGAACTTTATTGTATTTAGAGCAGGAGACAGGGGAGGAGTTGGACTCTGCTCTGCGGGGAGCTGCCTGGCGTCAGCCACTAATATGAGTTTTGGTTAATCATTGGCTGGGAAGGTGAGTGGTGCCATTTTGCCCTGGCCTCATGGCCCTATAGCAGACGTGGTTTGCTGCAATTGGCAGCACGCTACTGAATGGGGCACATGACTACTATGGAGCACATACTATGATGAGGTCTAGCATTAAAATACTACTACCCTTGCTTGCCCATAGACAGTCATAGCGGCTACCTGCATCTTCCACTGAGGGAACTTCTTGCATAACCCATAGAGCTCCCATTGAGTTTAGTACTAGCTCCCCCTAGTTGTGGCTGCATGAAGACAGTAAGAAAAGCAGAGCTCCCCCTATGCAGCTATTTTATGGAACTGATCAGTACAAAATTGTAGACCTAAAACAGGATGGTGAACATTAACTTTATAAAGATACAGTATATTTAGTGGAGCTCTCAGAGAGGGCTTTGCTAGGGGCCCCTTGATTTTAGTATATCCATTAAATCCATTTTTTCCTATTGACTTAAGATACCACAATGAAATCACGTGTTTCAATCCATTCTCAGCGTCAGTTTTTTTTTAGAGGATCAACCCCCTAGTGACTGATATTTGCTTCATCTTATTTCAGCCTAAGTATATAAAATAAAATGCCTGCATTTTCCTAAAATATACCTGCATGGCCTTGATCTTTTTTCCCCCAAAATTAGAGGAACTCACCTAAACAAACTTTTCAACAGTTTGCTCATAACTACTACCATTCAATGCCCCAATAAAGCTTCTGTTCACGGTCTACATATACTCACTGTTAAAAAAAAAATCAAATACCTAGAAGAAGTTGTCGGAATCTAAAGAAACTTTTTCTGTGCGATCGTAATGTTGTTATAAGTGAGGGATTACAATATCAGAGCAAAAGGGGAATTTATAGCGGGAAGCTGAACATTTAAAGGGATGGACAATTAAATAGTTGGAGCAGCTCGTGTTCGGATGATCAGCCAATCCTTTCTACTCATGGTCTGTCAAGGGCTTCCAGAGCCCGGTCGCCTTGTGTGATCCCAATACCTTCTAACAGTCTGGTCAGGTGGTGGCAATTCGTCGATACGACCATCCAGCGTCTCACATCCCAATAATGTGCTCCTCTCAAACTCTGTTAACTGGGTGAAATCTCTTCTCTGCGCCGTAGAGGCGTCTAGTGGTCAACAAGCTCTACACAAATGGAAAAAGAGGTCACTACACACAAGGAGCCTCCGAGAGCCTTTTCATAGGCCAAGGGTAGAACCACTTTTAGGCTCCCAGGTAGAAAGACCTTTCATCCAATCACCCCACAACTGTCATGATTTGTATATTTGTAGCAAAACGACAACTTTTTCTAGGTGTGTCCACGTAATACCTCCATATATAGCCATAATAATAGTTCCAAATAATATTCCCTTAAAGCAGTCATATAATAATGTTATAAAACTACTACGTCATACTGAATTCCCTAAATGACACCGCCATGCTGTGATAAATAATACTCGGTGGATTTTTCACCCTGCCCAACTACTGGAACCGGCAGTGGAGTCGAATGTTTTTCCTGGGGTGCCTGTCCTTAGGGACTCCCTGAGACATGGAAACCCAAGCAATTCATCTGTTTGCCACCCCTAAAACCAGCATGAACATTGCGAAATATTATTTTGTTTCATTCCTGCCATACTAGCTAGTGATCACTAACTCATGACGTCTTTCTTCTAACTCTCTTATTTAGACGGAGACACTTCTTCTCAAGGTGGAGCGGAGAACCCTGTGTGACTGCATATCTCTGGACGGGCTGAGCTGAAGATGAACGACATTTCACCAGGACATCCCACTTAAGGGGATATTCCCATATCAGACATTTATGGCATATCCACAGGATATTCTATAAATGTTTGATAGATGCAGGTCCCACCTCTGAGACCCGCACCTATCTTGAAAACTCAACCCCGACCCATCTCAGATCACCTCTTCCTGCTCTCTGCTGCCTGAGGTGGCTCAGTTTTACGGAAACAGCCTGTTCTATGCTATTTCTGTAACTCCCATAGGAGTAAATGGCAGTTACGTAAACAGCATAGCTCAGCGAGCTACACTGTTTCCGCATATCAGGAGTTACGAAAACAGTGTAACTAGTTATGCTATGCTGTTTACACAAATCCCATTCACTTCTATGAAAGGGATGGAAACAGCGTAAAGCGGTACACTTGGCTGATTCCGTAAAACCCGGCCACTGGCATGCAGATGGGTATTCCCATTTCAGCCATGATTGACTATGATGGGGGATACCCTTTTAACTCTTCTGATGCTGGTTTGGGTCTGGCAATGCATTGCTTCGCAGTGTAGGCCAGCTCTCTCTGGCAATCTAAGTGTTAAACACACAGCTCATCTCATGAATTCCGAATACACGTGACAACTCTATCCTGACACTGAACCATGCATGTGTGCGAGGAGACATTATGGCTGGGAGAAATTCTCAATAAAGTTCACAGGATTTTTTTACTGTATTCATTTTTGCATTTTTTGCGTATTACCTTTTTAAACTTTTGCGCTGTGTCTGTCTATCCATATCTAAATAAATTTATTTTCCTACAGCCATTGGGAGAATGACTCAACACAACTGTCCTATCTCTTTATTTATATGGGCATTTGCCAGTACATGAAAGTTTTTAAGTCTTCTTCATGTCATCCTAATGAGGTTCTGTTAAAGGAATCAATGCCTTGCCATATAAGTTATTGGCCCATAGCTACAGAATGCTAAACAAGTCTGTGAGTCAGAGAGGAGATCAGCAAATAAGGGAGATGGAACATCTTATTTGCATATTTCCCAGGGGAGCATGAATGGCCTTATAAGTCTCCTCAATCACTTTCTAGGTGCTCTCCCTAAGGAGAAAATATGGCGTTCAGGGAGGAGAGATACAAACAGTGGCCCATGGAAAGGTTATGGCTAGCTGTGATCAGGCCACATAACCTATATGATACTTGGACTACATATCATGAGACATGTAGTTAGCGGAGCTGTTGCTTGCAAACAATGATATGTACAGTTTAGAGCTTATTCACACAGGGAATTTTCATGTTAATGTGCTGTCTGTATTTGCAACTGATTGCATGCGGTTAGCACACCGACCCATAACAGTCAATAGAGCTTTGCAGACAGTGCTGGCCATAAGTTAGTTGGCACCCTGTATGGAACTTTTTGTGGCACCCCCTGTCACAAGTTAAAAACATTATACCATATTTTTGAGAGTATGGGACGCACCTGACTATAAGATGCACGTAGTTTTAGACAATAGAAATTAGGATAAAAATATTTCATACTAATTAAAACTTCCTTGGCGAGATAAAGAAGTGGAGAGTGGACATGGATAGCTGCAGTGGCCCCCCTCTTAGTGTGCCCAGTAGTAATAGTGGCCCCCAGTGATCCCAGTAGTAATAGTGGCCCCCAGTGGTAAGGGTGCCCGCAAGTGGTTTTAGGAGTAATAGTGACCCCCAGTAGTAACAGTGTCCCCAGTACCCAATACCTCCGATGAGGCAGCAACCCCACTATAAAATACTTTACCTGCCCTGCGTAGCTCCGGTTCGGACACCACTGAGTATCACAGGCTCTGATCTCTGACACTTCCCCCTGATGTCTGTATTACTGCACTTTCTGTACATGCAGCGCAGACGCCAGGAGGAAGTGCCAGAGGTCAGAGCCTGTGATAATTAGCGGCGTCCGAACCTGAGCTACGCAGGGCAGGTAAAGTATTTCCTTTGCTAGTCCTAATGATTAGCTACAGTGCTTCTTCACACAACCGTATTTGCGAATGCTCTCACGCGCGTAAAATATATGCACGCAATCCGCTGAGAATACAACCCATTGATGTAAAAAACATAGGACCTGATCTATTTTCTAGCATATTTGCAAACCGATGGCCCATTAGAACACTGTGTGTAGAGCCGCATGCAAATCTACGTCATCAACGTTGTTCACTTCACAAATCTAAATAAGGCCTTAGATGGTGGACATAAACTGGATTAGAAACGGCATGAGGGAGAATAGTAGAACAGGATTATAATGTGGGCTAGGTTACAATGTGGCCGCAATGTGTCATGATGGGATTTCTCCGTAACAGTTAATTCACACCGGGCAGAAATACTGGGGCTTTTCTACTAGATCTGCACTGGAGAAGCTGGTAGCAAGATACAGTACAAGGCAAGTGGCTAAAAATTCTAACAAAACATGCTGCAGAGTTTTTCCACATGGACATTTTTAAAGGGCTTTTCCAGGGAAGTACTACTGATGACCTATTCTCAGGTCATCAATAGTCGATCAGCTGGGATCTGCCACTTAGAATCCCAGCTGATCAGATGATCTGGCGCCTGCTGTCAGGGGTCAGAGAAGAAGCTGCTGTTCCGAACCCTGTGTAGTGGCCGGCACTTCTAATTGCAGGCTCAGCTCCCACTGATTTTAATGAGATCTCAGCCTGCAATTACAAGTGCCGGCCCTTACACAGGGTTACGGAACAGCAGCTTTTGCCTCAACCTCTGTGTATTGTGGTGCTGATAGCAGGCGCCCCATCAGCGGATCAACTGGGGTTCCAAGTGGCAGACCCCAGCCAATCAACTATTTTCTTTTAAATCCACAGTATGTTGATTTGCTAGGCATTTTCAACATTGCAGAAGTAAAAATCTGCAAAAAACCCTCACTATAATGTATTGTCATAGATTTTACTGCAGATTACTTGCAGAAAAGCTCGAAATTATGGACTCTAAATGATTGATTTTTAGTCTTCAAACGAATATCTGCACCAAAGTTTGCACCATTTGCTACAAATTTGTCATTGGATTTGTCAGATTTCATTGGATTTGCGGTTTAGAATTTCTGCAGTCTATCTGCTCTGTGTGGATTTACACTAATGATGTCTGGTTTTTGCTCATTCCATTTCCATTTCTATTCCATTATAAACTCAATAAAGCCTTAAAATGAAATGATATAGAAAAAGGCTCAGCCTGTCAGACTGAAAGACAAGGATAAAAATTGTTATCCATTTGCATTTGATTTTCCTTGAAATGCAGAGAATAGCATGTGATGAGATAAACAGCAGCTGTGTTTATATGTCAGCAATGTAAAGTGTAATTGTATGTCATCGTAACACAATAGCTCGAACGAGGCAGAAACTCACTAAATAAGGAGCTGAAATAATTGTACATAAAAACCATTGTGCATTTGGAAATAGGAGCAAGGACATTTGCTGCAGGGACTCAACCCAACTCGGCGTAGCCTGATCCCAGCCATGAAGGCCCGTGTAGCGGTTTCAGGCACTGGGTTGGAGCCTTAGGTATAATAGCCGCAGGTCTGGAGACTAGTCTCAGTTTTCACTACTAATGGATGAGGCGGGTAATGTAGTCAGATGGGAAGCCAGAAGTCGGTATCAGGAGGTCTTGTAACAATAGCAGGCAGAAGGGAGCTTAAACAATCAATGTTGTGGAGCAGAATAATCATGCACTGGAAGATAGACAGGACCACGTTTATATAGTGTCTCTGACAGGGACTGGTTTTGCAGGATCTGGGAACAAGGCAAAAGGTATGCAGGGGAACTGCCCAAAGGCTGGATAGCTCAACAGGGAGAGCTGCCGGCTAAAGTACAGGAGATCCCAGGTTTGATCCCTGACAGCTTACTGGTGCCACCGCCTAAATATTTGGGAAACTCTGGTAACTCTGAAAGACCTGGGCCTAGCTCTGCTGGTCCCTGCTCAAGCCATTTCCACTCCTCTGAAGTCTAGAGAAACCCCACCATCTATTCCCAGCAACTGCTCTTCATCTACACATGTGTATTTTGGAATGTTGGGTATTAACTTCAATAATAGTGTAGTGTAATACATCTGGCATGGTGCATTCTGAGCTTCTGCCTTGGGACCCCTGTATGATCACTCTTTATTGGAATAAATGGGAATTATTCAAACTTTTGCTTCATTCTGAGGTTCATTAGTATCAGAATACACTGATCCCTCAAGATGCAATGACCTCATGGTACAACATGGCTTCTAATGCAAAAAGTGTTCTCTGCCACAACCTTAGTGGGATAACAAGAGCTCATTCTTCTCTCCTTGTCAACTCTGCACACTTCGCTGACTACTTCTCTTGGATGCACATTGTAAAAGTAATCTATCTAAATTGTTTTACACATTATTCCTCTGGGTTATTGCAATTTTACTAATGGCCCTTTTACACAAGAGAAATGCACGATTCTCATTTGCCCGAGTGAACGAGTTGGTGACGTCACCACCAGCCCATTCACGATTGTGCAGCCTGCTTAGACAGGCAGATCATTGTTGAGAATCGTTCATTTCTCATTAACGGTTTCACTTCCCTATGTTATACACTGAGCGGGGTGTGTTTAGGCGCAACGAGAAGTGAACGAACCAATGATGATTTTTATGACGGCTGAAACTGAATGACGAACAAAAAGTGGACAATTCTCATTCGTCGTTGAGTCGTTCGTTCTTGTTTAAACCGAATGATTATCGTTCACTTTTGTTCGTTTCAGCAATTTTTTTTAAAACGTTAATCGTTATGAATAAAAGCAGTCGAAAAAAAAGGAACAGTCTCTAGACAGAACTATATTTGACCCGTCTGAGGCTAATTGCTGGGTAGAAAATCTTCAGGGTTAAGGCACTACTATATATGGTTATAGATATTCACTTGCTCATAAGATTAATAAAGGCATGCATCATATATTATCCTATAAGAGGATTCGTTGACAAAAATGCTCTCCATGTTGCCAATTAATGACTGGATACTTATAGGGCGTTGTCAGACACTGATTGGTTATTGTTATTCTTCATTTGTCTATAAATAATAAAAAAATGGAAGTTAGTTCAGAAGAGCTCTGAGCTGCGACTCAACCACTTGTGAGTTGTGTCTTAGTTCTTCTCCAGTGCATCGTACAGAATTAGACAAACCTGATTGATAATGCTATGATGCACTTTGAGTATTATCCAAATTGAACTAAATACTCTAACAACGCCCACATATTAACCCTTTCCAACCCAATTTGTATCCTGGTTTTCCTAGGGGGCTTACTCTTTTTCTGCCGTTATACAACGGCACTATATGTTGGCAAAAGCCAGTACTGCATGAGGTGACACGTTGGATAGACTCCGACAGCAGAGAGGCTGGCAATATACAGTAAGAGAACCCCGACGGACGTCTTCCAACATCGGAGCTGCACAGCATTAAATCATAATGTCTTCAGATGTCAGACAGTGGATTGGAAAGGGTTAATGCTCCACATATCTACAGCATTCTGTGCCTCTGCACAAGAGTACTGGCCCTGTTTTAATAGAAAAACATTACTAGTAAAACAAGAAAAATTACTTCCAAATCAGTAAAACATCAATACCCAGCACCCCTGTTACAGACCCAAACAATTATTTATCTGAAAAAAAACCTGTATTATAGAAGGGCATGCATGGATTAGCTGTCCAGTAGCGCCTCGCTACAGTAGAGTGTGGTACCACATGTTCTGCAGTGTCCTTTACCTGAACCAGGATGAGCTGCTCCATGTTCCATTTCTGGTACTCTGTGTACATGACCCTGAAGAAGCTGCTGTCCTCACCACAGAAAGTGATTTACGTCTTCCAGTAGCTCTTTCTGACTGTATGTGTGTGTATATATATATATATATATATATATATATATATATATATATGTGCATTCTCTATATTAGCTGTTTGCTTAGTTTTCCTTGGTCTTATTTTGGAAGCACTTTTGACATTTTGGAGACTTTGGAACCAATTACCAGTTTTCTATAGACTTAAAGGGGTTGTCCCGCGGCAGCAAGTGGGTCTATACACTTCTGTATGGCCATATTAATGCACTTTGTAATATACATTGTGCATTAATTATGAGCCATACAGAAGTTATAAAAAGTTTTATACTTACCTGCTCCGTTGCTAGCGTCCTCGTCTCCATGGTGCCGACTAATTTTCGCCCTCCGATGGCCAAATTAGCCGCGCTTGCGCAGTCCAGGTCTTCTCCTGTTCTCTATGGGGCTCCGTGTAGCTCCGTGTAGCTCCGCCCCGTCACGTGCCGATTCCAGCCAATCAGGAGGCTGGAATCGGCAGTGGACCGCACAGAAGAGCTGCGGTCCACGGAGGCAGAGGATCCCGGCGGCCATCTTCACAGGTAAGTATAGAAGTCACCGGAGCGCGGGGATTAAGGTAAGCGCTCCGGTGAGCTTTCTGTACGTCCCTGCATCGGGGTTGTCTCGCGCCGAACGGGGGGGGGGGGGGTTGAAAAAAAAAAAAACCCGTTTCGGCGCGGGACAACCCCTTTAACATTAGTGATGAGCGAGCATTGCCCTTAGCGAGTACCTGCCCGCTCGAGAGAAAAGGTTTGGGTGCCGGCGGCAGGCAGGGAGCAGTGGGGGAGCGGGGAGATCTCTCCCTCTCTCCCCTCCCCGCTCCCCCTGCTCACTGCCGCAACTCACCTGTCACCCGCGCCGGCAGCCAAAGCTTTTCTCTCGAGCGGGCAGGTACTCGCTAAGGGCAATGCTCGCTCGAGCAATTGCCCTTAGCGAGTATGCTCGCTCATCACTACTTAACATATAATAGTTTCAACATACATTAGTCATTCCAGAACCAATGAATATTGCATCTTGAGGTACACCACACAAGGGAGGCTCCATGTTATATTTTGGGTACCCTGTGTACAAGACCCTGAAGAAGCTGCAGTCCTCACCACAGAAAGTGATTTACATCTACAAGCAGATCCTTCTGACCTTTATATGTAAGAACTTGCTTTATCTCTATTAGATATTTGCTTAGTTTTCCTTAGTCTTCTTTTGGTAGTACTTTTGGTTGACATTTTGGAGACTTTGGAACCAATTACCAGTTTTCCATAGAGTTAACATATAATAGTTTCAACATACATTAATCGTCCCAGAACCAATTAATATCGCGTGTTGAGGGACCACTGTATTGTTTTAGGAGGAAACTTAATGCTATTTTATCAGAATAAGGTATCAGGGAACAATAAACGTCTACATTCAGCACATAGAATTCCATTCCACAGAGCGCAAGCAGGAAAGCGATTATGTATTAATGAATTATCAAAGTCCCACTTGGTGTCAGTGGTGACGAAGCGTGAATAATGGGGGACAGTATATTTATTATGATGATAATGTACAAAACCCGACAACTTCTCTAGAAGACATATTCTATTGATGTTTCTCGCTCCTTCCCACCAGAAGAAAGTTCATTGATGGAGCTCGCCGAATGGTCCCCATGTCTCCTGTAGAAGATGAATGAATGTATTCTGCTCCACAGCTTGATAATGTAATAGCACTTAGAATTCATTACCTGAGTCTCGTCCGTGAGCAACATGCGCAAGGTTTTCTGTCAATTCCATCTTTCAATACATCCATCTTTGCATGCTTCAGCGAGAACTCATCTCCACATCATACGACAAAAGTATTGAAACTGTTATATTCTGCAGCACTCTGGAGTTTTATCTGTGTGAAGGCGATTTGGGGCTCTACATATGAAAAGTAAAGCACCAATCCGTATAAAAATGTCTAACAAATTAACGGTGGACATTAACTTTAATGTAGATGGAGTACACTTATCGTAGATCTCATACATGTTCAGAAATAGGTCTCTAGAGCAAAAATACACAAAATTTCCACTCGAAATATAACAATGGCCATAGGCAAGAGCAAAATAAACCTGTAATGCAAAACACTAATAAATAAGGAACTGCGTTAGAAACCGCGAGCTGCAGAAATACTCCGCCGTGTACTGATAGCTGTAAACTGATGATAGAGCACCCACTCTGTCTAGTTTATTAGAGCAGATTTAATGGATTAGACGATAAATGGTTTTTACACCATCCGTGAAATTGAGTTGTTTTTCATACCAACACAAATTTCTAATCTGAAGAAAATAATATCTGAGAATTAATACTGTCTGTAGGTAGCGAGGCCCTCTCTATCTGTCTGTCTATCCATCTATCTACAGTCATGAGAAAAATTAGGTACACTGTCTTTGAATTCTATGGTTTTACATATCAGGACATCATAAATATCTAGCTGTTATAAGGTCTAAAAATTAGGTAAGTATAACCTCAGATGAACAACCAAATATGACAAATTGTACAGTGTAATTATTTAACAAAAACAGAATGCAGAAGCAGTGTGTGAAATTTTAAGCACACCCTTAGGGTGAAGTCACACGAACGTATATCGGCTCGGTTTTTTACGCCGAGCCGATATACGTTGTCCTCGTGTGCAGGGGAGGAAGGATGGAAGAGCCAGGAGCAGGAACTAAGCTCCCGCCCCCCCTCTCCGCCTCCTTTCCACTCCTCTGCACTATTTGCAATGGGAAGAGGCGGAGTCGGGCGGGGCTAAATTCCGAGAATTAGCCCCGCCCCTGTCCCACCTCTCCCCATTGCAAATAGTGCAGAGGGGCGGAGAGAAGGCAGAGAGGGGGGTGGGAGCTCAGTTCCTGCTCCTGGTTCTTCCATCCTCCCCCCCTGCACACGAGGACAACGTATATGGGCTCGGCGTGAAAACCGAGCCGATATACGTTCGTGTGACTTCACCCTTACTGCTTTCACAGCAATTAAGAGGCTAAGTAATAGCCAGATGCTGCTAATCAAATGCCCTTGATTAATTGATCATCATCAAGTATGAATTGATCATTAGCAAGTATGACAACCTCTATAAAAGTAAAACATTTGGCAGTTTGCTGGTCTGGAGCATTCAGGTGTAGTAACCCCAATCCTATTTTTGTTCTCCGAGTACCAGGAGCAAGGATCTCAGTGAACCACAGAACTCAATAACAGGTCCAGTTATTAGTATTTCTGTTATGTTGTAACGACACCTACCTCAGGTGCTGTTTTGTGGATCCTTGGAACCGCGATCAGATGGGTGATCACTGTATTGCTAGCAGCACAGACAGTTAGACAAGGCTTGATGGTGTAGCATAGTCAGGCTGATAACAAGATGATATAGCAGAGCCGGACAGGTAACTGGCTGATGTAGTAGAGCCTGGCTGGTAAGTAGTGGAGCTGAGTTGGGAATAGGATGACATAGCAGAATCGAACTGGTAACTGGTTGATGTTGGAGAGCTGGGCTAGTAAGCAGCAGAGCAAGGTTGGTAACTTTTAATGTAGCAGAGCTGTGTCAGTAGCAACCAATGTAGTAGAGTTGTGATCAGACCAAAGAAGAACTGCATTGATACTTAGGCAAGACCTGACTTAAGTCCCAAGACATAAATAAAGTAGTTAATGAGTTCATTAGGAACAACTGTGGCTACACAAACCAATGACCAAGGAGAGTTAACCAGTATATTGCCACAGTAGACCATGCTGTCCAAACTTGCTTGTCCTGACGAAGAATCCAGCAGAAAGTGCAGAGAGTCTAGCAAAATGACACAACCTCTACAGAGATGCAGACAGATGGCGCCAAAGAGGAGAGCAATGAACAGCCATATGATTGGTGTAGTATGTGACAATTTTTCTTCCATGTTTGATACTGATAGATATGCTCTGGAAATAATGGTCAGGATTTTTTCCTAGTAGCTTCCTACAGGAGAATATGACCTAAATAAGAAATCTGACTTCAAGACTGTGTGATCGGGCATTTAATCAGCACACCCCTATCACATGATCCTGAGGAGGGTTATGGAGGTATAGCTAGAATATGTTAAAAGTGTGGCGTTAACAAAAGATCATTGTCATTATCTACAGGAGTGCAATCAAACTTTTCAGGACTGTCTAGGTACTTCAGCATGTCTCCTTGCACCAAGATCTTACCTGATCTAATTACTGAAAGGTCTGGTATTGTTGCAGCTGTTCTGGTATTGCCCCCTTGCATTCAGTCCGGGACAGGTTTTAGCTGTGTCTTTGCTTTTCCTGGTTCTGAGGGGTGGGGTGTCAGGTGAGTGATGACAGGTCTCACCTGGTTCTGGTTGTCTGGCCCTTTATAGTCTGGCTCTGGCTTGTCGGCAGTGCTGGTCAATTTTAGTACCCTCTGGGATGGCTGAGATGTACAGCCGGTTGCTGGAGCTCCTGTTCCTTTCTGTGGACTGCTGCGGAGCTAAGTACCATTGTTGTTATTCTTTGCCACTGTTCTTATTTTCTTTCTGTGTTTTCTTGGTAGGGACTTCGTAGTGGCCGAGGTTCGTGTGTGGGTCTGCTTGTTATCAGGGTGATCGGCCTGCTGACTGGGTATTGCTTTCTTCTGGGCAATGGGTTTTGTTTAGGGATAGATTTTTCCCTTTTAGTTTCCTTTTCTTTTCTCTACTGTGTCGCCTCTACAGCATTTATATTTGAGCTTTGGTTTTGTTTCATTACTTGCACGATCGTGCTTCATTGTGTTTGTTCTGCGCGTCCAGTTTGGATGTAACAGGTATACGTTTCATATATTTTTTGTAACTTTTTATAAAGCATTGTACCATTTATTTTAAAGCTTAAAACGTGAATAAGTTCAGTCCTGCTTAGTATATTGAGCAAATACTCTCTGATTGTTAACTTTGACTGTTGGAGGACAGTGAATTCCTGTGTACCTCAGTACATTACTGAAACGTAAGTATCTGACCTGCCTTACAATAATACGGTCAGTGGTGACAGCGGGTATTTTTGGGCATGTTGTGGTATGTTATGGTGTGATTTATGCTTCATCTTGCAATGAGTGCAGGATTGAGGGAGTCAAAGTAGATCAAGCCCTTGCCATCGCACCTACATCTTAAGAAAGTTCAGTTGATAACAATACTATTATTATTTTTGGTCTTCCAAACTAATCCATGCGTTAAATCTAGTTCACAGCATGGATTTATTTCTTTTCCCAGTCTGTGGCTCTTTTATCTGGATAACAACAGCTTTGGTTCCTGAGTTTAGCTTTAATGCATCTTAAATAATAGACAAGGCTGATAAATGGGTCCACTGGCTGCTTTATTTGGCCCATGAGCCATTTCTTGTCAGCAGTGTTAAATTACATGGTTACTCCAGTGACCGCAACAGCCCAGAACTTGTCCTGGGAATGTAACACAAACATATGTACAACCATCCACAGCAAACCGAGCCATAAGACTCATCATCCTGGTGCCGTAATGTCTTAAAAGGCAGAGGGTTTAGATTCTCCTTTTGCAGATCAGCCTTTAATTGATCCAGAAAGAGAAAATAAAATATAAGTCTCATTCAAAAATGCAGGGAAAAACATTGAATACTATAATAAAGAGAATGGGCAGTTGGGGTAACTCATGATCACACTTTGGGCCTCCTCCCAGGGCCATTTTTATAGCAAATGAGACCCTATGTAACAAGAAAATGAGCCCCACAGATTTTCTCATAATCTCAGTCTGCATCATACCACCATGTATGGTAGTGTAAAAATAATGCCATATACAGTCCGTGTTTCCAAATATGTGGCAGTGATGGACATCCCATGCTAATCTATTGATTATATCCCATTAATAAGGGATACAATATGCAAATAAGGATACATGCACACGGGCGAGAAAAAAGTTGCGTCTGAAATTCTCAGGTGCAACTCGCATCAGCCGGCTGTGTGCTGTTCAATGTGCTGAACACAGCACATTGACATGTGCTATTCTCATCCAAACATCGGACAAGAAAAGGACATGCTGCGATTTAAAAAAAAAAAAACAAACAAAAAAACCAAAAACGTTTGTGTGCATACACCCATTCAAACAAATGGGAGCTATTTCTGTCCAATGCTTGGACCAATTTTTCAACCCAAAAATCGGGCAGGAAACTCATCCGTGTGCATATACCCTGATGTTGCTTTAAAGGGGTTGTACCAGGATCACAAGTTATTCTCTATCTACCAGATAGGGAATAACTTGCTGATCAGTTGGGGTCTCACCACTAAGATGCCTACTGATCTCAAGAACGGGGATCCCATTTCCCCCTCTGACTGTCATTGCAGGGGTTGCTTCACCCCCCCCCCCCCATGTGACATCAGAATGAAGGGAGCACATATAATACTGCCATACAGTTCCCACATTCAATTCCCAAATAATAGCACAGTATAGTAATAAATAATGTAGTGTAGTTTTAATTTGCTCCTGGGGTTCCTAAGTTCAAGGACCCTCTGGGAAACAACAGCCCTGGGTCATAACCCAGTTTGTAACCCATTTAAAACTGTCCCTGCCTAACCCCAATATGATTGGGGAGGGTGTAAATTTGGTATCCACAGTGCGCCTGCAGTCTTTCATTGCTGAGAGTGGCTTTCTGGATATCTAATGCTGGCCACTGGCCTCTAATAAGTATATTAGCCCTATGCCTGAAGTGTGTTGCTACTACTATTAAATGATCAAAGTTGTGTCTTTTGTGTTACAGAAGAAGAAGTTCTGACCCTTCTTCCCTTCATTGCATTCTATGGTGGATTGAAGGTCTACCAGCCAGAGATTGGCATCTAATAAGCCTACTCTATCTTGTGGAGAGTTCAAGCATTACTAGAATTTGGGCTAATTATAAGTTGGTAATTATGTAAAGCAGACAAATGTTGATCAGTCTTGCTAAACACTGATTGGGCTTTGGGCTATAATTGGAGGCACCAGTTGGGAAACCCCTTTTTCACTCTTGACGCCTCCAAGCAGGTCTTCGCTAAACTGTTACTTGTAGAAATAGACTGAGTGGTGTTGCTTCTGATGCTACAACAAGGGGTATGGTGTGGAAGCGGAGGATGTGAACACAGACGTATCCAGAAGACTACCAGAGGTCATGGCAGGCAGCAACTTAGCCGATATCAGGAAGAAGAAGTCAAGCATAATCAGGAAGAAGCAAATATCTAAACTGGAGAACACACAAACTGGGGCTTTGTCACAATAGGAGTGGAAGCAAATTGCTTAGCCATCCACCCTTGGGTGTGGATGCCTAATACAGCTATATGGTTGGTGGGAAATGATTAGTGGAGTGCCCGCTGGCCTTTAAGTCAAGGGTTTAAGCACAGAACAACCCTATGGGCTGAGGCCAGAAGAAAGGACCTAATGTGCAACACATGGACAAGACTGTAAACACAGAGAGAGTAGGAAGCAAGCAAATACATGCCAGCACTCAAATGATAATAATTCCACCTTTATTAAACGTAGTACAAAAACACATCACCTTACAAGAAACCTTAAAAACATTTAAAACCACACATGTGGCCACATGGACAAGACTGCTTACGGCCCTAGAAAAAGGTGAGCGAGGTGGGCAGTGGTAATGCGCAGTGAGAAATAAACATATTATTTTATAATGGCTTAGAAGAACAATTCTGCCATCAGCAAACAGAATGCTGATGCGGCACTTACTGTTCAAAAGAACCCCACTTCCTAGTGATTGGGGTGTTAATGATGTGAATCAATCGAATGTCCTGAGGATAGGGGGTGGTCATAGCCTCTGTGCCCTCTTATCCACCATTACATACACAGTGGTGCCGTAATATACAGCTTTCTTTTATGTACATGTATGTGACAATATGACAAGGAGTTTGGGGTTTTCCACTTAACTGGTTCCCCTCTCTGCTTTCCTTACTTGGGCGGAATGATGTCTTACATTCGAAGAAACAGAAAAAAATTTGCAAAGAGAACAGAAGTTTTTAGTTTTCTTCATTGTTTGCCAAGGGGGAAAGAGGTAAAGCTTAGTTAACATTGCTGGGCTTGGCTTTGCCACCCCTTTCCAAGGTTCACATAGTAGCCACTTGGACCACCTCTATGGTAGATACGCCATTAGTGTACCCCAGTATTCTGCATCCCAGTAATTCATTAATAAGACTCAGTCAGTATAAAGAGAATTGACTGCGAACATTTCACAGTTCCAAAGGGCTGAGAACAAAGGACGATTCATGTTTTCTTCTGATCAGCAATATTGGTCTTACCCCCAATCCTCCCTCGCCACATACACCCCCTCAAAACTCATTGCTTCAGATCTTCAGAGGCCATTAACAATTCATTTGAAGACATTGATGTTTCTAGGGTTGGCTGAACACTTGTGGGTGATGCTTGTTAGAGCAATAACTACTCCATAATAGGAGAGCTTTCGGTCTATTGCAGATTTGTTGGAAGATTGCCTCGTATCTGGGGCTGGGAACTCTGTAATGTGAAATAGCTTATGAGGAAAATCACTTTGCATTAACAGGATCGTTCTTAGAACCAGTAGACTTGCAGTTGAATCGATGCAAATTCTTTGCGTTGTACCTGACGCAGCATCTCTCCCAGTATCTAACCCATAATATATCCACATGCCGGTATTGATGTCCTATATACGCTGCACTCCAACTGACACAAGCAGTAAACATGTCAGGCTGCTACGCTGGAGCGGGAAGACATTTCTAGATGGAGGGGGATGTGCTCTTGGTTCTTTGCCAGAGAAGAGATGGCTGAAGTGTCGCGGTTGGTGGTGTTGCAACCAGGATCAAAATACGAGGGGGACATCGAACTACAAAAATATAGGTTTTTATTACAAATACTAACAAGTAGATATGCTCGAATGAGAGAAAAGAGAGATAAGTAACTGTTATGCAACACTTTATTTCCAGAAATGCGTTGCCTCCCCCTTGATATGGGGAATAGTAATTAGGGTACATTGACATGTTGGTCTAAAAAGGTGGAAAATCAGAGGAGGAATTTGCATGTCAACTGATGGGTTTTTCATGACGTATTCACAGATTTTGATATGTATTTGGCACTTGTCTTTAGATTTTTATTGACTTCAATGAGAAAATTAAGCATGGCCTCTTCATCAAGAAGGGAGAAGCCACCTCTTTTTTTTTCTGTAATGTGGATTACAAATCCACAGCATAAAAATAAATATAGTATAAAGAGCAACACAGAATTCCCATTGAATATAGGTCAGAAATCCGTGTTGGAAAAATCCAATCTAAATTTCATTAAAAAATGTGTCAGAAGTCCATTCAGTTAAGGCTAAATGCAGCGCATGCCCACAATTGCCAGCATGGAGGCTCTAGGACCCTGTTGTACCGCCTCTAGCTTGGATACAAGATGTGATACGAGCTGGCATGGAGACTGCATTACCCTGTTGTACCGCCTCTAGCTCGGATACAAGATGTGATACGGGCGGGCATGAAGGCTCTAGTACCCTGTTGTACAGCCTTTAGCTTGGATACAAGATATGATACGGGGGGAGCATGGAGGCATACAGGTTCTGTATGTTGTCCTGCGGCATATTGGTTCACATTTACTGTAACTGAGCCTCTAGATCATGAAAATTCGTAGGCTGTCAAAGTTGGTGTCCTAGATGGTCCCATACATGTTCTATTAGCGATAAATCTGGCGACCGGGCAGCTTTGGAAGTGTGGCAATATTGTGGAGACATTACTATGACCCCCTTGTGTGTGCGGCAGAGCATTATCCTGCTGGAAAATGCCTCTTGGAAGCCGCCATGAGAGGAACACGTGGCTGCAGGATGTCCTGAACATATCACTGAGCTGTCATTGTCCATCGTACCACTGCTAGGGATGACGAACTGTTGTATACGATGCCCCCAGACCATCACACAAGCAAGGGGAAGTGTGCTGCTATACAGCAAAGGCAGGAATGACTCGCTCATCCCTAGGTGTCCAGACATGAACATGGCCGTCGTCCATGCCAAAACCAAACCAGGATTCGTTCCTAAAAACAACCCGGTTCCACTTGGTAGCAGTCCAGTCTCGATATTCACGATACCCCTGCAAATAGAGGCGATGGTTAGTGGGTGTGAAAGGCAGTACACGTAATGGGTGCCATGAGATCAAATGTCCTTCATCCAAGCACCTGGAAATGGTTCTAACAGACACAGGGGCCTGTAACGATGGGAGACTACTAAACAGCTGGAGATGCTCATACATAGCGGACGATCAGATGATCCTCTTTACTGGTGGTCTTTTGAGGGCATCCTGAGCCCGGTTGCCTTGTGTGCCCTCAACCATCCACTGTTCCCAACACTCCCTAACAGTCTGATCAGAATGGCCCAGGTCGGGGGCAATTCATTGATACGACCATCCAGCTTCTCACATCCCAATAATGCGCCCCTCTAAGACTCTGGTAACGGGGTGACATCTCTTCTCTGCGCCGTAGAGGCGTCTAGTGGTCAACAAGCTCCACATAAGCAGAAGAAGAGGCCACTACACACAAGGAGCCTCTGGAAGCCTTTTATAGGCCAGGGGGAGGAAGGGGGGGGACTTCCAGGCTCTCAGGTGACAAGACCGTTCATCTAATCACACCACAACCCTCGTCATTTGTATATCTGCCTGAGATGTTATTGCATGCCGAGTTTGCAGCAAAACAACAACTTCTAGGGGCATGATTTTTTTTATACTTTAACCCCTTAACGACCAGCCCATAGTGTTTTTACGTCCTCCCGAAGTGGGCTTTATTCTCTGAGGACGTAAAAACATGTGTCCTGCAGAGAATAAAGCCCCTCGGGCTCTGGACGTGACAGCTCCATGCTGTCGGTGTCCGCAGGTTGCCGACAGCATGGAGCTGTCATCCCGGGCTGCGGGCAGTCCCCCCCAGCATTGCGATCGGCGCTATCCAATGGCTAGCGCCGATCGCAAAAAAGTAAATAAAAGTGCCCAAAAAGTTAAAGTTTCAGCTGCTCTGATGGATCGGATCCACCAGGGCAGCTGAAAATTCTTACCTGGCTTGTCGGCGGTGTCCCCCGGAGATCTGGTCCTCCCGGACCCACCGCCACTCTTCTGTGCATGCGCGCCAGACGATGACGTCACGCGCACGCACAGAAGCCCGGGAGCCCCCGGCAAATTCAAAATCTCCTGGCTCCCGGCTCCTGAAGGTAGCCGGGAACCAGGAGGTGTTACCGGGGACCGCACAGAGGGGCTCGAACCCCGGGAAATTCAAAATCCCTTTGCTACTGGCTGCCATGTGTAGCCAAGAGCAGAGGGATGTCACTGGGGACATGATCACTGTCATCCAATGGATGACAGTGATCATGTAAAGTTTAAAAAAAAAGTGTAAAAAAGTTCTTAAAAAGTTTAAAAAGCGTACGTTTCATCTTCCCTCACGGATCATATCCATAAGGGAGGATGAAAGTACACACATAAGGCCCCCAGATTTATCCGCAGACCTTACCCCAGCTTCTGCGCACACGCCCGTCAACAAAATGGCGGACGCATGCGCAAAAGCTGTGGATTGCCAGGATAATTGAAATTCTCCCTGCTCCTGGCTACAAAACGTAGCCAAGAGCCTGGAGATTTCATGGGGGGCCGCGGTGAGCGGTTCCTGATCACGTGTTCACCGTTATACAATGGATAATGGCGATCACGTAAAAAAGTTTGAAAAAAAATTGAAGTTGCATATCCCCTCACCGATGCGATCGGTGAGAGGAGATGAAACTTTTTACCAGAGGCCTCCGTATTTGCACCCCGACGCGATCCTCATCCATGAACTTACCCGGATTCTGCATATGTGACCGCCGGCAAAATACCGGACACATGCGCAGGAGTCGGGGAGCTCAGGAAATTTAAAATCTCCTTGCTCCCAGCGACCAACGGTTGCCGAGAGCCTGGAGCAGTGACAGGTGGCCTCGTTGAGCGGTCGCTGGTCACGTGATAAAAAGGTAGCGATCTACCTTAGGTCGGTCTCATATGACTGGATAGGAATTACGGATTCCGCATGCGTCTGATCCGCGGTAATACGCAGATCAATCGCATTGGATTACACAATTCCGCTCACATTAGCGGGTCGGAATTGTGTAATCCACTTGCAGAAAAGAGAACGCAGCAGGTTCTATTTTACCGCGGATATCCGCAACATAGAGCCCATTGTGCTCCATGGTCGTGGATATACCCGCTGCCCATACGCAACTACGTTGTATACGGGCTGCGGGTATCCGCGTCATCGCTAAGCGACGGTGCGGGAAATACAAACAAAAAAAAGGTGTACTGTGCATGACCGCCCGTGTAAGTACGCAGTTATGCGCAGTACATTACATGACTGTATGCAGGGTCACAGCCGGGCTCACAGCTGGGATCCGCTGCGGGCCTCCGCAAGCAGATTCCGCCTACGGCTGCGTGAGCCCGGCATTATTCAGACCGCTACCTGTAATACGTATTTTACAAGAAGCCCCGGGAACGTTCGCCTTCACGCAGTTCCAGGAGCAGTTTGTTGAGCGCCTTCTGTGCGAGACCGCCGCACCTCATCAAGCTTACGGAGACTCACGGAACGCCACTTTTCACACCCCATACCCGCCACTAAGGTCACGAAATACCCCCAAAAAGCATGAGAGGAGGCGGGGGATACCGGTTTTATTGCCCCATGGGCCCATTCCAACCAGCCTCCGTAATTACCCCTGTCTTCGGAAATACCACACAGTTCCCATTATTACTTTTATCTAAGATTTGCGAACGCCAAAAAGGGCGCGGAGTGTGTGTGTGGGGGGGGGGGGATTTTTAGGGAGTCAATTTTTATTCCGTACAAATAAGCAATGGGGCCTGGAATTTATTCAGTTGTGCCCTGAAATCCAACGGTTGTTCCCTCGTTTATAGGCCTTGCCATGGGTCCTGTAAGTAAATTAGGGCCACAATGGGTATGTTTCTGAACTCGGGACAAATGGGGGGATCCATTTTGGGGTGAACGTCTTCATTCCTATGTAAACTGTACAAAAAAACTGTTTTTAAATTTAAAAAATTGCCAAAAAAATTGAAAATCGTAACTTTTTCCTTCTGCTTTGCTTAGATTCATTCAAATACTGTGGGGTCAAAATACGCAGTACACCCCTAGATGAATTTGTTAAGGGGTCTAGTTTTCAAAATGGGGTCATTTGAGGGGGTTCTTTATAGTTTTGGCCGCTCAATGGCTCTATAAGTGGGCAATGGGGCCTGGAATTTATTCAGTTGTACCCTGAAATCCAACGGGTATTCCTTTCATTGTAGGCCTAGCCATGTGTCCTGTAAGTCTATTAGGGCCACAATGGGTATGTTTCTGAACACGGGACAAACAGGGGTATCCATTTTGGGGTGAAATGCTTCATTTATATGTGTGCTGTACAAAAAAAACCAGTTTTTAAATTGACGCACTAGCCCAAAAAATGAAAATCGTAATTTTTTCTTACTGCTTCGCTTACATCTATTCAAAAATTGTACGATTAAAATACACAGTACACCCCTAGATAAATTCGTTAAGGGGTCTAGTTTTGAAAATGGGGTAATTTGTGGGGGTTCTCTATGGTTTTGGGCGCTCAAGAACTCTACAAGTGGGCAATGGGGCCTAAAAGGACTTCAAGCAAAATCTAGTGTATGTTCTGAAAGCCACTGACTACTCCTTTCATTTTGGGCCCTGTTGTGCATCCAGATATAAGATTAGGGCCACAATGGGTATGTCTCTGAAAACAGCACAAATAGGGGTATCCATTTTGGGGTGCAAGTCTTCCTTCATATGTGTGCTGTACAAAAAAAGCTGTTTTTAAAATGACAGAATTGCCAAAAAAACAAAAATCCTGATTTATTCCTTTTGCTTTGCTTGAATTTATTCAAAAACTGTGGGGTCAAAATACACAGTACACCCCTAGATAAATTCGATAAGGAGTCTAGTTTTCAAAATGGGGTCATTTGTGGGGGTTCTCTATGGTTTTGGGTGCTCAAGAACTCTACAATTGGGCAATGGGGCCTAAAAGGACTTCAAGCAAAATCTATGTTCTGAAAGCCACTGACTACTCCTTTCATTTTGGGTCCCTGTTGTGCATCCAGATATAAGATTAGGGCCACAATGGGTATGTCTCTGAACACGGGACAAACAGGGGGATCCATTTTTGGGTGCAAGTTTTCATTCATATGTGTGCTGTACAAAAAAAAGCTGTTTTTAAAATGACAGAATTGCCAAAAAAACGAAAATCACAATTTTTTCCTTCTGATTGGCTTGAATTCATTCAAAAACTGTGGAGTTGTGGGGTCAAAATATGCAGTACACCCCTAGATAAATTCCTTAAGGGGTCTAGTTTTCAAAATGCTGTCATTTGTGGGGGTTTTCTATGGTTTGGGGCGCTCAAGAACTCTACATGTGTGCTATGGGGTCTAAAAGGACTTCAAGCAAAACTTCTGTTTTGAAAGACACTGACTACTCCTTTCATTTTGGGCCCCCGTTGTGGACTCAGATATAACATTAGGGCCACAATGGGTATATTTCTGAACACGGGAGAAACAGGGGTATCCATTTTGGGGTGTAAATCCTCATTTTTATGTAAACTATAGGAAAAAAATATGTCTTTAAAATGATAGATTTGCAAAAATATGAAATTTTACTTTTTCTCCTCTAAATTGAATTAATTCCTGAAAAAAAACTGTGGGGTCAAAATACTAAGGGGTGTAGTTTTTAAAATGGGGTCATGTGTGGGTGTATCTATTATTCTGACACTCATGAGCCTTTCCAATCTTGGCTTGGTGTAGGAAAACAAAGTGTTCCTCAAAATGCTAAAAAGTAATGTTAAATTTGTACGTCTCCTAAATGGTTAAAAAAAAAAAGAAAGTTTTTCCAATGTGCACCCAAAATAAAGTAAACGGGTGGAAATATAAATCTTAGCAAAAATTTCTATATTATGTTTGCACATATTTAAGATATTGCAGTTGGAAATGTGAAAAAATGACGATTTTTTTTCAAAATGTTCCCAATTTTGGCGCTTTTAATAAATAAACACAAATTCTATCGGTCTAATTTTTCCGCCTAAATGAAGTACAACATGTGGCGAAAAAACAATGTCAGAATCGCTTGGATATGCAAAACCTTTCTGGTGTTTTTCCATGCTAAAGTGACACATGTCAGATTTGCAAAATTTGGCCTGGTCATTAAGGCGCAAACAGGCTTGGTCACTAAGGGGTTAAAACAGTGAGGAATAGAAACATAAAGATTGGATTACTGTCTGAGAACTGACTTACATTGAATGGGTTAACAACTTGTCCTGCTCATATAGCTTGTAGGCTTATTTCAGTGAATTAGATTGACCGGATGTTCGCTACGCGAATATAAAATGTTTCAAAAGTGGTGGTTGTGAACTCCTAAATCTGCTTGGTTAGGTGATTATTCAGAGTGTCACTTTGTATTTGGAGCAGATATCTAATATAAAAAAGCCTACAGGTCTCTCTGTTTGTCTGTCTGTCTCTCTCATTGTCTGTCCCTGTCTCTCTCTGTTTCTGTCAATCTCTCTTTCTGTCTCGGTATCGCTCTGTCTGTCTCTTTCTCTCTGTTTGTCTGTCTCTCTCATTGTCTCTCTCTTGGTCTGCCTCTCTCTCTGTCTTATTCATTGTCTGTCTCTCGCTCTTGTTTCTGTCTGCCTATCTTTCTCTGTCTTGGTATCGCTCTGTCTCTTTCTGTCTCTCTGTCTGTCCCTCTATCACTTTCTCTGGGTCTTTCTATCGCTCTCATTCTGTCATCGCTCTCTCTCTCTGTCTTTCTATCACTCTCTCTGATTGCCTATTGCTCTCTCTCTGTTTCTCTGTCTCTCTATTGCGCTCTCTCTCTATTTGTCTCTATCACTCTGTGTCTCTCTACGTTTATCTGTCTCTCTATTCCTCTCTCTCTCGATCAATATCTCTGTCTCTATTGTTTTTTTTGTCTCTATCGCTCTCTCTCTGTCTCTTTCTCTATTGCTCTTTCTGTAGGTCTCTCTATTGGTCTCTGTCTGTCTCTCTGTCGCACTCTCTCTGTCTCTCTATCGCGCACTCTCTCTGTCTCTCTATCGCACTCTCTCTCTCTGTCTCTCTATCGCACTCTCTCTCTCTGTCTCTCTATCGCACTCTCTCTCTGTCTCTCTATCGCACTCTCTCTCTGTCTCTCTATCGCTCTCTCACCGCCTCTCTATCGCTCTCTCACCGTCTTGCTATTGCTCTCTCACCGTCTTGCTATTGCTCTCTCACCGTCTCGCTATTGCTCTCTCACCGTCTCTCTATTGCTCTCTCACCGTCTCTCTATTGCTCTCTCACCGTCTCTGTATCGCTCTCTCACCGTCTCTGTATCGCTCTCTCACCGTCTCTGTATCGCTCTCTCACCGTCTCTGTATCGCTCTCTCACCGTCTCTGTATCGCTCTCTCACCGTCTCTCTATCGCTCTCTCACCGTCTCGCTATCGCTCTCTCACCGTCTCTCTATCGCTCTCTCACCGTCTCTCTATCGCTCTCTCACCGTCTCTCTATCGCTCTCTCTGTCTCTCTATCGCTCTTGGTTGGGCAGCATATGGTGCAGCTTAGCAATGTATGCTATGTTGCTTAACAATGCTTCACTCATTCCAGCGCATGCCTGCAGCACAGCAGCGCCGCCCATAGACTTAACATTGTAACTTCCAACCCTCCTGCCAGCTCCCTGAATGTAATAAACCCACATTTGATGATTTTACAGCACCGGTGAGCATATGTGTCATCTAATGACACCAACATCATACACTAAAGCTACAGCAAAGGTGTAAAATTGCTGTGCAAGAAAAAGCATGTAGGCTTATTAATATTAGATATGTGTAGGCATGGACCATTTTAGACAAAGCATGGTCGAAATTAAATGCCGAGCTCCAAGTGCTAAAATATTGTACCAAACCACAATCAGTTCAGAAGGCAGTGAGCAGCGCACGGCAGTGCTGATCCCCAGCAATTCCAGGACATTAACGGGAATGTCTCATCAGAAAATGACCTATTGTTTAAATCAAGTTTTTATATTAAATAGATAATTTTAAGAATTTTGGTGAATTTTTTCCCCTTGTTTTTTAGATCTATGTTTAGAAGTACAGTAATCCTGAAATCCCGCAGCTTTCACCCTGGTCATTGAGCCTCATAATAGGTTGAGCTGAAAGAACTAGTGTGTTGGCGCAACTCTCCAGTAAAAGGTCATGAGGCAATGGGATAAAGTATCTGACTTCTTTTATTTAGCCAATTAAAACCATTTTAGGGTGGACCGCTTCATCAGAACTAGTAGGTGTACGACACATTGTAATCCATTCTACGGTCCACCCTAATCAGGGATACTGAATGCAATATAATGTTGGAGAGCTCCTTTAACCCCTTAATGCTCCAAGACATACAGTTACCTGAAGTTTCTGGGCTCGCCCATGCTGATCGAGACTGTTAACCCTTTAAATGTTGCCATAAATTCTAACAGCGGCATTTAAATGCCCTGATAGAAGTTTGGGGGTCCAAAAGTCCCTCTGCAATGAGATCGTGGGATTCTGTTCTGTTGCCATGGCAGCCTGAGGCCTGCTGAAGGCTCCCAGGGCTGCCATTGCAAATTGCCTATGAAGCCATGCCTGTGACGTGGCTTCATAGACTGCCTGTCAGATTGCGGTATAATATACTATGGTATTACTGTACATTATACTACAGGAGCGATCAGACAATCACAAGTGCAATTTCTTTATGAGGATAAAAAAAAAATGTAAAAAATAGTTTTTAATAATAAAACGTTTTTAAAGGTAATAAAAGAAAAAAAAAACCTTCCCCCATATTCATAATAAAAATATCAAAAATAAAAAAACAAATATATTTGGTATCGCAGCATTCGTAAAAGTCCAATCTATCAAAGTAATACATTATTTATCCCGCAGAGTGGCTGTTGTCAGAAAAAAAAAAACATACTCAATAACAGATTTACCAACCTTTTTGGGCGATCAAGGCTTTTGGGTGTCGGGGAAAACATTTCACGAAGTGTTGAACATCCTCCATACTCAACTTGACTCATGCCCACAGCAGTAGGTCCATCATTTGGTGCACATTTTGCAGATAAATTGGGGCAGCTCTCAAAGCCATTAACAGCATATTTCAAACATATTCAGTAGGGTTAAAGTCCGGTGCGTTTGAGGGCCAAGACTCAAGTGGTTCCTCCAACCACTCCCTTACGATCCGAACTCCATGACACAGAGGGTTGTCCTGTTGAAAGATGGCACTGTGTTTGGGGAAGCCTTCCTGAAGATATGGGTGCAATTGGTCAGCCAATAGGTCCCTGTAGTGATCACCATTGAAGAATTGGAGTATGATGACCAATAGTCCTACACCATGCCAGGAAACCGCTCCCAAGACCATAACACCACCACCAGCCTGTTAAACCCCAACAGTATACCCATGGGATACGACTTCATGCTGTTTACGCCAAATATGGACCCAGCCATCCATATGGTTTAGCAGAAAATGGCACTCGGCACTCCAGACGACCCTCTGCCATGTGTTCAAGGTCCATTGACATCTTTTCTGGGCCCAAGCGAGGTATTGTTGGCGATGACACAAGGTCATCAGAGGCACTCTTATTGGTCTTTGGCTATTGAACCCCAGTTGATGTAAGGAATGCCACATGGTCATTGTGGAAACTTATCCAACTTCCCCGCTGTTGTACAGCTGGGTCAGTTGGTTCACTGTGGCCCGTTGTTGCTGAGATACTCAACATGTCCTTCTGCTGTGTGACCTGTCGAATGTCTGCCCATGGTAAGCCAGTCTTGGTACACTAATAATACTGTGGTTTGGGAACCACCAACAAGTGTGACTGTTTCAGAAATTCTGGCACCACATCCTTGGGCACCAACAATCTGCCTGCAGTCAAAGTCCCTCAAGTTGCCACATTTACACATGACTGTCAAGTGTTGCCGTCTGCAGAGGAAAGGTCAGCCCAATATCTGAGAGCAGATCGTGATGCGGCCATCACAAATCATCATGTACCAGCTGTTCCTAATTCAATGAATATTCAGTGTACATGCAGCCCCCTATAATACATATCATCCTTATTTAGGCTTCCCAGAACTAAAAATGTAACACGGTACATAAAGGTATTTGTCTTGTCACGTACCTTTGTCACATACGTATGCAATCATGGCCCAGTGGACATTACTTGAGATGCACAAAGCCCAATTGTTAGTGATTCTGGAACACGCGGACCTATATAATTTGACCGCGGCCGTCTGTCTTGTTTTGCCAGACAGAGTAGAAATAAACCCTAACAGTTACTTATTGTCTGGATTATGGCTATGCTGAACTAATGAGTCTAAGCGGAGAGGAAGAGGCTTTGTGCTAACATGGAAGTAATGGGAAATGATTCCTCGGTGCAAGAAGCGCCATGAAGCAAATATATTACATAAACAATTGACATTGCAGGGGCTCTAAATAAAGGCATCCCTTCAATTTATCATTCTCCCAGGGGCTTTAATCTAATTAATTAGCAAATCAAAGATATATTTAGAGATCTAGAAAAGAATGAGGCCATAAAGAGCAGTGGGAGATGCAAAACAGCAGTCATTATTATGCAAGCGCCATTCATTAAATCCAGTATTTTTTACGACTTTGATAAATTAGTCTGTTTATTATAAGCAGGCAACTTGTACAACCAGCAATGCGTCTAGGGGGAAATAAGGTTGTATTACGGTTGTTGCTATAGTTCAAAATTAGTTCTTATTGTGCAAATGAATGTGCGCTACTCAAAATATTTGTTCGGCCTCCTTCATACAACTGTATGCATTTATATGTTTGCCCGTACAAATCGCGCGAATGAAGAATTGCCGCGATCGAGTCCTGATCTTTATTTGTATATACAATAAAAGAACGGCAAAAAAATACGCAGAAGCAGTGAAAGCCATCCATCGCTGTAAAATGCTCGGAATGACCAATAATGGTTAATTAGGGCCAGACATCTTCTTTTCCCAGCAGTAACTCCCTGCACCTCCCTTTTTTCCAGCTTCCATTAAAGTCCCCAAACTAATCAACGAACAATATCTTAGCCCATCTAAATTCTCCCAACTATTCGTTCAGCGATTGTGAAATCAACAAGTGTTGTCAAATGACGCAAACAGCAGGTGTTCAGATACTTTAGTGGCCATTTTGAGCGACTACTGAGATGATAGTTGCCCCCTGTAAAGCCATGCTAATTTGTATTACCCAAATCCATATCAGTTATGTTTAGATACTGTGATATTGTATGTCCCAGATTACCAAGTGGTACATATTATGCCCTGGTGATACAGTGGTTCATATACCACTGATATCCAAGTTGTAGAAACTGTTAGAGAAAGTTGTATATCCCTGTTGACCATGTGGTAAGTCTTACACTCAGTCCTAGTAATACGGTGGTTCATATCATCTATCATCATACATCTCGGATATCCCAGTGACAGATACTGTCATATCTCTCAGATGACCAAGTGGTAGTTATTATGCTTAGCTCTGGTGATTATGCAATCATACTTTGTGTTAACCTAGTGATAGCTTTTGGCCTTTTTAGTCCAGATGAAGGCCCTATTCGTTTGTGCTGCCTGGTTTCTGGTACCTGACTTTGCTGCATTCTCCGCTCCTGATCTTGGCTGCCCCGACTCTTGGCCTCTTGTACTGTACTGAACCAATTCTGTGTGTTTTAACCTCTGACTTGTTCCTCATTCTGAAGTTACACAGCTTGCCTCAATCCAGATTGCTCTTAATATTGTTCCCACCCTCAGTTATGTGGCAGATAACGCATTGATCTATGATGGCGTCAGTTACCACATAACGGGCACCACTTCCAATGTAATAGCCTGGGAACCCCCCCAGAGAAGACCAGATCCCAAATAGTGGAGTGAAAGGGTGAAGACCAGGGATCCTCAGGTGTTGTCTTTGGATTTGGTGCAAAGCCAAACCAGTGTTTAGCACCACTAATCCTGACACCCAAGAGGTACATACTGTCAGATGTCAGATATGCATATTATCATAATAGGCTAAGCCCTGGTGAGATAGTGGTACACCGTTGATAAGTCCCAATTATCAGATTTATACAGTTCCCTAAAGAGGCTGTCTGAAACTTTTACCATTAATGATCAAGAAGCAATATGAAAAAACCGGTAGGGGTTGTCCAGGACTTTTACTATTGCTGACCTACCCTCAGCATAGGTCATCAGTAATTGATCGACGCTCAGGATCCCTGCCTATCCTGAGGATAGGTCGTCAATTGTAAAAGTCTCAGACAGCCCCTACAAGTTTTTTCATATTGCTACTTAATGTCATGCATTGTTTTAGCCATTGACTGCAGTCCTGGTTTTGACATGGTAACCCGAGGCATACAGTTTTATTCTACATCCAGATTTAGTGGTAGCCTATTCCACAGTATATTTCTATGTATAATACATTGCCTATTTAGCTATACCTACAGTGGTTCACATGCTCTAGCCCCTACTTGACATGTTCTATGCATCACGATGGCCTGGCATGATATCAATGTGTGATCAGTGGGAGCCCCATCATTGACGTGACCGCTTGAATTCAGATAGAACCTCAGTGATTGCACATTAATGGGATAACTTAGCAATATATGTTGTGAGACAATCCCTTGTAATAAGGCAAGTAAAACATGCCCCCCCCCCCAAACACACACACACACTAAAAAAAGTAAACTCCTGCAAGCGCTCTTTTGCTTGCTAAGTACCCATCTGAACTCCTTAGTAATTGCATCCTGTATCTCAACTGAACATCCCGCTTTGCTGATAAACTGAGTAGACCGTATCAGCAAGCATACACATGAACTTACATAGGAAAGGCAAAGGGCGAGTCCAGAAATTCTTTGGTTATGAATAGAGATGAGCGAGCGTACTCGGTAAGGACAGATACTCGAGCGAGTATGGTCTTTTTCAAGTACCTGCCTGCTTGCCCGCAAAGATTCAAGTGCCGGCAGGGGACGGCTCCCTCCCCTCCGCTCCCTCCAGCAACACAGCGCTCACCCCCGCCGGCACCCGAATCTTTGCGGGCGAGCAGGCAGGTACTCGAAAAGGACCATACTCGCTCAAGTATCTGTCCTTACCGAGTACGCTCGCTCATCTCTAGTTATGAATCCATACCAAATATTGGATTAATTCGTAGAAAACATCCGCATGACTTACATGTAAATGTTATCACTGATTTTGCCGCAGATTTGACACTGCATTGCAAAGAGTGAAATCTGTGATGCAAATCTCACCCCTTTCCACACCAGGAATGAACACTTTCTGAACTTACAACACTGGAGAATACCCTAATTTCTGTGCAGATTTTTTCCTCTTAGTGCAGAGGGGGTTTTAAAAATTCCATCGACATCTACTTCAAATTGCTGCAGATGTACAATAAAGAATCAACACTGCAAAAAAATCTGCAAATCTGCCACATCTGAGTGCAGCCTAGGGGGATGTTTCACAGTTGTGTATTGCAGAGCCGTATTAATTCCAGCTTTTTTCTTTGAAAAAATGTTGGCAATACATTTGAATAGTTTTATTCACATTTCCATTTTTTATTGCTTGTTGCTGGCATTGATGATATGTGTATTTGTTCCATTATTTATCATCTGTATTTCAGCAACATTACAAACACAGTAAAAAGTACCTATTAACAAAAACTTTGAACAATTATGGAACAAAAATGGTTACAATACAAAAACAAAAATGAAAAAAAAACAAAAGAAAAAAAAATCTGCATTGTGAAGCCGTATGGGATCTGCATTTCCATACACACGTCTAAGTTAGCCGTTATTAAACATTGAAAAACATTCCCAAAAAGTACAAAGCCCAATACAATATAAAATGAAAGGTAAAAAAACAACTTGTTGTTGAACCTAGTGATGTGAACAGCTATGAGTTGCTAATGACAGCATGCCTGTTGCCACCGAAAAAGAGAGTGAAAAAAACGGAACTAAAAGGGGGGCAAAAAAGGGAAAGTAGCAAAGGGGTAGAGGGAGAGGAAAAGGGAAAGAGAAATCAATGAGGGCTGGATTATATGGAGGACAAAAGGATGGACCTCCAGAACTTTTCAATAGCAGATGTGGCGATACAATGGGTCTACCCACATATGCATTAGACTTTTGTTGGAAAACCTTCTTCTTCCAGTTCCTCTAGTTTCATTATGTTCCACCATCCAGGTCTGAAGAAGATTTATCAATGTGTACCCTGTGGAAGGTTATCAATCCACATAGCAGTCTCCCAGGAGACACGTGATATGCAGAAAGCACCCATACCTGTAAGAATTTAAAGCAACCCTCTGGTTTGGGAAAAAATTCTGTCCCAGGACTGGAGAGGGAAGGGGGAATGGGAGGGGGGAGAGGGATATTGAAATTCTCCGCTGCCCTTCCAATTTGCCGGTTCCAGATCCCATTTTTGGCTGTCCAAGATGGCCTCCACAATTTTCTAACTACCTAATGCACACTGTGCACTACTTCCAGATTGGTCAACACTAGAGATGAGCGAGCGTACTCGCTAAGGCAAACTACTCGAGGGGGTAATGCGAGTACCTGCCCGCTCGTCTCACAAGATTCGGGTGTCGGTGGGGGAGAGCGAGGAGGAAAGGGGGGGGGGGAGATCTCTCTCTCACTCTCTCTCCCCCGCTCCCCCCTGCTCACTCCCGCAACTCACTGCTCTCCCCCCCGGCACCCGAATCTTTTGAGAGGAGCAGGCAGGTACTCGCATAAGGCACTACTCGCTCGAGTAGTTTGCCTTAGCGAGTACGCTCGCTCATCTCTAGTCAACACTGATCACATGAGCAACCCTGGCCAATCAGACAGCAAGTATAGTGTTTTAGTAATCTAACACTATCAATGCACTGTGGGGATTATGTAGTTTTAAGAGTAGACAGACGAAAATGGGATCTGGAACCAGCGGATCAGAGAGGCGGTAGAAAAGAACAACTGCAGGTAATATACCCCCTCGTCCTCTCTGGTCCCGGGACAGAATTTTGTCTGGAAACCAGAGGGTCACTTTAATAGGTTATTAGTCCCATGCCAAATACTGTACCTAACATGATGCCTCCTTCCCTCTCGCAGATGACATAGAATGCTGAGTTTAGGGTAGGTAAGGTAGACTTCCGTAGGGCAGCGATGCCACCACTGATTATAATCTCCATTATAATTCCTCCTGTGCTTTGTACCTCAGTGATGTCACTAGTTTCTCTAAGAGTGATATTGTGAATTTCCATCCAGCCTCGTGTCCAAGTACAATCTACGATGTGTCCACTTAAACTGATAAATGTATTTTGGCAAGCGCCCTGCTGATCTGCTCTAGTGTAATCCTTGCATTGACTATGTTGATTTTGCAGGCACCTATACTGTACAGTATATATTGCATTAATTAAATTGCAGGTTTAACTGACACAATAATCCAGGCTGGGTTCTTAGATTGTCTCCTCGGGGAGTCTGCTTTACAGCTTCAGCGAAGCATCAAGATGCTCCTGGGAATATCTGCAGTGCTTTTCAGTGGATTGGCTTCTTGGAGTGTAATAATAAGCGAGATTCAACTAGCTCCTGCTATTGTTTGTCAGGAAGACCTGGAGTGTGTGGAGTCTGCTATTAACTGCTGCAACACAGCGGGAGAAGGCTGAAATACAGTATGCCATTAGATGCATGCAAGCAGAGAGGCTTTTAGCTTTTTAGAAAAGTGATGATATAATTTTAGAAGAGAAGTAAATTCTAGGAACAAAAAAAGAATCAAAATAGCGTAAGGGAAGGGCGGACCCAGATGCGATAGAGAATCAAATGTTTTATTGACTATAGCAAGAAGCAGAAAACGAACAGTAAAAGAAATTTGCAACTAGATATAAGTTAAGTAATTACAATATCAGAACAAAAGGAATTAATTGCAGAAATCTGACCCATTGACGTACCCTGTTGGGCCGTCTCTAGCTTGGATGCAAGATGGGATACAGGCGGGCATGAAGGCTTTACTTCCCTGTTCTACCGCCTGTAGCTTGGATACAAGATGTGATATGGTGGGCATGGAGGCATAAAGGTTCTGTATGGTATACTGTGGCGTATTGGTCCATGTTTGCTGTAACTGAGCCTCTAAATCATGCAAACCTGTAGGCTGTCAAAGTTGGCATACTAGATAGACCCATACATGTTCTATTGGCAATAACTTTCGTGACAGGAAGGCCGAAGAAGTATGACAATGTTGTGGGGATATTCCTGCGATCCACTTGTGTGAGCAGCCGAGTATTATCCTGCTGGGTAATGCCTCTTGGAAGCTGCCATGAGAGGAACACATGTGGCTGCAGGATATCCTGAACATATCGCTGAGCGATCATTGTCCCTCCTACCACTACTAGGGTTGACCGACTGTCATATGTGATGGCCTCCTAGACCATCATGGTCTCTCAAAAAAAAGAATGGTGGCAGCATCCAGGGCGTAGTGAAAAAAAATATATTTTATTCCTCCCTCATGGGGTCTTTGTCAAGCATAAGGATAACATTCATTAAACACCACTATATAACAAGACAGTAGTTATACCACCACCAATCACCTTTACAGATTCTCATGTGTGTGCAATGCTCATTACCTTATGGCTCTACCTCCTGGTCCAGTAACTTTCCATTACCAATAGCGTGGGGCACAATCTCCACGGCTGTCTCCATGTGCGATGTCCGTTGCTAGTGACCGGCGTTTAGATTGACCCTACTGCGCATGCGCGGGATATATCCGGTCCCGCGAGCGTTCCTAATGCCCTCTGGGCAACGGGACTCATACAGTACAGTGCTTCTGCGCGATTCTTTACTAGAAGATATCGCGAGAGCCCTTTGTACTTAATAGGCAAGCTCACAGAGCCCTACACTCTCAAGCCTCTGAATACAGGGCAGTCCCGTGCAAACGGGCGGAGCTAAGGATCTCTGCTCCAGGTCATTGGGTCATAGCTTATGCAAATATGAAGGGTACATCTCTCAATCCCGGGGGTGTAATCCCCAATCATATAGGTTGTAAGTAGAACATATAACAGTTATACTGGGATGTCCAGCTTTTCCCATAATAAAAAACCTGTTTAAATTTAACCCCTTTGTTCTCTTCCTTCTGTGCAAAAAAAATCTCAATTCTGTTTTTGATGCATATTTTCGTTTATTCAAGGATATCCTTTATATTGTATGTCATATACCATTTATATTAGAGTCAAGAACATTATGCACTATGCAACAAAGGCAAGGAAAGAAACATAAGGGGGGGGCAACGAAATTTAAAGGAGACCTTTAAAGCAGTTCCAAATGCGAGGGGATTTATTTCACATCATCCCCAGGGACGATATCCTTAGTCCTATATCGGCCAGAGGATTCATTTCCTTCGTTAAGTCATAATACACATGAAGAGAGTCGAGGAGATGTCCCGGTCTGTATCCAAGACCTATGAAGGGAGCCATGGCGTTCTGCACTATGGAAACTGTAACGAATAAAATAAATATAATTAAAAGCAATCAAATGGCGACGTGGTAGATGTAATAATAATGTCCACTATCCCATATTCCTAAAAAGACGAGGCGGAAAAGAAATTAGATGTGTGGCATATAATCATAGTCCAAATTGAGTCCTTTTGGTGACATTGTGTCCAGTGTGAAGATCCACCGCAATTCACATCTCTGTAACAGAAGAGTTCTGTCACCACCTCTCTGAAGAGGTGGGACTGAGTCTATGACCCTGAATCTCAGTTGACTCACTGAGTGTTTCTGTTCAAAAAAATGTTTAGGGACAGGAAGTTCCTTATTGTGAGTCCGAATCGTACTTTTGTGTTCGTTAACTCTTTCACGAACTTCTCTCGTGGTATGTCCCACATAGCCCAGCCCGCAAGGGCAGGTAAGTAGGTATACCACAAATGTAGACCGACAGGAATACCTCCCTTTAATCTTGAATTTCTTCCCTGTCAATGGATGTGAAAACTCATCACCTTTTATCAGATTACTACAGCACGCGCATGATAGGCATGGGAAATTACCTTTCTTGACTGGGGCCAGGATTTGTTGGTTCAAACTTTCTTTTTGTGAGACAAAAGGTTTCATCAGATAGTCCCTCAGGTTCCGGCCTCTGCGGTAGGCCATAATTGGGAGAGATGCAAATTCCCTAATGTCGCATCCTGTTTCTAGAATGGGCCAGTGTTTTTTTTATTATTTTTCTAATTTTATCACTGTCAGGGCCGAAGGTGGAAACTAGAGGGATTTAATAATTGTTAATTATTGCTTTTGACGTTATCTTATTGAATATTGAATTTCTACACGAAGAACTAGAGAAAGCAAAGAGACATTTAGTGGCCACTGAGAATGAGATCTTGAATAAAATAACTCGGTTGGAGTGGGAGACCCAATATTAAAAAACTGGAAACCTCATTGAAAACATACAGGACAGAACTTGAAGATATAAAGAGGGCGAAGTGGTTTAGAGATTTACATGACTATTCAAGTGGTATGATCTTTAGTTGGCACAAGCCACAAGTTGTCTCTACAGGTCCGGCAACAGGCGGTCACCGGGGACGCCCACGCAGACGCCAGCAACAACACAGACGTCGCTATGGCCCTTCTCCTGCAGGCTCCTGTTCCACGGATGAATCCGCTAGAGGCACTGGTAGATGGGATACCTCTTTCTTGGAACAGATGAGGGAGCCAAGAACCAGACGAAAATCGGGAGAAGAATCCGGAAACGGAGAGGCGGCATCAAACACAGGAGATCCAAGAAGGGACGAAAGGATGATGACAACCAGATCAACAATGCGGCAGGGTCCCCCACACCAGCACCGGAAACACCAGGTGAGAGCTTGGTAATTAATATCTCTTCTCGGTCACTTACTAAATTAGAAGTCAAATTGTTATCAAAGGGACTGTCATTTTGCCCAAACAACGATACGGACTGGTTCCAATTGGACCTAGATCTGGAGAAATTCTACAGAAATCTTAGACTGAAACACTATTTTTCCATACAGGATTCTCCTGAACAAATTAGTACTCAGTCAACACCCCAAACAAGATTTACCCTTAGCCAAACTGGCCTGAGAAATAAAAGTCACTTTCAACCCCCAGTTACTAACCATTGTGTCGAAACTTTCATAGATTTTGTGCGGAAGGACATCCAGAGATTAAGGGCTTGGTCCCAACGAAAAACCAGTATTAAAAGAAACAACCTGTCCAAGAATGAATATACCACATTGAAAAATCTTATGAAAGACGACACAATTATTAAACCTGCAGACAAGGGGGGAGCATTAGTCGTTTGGGACCGAGAAAAATATGTAACTGAAGTCCATAGACAATTAGATGATGAAACCATCTACGAGAAACTATCAGGCGATCCAACTTTCAAATTTCAGACTGAATTGAGAATAAAGATCAATGAAGCAGTGACAGATGGGATAATCGATGCAGGTTTGGCGAGATATCTCATCATTGAACACCCTAAGATCCCTAACTTTTATGTGCTCCCCAAGGTTCATAAAGATCTGAGCAATCCACCGGGCCGACCTATTGTGGCTAGCTGTGACTCTATCTTCTGTAATATATCTAGATTTTTGGATAAGACCCTTAGAAATCTGGCGGAAGGAGCAGACTCGTATCTGAAGGACACAGGCGACTTCCTTGACAAAATTGAGGGTTTAGAAATTAGTGAGTCAGCCTTTCTGGTAACTTTAGATGTAGTATCCCTTTACACCTCTATTAGCCACACGAAGGGGTTGGATGTGATCTATAGATTCTTGCAAAAGACAGATTGGGCCCCAGAATGCGTTTCTTTTACCCTGTCACTGCTGGAGTACATCCTCACCAACAACTATTTTTGTTCTGGGGGGGTGTACTACCGGCAGCGACAGGGCACCGCAATGGGTGCGAATGTCGCGCCAACATACGCTAATGCGTATATGAGGTCCTTTGAAGAGGAATTATTATGCACACTTGATCTCTGGCCGCTAGTTAATAAATGGTACAGGTACATCGATGACATCTTTCTAATATGGACTGGTGATGAGGAGCAGCTTAAAAAATTCTGTGAAGAGACGAACAGCCTAGACACTGATCTGAAATTTACGGTAAATTACTCACTTACCAACATCCAATTTCTGGATGTTATGGTAATCAAAAGAACAGGAAGAATATGTACCGACTTATTTGTTAAGACGACGGACAGGAACAATATTCTTAGGTATGAGAGCAATCATCCCAAAAGGACTCTCGAATCACTCCCTTGGAGTCAGTGTCTGAGGGTCCGGAAAGTAACCGATGACGAATTCTTCGACTCTCGACTAGAACAAATGGCAAAAAAATTTCTAGACCGTGGATATCCTGGACCCCTTGTTAGGAGTACTGTTGAGAAGGTTAAAGGGGTTGTCCCGCGGCAGCAAGTGGGTCTATACACTTCTGTATGGCCATATTAATGCACTTTGTAATGTACATTGTGCATTAATTATGAGCCATACAGAAGTTATAAAAAGTTTTTTACTTACCTGCTCCGTTGCTAGCGTCCTCGTCTCCATGGTGCCGACTAATTTTCGCCCTCCGATGGCCAAATTAGCCGCGCTTGCGCAGTCCTGGTCTTCTGCTCTCTTCAATGGAGCCGCTCGTGCAGAATGCAGGCTCCGTGTAGCTCCGCCCCGTCACGTGCCGATTCCAGCCAATCAGGAGGCTGGAATGGGCAATGGACCGCACAGAAGAGCTGCGGTCCACGGAGGAAGAGGATTCCGGCGGCCATCTTCACCGGTAAGTATAGAAGTCACAGGAGCGCGGGGATTAAGGTAAGCGCTCCGGTAAGCTTTCTGTACGTCCCTGCATCGGGGTTGTCTCGCGCCGAACGGGGGGGGGGTTGAAAAAAAAAAAAACCCGTTTCGGCGCGGGACAACCCCTTTAAATCCACCCCAAGATCAGAAGTACGCAGAATTAGGACTCGCCAGGATAATTATAGGATCCCTCTAGTTTCCACCTTCGGCCCTGACAGTGATAAAATTAGAAAAATAATAAAAAAACACTGGCCCATTCTAGAAACAGGATGCGACATTAGGGAATTTGCATCTCTCCCAATTATGGCCTACCGCAGAGGCCGGAACCTGAGGGACTATCTGGTGAAACCTTTTGTCTCACAAAAAGAAAGTTTGAACCAACAAATCCTGGCCCCAGTCAAGAAAGGTAATTTCCCATGCCTATAAAGCGTGTGCTGTAGTAATCTGATAAAAGGTGATGAGTTTTCACATCCATTAACAGGGAAGAAATTCAAGATTAAAGGGAGGTATTCCTGTCGGTCTACATTTGTGGTATACCTACTTACCTGCCCTTGCGGGCTGGGCTATGTGGGACATACCACGAGAGAAGTTCGTGAAAGAGTTAACGAACACAAAAGTACGATTCGGACTCACAATAAGGAACTTCCTGTCCCTAAACATTTTTTTGAACAGAAACACTCAGTGAGTCAACTGAGATTCAGGGTCATAGACTCAGTCCCACCTCTTCAGAGAGGTGGTGACAGAACTCTTCTGTTACAGAGATGTGAATTGCGGTGGATCTTCACACTGGACACAATGTCACCAAAAGGACTCAATTTGGACTATGATTATATGCCACACATCTAATTTCTTTTCCGCCTCGTCTTTTTAGGAATATGGGATAGTGGACATTATTATTACATCTACCACGTCGCCATTTGATTGTTTTTAATTATATTTATTTTATTCGTTACAGTTTCCATAGTGCAGAACGCCATGGCTTCCTTCATAGGTCTTGGATACAGACCGGGACATCTCCTCGACTCTCTTCATGTGTATTATGACTTAACGAAGGAAATGAATCCTCTGGCCGATATAGGACTAAGGATATCGTCCCTGGGGATGATGTGAAATAAATCCCCTCGCATTTGGAACTGCTTTAAAGGTCTCCTTTAAATTTCGTTGCCCCCCCTTATGTTTCTTTCCTTGCCTTTATATTAGAGTCAATGTTCTTGACTCTAATATAAATGGTATATGACATACAATATAAAGGATATCCTTGAATAAACGAAAATATGCATCAAAAACAGAATTGAGATTTTTTTGCACAGAAGGAAGAGAACAAAGGGGTTAAATTTAAACAGGTTTTTTATTATGGGAAAAGCTGGAC
This sequence comes from Eleutherodactylus coqui, assembly GCF_035609145.1. Taxonomy (NCBI): domain Eukaryota; kingdom Metazoa; phylum Chordata; class Amphibia; order Anura; family Eleutherodactylidae; genus Eleutherodactylus; species Eleutherodactylus coqui. The sequence goes on from NC_089843.1 coordinate 54,910,253, forward strand.
ATCCCAGTATAACTGTTATATGTTCTACTTACAACCTATATGATTGGGGATTACACCCCCGGGATTGAGAGATGTACCCTTCATATTTGCATAAGCTATGACCCAATGACCTGGAGCAGAGATCCTTAGCTCCGCCCGTTTGCACGGGACTGCCCTGTATTCAGAGGCTTGAGAGTGTAGGGCTCTGTGAGCTTGCCTATTAAGTACAAAGGGCTCTCGCGATATCTTCTAGTAAAGAATCGCGCAGAAGCACTGTACTGTATGAGTCCCGTTGCCCAGAGGGCATTAGGAACGCTCGCGGGACCGGATATATCCCGCGCATGCGCAGTAGGGTCAATCTAAACGCCGGTCACTAGCAACGGACATCGCACATGGAGACAGCCGTGGAGATTGTGCCCCACGCTATTGGTAATGGAAAGTTACTGGACCAGGAGGTAGAGCCATAAGGTAATGAGCATTGCACACATGAGAATCTGTAAAGGTGATTGGTGGTGGTATAACTACTGTCTTGTTATATAGTGGTGTTTAATGAATGTTATCCTTATGCTTGACAAAGACCCCATGAGGGAGGAATAAAATATATGTTTTTTCACTACGCCCTGGATGCTGCCACCATTCTTTTTTTTGAGAGACCGTGATATATCTTGGGGGTCTCTGGAGGCTCTGACCCCCATATTGTTGGCGTGCATCCGTTGGACTTATTAAGTCCCTTTCTCCGCTTGGTTTGAAGAATCCTGAGGTGTGCTGTGGGTTAAACCTGAGTGGATTGCTCCTAGACCATCATACCAGCAGTGGGGGCAGTGTGCTATAGCAAAGGCAGGATTGAGGCGCTCACCCATAGATGTCCAGACATGAATTTGGCCTTCGTCAGTACTAAAACTAAATCTGGATTCATCACTGAACACAACCCATTTGCACTTCGTAGCGTCCAGTTTTATTGTTCACTAAACCACTGCAAACGGAGGTGAGGGTGGAGGAATGTCAAAAGCAGTATACGTAATGGGTGCAGTAAACCAAATGCCCTTCAAGCGCCTGGAAATGGTTACGACAAACACAGCAGTCTGTAATGATGATGCCACCTTACTCCGGATGGTGGAAAACAAAACAGTTGGAGCTGCTCATGCTTGTCAGACCATCCTCTCTACTGGTGGTCTGTTGAGGGCGTCCTGAGCCCGGCCGCCTTGTTTGTATGCCCTCATGCATCTATTGGTCTCAACAGTTCCTAATAGTCTGGTCAGAGCGGCCAAGGTGACGGGAAATCTCACTTTTACAAAGAGTGATATATATATATATATATTTATTTTTATATATATATATATTTATTTTTATATATATATATATATATATATATATATATATATATATATATATATATATATATATATATATATATACACAGTTAGGGCCAGAAATATTTGGACAGTAACACAATTTTCGCGAGTTGGGCTCTGCATGCCACCGCATTGGATTTGAAATGAAGCCTCTACAACAGAATTCAAGTGCAGATTGTAACGTTTAATTTAAAGGGTTGAACAAAAATATCTGATAGAAAATGTAGGAATTGTACACATTTCTTTACAAACACTCCACATTTTAGGAGCTCAAAAGTAATTGGACAAATAAACATAACCCAAACAAAATATTATTTTTTCAATATTTTGTTGCGAATCCTTTGAAGGCAATCACTGCCTTAAGTCTGGAACCCATGGACATCACCAAACGCTGGGTTTCCTCCTTCTTAATGCTTTGCCAGGCCTTTACAGCCGCAGCCTTCAGGTCTTGTTTGTTTGTGGGTCTTTCCGTCTGAAGTCTGGATTTGAGCAAGTGAAATGCATGCTCAATTGGGTTAAGATCTGGTGATTGACTTGGCCATTGCAGAATGTTCCACTTTTTTGCACTCATGAACTCCTGGGTAGCTTTGGCTGTATGCTTGGGGTCATTGTCCATCTGTACTGTGAAGCGCCGTCCGATCAACTTTGCAGCATTTGGCTGAATCTGGGCTGAAAGTATATCCCGGTACACTTCAGAATTAATCCGGCTACTCTTGTCTGCTGTTATGTCATCAATAAACACAAGTGACCCAATGCCATTGAAAGCCATGCATGCCCATGCCATCACGTTGCCTCCACCATGTTTTACACAGGATGTGGTGTGCCTTGGATCATGTGCCGTTCCCTTTCTTCTCGAAACTTTTTTCTTCCCATCATTCTGGTACAGGTTGATCTTTGTCTCATCTGTCCATAGAATACTTTTCCAGAACTGGGCTGGCTTCTTGAGGTGTTTTTCGGCAAATTTAACTCTGGCCTGTCTATTTTTGGAATTGATGAATGGTTTGCATCTAGATGTGAACCCTTTGTATTTACTTTCATGGAGTCTTCTCTTTACTGTTGACTTAGAGACAGATACACCTACTTCCCTGAGAGTGTTCTGGACTTCAGTTGATGTTGTGAACGGGTTCTTCTTCACCAAAGAAAGTATGCGGCGATCATCCACCACCGTTGTCTTCCGTGGACGCCCAGGTCTTTTTGAGTTCCCAAGCTCACCAGTGAATTCCTTTTTTCTCAGAATGTACCCGACTGTTGATTTTGCTACTCCAAGCATGTCTGCTATCTCTCTGATGGATTTTTTCTTTTTTTTCAGCCTCAGGATGTTCTGCTTCACCTCAATTGAGAGTTCCTTTGACCGCATGTTGTCTGGTCACAGCAACAGCTTCCAAATCCAAAACCACACACCTGGAATCAACCCCAGACCTTTTAACTACTTAATTGATTACAGGTTAGATGAGGATATATCCATCATATTTGAACATGTTTATAAACTGGAAATGCAAAAAGAGGAAGTAGGGGGAATAGGGAGGGTTTAGGCGTTTACATGTCCCATCTTAATCTGCATTGTGAATTGCCTCTTGGCAAATACCATTGTAAATAATGTCCAAGCCATATTGCAATAGAGCAGGTACTTTATGTAAGACGTAGACACTACACGCTTCAAGTTAGATAGTTGATTTCTTGGAAAATAGGAGTTGAATCTACTGCTGCCGTTAAATGAGCAATGGGTCCTGGTCTCTCTACTGGTAATGTATATTTTATGCCCCAGTGCATAAACTGAATGAAGGGAGTTCCAAGAAAGTCATTATACAGAATGCAAAAAATTACTGTCAATGGGCTGCAGTACACTTAATAATGTGAAGTATAAGGGGAAAGACGGTATCTGGGAAGGAGGTTCAAGGTAAGAAAATGACTTGTGACCTGATGCTGCTAAGCAGAAGTCAGGGATGTCTATAGGGCATCGACGTTTCATCAGCTCCAAAACTCAAAAATCAACTTTATTGCGTCAGCCTTTACTAAAAATTCTGTGATTACTAGAATTACAGTCTTTTATTGTCTTTTTTCTAAGGTGGTGGTGGGACCATAGAATAGGTCCAGTTTTTAGGGTGGCAAACTAGGCAATTGTCCAAGGTCCCTGGTGATGTTATTTGGAAATTGAATTTCAGTATTCATCTTTAGATGGCTAAGTCCTCAAAGACGTATGACATACTGTAGTAATCATGGGAGATTTGTACCTATCCAGACATTTGTTGGGAATCTCTCAGGTAAAAGTAATGGATCCAACAAATTCTTACCCGCTCTTGCTGACAACTTTATCTTTCAAAAGGTCGAAGAGAAAACAAAGGGATCTGCCATCTTGGACCTAATTCTTACGACAGGGAGGGAATGGTCCAGGAAGTAAGGGTGGCTGGGACCTTAGGAGGCAGTGATCATGCTATTCTTGAATTTTAGATAAAAAGGGGAGGAAAACCTGAGAAAACTCAGACCTCCAGGTTGGATTTCAGAAAGGCAGATTTCAATTAACTCAGAAAGAGGGTAGGAAGAATCCAATGACTGGATGTTCTCAAGAACAGAAATGTCCAAGAAGGTTGGGAAATATTGTGAAATGAGATTCTCAAAGCACAATTGTTAACAATCTCTAAAAAAGGAAGAATTGAAAGCATTTTAAAAGGGCTCAGGATGGATGAACACCGAACTTAAATACATGCTAAAAAGGCAGAAACAGTTTTAGCAAATGGAAAGAGGGGGGAATATCTAAAGAAGAATATAATGCAGCCTGCAGAAACTATAGGGCAAGTATCAGAAAAACTAAAGCTAATGATGAATTTAGGCTTGCAAGAGTGGGGGTATGTCAAAAGCAAAAGAAAAGTCAAAGATGCTATAGAATGTTTATGTTACAGCCGCTTGGTGCACTGAAGCACCACACCTCTGTACGGCCACAAGATGGTGTCCAAATGAAACCACAAAACACCTCTCATAGTATTTGCACCTCTCTAGGCAATGATGGAAGTACCCATGTCCCTTACTAATTAGGGAAAGTGGGGCACCCCTGCCTAAAAGCAGGGTGATTGTCCTGATAAGGACAGCCCCACTGTCTTCATCTAGGACCTGGCTATCCCTGATTAGGAACCTGGAGAGATGTACAAAACACAGGACACGATATTGTTCACACACACTGAACACAGAACAGGTCTGTACATAAGCACGTCTGGCCACTTGCACAGACATAACACACATCGCTATTCACACCAACATACAGAGTAATGCAAACCAAACAGAACAGGACTGCACATAGAGCACATGTCTGGCCACCTGCACAGACATACCAAACATGTCGCTGTTCACACAAACATACCAGGTTGTGCATACAACATAGAACGGGAACCCCACCCAGAGGTCACATGCATAAAGATGGAAAACTATAGCTAGTCCAAGTGTCTTCACGGGGAAAGAGATTCAGCCACCATGCTAAGATACAGGGATCAGTGTCAGGCATCACCCACCAGACACACACATATGAAATCAGACGTCTGGAGTCCGCACCTGCCAAGGGATAAGGAGAAACCTGTGGGTGCATACACCCCAGAAACCACAAGGAAGGGAAGGACAGCAGGTGTCTAGGCCGACTTCAGGGAAGGAGAGAGAGACACTATAGACAAGCTTGCAAACACCAGCTCTGAGTGGCATTAACACAGAGATAAACAGTGATACATAAAATGACCAGCAATCTTTCACAAGAGTTGCTGGTATTTATCTGCTGCAGATGAGGGGGATTGGCTGATGGAGAATACTACACCCAGCCAGCTCAATTAACCCTTACCTATGAAGGTGCACAAGGAAACCTGTAGAACCACAGGTCCCAGACGCACAACCTTAACAGTACCTCCTCTTTCAAAAAGGGGCCTCTGGACCCTTTGGGCATAAAAAAAAATTATCCAACTCCTCCAAACCACGCACGTTTACAGGATGTACAAGGTCCTGACACCAAGGCAAAGATGGCAAAAAAGAAAAGAGTAACAAATAGTGCACCTAAAAACAGGACCACTGCGCCTTACACAACCGGCCTCCGTCACAGTACCGTGCAAGGAAAAGTGCACAAGCCCAGTTATCCATATGGGCCTAGTGCAGGAAGCATACATGTCAGGTAGCAGAGTGCATAAAACACAGGTATATACCGCACATGAGTCTGCAGCAAATGGTAAGGCTGGTCATTATGTTACGTGCGCTGGGCACACCTCACCACAGCATGGACGCAGGAGTGGTATGACATTTAAACAGGACGTGCTGGCTGGAACACCAAAGGGACAGTTTACTGCATACTGGGAACTGGACTCACGGACAGACATAACACAAGGACTGACAATTGACCAAAATACTCACCTCGCATATCTGCACACATAACACATGGAATTGTTATAAAAGTACAAGGTATTAGTTCACGGATTGGCCAAGTCACTTAAGCCCGCAAGCCCGAACTTCAAGGGTCCTCGTTTCATGGGTCCCTACTCTAACAAGAGAACATCCACCAGAACACTGCCTGCAAGCACTGTGATCGCCCCGATAAGGGTGGCCCTGCACTGGAACCTAAGGCCTTACTAGCCCAGAGATGATACACGATCCAGCACAACAGGACACAGTTCACACCAACACTCTAGGGCTAGCATGCAACACAGAACACTATTAACACTGAATATGCCTGTTCACACCTGATGTCTGGCCTCCTGCACAGATACTGAACATGACACTGTTCAAACACATAATACATACACGGGCATGCAGGAAAACCAAACCCTAGAGTGAAGGAATACCAGCTTCCTCTAGCATAGGGACTTGTGTATATATATGCAGTAGACCTGTGGGGATTGGCTGGTGGGAGGAACTCCACACTCAGCCAGCTCAATTAACCCTCACCTGTGAAGCTGTGCTCATGGAAACCTGTAGAACCACAGGTCCCAGAAGCACACACCTAACAGTTTACAGGATGAAAATGGTGAATCTCAGAAAGTAGATTAACTTCAGCTGATCTTACCTATGCTATTGGGGGAATAAAAGAATGCAGGTCATCTATAAACAGAGCGATCACTTACCTAAATTACATGAATTCAAGTCTCCAGATCCAGATGAATTACTTCCTAGGATACTGAAGGAAGCAGCGGAGGTAATTGCTGAACCACTCACCATAATCTTTGAAAATTCCTGGAGAACAGACGTCCCAGAAGATTGGAGAAGGACAAATGTTGTCCCCATTTTCAAAAAAGGGAAGAAGGTGGATCCAGGAAACTACAGGCCTGTGAGCCTGACTTCTATAAGGGGAAAGATCTTTGAAAAAACTATTAGCATGTATGCAAGTACTTGGATAAAAATGTAATTAACCAGAGCCAGCATGGGTTTGTAACAAACAAGTCACGCCAGATAAATCCATTTTCTTTCTATGAAAGAATCACAGACTGGGTTGATCAGGGAAATGCGGTAGATATAGTATATCTTGACTACAGTAAAGCATTTGAAAAATTATCTCATACCATCCTTATTGGAAAAATGGCCAAATATGGGATTGACAAGGCAACTGTTAGGTGGAGTGATCGTTATCAAAGAGTGGTCATAAATGGCTGCACATCCAACTAGAAGAATGTCTCAAACAGGGTATCACAAGGCTAGCTAACACTAAAGAAGAGTGAGGATTCAAAAAGATCTAGACAAGCGTGAAAGGTGGGCGTCAACTAGCAGAATAGTATTTAACAAGGAGAACTGCAAAGTCCTACATCTGGGCAAGAAATATGAAAAACGTACATACAGAATGGGAAGAATTGGGCTAAGCAGCAGCATATGTGAAAAAGACTTGGGTATACTGATAGATCACAGACTGAACATGAATCTACAAGGTGATGCAGCAGCAAAAAAGGCAAACACAATTCTGGAATGTATTAAGAGAAGCATAGAGTCTAGATCACAAGAGGTGATTATGCCCCTCTACTCTTCCTTAGTCAGACCTCATCTAGAATACTGTGTCCAGTTCTGGGTGCCCCAATTTAAAAAAGACATTGCCAAACTGGAGCAAGTTCAGAGAAGAGCTACCAAGATGGTGAGCGGTCTGCAAATCATGTCCTATGAGGAATGGTTAAAGGATCTGGGAATGTTTAGCTTGAAAAAAAGGGCTGAGGAAATTTAATAGCTGTCTACAAATATCTGAAGGATTATCACAGTGCAGAGGGATCAGCCCTATTCTCATTTGTACAAGGAAAGGCTAGAAGCAATGGGATGAAACTGAAAGGGAGGAGACACAGATTAGATGTTAGAAAAAAACTATCTGACAGTGAGGGTGATCAATGAGAGGTCCAGGTTGCCACGGGAGGTGGTGAGTTCTTCTTCAATAGAAGTCTTCAAACAAAGGCTTGACAGACATCTGTCTGGGATTATTTAGTGAATATCTGATTTGCGTGAACTCTGTAATAGAGTATTTCCATCTCAGACTTTTATGGCATATCCACAGGCGGTATAGGTCACACCTGTGGGACTCACACCTATATTGAATTAGGGCCCCCACTGCCCCTTGCCATCCTGAATCTAGTAAACAGGGGTGGCTAGAATAACAAAAACAGACAAGCTCAGCTTGCTATGCTAATCTTTATGAGAGTTATGGAAACAATGCAGCTCAGCTGAGCTTAGCAGTTTCAACTATCATAGTCTCCTCATAATCAGCGGTGTCACCATGTCAGCCAAGTGTGGCTGAGATGGGAACCCATCTTTAAGATAGTATTATTTGAATATTATGTATTCTTGTGGGAGTCGTATTGGTATGTGACAGTTTTAACTTGGCACTAAATGGCTGTATTATGTGAGCTGCAATGGGTCATCAGTGGCTCTTATGAGGACAGATCAATGCTGCTGGAGCAAAGGGATAAAAGTCCAACTAGCAGCACCTACTCTGGGTCAGGCTTGATCATGCAAATGCCAGAAAAGGAGCTCAAACCAGGCAAACTCCAATCAGTAGGTCATCCGATAAGAAGGGTAACTGGCAGCATCAACGGATGAAAGTAAAAAATACTTTATTTTGGGGTGATGGGGCAATAAAGTATTTTTCACTTTCATCAGTTGATGCTGCCAGTTACCCTTCTTATTGGATGACCTGCTGCTGGAGCAAAATGAGGCATCTACACCATATGCCACTCTTTGGAACATTCAAGTGAAACATTGGCAGACTTTGATTACTGAACTGTAGCCGAACTTGAACAAAAATTGTAAGTAGAGACTGGTCTCTAAGACAGGAGTGTAGAGTGCACACTAGGAGTAGCTAGGACTGAACTTTATCTTCAAAGTGGTCGACCACCACTATTTTGAGCTTAGGATTTTTGCTGCCATCATTCATCCTGTTGTGCAGAGGAGAGCACTCCCCAAGAAGTGCGGGATATCCAACCCATAGTAGAGACCATATTATTAGATTGAGAGGACTTGTATTTGCTTACCTTGTTAATTACGACATAGAAAGACTCTTTCCTGTAAGAGCAGTGAGACTGTGGAACTCTCTGCCTGAGGATGTGGTGATGGCAAAATCCATAGAGGAGTTTAAAAGGGGACTTGATGTCTTTCTGGAGCGGAAGGATATAAAAAACTTAGGTTAATTGTTAATCCGGGTATACAGGCAGGTAGGTACTATTAGGGGTTGATCCAGGGAACAGTCTGATTGCCATTAGGGAGTCGGGAAGGAATTTTTTCCCCAAAAGGGCTATTTGGCTTCTGCTCTTGGGGTTTTTTGCCTTCCTCTGGATCAACACAGGAGGATAGACAGGCTGAACTAGAGGGACATTGTCTTCATTTGGCCTTACGAACTATGTTACTATGCTACTATGACTATTCAAAGACAGCTAATACCGTCTTGGTTAACCAGTGGAATGCTAAGTCATTATAACCAACAGTGTGTAGCTCACGCCTAGGGTGGATTCTAATTGTGATAGAATTTCAGGTTGGAGAACACATTATTATGCAGTATAACTCTGTTATAATTGTTTCTCTGTCAAACCCATTTGTTTTGAATCTATTTAGCATTCATTAGTAATTACTGCAAATTGTGTCTTCGTGCCTTCATATTCTCTGTTGTATCCTGAACCCTTGCATAACACCACGGTCCCATTACATGTATATAACACTACTGAAACTATCTATCCATTTACAGTAGTAGCTTAAAGGGGTTGTCCCGCGCCGAAACGGGTTTTTTTTTTTTCAACAGCCCCCCTGTTCGGCGCGAGACAAACCTGATGCAGGGACTTTAAAAAAAACCGCACAGCGCTTACCTGAATCCCCGCGCTCCGGTGACTTCTTACTTACCCGGTGAAGATGGCCGCCGGGATCTTCTCCCTCGGTGGACCGCAGGGCTTCTGTGCGGTCCATTGCCGATTCCAGCCTCCTGATTGGCTGGAATCGGCACGTGACGGGGCGGAGCTACACGGAGCCGCTCTCCTGCACGAGCGGCCCCATTGAGAAAAGAAGAAGACCGGACTGCTTAGACGCCGAAAATTAGACGGCACCATGGAGACGAGGACGCTAGCAACGGAGCAGGTAAGTGAATAACTTCTGTATGGCTCATAATTAATGCACAATGTACATTACAAAGTGCATTAATATGGCCATACAGAAGTGTATAGACCCACTTGCTTTTGCGGGACAACCCCTTTAAAGTTTCTGGTCTACAATCCATGTGCATTTATAATACTGATGTGTTACATTGTAGAGAATGCTTTGGGCCCCCTGAGGCACTAAGGCCCAGATGCAACTACCTCTTTACCCCCCAATAGCTGCCCCCCAGGACATTGGCTTTAGAATTATAATGGCTCAGAAAAGCTCTTGGTTATAAAAGCAGATGTCCAGTACATGAGGATGAGAGCGCGGTCGCTGCCGTCTGGTGAGAAGGCTGCCTCTTACTTTGTGACCGAGGAGCTTAGGCAGCAGAAAAAGGTAATAAAATACAAGATGACAGTGACAGTAATTTCCTAACTGCTAAAAGCTCAAGCATCAGATCCTCGCAGCTGAATAAGCACACTATCTCACGCGGATAAATTGGGACATGTGTAGCGAAGGGATCTCGGTGCTGAACTGTCAACTGAAAGCCAAGCAAAAATGTTTATTACTTAGTCTGTGTGTTATCTCTATCACTGAGGAGCCAACTCCATACTGTCCTTCCATGCTCAGTATACATAGAACTGCGGCTCCCTACAAGATGGGCTGAGGCCGCCCCACCAACTGAGAGCCAGTGGTGCCCATACACCTCTTCTAGCTCCCTGATGCAGTCATTGGTCATCCACAACCAACTTTTGTGGTTGCCCAAGTCCATCAGTATAGCATCCCACACATGCTTATTATAATTATCAGTACTAAGGACCTGCTGCACAGCCTACGATGAAAAATTGTGCCATGAGGGTTTTTCTGGGACCCCAAAAAGCAAGTCTATGATGTGTCCTAGAAGTGAAATCTAGGACAAAATTGTTTACAATTAGAGATGAGCGAACATACTCGTTTAGGGCAATTTTGCAATCGAGCACCGCTTTTTTCGAGTAACTGACTACTCGGTCGAAAAGATTCGGGGGGCGGCGTGGTGGAGCGGGGGGTAGCAGTGGGGAACAGGGGGGAGCTCTCTCTCTCCCCCCCCCCCCCCCCCACTCCCCTCTGCAACCCCTCCGCTCACCCCCGGCGCCCCCCGAATCTTTCTGCCCGAGTAGTCAGTTACTCGAAAAAAGCGATGCTCGATTGCGAAATCGCCCTAAACGAGTATGTTCGCTCATCTCTATTCACAATGCCATTCTCTCTATTATATTATCTTATTTGACAAGTGATGTCCATATGTGTGTGTGTGTGTGTGTGTGTGTATATATATGTATGTATATATATGTATATATATATATATATATATATAATTATACAGAAGTCAATCTAAGGCTCCTTTCACACCTCTACCAGGATTCTTGCAGATCTCTGTTGCTCGGCTCTGTCCTCGGGGTGAACAGTGAAAATATCGGAACCATCGGATCCAGCACATGCTGTAGCCGAACCGCGCCAAACAGACCCATTAACAATATTGGGGTCCGTCTGGGTTCCAGCATTCCGACTGGCATTTTACCAGACAAAATAGAGCAACATGCTGTGCTATTTTGTCCAAGATGTTCTTCAGGAACTGCAACAGAGTTTCCGAATGGAACCTCAGACGCTGATATTAATGCGTCCTAAATAACAATATTTCAGTATAGTATGACCAAAATCCAATATTTGTTACATATTGTTTTTATTTACTTACTTTAATTTTTGGCTGCTTTGGTTAGTTTTTAAAGATGAGCGAGCGTACTCGGATAAGCACTACTCGCTCGAGTAATTGGCTTTATCCGAGTATCGCTGTGCTCGGGGCTAAAGATTCGGGTGCCGGCACGGAGCGGGGAGCTGCAGGGGAGAGCGGGGAGGAACGGAGGTAAGATCTTTCTCTCCTTCTCTCCCGCCCGCTCTCCCCTGCTCCCCGCTGCGACTCACCTGTCAGCCGCAGCGGCACCCGAATCTTTAGTCCCGAGCACAGCGATACTCGGATAAAGCAAATTACTCGAGCGAGTAGTGCTTTTCCGAGTATGCTTGCTCATCTCTATTAGTTTTCTATTATGATACACCTTATACTGAATTCATCAAATACCACATTTATCCAGTAGATGGCGCTGTGACATATTCTGATTTCTGTAAATGAAAGACTACTATTGCGAGGACCCTAACTACTATTTGGTTCCTTGTATTCAGAGATCACACATTCAGAAGTGTAGAGCGGTGTAATGGAAGAGTCAATTCACACCAAACTGGGGAATATTATTAATGCTGGATGTGATTTTTGCCCGCTGAGTTGGGTCACTTGGCATACGGCGATGGCTGTGTACCGATCACTAGAATTATACAACAGCATTCACCCAGTGAGATGATTGACACGTCTTGTAGCTTCAGATAGTTGTGGTTGGAAAAAAATAGTGACCCAGAAGATGAAATGACCGATTCAAACTCCGTACGCGGTAATTTTTGCACGGTTACATGATAGCTACACCCATCACAGTAAGGTGACATGTGATTGATAATATCTTTTACGCAACTTCACGGTGTGAGGGCAGAAACATGAAGAAGACTAGCAACATGGGGCGCACATTTAATGTTGTACCATATTTATCAGCTATACATCTCCAGAGTCTGCAGGAACCACTAGCTTCTGCCATTAATAAATCCACTACCTAAAACTAATATATACTTTGGAACTAGAACTGCAACCATCTACAAATAGAGAATACATGCCTTCACAATAACACACTATTAACACCGCCATCCGGATCTTCCCCAATAAATAACGGTTGCAGAGCGCCACAATAAATGATGATGCCAGCTCAGTGTCCCAGCTAAACAGTTCCAGCAAAGTGCCCCCAATATATAGTGCCAGGAGAGAGCCACCAGTAAATACACTATCCTGCCAAAAGTAATCAGACACCTGAGCAAGAATCAAAAGTAGTATTTATTTACATATATTAATACTTAGTGGGGCTCCTTTGGCCCTAATGATATTGGATATTCTCCGTAGCATACTTTCTACTAACATCTGATACATTTCAGATGACATTTCCCTCCATTCACCCTACAAATGTCTGGCAAGTTTTTTCAAAGAAGATGAATATCCCGGCTACAAGGAGCATCGTTATTGGACATTTGAGCAATGGAAGAACGCTCTATGGAGTGATGAATCGCGCTACTCCATCTTCACATCAGATGGACGTACCTGGGTGTGGAGGATTCCGGGAAACGTCTTCTGCCTGAGTGTGTTGTGACATCAGTGAAGTACGGCTGAGCTTGTGTTATGGTCTGCGAATGTTTTACGGAGGCCCCACTAAGTATTAACATATGGAAATAAATACTACTTTTGATTCTTGCACGGTTGTCTAAATACTTTTTGTAGGATAGTGTAATACTGCAATCTGAATGGCCTCTCATTAACAATACTGATAGAATGCTTTTCTTCATTTGTCTATAATAATATCATTAAAGGACTTTTCTGCAACTGAAAAATTAAATGGGTACGAATGTTCTAAAAATTAAAAAATAAGCCACCTCTGTTAATGGCATCTCGGTGCAGCTACCCCAATCCCAGAAGAGGCTGCAGTGGTCACTGCCATTCATTGTGCAAGTGACTGCTCAGACAATCACAGACTTCAGCGGTCATGCGCTATTCATGGCATTATCACCGCTGAAGCCCAGGATTGGCTGAACAGTCACTTGCACAATGAGCAGCATGTGACCACTGCAACTTCTCCTGGGACCAGAGAGTCAAGAACTGAGGTGTGTGCGCTGACCATGGGACCATTTAGTTGAGGCGTTTGGCTTATTTTTTTTAAATTTTACAACATTCCTTTCCCATTATATTTTTTTCTCAGTTTTAGAAGCCCCTTTAAAGGGCCACGCCAGTGATTTTTTTCCCCATTCATTATGTAGCTGTCCCCCTATATAAGTCGGCTTGGTTAGTTACTACTTCCTCTCTGAAACTCTTGGCCTCTTTTTCCTCAGATGGTCATGTGATCTCACTTCTGATCAGCTCAGATCTACTTGGGGGTTAAGGGTTCAGTTTCTAGTTAATTTCTCAGCTTGTGTGATGCTGTTGTTGTCGTCGGACTAATAAGTCCTTAAACCTCTTGTGTCTGATTCCAAATTGGTTGTATATTAGGTTTTATGAGCTCACGGAGAAGCATAGACAGACTCCAGTCTCTTGTGGTATCAGATGACCAGGGGCGTAGCTATAGAGGATGCAGGGGATGCGGTTGCACCTGGGCCCAGGAGCCTTAGGGGGCCCATAAGGCCTATCTTCTCCATATAGGGAACCTAGACCTATAAGTAAAGCATTATAGTTGGGGGGCCCTGTTACAAGTTTTGCATTGGGGCCCAGGAACTTCAAGTTACGCCTCTGTAGATGACTCTCTGATTTATTCATAGTAACAGGTTGATTATATACCAAAAATGATGTAATAGCAGAGATATACACCTTAAAAAGTCTTAAGTACTTACGATAGATTCTAACTTCTAATGATTAACACAAGTTCACGCCTTAAGGTGTGTGTTATTAAAACATGTGATTTCTACATGGATCTACCACAAACTACTTAGAGAAGGGACACAGACAATCGTATCACATTTACTGATGATGATCACGCAGCTCCTGTCACACAGTTATAATAGAGGAGATCACAGCTCATCCTCCTGACTGTCTACTTATGGGCTGTAGCTTATTTAGAAAGTCATAATTAAACTGACCCCCAGCTGGTAGAAATGGTATAGCCTCCATCTAATGCTGTGCTTATGCATCATGGGATTGATATGAAAGTGAAAATCTCACCCTCAAGATGTTGCCTGATAAGCATCAGTCAGGGGGCTGCACTTCATGGAAATGACTGCAATATACATAAGAGAATTCCAGAATGTGATAGGCAGTGAGATGAGGGGAACAAGAATCGAAAAATGTGTGGCCGTTTAATTAATAATATTGTGACAACCAGCAGCTGCCACAAGGGGGAGCTCTCTGCATACATAAATATGAAGGCAATGAGAGCAATATAAATACATATGCAGTCAACAGCATTGGAAAGACTTACTTGCCCTGCCAGGAACTGAGGAGATCTTCCTTACATAAGATGATTCCCAGACAATTCCTAATCTGCTTTTATTGAACACTGACTAAAACATTCAAATAAGAATGTTTATGTCTTTGAAGAATGTTAAAGGGGTTTTCTAGAACTGAACTACTGATGACCTATCCTTAGTAAAGGTCATCAATAGTTGTTCAGGGGAAGTCCACCATTTGGGACCTCCACTAATCAGCTGATTCAAGACGCAGTTCGGTTTGGGTAAGGTATGAATCCTCTTGTCAGGTCAGGCATGTGATGTCATGTTCATCCTTCAGGATCATCGGTCTCCTGGTCTGAGAACAACTGTGTCCCTTTCAAGTGAATGAGACGGAGCTGCAATACCAGGCAGAGCCACTATACAATGTCTGGCACTGCTGCCTCTTTAATCAGCTGATCAGTGGAGATCCCAAGTAATGGACCCCCAACCAATTAACTATTGATGATCCATTCTGAGGATAGGTCATCAATAGTGTAGTCCTGGAAAAACCCCTTTTAAATCCCAATTTCAGTAGGACACAGGCCGTTTTACAATGCTCAGTAGTCAAGTGTCCACTGAAAATCTATAGGCTGCCACAAACTGCAACCTGTATTCTTCCTACATCAGAAAACTGTGAGCTGAGCTCAGTTTGCAATACTAATACTAGAATTATTGTTCATGCAATTGGCTTATCTAATATTAAGGAGGTTAAGGTGGAAGACTGCTTTCCCTCCTATGCTATAATGCTGTAAAGTTAGCGGAAGGTATGGATTAGGGCATAAAATAAATAGTCCGGTGAGGTAGACTGTGAAAACATTGAGTCACAAAGCTGTCAAACAAGAAAGATAACAGAAGGCCATACAAAGGGCGGCCTATTCCCACCACTTACGTGTTTCCCTCCAGTGCTAGAGGGACTGAATACTCATTTATATGGCGCCTGTAGAGCGTGCATTGATGACATCTCAATGATGACTTATTACATACACTGTATGAGAGGCGGTGCTGGATGGACGTCTCAGTCAAAGCGCAGATGGCATAAAGACTTCTCCAAGGAAAATAACCCACTAAGATAAAGAGGATCACAAAGATACAATAATTGGAATAGCTAGAAAGTCAAATCAAGATTACTGTCCATATGTGATTCCTTTAGAATAGGTAGACATCATGTCTAACTGGTACTTTACGGCACTAGTTTATCATTTGGCATTGCATGGTGGTATCTTTTGTCTGTATATGTTGCTTTTAGGTAGACATCATGTATAATGTCACTTCACAGCACTGGAGTATTATTTGGCATTGTATGGCGATATTATTTAGACACTGAATGGTAATTTTAGTTTGGCATTGGCTACCAGTGTCGGCCCTAGGTCAGATGGCGCCCTGGGCAGAATTGGTTTTATGTTTTTTGCACTTCCCAATGACCATAAGGCAATCTGCCTGCATTCTGTTTCTGCAGAAAGCAGCAAGATGGTAGCCTAACCACACCAGAACAGCTCAGTGAATAAATACTGTACCAGAACCAAACTCATAACGAACGCAGCACAAGAATCAAGCTCAATACATAGATACAATACCAGAAGCAAGCTCATAACATTATTACAGCACCAGAACCAACTGCAGTAGATAGATATAATAACAGAACCAGGCTCATAACAAAAATACAGCCTCAGAACCAAGCTGATAACGTATAGTAAATACAGCTTCAGAACCAAGCTCATAACTTATAGTAAATACAGCTTCAGAACCAAGCTCATAACGTATAGTAAATACAGTTTCAGAACCAAGCTCATAACATATTGTAAATACAGCTTCAGAACTAGAGATGAGCGAGCATACTCGATAAGGCAAACTACTCGAGCGAGTAGTGCCTTATTCGAGTACCTGCCCGCTCGTCTCTAAAGGTTCGGCTGCCGGCAGGGAGCGGCGGGGGAGAGCGGGGATCTCTCTCTCTCTCACTCTATCCCCCCTGCTCCCCCCTGCTCACCGCCGCAACTCAATCCTCTCCCCTGCCGGCACCCGAATCTTTAGAGACGAGCGGGCAGGTACTCGAATAAGGCACTACTCGCTCGAGTAGTTTGCCTTAGCTAGTATGCTCGTTCATCTCTATTCAGAAGCAAGCTCATAACACATATATAGCAGCAGAAAAAAGTGATCGTGTTGCAAGAGCAGCTATGGGTTGACAGTGGCACTTTGCAACATCAGAGGGGAGGACACAGCGGCAGAAAGAAAATAATTCATGTAGTTCCAGAAGATGCTGGCACACAGGAAGTAGATCATTTGGCTGAGCGGACCTAGGGGGTGCAAATACCCCCATCTTACGTCTGCCTGTGCCCCCCCACCCAACCTTCAAGCATAGACATGACAGTTGCGCACAGTGCATCCACATAAGACAGACATGTATGACAATCATGGAGGGGACCAGGATGATGTTCTGGGACACTACACCTGCAAGATTTACTACGGATTGCATTGTCATGCGACCTATTCCGTCCTGCATGAAAGGCCACTGGAAGGGATTACCTTGTTGAGAGGGGAATAGCTCTTTAATTGAGATGTCTGGTCTGATGTCTGATACATTTAGGGGTCTGACTTTATTTTGGGTCGTGGTGTAGACTTGTCTAACTATAGTTGTACTTAAAGACAAGGCGCATAATGTGTCGTTAGTGACTCCGCAGCGACCTCCTATGAGTGCAAGAAAGCAGTTGACTAATTATAGGCCGGACTGTGGCAAATAAACAATTCCCATTGTGTTCCTGCATTAATCATGGGCATGAATGAATATTATCGGAGTTCTGCTCACTTCGCCAGCTCTTCGGCTGCTGCGCCCATCCCTGTGATTAATTACCAGCAGGATATTTGGAGCACAAGCTAAACTCTGCTAAATGGAAGACCAACTCCAGAGGCCACAGCTGAAGTCTCACCGAGATCTAATGTAATTCAGCCCATACATTGCCAAGCTGCAATTAGACTGCAGGAAGAGCTATAGAAATATAGATGACTACATCTGCTCAGATTGACTCTTCTGTCCCATGGGGGCACTAGTGTGAATACAGTCTTGGAAAACCTTCCCCATAGATCTTAAAAGGTTTTTCCGGCTTAATTACATTACCGCACAATGAAAAAATCTGCAACTTATTATACACTGCCTTCAATTTCTCACATTTTTTTTAAGATTGCTGCTTGCTGTCAATGAATAGAAACATTCTTGTTTACAATCATAAACACTTGCCTTGCCCATTGTGAACTGGCAGAAGTGCATGGCTTGTTACAATGTAGCAAAGCTCTCTCTTCCTTTTGTCCAATGTCAATTTGATATATTTAAAGCAGGTTTACAACCTCTTAACCCTTTCCAACCCACTGTCTGACGTCTAAAGACATTCTGATTGAAGCTTGTACAGCTCCAATGTCGGAAGACGTCCGGCATGGTATTCTTACTATAGATTACTGGCCGCTCTGTTGTTGGGGGCCTCTCCAGCATGTCACATATTGCAGTACTGGCTCTAGCCAGCAGATGGTGCAATTGTATAATGGCAGAAAGAGAAACCCCCCTAGGAAATCCTGAATCCAAAATTGGATTGGAAAGGGTTAATGCAATCCATTTTTGCATTCACTGACAGTAAGCCAAGATCTTGAAAATTGTGAGGAATTGGAAAAGAAAAGCATGACTTAACCCCTTCCCACCAAATAACATACATGTACATTATGGAAGGGAAGGGGTTTGTATGGAATGTCATGTATGTACGGCATGTAAATGGTATGGGCTTAGGAGCTTAAGCCCCTTCACACGAGCGTATGCTTCTTCAAAATGGCTGCATCGCGGCCGAAAATTGCGTCCCAAGCTTAATTAGCATCTTTTTGGCCATTCACATAGCCAGGTGAGACGTATTAGTGAAAAAATATGCCGCAGCCCGGAAATCCCTTGGTCACCATAAATCCTCAGAATGACTTCTAATGCCTAAACAGAGGCTGGATGCTGCTAAACTCCCCCCTCCTCCCTTTTTTTGTAACTCCCATAGTAGCCTTTGGGAGCTGCCAGCATATATTAGTCGAAAGATAGGGCAAGACCTATCTTTCCCAGCAGCGTATAAATTCGATCGCGTATGTCCTGTTTTTTCTGACGCAACATTTTTGTGCGGCTAAAAATCAGTGATCTGGAGAAATACTTTGGAAACCAATGCTTCAGATGGTCATTATTTTCAACCGACGTATAAACGAGGCTAAATAGCCACGTAAAACGCTTGTGTGAATAAGGCTTAAGCCTGTGTCATCTGCAGCAGGACCTGGCTATAACGGATAACCACGGTCTTGCTGCAATAGTGGGGATTGGAGAGAATTCTGATCCCTGCCATTAATCCCTTACAATGTTGATCATGGCATGAAAGTGGTTAACAAAGGGAGATATTATCAGCTCTCCACCATTCAATTATCCAGAGGACTGCTGGCTTGCCATAGTATACAATTGCTTGTGTTAGCAAGCATAACAGATCAAAGGATCACAGGTTCTGGTCCCGTAAAAGGACATTAAAAAATATAAAAAAATTAAAATAGTCCAAAAAGATCAAAGAAAATAAAAATTACAAAAAAATACACATATGTAACTAACCACACATTGTGTTGAATTCTGCACCGTCCATATTAATAACTGGTAAAAAAAATAATTGCACCCCGTGAGTCCGGCCGGGCAGCAACCATGGTTGCAGAGGTGTAACTTGAAGCTTCTGGGCCCCAATGCAAAACCTGTAACAGGGCCCCCAACTATAATGCTTTATTCATAGTACTGGGCTCCCTATATGGAGAAGAGAGGCCTTATGGGCCCCCTAAGGCTCCTGAGCCCGGGTGCAACCGCATCCCCTATAGCTACGCCCCTGCATGGTTGTAAGTAGTTTTACTCACCAGCAGATCCGCTCCGGCCACCATGGCTTCTGTAGGCAGAGACCCGACTTCCTCCCTTGGCAACTGTGCTATACTTACAGGGACGCAGACACCGGGGGAGGAAGCAGGGTCTCTGCCTACAGAAGCTTCGGTGGGCATAGCGGGGCTGCTTCAGTGAGTAAAACAATTGGCGGCTATAATTGTTGCTTAAGGGGACTAAGTGGGCATATTATTACCAGTGGGGACACTATTACTACTGGGGCCATTAAGGGAGTGCACCATTATTCTTGGAGCCACTATTGGGGGATGCACTATTATTTTTAAGGCCACTATTGTAGGCACTATTACCTTCAGAGACACTATGGGGGGCACTATTATCTTTGGGGCCACTAAGGGGGGACACCATTACTACTGGGGCCACTATTAGGGGCGCACTATTATTTTTTTCAGGGCATTATTACTACTGGGTCCGTTAAAAAGGGGAGTCTAATTACTATTGGGGCCTCACTATAATGATTTGGGGCACTATTACTATATGGGCCATTAAGGAGGTACACTACTGCTACCGGTATTGAAGCCACTAAGGGGGCGCATTACAGCAACTTGGCCACTGAAAAGGGGCACTAATACTATTGGGGCCACTGAGAGGTAAAATGTTATCTTGTGATAAGCCACGGTCCTGATTACAACCACTTTTACATTAGTTGGTATTTTTTGTGATAAAAGTGGCAACCGTAACTGTGACTGACATACAGCGGCCCTGTTATAGTGTGGGACGCATTTTGATATAATCAGTTAGCCTAAGAGTCATTCACACGGGCATGAGAGGTGCGCACAGCACTCGCTTCTAATAGAGACCAATGGGTTCCTATAGAAGCGTTCACATGGATGATTGTTAGACGCGCGGAATCTGCGCATCGTACAAAGATAGGACATGCAAGTGCAAACTCGCATGTCAGCTCCGAGGTGCGCACAAAGATAGGAGCTGTCCTATCTTTGCTGCATGCTTTCCATACACTCCTGTGGGAACTGGAAAGCACGCTCCTCGCACCTCGGATCGCGTGAACATGTTTTTTCATAGTTTGAATTAGTCTGTTGACACGATCTTTAGAGTAGTGTACCCACGACTATGTACTATACACTGCAGGCGGACAGCGCCCTTGTGAAAGAGCCCTAAAGGGAACTTTAAGTCTCATGACATTCATCTATCACACATGTATTTGCTTCTTAAAGGGGTTGTCCCGCGGCAGCAAGTGGGTCTATACACTTCTGTATGGCCATAATAATGCACTTTGTAATGTACATTGTGCATTAATTATGAGCCATACAGAAGTTATAAAAAGTTTTATACTTACCTGCTCCGTTGCTGGCGTCCTCGTCTCCATGGTGCCGACTAATTTTCGCCCTCCGATGGCCAATTTAGCCGCGCTTGCGCAGTCCGGGTCTTCTCCTGTTCTCTATGGGGCTCCGTGTAGCTCCGTGTAGCTCCGCCCCGTCACGTGCCGATTCCAGCCAATCAGGAGGCTGGAATCGGCAATGGACCGCACAGAAGAGCTGCGGTCCACGGAGGAAGATGATCCCGGCGGCCATCTTCACCGGTAAGTATAGAAGTCACCGGAGCGCGGGGATTAAGGTAAGCGCTCCGGTAAGCTTTCTTTAGGTCCCTGCATCGGGGTTGTCACGCGCCGAACGGGGGGGGGGGGGGGGGGTTGAAAAAAAAACAAAAACGTTTCGGCGCGGGACAACCCCTTTAATGATGAAACCCCCATTTGCCAACATTTTAAATATTCTATCCACCACCTTGGATATTTTTTTATGCAGCCAGTTCCTGGGTAGCAGTTCTGTATATCCAGGAGTCAATGTTCTGCATCACCGTCATTCCTTGTATCTAGTATACAGATTGTGTGTAAATACCTTCACGCTTCAATGTTACGGGCAACTTTCAATCACTCGTTACTATTTAACATGGTAACTTTCCACGTTGCTTCACACCTCTATGAGCAGGACTGGACCTAATGGTTAATGTTTAGCCTGATGTCCAGCATCTTTTACTATACTGTGTTGTAACATTATAGTAGACAAGTCAGGCTTGTTCATTTTATGGTCACTTTATTAGAGACCCCCATCTAGTAGCACGTTGGACTTCTGAATTGTAGCAATTTGTCGTGGCATCCATCCACAGATATCAGAGGACCCGGGATGTGCCAAGGAAACATTCTCGGTGCCTTTACTCCACCTGCACCAGCCTGAATAGTTGACACCTGGCAGGAAATGTTCATTGATTCATACTGCTTGCGCCAAATGTTGCCCCTACTATCAGCATGATGCAACAGAAATCTGGATTACTCTAACCAGGAGATGTTTTTCCATTGCTCAGTGATCCAATTTTCCCATTATAATGTGGATTCACACTAAAACTGATCCATAAAAAACTTGGCACGTGATTGGTCACAGGTCTAAATTCCATGCCGGGATAGGGTTTGTGTCGCTAATAAAATGGCCATTCAGTGTATGTAGATATCAGCAGAACTGTAATTATGGATAATGCTGGCCTAGAAATATACTCTAGGTGCAGAAGATTGGCTTGGGGAACCTTTCCCACATGACGGAATATTCCGCAACAGTGTTGTGGATTATACTGTTCCTGAATTCCGCACTGTTGGTTTTGATGTGGAATTGGGGGCAGGGCATGCCATTTTCAATTCTGCACCAAAATCCGCACTTTAGCGTGTGGAAGAGGCCTATGTCTCTAGGGTCCATTTTCCTCTTGCCCTGTAGACGT
This sequence comes from Eleutherodactylus coqui, assembly GCF_035609145.1. Taxonomy (NCBI): domain Eukaryota; kingdom Metazoa; phylum Chordata; class Amphibia; order Anura; family Eleutherodactylidae; genus Eleutherodactylus; species Eleutherodactylus coqui. The sequence continues at coordinate 54,932,882 of NC_089843.1, forward strand.
CTTTGTTCATAGTGCCAGGCTACTTTACACTAGAAAGTAACGGGACGATGTACTTCACTTTACAAGATCATCCATACATCCATTCGGCGGAAAATCTCTCTTTTTATTATAGAAATTATGGATATTTTACTAAAGGAATTATGGGTAATTTTGAAAGTGAAACAGAAAGTGACAAAATTAAAGTCTTCACACATGGCTTAGACAGATTGGAGCCAAGTTCATACCCCACCACACAACATTATCATATATTTTATGATAGAAGGTGCATTTAAATGTTAACATGCAAAGATTAGTATGGGGCGCCCATGCTTGTGGGGCCCAGGGGCAGTGCCCATCAAGCCCATGTGCTAAGATGGCACTGCACAAAGCGATATACTCCACAACGCTCTTGCAGAATATTTGGTCCTGTGTGAAAGGTCCCTGAAAAGTCAGTAGCGTGCACAAAGCAGTTAGCAACTACAGTATATTGCTCAGCAGGGGGTAACAAATAGCGCACAAGGGCCGTATTTTGAATCGTAGTGGACTATTCAGAATGAAAAGTTACAGTTACGCCCTGCAGTGTCGGGGTATGTATGAAGAGAGATCGCGGTGATCTCACTCCATATATCCCATATATCGTAGCTGTCTCTTACACTGATAAGGGAGTGAAAGTTTATGGTCCCTGAATTACTGTTCACTCCCTTATCAGTGTTTAGCTAAAAATGTTTGTGTACCTCTTGTAGCATTTCTAGCCTCCCCTCCCCCCCCCCAACAGTAATTTAGGGACCATAAAACTTTCACTCTGCTATCAGTGCCTAGACAAAAAAAGTTTGTTTGCTGTTGCAGAATTCCTTTTAAGTGTGAACCAATCACATTCATATCTGTGCCTTGTCATAAGTATGTATGTTATAAGTGTGTATAAATATCCATGCCTCTTCAGATCCAATCCATAAGCCTGAAGAAGAACCCCTGCGTTGGTTCGGAAGCTCACTATTATTACATCATGTATTTTTGTTAGCCATTAAAAGGTATCATATCTACAAGATTACGTCGTTTCTCTTGCTGGGAACAATCACGTACTGCTATAATGATGTCCCTGAAGTCCTATGTCAAATGTATTATTTTTGTATCATTTACGTATGCTAAATGTCCAAAAACCTGTTAAATGTTAATTTATTCATTACAGTTATGTTTTATATTCATTCAGTACTTTTATTGTTTTTGGTATTAAAGACCAGAGTTATTTTCTATTAAATGGTGGTTGGTGTGGTTTTTGGAACCTCTAGAACCAATTAATTGGATTTACATTAATTCCTATGGAAATAATGTCCTCAACTAACATTGATTTCTACTAAAGTCCATTGCTTCCAGGAGGATTAATGACGTTAGTTGAGGTTCTACTGTATCTTTGAATAAAAATAAAAGTAGTATGGCAAAAAATAATAATACAATTTTAATTTGGTGTAGTAGTAATCATACTGACCCATAGAATAAAGTTATCATTTCATTTTTGTTGCAGTTTGTGCGTGAAACAAGACGCACTGAAAGATTGCAGAATTTCAGGGTTTTTTCCATTTCACACCACTTAGAATTTTTTTAATGTTTTTCAGTACGTTATATGGCACATTAAATAGTACTATTAAAAAGTACAACTTATCCTGCAAAAAACAAGCCCCCAGACAGCAGCTGCGATGGATAAATAAACAAGTTCTGATTTTAAAGGTGGGGGGTCAAAAGTAAATAGGCTGCCTAGGAATTTGGTCCTGGTGTATGGAAATGAGTTAGACAGCCCTGTGGGGGACAGTGACATAAATGGGTTGTGCCATGATAGAAAGTTGCCCCTTATATTCCCTATGCACAAGATGGGGTATAACGTTCTGATCAGTAGGGGTCCAAGAGTTATGATCCTTACTGATCCCGAGAATGTGGGTCCTGAAGTTCCCCGCTTGAATGGAATGGTGGGCAAGCATAGGTGAGCGCCTTAGCTCATGGGTGGACCGATCCCTGCAGGCTTTGGTCGGAAGAGTGCCAGGTTATTTACGTGACAGTAAGATGGTTATACAACAGCTAGAAAAATATGATTGGAATTGTGATTTTTGTTGGATTACATGTGATGTAGTGGACTTGTACTCGAGCATACCACACCATGTGGCTCTATCAGCTGTCAAATATCATTTAGATTTTCATAGTGATTACACAATGGCATTAAAAGAATTTATTTTACTTTCTATTGAATTTCTTCTTACACATAATTTTTTTATGTTTGATGGCAAATATTATTTACAGATATCGGGAGCTCCTATGGGCTCCCGTTTTTCTCCAACTATAGCAAATTTAACAATGAGTTTTTGGGAAACGAAGTTTATTTTTTGCTATGACAACCCATTTAGGAGCCGCATGGTGTGGTATGCTTGTTATATAGATGATATTATTGTCATTTGGAATAAAGAATCAAAAGAGGATATGAACATCACCCTAGAAAAATTTGGAGCATATATCAATAAGAACAGCTACAATTTAAAATTCACTAGTGAATGGAAAGAAAATACAGTATCTTTTTTGGATCTGACCATAATAGGATCCAAAATTGACAATAAGATCGTCTTTAAACCTTTCAGGAAAGAAACTGCGGGTAACACTATATTACATGCACAGAGTGCACACCCACAATATGTAATTGATGCTATACCGTTAGGTGAAATGATCAGGGCTAAACGATCCTGTTCTTCTAATGAAGATTATGAGAAAGCGGAAGTTGAAATAACTAATAGATTAAGGGAGAGGGGTTACAAAAAACATTTACTCGAAAACGTATCCCGCAAAATGAAAAATAAAGAAAGAGGTCAACTGTTAGTAGATACACATAATAGTGAAAACAGTGATAAGATCAATCCATTGGTTTTCTCTACAAAATATAGTGAACAATTCCATAGTATTAAGAAAATATTTGTGAAATATTTACCTGTATTAAATCAAGACAACATAACTAAAAACATCTTAGATAGGGGTATAAGGGTAGTAGCCAAAAGAGGTAGGAATTTATATGATACCCTATCTCCTAGTTCTTTTTCCTCTAAAGAGATCAATAAGAACTGGTTAAAACACAATGGTTTTGTTAAGTGCGGTAGCACAAGATGCAGCACATGTGAATACACATATAAATGTAACAGCTTCAGCAATAGTTCAAACGATAAATGTTTTCAAATAAAAGAGTACATGAATTGCAACTCATTTAATGTAATCTACATAATAATGTGTATAGAATGCAAATTGATGTATGTGGGTTGCACTATACGAAAGTTACGCACCCGCATAACGGAACACATCAGAAATATAGAAAAAGGGAATAAACAACATTCGGGAGTAGCGAAACACTTTATTGAAACCCATGGTGGAAATATTAAAAATCTGAGATATTTTGGCATAGAAAAATTAACTAGACGTAGAAAACAAAAAGTGGATCGTACAGAAGTGTTCAAACGTGAGGGTTTTTGGATACTTACCTTAAATACAAGACAACCAGAAGGACTTAATGTCAAAACGGATTTACTATATATATATATTGAGCACAAAAATGTATTTTTTCATAGTCCATTCTTCCTGTCTAGTGTAGCATTTATGCAAGATAAATATCATCGTAGATACGGGCAACATCTTGAATATGCTATTACATTGAGATGGTGGAACGTAACAAGTAACGTGCATGGTTACTTTTGTTTCCATGCACTTTTTATGTCATTCAAGTGTGATTTATGGATAGGCAAAGCACAATTGCCACACAGTGATTTAAATTTAATGTGTTCACAATACACATATCATGTGGATAGTATGTGGTTTCAATGTACTTTTAAGGCTATTATTGTGGTAATATGCAGTTTCAATGCGTTTTTAACGCGACTATTATGTAATTTTTTGTATTTTCTAGACAAACATAATGCATTCACTATAGCCACATTATAATAAATAGCATATGATTTTTATGCATCTGCAACATAAACATGATACAAAAGATATAGCACATATATATAAACAAAAGAAATAAGTAATATCTGTTCATATGATGTATTAATACCAGCACACAATCTGCATGCATCTTTTTTTGTGGCTGTGACATCTAATCATATCAATAATGAAAGTCATGATATTCGAAAAATATTAACAATTTATGTATAATATCTTGCATTGCGTTACCGCAAGTAGAATGTTTTCATATTAGCATGCGGTTCCAATACGTTTGTTGTGTAAATGTTATACAAAGATAATATAAAGATAAATATGAGTTATAGTAAGCAAATGCTCACTTATACATCATGCCACTTTATGTTGCAGTGGTTATATTATTCCCATCATGATAAAAGTCATACAAAGATGTTATCATAATGTTGGTAATTATGCTAGATAGATATTGTTGTGATATCACATGAAAGAAATCTCTTTGCCTAAAAACTTCAATTTAATTAGTACCATGAGGTTTAGTAATAATTTGTAAAAGTCAATTAATGAATGTGGTTTGAGCTGCAGGTTTGAGGGAAGGAAACCAGCAGACAACCATCAAGCAATGAAGGAGTTAACCGGTCAGACATTTGGTATCAGCAGTGATTGTTCTTAACCTATAAATAAACAGTCTTATGTTTTGTACATTGAGGTGAACAAGGCTTTATGCCGATACGCGTTCTTGTACTTGTAAAACCATGTACCTGTGAAACCATGTACTTGACTATGCAAGCCTGATGTGAAATAAAGCAAAGGAAAAATTTTATCCATGTGTCTGGATTACCACACCTTTTTTTGCCAAGCATATGTGCTGCTGCTCAGTTTATTTCAAAGTGAGCACCAGATATTGCCGAGTTCAAGGTACCGTATATACTCGAGTATTAGCTGACCCGAGTATAAGCCGAGTCAATAAGTTTTACTACAAAAAACTGGGAAAACTTATTGACTCGAGTATAAGCCGAGCTACACTAGAGTATATACTGGATAAAAAAAACACCCTCCATACTCACCTCCCAGCCAGTGTCTGTGTCTGTACGGCAAGCTGCTTGAATTCTCCCCGCCATCCTCTCTGCTTGGCTCTGTCAGTGCTGTGTAAGTAAGCGCTGTGATTGGATTGAGCACCAGCCAATCACAGCCGGCACTCGATCCAATCACAGCGCTTACGGCGGGGGATTTGAAAGCAGAGCAGGGAGATGACAGCAGGGAGAATTCTAAAGCAGCTTGCATGTGGCAAGCTGGTTTAGAATTCTCCCTGCTCAACTTTCAAATCCCCCGCTGTCAGATCTGTGTAAGTAAGTGCTGTGATTAGATCGAGCGCCAGCCAATCAGTGAATGTCATTCACTGATTGGCTGTGAATGATCGAGCGCTGGCTGTGATTGGCTGACACTCAATCCAATCACAGCGTTGATGGCGGAGGATGGAAGAACTGAGCAGAGAGGACGGCGGGAAATGACAGCTGAGAGAATTTAAGCAGCTTGCCGTATCACCGCCGGGAACACAGGTATTCAAGCAACTTTCCGCACCACCGCCGGCGACACAGACGCCAGCTGGGATGTGAGTATGGAGGTTTTTTTAAATTAACCCTTCCCTGACTCGAGTATAAGCCTAGGGGGGCTTTTTCAGCACAAAAAAATGGGCTGAAAAACTAGACTTATACTCGAGTATATATGGTACTTTCCGGTGCTTGCGATGCAATGAATGGACAGTGCATATATGCAACTGCTGCTTCATTCATCTGGGGAGCTTCAGCTTCAGCTATCGGTGGGAGTCACTGTTTCATCAGTCAGACCCTGACTAATTGAAACATCATCTCCTATTCTGTGGGGGAGGGGGTTTATATTTCTCTTATTTCACAACTCCTTTAACAGTGCAACAAAGAGAAAACTTATGTGTTATGCGTGTGTCAAGAGGGGTGTCATCTCTCCTTAAGGAGAGCACCCAAAAAGTGTGTGAAGACACCTAGGCGCTGAGTGGGTCAGGGGGTGGGGGGCATTGTCTCTCCCTAAGAAGAGCACCCAGAAGGGTTGTGAGAAGAAACCCGAGAGATGAGTGAGACTTCTAAGGCCATGCACGCTCCTCTGGGTAATTTATGCAAATAAGGAAGATGGAACAATTTATTTGCCCATTAGAAAGAGTCTAGTGCAAAAGTTTATGCACTCCTTGTAAGATGATATAAAGTGAAGAGTTAACACATCTGCAGGGGGAAAAAAAGACATGATTCAGCAAATGGTCACACACCATTACTGTTTCTTTGCAGTTTATTACAGCGGAAGAAAAAGGAAACATAAAATGTGGACTTTATAAAGTTTTGGGCACTTTTCCAGATGATGAAATATTTTTTTGCTGTAAGTTCTGGAGATATCTACTGATTGCCTGCGGTCTCAATATTGGAACTGCGGCTATCAGCTGATGGCTGATTGTGAGATGGGTTGTCATAATGACCTGTCCTTATATATTGGATGTCTTTGCAATAATTTTTTTTCTTGCTCCTTTGCATCTAATCTGAAAGTCGACACAACTTCGCAAATAGTCTTGATTTAAAAATCTGTAGCTCTTGTGGAAACCTAAGTGTCTCCATGGTAACAGACTACAAACAAACCATGTGTAGTCAGATTGTGCTGTCATACTCCCTTCTGGTTGTCCCCTATGACTTGCTATCCTACCAAATGTAGTCTGAGTTCTTGTCAGTTAAACTTCTGTTACAGACTTTTTTCTTCCCTCTTCCAAGATGTTCCTTATTTGGGCACAGTTATAGGACACCTAGGCTTCGGGAGTCTTCAGGAAAGCTGGCACTGTTATGGACGCACACTGTTGAAGAATTCTCCTGTTATCAGGTATTGTTACAGTCAGATGGTGGCACCATTGTAAACTGGTTCGATTACAAGGGTGCTGTAGCTAGTAATTTAATAGGACTCTGGACTCTGTTATGGGGCAATATGGTTGAATCTTTTGAGGGAGTGTCATACATGAACACTTGATTCAATAGTAAACCACGTGGACTCTGAGCATGGTAGGGTTCTCGGCATTTCCGCTGCCAGGACCCAACCCCGCAGAAACTGCTATGTAGGAGCTGTCACTTTTGCATAGAACAAGAGCACCACGCCCAGCATGGACGCAGGGGGGCGTTCACACTGAAAACGGAAAAAGCACACACAATACTATGTTGAAACAGACTACACCTCTCCAGGCAAAATTAGATGGAGAAACCTGTCCTTTACAAATCAGGGAAATGGGAAACCCCTGCCTAAAAGTTGGATAGGCGTCCTGGTAAGGACGGCCCCACAGTCTTCACCTAGGACCTGACTATCCCTGATAAGGTACCTAGATATGCACTAAACACCGCAAAGAAACTGTGTAAAGACTAACAAAAGCATAAGGAAAGAAAACCAGCAGCTTTCATCCAGGATAGAGGTTCCAACCTGCTGCAACTACACTTCCAAGTGAACTAAAATAAACAACAAGGGAGAAAGGGAGGGGTAGGAATATAAAGCCCTCCACAACTGCTGATAGGTAGCACAAATAAGGAACCACACCCACTCACAAACCACACCCACTCACAGGTATGACTCTCAGGTAGCATACCAGTATACAGCATCCAGGTAGATACCAGCCAACAGCCCCCCCCCCACAACTTGTGTTAACCAGTGTCCTGCATAGTGGCAGGGTGACAGGTCTCTCCCTGCATCATGGCCACTATGCCACGATGCCTTCATGACCGACAAGCAGCGACAGGGCTGTACCCTAAAGGGATTGCATCATCAAGTCAATCCCTTTCTACAATGAAGACAGTTGTGTGATCAACTAAAAAAGCTGATAGATGGGAGAAAGGTGCAGTGTGGCTTATCCTAGTATTATATGCCTGAGGATAGGTCATCAATTGTTTAAGCCCAGAAAACCCCTTTAAGTATCTCTGAAAAAAAGAATATAATGAAATCATCTGTAGAATCAGCTTTTTGAGATAACATATGGACATTGGACATTCATTAAATTGGCAGTTTTGAAATGTCTAGTGTCATGAGAAAACTGCAAATCTGATCTTCCAGACATCAGGCCAGCTGTGTGCTCAGCATGGTCTGTTGACTCAGAAGTAATGGATGATTATCCCATTACCTCCAGACAACCATCACGTCTGGGGATAATTGTTACATCCGTGAATGACTTATCCTATATGGCCTACACAAGCATAAATATAATGTCCAAAAAGGACCAAAATACAGAATTGTACAAACTCGACAAACATGGGTAGATAAAACATATACACATTATTTGGTACAAACATGGTTAACATAAAATAACATAGAAGGAAACAAATACAGGGACGCCAGGTAAACTAGCCTTCACCTCTCAGACAACGAAAACCCTACCTATAAGTAGAGTTATCACCCTGATGGGAGCGACCCCACATCTGGAACCTGGAGTGACCCTGACTCTTTCTAGATAACAGATAACAGTGGCAAAGATGACACATAATGTAATACCACAGAGTTCAGGGAATATGATGTTACAACACTCCAACATATAAGTAAAACAGCAGACAGACTTATCCTAACAGGGGTGCAGGACAGAACCAGGTGCCACCAACGAGATTAGAAACATATTCAGACAGAGTATCTTCACACAGGACACTGAACCTAGTCAGACTCATGTCTGATTCCTGTCTGACAAGACACAGGAGTCAGACAGAAATCGGATTGGGTTCAGACAGGACTCGGACAAGAAACAGACAGGACTCAGACAAGACATAAACAGACAGAGATCTGACCAGCATGCATGCTCAAACCAGACCTGGAAAGAAACCGGAGTCTTCTGAGAGAAGGGGATGGAATAAATGTGCGCAGACAAACAGTGATTGGCTGACTGGGCTGATCCCCCATCAGCCAACTGATCAACCAAATCCCCTGTAGAGAAGTGCTCCTGTCTGTGCCTAGCACCAGAATGACAGGGAGTACACGCTGACAAGCCGTGACAATAATATTACCATGGATGTGCATAAACTATTAGCAGCCACCATAGTATGTCGGTACAAAAGTTTTGAATTTGCCTTTTTTTATCGCCAAGTTTCAAAAAAATTGCAGATTAACCCACTGAATTGCATAGACCGTTTAGTAATACATGATTTTGGACTGGTCACAGAATGGGACTGGAAGGTGCCATTAGCCAAGACTAAAGTTAGAAGTTGACTGCCAGTAAAGATGAAGAGTTGCCAGAGAAAGGAGGAGAAGGAGCATCTCCAAAATGGGAAAGTTGAATAATATCCATTTTTGAGACTATATATAATTAAGATGGTCCCGATTGTTGCCAAAGCCTCCACTAATCTACCACTAACTTGCAGCTATAAACTAGTCACCACATGGACAAGGAGGAACATGCACAACCCAATATTTAAAACAGACTGGCAAGAATGTGCCTGGATGGCCACAGTGTCATGCAGAAAGGATCGATGACAACAGAGGGCAAAGGTTACCCAAGTCCAGTCAAGGATCATGCATGAGAGTCAAGGCATTTTAAACAGGTTTCTCAGGCAGATCTGGAGTCCAAAGACATGATAAGCTGGTTCCACAGGCAATGGTTAAACAAGGTCAAGTCGAAATCCAGCAAGGTCATCAGGTAGATTTTTTTGTCCTTTATTGGGGTTGTTCGCTTTGGACAATGTCTGATTGTTATAATCATCTATTAGCTGATCACACCTTGTCCTACTGCTGGGACCCCCTGCAAAGAGCTATCTAGGAAACTAGCAGCAAGTGTAGAGTTTTCCTACAGCACCTCCGCAGGAGAAAACAAGCATTACACAGTCCACTTGAAATCAAAGGGTTGTCCCTTTAATGCACCGACGTACCGGGTTCTCCAGTGAGAGAGATGTTCTGGAATTCTGGAAATAAAAAGTATTTACCAAAAGCAAATCCAAGCTATCTTATATTATGACTCGGGCTTCCTTTACTCAGGCGTATTTGCGTTTGTAAAATCTTATGTGCGCAGTATGCAGAGAATAGAACCCATTGATGTCAAAAATGCTTTTTTTTCACTGCGTACAATAGCGCAAAATTTAAACTGCAAAAAAATAGGAATTTTGACTTGTTCATGTCCACAGCGGTGAGTGTATCTGTGCATGCGCCCGTCTGTTTAGGCGTGAGTGCAAATAGCTCTGCAAACACCTTCGTCTGTTTAAGCCCTGACTTCTCAGACAAAAAGAACTGTTACATAGTGGGCCCATTCCCCTGGGCGTATGTTCTACCTGTGTGCTGTCCGTATTTTTACGGACAGCACACGGACACATTAAGGTAAATTGGTGGAATCAGTCTGTGTTTTTTTTATACGAACCAACGTTGCAAAAATGGAAAGAGACTGCTGTGTGCTGAAGGTTTCAGAGGGCAAATGAAGCCCGGGATTACTGCAGTGTGTTGGCTGCGGTACGGCTGTGTCAACAGAATGCAGAAGTACTAGAGGCATCCGAGCCGACACTTGTAAACTGCAAAGACAGGAGCATTTCCTTAGGTCACCCATGGGGACTGCCACAGATGAAGTCATGACCATCTCTCCTTTGTGGACAGGGTCATCAATGGCCCTCAGTCATGGTGGGTGGTAGAGGCAGCATGTTCTATTTTCCTGTGAATTTGTGCACCCAAAGTACTAATAAAAGGAAATGGGGACGCGCAGATGCGTGCGTAATATGCAAGGAGATATTGAATAATTGCGCAGGAAAAAAGAACTAATTGGACTAATTAGCCATTTAAATCAGCGCATCTTTGTTTGACGCTCGCAAATGAACATACCTTACGGGCGTAATAAATACAGTAACATGCACCAATGCATGCGCAAAAAAACATAGTTCATTTCACAAATATAAAGCGTTCAGTCACACGCAAATACGCATACGCTCGTGTGAAGGGGGCCTCACAGAGCGCTCATGTAGTGTCAGGTAGGAAGTCTTTGTAGTGCATTGCACTCATTGAACACGGGTGTGCACCAACACGTAACAAGCATGGGACACAGTGTGCCTACAGGGAATACATGCCGTAGGTGGATAGTATTGTACTGTTATGTCAGCACTGTCTGTAGATGAATGTGAGCGCTGTATGGCACTATCATGTCAGCAGTGTAGGTGACATTATACGACAGTATCACTGGCGTAACTATAGAGGGTGCAGGGGATGCGGTTGCACCCGGGCCCAGGAGCCTTAGGGGGCCCTTAAAGCCTCTCCTCTCCATATAGGGAGCCCAGTACTATGAATAAAGCATTATAGTTGGGGGCCCTGTTACAGAATTTCCATTGGGGCCCAGGAGTTTCATGTTACGCCTCTGGACAGTATTGTTTAAATACTGTATGCCACTATCCTTTCTGCACTGTAGGTAAAATAATTTGAGCACTATATGGCAGTATTATTTCAGCACTGTTAGTGGCAATTTGAATATTGGATAACATTATAATTTATATACTATATGATACTATCATTTCTGCACTTTATGTGCACGTAATGTGAGATAATTTGAGCACTGTATGGCAGTATTATTTCAGCACTCTGGCTGACATAACTTGGGTATTGTATGATAGTATTATTCAAGTACTGTTTGGCATTATTTCAGCACTGTAGGTAACAATTTGTGTAGTATATGACAGTATTTTGTAGGTACCATATGGTATTATTTCAGCACTGTTGGTGAAATAATTTGAGCATTCTATGACAGAATTATTTCAACACTAGGTGGCGTAATTTGAGTACTATTTGGCAGCAATCAGCCCAATGGGTGACATAACTATGGCGGTATTATTTAGGTACTGTATAGTATTATTTTAGCACTGTAGGTAACAATTTGAATATAGTATGACAGTATTTTGTAGGTAATGTATGGCACTATCATGTCAGCACTGTGTGGGTGACTGTATTTGGGGTATTGTTTGGCAGTATTATTTAGGTACTATGTAGCAGTATTATTTCAGCACTGTAGAAAAAATAATTTGTATGTCAGTATTATTTCAGCAGAGTAGGCGACATAATTTGGGTATTGTATGGCAGTATTATTTAGACAATGTATGGTACTAATATTTCAGCTTTTAAGGTGGAATCATCTTATGGCAGTATTTTGGTATTTCAATTAAACCACGGTCACTTTTTGCTTGCACTGCTGCACCATGCACCACGCAGGTCGCCCAGCTTTACATTTGTGCTAAGTACATTATGGGTCCTGCGTGTAACTGATGTGTATATCACTCAATACAAAACATAATTTCTATGTTTTAACCCACTACCTCCATATAGAGTGAAACTAAAAATTATTTTTAGAATTAGGATAGTAACAATATTATGTGATTTTCTTGCCATCTCAAATTCTATCGCTGTCACCGTGTTCTTTTTTCACAGAATAAAATTAAACTGCTCGTGTCATAACATCTAAATTTAGTGGGAAAATTCTTGAAGACGGCTTGTAAGGTATATCCGGATGTGAAATAGCGTTGCTATTAATCTTCAGTGACAGCTTTACCAGCAGTTGGGCTTACATGAGCTATTCAGAGCATATTGTGAATTACCGGATAAAAGTCGACATGTCAACGAATTCCAGTGATAAATATTAAAATTTATATTCCCCGCAGTCACGAAAATCACCAGTAAGTATACATATATATATATCCTTGAGTGTTTGTCATATGTTAATTAAGGTTTTTCTTACTCTAGAAAGTAGGGTGACAAGTAGTATAACTATCTAATTCACTGCTGGAGTCCAGGGGGGAAAGTATAAAAGATGTGCTGAACGATGAGTGCAAATATGCTCCATTGTTTTCAATTGGAGATGAGCGAGCATACTCGATAAGGACAATTACTCGAGCGAGCATTGTCCTTAGCGAGTATCTCCCCGCTCGGGAGGAAAGGTTCGGCTGCCGGCGCAGGTGAGAGGTGAGTTGCGGCACTGAGCAGGGGGGAGCAGGGGGGAGAGAGATCTCCCCTCTGTTCCTCCCCACTCTCCCCCGCCGCTCCCCGCCCGCCGCCGGCGGACGAATCTTTTCTTCCGAGTGGGCAGGTACTCGCTAAGGGCAATTCTCGATCGAGTAATTGCCCTTAGCGAGTATGCTCGCTCATCTCTATTTTCAATCCATCCTCAGGAATGAAGACTAAGAATATCCTGTGAGTTGTAGAACTCGGTTTATCCTTATTTTATGTTCATAACTGTTTTGCATTTATTTGTATGTTATTTTATCCTGTCATCTTTTCTTGTAAGCATTGCAATTTTTGTATTAAAGCTTAAAACTTTAATAAGCTTGGTTTTTGTTGCTCTGAACCTTTAAAAGGGTTGCCCATGTTTTAAAAAAAATGTTTAAACTGCTACACATACCTAAAAACAATAGAAACTATAATCACGTCCTGTCTCCCCTGGCGAAACAGTATACTGGCCCTAATGGCTCTCTTGGTCTCTGCCAGCAGCGGAAGTCAGGTGACCACTGCAGTCAATCTGAGGATGCAGCATCACTGCTCATTCTCCTGGCATCAGCACTCACATCCTGGGCACCATGATGCCAGGAGTTCAAAATGGTGACATTGCGGCCTCTGATTGGCTGCAGTGGTTACTTGACTTCTGCTGCCGGTAGTGACCAGGATCGCCGTGGGAGCTGGCATACTGTTTCCCTGGTGAAAAGAGAGGTGAGCATCATCCCTTTTATTATTTTGAGACATGGCCAGTTGTTAATTTTTCCCCCCAAACTTTGACAACCCCTTTAAGCCTTTGGTGGTCTTAACCCTCTGACTGCTGGAGAGCAAGGTGTGACAGTATTTGGGAGACTTTTAGCCCCACATTCCAGGAGTGAAGGTAGCAAAAAACTAGGGTTGTTTGGACAGTGTTGGGGTGTAATTTATAATCAAATTGGAACCTGAGTGGAAGATGAGCGCAGGATTCAGTGAGTGTTATACATCAATCCCTTGCAGTCGTGTATCTGACAATACTGTATATATGGGCTGGATTTGCCAGAAGACTTATAGAGAGGGGTCCTAAGTGGTGATATGCACAGAGGTGTAACTTGAAGTTCCTGGGTCCCAATGAAAAATTTGTAAGAGGGTCCCCACGTACCATACGCCATTAATAATACTGGTATCTTCTTGTGTGGTAGGGGAGCCTTTGGGCCCCCTCGGTCACCAGGGCCCGGGTGCAACTGCTACTTCTACAAATGCTACCTCTGAAAAGGTCAAGGTGAAGACCAGAGCTCCCTTAGACTCCACATCTAATTATGGTTACTGAGTGTCTAAACTGTAAAGCAAACTTTGTGCAGTCACCAAGGGATAATAGAAGATTTCTGCTCTGAAGCCTATAGAATGTAATACAGGCTGTAACTCAGGATCAGAAGAACAATTAATGTCATGTATTTCAAAAAAGTTACTTGCATCACTTTTTAGTTACATTTTTAGTTATTTAGATGTAAATTCCATTTAACATACAATTACCCCATGAACACGTGGGCAGATATCGGTAACTGTAGAAGCAGAATAAGATGATTTATCCCAGAGCCCACGGCAGCTTCCGAGCATTGCTTACAACAGATGAAGTAGTACCGTGCCAGAGACTACAGTCATACATGATTCACACATATTCAGTGACTTTCTCCAGCCAAGTAGCCTCCGTGTTATGTACACATTGGTGGGAAGGAGGCCAGAAAACGAGGGATCCAGACAAATATGTGAAATGATCACAAACAGACAGACGGTCAAATAGGATGCCAGGAGCTCCTGCCAAGTGCAACCATCCTCTTCACGGAGATGTTTGCATACTTTACATCAATGGCAACACGGACTGCTGCTAGTTGGTGTAAATGGAAATTTTGGAAAGGGGCAAATATGGGGTGGTAATGAGACATAGGCCGGTTACATGGATGAGGGTCAAATATATGAAGAGAAGACAGATGTCTACATTTTCTAGCTGGTGTAATGTGCTATGCACTTTAGAATAAATGGCTAAATAGAACTTACCGTTTTGTGTATACAGCTTATATGCAGAACTATGTATATACCCATGGTTGCACACAAACCGCAAACCTTGTGTAGAAGTTGCTCCTTTCCTTCGACTCACATGACGGAAGCGTCGGACTATGGGCTCTTTCACTGCGCGTATTTGTGCATGTGCAATACAGAGAGAATAGAACTTATTAATTTCAATGCGTTCATTCACATTTCCATTTTTTGCGCGTGCATTTCTCGCGTGCGCAAATAAATACAATCTGCTCTATCTTTCTGCACATTTGCGAACCAAAAGTCCTCATAGAAATCTATGGGGGATGCACAAATGCGCAGCAATACGCAAGATGATGCACGAAATAAAACACAAAACTGCAGGGAAAAGAACACATCTGGACCTCATTAGGCTAAATAACCTTTAACCCTTTCCAATCCACTGTCTGACGTCTGAAGACATTCTGATTGAAGGCTGTACAGCTCCGATGTTGGAAGACATCCGGCAGGGTATTCTTACTGTATATTACTGGCCGCTCTATTGTCAGGGGCCTCTCCAGCATGTCCCATACCGCACTATTGGCTCTAGCCAGCAGATGGCGCCATTGCATAATGGCAGAAAGAGAAAACCCCCTAGGAAAAACTGAATCCAAAATTGGATTGCAAGGGGTTAAATTTGGGGCGTGGTAGTGTGCAAAAATACTTAGCTCTGCATGTGTAAAAAGTACACTAAAATGTGCAAATCTACCTCTTCATAGCGCAAATACTTTGCACTGAGGTATGCGCAATTGTGTATATGCCCATGTGAAGGAGCCCTACATGCTGGGTGTGTTTGCAGTTTTTGAATAAGAGGACAAAATATTCTTGCAGATCTGATAACATTAATTTTTGGTGGGCATTATAGGGTAACAGCGCAAGCTTTTGAGGTTAGTTAGGTCTCTTCATCAGGTATGGTACTATAACATTTTGTTCTACTGGTTAAGGCCTCTTTCACACGGGCTACAAAATTGCAAGATCTTGTAGCGATGCGACAACGCTGCAAAACGCATGTATGTGAAGCTCATGGTTTCCAATGGGTTCTTTCCCATGAGAGATGATTTGTAGCCTGAAAGAACCCATTGGAAAGCATGGGCTTCACATACATGTGTTCTGCAACGTTGTTGCATCACTACAAAATCTCGCAATTTTGTAGCCCGTGTGAAAGAGGCCTAAAACTTTGTAGTTTTGAGCATGGAGGCACTTAAAGTAAATGGCCCCCGGCCCTTTCACAATTAGAACGTCCCTGTATGGAAATGATCCTGTGACCCTAGGGCGCAGCATAAAAGCAAGCTATAAGTCCTCTGAGGATCAGTTTCAGTGTGAATCCATATTAGATGGGAAAATCCAGCGACCTGAGAGACCTCCACGTGGCCCGGTCATCGGGGCTTGACTAGTCAGAATTTCACTGACAACCTTGTAGGGTTTTCTTGTGCAGCAGTATGTAGAATGCGTTGAGAATGATGTGATTGAGAAAAAAACATGCAGCAAAATGTAGATTCTGTGGACTTAAAAAACTCATTGATGAAAGTGGTCAGAGGAGGATGTCAAGAATCAGTCTGATGAAGACCTGTGCATAGGAAAGCAAATGTAGCCAAGTACAGTGCTAGTGCTCCAATTGTCATGTCCAGATGCAAACGCACAACTAGACATTCTGTAGTACAATTATTTTCTTCTTCATATAAGTCTGCATAGGAGATGTATAGACAAAATGGTACTATATGTTTAAAGGGGGTTTTGGTGGCAATGGGGGGACAGAGTATGTAATATAATAGAATACTTACATACTGACCGCCCGCTGCATGCTGCTACCCCACCACCGCTGGCTTCTGTTCACATCGGCGGCAGCAGTGATGCGGGTTGTTTATCCACGTGGCCATTTTAGTCAATGGGAGGCCAGCAGGGGCGTTATCAGTGATGGAGTAATCACTTAATTTAGGTGATACTCAACGGGTATCTTAGTCTTATCAATCAGGTATGCCTAATTATTATTCGATGCACCAGAGAAGAAGACAATGAGACACACTCAAGTGATGTTTCCAAGCTTTTCTGAAGTGCTTTATTATTAGCATAGTTTATATAAAAAATGCAAAGCAGTGATAATAATCATCCAACTATCGTAATTGCGAGGGATAAACAACTTCAAAAGGGATTTATGAAACACCCCATGTACCCTCCAAGAACCTTGTAAATCCAATTCTTAGGCAAGAGGATTAATGACTCTCATTATGGCAAAGGGACCAATAAAACGCGTCGCAAGCTTTACCGAGGGGATATTCAATTTTAAATTCTTTGTGGACAGATAGACCTTCTGACCGACCTCAAATGGCTCTTTTACAACTACGTAGTTGCATACGACCACTTGCTTCCTCCAGGTTCTTGTGCACACCATTCCAGACATCCCGCAACTCACAAGTAACAACATCAACAGCAGGACAAGTTGTAGGTACTGGAATGGAAGTCAGGAACCGGGGATGCCGACCGAACACACAGAAGAAAGGTGACACCCCCGTCGCCGAACTTATATGACTATGTATGGCAAATTCGGCCAAGGGTAAGAACTCTACCCACCGACTGACACTCTCGCCCACAAAAAGACGCAAGTATTGTACTAGGTCTTGATTTTTACATTCCGTTTGCCCATTTGTCTGCGGATGAAACGCTGATGAGAAAGACAGATGTTCCCAAGTATTTACAGAAGGCCCTCCATGAATTGCACCCCCCGATCCGAAACTATATTGACCAGTATTCTGTGCAACTTTATAATCTCTTTAATGTAAATCTTCACTAATTCAGCGGCAGACGGCAATTTTTTCAAAGCAACAAAATGGGCCATTTTTGAGAACCTGTCAACAACTACCAAAATGGTGGAACAACCTTGTGACAGAGGCAGGTCAGTGACAGAATCCATGTACATGTGCCACCATGGCCTACCAGGTACTGGCAACGGTCTTAACAGTCCCTCAGGACTCTTACGGCGACTCTTGCCACGTGCACAAGCTGAACACCGATTTACGAACTCCCAGACCCCCTGTGCCATGCCGGACTACCAGTAGAATCAGAAACATAGCTCAAGAGTCCCCTGGACCCCTGGATGCCCTGCAAAAATGGAGGAATGAGACTCCTCTAGAACCAACAACCACAGAGACATCGGTACAAATAACTTCCCTGCCAGAACCCCCTCAAGAGCTTCTAGCTGATATTTCTGAAGCTGAGCCGGAAGGTTCCATGTCAGGGCTGCCACCACGACATCGGGAGGGAGGATGCCTTCCGGAGAAGAGTCCCCAACCTCGGAGTCCAGAAATTGATCAAATTTACCGATGACACAAAGCTAGGAGGAATAGCTAACACTAGGGAAGGGAGGGAGTATTCAAAAAGATCTAGAAAAGTTTGAACAGTGGGCAGCAACTAACAGAATGGTATTTAACAAGGAGAAATGCAAAGTCCTACATCTGGGCAAGAAAAATGAAAAAAAAAACACATACAGAATGGGAGGAATTAGGCTAAGCAGCAGCACATGTGAAAAAGACCTGGGTATTCTAATAGATCATAGACCGAGCATGAGTGAACAATGTGATGCAGCAGCCAAAAAGGCAAACACAATTCTGGGATGTATTAAGAGAAGTGTTACAGTGCTAGTGGGGTGCATAGGGCACGGTGCAGGGCTCCCTGACTCTCACCCACACCAATGTCCCTTCCTGGAGATAGCCCTGAAGGTGGACACGTCCAGGCCGCCAACTCTGACCCTATGCTGCCTAGTGGCAGGACAGGAAGGAACCGCTGTACCTATGAGGTTGACTACTCACTAGTACTAACAGGCTAGGCAGATGGAATAACCAACGGGAAAGAAAACCACAGAACACAGGCAGAGCTGGATCGGGACAGGGTAACTTCCACTGGAGCAGGACCAAGGTCAAACACACAGAGGACAGAACCAATAACTCGCAACTGCTATCAGCAGCTGCCAGACTGTATTCAGGAGTCTCCGCCCCCTAAGGCGGAGACCAATCAAGCCAGCTGACCGGAGCTCCCAGCCCGCCACTATAACTCACAGAGATAGAGCGCACGCGCACGGACGTGCATGCCGCATGCCGTGCCCGCACACCGAAGCGCAGCACCATCGCTCACCGACCCGAACAAGGGCGCAATGTCATCCCAGAACGCCGTGGTGAAATGCGCCACTGCCAGCCAGGGTCCCTAACCAGTCTCATGGTAACACAGTATTTGATGATGTCTTCAATAATGTTTGCATGTAATAGTTAATTTCACATGCCCCTAACAAACTGGTTCTAGCAGCCTGTTCTTTTGACCAATTTCATCAAATACAAGTGAATTTTATTAACACTGGGGGATAATGTGCAGAAATAACTGCTAGGTTACTCTTACATCAGTGATGCCCCATAAACCTACCTTGTGGCTTCTACATTACCAGGCCAGGGGACGTCACCTGTCAGATGCTGTGACGGCATACTGCTGAAATAATGATCCAGTATATGGAGCCCAAAACTATATATAAAAGTAACAACTCGGAAAACCGTTTAAGTCTTTCACTCCCATAATTGTAACACTTTTGAGACACACAAATAAAACCTAACCTATAAAACAAAAATATAGTTTCATACCCATATGTTTTCTGAACAGGGACAAAAGCTCATTGTGAAAATGTCAGCCAGCATATTAGTCTTGAGCGCCTTCAAGCAATTTTGCATTAATGCTTTATGTTTGTAAGAAATACATAAAAATGCTGAAAGTCTGACCCAGAGCCTGAGATGCACAACACTACCTAAAAATAGCAAGTACAAAAAGTACAAGATGTGCTCCCCTTCATCTCCAAACTCTTGGAATGCCTGGTCTGCTCCGGCCTAATAAGCTCTCTCTCTCTGGTAATGCTTTTCTCAACACCTTACAATCTGGTTTTCATTCTCTAGATTCTACAGAAACCACCCTTACGAAAGTGTCAAAAGATCTGGTGGCTAAATTGAACAGTGACTACTGTCTACTTATTCTTTTGGATCTCTCTTCAGAGTTTGACCCTGTAGATTACGAACTTCCCCTCAGTATGCTACATGCTATTAGCTTTCCTCATTTTCCTCCTACTTGTCTGACTGCTCGTTCAGTGTATCATTTGCTGGTTCTACTTCTTCTCCTCTTCCTCTTGCTGTTAGGGTTCTTTAAGGTTTGGTCCCCTCTTTGCAGCCCCTATTGGACAAACTATCAGCAGATCTGACTTTCAGTACTGTCACATACACATTCTCACAATACTTGACAGTTTGGAAGAGCGGCCAGACTTCTGGAGCTGAGGATCTCACGTCACATGGGAGGAAAGAAAGTCTCCCTCCCTGCCATTATCTGGAGGCAGAGACCTCCATTGTGTGCTGGGTTGTATGCAAATCCCTGGTGTGTTGATGTGAGCTGTTTTCAGTCCTGCTATGGATTGTTTGGTCTAAGTAGGTCCCTAGGTTCCAGCGCTGGGCCATCCCTGTCAGGACAATCGCCCCGGATGCAGGCAGGTTTATGTGGAAGTTTTCTTGCTAGAATAGGAAACCACTAGAGATGAGCGAACGTACTCGTCCGAGCTTGATATTCGTGCGAATATTAGGGTGTTCGGGATGCTCGTTACTCTTAACGAGTACCACGCGATGTTCCGGTTACTTTCAGTTTCCTCTCTGAGACGTTAGCGCGCTTTCCTGGCCAATTGAAAGACAGGGAAGGCATTACAACTTCCCCCTGTGACGTTCAAGCCCTATACCACCCCCCTGCTGTGAGTGGCTGGGGCAATCAGATGTCACCCGAGTATAAAAGTCGGCCCCTCCCGCGGCTCGCCTCAGATGCCTTGTGACTGAGTTAGCTGAGGGAAAGTGCTGTTGGTGCCGGAGCTGCTGTAGGGAGAGTGTTAGGAGTGAGTGTAGGCTTCAAGAACCCCAACGGTCCTTCTCAGGGCCACATCTATCCGTGTGCAGTACTGTGGAGGGTGCTGTTAGCAGTGTTGCACAAATTATTTTTTTTTTCAAAATCGGCAGTCTGCAGAGCATTGCGCCTTGCAGTAATACTACAGGGACAGAAGTGGTGCTTAGGTAGGGAGAGTGTTAGGAGTGAGTGTAGGCTTCAAGAACCCCAACGGTCCTTCTTAGGGCCACATCTATCCGAGTGCAGTACTGTGCAGGCTGCTGTTAGCAGTGTTGCATATTTTTTTCTTTTCAAAATCGGCTGTCTGCAGAGCATTGCGCCTTGCAGTAATACTACAGGGAGAGAATTGTGTAGGCAGGGCCAGAAGACATATATTATTGATTGAATATAGTCAGTGGGCCCTCCGTTTCCAAAAAAGGGAAAAATTGTATTTGTCCTGCAGTCTTGCGCCAATTTATTTCCTGCCTGGGAAAAGTAACTGCTCTGCTGCACTTCATATAACTGCATTTCTGTGCAACACATATCTTATCTTATCTGATAGAATATAGTCAGTGGGCCCTCCGTTTCCCAAAAAGGGAAAAATTGTATTTGTCCTGCAGGCTTGCGCCAATTTATTTGCTGCCTGTGAAAAGTCTCCGCTCTGCTGCACTTCATATAACTGCATTTCTGTGCAACACATATCTTATCTGATTGAATATAGTCAGTGGGCCCTCCGTTTCCAAAAAAGGGAAAAATTGTATTTGTCCTGCAGTCTTGCGCCAATTTATTTGCTGCCTGTGAAAAGTAACTGCTCTGCTGCACTTCATATAACTGCATTTCTGTGCAACACATATCTTATCTGATTGAATATAGTCAGTGGGCCCTCCGTTTCCCAAAAAGGGAAAATTTGTATTTGTCCTGCAGTCTTGCGCCAATTTATTTGCTGCCTGTGAAAAGTAACTGCTCTGCTGCACTTCATATAACTGCATTTCTGTGCAACACATATCTTATCTGATTGAATATAGTCAGTGGGCCCTCCGTTTCCCAAAAAGGGAAAAATTGTATTTGTCCTGCAGTCTTGCGCCAATTTATTTCCTGCCTGGGAAATCACTGGTAATACAGCATGCTGAGGGGTAGGGGTAAGCCTAGAGGACGTGGACGTGGACGTGGCCGAGGACGCGTAGGCCCAAGTGAGGGTGTGGGCACAGGGCGAGCTCCTGATCAAGGTGTATCGCAGCCGACTGCTGCGCGATTAGGAGAGAGGCACGTTTCTGGCGTCCCCACATTCATCGTCCAATTAATGGGTCCACGCGGGAGACCTTTATTAGAAAATGAGCAGTGTGAGCAGGTCCTGTCGTGGATGGCAGAAAGTGCTTTGAGCAAGCTATCATCCACCCACAGTTCTGCGCCGTCCAGTGCTGCAAATCCAAATCCTCTGGCTGCTACTCCTCCTTCCTCCCAGCCTCCTCACTCCACTACAATGACACATGCTCAGGAGCGGGCAGACTCCCAGGAACTGTTCTCGGGCCCCTGCTCAGATTGGGCAGCAGTGGTTCCTCTCCAAGCAGAGGAGTTTATCGTCACTGATGCCCAACCATTGGAAAGTTCCCGGGGTCCGGGGGATGAGGCTGGGGACTTCCGGCAACTGTCTCAAGACCTTTCAGTGGGTGAGGAGGACGATGACGATGAGACACAGTTGTCTTGCAGTGAGGTAGTAGTAAGGGCAGTAAGTCCGAGGGAGGAGCGCACAGAGGATTCGGAGGAAGAGCAGCAGGACGATGAGGTGACTGACCCCACCTGGTGTGCAACGCCTACACAGGACAGGTCTTCAGAGGGGGAGGCACGGGCAGCAGCAGGGCAGGTTGCAAGAGGCAGTGCGGTGTCCAGGGGTAGAGGCAGGGCCAGACCGAATAATCCACCAACTGTTTCCCAAAGCACACCCTCGCGCCATGCCACCCTGCAGAGGCCGAGGTGCTCTAAGGTCTGGCAGTTTTTCACAGAGACGCCTGACGACCGACGAACAGTGGTGTGCAACCTTTGTCGCGCCAAGATCAGCCGGGGAGCCACCACCAACAGCCTCACCACCACCAGCATGCGCAGACATATGATGGCCAAGCACCCCACAAGGTGGGACGAAGGCCGTTCACCGCCTCCGGTTTGCACCGCTGCCTCTCCCCCTGTGCCCCAACCTGCCACTGAGATCCAACCCCGCTCTGAGGACACAGGCACTACCGTCTCCTGGCCTGCACCCACACCCTCACCTCCGCTGTCCTCGGCCCCATCCACCAATGTCTCGCACCGCACCGTCCAGCCGTCGCTAGCGCAAGTGTTTGAGCGCAAGCGCAAGTACGCCGCCACGCACCCGCACGCTCAAGCGTTAACCGTCCACATAGCCAAATTTATCAGCCTTATAGGGTTGTGGAAACGGAGTCCTTCAAAAGTATCATGGAGGCGGCGGCCCCGCGCTACTCAGTTTCCAGTCGCCACTACTTTTCCCGATGTGCCGTCCCAGCCCTGCACGACCACGTCTCTCGCAACATTGTACGCGCCCTCACCAACGCGGTTACTGCCAAGGTCCACTTAACAACGGACACGTGGACAAGCACAGGCGGCCAGGGCCACTACATCTCCCTGACGGCACATTGGGTGAATTTAGTGGAGGCTGGGACAGAGTCAGAGCCTGGGACCGCTCACGTCCTACCCACCCCCAGAATTGCGGGCCCCAGCTCGGTGCTGGTATCTGCGGCGGTGTATGCTTCCTCCACTAAAGCACCCTCTCCTCCTCCGCAACCTCTGTCTCGCAATCAAGATGTGTCAGCAGCAGCAGCACGTCGCCAGCAGTCGGTGTCGCGCGGCATGGCAGCACAGCGGTGGGCAAGCGTCAGCAGGCCGTGCTGAAACTACTCAGCTTAGGAGATAAGAGGCACACGGCCCACGAACTGCTGCAGGGTCTGACAGAGCAGACCGACCGCTGGCTTGCGCCGCTGAGCCTCTAACCGGGCATGGTCGTGTGTGACAACGGCCGTAACCTGGTGGCGGCTCTGCAGCTCGGCAACCTCACGCACGTGCCATGCCTGGCCCACGTCTTTAATTTGGTGGTTCAGCGCTTTCTGAAAAGCTACCCACGCTTGTCAGACCTGCTCGTAAAGGTGCGCCGGCTCTGCGCACATTTCCGCAAGTCCCACACGGACGCTGCCACCCTGCGGACACTGCAACATCGGTTTAATCTGCCAGTGCACCGACTGCTGTGCGACGTGCCCACACGGTGGAACTCTACGCTCCACATGTTGGCCAGGCTCTATGAGCAGCGTAGAGCTATAGTGGAATACCAACTCCAACATGGGCGGCGCAGTGGGAGTCAGCCTCCTCAATTATTTTCAGAAGAGTGGGCCTGGTTGGCAGACATCTGCCAGGTCCTTCGAAACTTTGAGCAGTCTACCCAGGTGGTGAGCGGCGATGCTGCAATCATTAGCGTCACCATTCCTCTGCTATGCATCTTGAGAAGTTCCCTGCAAACCATAAAGGCAGCCGCTTTGCGCTCGGAAACAGAGCCGGGGGAAGTCAGTATGTCGCTGGATAGTCAGAGCACCCTCCTGTCTATATCTCAGCGCGTTCAGGAGGAGGATGAGGAGGAGGGGGAAGAGACAGCTTGGCCCACTGCTGACGGTACCCATGCTGCTTGCCTGTCATCATTTCAGCGTGTATGGCCTGAGGAGGAGGAGGATCCTGAAAGTGATCTTCCTAGTGCGGACAGCCATGTGTTGCGTACAGGTACCCTGGCACACATGGCTGACTTCATGTTAGGATGCCTTTCTCGTGACCCTCGCGTTACACGCATTCTGGCCACTACGTATTACTGGGTGTACACACTGCTCGACCCACGCTATAAGGAGAACCTTCCCACTCTCATTCCCGAAGAGGAAAGGGGTTCGAGAGTGTTGCTATACCACAGGACCCTGGCGGACAAGCTGATGGTAAAATTCCTATCCGACAGCGCTAGTGGCAGAAGGCGCAGTTCCGAGGGCCAGGTAGCAGGGGAGGTGCGGAGATCGAGCAGCATCTACAGCCCAGGCAGTGCAACAGTCTTTAAGGGCCTGGCCAGCTTTATGGCTCCCCAGCAAGACTGTGTCACCGCTCCCCAGTCAAGGCTGAGTCGGCGGGAGCACTGTAAAAGGATGGTGAGGGAGTACGTAGCCGATCGCACGACCGTCCTCTGTGACGCCTCTGCCACCTACAACTACTGGGTGTCGAAGCTGGACACGTGGCCTGAACTAGCGCTGTATGCCCTGGAGGTGCTTGCTTGTCCTGCGGCTAGCGTCTTGTCGGAGAGGGTGTTTAGTGCGGCTGGGGGAATCATCACAGATAAGCGTACCCGCCTGTCAACCGACAGTGCCGACAGGCTAACACTCATCAAGATGAACAAAGCCTGGATTTCCCCAGACTTCTCTTCTCCACCAGCGGACAGCAGCAATACCTAAGCAATACGTAGGCTGCACCCGCGGATGGAAGCATCGTTCTCTCTCACCATCCAAAACGGGGACATTTCTGCTTCATCAATCTGTGTATAATATTCCTCCTCCTCCTCCTGCTCCTCCTCCTGAAACCTCACGTAATCACGCTGAATGGACAATTTTTCTTTGGGCCACAAGGCTCACTCATATAATTTTTCTAAAAATTTTTTATACGTTTCAATGCTCTTAAAAGCGTTGGAACTTTAACTTGAAACAATTTTTCGTTAAACTGGGATGCCTCCAGGCCTAATTACCACTTAAGCCACATTAACCAAAGCGATTAATGGGTTTCACCTGCCATCTTGGTTAGGCATGGCCAATTTTTACTGAGGTACATTAGTACTGTTGGTACACCAATTTTTTTGGGCCCTCACCTACAGTGTAATCATAGCAATTTCTATGTTCTTCGCCTGCACTCATGGTACAGAAAGGTGTGTGGGGTTGGCCTACACTTTAGCTACATAAATGTAACTTGGGCCTTGGCTATACTGCAGCTACTGAAATGGAACTAAGACTGCGCTCCCACTATACTGCTGCTTCGGAATTGTTCCTGGGGCCTGTGTAGGCTGCTACTATTACTTAAATGGAACTTAGACTATGCTCCTCCTATACTGCTGCTTCAGAATTGTTACTGGGGCCTGTCTTGAGTGCTACTATTACTGAAATGGAACGAAGACTGCGCTCCCACTATACTGCTGCTTCGGAATTGTTACTGGTGCCTGTCTTGAGTGCTACTATTACTGAAATGGAACGAAGACTGCGCTCCCACTATACTGCTGCTTCGGAATTGTTACTGGGGCCTGTCTTGAGTGCTACTATTACTGAAATGGAACTAATACTGTGCTCCCCCTATAATGCTGCTAGTGATATGTTAGTGGGGCCTGTCCTAATGCTACGGCTGAAATGTTACGAATTATGGGCTCTGCCTATACCGCTGCTAATGGTATGTCTCTGGGGTGTGGAAACAGAGGCTTCCCAAAGACATGATGGCGGCGAGGCCATTTCCCACCAACGCGGTTACTGTTAAGGTGCATATAACCACGGACACGTGGAGAGGACACGTAGTGCCTCAAAAACATCCCCCGCCACGGCCCACTTAATCCTGGCCACATTCCGAAAACCAACAAAATAAAACCGCGCTACTAGGTCCGCAGTCACCACCACATTACCACCAACTCGGTTACTGTTAAGGTGCATATAACCACGGACACGTGGAGAGTACACGTAGTGCCTCAAAAACATCCCCCTCCTCCTCCAACAATGAAAACATTCTTGGAAAATGCCTTTGCATTGGTTCGTCTGGTGGCAGTCCAAGAATTTCACCTTTACTGACACAACAAGAGAGCCCCCCCACCATCCCCCCGCCATGGCCCACTTAATCCTGGCCACATTCCGAAAACCAACAAAATAAAACCGCGCTACTAGGTCTGCAGTCACCACCACATTACCACCAACGCGGTTACTGTTAAGGTGCACAGGATTATATTTCTCATTGCTTCTGTACAGCATTGTGGGCTATCGCCCCACCACTTTTAAAGAGGGTCGCTGCCTAGCCGTGCCAACCCTTTGCAGTGTGTGCCTGCAGTTCCTCCTCATGGCAGACGCACTTATAAATAGACATGAGGGTGGTGTGGCAGGAGGGCAGCTGAAGGCTGTGCAGGGACAGTTTGGTGTGCGCTGTGGACACTGCGTCGTGCAGGGGGGAGGGGGGTTGGGCAGCATGTAACCCAGGAGAAGTGGCAGCAGAGTGTCATGCAGGCAGTGATTGTGCTTTGTTGTAGGTAGTGTGGTGCTTAGCTAAGGTATGCCATGCTAATGAGGGCTTTTCAGAAGTAAAAGTTGTTGGGAGGGGGGGGCCCCACTCTTGCCGGTATTGTGGCTTAATAGTGGGACCTGTGAACTTGAGATGCAGCCCAACATGTAGCCCCTCGCCTGCCCTATCCGTTGCTGTGTCGTTCCCATCACTTTCTTGAATTGCCCAGATTTTCACACATGGAAACCTTAGCGAGCATCGGCGAAATACAAAAATGCTCGGGTCGCCCATTGACTTCAATGGGGTTCGTTATTCGAAACGAACCCCTCGAGCATTGCGAAAATTTCGTCCCGAGTAACGAGCGCCCGAGCATTTTGGTGCTCGCTCATCTCTAGAAACCACGAGACAACGAGGACCCTTGAAGTGGGCTCGCGGGCTTAAGTACCTTGGCCAACATACAAACTAATACCTCGTACATTCTATAGTTATTCCATCTGGCTATGTGTGCAGGTATGCAGGTGAGTGTTTTGAGCACTTGTTAGTCATGATTTATGTCTGTTACTTAGTTATGTCCGCTATTTCCGAATTCCGCTGGAGTTTCACCAGTTCATGACTGTGAATGCCGTAACAATGAGTGAATGCACTGAAAAGAATGGTTAGCGCCCTGCATGTATGCGAATCAGAACCATTTTGGAGAGAGTTTCCAAATTTTGTATTGATTGGGCATATATGGAAAAGGCACGAGTTGACACCTTCCATGCTGCTGCCACTTCGGAGAAACCGAGAAAAGATGTATATGCTGATGCGTTATGCTGTAGTTGGCAAACAATGTTCTGGCTTTAAGTAAATATTCAATTACTGTCGCTTTAAGAAATATACTGATGCAGAATGTCATGATGTCGGGTTAAAAAGAATACTGGACCCTCCTAAGGAGCGACAGAATGAAAGTACTGTAATATTTCTGTAAATATTTACTTTTGCTATAATGAAGTACCTCCACCTCTGTTTCTCACCACCGCGCTGTCACACATCAACCTGTTCTATCCCTATGCTGATGATACCCAACTATATATTTCTTCCTGTGACATCACACCCTCACTACTACCAGTGATTGTTTGTCTGCAGTCCCCTAACATCATGTCCTCTATCTAACTAAAACTAAATCTTTCAAAAACTGAACTTCTTGTGTTGCACCATTCGGTTTAGTTGTTGTGATTAGCTGGCGGAAAAAGTCAGATCGATTTTCGCAGAGTTGCATCTGGTCAACCCAACCTGATTTTTGGTGAAAATCAGTTTAGAGAGAGATGTCATTTTATAAGCTGCAATTCTCTAACAGATTTAATTTTCCATTACTGGACTTTATTCTCCTTTATATGCATCAAATGGTTAGTATGCCATACGTATTTTTCATGCTGACCTTAGACTGTGAACCCTCTGCGCTAAAAATTAGATTGTACCTGCTGGAAGGTTATGGAGAGTTGATCCGGCTTCTCCTGACTGCAATAAATCATATGATCATAACTTCTTCTGAACAGCTCTATATCCTATATAACGCCAGTACAATCACACATATGCTAATTTTTAACTATGCAATTGACTAGATGCTACGATTCATGCAAGTTCAGATAGATGAAAATAGGAAAGAAATATAAGCCTCGTTGAGGTTTTTTAAGCATATAACATCTGAAACAGCCAGACCCAATGCGGTTTACTGAGCGGGACTTAAAGAGATATTCATATCTCGGGAATCCTATTTCAATGTGTTCGAAATTGCAGAACAATGCACTCACCCATAAGAAGTATATTTCCAAAATGCTCCGTTCTCCAGGTATTGATTCCTCTGTCCTCTGGTTGTTTACTGCTTGCTGCCAGGGGAACAAACCATCTCTTCTATGGAAAGAAATAATAGAGGAGACTGGTACTTGAGTACTTCTTTCATCTAAATCTGATGGTCAGGATCTCAGGAGAGCATGCACACTAGTTTTCAGCCTTGGCCCCAGCCACATTGTGTTCTGCTATTTATTTCCATAGAAGAGGTGGTCTGTATCTCTGGGAACAAGCAGCAAGCAACTAGAGGACAGAGGAATCAATAGCTGTGATATCTGGAGAACGGAGCATTGCAGAAATAAACATCTTATGAGTGAGCGCATTGTTCTGCGATTTTGAATACATTGAAATAAAATTCCCAAGACTGGAATACCCCTTTAAAGTATCTCCCCATAGAGTCCTACTTAGCTGAACTTACATCACCAAATAGTTATCCTAACATGGCTGGTTTTAGCTATTTGTGATTCATATGGTCACACAGAGTCATTGCTACCAGCTTGTAGGTGGAGCACCAGGCCGATGAAGGTGGGGGCCAGATGATCTTCTTTCTCCTTGCAGCAACATCTTGCAGAACTACATGAATCATCCTCTTCCTGGCTCTGTCTAGAACCTTCTAATTCTCTGAGATGCCTCTGTCAGGACATCAGAGCCCCTACAACACAATTACTTATTTCTGCTACTCTATTTGTTATGAGCTTGGTTTTGGGGCTGTATGTATTTCATGCACTTGGTTCTGGTATTGTATCTATGTACTGAGGTTGGTTGGTGCAGTATTTATGTTAGAAGTTTGGTTCTGGGGCTGTATTTATGTACTGAGGTTGGTTCTGGTGCTCTATATATGTTGTAAGCTTGGCTCTGGTATTGTATTTGTTATGAGTTTGGTCCTGGTGCTGTATTTCTGTTATGAGCTTTGTTCCAACATTGAAGTTTGTGCTGTATTTATAAGTTTGGGTCTGGTACTTTATGTACTGAGGTTGGTTCTTGTTCTCTGTTTTAGGCCGTCTGCAGATGGGCAGAAATTCCGCGGCGGGATTTTCCACTGAATTTTCTCCCCTGGAAGCTGCCATAGGATTGTGTTAACAAACGCAATCCTATGCAGACGGCCGCGGTTTGGCCGCTCAAAATCTCGCAGAGCCCTGCACAGAAACGCCACACAACGGCCGCCGACTCCGCTCTGTGCATGCGCCGGCTGCCTGGCAGCGGGCACATGAAAGAGTCGGGGCCGTGCGAGCGGGTGAGTGTCATGCTGCTCTCTGCAGATGCTCGGGTCGTGTCCCGCTGCGAGAATTCTCGCAGCCGGATCGACCCGGCCGTCTACAGGTGGCCTTAAGCTTGGTTCTGGTGCTGTATTTATAGGAGCTTGGTTCTAGTATTGTATCTATGTGCAGAGGTTGGTTTGTGCTGTATTTATGTTATGAACTTGGTTCTATGCAAATAAGGGAGATGGAACAATACCTTTGCAGCACCACCTATTGGAACGTTGCATTCCTTCAAATCAATGCCCGACCCTTTAGTCTTTAGAGCAATGATTGGGAATTGAAAACAAGGGACAAGAACC
Organism: Eleutherodactylus coqui; assembly: GCF_035609145.1. Taxonomy (NCBI): domain Eukaryota; kingdom Metazoa; phylum Chordata; class Amphibia; order Anura; family Eleutherodactylidae; genus Eleutherodactylus; species Eleutherodactylus coqui. The sequence continues at coordinate 54,963,351 of NC_089843.1, forward strand.
CTGAAACAGCTGTCTGTGTATGGATTTCTGGCTTGGTTTTCAATTCCCAATCATTGATCTAAAGAGGTGGTGTTGCAGAGGTATTGTTCCATCGCCCTTATTTGCATATTACCCAGAGGAGCATGCATGGCCTTATAAGGCTCACTCGACTTCTTGGTGCTCACCTTAAGGAGTGATGTTACCCCTTGTCAGGGAAATTTCTGCGTACAGCACCAATCAGGCCCACCCCAATGCCCCGCTGCCGGCGGTAAAGAAGAGACCCCACACACGGAGTTCTGGTATAGTTCCTCACACGGGGACATAGCTGCGCACTTTATTACAGATTACATGGGATCTTATACCCTTTGGTCTCATCACTAGGAATGGGTGATGGTCTCATTGGCTCAAATTCACCGCATAACCATATATGTTAAGTCCGGATTTCCGGCTGAGGCACTGATAGTCATATACGTAGTTAAACAGTCGTTATCTTGATACGGCGCCTCTGGGAAAATAGCCAAGCACGCGGCCTTCGTGTTCGGTTCTGTATCATCTCTGAATTTCTGGACACATCTCTCTCAGCCTTGCAAACTTTTGGAATATCTGATGTAAGGCGACATATAAGTTTTTCTCATTTTAACTTTGAATAGAACTTGCATACAGGTATAAAAGTATAAAAAACATTTGGCAATATATACATATACCCTCACAAACCCCCCTAAAAACTTATATGGAGATCAAGCACCAGGCCTTGCACTCTTCCTCGGTCACCTCTCTCTTGCGTCAGGGTTTCCCCACTGCCCGTAAGTCCCTACTCCTAGGAGGGGGGGATCCCTACCTCACCTCAGAAGGAGGCCATGGATTCCCTGGGCTCATTTCTGGGCATCCATACCCTCTATCTGTACAAGTTAACACCCCACAGGGTGCGCCCTCGCCGGAACCTAAGGTCTTCTGCACTATCCCTAGGCAAATGGGAATTCCGCTGACAATCCATCTTAGGAGATCAGGGCAGGCGCAGTACTAGTACATTTCTCTATTCTTCTGGTAACGTACGTGCTTGGCATTATCGGAACTGGCTCTTCATCTTTTTCAAACAAGGGAAACGTTGGTGTCACATTGTCCAGTCCCTTACTCATACTCTTTTTGATCAAAAGGATAATACACATACAGGAAGTTACATACCCCACCTTTTTCTGCTAAAATCATATCCAGGGCCACTCTATTTTGGAACGCCATGGATGCAGTGGGCCCTAACTGGTCAGCTAACCCTTGCAAAGCATCTCTGGTGTAGTTTACAAACCTCTGCTGATTGTAATAGATATAATTCATCCAATCTACATTATTATTAACAGTGACAATAGCAAATAAGGACTCAAAACCTGCTTTAACCTGATCTCTAGAATTAAATTCATCTGGCACCCCCCTTGGCACTCCTATTGCATTTATGTATACATGTGGATCAAAGTTACCACCTGGAGCGTCAACTTCTCTCTTAGCACGATGCAGTGTTGGATTCTCACCCTCAGTGTAGTCTTCATATTGCACATTTGATTGTATTAATTTGTTCTGATCCCTGAAACAGGGGGCTAGTGTACAGTAGTCAAAGGTGTGTGTGGCTATGGGTGTTAGAGGAATTGTACCACAATGTCACTTCCCCTTCATATTCTCCGGACCAGGGGTTCCACTTTCCCTCCTTTCCTGCCCCTGAACCTGTGACGGTCACTTCCACCCAGGTCTCCCACCCTGCCCATAGTATGTAAAGGATATGCAAGATCATGAGTTCTGTGCTCCGGGACCCAGGGCCTTTTTGCAGTGCGAGGTGTGGATCCAAGTGGGCTTTCCTTCAAACTTGACTGCAGTTGGGGTGGTGAGCAACATCTGGTAGGGACATTCAAACAGGGCTTCTCTCTCAAACTTTTTTACATAGACCCTGTCACCTGGTTTCAGATTATGACACTCGTCTGTAGGACATGGGAGAAAAGCAGAGACTGCAGAATGCGTTACTAACAATTCTTTGGAGAGACCTATGACAAAATTAACAAGAAAATCATTCCCCAAACTCAGCTACTGTGCCATGTACCCTCCGGAGAAAAAGAAAAACTAATAGAAGACACTCAATTAAAAATGTGCCCGTTTCCTCCATCGTCTTTTGTATCTACTTTCCCACTACTCCATGGATGGTAGGGTGTGTGAAAAGCCTGGCATATACCCAGAGCAGACATGATGTGTTGCATTATTTCACCTGTGAAGTGTGTACCTTTGTTTAACTCCATCACTTCCGGTGCCCCGTATCTGCAGATTACCTCATTTATGAACTTCTGTGCGGTTACCTGCTTATTTACTTTGGTAACAGAGTAGGTCTCCAACCTGAAAAGAAAACAACAACAAGCACATATTCATACTTCCCAACAAGTGGGAGCTGAGTGTAGCCAATTTGCAATCCCTGAAATGGGTAGAGTGGCCCCGGCAAGTGTGATGTGGCAAATTTACTTCTGCCCTGTTGCTTACGGCAAAGATCATGCAAAATTGGACAAATGATGCAGCAGCTACAGAGAACCCAGGAGCCACCCGTCCTCATCCAAGCGTCGACATCATTGCTGCTTTGAGAGGTGCGTCTTTCCGTGCATCAGCTGGGCCATCATGGGGCACAGGGACCGTGGTAGGCAAGTGCTGTTGACTGTTTGCCATACACTGTCCTGTTTCTGCTGTTCCCATATTTAGTCCATTTGTCTTTTTCTTCCTTGCTGGCTTGTAACTGTAAAGTCTTTAGCATATCAAAGTCCAAAGTTTTTATCAAAGTCCAAAGTTATTGTCAAATTCTTCTTTTCTTCTTTTCTTCCATGGCTTGAGGGCCGCTACACTTGCTGTGTGGTCTGTGATGGCGTTGCCTCTTACTTCTCTGGTGTAGGAATTGGTGTGAGCTCTTCACTTTGTTAGGTAGAAGTAGGGCCTCCGTGAGACTCTGCACCGCTGCACCATTCTTAATTGGCTGTCCTGCTGAGGTAAAAAACTGTCTGGCCTTCTACGTTGGGCCGTAATCATGAGCTATGCCAAATGCATACCGGGAGTCAGTGTAAATGTTTGCCGTCTTACCTTCTGCCACTCTACACGCCTCAGCGAGGGCCTTTTTAGTTCCGCTTATTGTACTGCGACATGCGGAGGCATTCTGTTTTTAGGACATCTTGTTGTGTGACCACTGCATATCCAGTGTGGAGTCGTCAATCACCCTGGGACAATCTATAAAAAACAACTCAAAATATGCATTGTTAACAAGAGCTTTCAGTAACTTTTTTTTAAAAACTTAAATTTTCTTGTTGCATCAATGCTTGACAATCCTGCTGATATTCTATTTCAAAAAGATCAGAACCTTGTTGCAAAAAAATTTTTAAATGGCTGATTTGCAATACCTAGATCACCTATGCCTTCTCCTCCCCCCCTTTGAACCAGGGTACTCAATTGTAAGAAGAGTAGCTGGGTTCAAACTAGTACAACATTGTAAAAAGATTTGATGGATGAAGATAAGGCCTGTAAAATGTTAGCACCAATAACAGAGACATGAGTTACATCGGGGCAGAATAATCTACAAACATGTATTAATATTTGAAATGTGATATCCTTTAAGCAAATTCATTATTAATCTGATCCTGCCTGCAATGTCTTATCAAATTTGAGAGAGAAAAAAAAAAAAAAACTTTTACTAGCTGCTCAAGATTCTCACCCCCTCCCTTGTGGACAAGAGGGATGACTCCATTACGTCATCTAGCTCCACCCCCTCGATACTGGCCGCTTGCTTCTTTCTACACACCTTCATTTAAGCTTAACAGTCTGCACGTCCACATCACAACCAAGTAAAGTCTTATGCATGGGGGGGGGGACTATTATCCCCAGTCAATATCTGCATCACACATTTTACATTCATCACAGCCTGAACACTGGGCATTAACTCTCATCCATCCATGCGCTCAAGCCTGCCCCGTCACCCCCATTGAAGGTGTACCAGTACATACAGATGCACAGATAAAAAGTTTGACAAACATACATACATCAGTTGAAAAACATTGAGGTGAGTGCTATAATGTTATAAAGTACATGATTCTATTGAGATGAGATTGTGAATGAGCGCTATTTTTGACAAATTATGTGAAAAAGTTTGAGTGACTGAGACATTCTCTATTTCTTATTTACTGAAGCGATTATATGCTGTATGAAACGCTGATATATTTTAGAATGCGTGGGTATCTTTCAGCCCCCCTTCCTTTCCTTCTCTGTGACCCTGAGCTTAGAGTGAATCTGAAAGCCCCCACCTTTGCAAAATAACTGTTATCTCTCTATGAATATGCATTCACCGACTGAACAGAGTTGTTTTAGTTTAACTATTCCCTGCATTTGAACTCATAAATAACACATATGCTGGGACCTTCTGACAGCGCAACATGTTCTACATTTTCAACCCCTGTATTCTTAAAAGCCCCCAGAGGATGTGAGTGGGGTATAACTTTCTTACACCTGTATGAAAGAGACCAAGACGTGTCCATTTGTGACCTCAGAACCCAGTAAGAATATACCTTAGAAATTGCTATATTTCCTGAATTCTAAGGGCGCCCACCCACTGGCGTTCGCGATTTTCGTGCGTGAAAAACGCAGCATTTTCCGCGTGTTTTCGCGGCTTTTTCGCTGCATTGTCGCTGCTTTTTTGCGCATTTTCCGTTAATTTCCATTGACATTCAAGGGTGCATTAAGAGAAAAATAAGGACACATATGCAACTGACAGTTCCTATGTTAAAAATTGCAACGGACCGAAAAAAAAAACGCCAGTGGACAGGAACACATTCAAAACTAATTGCTCTTGAGAAAAAACGCAAAACGCAAAGGAAAAAAAATCGCCAGTGGGTGGGCGCCCTAAGACTGTATAATTCATTAGATTCATTTCAAGCTTTCATTCTATTCAAGCAAACAAGGCTACTTTCCAGGGTTAGTATTGCATTTTCTCTCGCTCTGTTATCTCTTGACCTTGGAACCTAGACACAGGCTGCAGCTTCAAGTAAACAATCCTTCTCCCACTAAAAGCAAGCTCAGTTAACCATTTGCACATATATACATATATACACACACATACATCTACTGTAATCTACCGTGCGGGTCCTTGTTACACATTTTCATAAGAGTTTTCTTACATTTTACAGATTGGGACCCTTGTCTCTCCGCCATCAATTCATCCGCACGGCGACGGTCCTTGAGGTGCTCCGTGTTCTTTAATAAGGTCTTACGCATATTAGAACAACAACAACAATAATAATAATAACACGCTCCATAGAGTGCATCCTTCTGACCCAAATTGTTAGCCCCTTCTATACGGCAAAACAACCGAAGGCATCTCCTTCTATGGAACCAGTCCCATAGAGTGCATCTCCTCCTCAGCTAAACCATCAACAACTAACTAAACTAAAACCGAGGGTCCCTTCTTCTATGGGACCTATCTCACAGAGTGCATCCCTCTCTGCTAAACCATCAACAACTAACTAAACTAAAACCGAGGGAGAAGAAAATTCTGCAGATACAACAAACAACCTTCACTATCGTTAAAACACTACGGACTTCAAAGTACAAATAGACTACAGACTAGTTCTTGGGTGAGCGATTGGTGCACTTATCACGGTCAGTGGTCCGTGACGGCAAACTCGAAGCCCACGAGTTACTGTGTAGAACTCTTAACCCAACCCGTCCGGTCACAAAACACAGATAGTCCCTCCTGCTGCAAGACTCTCAGCGTAAAACACAACATAAATATATGCTGGTCTTACCTGGAGTTCTGTGAGTTGATCAGGCTCGGTTTGCAGCAGGACGGCTTCCCCGTGGCGTGGATCTGGGTGGACTGCGCTGCACGGCTCCGGTTTTACCGCCCCACTTTGTTGGGTGCTATTTGTCAGGGAAATTTCTGCGTACAGCACCAATCAGGCCCACCCCAATGCCCCGCTGCCGGCGGTAAAGAAGAGACACCACACATGGAGGTCTGGTATAGTTCCTCACACGGGGACATAGCTGCGCACTTTATTACAGATTACATGGGATTTTATACCCTTTGGTCTCATCACTAGGAATGGGTGATGGTCTCATTGGCTCAAATTCACCGCATAACCATATATGTTAAGTCCGGATTTCCGGCTGAGGCACTGATAGTCATATACGTAGTTAAACAGTCGTTATCTTGATACGGCGCCTCTGGGAAAACAGCCAAGCACGCGGCCTTCGTGTTCGGTTCTGTATCATCTCTGAATTTCTGGACACATCTCTCTCAGCCTTGCAAACTTTTGGAATATCTGATGTAAGGCGACATATAAGTTTTTCTCATTTTAACTTTGAATAGAACTTGCATACAGGTATAAAAGTATAAAAAACATTTGGCAATATATACATATACCCTCACACCCTCCCGAACTTGGTTCTGAACCACTGTTTATTGCCTGTGCTGTTCTGGTATGGCCATGTTTTTGAATGTTTTTACACTGAAAAACTGTTATCGTGATGTTCACAAATCTCCAAATGACAGACTCAACTCAGCTACATGTGTATATTTTGCACTCTAGGCAGAATATCCTTGAATGGAAAGTTACATTTTTCCCCTCTGTGTTGCACTAACCTTCGCACCGGTCATGTGTATGAATGTGCAATGGCTAATCTTTAAATAATAGAAGCATTTTCCCTCAATGTGAAGAGCGCTGCTCCGCCGCATACAAATGGCCACATATTCTACCCTGCCTTCATTTCCATCCCCATTCACCTTTCTCTGTGAACACTGGATGCTGAATATTAGGTTCACATTTTCTCAGCTGCTGGATGAGCGATTCCCAAAGAATGTGAGGTCATATTTTATGTTTAGTGGAGATTAATCATCTAAAAGGAAAATGAAAAGCTCTGTGAGAGAGGGGGTAATAGAAAGGGGTGTGAATATCGAATCATCGGTGTTGGAAGGAGAAATGATCTGATTGGTTGCCATGAACAGCACTACCATTCTTCTTTAAAACCCCTTTACTCGGGCGTATTTGTGCATGTAATATTTGCATGTCTATATGCAGGGAATGGAATCCATTAATTTCATATGTGCGTATTCTTCCTCCGCATCTCAGTGGTAAAAAAAAAAAAGCATGCTCTTCTCTCCCGCACATCCAAAGGTCCCATAGAGGTCCATGTGTGTGTGTGTGTGGGGGGGGGGGGGGGGGGGGTTAAGGTACATTTGTGCATGTGTCTGAGTATGGTTCTGTACTTACTGCACACGCTGGGCCAGTTCACACACGTGCGCCCGACACTCTTTCCTTGGATTATATGGCTATTTAAGGCTAATGCGGTCCAGATGTGTTCTTTTCCCTGCGGTTTTGCACTGTGTTTCAGCCATCCCCTTGCGAATTTGCACATCTCCAATAGACTTCTATGACTGCATTTGCTTTAAACCTGCTCATAAAACTTTTTAAGGCGGTGGCGTGAGTGATTACTGAGAGCCAGGCTCCTGCTCTAATACGCAAGAATGAGGAAACTTCAGATCCTGTATGTTTAACCCCTTACATGCCACAAACAATGGCAACTACAGCTAGGGTTGCCACCTGTGCCTTGGGGGGTGTGGCTTATCACAGCATTTTTTTCTCTTTTATTATTCCAGTGGCTGATGGTGATAGTGCCCCTCAATAGCTCTAGTGGTAATAGTGCCCCCCTTGGTGCCCTTCCGGCTCTGCTCGCTGCCTGTCGCAGTAGCTTGCCTTGCTCACCTCCTCCTGGCTGCACTCCACTGCACCCTTGCTGCGCTGCACAAATTGCGTGGGCTCATCTCCACCACACTGTGCTTTCCGGTTGGCCTCTGTATTTTGCGCTGCTTACCTCCTCCCCGGCTGTGCTACACGCTCCTGTGCTGTACTTACAGCTGTGGCTCTGCTCCACCGCTTTGTTCTGCTGTGTTCCAGTGACTCAGCCTGCGCTCTCCACTCCGGCGCTGAATGTCCGCGGGTCAGCTCCCCACCAACGTGCCTCCCTGCTCCTCCGATGCTGTACTCGGACGCCTCACATAAGTCCGCCGGCGGCTGGGACACCTCACAGCAGTCCAGCCGTGGGGTGGTGAGTAACAGCAGCTGCAGGGGCACGGCCAAGAACACCTACTGACAGCCAATGCGGAGTTGGGGTGTGACAGGGCCGTCCCTGTATCTAAGCCCTCTCACACCACTACCTTCCGGTGGTGTCAAGATACACCAGTAACCCCATCCTCTCCCCAGGGCCCAACCAAAATACCGACCTGTAATATGGCCGGAAAAAAAAAATACCGTCACCGGACGGTGAATTACCAGCCGGGTGGCAACCCTTACTACAGCATGTAAGCAGATGACAAGGGGACGGGGCTCTTTCTGTCACCCATTGGTACCACACACTGTGATTGTAAGGTAGCAATGGGTTCCCATGGCAGCCAGAAGCCTGACAAAGGCCTCCATTTCTGCCAGGTAACTAAGGTGCCTCCAACACAATCTAATAGGCAGCTGTTATATGCACAGAAGAATGCAGAACATAATTAATACAGTGTAATATCCTAGCAACCAAACAATCACATCTTTTTAATTGAAAGAAAAGAAATACAATACAGTTAAAAACCAACAACACCCCCCCCCCCCCCCCAAAAAAAAAAATGTTTTGAATGGATAAAATACAAAAAAAATAAGCTCAAAAAGCGACACATAGTAGGTATTACTGTATTCTGGATAACCCAGACAATGAAAATATTTTGTTGATTATTTCACTTGGTGATTGCCATAAAAATCATTTAAAAACATCATTCCAGAATGAATAATTTTCTTTTGTTCACCTCTCAAAACAATTAATAAAAAGCAATCTAAACTGTCACATGTACCTCAAAATGGTACCAATAAAAAATACAACTCTTTCTGTAAAAACCAAGCCCTCACAGAGCTGGAAAAATAAACATATTATGGATCTTAGAATGCGGCAGTGCAGGTTCAATTGTTTTTCTTTAAAAACGTGTTTCTATTCTGCAAAAGTTGTAAAAATATAAAAATCTATAAAAAATTGGTACCGCAGTAATCGTACGGATCCAGATAAGAATGCTATTTTTACTGAGTGTTGAATCCTGTGGAAACAAACCCTCAAATATTGGCAGAATTTCAGGACGTTTTTCTATCTCTATCCAAAAAAAAAATGTTAATAGAAATTATATAATTTATTGTATGTACCCCAGAGTGGTGCCATTAAGAAGTACAAGTTGTGCCCCTTCGCCCTTCCACCCAGAAAAAGCACTTCTAGGTCTCCGTCAATGAGTTAGGTCTCTTGCAATGGAAGGATGAAAACTGCTTGGTCCTTTAGGCACAAAATATACTGGTCACAGAGGGGTTAAAGTCTCATCTACTGTGCTGGTAATGTATTGCACTGGGGATTTGTCATTGGAAAACCTTCATGGAAAATACGCAACTAATGCGGAATATGTACATGTAGTCTAAGACGTCAGTGAGATTACCACGGCATCTTAAGAGCATGCTGCTAACTCTAGATAAGACTTGCACTAAAAGAGGCGGCACTCTGAACGAATAGTTCCCAAATAACACCAACGGTGAAGTCCCTCAATACTCATGATGGTGAGCAGATAAGCAAAATAAGGGGCCAACGTATTCAGCCGAGGCGGAAATATGCCAAATATAATGGCTTTGGGGACCGTTTCCTTAGACTGGAAGAAGAACATAAATCTAATCCATTCTTCACAGTTCTTGATGAGTTACATTTTGTCCGCTCCCAGATAAAGACCAAACTTCTTGATGGGTATACAGAAAACTCTTTGAGATCTAAAAGTCTTTATGAAATGGAGAAGAGGAGCAGTAGAATTCTAATTAGCTGCCTTAAATACCAGACGATGAGTGGGACTATAACGTACCTGAAGGACTCTACTAGCGGGCTTAATTATTTCACTCAAGAGACAGTCAACCTATTCAGCGACTATTAAGAACCTATGTAGCCTTAATGACTTCAGTCCTTCGCCATCTCTAGAGGACATACATTCATTTCATTCCTAGAAGCCGTCGCTTCCCGCTTTTAAGGATCAGACCTCCTTGTTGAATCAGTCAACAACATTACATGAGGTGAAGCATGCAGTAGGAGTATTACGGAAAGGGAAAGCTCTGGGGCCTATCAGATAGTCTTACTAATGAGAAACTACCTACAAATAGCTATTAGCCTACAGAGAAATCCTAGCTCCTCATCTGCTCAAAATAATGTATTTAATTGTGGCTTTAAGAAGGAACCATTTCCACAGGAAATACTGAGGATATCAATTATAACAATCCCCAAAGTAGGCAAGGCACAGGCTTCTCCGGAGGAATATAAGCCTAAAAATAGGATATAGGCCTATATATAGGCCTCTTAAACAGCGATGTCAAGGTCTTCTCTCTTATCTTGGCATCCTGCCTGAAGGAGGTTATGGACTGCGTTTGGTCTTATCAGGTACAGTTAGATCAGTTAGATTTTATACCTGTGTGACAGGTTAGAGATGCCACCAGCCGGGGATAGACTTTACATCACTAGGTATGAGACATGCCAGTATGTTCCTAGCTTTCTATGCGGAAAAGCTGGTTGGGAGGATACACTGGGATTTCCTACGTGCATAGTATCTCTTGCGAGATATGGTCTCAAAAGGCTGATGCTTAATGCAATTCTGGCCTTATATATAACACCTAGTGCCAAAGTTTGTTATAATTGATTTATGTCTGAAAGTCCAAACTGTTTAAAGTTGTTATAAAGCCCTTGGCAGGGGCGTAACTATAGAGGGTGCAGGGGATGCGGTTGCACCCAGGCCCAGGAGCCCTAGGGGCCCATAAGGCCTCTCTTCTCCATATAGGGAGCCCAGTACAATGAATAAAGCATTATAGTTGGGGGCCCAGATACAGGTTTTGCATTGGGGTCCAGAAGCTTCAAGTTATGTCTCTGTGCAGCATGGTTTAGGTATGGGTACGGGTACAGATACAGATAGAGGGGGGGCCCCAGGTCACGTTTTGCATCAGGGCCCCTGAGCCTTTAGTTACACCCCTGGCCCTTGGCATTTGCAGCAGAGGCAACTAACATATGTGTGTACCACTAAAAAGTAAGTCGAATATTACTATTTTATACATAGATAATTATCGCATGTGTCAATCTGCCCAACTCTATGTTTCATATTAAAGTGACCCTCTTGTTTCAAGACAAAATTCTCTCCCAGGACCAGACTGTGTGTGTGTGTGTAGGGGGGGGGGGGGGGGGATATATTAACTGCTGCTGTTCTTCTCCTCCAATCTACTGCCTTGGGTTCCTGTTTCCAAGCATCCACTTCAATTTTCTAGCTACGGAATGCACACTGCCAACTGCTCTCCAATTGGCCAGCATTGCACACGTGAGCAGTGCTGACCAATCAGAGAGCAGATATAGTGCATTAGTACACTTGTACAGGTTAAAAATGGGACCCAGATCATCTGATAAGAAGCGCATCAGCACAGAAGACCAGCAGCAGGTAGCATAACTGCCCCTCTGGTTCCAATATACCATTTTGTTGCAAGACTGGAGGGTTGTTTTAAGAAAAATCTTGCAAAATATTGTAAAATTTCCATATATATATATATATATACATACTAAGTGCACATAGGGCTAGGGCTGCCCGAAAAAGTTGGCAACTTGTTTAGATCTGGAATTTGGCTTTTAAAAGTAAAATCACAGACAGGTGGCAGGGAAGTCACAGTCATGTGTAACTTGTATTACAGTTTATGCTGGCAAAGTCACATGTAAACTGCAAACAAAAATCCAATCATTTAGAATTTTTTGCGACGGTGATGTTGGGGTCTCATTAGGCTGCAAACCAACCCGACTGACAATCATTAGATATGATGTTGCGGTATGACACTGTAATCTCCATGTTGCATGGCTCAGCTGTTGTGTAGCCCTAACCTTTGTGTCAGATTTATCTGCCAGAACAGCAAGAGGAAAAAGAAATCAAACAAGAACATGATTTCTAGAGGCATTACTTTTCTATTTTTCCATCGAGATGGAAAAATTGTATTTTATTGTATTTTATAAATATACCCTTTACTGCACCACACAGAGTATTGAAAAACTTTGGAAAAAAGCTTTAAGTGCAGTGAAATGGGGGAAAAAACATAATTGGGGCATTATTTTTTTGTTTCGTTTTTCGGCATTCATGATGCCTTAAAAATGAAAGTTTCTTTATTTTGTGGGTCAGTACGATTACAGTGATACTGATTGTATGAACTGTAGCTTTTATGTTTTACTTAGATCGGCAAAGGTGTCCGACAGGGCTGCATCCTCTCACCCTTCTGGATCGGCAAAGGTGTCAGACAGGGCTGCATCCTCTCACCCTTCTGGATCAGCAAAGGTGTCAGACAGGGCTGCATCCTCTCACCCTTCAGAATTGGCAAAGGTGTCCGACAGGGCTGCATCCTCTCCCTCTTCTGGATCAGCAAAGGTGTCGGACAGGGCTGCATCCTCTTCCCCTTCTTGTTTAACCTATATGCGGAAGTGATCACGCAGAAAATGGACCTAGATGAATTTGAAATCGTGGTGAAAATAGGTGGAAGAAACATCAACAATCTCCGTTATGACACAACTCTGCTTGCAGAAACAGAGGCAGGTCTGAAACAGCTGATATGGAAGATTAAAACTGAAAGTGAAAAAATGGGCCTCTATCTGAATTTAAAGAAGACTTAAATTATGACAAGAGCAAAAACGAGGCCGTAGATTGTGACTTCGCCTTCCTTGGCTCAAAAATTGACCAGGATGGAGAATCTATGCCTGAGATCAAAAGTAGGATAGCATTGGGGCGAAGCGTGATGCTAAACATGGACAAAGTCTGGGATATCGGTATAGCAACTAAATGCAGGATAGAGCAAACCACCATTTTCCCCATAGCCATATGGATGGGAAAGCTGGACTGCGAAAAAAGCTGATAGAAGGAGGATTGATGCGTTGGAGCTGTGGTGCTGGCGAAAGCTGATGCGTATACCCTGGACAGCGACAGTAACAAACAGAGAAGTCCTGAATCATATAAGACCCGATATATCACTGGTGGGGAAGATGGCCGGGCTCAGACTCATGGAGGACAAGATGGCCCGGCTCAGACTCAGGGAGGGCAAGGTGACCAGACTCAGACTCAGGGAGGGCAAGGTGACCAGACTCAGACTCACAGAGGGCAAGATAACCGGACTCAGGCTCACGGATCTTGGCCATGCAATGCGAGCAGAGTCACGCGAAATATCTATAATGCTTGGACAGATCAGTGGCAAAAGAAGATCCGGCCCCCAAAGAACACAATGACTGATACTGTCAGAGCGGATACTGGCACGGATATCACACAACTGAAAGAAGCAGTGCAAAACCGTAAAAAAGGAGGGAGCTCACCTTTAGGGTCGACGAGGGTCGTGAATGACAAAGTGGCTAATAACAATAAAAAATAAAAAATAAAAAGTTTAAAAATTGCCTTCTGTCACCGTATCCTGAGACCCATTACATCTTTATTTTCAGTATAAGGCCTTGTTTGTTTCTGAGGCAAACTGTAATTTTTATTGGTACCTTTTTGGGATACTGTGTTTTTTTAAAAATCACTTTTTATTCAGTTTCTGTTGACAACCAGGTTTTTATTGTGATTTATTGTTTAGGCTGTTTATAGGAGACAGTAGAACAGATGTGCTTTTCGGACTTTTAATATTTTTTATGTTTTTGAAAATGTCAGTACACTTTTTATATTGTTTTTTTATTCCCACTGGGAAACCTGTTTACTACGATATACTGCAATACACTGTACTTCTGTATTGTATTTTTTAATTTTAACCAATGAGGCCCTCCTAATTTAGGCAACTGTGGAAGTATTTTAGCACTAAACTGCATGACACTGTGTCCTATGGCTCTTGGTACAGTGTATGACAGTACAACATAATGAGGATGGGGGTGGGGGGGTCACAACAGAAGGTACAGTTTTGAACAGGGCACCATTCAATGTAGAGGGACAAGATAAATAGCTATTGGCTGAATGAGTGTGAATGATTCTGCAAATGAACCTTCTTAGAGTTAGTCACACCATATATGGTGGATTTTGGTGTTGATTTGCACCAAAATATGTATCAAAATCTGCACCATGTGGGGGGGGGGGGTTTCAGATTTTTTCAAAATTTTCCCAATTTTGGTGCTTTTACTAAATATACCCAAATTCTATCAGTCTATTTTTACTATCAAAATGAAGTACAATATGTGGCGAAAAAACAATGTCAGAATCACTTGGACATGCAAAACCTTTACGGAGTTATTCTATCTTAAAGTGACAGATGTCAGATTTCCAAAACTTGGCTCTGCCATTAAAACGCAAACAGGCTAGGTCACTAATGGGTGTTACATTTCCATATGGGACAATTAAGAACAAGAACACCACAGCTTAAGAAGAAATTGCAAGATGTCAGGATGGTAAAATATTTACCGATTACGGGCGTTATACAAATCAGTTTGTGTGTTAAATTGATTGAAATAATGGCCGCGGGGGAAATTGTCTTTTCCTCATGTGAGTGGATTTACTTAGTATGTGCGCTACTACACTGGCCTGCTTTCAAAGAATATTGAAGAGCTTTCAGACAGAAAATCAATCTTCTTTCTCTGAAAACTAGTGACCCACTTATCCAGAAATCCTCTCACCCACTGGTTATATATGTGAGACAAGAGGGGGAGGAAATATGCAATTAGGGGTATTAAAGACATCTTTCTAGGTACACTCATTGTCAAAAAAATTCCTCCCCTAGAAGAAGTCGTCGTTTTGCAGCAAATCTCGGCTATGCAGTTCCATCTCCGGCAGATGTACAAATGATGAGAGTTGTGGGGTGATTAGATAGAGGGTCTTGCCTGCAGAGGCCCTAAAAGTGGTTCTACCCTTGGCCTATAAAAAGGAGCCTCTGAGAGCCTTTTTATAGGCCAAGGGCCAGCAGCTGTATCCAGAGACAGGTGGCACCATTGTTACATCCCTGTGTATGTCGCAACCATCTCCAGGTTTTTGACTGAAGGACATCTGATCTCATAATGCCTATTTCGTGTACTGTCTTTGACAGCCACCCACCATCGCCTCCGTTGCAGTGGTGCCGTGAATGACAAAACTGAAGAGGCATTTTTCAGCAGGATAATGCTCGGCTGCACCCACCAACGGTGTCACAGGAATGTCCCCACAACATTGTCACACTTCCGTGCCCGCCCGCTCACTGAATTTATCCTCAATAGAACATGTATGGGACCATCTGAGACAGCGACTTCGACAGCCTACGGGTTTGTACAATCTAGAGGCACAGATCCACCAAACCTGGCTGGATATGCCGCAGGATACCATACGGAACATGTATGCCTCCATGCCCATCCGTATCACATCTCATATCCAAGCTAGAGGCGGTACAACAAGGTACTAGAGCCTCCATGCCTGTCCGTATCACATCTTCTATCCAAGCCAGAGGCGGTATAACAGGATACTAGAGCTTCCATGCTCGTCCATATCACATCTTATATCCAAGCTAGAGGTGGTACAACAGGATACTAGAGCCTCTATGCCTGCCCATATCACATCTTGTATCCAAGCTAGAGGCGGTACAACAGGGTACTAGAGTCTCCATGCCCGTCCGTATCAAATCTTGTATCCAAGCTAGAGGCAGTACAAGAGGGTACTAGAGCCTCTATGCCTGCCCATATCACATCTTGTATCCAAGCTAGAGGCAGTACAGCTGGGTACTAGAGCCTCTATGCCTGCCCATATCCCATCTTGCATCCAAGCTAAAGGTGGTACAACAGGGTACAAGAGCCTCCATGCCCATCTGTATCATATCTTGTATGCAAGCCAGAGGCGGCACTAAAGGGTACTACAGCCTCCATGCCCTCCATATCACATCTTGTATCCAAGCCAGAGGCGGTACTAAAGGGTACTAGAGCCTCCATGCCTGTCCGTATCACATCTTCTATCCAAGCCAGAGGCGGTATAACCGGATACTAGAGCCTCCATGCTTGTCCGTATCACATCTTATATCCAAGCAAGAGGTGATACAACAGGATACTAGAGCCTCTATGCCTGCCCATATCACATCTTGTATCCAAGCTAGAGGCGATACAACAGAGTATTTGAGCCTCCATGCTAGTCCGTATCACATCTTGTATCCAAGCTAGAGGCGGTACAACAGGGTACTAGAGTCTCCATGCCCGTCCGTATCAAATCTTGTATCCAAGCTAGAGGCAGTACAACAGGGTACTAGAGCCTCTATGCCTGCCCATATCACATCTTGTATCCAAGCTAGAGGCGGTACTACAGGGTACTAGAGCCTCTATGCCTGCCCATATCTCATCTTGTATCCAAGCTAAAGGCGGTACAACAGGGTACAAGAGCCTCCATGCCCATCTGTATCATATCTTGTATCCAAGCCAGAGGCGGTACTAACGGGTACTACAGCCTCCATGCCCTCCATATCACATCTTGTATCCAAGCCAGAGGCGGTACTAAAGGATACTAGAGCCTCCCTTCAAGGGGTCAGTTTTCCACAAATTCTCCTTTTGCTCTGATATTGTAATCACTAAAGGCCCATTTACACAGGACGAATGTCGAGCAAACGAAGCCCGACACTCGTCCCTGCACATACTCGCTCCCGTGCTGTTACACAGGAGCGAGTATTGCTGGCTCGCTCATAGAGCGGCCAGCAGCGGGCCTGGGGAGGCTGTAGGAGATTTCTCTTCTAGCTCTCACCCGCCCCTCCCCATTCACTTAATACAGTGGCCATTCAGTACGGAAAAGCTGTTTATACTGGATGAGCAGTGTTCATTGTTTAGGCTGCATGAAATCCTTAATGATGATCGCTCAGTGTAAACAGCAGCTGTTCAGTACTGAACAGCCGCTGTGTAAAGTGAATGGAGAAGGACGGATGAGAGCTATAAGAGAAATCTCATCCAGCTAACGATACTCACTTCTGCGCAACAGCATGGGTGCTAGACCAGTGTCGGGCATCGTTTGCCCGATATTCGTCCCATTATAAATGGGCCTTTATATCAACGTTACAATCACACAGAGAAAGTTTCATTCAATTCGGACAACTCCTAGGGGAGGGATTTTTTTGACAATGAGTGTATAT
This sequence comes from Eleutherodactylus coqui, assembly GCF_035609145.1. NCBI lineage: Eukaryota > Metazoa > Chordata > Amphibia > Anura > Eleutherodactylidae > Eleutherodactylus > Eleutherodactylus coqui. The sequence goes on from NC_089843.1 coordinate 54,980,480, forward strand.
ATGTAGATCGCGGAATGGGAAAGGTTCACAGAGGGAGTGCGCTCCCTCTGTGACGTCATCGGGCTCTCGCTATGGTAACAGGACACCACCTACAGGCATCCTGTATTGCCATTGCCTATGATCTCTGTAATAAGCGATAAGGCATTGCAGGAGAGAAGTCCTGCAATACCTTATCATAGCGATCATCAGTGGTATGATGCAAGTCTCCCACAGGGACACAAATGGTGTAAAAAAAAAGGATAATAAAAATGTACAAAAAAGAAAAATGTAAATAAAAAAGTTTAAAAAACCCTTTCTTGGTGCTTTTTCTCATATTAGCAATAAAAAAAAATTAAAATCCCAACATATTTGGTATCGTCGTGTCCATAACGACATGTACAATAAGTTGCACATGCTTTTTATCCTGCATGGAAAAAAGCATTTAAAAAAACGCTAAAAAACGCTAATTTTTAACCTTTTGCCTCCCAAAAAATGCAATAAAAGTGATCAAAAAAGCCGTTTGTACCCCAAAATGCTACCAATAAAAACTACAGCTCGTCTCGCAAAAGATAAGCCCTCACTGAGCTCTATACATGGAAAAATAAAAAAGTTATAGGACTTTTAATGCAGCGATTTAGAAAAAATAGATTTCCAAAAAAAGGGTTTTTATTGCAGAAAAGTGGAAAAAAAATAAATAAAAGAATTTTGGCATTGTTATAATCGTACCGATCTGCAGAAAAAAAAGAAATTGTGTAATTTATGCTGCATGATTAACGCTTTAAAAAAAATCTATGGCAGAATTGATGCGTTTTCTCTCCCCCCGATCATAAAAAAAAATAATAAAAGTTTTACAATATTGTACCCAAAAATGGCACTGATAAAAACTACACATTGCCACACAAAAAAAGAGCCCTTATACGGCCACGTCGACAGTGTCATCTATTCTCAGATCATTGATTGCTCGCTATTAATATGACTTTCCAGTCTTTTAGTCTTATTTTGATGTAGATTCTCTCTGGTTCAATGTGAATATTATACATTACTGCATCTATTGGAGTTATACTGGTCCATTACTAAAGCTTCTATCAGGACACCAGAATATTTAGATTTTTGAGATACCAAAGTGATATCTCTTCACTCTGTGACAACCCGAATGGTGGCCTCTGTTACAGCTCCAACAGTGGTTGTCAATAGAGATGAGCGAGTATACTCGCTAAGGCTAACTACACGAGCGAGTAGTGCCTTAGCCGAGTATCCTCCCGCTCGTCTGTAAAGATTCGGCTGCTCGCGTGGGTGACAGGTGAGTTGCGGCGGTGAGCAGGGGGGAGCGGGGGGAGAGAGGGAAAGAGAGATGTCCCCTCCGTTCCTCCCTGCTCTCCCCTCGCCGCTCCCCGCCACCCGCCGGCCCCCGAATCTTTACAGACGAGCGGGAGGATACTCGGCTAAGGCACTACTCGCTCGTGTAGTTAGCCTTACTGAGTATACTCGCTCATCTCTAGTTGTCAACCAACTTTCTCAAACGCAAAGTGCCATTGTGATCTCTGAATGACCAATCGGGATATGGATGTGCCAAGTGCCAAGTGCTGGTGTTTTTTGGCAGCTCCATGCTCTGGCTCATGTTGGAGGGTCCCACAAATGGGGAAGAGTTGCAGATTTTTTTTAGAAATTCTGTACCTGAGAGCCCACTATCACTTTGCTGAACGTGAAGAAGTTAAAAGATTGTGTCATCAGAAAACAATTTTAATATGAGATTGGCCAAATCCATCAGCTGATCACTATGGGCTCTGCTAGTGGACTCCCCTCAATCAGCTGATGTTCCTATAGGCTGCTCATTTCCTCTGCGGTGGCAGCTACAGGGACAATCTAGTATAACATGCGCCTAAGCAAATGAATTTACTTCCAAGCCGTATATAAATTACCCAATGAGACAACCCCTTGAATTGCATATATAGTTTACTTTACCACTTTACTAGCCTAATCAAAGGGCTTCTAAGATAGAATAATTGCTGGTTGGCCCAATATTACTGCAAACAATACTGGTCCTAAGTTAGTAGTTACCCGATGTAGAATTTTTTGGTGACTCCCCTTCATAAGGAAAAAATGATAGATATTGCAGTGAAAAGCAGTCTGCCTGTATTCTGCTTGTTCAGACAGCAGCAAGATCGTAGCATACACAAACCATAACAGCTCAGTGAATACAGTACCATAACTAATCTCATAACATAAATATAGCACCAGAACCAAGCTTATAACATAAATACAGCAGCAGAACCAAGCTTGTAACATAGATATAGCACCAGAACCAAGCTCGTAACATAAATGCAGCATCAAAACCAAGCTTATAACATAAATATAGCACCAGAACCAAGCTTATACCATAAATACAGCACTAGAACCAAGCTTGTAACATAAATACAGCACCATAACCAAGCTTTTACATAAATACAGCACCAGACCCAAGCTCATAACATAAATGCTGCATCAAAACCAAGCTTATAACATAAATACAGCACTAGAATCAAGCTCAGTACATAGATACAGTGCTGGAACCAAGCTAATAACATAAATACAGCACTAGAATCAAACTTGTAACCTAAATACAGTAGCAGAACTAAACAGTTATGTTGGGGGGGCAATAATGGTCAGAAATCAGCACCTCGGAATATCAGAAGGCAGGAGAATAATACACCAGGAGGAGGATAATACATGAAGCTACATAAGACACTTCTGCACCAAGGAAGAAGATCATCTGGCCTGGTGGACCTAGGGGAGACAATTGCCCTCAGTCTACAACTGCCTGATGGCTGGCACCCTGTACAACCTCATGGGTTTCATGTAGCAAAAGCCGTCCTTTACTGCAAATAGTGATCTTTTCAGTTTTGCACCATCGCTCTACCAACTGTGATCACCCGTTTTATATGGAGATGTGACTATGTAGCCAACCGCAGCGGTGTTGTCGCTATAGGGGAACTCCTCTAATGGAGGATCCATGCTACACTTTCAGTGTCGAAAGCATAAGGGCAATTTTGTAATCCCTTTACCAGTGAACCTAAAATTTGGATGGAAGCCATTAAACATTCGTTCTTCTCCCCTCTAACGGTCCTGCACATGATCTAGGGCTGCGGTGACTCACGGAGTGTGGACTCTTAGCAAGTGACGGATTAAATACCTCTGACCTCTGGATATGAGCTGGCGTGCTCTATAGGGAGACGCACTGTAAATGGGATGATTGTTATATTCCCGCTCACTTTATCCATAGAGCAATAAATAGAGTATTAGAACCCAGGCAGGAGACATTAGTGCTGATGGATCTATATGTTGCCTCCCTCCTGAGCCTTTGTGAAGTCCAGCATTGATTCCTAATAAATCTTCCTCCCAGCTGATTGTTTCTGCATCTTTTGCTCCTTCTGCCTGGAGATATTATACTATGTCATCCTGAAGTACATCAATATATATGCAATATACACTGTGAATACAGATACAGTCAATACCAGTATATAGCATGTAGACAAAACATTTGCTTTTGTATTATTCAACTCCATAGCCTCTATGTAAAAATACATGCAGGTTATTGGGGGTTCAGGAGCCTATCACCCCCTTTACGGCTTCTTCACATGACCGTGTTTGTGATTGCAAAATCTGTGTGCGCTAAACACAGAATAGAAGCCATTGATTTCAATGGGTTCATTCTCATAAGCGCACGCACGTTAAAAAAATAGGACCTGCTCTATTTTCCTGCATTTTGCGCAGCAGAAGTCCTATAGAAGTCTATGAAAGGTGCGAAAATACCCAAGGGGTAGGGTGTGACACTGCGCAAAACGCAGGGAAAAGAACACATCTGGAGCTCATTAGGCTTTAATTAGACTTCAAATCCACGGAAAGGGTGTGTCTAGCCATTAAATGCACAGAAAGGGTGTGGCGCACGTGCGCGAGAACTGGCCTTGCGTGCATAAAAAGTACAGTTTTATATGATTTTGATAGTGTCAAGCTAGTGTGTTCTTTGGTGGCCAGGTGTTCTTTTGCCGATGACTGCTCCAAGCATTATCATAGAATCATAGAATGGTAGAGTTGGAAGGCCCTCCAGGGTCATCGGGTCCAACCCCCCGCTCAGTGCAGGATTCACTAAATCATCCCAGACAGATGTCTTGTCCAGCCTTTGTTTAAATACTTCCATTAAAGGAGAACTCACCACCTCCTGTGGTAACCTGTTCCACTCATTGTGAATAAGTTTTTTTTCTAATATCTAATTTGTATCTCCTCCCTTTCAGTTTCATCCCATTGCTTCTACTCTTTCCTTGTGCAAATGAGAATAGGGCTGATCCCTCTGTAGTGTGACAGCCCTTCAGATATTTGTAGACCGCTATTAAATCTCCTCTCAGCCTTCTATTTGCAAGCTAAACATTCCCAGATCCTTTAACCGTTCCTCATAGGACATGATTTGTACACCGCTCACCATCTTCGTAACTCTTCTACGAACTTGCTCCAGTTTTTCTGTCTTTTTTAAAGTGGGGTGCCCAGAACTGGACACAGTATTCCAGATGAGGTCTGACTAAGGAAGAGTAGAGGGGGATAATGATCTCATGTGTATCTAGACTCTATGCTTCTCTTAATACATCCCAGAATTGTGTTTGCTTTTTTTGCTGCTGTATCACATTGTTGACTCATGTTCAATCTGTGATCTATTGTTATACTCAAGTCTTTTTCACATGTGCTGTTGCTTAGCCCAATTCCTCCAATTCTGTATTTGCTTTTTTCATTTTTCTTGCCCAGATGTAGGACTTTGCATTTCTCCTTGTTAAATACCATTCTGTTAGTCGCCGCCCACTGTTCAAAATTTTCTAGATCTTTTTGAATACTCTCTCTTCCCTAGTGTTAGCTATCCCTCCTAGCTAGTTTTCCATCAATTCCCTCTTGCAGATCATTTATAAAAAGGTTGAACAACACTGGGCCTAGGACAGAGACTTGTGATACCCCACTTGATACATTCTTCCATTTGGATGTGCAGACATTTTTGACCACTCTTTGAGTACGATCACTCAGCCAGTTCTGAATCCACCTAACAGTTGCCTTGTCAATCCCATATTTGGTCATTTTTTTCAATAAGTATGGTATGAGATACTTTGTCAAATGCTTTACTAAAGTCAAGATATACTATATCCACCGCATTTCCCTGATGGACCCAGTCGGTGACTCTGTCATAGAAAGAAATTAGATTTGTCTGATTTGACTTGACTGCATACATGCTGTTTAATATTTGTTCAAAGATCTTTCCCGTTATAGGAGTCAGGCTCACAGGCCTGGAGTTTCCTGGATCCACCTTCTTCCCTTTTTTGAAGATGGGGACAACATTTGCCCTTTTCTAATCTTCTGGGACTTCTCCTGTTCTACAGGAATTTTCAAAGATTATGGCGAGTGGCTCAGCAATTACCTCTGCTGCTTCCTTTAGTATCCTATTATGTAATTCATGTGGACCTTGAGACTTGAATTCATTTAAGTTAGCTAAGTGTTCCCTCACCATCTCTCTGCTTATAGATAGCCTGCATTCTTTTATTCTCCCAATAGCACAGGGAAGATCAGTTGATGTTCCATCTACTTTCTGAGAGAAAACACTTCCCAGTGTTTCATTATCGAGGTTTTTAATGAATAAGCACACATTATGTGGCCAAAGTATGAGAGTCTCTGTTTTGTAATTTTTCCCTCCAGTGTAAACTTTGGTTTGATGCGGTCTAGGACCGGTTTGTTCGTGATCTTGGCGGTTCAAGGAATTCGTAGGAGTTTCCTCCAGCACCAAAGTTCAAAGGCATCAATCTTCCTCCAGTCTGTTTTCTGCATTGTCCAACTTTCACAGCCCTAAGTTATGATTGGGAAGACAATTGCGCCGACTATCCACCATTTTGTTGCAATGCTTATATCTTTGTTTTTCCAGATCGTATCCATACTTAACATTGCGCTGCGACCTGGCGTGAATTATTGCTTTACTTTGGGTCCTAATTTTCCATTGCAGTTGTTTTGCGATCCGAGGAAGATGAAGTTTTCGATTTCTTCATTGTTGACTTTGATTTTTCCTGTACTGTTACCGGCTGCTGTCAGTTAGTGTTCTTGATATTCAAGTATAGACCTGCTTTGAGAAATATATTGGGGATTATTTACTTAGACCGGTGTTTCACACTCCAGTATAAGGGCGCCCACCCACTGGCGATTTTTTTTTCTTTGCGTTTTGCGTTTTTTCTGCAGAGCAATTAGAATTGAATGTACTCCTGTCCACTGGCGTTTTGCGTTGCGTTGCGTTTTTTAACATAGGAACTGTCAGTTGCATATGTGTCCTTATTTTTCTCCTAATGCACCCATGAAAGTCAATGGAAATTAATGGAAAAGCCGCGAAAACGCCGCAAAAACGCCACAAAAAACGCCGCGAAAAACGCGTGAAAAACGCGGCGTTTTTCACGCACGAAAATCGCAAACGCCAGTGGGTGGGCGCCCTAAGGGTGACTACCCACTAGCATTTTTTTTACTGCGAAATTCGCAGCGGGGTTTTTTTTCTGCAGGGGTCTATGGGTTATGGGACTTGTAAAGCTGAAATTGCGATCGCGCAAAATCGCGATTTTGCGCGATCGCGATTTTAACATTACAAGTCCCATAGACCCCCTGCAGAAAAAAAAAACGCTGCGAATTTCGCAGTAAAAAAAACGCTAGTGGGTAGTCACCCTAAGTAAGCTGCGTGCCTGGCTGTAAGCAACAAATGTATTAAGAGGAGCAAGTGTCTTAACACATTTTTTTCGCCTGGCAGCATCTCCATGCACCACATGAGAACCTACACCAGCTTGGAGATAAGGTAGGTTTTTGCTATAATCTGCCCCAGTTTCTAGAAGTCTAGTCAATATAATGGGCCACATGCGTCTTTGACCCCTAAAGCTGGACCCCATCCAATTTTTTAAAAGTCTAAAAGTCACAATTTTGGCGAGTGCACCAATTGCAACTTTTGGATACCAGAATAATAACGTCCAGGGCTACATAAATAGGCCCCGTTGTCCCCTAGCGTATTTCAGCAGAAAGATACACCTAAAGTCAAGAAAGGGTTTTCCAAATGCGGTGGTGTCAGATGAAATGGGGCTTATTTAGTTAGGCCAGTGTTTCACATGTTAGTGTAAGTAAACCGTGTGCCAGCTACAAGCGACAAATGTATTAAGTGGCGCAAAACTCTTGCATTTGAGTCATCTGGTGGTACTTTCCTGCACCAGATAAAAAGCTTGCTCCAACTAGGAGCTGAAGTAGTTTTTATGCCATAAATACGCCAGTTTCTATCATGGATTATAGTAAATGTGATGAGCCGCATGCAGCCACTTCCCTAATCTCAAATTGCACCCACTTTTTGAAAAAGTGCCAGGGAGCAGTGTACATACCCAAAAAGATGCAGTTTTGGCACGTGCACCAAAATTGCAACTTTTAGATGCCAGAATTCTGGGGCCAGAAAATAACAAATAGGCCCCAATGTTTGTAGATATTCGATGCAAAGTAAAAGTTTATATTGCTGAACAATTAATCTATTAACCTGTTTAGGACCAGCCACAGTAAATTTACGGCGGCTGTTCCTGGGCTTAGAGCACCACCGATAGTAAAATTATTGTGGTGCTTTAAGTCTTATGCCTCTGCAATCAGTCAGAGGCAGGAACGGGTTATCAGCTGTCAGTGACAGCTGATAACCCGGAGCAGATGGCAGGAGGGGTTTTTAACCCTTCCTGTCTTCTGTTTCCCCGATATACAGTGGGGAAAGTGAAAGTAAGATGTACTTTCACTACGGGAGCCTTGGGGGGGTCATGTGACCTCCCGGGATTCCCTGCTACTGCAGAGCTGGAGGCTCAGACTAAACCCTGGCAGCTCTGCAGGTGACTAATGTCACCACAGAGGTTGCTTTCCCCTGTAACTAGGGCTCCTATGGATGCCCCAGCTACAGTGGGAAAGTGTCAAATAAAGGGGAAAAAAAATGTGAATGTCCCCCAGAGGTCTTGTATGACGTCATGGGGAACATAGAGAGTAAAATACACAACTACATACATAAGTAAAACAAAACAACAGAATAAAACAATAATATATACATAAGAAAGAAAATAACACAAAGCAGACGCCAACAAAAACCGTCACCGTATGCGCCCTGTAAACCAAAACCATACATACTATATATCAAAACGTCCGAAACAAATAGAGAAACCTATTCGCATACTTTATTTTTGTGTAAATATGAAAATAATTTTTTTTTAAATTATAAATGTAAAAAAAAATGATTTTTATTAGCTTTTTACCCCCAGTTAGAGTGCCTACCCACTAGCGTTTTTTTTCACTGCAAAATTTGCAGGTTTTTTTTTTCTGCAGGGGTCTATGGGACTTGTAATGTAAAAATCGCGATCGCGCAAAATCACGATTTACCGCGATATCGCGATTTTGCGCGATAGCGATTTTAGCTTTGCATATCCCATAGCCCAAAGACCCCTGCAAAAAAAAAAACGCTGCGAATTTCGCAGTAAAAAAAACGCTAGTGGGTAGGCACCCTAAGGGCGCCCACCCACTGGCGTTTGCGATTTTCGTGCGTGAAAAACGCAGCGTTTTCGGCGCGTTTTTCGCGGCATTTTCGCGGCTTTTTCCGTTAATTTCCATTGACATTCATGGGTGCATTAAGAGAAAAATAAGGACACATATGCAACTGACAGTTTCTATGTTAAAAATTGCAACGGACTGAAAAAAAAACCGCAAGTGGACAGGAACACATTCAATTCTAATTGCTCTTGAGAAAAAACGCAAAACGCAAACGAAAAAAAATCGCCAGTGGGTGGGCGCCCTAAAACGGAAAAAAAAGTCAGTGAAAAAGATATTAAAAAAATAGTCCTATATATCACGGGGAAAAAAACGCAGCAAAAATAATTTTTGTAGCTAAAGGAAAAAAAATAGAGCAGTAAAACCGCCACATGGGTAAAATCCCTAAAAAGTGTCTGGTCCTTAAGGTACAAAACAGCCTGGTCCTTAAGGGGGTAAAAGGGCTGCACAGGATCGAAAATCTAATCCTGGATAATAATCTGCATGAGGATATACCGACATAGAAATGGCACTTTTTCTTTGCAACACAGATTTCAAATTTTTTAAAGATTTCAAATCAGATGTTAGATGCCTGGAACATGGAATCCGCATCAAATTCTGAAATGTGAACGCAGCCTAAAAATGCATGGAAGAAAAGCCAGCAAGTTATTTTAACTGGTAAGTACATTTTTTGGGTAGTGTTTTTTGTTATTTTTTAAATTCCCACAATTTTACATGCCTTATTTTTCTGCCTTTTTTCTATTGAGAAGCCTATGCAAAAAATGTCAGAAAAAACATCAAACCTACAACATGCTGCAATTGCAAAAAAAATGACCCATAACTACACACACAAAAAAAAAAAATTACAACAGTCGCCTTGTTTGTAGTGCATTCCATATTTCCCCCATTGATAAATAACTAACATCTCATCAATGTTTTTAGCTGCAAATAAAAATGGCAAAATGCAAAATGCCTTTAAAAACGTGGCCTTTTTTTCCGAAAAACGCTGTGTGTGAAACCTTTCTTACATTGATACAGGTAGCTCAACATCCTAAAACCACTTTCAGGTGAGCATATTTTAGTTCCGTACTTGTTCTGTGTTTTGCGGATCGTAATACCGCGCTAATGTAAATCTATGCATCTATTCACATGGCCGTATTTTTCACAGCCTTTTTTTAAAAACGCAGCGCCTATTTTTTTTTAGTTTTTGCCTCCTTCCTGGTATTATTTTGGGTAATATGGATTAGTATTTGCCAAGTAGAAAATAAAACCAATGACAGCAAGTATGGAGGCCAATACTGATCCAATCCTGATGAAAAACTGATGAGCCTTAGGGTTCAGTCACACGGGCGTTTTTTCACACGATTTTTTGTGCGCATAGCTGATGCGCTCAAAAAAAATCGTCTGACCGAAGCCAGCGGCACGGCGGGAAAAAAAGGCTGCTAGCAGCGTCTATCCGCCCAAAGGGCTCGGTCACACGGGCGTTTGTATGCTCGAAAAGAGTGCTGCCCGCTATCCTCTGCCACAGCTGTCACAGAGGAGCGCAATGTTCTCCCCTTGAATGGCTCTGATTGTAACCAATCAGAGGCAGCTCTCAGCTGTCATTCAATACCCAGTGCTCAGCCAATCAGAGGCAGCCCATTCAGCAAGCAGGGATTTTAAATCCCCACCTGCTGAATACTCCTCAGAGCAGTTTAGGAGAAGAGCCAGCTGGACGCAGCTGAGCCCCGCCTGCTGCAGACAGGTGAGTATAGATTTTTTTTATTTTTTACACTTTTTTAGGATGGTTTTCGGGAAAGGGCTTATTTTAAGCCCTTCCCCGAAAATTACTACAGGGCTTGCCGGCAGTCTATTGATTTCAATGGAGCCGGCTGTATTGCCGGCTCCATTGAAATCAAGGGGAGAACACCGCACTCCTCTGTGACAGCTGTGGCAGAGGATCACGATATCCAGTATATGTTCTCAGTGGTGCCAGCGCTGCTGCCGCCGGCCTCCTTGAGCGCACATACACAGGAACACCGATTTGTGCAGAACGTATAGTCGTGTCCTATAATTTTCGCCACATGCGTTTGTGCGCTTGAAAAATGTGCACATATGAGCGCTCCAGTTGCAATGCATTGGGTCTATATAGATGTGGATCGCAAACCCAGCTCTTAGACGTGCGTACAAACGCCCGTGTGACGGAGCCTTTAGGGCAGACCTGGGCAAAGCACGGCCCGCGGGCCACATCTGGCCCGCTGAATAGCTCGGACCGGCCCGCAAAGAGTGTCCTGGTGACTCACCAATGAGTCCGGTGTCAGCAACGGGAAGCAGCGAAACTATGCACTCCGAAGCCTTGTCCATTTTGTTCACTTCTGTGCTGTGCTAATAGTTATTCAGGCCTTACTTATTCAAGCACCTCTACCAATGACGTAGGCTTGAATAACTTTATTAAACAGCACATAAGTTAACAAAATGGACAAGGCTTCGGAGTTTGTAGTTTCACTGCTTCCCGATGCTGAGTAAGTGATGCCACTGTAACTTCTGAGTGCCAGGATGCTCGTTGCGGACCTTGGGGAGTGCCAGGACAATCGTTCCACGCTCGTCATTGGTAAGTGTCAGGACTTTTCCCTTTGCATTGTAATTAGAATAATAATACTAATAATATTCACTTTTAATCTCTCTTCTTGGGGCAGCTCTCTGTGCCCTCTCCTAGGAGCATACTACTGTGTATTAAAAAAATCTATTTTCCGAGGTTAGCTGTTAACCCTTAAATATGGCGGCTAACATTAAAAAAAGAAAAATTGATGCAGAATGCCGAGTTTTTAACAAAGAATGGACTTCTAAATATCTATTTACTGAAACCAAAGGTAAAGCTGTGTGTTTAGTTTGTGGAGAGCAGATAGCTGTATTTAAAGATTACAATTTGCATCGCCATTATGAGACTAAACACGGAGAGAAATACAAGAACTTGACGGAGGCAGAGCGGGCACGGGTATCTGAAGATTTGCTAGATATTACAGCGCCATTCATTTTCAATGGCGGCCGTATTCTGGCCACAAATCGGGCGGCTGGAATACGGCCCCATTAAGGCAATGTGCATGGAGCCTTCGTATGTTGGTCTGGCCCTCTAAAACCATTCCAATTTCTCATGTGGCCCCATGGGAAAATTAATTGCCCACCCCTGCCTTAGGGCGTATTCGCACACTTTTTGCTGGTGGAAATATGCTCATGCAAACCGCATACATTGGAATCCATTGATTTCAGTAGGTTCGCACAGCTTACCCGTTCTTGCGCGCATATTCACGACGGCAATTGAGCACAAAAGGCTCTATGGGAGTCTATGGAGGTGCGCACAAACTCTGCACGAACATGGGTAAAAAATAACGTAATTGCGCATCCACCTGTCAAGATGCTATAAAGTTTGCAGCTAATTGCAAGGAAGGTCCAACGACAATTTGAGTGGAGATGGAGATGCTCATCATTTTAGTGGAGCAGAGGCCAGCACTCTTGGACAACAGAGGATGAACCTCAAACCGCCAACTCCTTCTTCTAGGAACATTATCCACCATCTGACGTGACGCCCAAATCTGCGCAACAGCAACCAAGGTGAAAGAACATCAAAAGACGTCTCTACCCTCAGCTACTCTCTACCAAACTCAGAAGGTACCAAAAGCACCGCAGGATGGCGTCACGCTGCACATGTTGACTATTCATGGGTGATTATAGGGGGCGGGGTCAATGATGACAGCATGACATACTGTTAGCGTGTTTTGTACGTGTGCGCAAATGCGCAGCTATTTTGAATAAAAACATATATGTGGTTACGCGTGCAAAAAAGACTAATTCAGTGTGCAATTAGTTTGTGCAGGAGTGAGCGTATTTGCGCTTACACTAATCTGCAGGAGCCCTTACAAAATATTTTTGTCTGCATTTGCAGTGGCCTGGAAGATCCTCCAGGGTAGTCACACAATCATCAGTCCTGTAACACCTAGCTACGTGCTCCTAGGAGACATAGAAGGTGCCATACGTTGAAAAGACCCTATCTTTCCCCTTTCTTCACAAGCTTAAAGGGGTTGTCTCGCGAAATCAAGTGGGGTTATATACTTCTGTATGGCCATATTAATGCACTTTGTAATGTACATCGTGCATTAAATATGAGCCATACAGAAGTTATTCACTTACCTGCTCCGTTGCTAGCGTCCCCGTCGCCATGGTTCAGTCTAATTTCGGTGTCTTCTTGCTTTTTTAGACGCGCTTGCACTGTGCGGTCTTCTCCCTTCGGCTCCGCTCGGCAGCATCGGCGTTTTGGCTCTGCCCCCTTGTACGTGTCATCGCGTAGCTAGATAACAGATAGACAGCAGTGTGTGCAGAGGAATAGCGTTGTCGGGAGTGAGGAGCCAAGATTTACAAGCTTCCAAATCAAAAGCAGGGTGGAGAAGAAAGTTTGGGACTCATCTACCACAGTGAGTTACACAAGCCCCTTCTAGAAAACACCCTCAGATAACTAGGACTGTGGGAATTCTACTGAGTAACCTCTAAATGCAAATAGAGAGAGCGTTGAAGATTAACTTGTGTTGTACTAAACTGAACGGTGGAGCAATGTTATTTATTTAATGCAAAGCAATACCTCTCCATTACCGAGAGACTGTACTTGTTGTTTTGAATATTACTAAAGCTGAAGTAAACTGCGTACCTCCAATTTGCAAATCAAAGCTATCGGGACTCGTGTCAGTTATTTCATCGTTATCCCTTGAAGTCCTTAAAAAGGGGTGCTGGCATCACGTGACAAACCACGGTTGATAATTATAAACCATAGTAACCCTTTGCCACTGTGCGTAACCGAGCCAGGCCCTTTGTCACCATTGCCGAGAGGGATCGCAGAGCCAGCCGGGACATCCATCTTGTTTACTCATGGTCACTTCCACTTTGGCATGCCCCGTTTGGATGCTGCACATTGGGGCTAAAAGAAATGAGCACATGCACAGATACACTTGCCGCTATGGAGCGTATTTCCACATAAACAAAGTGAAATTCTTTATTTTTATACTGTTTAAATTTTGCTCTATTGCTCACAACTAAAAAAAAAAGAAAGGAAGATCGGGCAAGTCCTATCTTTTGTTGTGCGTACTATTGATGTGTGAGAATCCCGCTAGTCAAAACCAAAACATTGAAATCAATGATTTTGTTTCGTCATGTTTTGAGGCCGTGATTTTCACGGCCGCAACACAGGACACAATCACGTTTGTCTGTTTTAGCCGTTACAGAAGGAGGACTTGGCTAAGTTTTCCCAAACTATTTTGACGTGAAACGGAATCTTCCTCTTCTATGTAATGAGTATCGCTACACGGCACAGCATCCATGTGATGTCAGATACAACACACTGCGTGACCAATCGCCTTTCCCAAGTCCTTTTTTCAGCAAATTTCTAAAGCTGCCCATCCCACGTTGCAAAAAAAAAAAAGCGTGAGAATTTCTAATGAAAAATTATCATAGGGTTATTAACCCATGCAGGACCAATGGTTAGATAAAGAATACTGCAGTCTGACATTGGTAGACAGAAGCAGGTCCACGCTCGGGGGTATTGTGTTGATGAATACTTTCCCACTGAGTCCTGGAAATGCCTTGGGAAGCGAATCCATCTCATCAGAGGCAGAATGTCGCACTAGACAGACTGGACCCTATATCATCGCTCTAATTTTTTTCCCCAGGGCCTGTATGGATACTGCAGTGAGGTGAGGAAGGAGACCCCATAAGCGGGTGGGAGATGGAAGTGGAATAAACTAGTACAATTGTTACAGATCCTGATGTGTCAATATACAAATGTCATTCTCAGGCACCGCAGGGCAGCGTAAATGGTGTTTACCGCAACACTGCGCCAATAATAGGCTCTCTGCCGAAGTGTCCTTTATTTATGCTTATGTACAGTCAGCATATATCGCTCCCTCCACACTGCTACATTGTCAGCGGTAATTGATCACAACACTCATTTGATTGTCATTGTCCTGGGTGCGCTTGTAATTGAAGAACGAAACTCATTTTGACGTGCAGCGTAAAAAGTAAATGCAAGGACAGAGGAGGGCTCGTACGGGGGCATTGCAGGGCAGAGCAAACTAGTAGCTGCAGTCTCTGCTGCATTTCCGCAAAGTGTGAACGTATCCTGATTTCCATCCTCTGGCATTGAAAGGGTTCTGCTTCAGATAACCAGTTTTTCTTAAAATTGGTTTTACGGACTTATTATATTCCTAGTACGACATGGACAAATAATCTGCCCGTGCTAACGACCACTGATGACAATGAGTATGTCAGTCAGCGCTCGCTCCCTCCCTGTACAAGGCTGCCTTCACACGGGCGAGAACAGTGTGAACAGTAGTGCTACAAATCACATGTGTGTAAAACCCATGCTTTGCTTTGGGTTCGTTAATATTCGGGATGTTTTCTGTGATGCAATGTTGGGACAAAAAAAAATTGCGGAATGCTGAATATTTGAGCGAATTGTGCTTTATTTTGTAGCCCATGTTTTCCTATGGAGCCTTCTTGTTGCATCTCACAAACTAGTGATTTTCCTGCGATGCGTTTCTCTACCCCTAAAATAAGCCATAGCTGCACTCCCTGAAAAAAAAGGGAATACCTACCGAAAAGACTCAGTCCGGGTCCTCACATTGCTCTCTGGAGCCCCACTGAGAGTCCTGCAGTCCTCGTTCGCCCACAGAATGTCAATTCCTGTTTGTGGGATTCAAAAATCTCGCCTCCAGGAAGCGATAGATCTGACTGGTTCATCCAGCACTACTCATCTCATCTAATCAATGCAATGCTTGATGAACCAAAGGGAAGGCTGTGATTGGTTCATCCAGCTCTGCACTGATTGGCTAAGCAGAGTTTGAAGAACCAATCATGTTGTGGAGGCGGGATTTATGAATTGGCCAATCAATGCCACAGCTCAGCCAGTTCATAAATCCTGTCTCCAGTGAACAAGGTTGATGAGGTAAATTGGCGCATGTTCAGCATATAGTACAGTACTTTTTCCGAACACAAAGCCTGTTCACATGTGAGCACGACACACACAGCGCACCTCCAATAGACTTATATATGGACCTCTGCTACACAATACACAGAAAGATAGATCAGGACCTCTTTTTGGAGCATGCACGAAATGTGCACACAAAAAATGGTAATGAGAACAAACCCATTGACATCAATGGATTCTATTCTCTGCGCATTGCTTGCGCAAAATTTACACGCACAAAAATTTGCCTAAATATGGCCATTTGAAGAAGCCCATAGACAAGACGATGTACAGCCAAGCACCGAACATATTTAAGTCGGCAGTAGGGACCTTTCACACTGGTCAGCGCATTACACAACAGCAAGTGTGAATACATAGCCAACATGTGATTTTCGTGCAAATGCGAGGCATTTTTATCTCAAAACTGTATCACTTCGGGAAAGTAGGATCACAGAGTGTCTTCCTTTGTTTTCAATAGAGGAACCTTACATCGCACCATGAACACTTACCATGTGGTACGATGTTGCCGCCGGCCCCAGTGACAACAATGGGCGATGCGATGCGAGAGCACGCACAAAGGTAGGACGTGCCACGATCTGTTTGCAGAAAGAAAAAAAAAATCACTCATGTGTATGACCCCATTCAAAAGAATGGCGTTCATATTCGTGTGAGACTTGTGCATGTTGAAACACAGAAATCTGGCGCAATTTTCTCAGCCATGTGAAAACAGCCTTATTGACATATAATTTAATGAACTTGAATTGAATAAAAACACCCGACACCATTTTGTGGAGATAAGACCGCGGTATTTTATTAAAGGGTTCAGTTGGGGAGTTTACCTCCCATAAACCAATATCATCAATCACCATGTAATAATAATTCCCACCAATACTTGGTCACCACGACACAAGTAACTACATAACTTATGAGGGCCTCATCATACCAACCCCAGCCCCCATACCACCATCAACTTTGTAGCAACTTAAATGAGGACCCCATCCCATCCAAGGTTCTTATAGATCAGCTCCCTCCCTCTGTCTTACAGCCGGCCAATCAGCCCTTGTTACTAGGCCAGCAATTCTGCTCCTCTTTTTCCCTCCATTTCTGCGCTGGCCAATCAGATACTGTTGTCAGGCCAGCTGTTACCAGGGCAGAGAATCAGGAATCTTCTAAGGATGACCTCATCCGACCTTGAAATTAACTCAAACACAAGGTGAGATCCCTTACCCTCATTAGTGGGGGTATATATAGTATACTTACCATTAAACGCTCAGATCCCATGGCGCTTTTCTACCTAATAGTCACCAAGCTTACGGGGGTGATAGTCGTGCAATGAGTCAGAATGGCCGAACATCGTTCCAGCCACCCGCCTCCATTCGCTCAAAGATATCACCTAGTCACTTGGTTTTTACCTCTACTAGAAACTAAGTGACTCCAACAGGTGAGCGGTTTCCCATTATATTCCTGTACATACGGGCGACTATGCCCGTATTCACAGTTTCCAGCAAGACTTTGGCGGTGTAACGGTACAGGCGATCACATACCACATATTGTGTATCTAACCATTCAGCCAATCACAGGCTTCAGCGGCCATGGTAGAATCACTGCTAAAGCCTTTACTTGATACATTTCTGAGCCACTGACATTTTTTTTAAGTCCCAGAAAACTCCTTTAACCCTTTGCAATCCAATTTTGGATTCAGGGTTTCCTAGGGGGCTTTCTCTTTCTGCCATTATACAATGGCGCCATCTGCTGGCTAGAGGCAGTACTGCTGTACGTGACATGCTGGAGAGGCCCCCCGACAACAGAGTGGCCAGTAATCTACAGTAAGAATACCCTGCCGGACGTCTTCCGACATCGGAACTGTACAGCCTTCAATCAGAATGTCTTTAGACGTCAGACAGTGGATTGGAAAGGATTAATACACTTTGTCGCACTATAATAAAATGAAGCCAATTTACCTACAAATGACATTACGCCAAATGGCAAAATCCGAAAAATTTAGCTCTGCTACATCTGTACTTTTGTTTCTCGTTCCTTACAGAAACCGTATGAGCTGGAGATTATGTTTAATAAAATTGCTTCTGTCTCGTTTCTAATCTTTTGTTGGTACTTAATCCCATCCTTGGAGCACTAGAAGGAATTTAGACGTGGTTATGGTAAATTAGAAGCCAGCGCAAAGACTCTAAAGAGATGATGACTCCTCACAATGCTTAGAGGATAGGATTGTCAAGTTCTACATTCCATCGAGAGATGAGAGACGCGTTCTGCCCGGCTCGCTATAAGCCCAGCATCAGCCCCCTAGACAGAAGGCTCTTTCATAGTCAACCACCAGTTACTATATCTGCATCTACCAGCACAAGATACAGAAGTCTGTGGGTTTGTTGGTCTGCACCGGGACACATCTATGTCCTTAAATGGCTTTTCTACCTATAATCCAGAATTCATCTACAAGTATGTCCTTCCATCACCCTGTTCTGTGAGGTTATTAAGATTCTATTCACTGCCTTCTATTTCTGGAAAGTTGGGTGATAAATACTATGGCCACAATTTACATCTCCCAGGGGGTTGACACACAGCTTTCTTGCACAACTGTAAGGCAATCAAACCTAGCGTTGCAGGGAATGGAAGCAGAGGATGTATGCAGCGCTGGCTTTAGGTTAAATGGCTGATGGGCAGACTGCCTGTATTCTGCTTGTGCAAAAAGCAGTAAGATACCAACATACTTGCACTGAACAGCTCAATGAATAAATGATGTACCAGAACCAAGTTTATAACATAAGTACAGCACCAGAACCAACCTTGGTACATAGATACAATACCAGAACCAAGCTCAGTACATAAATACAACAGCAGAACCAACCTAAGTACAAAGATACAATACCAGAACCAAGCTCAGTACATAAATACAGCACTAGAACCAACCTAAGTACATAGATACAATACCAGAACCAAGCTCAGAACATAAATACAACAGCAGAACCAACCTAAGTACAAAGATACAATACCAGAACCAAGCTCAGAACATAAATATAGCCCCAGAACGAAGCTCATAAAAAATACAGTAGCAGGACTAAGCAATTACGTTGCAGGTGGCACCAATGGGCTGACAGTGGTGCCTCAGATCATGAGAGAGGCGAGGAGGAGCATTATTCATGAAGTTCCACAAGACACTGCTGCAATCGCCGCCAAACTACATATACCTGCAGAGGTGTAACTTAAAGCTTCTGGGCCGCAATGCAAAATCTGTAACAGCACCTCCAACTATAATGCTTTATTCATATACCGGGCTCCCTATATGGAGAAGATAGGCCTTATGCGCCCCCTAAGGGCTCATGTCCACGGGGAAAATAGGATTTAGGATCCGCAGCGGATTTCCTGCATGCGGATCCGCACCCCATAGGGATGCATTGACCACCCGCGGGTACATAAATACCCGCGGATCGTCAATAAAAGTGATTTAAAAAAAAATGGAGCATGAAAAAATCTGGACCATGCTCCATTTTCATGCGGGTCTCCCGCGGGGACGGCTCCCGCGGGCTTCTATTGAAGCCTATGGAAGCCGTCCGGATCCGCGGGAGACCTAAAATAGGAATTTCAAGGATTTACTCACCCGCAGCGGACCGCGAAGCTCTTCTCTTCCTCACGGCCGCATCTCCCTTGCTTCGGCTCGGCGGATGTGCCCGGCGCATGCGCGCGGCACGTCGACGACGTGCCGGCGACGTGCCGCCGGCGTCAGGAATTCATCCGCCGGCCGAAAATGAAGATCCGGCCGTGAGGAAGAGCAGAGCTTCGTCGCCCGCGCCGGATAGGTAAATTCTTTTAAATTTCTATTTTCAGCGCTCATGTCCGCGGGGCAGGAGGAACCCGCTGCAGATTCTACATGGAGAATCTGCAGCGGATCTGATTTTCCCCGTGGACATGAGGCCTTAGGCTCCTGGGCCCGGGAGCAATCACATCCCCTATATCTACACCTCTGTCCACCTGGTGCTCCTTTCCCCACACAAGGTTGTGGCCGGTGCCCTGTGTGACCCTAAGGGTCGCATGTAGATAAGGCCATAGATGTATTCTAGCATAATTCTGGAATTTGAGAAAGCTGAATGGACTGCAAGTGGTTTGGGCGTCTCAAAACAATGATGGTCATGAACAGAGGTGTAATTAGGAAACACTAGAGTTTTGAAGACTCAAACCCCCTTTCAATATATAATATTTATACCTATTGCCCCCAAAATAAAGCAATAGAGTGGATAAATAGTAACATAGTATGTAAGGCCAAAAGAAAGACATATGTCCACCCAGTTCAGCCTATTGCCCCACACTTGTAGTTATGGGTAATGTTGGGTACTTACCCAACACTTTATTGAAATCAATGGAAGCTGGGCCTGCAGTACCAAATAGGTCGCTGCAATACAGACAATGCTTTCTGTTTTAGCACTCTCTGCACTCAAAGCCTACCTTGCAATCAGTTGATCGGTGGAGATCCCGAGCTGTGGACCCTGGCCGATCAACTATTGAAGACCTATCCTAAGGATAGGTCATTATTAGTAATATTCCTAGATAACCCCTTTAAACTTGAACTTGAACTCCTCTAACTCATGGGCTATGTCCCATATCTGACCATATGCCCTTGTGTACTACTATGATGCCCAAATGGTCCTATGATGTTTATCCACAGGTATGTACTTAGGACTCTGGTTGGAATGGTCTACAATGCATAGCAACAGATGCGCAAGTTAAAGCAACTGACCCCCAATGCTAAATATATAACAGGCCCCACCCACCTCTTCAACTATAGTGGTTTATTCATAGTACTGGTCATATGGGGAAGAAAGAACTTTAGGCCCCCTAAGGCTCCAGGTCCAGGTCCGACTGCATCTTCTGCACCCATTATAGCTACACCCTGCATAGCAACAAGGTCCCAATGCATATTCTGTAGAAGTTCCCCTACCAATTGTGTACTATTTATAATACTAGTATCTTCTTATGTGGTAGAGGGGTCTTTGGGTCCCATTAGGAACCAGACACATGTGCAACTGTTACCTGTGAACCCCCTATAGTTAGGCCCATGTGTAAACATAATGTATTTAATATATCCATCTCAGTGTGTGGCGCCACCATAACTCCTAGACAACATGCCCGCTGCCTTGGGGTCATACTTGACTCTGATCTCTCTTTTACCCCCTACATCCAATCTCTGGCCCGAACATGTCAGCTGCACCTCAAGAACATTGCAAGAATCCGCTCTTTTCTCACCGCAGACACGCTTAAAACGCTTACTGTTGCCCTCATCCACTCTCAGCTCGATTATTGCAACTTGTTGCTGATCAGCCTCCCCTGCACCAGACTCTACCCTCTCCAATCCATCCTGAATGCGGCAGCCAGGCTCATCTTCCTGTCCAGCCGCTACTCGGACGCCTCTGCCCTGTGCCAGTCACCGCACTGGCTGCCCGTTAAATACATAATTCAATTTAAACTCGCTACCTTCATCCACAAAGCCCTCCACAGTGCAGCGCCCCGCCTATATCGCCTCCCTCATCTCAATCCATCAACCAGCCCGGACTCTCCGCTCTGCTAATGAAACCAGACTGAGCGCCCCTTTAATTCGAACTTCTCATTCCCGCCTCCAAGACTTCTCCAGAGCAGCACCGCTCCTCTGGAACGCACTACCAAAGGCCACCCGAGCAATCCAGGACTCGCAGAACTTCAGGCGTGCTCTAAAAACGCACCTCTTCAGGGAGGCATACCGCATTCCCTAAGAAAAAAACCTCTCTGTACTCCGCCTGATAACATGCTCCCTGACCTACTGACTGCAATCCCTGCTAGCCATCATAAACCGCTCCTGCAGTCACACCGTTTCTGCCGTCACACGGCTAAATGTCTGACCATTGTCTATGTGTATAACATCGCTCACTCTTCCACCTCCCCATCTCCAGCCCCTTTACCTTCTGTATCACCCCACTATTCGTAGTATGTAAGCTTGTTGGAGCAGGACCCGCACCCCTATTGTATCAATCAACTGATTACTATATGTAACCGTGGTTCTGTAATGTTTGTACTTTTGTCTTTCTGTATTCCCCCTGTCTATGTAAGCGCTGCGGAATATGTTGGCGCTATACAAATAAAAATTATTATTATTACATATAAACTGTGTACTATATATATTTTGTGGCCATTCAGTACATGTATCCAGATTAGTTAGTACAACTATTGGGGGCTTTCCATATACTTGGGACTCCATTCATATAGTACCATATTTATATGCACAAGAAAAAAGCAAAAGGGCATCATCTCACCAGCATAAGCACTGCAATGTGATCTCGGTGCACAGACACAGGCCGCCTCTGTAGATGCATGCATTTCAAGGAAGTCTAGCACATCAAGAATCACATGAAAGTTTATTATGCAAGACAACAGAAGTAAAGACCTTACATGGGTCTTAAAACAGGTAATGCGATCCAAGTGAACGCTCTTATTGATGGCATGTTGTGTCCATGCCATGAATAAGAGATATCGCTTGAAACGCGTAGGGATTTTTAACATCTGTGTATGGTTTTTACTTCCGTTGTCTTGCATAATACAGTTTCTATATACATATGCACAGTACTTTGCTAAAGTTTTAGGCAGGTGTGGAAAAAATGCCGCAAAGTAAGAAAGCTTCTAAACACAGAAGAGTGATTAGATTATGTTTGTCAATTAACAAAAGGCAAAGTGAATGAACAAAAGACAAATGTAAACCAAATCAATATTTGGTGTGACCGCCCCCCCCCCCCTTCCTTTGCCATCAAAACAGCATCAGTCCTTCTAGGTACATCTGCACAAAGTCAGGGATTTCGTAGGATTGTAGTCAGGTATATGATTAAACAATTTTACCAAACATGTAATAATGAGCAGAATTTTCATATGTAAAATGGTTTAAACACAGGCATTAATTGGTCCAGAAACAGCTGTGTAGGAGGCTTAAAACTGGGTGAGGAACAGCCAAACTCTGCTATAAAGGTGAGGTTGTGGAAGACAGTTTCCTGTCATAAGTCATACACCATGGCAAGAATGAGCACAGCAAGACACAAGGTAGTTAATCTGCATTAGCAAGGTACCAGGCAAAGATCTGAAAGCAGGCTGGGGTTTCAAGATGTGTTGTTCAAGCTCTTTTGAAGAAGCACAAAGAAATGGGCGATGTTGAGGACCATAGATGCAGTAGTCAGCCAAGGAAACTTAGTGCAGCAGATGAAAGACACATAATGCTTACCTCAAAATCGGAAGATGTCCAGAAGTGCTATGAGTTCAGAATAGGCAGAAACCAGTGGGACCCAGGTACAATCATCTACTGTTCTGAGGCATCTGGCCAGAAGGGATCATGGAAGCCATACCTTCCACATAGAAACAAGGCCAAGAGACTCATGTATGCACAAAAACAGGAACTGAGGTACAGTAAAATGATAGCAGATACTCTGGACTGATGAGTCACAATGTGAAATATTTGGCTGTAACAGAAGGCATTTTGTTTGCCAAAGGCTAGAGAGCAGTATTATAGCGAGTGTCTGCAGGCAGCAGTGAAGCATGGGGGAGTGGGGTACAATAATAAGTGCCTGCAGGCAGCAGTGAAGCATAGGGGAGTACGGTACAATAATGAGTGTCAGCAGACAAGAGAGAAACATGATGGAGAGCAGTACAATAATGAGTGTCTGCAGGGAACAGTGAAGCATGGTGGAGAGCGGTACAATAATGAGTGTCTGCAGGCAGCAGTGAAGCATGGTGGAGAGCGGTACAATAATAAGTGCCTGCAGGCAGCAGTGAAGCATAGGGGAGTACGGTACAATAATGAGTGTCTGGCTGTCTGCAGACAACAGAGAAACATGATGGAGAGCAGTACAATAATGAGTGTCTGCAGGGAACAGTGAAGCATGGTGGAGAGCGGTACAATAATGAGTGTCTGCAGGCAGCAGTGAAGCATGGTGGAGAGCGGTACAATAATGAGTGTCTGCAAGCAGAGAAACATGGTGGAGATCGGTACAATAATGAGTGTCTGCAGACAATAGTGAAGCATGGTGAAGAGCGGTACAATAGTGAGTGTCTGCAGGCAGCAGTTGGGGATTTGGTCAGGATTAATGGTGTCCTCAATGCTGAGAAATACAGCCATTATCCATCATGTAATACCATCAGGGAGGTGTCTGATTGGCTCCAAATTTATTCTGCAGCTGGAGATAAACCCCCAACATACAGCCAATGGGATTAAGAACTATCTTCGGGTCAAAGAAGAACAAGGAGTCCTGGAAGTGATGATTTGGTCCCACCGAGCCACAATCTCATCACCATCTAGTCTGTCTGGGTGTAGTTGAAGTGAAGGGAGCGTTACCTCCATTAAGTTTAGACATACCTTTGGGCATTTATATCTACAGGACACTGTTTGCCTACTTATATGGTGCTATACACTGGGACAGGAGGGGTTCTGGGTGTATGATTGTTCATATAGGTAGTGTGGCATTTTATTAGCTTTCAATCATTTTCATGTTATTTTTAAGGGGACCCAATATAGGGTTTTTGTTGCCTTTGGCATAGGATTTGGATTATTAATTACAATTTAACCCTTTTGGGTCCTAAACCATTTGTTTTGGGATTACATAAAGAGACAGAAGGCTTTGAGCAAGTCTACATCCACAGAAAATGTCTTGCTTAGCGGCATTTTTCCCACATCTGCCTAATACCTTTGCACAGTACTGTATGTATACAGTACATATAGATACATCATCACACAACTATCACTCATTTAGATACACCATCACACAACTAGAATACTAGTAATATGTTACTACAATATTGCACTATTTCTGCCAAAATAAGAGTCCCTCTGGCATAACATCCCTTGCAGACATCACTAGAGTGTCTGTCTCATCAGACAAGTAGTGAGAGGTGGGGTGGGCCGGTCCCTGATAAGGTCTTCAATGAACCAAGCTCCATGTGGGAATTGTGCAATTTTCAGTGGCTGCCGGCTCCCTGCACAATTCCACCATTCACCTGCTCCCAGCGCATAGTTATGTGTGGGGCGGAACAGGGGGAGGACAATGTCACCATTCATTTGTATTTGGTGATGAGGCCAGGGAGGGTGAGCTCAAGGGAGTCTTCAGCGAGAGAGAGGGGTTGGGGTAAGGCCAACGCTTCCACATTGCAAGACAAATTGCTGCTTTTTCCTAGAAGCCGCTCGCTGGGAACAAGATGACTTTGAGAAGGCAAAAAAAAAGGGAAAATCAATACATATTTTGTAAAGTGAGAGATCAGAGATGATGTGAGCGAATAGGGGTGTGGGGGGATAAATAGATAAGCGCAATTCAATGAGCTCTAAACTTAATGCTGGAGGAGGTGTCAGCAAAACAGAGAACTGCAAGGACGGATTTCCGGAGACGCAGCACTGAATAAGCAGCTTCTGGAAGAAAATTGGAGAGTGATAGAAATCAAGCGAGACAATTTAGAATTTGTCAAGATGTGAAATGCAGTAGTGCTGGTCCATGGAAAGAATAATAGACAGCGCTGCAGAATATGTCAGTGCTATACAAGGGTGGAAGTATAGCGCATACAATAACGGGCGCTCTACCACAAAAGGAGGCATCAGTGTTATAAATGGCTCATGGGAGGTGGGGGGCCGTGAGTCATAGGCATGATGATGTGATCAAACCATTCAGTACACGGCAATGATGGAATATAAGGGGTCACGGCTGAATGAAGAACAGCAGCAATGAGAAAGAATAAAGACCTCTATATAAGTGCTGCCGCTGGTCACAGAAGGACATACAGCTCTCTATACTGGGTGATTATGGAAGGTGGCTGGGCTCTGGATATACGAATCTGATAATCAACTGGACAAAATGAGTTGCAGATTTTGGAGTTTCCATATTTGTGCTAAAATTGGCAAATTTGGGGGATTTTCCATATTTTTGATACTTTTTTTAAGTATTTTGAGCTTAATCAGAGGGGTGCTGCATCCTGTGATATGACAGATTTACTCCAACTTATGTCAGAAAATGACATCAATTATAGTGCAAATCTATGCCTGCTCATAGCAGCCGTAAATTTGAAATTGTGACGCAGGGACAGGCAAAGATGGACCTCTTAATAAATTTGGCGCATCTTGCTTAGCTTTAAGACAGGTGTCTGAAATACCAATCTTTGTAATTTGTCTATTCTGATCCGGTGGTATAGGATGTTAACTGAAGTATTGAAATGGTTATGTCATCAAGACAACCTGTCTATATGACCTATTGAGGGATTCAGACCTTATAAAGGGGTCTCCCGCTGGGACCCTTTCTATAAAATACAGAACTTCTAAAAATTTAGAGGGGTAATCCAGGCATTTAACCCCTTGCAGTATTGATGACCTATCCTCAGGATAGGTCATCAGTAGTTAATCGGCAGGGGTCCGCTGCTGAGTCACATCAGAGCCCGGGAACAGGACCTGCCTTTTATACCCAGCCCATCAGCCAATCAACAGTCAGCTCAGTTCCTGTCAATCCACAGCAGCAGAGATAGAGTAAAAAATCCAGTCATGTGACCTCTTTGACCGTTCTACCAGGAGAATATATAGTCCAGTGATAATATAATATGGATATACACTACCGATTTTAGAGCACCTTAATTTTTCAAGTAAATTTTTAACATTAACACAGTTCAAGTCCAGCAAATAATGTGAAATGGTTCAAAGGTTGAAAAGTAACTTAAAAACAAAAAATATTATGACATTTTAACCTGAAATGCAACAATAGTCTGAATTTATGATTTTAAGCAAATCCTTTTTAACAGGGAACACATCAAGGACAGCAGCTCTGAAGTACAGAAAGCAAGTAATGGTTTGAAACTGGATGCAAACTATTCCTACAGGTGTCTCAACTTTTGTAGATTACTTTCAAACCCTCTGATTCTATATAACCAATGTTGGCACAGACCACATTACACCCTCTAGGGGAGGATTCGGACAGTTCTGCTCTTCAGGACAGAGACAGTGCTAATATAATGGCAAGAAAAGGGAAATTAACCAAAGAAGACAAACAGATAATTATAACCCTTAGAATTATAGGTCTGTTCTTCAGAGAAATTGGCAAGAAAGCCAAGGTGGCAGTCAGTACAGTTTCTTATAAGATTAAAAGGCACTTGGAAACTGGAGAAAACTCTGGCAGTAAGAGGTCTGGCAAACGAAAGGTCACTACTAGAGATGAGCTAGTGTACTCGATAAGGCAAACTACTCGATCAAGTAGTGCCTTATGCGAGTACCTGCCCGCTCGTCTGTAAAGATTCGGGCACCTCTAAAAATGTTCTTGATTAAAATTGCCTACTAGAGATGAGCGAGCGTACTCGGAAAAGCACTACTCGCTCGAGTAATTTGCTTTATCCGAGTATCGCTGTGCTCGTCCCGGAAGATTCGGGTGCCGGCACGGAGCGGGGAGCTGCAGGGGAGAGCGGGGAGGAACGGAGGTAAGATCTTTCTCTCTTTCTCTCCCGCCCGCTCTCCCCTGCTCCCCGCTGCGACTCACCTGTCAGCCGCAGCGGCACCCGAATCTTCAGGGACGAGCACAGCGATACTCGGATAAAGCAAATTACTCGAGCGAGTAGTGCTTTTCCGAGTATGCTCGCTCATCTCTATTGCCTACCCTTTTTTTGGTATACAGTATCTATGCAGAGCTAACAGACTATATTACACTCTTCCCTGCCTCCAGTTTTACTGTCTTCATACTATCAACAAGAGACGTCCGATGTAGCAGAATAGTATATAACTTCAAGAAATGACTACATAGAACTTGTTTGTAGTCTGTAACCTTGGAGAAACATGGATTTGCATGGGAGCTATATACACAAAACAGCAGAAGGGTTTTTCTGGGTAGTTAACCCCTTGCAGTATTGATGACTAGGTCATTAGTAATTGATAGACGGGGTTCCACTGCTCGGTACCCCAATGCGGATGGAGCTGTCAACATGCGGCGCTGCAGTGAGTATGGCAATTGAGATCAGCTGATCGCAAGGGGTCCTGAATGGTAGATAATAATAATTTTTATTTGTATAGCGCCAACTTATTCCGCAGCGCTTTCAGGCATGGATAAATACAAAACAATACAACAATTACAATGTGAGGTACATTCGGTTTGAAACAAATGGGTTGGGGGTGGCAGAGGAGGTGCAAGGAGGGAGAGGCATGGGGAACACAGGCAATCGGGGATTTCATGTGGAAATCAGTTATTAGAAGGCAAACGGGGTGAGGCGGCATAGGGAGGTCAGGAGAATTGGTATGCTTCCCTGAAGAGGTGCGTTTTTAAAGCACGTCTGAAATTTCGTACATCGGGAATTGTCCGGATGCCTTGGGGTAGAGGGTTCCAGAGGATGGGTGCTGCTCTGGTAAAGTCCTGTAGGCGAGCATGTGAGGTTCGTATTACAGGGGTGTTTAGTCTGAGTGTGCTAGCGGATTGGAGTGAGCGGGCTGGGTGGTGTACTGATAGGAGGAAGACGATGTATGCTGGCGTGGTACCATGCAGAGCTTTGTGGGTGAGGTAAAGAAGTTTAAATTTAGTTCTGCAATGGATGAGCCTAGCTGCCGCATTTAGTATGGCTTGGAGTGGAGCAAGTCTAGTGCGGGGGAGGCCGATGAGTAGCGAGTTGCAGTAGTCAAGCCGGGAGTGGATGAGGGCGACCATGAGTGTCTTTAGCGTGTCCATGGTGAGAAACGGCCGTATTTTAGCAATATTTCAGAGGTGCATGTGGCATGTTTGGACCAGAGATTGGATTTGGGGGGTAAAGTCAGAGTTCAGTGTGACCCCAAGGCAGCGGGCATGCTGTCTGGGGGTTATGATGGTGCCAGACACTGGAATGGAGATGTTGAGGGGAGGTTGGTTAGAAGGTGGAAAGACAAGGAGGTAAGTTTTAGAGAGGTTTAGTTTGAGAAAAAGAGAGGACATAGTGTTAGAGACAGCAGAAAGACAGTCGGTGATATTTTGGAGGAATGGTCCAGAGTTCTCTCTAGAGGAGGTGTATAGTTGGGTGTCATCAGCGTAGAGATGGTATTGGAGACCGAATTTGTGGATGGTTTGTCCAATTGGGGCAGTATAGATAGAGAAGAGAAGGGGACCAAGGACCGAGCCCTGGGGTACTCCAACAGCGAGAGGGAGTGGAGAGGAGATAGAACCAGCAAAGGAGACACTGAAAGAGCAGTCAGAGAAGTAGGAAGACAACCAGGAGAGAGCAGTGTCCTTTAGACCAATTGAGTGGAGCATAGTGAGAAGGAGGTTATGGTCGACAGTGTCAAATGCAGCAGACAGGTCAAGGAGGATTAGTAGGGAGTAATCACCTCTCGACTTTGCAGTCATCAGGTCATTTGCTAATTTTGTAAGGGCAGTTTCGGTCGAGTGGAGAGAGCGGAAACCAGACTGGAGGGGGTCGAGGAGTGAGTTGTCAGAGAGAAAGCGTGTAAGGTGGGAGTAGACCAGGCGTTCCAGTAATTTGGAGATGAAGGGGAGGTTTGAGACGGGTCGGTAGTTGGCAGCATCATTCGGGTCCAGGGTTGTTTTTTTAAGCAGAGTGGATATGATGGAGTGTTTAAATGAGGAGTGGAAAGTGCCAGAGGTTAGGGAGAGGTTGCAGATTGTGGTGAAGTGAGTAATGAGAGCTGGGGAAAGGAACCGGAGGAGGTGAGAGGGGAGAGGGTCGCTAGCGCAGGTAGTGGGACGGGCAGCGGAAAGGAGCCTGGAGACTTCTTCGTCTGTCATTGGTTCTAACGTAGAAAGTGAGTAAATTCTGGAAGCAGGGCTGAGGAAACTGGGATCGGGGCTAACCATGCAGTTTTCAGAGATTTTTTTTCAGAGGTTGTTGATTTTTTCTTTGAAATAGGCAGCTAGTTCTCCAGCAGTCAGGTCTGTCGCAGGGGCCTGTTGTTTGGGACGTGAGCCAAGGTTGCCGTGGTCTGCATTTAACGGCTCGAGTCACGGGCGGTGCCGCTTCATCCAGGGCACGACTGAGGGTGGTGTGGTAGTGTTCGGCTGCCAGGTTAGGGCAGGGGAGGAGAGAGATAGGGGATAGGGAGGACTGAATGGTCTCCGCAAACTATTTAGTGAGGACGGACTGGAAGTTCCTAGAGATGCGATAGATAGGATAGATCCCCAACTATTGATGGACTATCCTGAGGATAGGTAATCAGTACTGTAAGGGGGTAAATGCCCAAAATACCACTTTAATTTTGGCTATGTACAAGGCTACTTCAGTTTATATTTTAGAGCAAAAGGAAAACATTTTCAAAAATATGCATATTGTTTATAGACTTTTTTGAAACTGTATGGTAATTACTACTACTACTACATCTACGGTCTTGGAAAGGCTTCTATATACATCCAGCATAACTTAGCTAAGGCTCCATGTCTAGTATCATGATCATGAATGAGAGGCATATCTGTGTGTAGTATGTAATATTTCCACTCTGAGGCTGCACCGGGCTGCAGTATCGCACATTTTCCTGCTCCTGTCCTTACCCTGCAGTCACGCATTGTGCGGCGGTAGTGAAGTAGAGACATCTGTGCAGCCGACAGCAACACCTAATGCTAATAAATGGCTGTCTCACTGCTAGACAAGGCATAAAAATAGATGCCATCCGACTAAGTGTGGTCTCGGCGAGAGGTGTTTGTCAGGCAGCGCACTCTATTACTTGCTATCCCGACCAGAACAAAGCTACGATACTACAATGGATTACACGCTATGAGCAGGATGCTGAGCACGCCATATCAGCAGATGCAGAAAATGCATTGATACATATTTATGGTGTACCGGAAATAAAAGGCATATCAGGCTTATAACATGAGTATATACTGCAGTGAGTGTCGAGTCAGCGTATAGGGATCAGGAGAGTACAGCACGGTGCCGCCATAGACAAAAATAATATATAGCACCAACATATTCTGCAGAACTTCGCAAATCAAAGGGAACAGGAACAGAAAAAAATTAGACATAACAATATAGTATTAATCTTAGGGCTTCAACAGACGAACGTATGCTCAAATACGCTTGCCGCAATGGAGCGTATTTGCGCATGAACAAGGGTTGTCCACAGAGTCAAACCCTTCACTTTAATTTTTTAGCCTTTTGAGATTTCTACAGCAGCTTTCTGCGTAACACGATTTGCACACGAGAAACACACTCATGAAAACAAACCCACTGAAATCAATGGGTTCGCTTCATTACGTTCTGCGGGCGTAAATTTCATGTGCGCGAACATGTTCGTCTGTTGAAGCCCTAACAAACAATCTGTAGAGTAGGAGTGAGAGTCCTACTCCCAAGAGCTGGCAATCTATGAGGTAGTATGGGTGACACCAGAGGGAAAAATGTTTGTTCTGTCTGATCGTCCAGCTATATTTTATATACACAGGGTAGTACACATAAAGCTGTTTGAGATGGTATCTTTGTATGTACAGGTATGAAGTGCATGGGGTGTGGGGGATACAGTGGGACGAAGAGGGTCAGGTTCTGAGAGGGAATGCAGAAAAGGGGTAAATGGAGAAGAATTGGATTAGGAAGTATTACAGACCTCCCTAAAGAGATATGCTTTTAGGGTACACTTAAAGCTGTGAGTGTTGGGGATTAACCTGACTGTCCAAGGTAGCGCATTCCACAGAACTGGTGCAGCTTGAGAAAAGTCTTGAAGAGAGCAGTGGGAGGTTCAGGTTAGCAGGAATTTAGTGTAAATTCATTAGCAGAATCAATGAACATGTGTAGAGCGGTTGACAGAGAAGAGGGAGGAGATATAGAGCGGTGCAGCACTGTGGAGAGCTTTATGGATAAGAGTGATGAGTATAAATTGTATATCAGAGAGCGGCAGTGTGGAGCAGAGCGCCTATAGCAGCCACAAGCAAGGAGTCTTAAAGTGGTAGCGATCTACTCCAGGCTAGTGCAGCAGGCAGTTTCTCCATGCTGGGGAGCTGCCAGGAGAGGGCCTGAGCAGGGGACCCCAGGACCAACAGAAACTATGAGCAAGCCCTGATGACCCTGGGGCAGAAGAAGATAATGCCACCTAATTAGCGAGCCACGATGACCTGGGGCTGAAATGGATGACAGTGCCATGGACTCTTCGTGAATGCACTTGTTCCCTGGGACTACGTAAAATCCCTGGCCAGGGTGGAGTATGAATTGGGAGTGTATTTTTCTGATGGACTATTATACACTAATGTAGTTAGTCTGCAGTAGGCAAGTAGGTAAGATGAGATGTACGCAGCTTCGGGTTACACTGGAGAATGTAAGCAAAGTCTGGTTAATGTCCCTTTAAGAAACTATGGATGCATGATGTTATAACGTGTTATGACACAATGTTTAAGTACATGTACCCTTCCTATGGAGCAACACATTGTAAAATACAGTTTATGTTCAGTAAAGTTATTTTTGTAAAAAGTGCTGCCTCCACCTCCATCTGTCATTGCCACGCCATCACGTGATCTGCCCCCGGGCACACAGCACCCGCCCATTACAGCTGGACAAAAAGACAAGCCCGACTGTTGCATTGAACATAGATTAGAGAGGGGGAGACTGAATACTAGTGAGTTGCAGTAATCAAAATGGGAATGGCTCAGGGCAACAATAAGAATTTTGATGTACCCAGGTTTGCCAACTGTCTAGAAATTCCTGGACAGTTCTAAATAATAGGGCACTTTTTTCTATTGTCCGTGAAAAAAAAAACATATCTGTGATTTTTTTTTTTGAGGCACTTAAGTCAGTTATTATGACTGTAGTTATCATTATTTCCCAGGTACCAGGTTAAGGCTGGTAATGAGATCATATCAGTAGTATCCAACCTATAAATATGTGGCACTCTATTTCATTTTTCGAATATGTCCCTAAAATATGTCATCTGCCTGTGATTTTTGGATAAGTTGTGCAGAAACGGGGCTGGCGACCCTGGATGTATCCACACTGAGAATACTGCAGATTCTGAAGATGTTTTTGAGATGCTGGTTGCAAATGTATAAAAATATAATTTTATTATATCCAGCTCACATTGCTGCAGGGATTGTTAAAAAATAGACGATACACTGTCACAAGCCATACACCTGAGTGATTTAGAAAAGAACAGGATGTGTTTTCAGCCTCTGAATTTTTCCATTCACTGGTAGCAAGCAGAGGTCTTGCAATTGTATCACAAAATAGCAGATTTATCAGTGTATTTATTCTAGTTTTCTGGCTGAGCGTCATATTTTCTAATCAGAAAAATGTCAGAAGGTGATCATAAATGAGCAAGCCAGTGACTGTCTGCAGGGGTCCCATGTCCCGTTGTCGGTGACGTCAAGAAGTAGAGAGCCGTGGAAGACCGAGTACAGTCGGAACTGGGGCGGTGGGGAATCAGGTGAGGTCTGTAAGCCTTTTTTGTGTTTTTGCAGCCAGCTGAATCATTTAAATTAAAAATAACAAATGGTTGCAGGGCCCCTTTAATAAATCTCCCTGTTTGTATATTAGTAAGTCACAGATGTTTTCATTGCACAGCGTTTAACATTTAAAAGGGTTGTCCAGGATTAAAAGATTTTTGGTTGTATCCGGTATTGTAGCTCAGCTTTATTGTAGTAAATGGGGCCGAGCTGTAATACCACATGCAACCTGTTAATAGGTGGGCCGCTGTTTTTAGAAGAAAGCAGCCATATTCTTATAACCCTGGACAACTCCTTTAATTAAAAATAAACTAGAAAACCCCTTTAAAAGCTCATACAAAAAGTAGACAGGGCCTGTAACCAACCAGAGTCCCTACAGTTTTGTACTGGCCCATATGTGCTGTTCTGTATTATGGCATCTGACTGAACATGGCATGGTTTGTCAGGCCCACGTTACATAATACAGCTCAATGCATTAGCATGCAACTATATGTTTGCCTGATTCCACCATCATGATCTTTTCCACAATGTAGCCCAGCCATGCACAAAAATATACAGTTAAAATGCGCCAGGCCATGTGCAAAAGCACGTGATCATGCTCCATTCAGAGCGCAATCATGTTATCTTCTCGCAAGAATACGCTCGTGCACAGGAGCCCTAAAAGGACAATTTCGGTCCTTAATATGAACATAAAGAGGACATGCTGCGATCTGTAAAATTCCCATGTGAAAACCTCAGGTCTGAATTCCCCATTGCAAATCAATGAAGATTCAGCTGTCCATATCCTGCATGTAAAAAATACACACATAACACCGCAAATGCACCTTTGTGAATGAGCCCTTATAAACAGTCTTTTGAAGGCAACCATAAGGGCTCCTACCCACTTGCGTTTTTTTAACGCTGCATTTTTTGGGGGGGTTTCATTAAACTGAGCAACCAGACCCCAAGAATATTGCAGACTATCCTCGTGACTTACTGAGCCCCAAATAGAAATAAATGCCAAAATATTGGCTGCCTGCAGCTAACACAAGAGGGGGCTCGGTAGCTTACAATGTACTGCTATGCACTGATCTCAGTAATAAGACCATGTACAGTACTCTCCCCCTAGTGGCTGCAGACAGATTTACCCCTATGTTAATTTGCAACTTTGTATCAAAAAAAAACAAAGCTCTAAGTGCTATAGATATAATGTAAAATTACTCAGCACAGAAACCAGGACCTCAAAATGACAAACTGAGAAAAGATGGAAGTTCACTTTAAAGTTAAAGCAGAAAAAAATAACATATTTCTAGGTTCTTTAGATGCCGGTGGCCATATACAGTACAGGTAAGTTCATTACAACTGTACCTTTCCTTTTACTAGATTCTCATTAAGATAACAGGACATTCCAAGCTTTACAGACTCAGAATGAGGTTTACATAGTAATAACAGCTTTACCCTTACCTTTCCTGGTAGCAGCATACATGTAGCAGAGTTTTATTATGTTCATATGCAATGTGCGTGGAAGATAGGCATCTGGCTATTAGACAATGGAAACATAAAGGTTTGATGTAGAGATTTATGTTCATACTGTAATTTACCAAATGATGTACATGGCATGCACAATATTTATTAACTCTGAAAACAGCTTCAAAAAATTCCATGACGAAGGGATGTGGTTGGTAAGAATCAAAATCAAATTGCACCAAATTAATAAACGTTGTGCGCACATTCTTGGTACATATGTCAGTCACAAGGTAGTGTAAGTGAAATATACTTAGCTCCAGGCATTGGTACCACTTATTGCTTGGCCAATGCACCAATGTTGCAAATTTATGGGAAATCTATTGTGCTGGAACTTGTAGTTCCCATTCTAAATTACGTATTAAATGTACAAATATTTGATTGTCATGTACATATACATAATGCTATATGACTAATACAGAATAAGCCTTGCCCTGCAGGATACATAAACCAGCATCTCAGGATTTTAGGATCAGCATTATGTTAGATTGCAACCTGTGTTTGTGAGCCGCCCCCCCCCCCCCAATCATTAGAAAAAACACACACACACACACACATATATATATATATATATATATATATATATACTGCAATAATATGCAGTCAAATTGTATTTTGCTTGTGCAGAAAGCATCTAGATAGCAGCATATCCACACTAGAACAGCTCATTGAATAAATGCTGTTCTAGCTGTTCACCAGAACCATGTTCATAAGATACAGTACTGGAACCAAACTCATAATACATCACCAGAACTACACTTGAAACATAAATACAGTACCAGAACCAAGCTCATATAAAAAATAAATTATAATTAGAGATGAGCGAGTATACTCACTAAAGGCAATTGCTCAAGCGAGCATTGACTTTAGCGAGTACCTGCCCGCTCGAGACTGAAGGTTCAGGTGCCGGCGGCGGGCAGGTAGCTGTGGGGGAGAGCGGGGAGGAACGGAGGGGAGATCTCTCTCTCCCCCCCCCCCCCCGCTCCCCCCTGCTAACAGCCGCTACTCACGGCTCCCCCGCGCCGGCACCCGAACCTTCAGTCTCGAGCGGGCAGGTACTCGCTAAAGGCAGTACTCGCTAAAGGCAATGCTCGCTCGAGCAATTGCCTTTAGCGAGTATACTCACTCATCTCTAATTATAAACCAATCCCAGTACATAGATATAATGCTAGAACCAAGTTCATAACATAAATACAGCATGAACCAACCATAGTATATAGATACAGCACTACAACCAAACTCGAAACATAAATACAGTACTAGAATCATATCATAAATACAGTACAAACCAACCTCAATACATACAGTAGATACAATAGCAGAATCAATCTCCTGACATAAATACAGCATGGACCAACCTCAGTATATAGATACAGCACCAGAACCAAACTCACAACATAAATACGGCCGAAGAACCAAGAGTAAATACAAGCAAGATTCTGAAGACTGGAATAAAACTCTGATTTGTCTGCTTAAGGGGACAAGGTGCTATAAAGTGCATTAGGGTGTCCATTAGAGATGAGCGAACGTACTCTTTTCGGGTGTTTTTGCACTCGAGCACCGCTTTTTCCGAGTAACTGACTACTCGGACGAAAAGATTCGGGGGGCGCCGGGGGTGAGCGGGGGGTTGCAGAGGGGAGTGGGGGAGTGTGGGGGGAGAGAGAGCTCCCCCCTGTTCCCCACTGCTATCCCCCGCTCCACCATGCCGCCCCCGCCCCCCGGCGCCCCCCGAATCTTTTCGTCCGAGTAGTCAGTTACTCGGAAAAAGCGGTGCTCGAGTGCAAAAACACCCGAAACGAGTACGCTCGCTCATCTCTAGTGTCCATGGTTTCCATCATAAATGCAAGAAAAACTTTGCATGCGGCACTATTTTTCTTGGTGAAATGACAGGCCCCATGACAGAAACCCGACGGAACCCATTATAGTCAATGGGTTCTGTCAAGTACCGTTGGTGTCCGTTGATGGATCTGGTCTGCCAAGTTTTTTTTCACATTTTTTGTTCCTATCACAGAAAAGAAAAATGAAGGAAAAAAAGATGGAAACATAGCCTAATCTATACAGAAGGTATAACCACTGTCACAAGAAGAACAATTCCAGGTTGCTTGCCATACTCTTATTGGAAACTATGTGATGTCAATTCATTGCAGGAGGGTTGGCAAGTATGGTGCATTATACAGCAGGGTGAATGGGCTAGCAGTATTTCATCAGCTGGCACACATGCAGCTCCTCAGTGATTCCCTGGGGTGTCCTGCACATCAGAGAGCATGACAACCTGCAAACACACCAGCACAGGCAATGAAGACAGTGACAGGATAGGTGGGAGGGAGATTATTCTATTACCCCACCCAGCTATCATCACATGGAGCTGATGTGGCCGGCTATAGGACCCGGGAGGCGCCCATGCTGCAGAGTGTACCGGCTTTGCTGCAATATAAATACTTGTGTAAAATGCAGAGCACATTCTTTCCTGCTTCCCTGCTGCAGAGTCCACAGCATCCCCAGTGCCTGGACAGCATCTCCTCCATCCTGCACCCCTCTCTCTCTGCACCCTTCTTCTTCTCCTCTGGCTATTTGCATGCATTTTATTCCTCCAAAAATGGTTTGTGAGACAGGAATCCTGGCAGATGATCACAGCTCCATAGCAGGACCCCAGAAAGACCCTCTGATTGTCTCATCATCTCAGATGTGGCCCCCATTGCCCAGCACCTCTCCACTGGTGCCCCCCACCTCCAATACGACCACCAGCTCTGGGGGTGCTGCTGAAGAGGGCATAAAGGAGCAGCAGCTTTGTATTCGTGAATTTCAACCCTCAGATCAGGAGACTGCAAGGAGAATATTTTATGAAGGGATTAAAGAAAGGATTCCCAGCTCAGCATTTAGAGGGTTAAAATACCAGCCACTGCTCCAATGCATCTATGCCCTGCTCACATGTAAGTAGAGGGGTGGTTATTATTACTACTGCATTACTTATTAGCGCCCCATTCATTCATCCCATGATAACTGCAGTGCAGGCCTCCTGGAGATGTGACATTGCAGATGTTGAGAAGTTGATACATTGTATTTGCTGTTTTGCTCATACTGATAAATTGTATTTACTGTTTTGCACAGTGTATTTATTGTTTTACTTATACTGATACATTGTTACATGGCTGTGATTAGGGATCCTTGCCTGCCTGTCTTGGTATAGATGGGCCGGTGTCTCATGCTGCCCATTGTCACAGGATGCCCCTATTGCTATCTACATGATGCCCATTGATCTGAGGCCTCGATGTATAACTTTTGCTCAGTTGTGAAATGCAGCATCTTTTCATAGAAGCCAAATGGAAATTTTACACGGGATGGGATATTTCACAACAACGTTGCAGAATATGCCGTCCTGGAATTCCGCACCAAAATCTACACGTCTAAATGCTGATTTTGATGCGGAATCGCCAGTAGATTTCTGCAATTTCCAATTCTGCATCACAATCCACATGTTAGCAGTGCAGATTTTGCTGCTGAATATTCCACAATATGTACAGAAGATTTCTGCAAGACACTCCTAAACATGCAGAATATTTTGCACCCTATATCTTCATATATACCTGTGAGTTATGGAGCAAACATTTGCAGCAGCAGATTAAAGCTGCGTCTTTGCACGTGTGAAAGGTCCCGAAGCGGATGACTAGAACCGGGCTGTAACATGACAGCTTGCACTGCTCTGAATGGAGATGAGGAGTGAGGAGGGGGCATACTGTATATACGGGTCTAATATAACCCATATACTTACTGTACAAAGAAGGATAGCAATATGCCTTGGAGGAGTGGGTATAAACCAGTTCCATCCAGTTTTGACTCAACCATAATGAGTGCTGCAACGGATGAAGCGTTCCATAGGGTCATTTGGAAAGTTTCCCTTATATATAGCAGTCATGGTTCACTGGTGAACTTGAAACAAAAAGTATCGCTACACCTGCTGGTGCATAATGTGGGATCTGGAACAGGTTCTGCTTTGTAATGCTTCAGAGTATTTAAGCACAGTTAGTTACCCAGTTTCTATGCTGGATAACTTTTGCATTGGTTTGTGCATCAATATGGTGAGACGTTTATTAAAGCTAATTCAGATCTGCGATATCTGACCAGTGACGTATTGTCGTATGCAACACTGCATAGAAGTGACACTTTAAGCATGCCCCTAGGTTGTGATGCTGATGGTATTGCCTATCATATGATCTCACTGATAGCTAGGAGGGGTTTCAGAGACCCCCTGTGCAGCCTTTCAATAGCATGTGTGATGGGCACTTACTTATATTCAAATGCAATGATGTTTGAGATACATCAGTCTTTGCATGATTCCAGAAGAATTGCAGATAGGTGGTGCCAAGGTGAGGGGAGGGGGTGGCTTGGAAGTTTCTGGCTGTCATGGTGACTTCATTGCATGCATATACCTTGGAACAGTGCTGCAGATCAGTCATTGATTTGTAATGCTGCTCCTGTTAGATATCAGGCATTCATGGCCTATGGGAGAAAAGGAAATTAATTGTTTTTGCATGATCTGCACTGTGGCTCGAAGACACCTTGCAGTGCGGGCGTTGCGGTGGGTCCTGTAAGGCTGCAGCATGCAGACAACCAAGGATGACAAAGATGGGTCACTTTACTGCCAGTGCAGGGAAAAAGTGCAAGAAACATGATGGGTCTTATCTACAAACCCCTCTTGTGAAACAGTTACCTAGATACAGACTGTTATGTAGGCCAATGAGACGCCAAGTCTGGCTGAGCCTGTCCCCTTCTCCCCACCCTGGTGCTCTATTACAATGCAGATGTATTATAATGGTCTCCTAGGCACCTGCGCAGATATAACACGTGTTATTCCATCAATAAAATACATACAGATATAGCAGAGCTGGGTTTGTCATTGGGGCACCATGTGTTGTGATATTACAATGTGTTTTCTTTGCTTTTGCATAGGGATGAATTATCAGTGCAGAACAGAAATATAGATATGACAGATATAGCTCTGCTACATCTGTAGGGTACACAATTTACTTATCTGCCCTGATTAGAATGTAACTTTATAGATGGCATGCAGATTTTCTATCACTCCCTTGACCCGGGAAGCAACCAATGCGCTTACACGTACTTCTTTCTGTAATGAATAGGTCCTGTATTTGCTATTTTAAGCATGTGCTCCAGATATTGTGTATTGAGTGATACTGATTAAAGTTGCTGACATTTCTATTACATCCATCCCCCACCCCCACCCCCATCCTCGCCAAAAAAAGTCATTTGCCTACCCCTCCTGTAATGGTATAGAGCAGACCAGATTTATTTGTGCATTTACTTTTTAGCACTACTTTATATGTCTTTCTTGAGAAGATCAGCAGTTATGGACACCCCTGTCACCGGGTCCCTCATGCCTTAAAATAATAAAATCAGTGTTTTCTCACCTCTTCCCGCTCACCCCCTCTCACCAGCTCCAGTGTCAGCTGTCTGTTTACAGGCAGCGGTGACATCCTGTAAACCTGCTGTAGCAGCCAATGACAGTACTCAGCCATGATCGCTGCATGCTGTCATTGACTGCTGCAGCTTGTTTGTAGATGGACTCAGCAAATGATGTCATAGTGGAGACTGGAACCGGTGGTGGAGGATGAAATGGGGAGCAGGGAGAGCAGGGAGAGGTAAGTAACTGCTGAATTTTTATTTTAAGGCATGGAGGACCCGGTGATAGGGGTATCCTTAATTCGGACAACCCATTTAAGGGCCTATACATGGTGGTATTATGGATGTATGTTTTACGTAAGATGCCAATAGACTGCTTTAGACTCGTACTGTACCTCTGATTTTGTACGGATTAGTCGTAAGCCATATTATACAGTATTGCTTTTAGGGAAAATTATAGTGTCTCATGGAGGGAACACATGGCTTCTCTAATACAGACCTGTGTTGCCACACAGGGTGCGCATTTTTTTATGCAGGATGTAGTCAAAAAGCCGGATCCAGCGCTGTATCTCAATAATGGTGTGCTTTATTGAAATAACAATAGAAAGGCATGGATGAGCTACACAATAGTATGGTTCATGGGCCTCTTGGGGGCCCGCAACATGGATGTAAATTTGATGTTGTTGCCCCTATAAGGCCACCTCCATGAGATTTGTGCGCTGTGAGATGCCTAGTTCCGTGGGACCGCTGCTATGACTGAAGTAAGGAAATTGAACTCGGAGTGGCCTCCTGCTATGATAGAGGCCGATCATCCAGGAAGTCATCCACCGTCATCTGCAGGAGATTCAAGTACTGATCTACATTGAGTCTCTGGAATGAACACACGTCCAACGTGGCGATCGCGCCAAATCCAAACCTACACATTCACACTGAAATTTGCATTGTGTTCTGATTGGTCATGCTCTTACTAGTAATTTGCATTGTCTTCTGATTGGTCATGCTCTTACTAGTAATTTGCATTGTCTTCTGATTGGTTGAGCTCTTACTAGTAATTTGCATTGTCTTCTGATTGATTGAGCTCTTACTAGTAATTTGCATTGCATCTACACTGAATTGGCGCTTCACCGATCGCTAACACAGTGCGGCAATTGTAGCGCCAGCCTTGGACTGCACAGTTGAATGGCTCCATGCATGTATCTAGTCCTTACTTCAGTCATAGCAACAGTCTCACAGGTTTTAGAGAGATGCAGAAAGCGGATTTCTGCTTCTCACATGCCACTTTTCAACTTTCACTTGTATTTTAGTCGCTATCTCTTACAGGGGCACAATACAACATTGATATCCATGTTCTGGGGCCCCCAGGGGCCCATGCACGATACCACCATGTAGTGCATCCACACCTTTCTATTCAAGTACGCTACTGTTATATAGGACAGGAGTATTGAGATATAGCACTGGATCAGGCTTTTAAACTACATTTTATATGGACGGTCTCTATACCCAGGATAAGGCTGATGTTCAGACTGAAGACTATGAATGTATCCTATCTGTACATTAGCTCATGTTGGCACAGAAGAACAACTTTTGGAGGAATTTTTTTATTCGGCTGCTATGAGCTAATTTGCATGCTTATTTCCCATAGAGCATTGTCTAAAAATCAATCTCCATGTGTCTCTTCAATGAGAACCATT
Source organism: Eleutherodactylus coqui (assembly GCF_035609145.1). Classification (NCBI taxonomy): domain Eukaryota; kingdom Metazoa; phylum Chordata; class Amphibia; order Anura; family Eleutherodactylidae; genus Eleutherodactylus; species Eleutherodactylus coqui. The sequence continues at coordinate 55,021,987 of NC_089843.1, forward strand.
ACCCCCTCAGATGCATCCTGTCCATATAGCAAAGTTCATCATGATGTGGTCTATGAGCTCTCAGGGAACTGAATTTAAAGTAATCCTCAGGGCCTGGACAAACAAGCATGGCCGCACAAGCTTCTGACTACCTGATACACACTCTGCATTCATATGCATCATTCATCTAAGACACTACACCTGCTTTGATTGACCAGTGCTGTCCACATTAGCAGTGCTGAGCAGTCAGAGCAGCGTGTAGTGTCTTAGACCAGGGGTCCCCAACTCCAGTCCTCAGGGACCACCAACAGGTCATGTTTTCAGGATTTCCTATGGTAAAAACACCTGTGGCAATGTCTGAGGCACTGACCATAATCACATCAACTGTTCAATACTGAGGAAATCCTGAAAACATGACCTGTTAGCGGTCCCTGAGGACTGGAGTTGGGGAACACTGTCTTAGACTACCAATGCATGCTATGCTCAGTGTATCAGGTAGTCATAGAGGCGGTGCAGCCATCTTAGATTGTCCAGGCCCAGAAGGTCGCTTTAACCTGATTCATATTGTTGGTACATGTTCTTTGTTATTTCAGCCTTATTAGTGTCAGACCATAAGAGCCCTTTATAGGGTTATTCCCAGTTTGGCCAAACATGGCCACAATGGGAATAGCTCTATGGACAAAGTGGCCAGGAGTATGGAAACAGTTGAGCATGGCTGTTTTTGATACTTCCATAGAAAGCAAGCTAAGGAAATAGTGTAGCACAGCAAGCTATGCTGCTATTGTAATTCAGGAGCTATGATAACAGTGTAGCTCACATTCACGTCTTCGTTGCATGTGTCATTTCTGAGCATCCCAGGCCACTACATGCAGCCATGCCAGAAGTAATGGGAGCCAGTATTCGACATAGGTTCATGTCCCAGAGATGGGACCCACACCATTCAGACTTTTATGACATACCCTGTGGATATGCCATAGAAGCTCAGATAGTAATACCTCTTTAAAGCTATGTTTCTATTAAAGAGGATTTGCACGACTAAGTTATAACTGGCCTATCCTAATTACTGGCCATCAATGTGTGATTGGTTGAGGTCCAAGGCAAGACTGAATAGGACTGAGTTGCAGAACCAATCACAGCCATAAAGCTGGGAGTCTGAGCCCCACCAGTCAAACACTATCGATATATGTAAGGATAAGTTTCAATGTTTTCACCTTGGAGACCCCCATTAAAGCTGTACTATAGCATACTAATTCCACAAAGTTACCATGCATGCTTAGTCATTCTCCATTAAGGTCTATGGCAGATACAGCTGTATCCATAAATCCGATAGACTACAATGGAGAGTGTCTCCAGAGGCGCAGCTATCAGTCCACTTGCCCAGGGATACAGATCTACCTGGTTCACTAGATCAATGGAAGTCTTTTGATGCAATACAATGAGGGCACATGTAGATACTGGTCTATAAACGGTGATCATAGAGCAATTGGTATTTCAACCTTACTCATCCAATAGCCACAATTGTTATAATAAATGGTATATATCCTTTACAATATTTTAGAGGGCAGCATAGGATGATATGATGAAACCTGTCCCTACCTACAGAGGAGGTGGCACTATTACCCATAGGGAACCAAGTCTATTCTCCCTTGCTTTCTTGTGACCACTTCTCATACATTCCCTGCTCTGTTTCAGTAACATTTTGCGGCAGTGCAGGAAGCGCTATAGAACTGTCAGATAAAAAGTAGCAGAATCTGTTCTGCAATATGTTCTACCAAGCTGAAGTGACAGAAGGCCATGTCTGACAACAGCACTCACTTTGAACTCTCGAGGAAAGTAGGTTGACCTGTCAGATCTTCAAGACAAAAACTAGGTTAGATGGTGTTCGGAAATCGGGATAAAGTGTCTCGCAGATTTCTTTCATTTATCTTGTGTTTTTTGTATATAACAAACACTGAGCCTTTATCAGCGGGTTCCTTTAAGACATAACGGATATAGTTAAAAGAAGTTTGTTACCTGATTTTTTTGCCTTGTAGCGCAATATTCTTTTACATGTACGACAACAGGAGAACTCCAGCAGTAACTTTATTTTGTTCCACTCTGGATCCCGTATCACCCCAGAAGTTCTTCATGTGCCGTATACTCATTAGCTGTGGACTGTCCGATGGGCGGTCCACCTCTGTCAGCTGTCTGGGTTCTCTCAATGCCTTTAGAACTAAAAAAACTCTTCCTTGCTGAGGGACATCTCTAGTTCTGGAGAGGTCATGCGTAACCAATTTAAACCGCTTGCGCCGCACTGATGACATTGCATGTATGTGACATCATTTCAGACCAAGAGGGAGTCACGGTGATCGCTCAGTGCTGTGCAAGCGCTTTAAAGGTGACGTCACTCAGCAAGAAGATTTTTAGTTAAATAGAAAGGGAGAGAGCATTGACCGCTGGCAGGGGTGGACCACCCATCAGACAGGCATAATAAGTTTATGGTGTGGAAATGATTTCTGTGGCAATATCTCTAGATGGCAGCCAGATTGGAACAAAATAAAGAAACTACTGCATTTCTCAGGATGTCCCATATCTAAAAGTATATAGTGTTACAAGGCAAAATATAAGGTGGCAGACTTCCTTTAAAGAGGTTGTTGAGGATTAGATATACCTGGCAGCTTTATTCCAAAAACAGTACAGTGTCAGACCTGTTCAGAGGCTGTGTGCGGTACTGCAGCTCAGACCCATTTCAATAGAGCTGACTTGCAATGTAGACACAACCTGTGTATAGATGTGGCACTGTCTTTGGAAGTGTGCAGTTATGTTTTTCTAATCCTGTAAACACCTTTAAGGAAGACTGAAGATCTTTTTTGATTTAAATGGTCTAGAATACATTCAACATCAAGTAACATGGTAATTATTAATGACTAGAGATGACTAGAGTATACTCGCTCATCTCTATTAATGACTACTATGTTGATCGAGTCAACGGTTTGGAGAAAGTATAGATCCAAGTTATGTATGTAGTACAGTCACACTTGGTCTTCCATTCAGGCTTCCAACATTCTCCAATTTTGTTGAGGAAGTAAAGTGACAACCACTATGAACACCAAAATAAGCTGGCCATGGGCAGATGATTGTGACTTAGTCTGTTGACAGTTTGTTTTATTTTTGATTGCATCTATTCATTGCAGAAACTAACTAAAAAATAAATTTTTGAACACCTGATCCACCATATGTAGAGTTCCAAGGACCCCAATGTGGATGATTGGACAACATCATAGACTACCATTTTGTTCTTTCATGAGGTGGTATTTTCATTTTGTTGGCATGTCAAATATTCATAGATCCAGTGGTGGGTTCCCATCTGATGTCCATTGCCAGCTACTGAGCAGTTGTCACTTTTCTAATATCCTCTCAAGCTGGACTACCTTGTGGTGCTCATCATGCAGTTGGGGAATATTGATAAGCGAATTTTTGAAAAGTTCAGTTTAGCCAATTTGCTGAATTTCGTCAATATGTTCAGTTTGGATTAGTTCAAACGGAACGTCACCAATACCCCTAAAACTGGTGTGTAACATGTCTAAGAGCCATAAAAGTCCGGTATAGCACTCTTACAGTGGTGCATCTAAGTATTTTTGAGCTGGTTTTAAGGCAGTGGCAATGATGAAAAGGAAAAGAGAAAAAGGAAAAAAAGTTTCCTTTTTTTTTCCTTTTTCCTTCTTCTTTTTCATCTTTTTTTCCTTTTTTCTGGCTTCTTCTGTTCCTTTTTCCTTCTTCTTTTTCCTTTTTCTCTTAGTGGATTTGCAAGAGACAAACCACCCAAGGGTTAGGTTCACACAGAACTTTTAGCAACTGTTCAACTGCTTTGATTTGCTCAATACTAGTGGGGAATTAGGGCGATGGGCCATCATCCAGTATAGCTATTGATGCTCTGTGCAGCTGATGGTCAACCTTCCCTTAGGTGGCCATAGATATGTTGATAACCTTTTATCCATTATGAACTTTAGCTCCAAGAACTCCTCTCTCTACTTCCCCCAAAGCATACATGTTTATTTCAATGGAGAAAGGCACAAAAGCTGCTACACCTCTGTGGCAGTTGCCTATCTTCTGTGGCTGACATATTTAAATCCAACCTGCCCACTCCTTTCTATGATCTCAGCCACCGGTGTAGACAAACCCCATACACATTCGATCTGCTGCCCTTCCTGCCCATATTGTTGAGTTCACCTGTCTTGTGTCACTAAGAAACTTGAGATTCCTGGGATAAAAACAATTATTGACTGGATCTGCAAAGAAATTTTGTGAAAATTGACAAAATGGTCTTGTGACTCAGACCAACCAATTAGATGTCAACTGCCATGTTTAATTACAACTTGACTAAAGAAACAAGCATGTTAAAAACATTGACATACATTAGGGTCCATTAACTGTTAATGATTTAGCAGAGCTGAATTTGTCATTAATTTTTTGGAACTATATCTGGGTAACCCTCTAAGTTAGGACTGCAGATCAACCTTCTGCAATTTCCTGTATAAAACCGCAGCATGCTGTGACATCACAATGACTATACTCGCTAAGGCACATTACTCGAGCGAGTAGTCCTTAGCCGAGTATCTCCCCACTCGTCTATAAAGATTCGGGGGCCGGCGGGGGGCAGGGAGCGGCGGGGGAGAGCGGGGAGGAACGGAGGGGAGATCTCTCTCTCCCTCTCCCCCCCCCCCCCCCCCCCCCCGCTCCCCGCTGCAACTCACCTGTCACCCGCCGGCCCCCGAATCTTTAGAGACGAGCGGGGAGATACTCGGCTAAGGCACTACTCGCTCGAGTAATGTGCCTTAGTGAGTATACTCGCTCATCTCTATTACCTATGATAAACTGCGCTCTGCTGTATCTCTTTATTGATATGTATATGTATTTGTTCTCATGTTATTGGAATGATTACTGTCCATTGCATTTTGTCATATTGTAACCTGTTCTCTCTGATTCTTGTTGTTTGGGATTTTCTATTCCGAAATCAACACTAAATTCTCTTTTCTGACAGGTATCGTTTATTTTTCTTCCTTATCTCCATAGTAATATGCTTTGTTGTGACCAACTCCTTGGTGCTGGCGTCCTGTATGCCCATCATTCTATTGGGCATGAGATACTACTACAGTAGAAAAATTATCCTCCACCATCTCGAGTGTGCTCTACGCACGGACATGTCTGATATTGAACAATATTACATGAAACAGCCAGGTGAGTATAACCCCTCCCCCTCTACCATAAAGGAACATTCTACGCTGAGCCCCCCCAAATCAGGCATTTTATTCTTGCTTCGAGTCAACGCTGAGAAATGGCACAGACATCTTTTCCATTTTTTTTTAACTAAGTCCAGGAATCTCCATGCATGCTCTTCTATCTAGGTTAGAAAAACCAACCCTGATTTTGTGGTTATTTTCTGTGTATATCTGACTGCAAGATAAAGCTACCAGCGATCACATTTCCCGGATGGTGTATGAGCTGAAAAGGTAGGTATGTGTTCATTTATTTATGACTATTTGCCAGAGGTGGGTGAATGCTGATGTATGTGTCCTGGATTGTAGTAATAAACAGATATGCTCTTCCTTGACTTGTCTCTGAACATGACAAATCCTGAGATGCGAAAAAAACGTACAGATCCAACAGATTCCCCGACCGATCTTATCCGTCACCCATAGACTCCCTTGTAAAAAAAAAGAGTATACATTACTTGGATGGCACAAGATCATATCGACTTGGTATCATGACAAATTGTATAACTTAGGGCTTATTCACACAGCAGTATTTTGTAAGCCAAAACCAGGAATGGAACGTACAGAAAGAAAGTATAATGGAAAAAATTGCATTTCTTCGGTATTTTGGACCCTGGTTTTTGCTAACAAAATACTGAGGTGTGAATAAGCCCTCAATGCAATACAAGAAAGGTTAAAAGCAGACACATCTGTCACATTTGTACTGGATCTGTGTAACTTGATCGAGGGACAATTCACACAGGATCACAAATTTGCATTTGACAACTTAAGTTCTGGCAAGTTTTTGAAATGTGTGTGTGTGTGTGTGTGTGTATATATATATATATATATATATATATATATATATAGTACACACAGAGTCGCAAGACAATGCACAAAACTCTTTAGAATTACTTGGATTTCTATATTGGTTGCTGATAAAATACTGAAATGTGACTAATACACTCTTTAAAAACTACAATACACAAACAGTTGTACCATTCTCTATTTTTAGCTAGTTTGTCTAACCTTGGATTGGCATACAGCATCTCTATAATACATCTTTTTGGGGTCTTCTGAAAGTTGTTTGCATCAAGTCATGGTTCACACTAGCCAATCTTCCTTGAAAAGAACAGATTTGTCAGTAACCAGTTTCTGTGTGACTTTATTTAATGGGAAAAGCATCTGTGAAACCCTGCATTTCCAATCTCACCTGTTTAACTGAGACATCTTTTGACAATTAGCCGCTGCAGAAGTCTTAATACAGTGTTTCAATAGCACTGCCTGCATTCAAATAATAAACATAAAAGTATACTTACCCCACCCATGGCCCCTGGAATGCAGCACAGCGCTGCAGCCCGCTATGGTCCCAGTGATTGTTGTGACATATGATGTCACAGGAAATCAAGTGACTGCTGTAGCCAATGAGGAGCTGCAGTGTCATGTTCTTGAACTCCTGACATCATGGTGCTCACAATATGAGTGCTGATGCCAGGAGAACAAGTGGTGATGCTACAGCTTCTCATTGGCTGCAGTAGTCACCTGATTTCCAGTGACCTCATATGTCATAACAATCGCCGGAATTGCAGTAAGATGCAGTGCTGTACTGCATCCCGACAGCCGCAGGGATGGGGGGGCAGAGGTATGCTCTTGTTTATTATTTTAATGCAGGCAGTGCTATTGAAGCGGGTTGTCCAGTAACTGGACAACCCCTTTAACTTACATTTCCCCCTTCACTGAGGGTGTTTACTTAATGTGTTCAATAGAAGACATAATTGGTATAACTGTGAAATATCTATCTATCTAATATCCATCTATCTATCTCATGTATGACTGTCTGTCTTATTTATGTATTTCTGTCTTTGTATCTCATGTCTGTCTGTCTGTCTGTCTATCTATCTCATGCATGTCTGTCTGTCTATCTATCTCATGTATGTCTGTCTCTATCTATGTATCTCATGTATGTCTGTCTGCCTATGTATCTCACGCATGTCTGTCTATCTATCTCATGTATGTCTGTCTGCTTATGTATCTCACGCATGTCTGACTATCTATCTCATGTCTGTCTGTTTATCTATTTCATGTATGTCTATCTGTATCTATCTCATGTATATCTGTCTGCCTATGTATCTCATGTATGTCTGCCTATGTATCTCATGTATGTCTGCCTATGTATCTCATGTATGTCTGTATATCTATCTCATATGTCTGTCTGTCTATCTATCTCATGTCTGTCTGTCTGCCTATCTATCTCATGTCTGTCTGTCTTTATCTATCTCATGTATGTCTGTCTGCCTATCTCATGCATGTCTGTCTATCTATCTCATGCATGTCTGTCTATCTATCTATCTTATGTATGTCTGTCTATCTATCTCCTGCATGTCTGTCTATATATCTCATGTATGTCTGTCTATCTATCCCATGCATGTCTGTCTTTATCTATTTCATGTATGTCTGTCTGCCTATGTATCTCATGTATGTCTGTCTATCTATCTCATGTCTGTCTGTCTATCTATCTATCTCATGTATGTCTTTCTGACTATGTATCTTTCTATCTATTTACAAATATGATAATAAATAAACCCAATGAGACGGTGACATGATACTGTACACACGGCACATTCGTTCAGTAGCTGCATTGATAATGCTGCAGTTGGGATGATAAGGCAGAAAATTATACATTGACCTAGAAAATATAAATACTAAATGAAATATCTTCAGACTTGTCAAGATTTTGGAAATTTTACTATTTTATATTTCATGTTATTTTGAGTTTTTAAATGGAACTTGTCAGCAGGTTTATGCTGCCTGCAGTGTGGGCAGCATGAACGTGGGGCAAATACCTACATTGCGCCTGTGTATGCCTTATTCTGAAACACTCCGGCGTTTACGAATAAGCATACTTTGAGGTTTGATACGAAGTGGCGCTCTGTGTAATGGGGCGGGGCCACGCCGACCTCTCCCCGCCTGCAGCATCCAGAGTAACAACTCTCTCCCAACAGACAAGCAGGGAGAGAGCTGTCACTCCAGATCATCTGGGCAGGGAGAGGCCGGCGCAGCCCCACCCCGTGGCTCGGAGCGCCACTTGGTACCAAACTTCAAAGTAGGTTCATTCTAAAAGGCTGCAGTGTTTCAGAATAAGACATACATAGCTGCTGTGTAGATATCTGCCCAGATTCATGCTGCCCACACTTCAGGCAGCATCAACCTAGTGACACATTCCCTTTAATCTACAGTTATTTGCTTAATGCACTTTAATAGAGAACATTCTAGCACTTTCTTCACCTATATAAGTAGTGGGACAGCAAACCGTTAAAATAAGATTATAAACTGCATCCCAGAAAAAATGCCTACATCATGCAAATACAGTGACAGTATCCATATTTCCTCTGTTAGCATATTAATTACCCCAGTACACCAATCACGCACATAATGGATATCTGCCATAATAAATGTAGATTGACTACAAGAGGAACAGAATCCTAAAAGTCAGTCAATGACCATCCATACATATGGTGCACTTATCAGACCTGTTCACATGGAGGGGGCTAATAGCAGCAGTACATAACCCATATGGAAGATGGAAGCTCCGGGATTGCGCTACTTTTAGGATTCTGTTCCTCTTTTAGCTATTCTACATTTGTTATGCCATTTGGTATCTGTTATGTGTGTGGACGGTGTGCTGGTGTATTTAATATACTAAGGGAAGGAACACGGATATTAGTGGTCCCAGTAATAATAGTGCCACCAGTAGTAGCCCCAATAGTAATAGTAACCCCCTTAATGGCTTAATGGCTCCAGTAGTAATACTGACCCCATTAGTGGTTTGTGTAGTAATAGTGACCGCATTGGTGGCCTCAAAGTAATACTGACCACAATAGTGGCTCCAGTAGTAATATTAACTCCATTAGTTGTCTCCGTAATAATATCTACCCCATTAGTGGTTACAGCAGTAATAATGACCCTGTTAGGTGCCCCAGTAGTAATAGTGGCCTCCATAGTAGCTCCAGGAGTAATAGTGACCACCACAGTGGCGCCAGTAGTAATAGTGCCTACCACAGTGGTGCCAGTAGTAATAGTGACCACTATAGTGGCATCAGTAGTTATAGTGCAACCCATAAGGGACCTTTAGCCAGGCAGCAACCCCACAACATCAAGCATTTAACTCACTCGGTCTGTAGCTCTGATCCCAGGGGTCACCGCTGCTGTAATCAGTATGTGACCCTTGATCTCTCTGCTCACTATCTGCGCTGTATAGAGGAAGGCATCTTTATGCAGGAACACAGATGCCTGGGGAGAGATGTCAGAGGTCACAGACTGAATAAAGCTGTGCCGGCCGCCGGACTCAACCTACATACCAAGTATGTTAAATGCTTGTCGTGTTGCTGCCCGTTTGACTTGCAGGTGGCAATTATTTTTTACCGGCCATTAATATAGCCAGTAAAAGCAAATGCTGGTCTTAAAGGGGTTGTCCCGAGGCAGCAAGTGGGTCTGTACACTTCTGCATGGCCATAATAATGCACTTTGTAATGTACATTGTGCATTAATTATGAGCCATGCAGAAGTTATAAAAAGTTTTATACTTACCTGTTCCGTTGCTGGCGTCCTCGTCTCCATGGTGCCGACTAATTTTCGCCCTCCGATGGCCAAATTAGCCGCGCTTGCGCAGTCCGGGTCTTCTGCAGTCTTCTATGGGGCTCCGTGTAGCTCCGTGTAGCTCCGCCCCGTCACGTGCCGATTCCAGCCAATCAGGAGGCTGGAATCGGCAGTGGACCGCACAGAAGAGCTGCGGTCCACGGAGGAAGAGGCCATCTTCAGCGGTGAGTAGAGAAGTCACCGGAGCGCGGGGATTCAGGTAAGCGCTCCGGTGAGCTTTCTTTACCTCCCTGCATCGGGGTTGTCTCGCGCCGAACGGGGGGGGGGTTGAAAAAAAAAAAAACCCGTTTCGGCGCGGGACAACCCCTTTAAGTACCGTCCGGGTGGCAAATCTAGCGCTGCCCGTCCGAGGTTCTGCAGACTGCTGCCTGAGGCAGCAGGCTCAGATCGCCTTATGGTAGAGGCGCCATTGGATGTGGTCTGCTTCATGTGGCTTATCATCTTATTTTAACTATTTTAATTTGGCTCATAATAAAGAATGTAACATATTTCTAATATTTATAGCATTCAGTCTACTGCAATCTTATGGCTATTGCATTTACTCTACCACCTTATGACGATAGCTTTCCGCTTACCGCTATCTTATGCCTATAGCATTGTGTCTACCCCATCTTACAGTTAGCATTCTGCCTAACACTGTCTTATGACTGTAACAATCTGCCTTCAGATGACCTCTGTCTTATGACTACGGTCTTCAAGCTACCATTATCCTGTGTCTAGAGCGTCAATCTACTGGCATATTGTAACTATTGCCATATCTAGGCACGCATCAAATACATTCATCTGACAGCATTGATGTTTTTGCACTTCTTTGCTTTAGACTTGATCTACATTGATCGAGAAACCAATGACAGTCACTTTCTATGGGTTTTGCAATTTATTCGAGGAAGACAGCAGATTAGAACATTTTACCATGAAAGGCGGGAGGGAGGATCAATCATGATCCAATCTGTTCAATTTTCCCCACAGTAGTAAATGGAAACATATAGAAAACTAGATGTAAAGTGGTTTAATTACCACCCATTGACATCATGACAGGTTCTGACCTGATCATATGATGACAAACCCTACTGTTAGCCTTGTAGAAGGGTAGCTCCCATCTGTAGAATGAAGACTCTGAAGAGGTCATACAAAAACACTGGGTTAAATTTTACTAGAAAGTGTTCAGTTTATGAACAGAATATTTACATTTTCTCAGAACTTGGTAAACATTAAAGTTTTTATAGTTAATGAATATTGACATTTATTTTGGTTCTTACGGGTGTTGCCCAACTAAGATAACCGGTTATATTTCAACGCACACCCAAGTCCTCCAAGCTCCTCCTTCTGTGTTGACCTCCAAACATAGGAATACTATGCAACTCTAGCCCCTTGCGGGCACTTGGTGAGTGACATTGCTACTTCATATATTACACATTCAGTGCTCACTGAAGGCTGTGTATTCAACACTCAAGAAGACAAAGATGGTAGCAAGCCATCCCGGCCTTCTCTATGTGGAGGCTTGCTGTCTCTGCCGATTCTCCTCTCCTGCCGCTGCACTTTTCCTTGTGCACCTCCAGACTCTTTACTGCCTACATACCGTACCTATACTGTTAACAGTGAACCCCTCAGCTAGAAGACAAAGTGGATCCTATGTCCTGCTAACCATATGGCACTGTAGGACACCATATTTGCCAATTCTAATCCATGGATGTCATGGGGGACTGATTTTAATGAGGTCTGAGCTGTGCTTTGTGACTTACTTCCAGAACATAGTAGAATTGTAAAACTAAAGTTTCCCTTGCAGTAGGGAAAAGGTAAAAGGTATCACGAAGTAGAAACTACTCCATATAGGATTCCCAATATATGAATGGAATGCTACTTTTGTCGCAGAAGGGGCAGGCGACACAGATACTAAATCGAGGACCGCTCTAAACTTACAGTTCTCCAGCTGTCCTCAGTACCACAGAAGAGGGGAGAAGTCTGACAAAGTCCGAATGAGATGATCAATGTAAAGTGTTGCAGGACTGTCTCTCTCTCTCTTTCTAAAAACCTAAGGGCTTGTACCCACTGGCGATAGACTTTCCTGCAATGCGAGAGTAAATGAAAACGCATGATTATGAAACGATTTTCAATCGTTTCATTCTCATTTGTGATGTCTTCACTCAAGGCTCACAGTGCTAAGAAAAATCTACGCTATCGCCCATTGTTCTCAATAGGGCCGATGGCAGCAGCGTCAGCCCCATTGAAAACATAGGGAGTACATCGTGCTCCCCTGAAACAGCTGTGACAGCTATGGCAGGGGATTCCTTCATACCCACGGGGACCGCAGGGATGTAGGAATCCCCTGCTACAGCTGTGGCAGAGGTCCGTGATGCTATTCCATTCCTTACAATGGGGCCGATGTTACTGCCGCCCCATTGAGAGCAATAGGATGAAGACATCCACTGCAGTGATGATTTTCGGGGGGAGGGGAGGAGGGAAGGCTTGAAATATAAGCCCTACCCTGAAAATCATTCCTGGCCACGGGAAGACAGATGAAGACTGCCGGGCACAGAGAAAAGAGCTGGACTGCTCTTCTAGGTGAGTTAACTTTTTTTTAACTTCTTTTTTCAGCTAGGGATGATTTTTGGGGTAGGGCTTATATTTCAAGTCTCCCCCTCACCGCCACCCCCTGAAAATCATTGCTGCAGGGGATGCCTTCATCCCATTGCTTTCAATGGTGCGGCTGCAGCACCGGCCCTATTGAAAGCAATGGGATAGCATAGCAGACCTCTGCCACAGCTGTGACAGCTGTGGCAGGGGACTCCTTCATCCCCACGGGGGAAGCCTGTGCCATAGCTGTCACAACTTTTTTAGGGGAGCGCAATGTACTCCCTATGTTTTCAATGGGGCCGACACTGCCGCCGTCGGCCCCATTGAAAACAATGGGCAATAGCACAGGTTTTTCTTAGCTCTGCGAGCCTTGAGTGAAGACATCGCAAATGGGAATGAAACCATTGAAAATCATTGGTTTCATAATTATGTGTTTTCAATCACTCTTGAATCGCAGGAAACTCTATTGCCAGTGGGTATGAGCCCTAAGACCCCATTTTTACTGAAAGATGATCGCTCAAAAGTCGCTCAAACGACAGTTTGAGTGACAGTTTTGAGCGATCATCTTTGCGTAGTCTATAGTAGCTAAGTAGCTACTTAAAAGCTATGCAGGCGGAGCGGGACACCGCCGCCATCGCTCGGCGAACAATACAGTTGTTTTGCATAAGCAAACAGCTGTATTGTTCTTCGCGTTTACAGCTCGTGTCCCACTGTGAACTACCAGTGGGACATAGGCTGTAAGAATCTCATCAGCACTGCCAACTGTAATAACACCTGCACCGCTGATAAGAGTTCATTGCTCAATTCAGGAAAATTAGAATTGAGCGAGGATTGACTCGTGCACGAAAATTGCACGATGACCGTGCATTTAGACTCAACGATTCTCGCTCAAAAGACTGCTTTCATCGAATTTTGAACGAGAATCGTTGGGTCTAAATAGGCCTTAAGTTGTATTGCTTCCTCTGGTCTCTCTCGGTGAAGGCTCCTGACACTGTGGTCGTACAGGCAGCATCAATTAGCACTCTCAGTCACAGGCTGCCACTGTTCACCTGTGTTTGTTCCTCTGTTTGCTCAGCTGCATTTCCTCCCCTCGCTATGTCACAGCTTCTGTCTGCCCCTTATACAGGTCTCAGTCCCTAAAAGATCCTCTTGCTCTCTTAATGCAGGAACTTCCCCCAGACCATGTGACCAGGCCAGCCAGTAACTATTTTTCTTTTATAGAGGAGGGGTGAGCAGTAATGTAACATTTTTAGCACTGGAGGTCACTACCAACCCAAATTATATACAGATTAATACAACAACAAACAACAGGAGTTTCAACAATGGAGAGTGAGCATCAAGGTGTGGGCTTAATAGCACCGCGCCCCTATTGCACTTCAGACAAGTCTATGAGCAAATTGAGCAACCACAAACAAGCCCTCTTGTCTCTTCTACCCCTACTAGGTCTTCTCTAACTTAGAGATGAAGTCAGATCTAGTGACAGATACCATTTAATGCTGTGGCTCCAAAGCATTCATCCATCTATGTCTTAACAATACGATTGTTAGAATGTAATAACTTCAGGAATATATATCTGGGTTCCTTCATAACCTTCTAAAAAGTTTCTGTCTCATCGTTGTACGTGGAATTTTTCTTCTACAAGGGATCATTCCACTCCCGTACTGTAGCTAAGAGGCACAGCAGGCTAAACATAGCGTATAGAGCAAAATAACTGGAGGTTTATGTGAATGTATTCACCCGACCCATGGGAAAAGCACCCCTATGTCCCACATCTCTATGAATAGTCCCAAATTATGGTCTTTGTCCACTGAAAATTTTAATCTCTTGTGATGCTTTCTTGGTATGGACCAAATACACAAAAATAGCTTGCCAAGAATTTGAAGGAGTTTTACCAGTTCCAAACCTTTTTTTCTCGACATTTGGCCAAAATGTCGTAAATATTGTATTTGATAAATTCAATTACGTCCCTGCTTTAAATCCTGAGCCATTCTATCTATTCCACTACCAGACCGGTTTATAATTGTGCACATGTTCTTCCTGCAATAGTTTCTGGCTCCTGTTTTGGTCCATACCCATGAATCCTAGTGTTGGCTTCGCAGCCAACGCTAGATCCACCCCACACACCTCCCTTTCAGTGACCAAATCCCACTCACTACACCCGAGGGTGCCATATACACACTGGGCGCCACTCTTCGGGCACAGGTACAATATAGGATTCACAGGAGGGATAAAAAGGTGTGCGCAAGTCGTTATCGGAAATGCGCATGCAGGGATTGTGAACAAGCTTGTTCATGTGCGGGGAAGTAGACAGACACAAGCAGTACATCCAGCTTAGGCAGCAAACATTACGTCACTAACAACACGGTGTACATTACCTTGGCAGAAATTAACAACCAGGCACATGGTCATAATGTCGCTGGAAGTCCCAAAAATGAGGGAGAAGCGAGTCACGTGACACATTCTCGCATTTCCAGTTCCAAACAGTAACGGGTATCATGTTATATCAACAGCTTATTAATCATGCCACAATTGTTAAAAGAGGTAAATGTTGTTGAAAGTAGTAGAACCTCTTTAACAGCAGTCAAAGTAGTAGTAGGACTTTGGGATTGTCCAAGGCAGTTGATCCGCCTGGTCAACCAGTGTTCATTTGCTCTTTTAGGATGTTATGGAAGGTAATCCACTGTAAACTCCTCCGCTTTTATCCTGATATATCGCCAACATAGTTTGCCGCACTGTACAAAGCTTTTCACCATTCATGTACTGTAAGTCTGTGTCCCCAGTTGGGTTTACAATCTATTTTCCTTATCTTAGATGCAGACTTGGGTCAGTCAGTATGTTTTTTGAGTACGGTAGTCTTTGGTTGGGGTCAAACCCAGGATCTCAGTGCTAACCACTGAGCTACCATGATAAGCAATAGTAACCAGAATTAAGAGTTCTTTTCTCAACATGGTGCCACCTTGTACTCCATGGGGCATACTGATTTTTCTAGGTGCCATATGTTATACTACATTTTTGTAGAGGAAATGTTTAAGTGCCAGCAGTACTATACTCAAACCCTTTTAGCCCTTGTTGGAGACGTCCATAATGGTAAATTACCAATATAATTCTCCTTTGATTGAGCGCAATTCTGGTTAAAAAAACCTCCAATGTTCTTTGCCGACATGGTAGAGAGGAGTTAGTTTAAAGAATGTTTGTGTCTTCAATATAACCATTTTATAGGGCTGGGCATGTGTTAAAAGAAAGCATTCTCACCTGCTCTGCTCGCAACCCTCGCTGCTAGAAGTCAGCAGACCTATGCAGCTGTAGAGTCACCTTCTGAATCCCAGGTATCAGCGCTCATATCCTGGGTGCCATAATGCCAGAAATTTGCTGCGGCCTCTAATTCGCCACACTGGTCCCTTGACTTGCGGTGGAGGACAGGGATGGAACAGCAGAGCCAGTTATTGGTACCCAGGGGGACTGAAGGCAGGTAAGTATGGTTTATTTTTTTTTATTTTAACGCATGCCCAGTAGAGATGAGCGAGCGTACTCGGTTCGGGTGTTTTTGCACTCAAGCACCTCTGTTTCCGAGTAACTGACTACTCGGACGAAAAGATTCGGGGAGCGCCGGGGGTGAGCGGGGGGTTGCAGACGGGAGTGGGGGGGGGGGAAGAGAGAGCTCCCCCCTGTTCCCCACTGCATCCCCCCGCTCCACCACGCCGCCCCCCGAATCTTTTCGTCCGAGTAGTCAGTCCCTCGGAAAAAGCGGTGCTCGAGTACAAAAACACCCGAACCGAGTACGTTCGCTCATCTCTAATGCCCAGCCTTATAAAGTGGTTATATTGAAAACACACAACCTCTTTAAAAAAATGCACTGGCCCAATGTTACTACCTGAATCAGGCCATTTAGGGGCGATATTGAGCAATTTGGTTGATTAGAAGCTTTCTGTCCTGAGTACATAAGGAATAAGACTGTTCACATTGGCCGTGAAGTAGAAGCGATGGCTGGACCTGATAGCTGGCTCTCCTCTGTAGGCACACACGAATGTCTACATAGTGTTCTGCATATGATTTTACAGTAGCTGCTCATTTATAAAGTTAACTTAATTTGCAGCAATTCGACCCGAGACACATTTAACAGAACGCTTCACTATAAATTGACAGTATATATGATTGCCGGGGGATAAAGTAGATTTTCTGATTCCAGTATAATGATTGGTCTACTCTAACGCACAGACTTTGGTTCCAGCTGGTGATTTTATGTCCAAGTGCAGAGGCAGTCACACTTTATAAATATGTCCTTATAGACCCGTGCCCTCAGGCTATGTGGTTTTGAAAAGAGCTGGTGCTAATAGCAGGTTAGTACTGCAGTGATATACTAAGTACAACTATTCATTGCTGTTCATGTTGCTCTTTACAGTTCTGTACAAACAGATGCTGCTCTTCATATGGACATTTACATGTTCTGCTCGGCTTTAAACAGTCTTTAACCCCTTAATGACACGGCCTTTTAAGTTTTTACTTTTGCTTTTTCCTCCCTACTTTCAAAAAATCATAACTCTTATGTATCCATCAACGAGGCTGTGTGAGGGCTTGGTTTTTTTCTGGGATGACTTGTATTATTTAATGCTACTATTTAGCATACGGGTAATGTACTGAAAAAAAATTCAAAGTGGAGTGAAATGAAAGAATAAAAAAAAAATGAAATCCTTTTATTAATTTTTGGTTTTTTTGGAGGCAGAGTGACCAAAAAAGTGCAATTCTGGTTTTGCATTTTTTTTTTCTGATGACGTCACCATGTGGGATAACTCATGCATTACTTTAATAGATCAGACTATTGCAGATGTGGCGATACTAAATGTTTTTGTTTTTTTGGGCTGATATTTTAAATTATAAATATGGGGAGGGTTTTTTGAACTTTCATTACCTTTTTATTTTTTCTAATAGTTGCTAAAAACTTTTTACAGCTTTTTTAAAGCCCTCATTGGGGGCTTGAACTTGTAGTTCTTTGATCGCTCATAGAGTATAATGCAATACCATACTATTGCATTATACCGCGTTCTAGCAGACAGACTATCAAGCCATGCCACAGGCTTGATAGACTGGCTTGGTTTAATAGGCAATCAGCCATGGTAGTCCTGGTGGCCTTCAAAAGGCCCCATGCTGTCATGGCAACCAAACAGCACTTTGCAATCTCATCATGGGGGGACCATTCGGGACCTAGGAATACCGATTGGGGCATTTAAAGGGTTAACAGTTACAATGAACACTGAAAGACAGCCGGCACCCACCATGTATGGAGCAGGATCAGCTCCGAATCCTGCTCCATACAAACGCCACATGTACGGGACGTATATATGTATGTCCTGGGGCAAAATGGGCTTGAAGGCACTGTTTCAAGATTGTAACTCCTTTTGAGATGGAAGCAGACCAGGTGATCTGTTGATCACTGCTGGTATGGCATCTTTCATTCCCCATGATCAGGTGCATTGCTAAAGAGGAAAATGCAGACCAGACATTCCAACTGCAGTGGCCACTGCTGGGCAAATAGGGTATTACACGGCAATCATTCAAATGAATAGCTGTGTCAATGTAATGCATGAATAAGCCAGGTCCACCAAAGCATTCCGGTTTGTATCCTTCCCCATTCCCATGACGTCCATATGGCCCAATAGGTCAAATAGATAGGAACGATCTTCATGAAACAGCCATCTTAAGTCTCATATCTTCTTACTATGTAATATGCCCTGGTACTTCTTTCTCGGTACACAGGTAGTATATCACTTACTAGTTTTCTTTTTCCAGCACTTCTTGCTCTTTTTCTTGCTTTTTTTTCTATCTTGAAGCTGTATAGCTGTATGACTTCTGAAGAGATTATTTCTTATCTTCCATTGTTTGAGAGGGAAGAATAAAAATCTTTGTAGCATAGAGAGACAGTCTACCGTATAGCCATTAGAATTTTCCTTAAAGCTCTCAAAAGGTCAATTTTCTAGACAGACGATCAATACTTTTGGGCTAATTTCTTTGATTAGGTTGAGAACCAGACAGGTGCAGTTGGGCCTCTTCTGAATATTCCCTCCACCTTGCTTGGTAATGATGTGCTTGGTTTTAGGATCAGGATTGGTCAAGGTTCTTCTGAGGACAAATATATTTCCCATATCCTTATGTTTTAAAGTGCCTTCAAGGGATGGTTCGTCTTTCCCATCAACCCCTTTTGAAACATTGTGCATCCCTCTGTAGTATAGGCATTAACTAGAAATGTGCTTTCTTAAACCCCTTCCCCCACCCCACCACCACCAATGCTCTCTTTTCTCCACAGCATCAAGGTCCATGTATAAGCAAACAACCCTATGTGTGCTGCTGTTTTCTGAGGCAGATTTTATCCATATACCCTTACTACATTAGATATTGAATTTCCTTTTCTTAGCCACATAAATATTGACTAGCATTTAGAGATAAGCGAGTATACTCGCTAAGGCACATTACTCGAGCGAGTAGTGCCTTAGCCGAGTATCTCCCCGCTCGTCTCTAAAGATTCGGGGGCCGGCGAGGGTGACAGGTGAGTTGCGTCGGGGAGCAGGGGAGAGAGGGAGAGATCTCCCCTCCGTTCCTCCCCGCTCTCCCCCGCCCGCCGCCGGCCCCTGAATCTTTAGAGACGAGCGGGGAGATACTCGGCTAAGGCACTACTCGCTCGAGTAATGTGCCTTAGCGAGTATACTCGCTCATCTCTACTAGCAGTCAATGCTGAATATTGTGCCCATAGAACCTTGGGACTTGGGCTCACCCTCCAAGCTTTTTGCTTAGATGTACACATTGCTAAGGTCTATAAAGATATGTTCCCCAAAAATAAATGTGTATATATGTCTGTAGACCTTATACAGAGTTACTTCCAGTGATCACAGGTGCCATCCTCTCTGATTGGATTAATTCAGTTTCACTTTTCTTCTCCATCCAGCCCAGACCTACTTGATAACTTCTTTCACTCATGACTCAACTTTACAGAATTTAACGCACAGATATTTTTGGCACCTCTTTTTCTATCTTTTTTTACCATTATGAAAACATTCCACTGAAGTTCTCTTTTTACTACTTGCAGTCTGGCACAGTCAGCAGCGTGATGCAGTAACATTGTGATCATTATGTGAGTGCTCCATCACATACAATATATGGTGATATTCTCCCATAAAAGTATTGCTTTTAGGCTGGGTTCACACAGGGCGAATTTGCCGCGGATTGCTGTTGCATATCCGCACTGCGGCAAAACCGCTGCGTTTGCAGTGCAATGCAGCACAAATGAGTTTTGCCAAAAATCTGTTCTCACAGTGCGGATTTTTTCCGCACAGCCGCAGTGCGGAAATGCAACTGCGGCGCGGTTTTAAAAGATGCAGCATGTTCATTATTCGGTCCTTTCCGCAGCGCTTTTTTGTCCATAGACCTCTATGGACGCAGCCAAATCTGCACCAAATATGCGGCAAAAAGTAAAAAGGCGCTGCGGAAAAAAAAACGCTTGCGGATTTTTCTGCACGAAAATCCACAGAAAAATCCGCAAGCCCAAATTAACCTTTGAAGCGGTTTTGCCGCAGAAGCGGTTCTTCTGCGGCAAATCCGCAACGGAAAAACCGCGGCAAATCCGCCCTGTGTGAACCCAGCCTTAGGATACAATATGGCACCTCATGGAGGGCTCATTAGGCAGCACACAGACTGTAGTATGGGTCTGTACAGCCTGCCTGTAGTGCCCTCTCTATCTGTTGTAATCCTCTATGCGCACAAAATTGTGCTCCGCATGAATCCTAAAACAATAAGCAGGTTTATTGTGAACAGATAATATATTTTTTGGACTATTTGTACATTTGCTTCACGTTTTATTTTACAGCAATAATTAATTGCAAAGTGGAACGTAGCTTGTACATAATTAGACTTTTTGGTTGTGAGACAGAGAATATTGTCCGATTAAAGAGACGTGCGGCGAAAAATAGAATCTGGAATAATTTTGCATGAATAATGGCAGAAGATAAATAATCCTGGAAGATGCACTTTAATCACTTCCCCAGTTCACTGTGTTCTGTGCTGCAGAACAGCTTAGTGAGGTGACATCCACCTGCCGTGCCGTGTATGATGAATGAGGAGAAAAGCGGTGTTCCTATGTAAATAATTCACCACTTCCATCTTCCTACAGTAGTAGCAGCAAACAAATTGGCAGGGAGAATATGACATATCTTAGGACAAGACAGAATGCAGAGAATGGCCATAGAGGAGACACTTGGGACTTAGTCAGATACCAAACCGTTATGCTGTATACCATACCATGCTCACAAGGAGCTGAATCTATTGCTCCATTGTACAATGTCTCATACTGAGATAGGGGGATTGTCAGGTAAAAAAAAATAAAAGGAGGTTCCCCATTCAAGACTCTCATCTATTGAAGTGGAGAATGGCTGCAAAGAGCATCACTATCTGGGCAACCTGCTCTGTCCTGCATTACATGGACAGCCCATTGATTTAAATGGATATTGTGTAATACTTCATTTTCCCAGCAGTGGTGCATTA
The DNA here is from genome assembly GCF_035609145.1 of Eleutherodactylus coqui. Classification (NCBI taxonomy): domain Eukaryota; kingdom Metazoa; phylum Chordata; class Amphibia; order Anura; family Eleutherodactylidae; genus Eleutherodactylus; species Eleutherodactylus coqui. The sequence goes on from NC_089843.1 coordinate 55,042,953, forward strand.
AAATATCACATGGTTAACCTGTACAATAATTTCTTTCCCATAGAGATGAGCGGAACCAGATGTGTCTGACCACTCCTTATCTCCCTTCATAGAAATTACATAATGTATTTATTTAACAAACAAGCTTGTTGGCATTGACTTTAAGAAGCTACAATTGTATGTCTATGTGCAGCATAAGGGCCCCTTTAGGCCGGCTGCACATGGGCATATTTGCATTGCGGAATCCGGGGCGGGCGTTTGTGCACAGGAGCGGAAATCAATTGCACAAGAGCAGAAAATACTCTTATTTTTGTGTGGTGTCCACACGGACAGCTTCCATTGAAGTCAATGGAACTGTCCGACCTACGGCCCTTCCACGAATAACATTGTGTAAAAGTCGCGGTACCCGCGCTAACGACAGCCCAGGAAAATCTGTACTGCGCATGTATGATGGCTAGCCATCCAGACCATCCGCAGTACAGATATAGAAGGCAGGTACGCAGGGTCACCGGCCGGGCACAGGGTCAGATTCCGTTGTGGTACTCCGCATCCAGAATCCAACCCATTTGTCTGCAGGCAGCCTTATTACACAGGCCGATAAATCATTCAGGGTGGGTTCACACAGGGCGGATTCCCGTCGGAAATCTCGCGGTTTGGCCGCAGCAAAAACCGCGAGATCACCGCCGGGAGAACCGCCGCGGTTTAAGCCGCGGCGGCTTTGAAGCGGCTCAGCCGCATGCTTTTCCGTTGCGGCCGGCGCTCCCATAGAGGAGAGCGGGGCCGCGACATAAATAAACAAAAAAGGAAAGGTAAACAGACCTGCTCAATCTTTGGAAACCGCGGCTGCGGCGGCCGCAGCCGCGGTTTCAACCGGATTTACCGCAGCGGATTAGCCGTCCCGTGTGGACGAGATTTCTGAGAAATCTCATCCACATGGCTGACTAATCCCGAGATTAGCGGCCGCGGGCGGTTTTGCCGCGGGCGGATCTGCTGCGGCAAAACCGCGGCAAATCCGCCCTGTGTGAACCCAGGCTTAGACTCCCACATCCAGTATGAACTATTATGGTTCAGTGTAAATGCCCCAACTGAACAATAAACAAGAAATTATTTGCGTCTCATTCGTTGTTCAGTTTCTACATGCGGAAAACTGAAGGTCAGATCTACCCGTGTAAACAGGCAGTTGTTCACTTATGGATTTAGTGAATGGAGGCGGATGGCCGGAATGATCCAATCACTGAGCGATGATCATTCTTGTGTAAGAGCACAGGAATGATTATGGCTGGGATTCCCTGTCAAGCACTCGTATTAGAGGCCCCTGACACAGTCCAGATAGTAAACACAGTACATGTGCCTCAGGCCTCTTTCATACAACTGTTGCGTTTTCACGCAAAACGTATCGCGTAAAACAATCATGGCAACGCTGCATTGCTGCAATCTTATTTCAAAAGGAATTAGCATTTCCTTGTCCATTGACACGAGCGTATCGTGTGAATGGATGCTGTAGCGGCACTCGGCAGAATGGCTCTATTTAGCTTAAATAACAAAATAGAGCCAGCTGTCTTCTTCAATGAGTGACAGACCCAGGTAAACTCCCTCCCACGACCTGCCTTGCTCCCTGCGATTTTTATCAAAAGATAGGTCAGGGCCTATCTTTTGACGCTGCAAGAAAAATCGCAGCTGATAATTGCCATCAACTTGGAGATTTTCAGTTGCGATTTTTTTTTCTTGTGGCTAAAAATCGCTCATGTAAACGAATGCATTGGAATCCGATGCTTTACATGGTCGCGATTTCCGAGCAACGTTTTATTAGCTATTAGCTGTGTGAAAGAGGTGATATAGGCCTCCTGCACACGGGCAGAAATTCTACAGCGGGATTTCCCGCAAAATTTCCGCCCGTGCCTGCTGCCATAGGATTGCATTAGATAACACAATCCTAGGTAGACGGCCGCGATTTGTCTGCGTGCAAACACACACGTGGAAAAGAAATCGCGGCATGTTCTATTTCTGTGCGGGTCTCGCCGAGGCCCGCACAGAAATGTCAGTGGTGACGGGCCTGCTCTAGTCTGCGCATGCTCCGGCTGGCCGTCAGCCGACACACAGCGCAGAGAGGAGACGCCGAGAGAGGGTGAGCCGCAGGGCTGTGCAAGGGCACAGGACCACATCCCGCTGCGAGAATTCTCGCAGCAGGATCCGACCTGGCCGTCTGCAGGCGGCCATAGACTCAATTTCTCTTGCGCCATTTCATGTTACGTTCACATAAATTACAAGTCAGTAAAAAGTGCTATTTTTGTTGAAGCTCTCCAGGCTGAGTCCTTTAACCTGTGATCCTGAATCTAAATGTAAAATCAGGGGATTAACCAAGCAAAAAACTGCACCGGAAATCTTGTCCACTGATTTACTGAGCATTGAGATTAGTCATTTCAAGTCACTGCTTTCATTGTGCCTGGTAATTGCTAACTAAAGTGCAGACATGAGAAACACAACCATCGCTACATGCCTGCAGCTGCTACATTGTCACAACATCCAGAAGAGCAGGAATCCTGTACAGACAGAGATGAATCAGGCTTCATTCACAAGGGCGATTCGCGTTTTCTCGACCATTCACATGGCCAGATAGGCTGTATAGACGCCGCAGCCCAGAATTCCTTAAGCCAGCATGAATGCTCAGCATGGCTTCTATTAATTGAATAGAGCCTGCTGATATGGTTTAGTAGCGCTAGCCGCTGCTAAACTCCCTCTCCCTCCCTTTGCTGGCCGTTACCATAGAACCTATGGGAGCCATCAGCTGATTGCAGCCGACTTTTTATTGCAGCTAAATAGATGCAACCGAACGCTTGTGTGAATGAGGCCTAATCATGTATAGACTAGAGTCGATGGGCGATGGATGCCGCTGTATACAATGATGTACATTACAGCCCTCCGTCAGTGATATATCTCAGGAAACCTTCCTGATATATATTTCTGAAGATGGACTATATGCATACTGTGGTTTAACTTAAGGGCCCTTTACACAGACTGATCCTATCAATAAATAGCAGTGCTCATTCTGATCTTCACAACTGGCAGTGGATTGCTGGTATGGGGACGAATAAGAGTTACTATTGGGGTGGTTGGTAGCCCTCAGTAGCAGAAACTCCTCCAATGAATCCGCTGTTTGAAAAAAAATACACCAAGTTCAGCAGACGCAACTTATCACACCTTAAAGGGGTTGTCCTCGGGACAGGTCATCAGTAGTAGATTGATGAGTATCTGTTGCCCAGAACCACCACCGATCAGCCGTTCGGTGGCCTGCTGCACTTGTGCACTGAGCTGATTCCTGCAGGAAGCTGACAGCTCCGTTCTTACTGCAGTGGACAGGCTTGGTATTGCAGTCATTGAGGTGAATGGAATCTTCGCCTGCAGTACTAAGTCTGGCCACTGCACTAGAATGGAGCTGTCTGCTTGCTACAGAAACCAGCCCTTCCCACGAAATCGCTAACACCGGGGAATGATTAGGCTGCACAGCCTTTTCAATCTGCGTGTTAAATATGCAAAGCGATTATGGTGTTGAATCTGCGTTAAGAAATGAAATGTCACTTATTACTTTTCCATGTGTGGATTTGAAATGTGCCTTCTGAAAAAATCCACACCATATAGTCTATGGCGCGGATTCACATAAAAAAATAATGGGATGCAAAACTGATCCAGAATCGGCACAGATTCCACATGAATACTCCATCAATACCGGCCCTAATGTATTTTATGTCAGCGAGGCCAGCTTTTCTAAGGTTTGCTACCCGAACACGCTTTATGGTTATATGATAATCCAGGACATTTCATAATATGATACTTGTCAAGTCCAATTAATGCAAGATTAAAGGAATTTGACTACACTGAGTGGGTATAGATGAAAAGCATAACAGAGGATGAGCATTGTAATAAGCCAAGGCTGGAGAATAGCACTAAGGTAACACTGCTCCAACATCTAGAAATCACTGCACCTAGATCAGACTACAAAGGGAAGACTCTGTGTGTGCCGGGGATCCAGCACTCAGTCCAGGGATTCACTATGATAACAGCAGAATGTAGAACATTGACTTCTACCTCTTGACGATTTCGTTTTTCCTTTCACAGAATTAGGAATTGTATCGGGTTGAACTCCATGACGTTAGACGCAACTATACACAGTACAGAAGACTGATGTGCAGCCTAATAGGTTAAAGGGCACCTGGTACCAACTATAAGGGCTCCTTCAGACTAGCATAGGCGCAGATACACTCACGCATATCTGCACTGTTTACTGCACATTCTGCGCTGCAGATCACATCGGCGTGGGACACACCTGTGCTGTGATTGATAAGCTGTGCAGGCTAATTAGTTCCGGTGTTATCGATTACCCACAAAATTGCACATTTCAATGCGCTATTTCACAGAGATAGACTCCTATGGCGCCTTGTGTGCGCACAAAATAGAGCATGTCACAGAGCGAGCGAAAGTGATTCCATTCTCTTCACAATACGCACGCAGATGCCAATGCAAACGCGCTCATGTGATTAATCTCTAAGGCCACTCTCACACACAACGCTTCTTACAGCGTTTACCGTGACGTTTCAAACGCCGTGGTAAATGCTGTAAAACGCCTCCATTCATTTTAATAGGGCTTCTCGGACTAGCGTTTTTTCGAGCGCTGTATTTTCTATTTTCAGCATTTAAGCTGGTTACAAATCCACCTATAGTCTGGTGACTTCACACTCGCAATCTCGCAGATCGGACTCTGTTGTCAGAAATTGGATGCAACAGTTAGAGCGATCGCGTCTCCCTCCCATCCATGACACCCAGCAAGCAGTACGTACATTGCATATCATCTGACGCTTTTCAGGCTAGTAAATGGCCCTTCGGATACCACCCCACTGGTGAGAAAATTGGGCAAGATTTGTGCATTGGGAGACACACAAATATGAACCCTATTTTTTGACCCCCAGAGAACCATACTCTCCTGTCTGGATCTGCTGCAAGAGTGTTGGCCGCCGCGCATGCACAATGCAGGGTATGACGCGGATTCGTGGCGACTCACTATAGGACGAACTGCTTCCATTGCGATTTCACTGCAATTTTGCGCCCAAAATAGAGCATGCTGATTCTTCCCCGGGAGCGGAAAATCACAGTTGATTTCTGCTCGTGGGCGTTGAAGAATCTTTTAACATGGCATGCTATGGACGGACATTGCTGTGGAATTCGCGGTGGGCGTCAGGACGTGAATTCTGCAGCGATAATCCGTCCGTGTTTTGGGTGCCGGTGGCGGGCAGGGAGCTGCGGGGGAGAGCGGGGCGGAACGGAGGGGAGATCTCTCTCTCTCTCTCTCCCCCCCCTCTCCCTCCTGCTGACTGCCGCTACTCACCGCTCCCCCGCGCCGGCCCCCGAACCTTTGGTCTCGAGCGGGCAGGTACTCGCTAAGGGCAATGCTCGCTCAATCAATTGCCTTTAGCGAGTATGCTTGCTCATCTCTGTTACAAACAAGTGTTTCAATACTGTAAGGCCTCATGTCCACGGGGAAAATCAGGCCCGCTACGGATTCTACATGGAGAATCTGCAGCGGGTCCCTCCTGCCCCGCGGACATGAGCGCTGAAAATAGGAATAAATGAGAATAAACTCACCTCCCATCCGCTCCGTTTCTTCTCTTCGCCGCGGCGTCATCTTCTCTGCGTCGCGGCCGGATCTTCTTTCTTCGGCTCGGCGGATGCGCATGATGACGTCGGTGACGTGCCCCGCGCATGCGCCGTCCCGAAGAAAAAAGATCCGGCCGCGACAGAGAGAAGATGGCGCCGCGCGAAGAGAAGAAACGGAGCGTGTGAATAAATCCCGATTTTTGTCTCCCGCGGATCCGGACGGCTTCCATAGGCTTCAATAGAAGCCCGCGGGAGCCGTCCCCGCGGGAGACCCGCATGAAAATGGAGCATGGTCCAGATTTTTTCATGCTCCATTTTTTTAAAAATCCCTTTTATTGACCATCCGCGGGTATTTATCTACCCCGCGGGTGGTCAATGCATCCCTATGGGGTGCGGATCTGCGGGCAGGAGAAGAGTTAAAATCCGCTGCGGATTTTAATTCTTATTTTGCCCATGGACATGAGGCCTAAGTATTTTGATTGGAAGATTACATACAAATCTATTGACGTCAAGTAACGTACTGTATAAGTCAAAGTGATACATGGGGCTAATGACAAATCTTCAGGTAGCATAGATATGCCATCCTACCAAAAGTAATTGGACACCTGAGCGAGAATCAGAATTAGTATTTATTTCCATATGTTAGTACTTAGTTGGGCTCCTTTGGCGCTAATGACATCAGTTACTCTCCGTGGCATACTTTCTAATGTCTGATACATTTCAGCTAGTATTTCCTATAATTCATCCTGCAAATGTCTAGCGTGTCATTTCAAAGAAGATGCATTGGCCATCTACATGGTGCAAGGAGCGTTGTCATTGGTCAGTTGACCAATTGAGGAACGTTATATGGAATCACAATACTCCATCTTCACATTAGATGGCTGCACCTGAGTATGGAGGAGCCTGGGGAATGCCTGTTGTGTGTTGTGCCAACAGTTAAGTACAGTGGAGATTCTGCTATGGTCTGGGGATGTGTTACATGGCATGGTCTCAGTCCGTTGGTTGTAGTGACAAAAACCCTGAACATATCATGACATTCTAGGTTATAATGTGCTGCTGATAATGTGGTAATACTCTGGGAATGGTCAGCCATACTTCCAAGAAGGCAGCATGCCTTGTCACAAGTTCAATGCTGCTTTACGTTGGTTTGAGGATATGCATGTTACAGGATTGGACTGGTCTGCACAGAATCCCAACCTGAACACTATTGAACATCTGTGGGATGAACTGAAACAGGAACTATGATCAGCGTCCATCTTTGAGAAAACTCACCAGGTGTTTGCAGGAGGAATAGAGGTAAACACCAGCTGAAGTATATCAGACTTTAGTAGAATTAATACCACCGAGAGTATCATAAGAGCCGAAGGAGGGCCACTAAGTATATTAACATATGGAAATAAATGCTATGTTTGATTCTTGTTCAGGTGTTCAATTACTTTCAGTAGGATGGTGTTTATGGTCTTCACATAAAAATCTTGGAAGACCGATCACTTGGTTCATTTTTTCTGACGTTTGGGATAACATTGATCGATGCTTATGTTTGTGCCCTGACAAAATAACTCTGCCACTTCGATTGTTAACACCATCCAAGCAAGTAGTAGTAGCAACTGAATTAACCCCTTGAGTGGCACGCCCGGAAATTTTCCGGGACGAGCTCCACTGCTCATAGTGACATAGCCCGGAAGATTTCCAGGCTATGTATCACTATGGGAGCTGCAGAGCACAATGCCACAAGCTATGGCAGTGTGCTCTGCCTGTACAGACCCACAGAGAACAAAGCAAGGGCTTTGAAAAACCAGCAGAAGATATTGCCGATATGCCGGCAATCTCCTGCTTTGTTTACAGGTTGCCATAGAGATCAGAAGCAAGCCGATGGTCTCTGTGGCAGGGAGAGCTGGTTGTTAGCTGTCAGAGGACAGCTAGGTACTACCGTGTTTCACTGAAAATAAGACAGTGTCTTTTATTAATTTTTGTTCAAAAAGGTTTAAATTTTTTACATGTATAGCTGCCTGGACACTATTTAAATTGACTTTTTTAATTAACTGTTAGCAGGGCTTAATTTTGGAGTAGGGCTTATATTTCAAGCATCCTCAAAAAGCCGGAAAAATCATTTTGCATCCTCAAAAATTCTGGAAAATCATGCTACCGTATATACCGGCGTATAAGGCGACGGGGCGTATAAGACGACCCCCCAACTGTCACCTTATACGCCGGTATACAGTGGAGAAAAAAAAAAAATTCATTACTCACCTCCCACGGCGTTCTGTCGCGCTCCGGCAGGATGTCGCTCGCTCCGGCAGGCTGTCACTCGCTCCTCGTCCCCGTCGCAGCATAGCTTTCTGAATGCGGGGCTTGAAATCCCCGCTTCCAGAAAGCTAATACACACGCCGGCAGCCATGACATCATTGAATGGCTGTGATTGGCTAAAGCACACGTGGCTTCAGCCAATCACACTATTCAATGACATCATTGAATGGGTGTGATTGCTAACACGTGCGCCTTCAGCCAATCACAGCCATTCAATGATGTCATTGAATAGTGTGATTGGCTGAAGCCACGTGTGCTTTAGCCAATCACAGCCATTCAATGCTGTCATGGCTGCCGGCGTGTGTATTAGCTTTCTGGAAGCGGGGATTTCAAGCCCGCATTCAGAAAGCTATGCTGCGCCGGGGACGAGGAGCGAGCGACAGCCTGCCGGGGCGAGCGACATCCTGCCGGAGCGCGACAGAACGCCGTGGGAGGTGAGTAATAAATTTTTTTTTTTTACACTTTTTTTTTTTTGTATTACCGGCGCATAAGACGACCCCCGACTGCAGAGCAGATTTTTCGGGGTTCAAAAGTCGTCTTATACGCCGGTATATACGGTATGTCTTATTTTCAGGGTATGTCTTATTTTCAGGGAAACAGGGTAGCTCTTGCAGCAGAGATCAGAGAAAACCTCCGATCTCTGCTGTGTTAACCCTTTACATGCGGCAGTCTATGTGACTGCAGCATGTAAAGGGCTGTCACTGCAGCATGTAAAGGGCTATCACCATCGGACCCCCGGAATGTGATCAGGGGTCCTGATGGGTCTCTGTGGAAGTCCCCTAAAGGGACAAAAAAAAAAAAAAAAAAAAAGGAAAAAAATTATTTAAAAAAAGGATAAAAAAATAATAAAAACACTTGTCTCCCTTTACTTTGTAAAAAATCAAAAATACAATCACACATGTGGTATCCATGCGTCGTAATGACCCAGAGAAGGAAGTTAGTACATTATTTAACCCCTTAATGACATGGCCCCTTTTTTTCTTTTTTCCCCATTTCTTTTTTTCCTCCCCCCTGTTTAAAAAAATCACAACTTGTCCTGCAAAAAACAAGCCCTCATATGGCCATGTCAATGGAAAAATGAAAAAGTTATGGCTCTTGAGACGCAACTGCAAAATTAGTTGAAATTCAATGATTAGACCATTTTAAAAAACCTGCCCTGGTGGGCACGACAGGGTGGTAGGAAACCCGCCACTCAAGGGGTTAAGGGCTATTTACGCGGGACGATTATCGCTCAAAATTCGTTCAAACGGATTAGACATAGCGGCTTCAGATGCGGCATCAGACGAGTCAACACCAGTAGAACTGAAGTCAAGCCTAGATGTTCTGGACTTGTGTCTTTTTTTAATTCTTATTTAGAATGGAACAAAAGTTGATACTTTATTATTATCTTTATAATTCCATGTCTAGACCGTGTTAGTGTGATAATCCTGCAAATCACCAATGTATTTCCTTGGTTTAGGCTCAGATATTTGCGTTGCCAATTTAGACATATTGTCTCGGAAGTTTCATGTCTAGATCACAAGATTTTTGCATCATGGAAAACTTACTGATGAATTCCTGATTTTGTTCAACCCCTTCCCTCCCCATGACGTAAGGGTATGTAATGGGAGCGGGGTACTTCCCGTAAAATGACGTACCCTTACGTCATGGGGATATCGCGCTATCCCGCAGCGGGAGCCGGCTGTCACTAGTAGCGGCCTCCAGCTGCGACAGCGGGGGGCATCGGAGATGCGCCCACTCGCTGTTAACCCCTTCCTTGCCACGATCTAAGTAGATTACATTGCGAGAGCCCGGCTGGTTGCTATGGCAACAGGACACAAGATACAGGCATCCTATATTGCCATTGCCTAAGATTGCTGTAGTAAGCGATAAGGCATGGCAGGAGAGTAGTCCTGCCATGCCCTATCGTAGCGATCTTCAGTCCTGCAGTGTAAGTCCCTCAGAGGGACACATATGGTGTAAAAAGAAAAGAAAAATAAAGTACCAAAAATAAAAATTTAAAAAAACACTTTTTTATGCTTTTTCTCATATTAGCTTAAAGAAAAAAAAATCCCACATATTTGGTATCGACGCGTCTGTAACAATGTGTAGAATAAATTGAACACGCTTTTTTCCTGCACGGCAAAAAGCGTTAATAAAAACGCTTAAAAACTGAGGCAAAATGCTAATTTTTAGCATTTTGCCTCCCAAAAAACGCAATAAAAGTCATTAAAAAAAACCTGTGTACCCCAAAATGGTACCAATAAAAACTGCAGTTCGCAAAAAATAAGCCCTCACAGAGCTCCGTCTATGGAAAGATAAAAAAAAGTTACAGGACTTTGAATTCGGTGAGTTTAGAAAAAAATAATAATTTCCAAAAAAAGGGCTTTTATTGTGGAATAGTGGAAAAACCTAAAAATAATATAACAATTTTGGTATCGTTGTAACTGTACCGGCCCGCAGAAAAAAATGTAGTGTATCATTTGTGCTGCATAATTAACGCTCTAAAAAAAAAATAAAAAAAAAATCTATGGCAGAATTGATGCGTTTTCTCTCCCTACGATCATAAAAAAAAATAATAAAAGTTTTACAATACAGTGTATGTACCCAAAAATGGTACCAATAAAAATTACAGTTCACCACACAAAAAACAAGCCCTTATACGGCCGCCGCGACGGAAAAAATAAAAAAGTTATGGCTGTTGAAAATTGGAGATGAAAAAATACCAAAAATCGTTTGGTCCTCAACGCCAAAATAGGCCATGTCATTAAGGGGTTAATATCCATACGGATTCGGTCTAATGTCTCCTGTTCATGATCAATTATCAGTGTATTATAAGTGTGAGAGATCACCCCGAGAGGATATTATTCCACTGTTCAATAAATTCAATAGTATAAACAGTTGCAGGCAATTTACGGATCCCAAGGCCCGGGGGAATCATATTCTTGCTTGCATCATTTCTTAAAGTGGATAGATCCCACCAAGTTTCTTTAGCAGCATATCTATCGAACTGGGACATGAGTATGTTTAATTCTATAACATCTTGTGTTTCAGCAGCCAGTTCATTGAAGTTCTTGACCATCTGCTCCGTGCGAGCTTGTCTTCTTTCCACAGACCGGAGGCTGACTGCCTCAGCTGACGAATTTTGACTAGGAAGATCATGTAGGACATGTTAGCCATTCATAGGGAGCACAACAATCAGAATCAGTCAAGCATAGAGATTTGTCCAGTTCACCTGCAGTTTTTAGACGCACAGATTTGTATGGCTCAAGGCAATATAGAAGATGAACAGAAGATCCAGCATCTGTAAAATAATGTTCTGTTCCCGAAGGAAAACCGATGTTCCTGGGTTGGCAGTCTATTACAACTTCTTATGTCATTCCTACCAGGATATATCCAGAGCACTAAACACATCCTTAGGGAACTTGAAACAATATGCTGGCATTCACATTATGGTTGGATTGTGGCAGATGTGGTTTCAGTTTATACAATCATTCTATACTGGGGCAAGCATAGGTGGAAATGATCTCCATTTATGGCCTGGTTGGGAAGACAGTATCTTTTCGATGATGTTAATTCTTTCTTTGTATCCATGGTTGGTACGGTCGCTACATAGATGACGTATTGATCATATGGGTGACCGGTGTGACAACCATACAAGACCTGGAGCTACATTTTAATAACAACCCTCTTTAAGGCCGCCTGCACACGGGCGGAAATCCCGCCGTGGGATTTCCTCCACTGAAAGTTTGCATAGGAGTGCATTACAATACGCACTCCTATGCAGACGGCCGCGGTTTGGCCGCGCAAAATCTCGCGCGGCAAACAAACCGCGACATGTCCTATTTTTGTGCGGGGCACGCACTCACCCGGCTGCCGGCTCCGGTCTGCGCATGCGCCGGCTGCGCCGCAGCCGGCACATGAAAGAGCTGGGGCCGCCAGGCGCGGGAGAGTACGCGCTCGTCCCTGCAGGCTCTCGGTTCGGGTCCCGCGGCGAGAATTCTCGCTGCCAGATCCGACCCGCTCTTGTGCAGGCGGCCTAACTAAAGTTTGTTTCTTCACTTGCTAGTCATAGCATTAAATCAAGAAATTCAATCCTAACAGGAAACATTGGCGGCCAGTGTGTAGAAACATTAACATTTTGTTAGGAAACTGCTGGTAACAGTCTTGCCATCCTCTATATATCATTAAAAGTGTTCCTGTTGGAGAACTAATTAGAGCTAAATGCAACTGTTCATGGAGAACTTTGAGTGTGGAAGCACTAGGGTTACATGCAGACGGTCTAACCGCAGTAATCCGTCATGGATACTCAACAGAGTATCAATCTATCACTTCCAACAGAGACAGATCCAACTTACTTGGCATACACACTCCTGCATCTAGCAATGTCCACCCATTGTATTCTCCACTGCCTGCAGCTGTGAGCATAAGCTTATTTGTCAAATTTTCCCCAGGTTACATCTATTTATTTAATGTGGCAAATGATCGTTCAGTGCTATTTGCGTAGCCATTGACATATACTGTTGGGCTACGCAAATTGCATAGGCGCACTCGATAGAGGGGACTAGACGTCTTTTTGGAGCGCTACGACATTACAGAATATATACATTAAATAATCAGAAGGGTTGTTGATCCGGGGATCTTCCGACTTCCGGACTTGGAGTCAGGTAGGAACTTTTCAAATGTTGATCCAGGGATAATTCTGACTGCCATTATGGTTGGACCCGATGACCCTGGAGATCCCTTCCAACTTTACTATTCTATGAGTCTCAGGAAGATTTTTTTTCCCCCAAAATGGGGTAAATTGGCTTCTGCCTCATTGGGGTTTTTTTGCCTTCCTCTGGATCAATAAGGGAGGTGGAAAAGGGCTGAACTGGATCATAGAATCATAGATTCAATGGAATCTATGGAATTCTAAGGAATTTCCCCCCCCCCCCCAAAATGGGGTAAATTGGCTTCTGCCTCATTGTTTTTTTTTGCCTTCCTCTGAATTAATAAGGGGGGTGGAAACAGGCTGAGCTGGATGGACATTTGTCTTTTTTAGGCCAGCATACTATGTTACTACGTTAATGGCATATCGTGCTGCGAAATTCAATTTTAAAAGCACTGGATCTGTAGGTGTATTTGTTGCTATGTTCTGAAAGTTTGCAGGAAGCTTTTATGTTGTATTACCGGTATGATTTATAGTATTACGCAGTATATCTACCCCAACACAACTTACGTGTTATATATAATTTAATGTTCTTCCGGCAAGCTTCAGTATATTGATTGTACAACTTGCGGCATTTTGGTGCTCATTTAGCCGCACTTTTACGTGTCTTTTTGCACATACGCTGCTCTAAGGGTTGTTTAGAAGACTAAAAAGCAAGAGATGATATGCAGTGTGTGTTTTGCTTGATAGGATTTTAAATACCTTTCAATAAAAACCTTTAGGTAACGAATACTGGATCTTCTGTTCGTTTTCACCCTAAGAATAAGGAACAGATAAGCAGTAAAAGGACAATCTGCACTTGTGTAACAGCAGCACAGTGTATTTCAGCAGCGCTAACACTACAGCCAGGTCTGCAACGAGAAGCTAATGTATCTCAGCATCAGCCTCTATAGATGTTAGGTATAATTCACATTGCTTAAGGTGGGGACTTTTAGTTCTCCAAAAGCTGCAGAATATATGTCATTTCTGGGGTGCCTTCGTCTTCAGGTACGTTACATACTATCGGCTGATGTAATCTCATAAATAAGACAACTAGCCATTAGGCGTTTAATAGAAGTCGCTTTCTGTTCTGACGCAGATGTCTCTGGGCAGCGGGATAGTAAGCAGAGTGCATCAGCCGTCTCATGGACTCCACATCAGCAGCAGGTGCTTTATTAAACCAGTGGGAGGTTACATCATAGACTGTAGCAACTTCATACAGTGGCGCTCTGTGTGCTGCCGATGGTCGCTTTCTACTCTAGACTTGTTTGTGATGGGGTAGAGTATGACCAGCTTACATATAAGGGTCTTTACAATCAGTGTGTTTCAATCATGGCTTTGCAAAATGGTAGTAAAATGCTGTGGTTTTGCTGCAATTGAACAAAAAAGTGGCATTTTGCTTACATTTTTTTGATGTGTGAATAAAACCTACACTGTTCACATGATCTGCAAATCCTGGACTAGGCAATAAATGTAGGGTCAGTTATAGGTAAGGGAGATAATACTGAGCTGATATCCAGTAATATCCTCTTCATTATCAATATCTCCTCGTTAATAGCTTATATATGTAGGGTGATTAGGAAAAATAAATACATTCTATCATTGACTTTTGGATTTGATTTTACGGCATTCAACATGCAGAATAAATAATGTGATAATATTATTTTCTGGGTCAGTATGATTCCTGCGACACCAAGTTTAGGTCGGCTGCACACGACTGGGTTTGCAAAATCCGCGGTCATCTCCTGCGCGGACGATCCGCAGCATTCCGCACCAATCTAGACCAATGGAGCATCCGCATGTCCGCTCACACGAACAGACAGCGACTATGATTTTCCGCTCGAGTTGGAAAAATTACAGTATGCTCAATTTTCGTGCGGGCTCCGCATGGACGGCTTCCATAGAAGTCAATGGAAGCTATCCGACCCGTGGCTCATCCGCAATCAACATTGCGGAAAGGTCACGGAACGCACATCATCGCCTAGCGACTGCGCAGGGAAATCTGTACTGCACATGTCTTAGGGCGAGCACCCACTGGCGTTTGCGTTTTCCGCGGGAAAAAACGCAGCGTTTTCGCCGCGTTTCCCGCGATTTTTCCGCGCATTTTTCGCGGCGTTTTCGCGGCTTTTCCATTCATTTCCATTGACTTTCATGGGTGCATTAGGAGAAAAATAAGGACACATATGCAACTGACAGTTCCTATGTTAAAAACGCAAACGCAACGCAAAAAAAACGCCAGTGGACAGGAACACATGTTATCTCTATGCCTGTGCAGGAAAAACGCAAAACGCAAAACGCAGGTAAAAAAACGCCAGTGGGTGCTCGCCCTTATGGTTCACTGGCCGGACCATCCGCAGTACAGAAGGCCACCTGCAAATGACAAGAAATGACAGGTACATGGGGTCACCGGCTGGGCACAGAGTAGGATTACGGTGTGGGATCCAGAATCCAACCCCGTCGTGTGCAGGTAGCCTTATAAAGTTTTTTTATGTTCTGCTACTTTTGTACACCAAAAACACTTTAAAAACAGATGTCTGGCTGCCACCACATTCTAAGAGCCGTAATGTTTTCATTTTTCTATCAACAATCTGCAATTCTGGCATGGTTTTTATTTTTTCTATGGTGCTCACTGTGCGGTATAAAAATGTATTCTGTGGGTCATTCTGATTACGTCAATACAAAATTGATATAGTTTTTTTATGTTTTGCTACTTTTTCACACTTTTTCAAAAAATATATATATTTTTTTTTATATCGCAACATTCAAAGACCTCTAGTAGTTTTTTCTATTAACAATAATGTGTAAGAGCATATTTTGTGGTACAAGTTGTACTTTTTAATGGTACCATTTAGGGCTCACACCCACTGGCGATCCCTGTGATGTGAGGTGTTCCGCCGCTAGCCACACCCCCTCACTTGGCTAGAGAGAGTGATTACTATAATAACCCCTCTAGCCTCACCCCTCTCAAGCCCCGCCCCCTATCTCTCCAAATATGGAGAGATATGTCAGAGATCCCCTGTAACTCAGCCCCCCTCTCTCTCAGGGGGATTCCTAGCCTGCTTCGTGATCTTCTATTGATTTCAACGGGTCCAGCGCTGCTGCCGCCGGCCCCATTGAAAACAATGGACGATATTGCACATTCTTCTTTTCGATGTGAGGTTAAAGTGAAAATGCCGCTAATGAGAATGGAAAGATTGAAAATCATTGGTTTCATTATCATGTGTTTTCACTCACTCCCACATTGCAGGGAAGTCGGATTGCCAGTGGGTGTGAGCACTAAGGGTGGCTTCACACGATCGTGTTTTTGTGCGTACATAGGTGCATACATATGTGCGCACCCATGTACGTGCAATAACATGCGTGAATGCCGGTCAGTGCATTGCCTTCAACGGAGCCGCGGCTGCTGCCTGTGGCTCCATTGAAGACAATCGTCTGCCGGCACCCCTGAATTGTTTTTCAGGGAAGGGCTTTACATATAAGCCCTTCCCTAAAAAAACAAGAATTTTAGTGTAAAAAAAAAATTTATACTTACCTGTCCGCCGCTGCCGTGTCCCTGCGGGGATGAAGAACATATCTGTCGCATGTCACAGATGGCAGCTGCTGCAGGGGATTGAGCTGCCGGCATCCTGTAACTGTTTTTCAGCGAAGGGCTGTAAATATAAGCCCTTCCCTGAAAAATAACCAAAAATGGTGATAGAAATTTTTTAAAAATCTATACTCACCTTTCTTCAGCTGCTGGGGCTCAGCTGCATCCAGCCGGCTCTTCTCCTGCACTGCTGTGAGGAGTATTCAGCAGGCGGGGATTTTAAATCCCTGCCTGCTGAATGGGCTGCCTCTGATTGGCTGAGCACTGTGACCAATCAGAGGCAGCTCACAGTTATTGAATGACAGCTGAGAGCTGCCTCTGATTGGTCACTGCGCTTAGCCAATCAGAGGCAGCACTCATCCATTCATGAATGGGTGAGTGCTGCCTCTGATTGGCTGAGTGCTGAGACCAATCAGAGGCAGCTCTCAGCTATTGAACAACAGCTTAAGAAAGGTGAGTATAGATTTTTTTTTTTCTATCACCATTTTTTGTTGTTTTTCAGGGAAGGGCTTATATTTAAAGCCCTTTCCTGAAAAACAATTACAGGATGCCGGCAGCTGGATTCCCTACCGCAGCTGTCATTTCTGACACCTGTGGTAGGGAATTCTGTATTCCCAGCAGGGATGAAGAATTCCTTTACTACATCTGTCACAGATGTGGCAGGTGCAGCAGGGAATTCTTTTTTCTCGCGGGGATGAAGGAAACATCTGCCGCATGCGGCAGATGTGTTCTTCATCCCCGCAGGGACATGGCAGCGGGGGACAAGTATTTTTAACATTTTTTTTTTCACACTAAAATTCTTGTTTTTCAGGGAAGAGTTGATATGTAAAGCTCTTCCCTGAAAAACAATTCAGAGGTGCCGGCAGACCATTGTCTTCAATGGAGCTGCCAACAGCAGCCGCGGCTCCTTTGAAAAGAATGCGTGCATTATTATTTATTTATTTTTTTTACACTCAAATTCAGTTTTTTCAGGGAATGGCTTATATATAAAGCTCTTCCATGAAAAACAATTCAGGGGTGTCGGCAGACCATTGTCTTTAATGGAGCCGCTGGCAGCAGCCACGGCTCCATTAAAGAGAATGTGTGCATTCCCTATAGTGCACACATGTCCTATCTTTACAGGCACACACCTGTAAAACACGGACATGTGAACACACCGTAGAAAAATGCATTGTTTCTAATAGAAGCGTGTTTTTGTGCGCGCGTATGCACGCACAAAAACATGCTCATGTGAAGCCACCCTAAGTGAGTCATATGGTTTTCTAATTTCCCTTCTATTTAATTTTTTGTAAGGTAAGATATGCAAAATTAGCTATTTTGGCCATGTTTTTTTATATATTTTTTTACAGCGTTCACCTTGCGAATTAATCAATGAACTAGCTTTTTTACACTGGTCATTGAAAATGCAGCAATGCCAAATTTGTGATTTCTTTTTTTTAAATATTTTTTTACCACTTTTTCACTATTTTTGCCCTGCTAAGGCACTTGAATTTTATTACTTCTGATTATTTCTATAATACACTGCAATACTTCAGTATTGCATTGTATTATAATAGCCTATGAGGCTCAGCCATATGCTGATCCTCATAGTCCACGAACGATGACAGACTTGCCTGCCATTCTGAAGCCTCCAGGTGTAATAATAACCCATCAGAAACCTGTCATCACATCGCTGGGGTAAGATGGGTGACATAGGGATCCCCTCCCATGCTCACCCTTTTACATACTGCGACTGCATGGACCACAGCATGTAAAGGGTAAATGGCTGAGATTAACAGTTTCTCTGCTCCCAGCCATTAGAGTTGAAGCCTGGCAGTAATCAGGCAAGGGAGACTCATGACCAGGCTTTTGATGCAGAGTCGTAAGGGGTGGTCACAAAGGGTTTAAAGGGGTTCCTCAGTATAAGCCATCAATGTTGGATCGATAGGGATGTAACCCTCAAGAACCCACCGGTCAGCAAAATAAAGCAATTACAACATTCCAGCAAGCACAGCTTTCTCTGCACTTTTTAAATGTAGGCTGTGAAGGAACTTTAATTAATCAATGTTATGTTAGCAGTCTTGCATTCATATAGCTCCATATTTTAACACCGTCCCTTTAAGAAAACTGCCATAGTGGCATACGTAAATCGACTTATACTTGTTGACAATGTGCATTTACAGCAGAGAGAAGAGGTAACATTGCAGCATGGCAATGATACCCGAGAGCCCCGAACCTCTCAGCCATATAAGCATATAACCAGTATTATCAGTTCCGCATTGTACTGTAGGTGCGGGCCCGGGTACAGCTTCGTATAGGAGTGACACTTCTGGCTGGCCGTCATAGAAATATCCACTTTTCCAGATACAATGTGTTTTGTCTGGTGACAGCACAGCACTTGACACCTCCACTATAAGATATAATGACAGTCTTTCTGGAAGCGGCCGTTGTCTCATCCTGCTATTTAATTAGAGATGGATTCCAGCTTTCGCCTTTTAATTTTGTGTTATTTACTCGTTTATTCTCCCAGGAGACACTTTTTTATAGGAGCAGCTCTAGATAACTTCTTGTATTATATGACTCAAGTAGCATGAATCTATGACTGTGCATAATCCCAATGGGACATGAATGCTTAACCCCTTAACTACCTCCAATACGCCTTTTTACGGTGGTCACTAAGGGGCCTTATCCTGATGCATGTTCCTTTTTAGAGCGCTGCATCAGAAGCCTGGCAGGGGAAGCAGTGGCTTGGCTGTCTGATGACATTCTGGCTCCAGCTCTAATGGGATAGACACGGGGAAGCGGAGAAACATCTGATCCTAGCTGTTTAACCCTTTACATGCTGCGTTAAGTGCGATAGCAGTATGTAATAAGCTGACAGAGGAGGGGACTCCCTCTGTTTCCAATAACCATCCAGTGAGATGACATTAAAGTCCCCTTGTGGGACAAAAATAATGAGTAAAAGCAGTGTAAATAAATTGTAAAAATATATATATTTTTAAAAAAATAGTCAAACCCTGTCTTTTCCCCCGTTTATTTATACGAAATCATTTGTGTAGTGTATTGCGCATGAAAAATTTGCATGTGCAATACCCAGTGAATAGAACCTATTGATTTCAATGGGTTTATTCACATAAGTGTATTTTGCGCTTGCATTTTGTTTGCACAAGAAAATGTGCAGCATGTTCTATTTTTATGTGTATTGTGCACGAACATAATACATTTTGAAACTAATTCAAATTAATTGCCTATTGAAATCAATGAGAGCATGCCTACATTTTTTTGCATGAATAAATATGCAAAAAATGCAGTAAAACGCACAGGTGCGTGCAAAAACTCACCCAAATGTGCGCATTAATGGGTTTACACCTGTGTAAAGCCAGCCTTAGGGTGCATTCACACGAGCGTGTTTTTGTGTGTACTTAGGTTCATACATACATCCGCACCTAGGTACGAGCAAAAACACGTGTGAACACAGCTGCATGCTTGTTGTCAATGGAGCCGCGGCTGCTGCCGGCGGCTCCATTGAAAGCAATGCTCTACCATCCCCCTGCATTCTTTTTCAGAGAGGGGCTTTACATATAAGCCCTTCCCTGAAAAAGAAACATTTTAGTTAAAAAAAAAAACAACTTACCTCTCCGCTGCTGCCGTGACCCCCACAGGCATGAAGGACACATCTGCCGCATGCGGCAGATGTTTCCTTCACCCCCGTTAGTTAAAAGAATTCCCTGCTGCTACATCTGCCACATCTGTGGCAGATGCAGCAGAGGAATTCTTTAATTCTCAACCGCATCTGTCACACATGACAGCTGCGGTATAGAATCCTGCTGCTGGCATCCCCGTCAATGGCTTTTCAGGCCCTGTGGCAGATATAGCATCAGGGAATTCTTTTAACTAGCGGGGATGAAGGAAACATCTGCCCATGCGGCAGATGTGTTCTTCATTCCCACGGGGACACAGCAGCGGCGGAGAGGTAAGTGTTGTTTTTTGGGGGGTTTTTTACACTAACATTTTTCTTTTTCAGGGAAGATCTTATATGTAAAGCTCTTCCCTGAAAAACAATTCAGGTTTGCCAGCAGACTGTTGTCTTCAATGCAGCGGCTCCATTGAAGAGAATGCCTGCATTTTTTTTTTTTACACTAAAATTTTTCTTTTTCGGGGAAGAGCTTATATGTAAAGCTCTTCCCTGAAAAAGAATGCAGGGAGCCGGCAGACCATTGTTTTCAACGGTCTGTTCCCAAAAATTGGATAAATGTAGACTGGAACTCACCTTGCAACAAGTCCTCATAGAGATCTGCTGATGGAAAAATAAAAATGCTATGGATCTTGGAATGTGGCGACATAAAAGTAAATCTTTAAGGCCGGGCTCGCAAGGTCGGGTCGGATTCCGCATCTGGAAATCCACAGTGGAAGACCTGTGATTAATCGCGGAAACGAATTGCGTATGGAGGCGTTCGTTCACGGGTGAGAGTGATTTTCTGCACAGATGTACGTATATGCACAGTGTATCATCCACGCGTTCGTTCACGGGTGAGAGTGATTTTCTGCACAGATGTACGTATATGCACAGTGTATCATCCACGCGGAAGAAAGATCACAGGCAGGGAATGACAGCTGAGCGTATGAGAAAATTGCTCAGGTGAGATTCTCTCCCTCTCTCTGGCTGGTCTCACACGGACAGGTCAGATTCCTCATGCCGGCAACCAAGCGTACCTCTTATTTTGTGCATTGAGGACAGCGACGAATCGCGGATGGGTCCCGGGTTGGATGGCTTCCATTGACTACAAAAGACAACATGCTGCAAATTTATTTCCGAGAGCGGAAATCGCTATCTGCTCATGTGAGTAAACATGCGAATATTCTGTTTGTTAAATGAATGCAGAATACCGCGGATCGTCCACGCGGGTGACGATCGTAGATTCCGTAATTCAAGCCAGGTCATGTGAGACCGACCTCTTTGGTCAATTCTGGCTTTTCTATGTCTTCTGATTGCTAGTTCCAAGCGATTCCGCCACTCATACGCAATTTACAATTGTGCATGGACTGCAGGACATGCACATCCATTGACTTCAATGGAGGCCGTCCGCACAGAATCTGCATTAAAATAGAGCACGCTGTGATTTGTCTTCCGCTCGCGGAGTACGCAATTCATTCCCGCAAGTGTGAATGAAAATTCAGAAATCCATGATTTTTAATGGCTTGATTCTACTGCGGATGGCGATTACAGAATCCGCAATTTAAATCCGTTTGGGTGATACTGGCCTAAAGAAAAATGTTTTTAGTGTACAAAAATAGCAAAACATTAAAAACTGTATAAACCTGGTACCAGTCAAATTGGGCTGACCCAGAGAATAATGTTATCAGATTATTTTTTCCGTAAGCTGAACGCTGTAAAAATTCCAAATAATGGCGGAATTTCTTTTTTCCCCATCATGCTAAAAAAAAAGGTTTTACAATACATTATATGTACTCCAAAATGATGTCATTTCAAATCCAACTTGTCCAACAAAAAACAAGCCCTCATATGGCTATTAAAAAGTTATGGCTCTAGAAATGCAATGACGAAAAAAAAAAATTAAGTTTTTTAATTAGTTGGTCACTAAGGTACAAACAGGCTTTGCTACTAAGGGGTTAAAGGGATTTTTCAAGCCTTAACAATCTCTCTCTACATATTTCCAATGCTCTTTTATGGTGTTCGCTATACAATATAAATCACATGGGAACTTTTTTCTGCGGGTCGGTACAATTACAATACCAAAATCCTATGTTTTTAGATTTTCTCACTTCCGTACACTAAAACCACTTTTTGGAAAATAATTTGCTTTTGGCATTGCTGCATTCAAAGACCCATAAATGTCATACTTTTCCATAGATGGAGCTGTGTAAGGGCCTACTTACACGGCCATAGGCGGTGCTGTAAAAGCCCATGAATGGGTGCACAAATCTAACATTTGTGCGCCCGTTTAGACAGCAGGGGCCCGGCGCATATATATGCCGAGTCCAGAATTGCCGTTGGGCAGGGGAAAACAGTTTAGCCTTGCTAAAGTGTTCCCCCCTTCCCTCCACCTCGACGTCTCTCGGCAAGGGGATGCAGCGGGAAGGGGTGGGAGCTAGGGTGCTAAGTTCCTGCCCCCTCTCTGCCTCTTGTCACACCCAGCAATGGGAGGGGAGGGGTGGAGCTTAGCCCCCCTTCCAATTGCAAACAGCCAGCAAGGGGCGGAGAGGAGCAGGGAAGAGGGTGGGAGTTTAGCAGTCACACTGCTAAACTCCCTCCCACCTCCCGTCTCCGGCAGCTGTCATAGACTCCCACAGGAGTCTATGCAGTCGGCAGTGGCGTAAAAGCGCCCAGCCAAAATGCACTATCTTGGCTGGAAATACGCCCATGTGCACTGTAAACCAATGCATAAGAGGGGCAGCATTTATCAGCCGGGCGTGAAAACCTGGGCGATATGCGCCCGTGTTAATCCAGTCTAAAGGGTTGTTTCTTGTATGAGCAGCTGTAGTTTATTGGTAAAATTATGGGGTACATATTACCTTTTGATTACTTTTATTACATTTTTCTAGGAGGCAAAATCAACAAAAATGCATTTTGCCTTCTTTTTCCCCCAATTGCATTTGATTGCAGTATAAAAAGTCTGTTCATGATGTCACTAAAGGAGCCTACTCCCTCTTTTAACTGCCAACATGCTGTGATCAGCATTGGTTGTGGCATGTAAGCAGTTAACGATGGGGATGGGAGTTTTCTGTGATCCCCGCCATTTCAGCAGGACCCCAATTGTAGGTTACAGAAGGCTTCCATTGTAGATGGTGTGGGCTCCACTCTTGAGCCCGCACCATCTACATGTTGTAGATGAACACCATTTTCCACTAATCCCTTCCCTCCCATGACAAACATGGACTTCAAGAAATGCCAACAGGAAATATATGAGGATTTCCTTAAAGAGGCTGCATCATAGAGACATAGGCACATCATATATGGCGGTTCTATGCCTAGGACCCTCTTCCTTGAGCTCAAGTATGCCTTAGCAGACTTGTGTCATTTGAATGGCCACCATGTAACACTGCAGCTACTGTGGATAACTTTATATCAATATTAGCCCCCCGGTTTACTATTTGTATGGTCCTTTCATGTCTCTTGTTGCCTACACAGTTCATTAAAGAGGTATTGTAGGATTTTAAAAATTTCTTCAACTGATGACCCACAGGTCATCAATAGATGATTGTTGTGGACCCGCCACTCGGATCCCCAATGATCACCTGATTTCTGGGCCACTGTCACTGCAGTCGGCACAGGAAGCAGA
The DNA here is from genome assembly GCF_035609145.1 of Eleutherodactylus coqui. Taxonomy (NCBI): domain Eukaryota; kingdom Metazoa; phylum Chordata; class Amphibia; order Anura; family Eleutherodactylidae; genus Eleutherodactylus; species Eleutherodactylus coqui. Next base: position 55,066,420 of record NC_089843.1, read on the forward strand.
AAGCGCTGACCATAGTGCAGTGCTCCGTATTGGTATTGCAGGTGCAGCTCCTACTGAATACAATGCAATATCAACCTAGACCGCTGCGCTACGGTCAGTCAGTCATCAAGAATAAACATTTTTATAAGACCTGGAATACCCCTTTATTTGTTGAAATAAGCAGATACAGCTTCTCTAGATCATGTTTAATGAAATTATCCATTTTTCGTCACACTAGAGCATGCTATGTGAACCAGCAAATAATTTAAGTCCACAAACTTAAATACTAAATGATTGAAAAGCCCACTTATAATTTCCTCGGGGAAAGTAACTTTGCGAGCATTAACTCCCCCGGGCTCGAAGCTGCAGAAGTGATTACAAAGTAAAGTAGATTAAGCTTTCTAATGACAGAAAAACCAATACAAACATCTCAAAGTCTGTTTATTACGTTCTTAACGCCATCTGAATACCTGAATCGGGGAGATAACCTGCCATGAAACCTAAAGGTTCAAGTGACAGAAGTACAATTATCTGAAGGATTTAGAACATTAGACTTAGAGAAATTAGCAGTCAGAAAGGTAACCTCGTCGCCCGTAGCAACCATTCAATTAAGACTAAAATGATTACGTAACTAAATCTGGTTATTAGAACAGAGATACAGTAAAGCCTCTTAAAGGGGTTGTGCAAAGATAGAAAGTTATCCTTTTTCAGAAGGATAGGGGATAACTTTGCTATTGGTGCGGTCTGCTAGCTGGAACCCCAGGTTTTTTAGGTTCTCAGGGTAAGGCAGATATTGGAGGATTTGCATAGGTTTCAATTTCTGTCTTGTATAATGGCAGTATCCCGCATGAATGGAGCAGTGGTCACACATGCGGGATGCTTCACCATTCATTTCAATGGGAACATCATGGATTCGTGAGTTCACTTGACAACTTCCAATGCTCCGGTTGACGTGAATGGAATGGCAGCATACGTGTGCCATCACCCCTCTGTTCATGGGGGTCTCAGCGATCGGACCCATCAGAAAGTTATCCTGTTGAATAAATAGGGGATAACTTTTTATCTTAGTGCAACCCCTTTAAGCCTCCTTACCTGTCCTAGGTGTTCAGCTCAAGGATAAATTGCAGTTGAACCGAAGTCCAGAGTAATTTGAGATTAGACTTGTTGCTCTAGTTGTTAAGCATGTGTTGCCTTACAACCTGATATAAAAGACAGGTTGTTAGGCAGTGTGTTCTTACTAGAGATGAGCGAGCATACTCGCTAAGGACAATTACTCGATCGAGCATTGCCCTTAGTGAGTACCTGCCTGCTCGGAAGAAAAGGTTCGGCTGCCGGCACGGGTGAGAGGTGAGTTGTGGCCATGAGCAGGAGGGAGCGGGGGGGAGAGAGGGAGAGAGATCTCCCCTCCATTTCTCCCTGCTCTCCCCCGCCGCCGGCAGCCGAATCTTTGCTCCCGAGCGGGCAGGTACTCGCTGAAGGCAATGCTCGATCAAGCAATGGCCCTTAGCGAGTATGCTCGCTCATCTCTAGTTCTTACCAACTAGTCTGTCCCAAAATTTTAAACTCAAATCTTGATGTTCAAAGTCATAACTTGAAGTTCCTGAAACTCAATAATATTAAGACCGGCATATGAAACGTCTGTCCAAATAAATCTCCCCCCTATGATCACATATTATATTGCTTATTAGAAGCACAGCATGAGCTCAGTGCAGCTACCCACTGGTGACATGGAATAAACAGCTGCAAGGAAAAGTAAGTGAACCCTTAGTAGTTACCTGGATTTTTGCTTTGATTTCTTATGTGGTCCGATTGTCATCTTAGTCACAATTATAGACAAACACGATCTAACTAATAACGCGTGTATCGTTCATGTATTTTATTGAGTACTGCTGGGAAGTTAAATGTTCCTTGCAAGCCAATTAGTAGATCTAGAACTCCAGCACAGTTAAGGAAGCAATGCTAACACTATTACATTCATTATTATATTAATAAATGTTATTTATAGTGAATCTCCACTATTTTATGCTCCACATTCTGTACCGATTGATTTCTTAATATATCTTTATATCTCTACTGCTACATTATAACAATCTGGACGCATCCAGCCACCACTAGAGGGAGCTAAAGAGCTTACAGCATACTGTTGTCTTAATGAGTTCAAAGTATAAAATGAAAAAAGAAGAAAGTCAGCAGAACTCACCAATATGCCACAATCTTGCGGAGTAGATAAATATCAGATGCTTGCCTCAACAGGACCGGATCCTTGGTCCACAATAGCAGTCCAAGAAATACGAGAAGGAGACAGCATTAATCGGTGCATAGATTGGAAAGTTTAAAAACCTTTATTTCCCATGGTACAAGCGCCAGAACAATAATTATTTTATCATTTAACTCTAGTGATTTGAGGCTCCGTAGGATAAAAACAGATTGTTATAAAGATATTAATCAGCACAGATTCTTGGACCAGAATAAAGAAGAATAGTGTTCCTGTGAATAATCTCTTCTCTCAGTTTGTATCCAGGCTAGGAGAAGAATGGAGACACATTCCCATTATTATCTCAATATTCAGAAGGTCGTTAGCAGCGCAGCATATGGCCTTTTCGCTCACAAGTACTTTCTCAGCATGGAAACTAATGGTGTAAAAAATAAAGTCCATTGATAATTATATTAAGCACTTGTATCATCTGCCCTTCTGGAACACTCCACAATCATATCAATCATTATTTCTATATCTGAAAGAGCCGCAGTGTCTCGGATTTTTTTCAGGTTCTCAGGGCCAAGCAGCTATTTGAGGATTTGCATGAGCTTGAATTTCCATCTTATATAATGGCAGTATAGGCTTTGCTCACCCTGTACAATGCAATATATATTCCTTAATGACAGGTTGTACATGCAACCACCTTTAGACTGTGAAGAAACGGAGGTATAGTCCAAATGACACTCATCCTCCTTTTCCATGGCCGTGTTGATGGGAAGGAGCCTAACTATAGGAGGAGCAGAAGGTGTCGACACATTTGAGACAAAGAGCCTTAGGCGTCCCATAAGGTCTCTCTTCTATAATTCTATTTATAATGAGGAGACCAGCATTATAAATTAAAGGGAACCTGTCATCACTTCAAGTATATTAAACCGACAACAACAACGGAATACTGATGCACAGCTGTTTTTAAAACTTAGTTTGCTATTAGAGATGAGCGAACATACTCGGTTCGGGTGTTTTTGCACTCAAGCACCGCTTTTTTCGAGTAACTGACTACTCGGACGAAAAGATTCGGGGGGGGGGGCGGGGGTGAGCGGGGGGTTGCAGAGGGGAGTGGGGGGGGAGAGAAAGAGAGCTCCCCCCTGTTCCCCACTGCTACCCCCCTCCACCACACCGCCCCCCGAATCTTTTCGTCCGAGTAGTCAGTTACTCGGAAAAAGCGGTGCTCGAGTGCAAAAACACCCGAACCGAGTATGCTCGCTCATCTCTATTTGCTATGGCTTCTGAAGAAACCAAACCTGGAGAAATAGTGTTTTAACATTTTCCTGCAGCACATGCAAATGGATGTTGTCTGATCCGGTGGGCAGGCGCTGTTGCAACGTGGATGATGTTGGAGACGTCCCCCATGGAGCATTCCAAATTTCATGCTTGTGTAGATAAGCACCGAATCTGCCCACAAAATGGACAATAATCTGCACTTGCACCAGTCTAGAACTCTTGGTACATGCGAGAGACTTGGATCACACAATAGCTGAGAGGGGTTGGTTTTATGAGACTCACCCAGCTCACCCACCGGACTTGACCACATGTATTTGCATGCATCATGGGAACATTTTTAAACACTATTTCTCCAAGTATAATTCCTTCAGGAACCATAACAAACTAAGTTTTGGAAACAGTGGCGCTTGAGTCGTTGTAAGTCATTTAACCCTTTCCAATCTACTGTCTGGCGTCTGAAGACATTCTGATTGAAGGCTGTACAGCTCCGATGCCGGAAGATGTCCGGCAGGGTGTTTTTACTGTATATTACCGGCCGCTGTGTTGTCGGGGGCCTCTCCAGCATGTCTCATACCGCAGTACTGTCTCTAGCCAGCAGATGGCACCATTGTATGATGACAGAAAGAGAAAGCCCCCTAGGAAACCCTGATTCCAAAATTGGATTGCAAAGGGTTAATACGTTTGAAAGTTATGACAAATTACCTTTAAGTATTATAGTTGGCAGCCATGTTATATATTTCGCAATAGGGCCCAACAACTTCAAGTTACACTTTTGATGTTGACCCTGCACAGAAATCGACCCCTTTCCCCAGGAACAGCAATATTAGTAAAGTAAGGAGACAAACAATCTTGGAAGGTCTTCCCTTCTACTTGACCAATGGATGAAAGGGAGGGGGGATTGATTATATTAGGCTTCATTTTAGTATTTTCTAACACAGATATATCAGAAGAGCCAACGGGTTCCCTTAAACTGCTCAGCTTGGTGAATGTTGATATTCCAGTATGTAGTCTTCGTATTAGTATGATAGCTCTGGCCCCTTATGAATGTTGACATGATCACTGAACATTTATACCTTTATTATAGTATTTTACTTCTGAATAGATGACACTTACTGTATCTTCTTCTGAATTCCCTTTTCGACGATCAACACAATAGAGATAAAATCAATTGATATTTCCCTTTTCTTCAAAGGCTTCTCTTGAATGTCTCTCTCTGGAAGTAATGTTATTTATAGTGGTGTGATGAATCCAAATGAGTTTAGTGCTTCCATGTCCTCACTAAATAAAAATTATTGCAGTATCTCTAGGACAACTTCAAATTCTAGTGTGCGGCAATGGACATTGGATAGGGAAGATTTATCAAAATTAGTGCAAGGGGAAAAGTGTTGAGGCTGTTCAGAACAACCAATCAGATGCCAGCTGTCATTTTTTTAAAAGCCTTTTGCAAAATTAGTACTGCAACCTCACCAATTCCCATGAGAATTGGGAGGAATTGGGCTAAGCAGCACATGTGAAAAAAACTTGGGTATACTAATAGATAATAGACTGAACATGAGTCGACAATGTGATGCAGCAGCCAAAAAAGGCAAACACAATTCTGGGATGTATTAAGAGAAGCATAGACTCTAGATCACGGGAGGCAATTATCCCTTTCTACTCTTCCTTAGTCAGACCTCATCTGCAATACTGTGTCCAGTTCTGGGCACCCCACTTTAAAAAAGACATAGACAAACTGAAGCAAGTTCAGAGAAGAGTTACCAAGATGGTGAGTGGTCCTATGAAGAACGGTTAAAGGATCTGGAAATGTTTAGCTTGCAGAAGAGAAGGCTGAGAGGAGACTTAATAGCTGTCTACAAATATCTGAAGGGCTGTCACAGTGCAGAGGGATCAGCCCTATTCTCATTTACACAAGGAAAGACTAGAAGCAATGGGATGAAACTGAAAGGAAGGAGACACAGATTAGATATTAAACAGAGAGGGGGATCAATGAGTGGAACAAGTTGCCACGGGAGGTGGTGAGTTCTCCTTCAATGGAAGTCTTCAAACAGAGGCTGGACATCTGTCTGGGATGATTTAGTGATCCTGCACTGAGTAGGGGGATGGCCCTGATGACCCTGGAGGTCCCTTCCAACTCTACCATTCTATGAGAAACTGTTACACTTTTCCTTCTCCATTTTACACATGGGATGAAATTTACTAACCTGCATGCGTCAAATGTCTTGCATCACATTTATTATACGTTTTAGATACTTTTAGCGCCTTGCTCAACCAAGGGGTGAAGCTTATTGGAAACATGGTGTTGTTTAAATGAATATGAGCTGTAGAGTAACAAAAAGAATTTACACAACACTTTGGTTTTGGGACGAAATTCTGTCCTGGCACCAGAGGGAGGAAGATGTAACTTACCTGCTGTTGTTTTTCTCAGCCATTCCTCCAATTTGCCTGTTCTCGGTCCTGTTATTGGCCGTCCAAGATGTCTGACACAATCTTCTAACTAACTAATGCATACTGTTCACTGCTCACGTAATCTGCGCTGGCCAATCAGAGAACAGCTCTGGTCAATCAGACAACAGGTATAGTGTATTGGCCATAGGCCATCTTGGATGGCTGATAACAGGATCGAACCCGTGAATCGGAAGGATAGCAGAAAGGAACAACTGTTGGCAAATTACACCTTCCCTCCTTCGGTCCTGGCCCACTTTAATATGTCAACAGTTCCAGTAATGTTACTAATATGCAACCAACCAATGCTTAATATGGAGAAACATAATATAATTAATTCATCATAGACTGATGGGCTATATTGAAACTTCCCTAAGCATTATGGTACAGGAACTTCAGGACACAGCTCTGTTAGAATCAATGCTTCTAGGGGATAATATCTCTGTAAAGCCCCGATCAATTGCTTCTGAAGTGTCAGCAAGGAGGAAAGGAGAATTTGCCTCCTTCCTGAATTCTTAGAAATTAGACTTCTCTTTAGTAAGCAACCAAGGCTGTAGAGATCTGGGCGATGGGATCCCTCTTGTATCTGTTGAATGGCTGACAAGGTTCACGTTGGGACGGGGAAGGGATGGCTAGATAATCATTTAATTTCTAGCTCCTGAGGTACAATTGCATCTGTTATTTGAACATTAGTAAGCTATACTGAAAATGACATGTTACATTGACATACCGATGTGTGCATACAGATGTCAATCGAGAAGGGTATGGTTCCTTCTCAGGGAGAGCCCTAGTAGGGAGACTTATAAGACCCTGAATGCTCCTCTGCGAAATTTATGCAAATAAGAGGATGGAACAATGCTTCTACAGCACCACCTTTTGGAAGACAACATTCCTGCCAGCCAATGTCAGACCTTTTAACAAGCCTTGTAACAGTGACAGGAAATATAAGCCAAAGCCAGAATCTTGTCCAGAAAGGAAAGAAAAACAATGCAGAGATAGCCGTTATGGGGTATTTGCCCATCATCAGTGTTCAATAGGTTGGCTTGGCTAGTGAGAGGCTTATAACTTAGATCAGAAAGGGTATGGTTTCTCATTAGTGAAGGCAGTTAGTGAAGAGACTTATAAGGCCATTCATGCTCCTCTGGAAAATTTATGCAAATGGAAAGATGGAACAATGCTCTTCTTGACTGACCGTGTATCCCTGAAGATAATATCTACCCCAAGGGGGGAGGGTGAAATATAAGCCGTCCCCCGAAAACAAGCCCTAGCTACACTACATTAAAAATAAAACTCGCCTAGCAGGCGGCATTCGGGTTCCTCACGCTGGACTCTGGTACTCTGGCAGTCTTCCATGTAGTCCTCAGCACTGAGCAAGCATTCTCTTCCTGGTAACGGGTCTTGAATACCCCGCCTCTAGCAAGAGATTGCTGTGATTGGATCACGAGCACAGTGGCTCAGCCAATCAGAGCTTGCGCAATGAACCAATCACAGCCATTCAGTGAATGACATCATTGAATGGCTGTGATTGATTAATTGAGCGCCAGCTCTGATTGTATAAGCCATGGTGCTCGTGATCCAATCACAGCAATCTCTTGCTAGAGGCGGGCTATTCAAGCCCCGTTACCAGAAAGAGAATGCTCGCTCAGCACTGAGGACTACACAGAAGCCTGCCGGAGCGCCACAGGCCAGCATGAGGGACACGAATGCCGCCTGCTAGGTAAGTATTAAGACACCCCCAGAAATAAGACACTTTTAGGGCAAAAATTAATATAAGAAAGTGTCTTATTTTCGGGGAAACGCGATACATCATAGGCCTCTCACCTAGTCAAGCCAGCAACCTACTGCACTGACGAGGGGTAAAAACACTGAAACAGCTATCTGTACATGGCTTATCTTTTCGTTCAGAAGACGTCTCTGGTTTGCAGGAATGCTGTCTTCCAATAGATGGCACTGCAGAGACAACGTTCTATCCTCCTATTTCTATGGATGTCCATTGATGCACACAAGCTCATCAAACAAAAAAAAACTATGCCATATTCCTTCAGGTGCATTGTGAAAAAAGTGGAGAAGCACTTTTTTAATCTAAGTGGCATATGTGGTCAATTTAGGTATGTAACACTGTGAAAAGAGTATCCAGAACAATTTTAATTGCCTTTGATTTTTCTGTACTCTATTATTTCTGCCCATGTCTCCAACATTAAGCATGATATCAAAGAACAAATGGAAGAAAGCATGCTGAGCATTAGAAATCTGAATCCTAAAGCTCTGTTGGTGTTCGGGATTTCTGCTGCTCAAGACTCTACCAGTTTATCGTATTATATTTTCCACTTAATGGCTCATGCCATGTGCACATATCCAGTATGGCACATGGACTTCCAACAGGTCCTTACCACAAACCAGTAGGTACTCTGTATGCTGCCTTATAGGGTTATGGAAATATAGTATAGCCTATGGATACAATATTGCAGATCAGTGCAAGTGGTATTCCTAAGATTGCCATGTGCATGAGGCTGTATCCAACATTTGGTTAGTCTGTATAGATTATTGTGTTAATGCCATTGTCCATAGCAGACCACTTCCAGTAGCATAATCATCTTGGCCTGATTTTAATCCCTCTATAAACTGTTCATTGCTCACACGTTTGCTTGTGGTTGTGTTTTGCAGGATCATGCTTCTGGGTAGCCGTCCTAGATGGTAAAGTGGTTGGAATAGTGGCAGCTAGAGGCAATGAAGAAGACAACGTAGTTGAGTTACGTCGGATGTCAGTAGATTCCAACTACCGTGGGAAGGGTATCGCCAAAGCCTTGGGCCGTAAGGTCCTGGAATTTGCCATGTTAAACCACTACTCTTCCATTGTGCTTGGAACAACAGCTGTGAAGATAGCAGCTCACAAGCTGTATGAGTCTTTAGGGTTCAAGCACGTGGGTGTCGTAGAGAATCACACCGTACCGGGGATGACACACTCATTACTGGAAAGAATGTTCTTTCAGCTTCGCTACCATCGCTACTGTCTCCAGCTACGTGAAGAATAAAGGAACTCTGCCTGTCCCCCATTCCTGCATTCATTTTCTATTAACCCATTCCTGCAGCGACAGCAGATATTTTTTATTTGCTGGTTTATCCCCCCTCCCTTTTCATGTCATCGATTTTCTTCTCATTCTCGAATGTACAACAGGCTCTCCCTAGCATGCTGTGGGATGGAAGCTGTACCATCGTCTTCCTCACGTGTGCAGTAAGGACGAGTCTCCTCTTATTTAGGTAGAGCTTACCTAAGGTGTTGTGTCTATATAAGCACAGGAACTGGAGCAGTGGCCTGGTGGATATATTGTACTATTTTTAAAATTGTCAATTCATGAATTACCTTTTCAGGTATAGGGATATGAAATCAACTTGAATGCAATGCATTACACCAGTAGAGGGCACTATTAATAGTTCTATCAGTTAACCTATTTTCAAGACAATGTGAATACTGATGCTTGGTACATACAATGCATGAAAAGGAAGTGTCTGCACGTTCACGCACCTACACAGCACTGCCAATGAGGCACCGTGGTTTCACTTTCTTGGGATGTGCCCAATAATTCTGCCAAAACCTGAACGGATTTTAGCGCATCCAGATTTTATGACCTTTCTTAGATGTCATACACCTTTAAGCCAGCAGACAGCCTGTTACATCTAAACTGAGCCCGTTTGTAAAGTTTTCTGTAGATAATTAACACTTCTATATCTCTCATTTGGTCATGATAGGACTTACGTAATTGGGGGGGTCAAGTGTCCATATGGGCATTCAAGGTCCGCTCTCGTTCTTTGGCTCATAGAAGATGTCATTGAAGCACAACAGAAGCTATAATTACCTTGACGATGCATTTGCACATTCTTTGCATACCCGTACTACGTGCGACAATTAATTCCTAGAAGGAAGGAATGTATAGACACCAATCAACTCCTTATTCATATCATGTATATAGAACCTACACCGCAGATCCTCTTGTAAATGTTACCCGCTTTATCTTACCCTGTAAGAATCCTGACTTGCCTAATGCAAATAGCAATGCAAAGCAGATTTGGCATGTGTCTGTACTTGGTATGTCTGTACAGTGCCTGCCAAAACACTGAATCCAAGTCAGCAGCTTCTTCTGTCTTGAAATGTATACATTTTTGTAAAATGTTTGGGAGATCTAGATTTGCATGTTGTATGTAACGGGGAACTTGGGGTAGATTCTAATTTAAAAAGAAAAAAAAATGCAAAAAAAAAATATCTATATTTGAAATGCATTTGATATGTACTTAGAGGAGATTTCGTTTTAGTTACTTTTTAGAGAATGCATTCCTAAGTGATAGAAACCTAGTTGTTGTATTTTAGTTCTTTCTTTAGGAAATAAGGACATATGGAGTTAGACGGTGAAGGGGACATCAGCCGGTAGGAGGATGTGACTGAGACATAAAATGAAGTTATTTGAGAATTCCTTATACAGAAAGTCATAGCTGGGGTGTCGGCTGGGGCAAGTGCCAACAAGCCACTCTGCCTTGGCCAGGGTAATTAGAGAACTACAGAAGTTAGCTAAAACTTTTGTACCCCAGCCTAGCTACTTCTCTAGCATAATATGGGATTCTCAGGAACCGTGTACTTTTTTTTAACCCTTTATAAATGCATCAGCTTTAAGACATGCACTGAATGTATGCGATCACATGGGGAGTCTCATGACAACAGGGCATGTAGACTACAGCAGAGGACCTCTAAAAAAGGGCAGGTGGAAAACTCAGCTTGTCCATGTTTTATTACATTTCCTTATATCATCTGCAATATGTAACCCTAACTTTCTTTGGTGCTAACAGCCAATCCCGATGGGTGCAAGGCTGGACCCATGACAAGCAGCCAATTCCCAGAAGGGCTTACCCCTAAAAAGGAGTTGCGTTGAGCCTTTTAAGGGGGTTTTCTAGGCAATCGATAGTTGATCGATGGGGACTTGATGGATCAACTGTTCTAGCATCTGGTATCACCGGCAAAACACACAGGGTATGGAGCGGAATTTGATGCTCTGACCCCTTTGTGGTTGCCGACGCTGGTAATTGCAGGCGCAGATCCCAGTAAAATAGCGCTGACCACTACATAGAAGTAGGAACAGTCTGCTTCCGCTCTGTACTCAGTGTGTTTTGCCAGTGCCAGCAGGCGCCGGAAGAGCTGATTGGTCAGCTGATCCTTAAGATAGGTCCTCAATAAAAAATTGCCTGAAAAACTCACTTAAGGAATCAGATTTTAATCATCTGTGAAATGTTTAAAGGTGTAGTCCAGGTCTTAATAAATAAAGTTTATTGAAGAAACCACATCACACTTCATATAATTTTAACCATTGAGGCCCTTAGAGTCCCTAGAGGCCTGCAACGTCAGACCTTGGCTTGTTTGTCTTAGACGACCGATGCAGGTAGTTAGAAAAGTGGTGTGGCCATCTTTGTTTGCCCAGGCTTGGAGGGTTTGTTTAAGAGCATAAACCACTCTCTTTAATAAATTTTACTTATATATGGACGATGAATGTAGACATCTAGGAGAGCATAAGCTGTTCTTTTTTTTAATAAACTTTACCTGTATATGGATGATGATTGTAGACATGGATACGGCCATGATGGCTTAGACTGTTCTCTCTTCAGTAAACTTTATGCATAAACAATGAATGTGAACATAGATGTGTCTATAAACAGAGGCCCCCAACTATAATGCTTTATTCATACTACTAGGCTTACTATATGGAGAAGAAAGGTCTTATGGGCCCCCCAAGGCTCCTGGGCCCGGGTGCAACAGCATCCCCTATCGTTACGCCCCTGTCTATAAGAGTATAAACCGTTCCCTCTTCAATAAACTTTATACATGGACGATGACTTCAGATGTAGATATGTCTGTGAGAGAATAAACTGAGTTCTCTTCAATAAACTTATACATGATGACTGTGGACACAGATACATCCAATAGCACATAAACTCTTCAATAAACTTTATTGATGTATTGTTTATTTAGCAAACATATGTATAACTGCTTATAAGAAAAAATACATACCTTGTCAGCACCTTAAAGGGGTATTCTGGTTATTTAAGCACTTCCACTGATGACCTATTGTCAGGATAGGTCATCAGTAGGGTTCTGCCGCTCGGGATCCCCGGGCCATCACCTGATCTCAGCCCCCGCACTTGTTGTGGATGTTGACAGCTCCGTCTGCATTGGGATCGGAGAAGGAAATGCTATAGAAGGTATAGCTTTAGGGACTTTTACCCTATGAGGCATTGTTTGCACAAAGCAAACCTGTAGCTTACCTTGAGAATGGAATGATGGAAGACAACAAGTAAATATACAGGTAATGATTGCATTAGCTGCAGGCAACGAAGCATTTCTGCATGTCTTAAAGCAAACATCATATAAAGGGTACAAAAACACTCCTTCTAAAAGTTTATTAGGTACCAGTATGATTTATACAATCCCAATAACTCTACTCTTTAGACCAATAGTTTATAAAAGCAGTGCTGCTCTAGTCTGTGGGATATGTCTGGTATTGCAGCTCAGCCTCAGTTAATTAAAAGAAAACATGTGATTCCTTTAGTTATCCTACTTTTTCAGGGAAGGGAGGGTTAAAAATGAAAAAACGGAAAAAAGAAATGAGAAAATTAAAAACTGCTATGTGATATAGACTTATTTTATTAATATGTACACACCACATAAATAATGCGCATCTCTGTGAAGTGAGCCCGCCATGATATCATACTATATGGCCCATTGAAGAGCATTCCCGTAAATCACACAGGGATGTAATTTGCTTACCTGTTTAAATGCAGACTGTGTTCACATTGATCCACAATAGGGTGCACAATTTGGAAACAGGTGGACCACATAGTTGAAAACAATACATCAGAGGGAAAAGTTGGTACAACATCATTTGACAAACCATTTTGCATATTGCCATACTTTTATATGGTGGTATGCAGGGCCCCATTAAACTGCAGCACCAGAGTATTTAAAGGTATTCGGTCACCAGGTCCATGAAGTTAAAAAGGCAGTGTTATCAGGACTGGGCTTACCTCACTTTGGGATCAAGTATGCCAAGTCACTGAATCCAGAATCCAAAGGAAAGTAATGCCATGCACAATAACAGACGTGACAGCATATACGGGTGCAAACATCTCAAAAAATGCAACTTTTCCCCTCCATTACTAGTGATGAAGGAAGAAAGCTGCAGGTTCCTGAAGCTTGACTCGGAGCTGGCTTCTCCCTGCCCGTATCATGCAGACTGGCAGTTCTCTCACCTTTTGTGCATAGGAAGATAGCTGGCACGTCGTGGGCGAGGACAAGCTGGCACAGTCCTTGACTCAGGGCTCAGCTCCATGAACTTGGTGACGAAATCCCTTTAAGATCCATGTCATATGGATCCCTAATACAGTTGTGTATATGAGGTCTAAGGGGTGATTTAAAAACCATAAATCACCGAAAATTCTTTCTTCACATTTAGGGTAAAAATCCTGGTCCATAATGCCATATATCCAACTGAGAACAATTTCTGGGAGCACCAACATTGCAGATTTTCAAGGTAGAATGGAATTGCTCTTAAATAGGTTCATCCACAACACTGGTATCATCTCATGCAACAGTAGTCTGCAGTGGGAACTTTGCCTGCAATACCAAGCCTGGCCACTACAGTAAGAACAGAGCTGTCTGCTTCTTGCAGAAATCAGTTCAGTGCACAAGCACGCTGGCCTTGCAAAACAGCCAATCGGCAGGGGGTCCTAAGCAATACACCGCGCCAATCTATTACTGATGACTTATCCTGAGGATAAGCCATCAATAGTTTACAGCCGGCAACCCTTTAACCCTACGTCTTCACCTGTCCATTGCTCAGCAAAGCATGCATTCTCGGATGATACATTAGTATATAAGTTTAGATATTAGAATCTTTCTGTTCATCCTGTATATATACAGTTTCTATGAATTACATGTGTACAGAATAAGCTTCAGTATTGTACGAGCTTTGCAAGTAAGTGACACAACTTCTGCTGGTTCATCTTCTTGTAGTCCGGTGTATACCTACACTTCATAAATCTATATAAAGACACTATAAATATAAACACACACTGCAAAATATGCATTGAGCGAGCGCTAAGGCGTCTTCTCTCGTGTTGTTACCTTTACTTGATACTCAAGTGATAAGGCCAGCAGTAGATCACTGTATTACATCTTGCATGCTGAAATGTGCCAGCGGGTGCAGTAATATTTACTAACTCTGTACATACAGTATATATACAAATGTCTGCCTATTATTGTATATGCTATTGCAGATGATGTACATTTTCACCTGATGACAATATAACAATGTACAGAGGGTCCTGCCATGTAAAGGATTTTGTACAGTGTATAGAAATTGGGAAAAGTATTTTCTTGTTGCTTTTAGCCACAGACACGTATAAATAGACAGATGGGAAATTCTAAGCCCGGGGAAATCAGTTTGTGCCTTTCTGTTCTTTTCTTCTTCTCGTACTGGTGGCGCGATCACTGCCAGTGTATGTTGTTACTGGTAACATATCGTCTAACATAAGTACTTACATCTGTCCTGGATTTGTGTTCGTTTCTACCGGGAATATGTGGGCTGCTTGTAAAATATTGATATGTTCTGATGCAATTCTACAGTATGTCGAGATTGTTAGTAGAATTCAAGTACTGTACTGTAAATGTAAATTCGATATGCTATTGAAGGGGAACTTCTAGAAGATCTATATTAAAGCCCCTTTAAAAGGGTTGTCTGGGGCTTTTAGTGTTGATGACCTATGCTCAGAATAGGTCATCAAGTGTTGATTGGCAGGAATCCACTGTTCAGAATCCACACCAATCAGCGGTTCACAGGGCCAACTTCCAGTGTGAACAGCGCTGGTAACACTATTGTGGCCCAGATTGGTACTGCAGGCACATCTCTCGTTGAATTCAATGGGAGCCAAGTTTGCAGTACCAACCTGGGCCATAGCAATATGGATAGTGCTATTTGCTTCCAGCACTGTCCACACTGAGAGCAAGCTCAGAAAATAGCTGATCGGCAGGAATTCCAAGCAGCGACCCCCGTCGATCAAAAGTTGATGACCTATCCTGAGGATAGGTCATTTATAGTAAAAGTCCTGGTCAACCCCTTTAATGTGTTTTAAAATGCTTAAAAAAAAATTCTACTTGTGTCCTAATGGCAGAACTTACCCTTGTGCACTTTTGGCAGTTCAGTGATATAGGGACATAAATATTTTTCAACCAATCAGGTCTTTTTTAGCTTCTGATTGGTTGTTATCAGTGTCATTGTGATTATACTGGGCTCCTACATCACAGCGACAGGAAGTGCTGCCACAGGCACAGAAGCTATTCTTTCTGTAACTTTATATGGCGCACGAGCAAGATTTTATTTAATCACAATTTTGGACACCTAAAGGGGTTTCAATATAGATGTTTTGTTCTCTCTTTTGAACCATGTATAAAATGTCCATTCTGGGACTGCAGCAGCATTTCTAAGTAAGACTCCTCATGTTCCATCGTTTTCTCAGGGCCATCTTGAGCATTAAAAAAGAGAAATTTCAAACCATTTAAGAAGTTTAATTAAGGTGCACCCATCAGTACAGAATTAACAATCGTCTACCCCTATGACTCAATGCACTGATCTGTAGATGGGCTCTGGATGTTATGATGGACTAAATGGGAGGCTTACTTAATAGAAGACCTATCAGGGGGCTCATGTACCAATCTGTCTAATGTAGTGAGTGCATCAGGAAAAAATGGTGCCAGATTTATTACAATTAGCCATAACTTGAAATTGACTGTGGCTAATAAGGCACCGTACAGCAACCAATCTACAACTTTATGCATGCCAGTGAATTTTGCTCATCTCTAGTTAATTGGTAACTAATTAAAAAAAATAATGCACTACATTCAAAGAATATGCTGTATCAAAGGTCGTATGACTGGCGGTATTGATACCTGATCCCCACCGATTCCTTCCCAGAACGCTGCTATAGACAGAAACATGATTTCTTTTTCCAATATTGTACTTTACTTGTGTGGCTCCTTCATGTAATGTATGCAAAGCATGCTGGTATTTGCAACTTTATTTGACATGTGACAGTGGTGAGATGCAATGGTGGTAGTCACATGATGATGTTGCTATCTGTTGCCTTACTGTGAAGAATGAATTTCGTCCTGTGCCTTGTTAATCTGACTCTTAGTAGCGCGTGAACTTCAAGGCCTTGAAGAAGTTCCTCACCTAAACATGACCATGGTTAATGCAGCAGTAAAATATGGAGAATGTCCTGCTAAGACTGAGTAGCAATTTTGCACTGAACTCAAGATTTGAGTAATCTGAGACAGACCGGTTGCTAAGGAATGCTGTCTAACAACCACCTTTGCTAGGAGCTTTGTTATTGGGGGTAACTGCAGTACGTTCCCAGGGTGCAATGTGCAAGGAGAGGCATTGAAAAGTCAATTTGCCGGTGCCGGGGTGTTTAGACACAGTGCTGTGCTATTGTTAGTGGTTGCTAGGCAGTATATCCCTAGCAACCAGTCTATCAGACATGACAATGCAGAATTGACACTATGTAAGGGAAAAGGACTTTGGAAGTAGTCAATCCCTATCTCGTGCTGCATTATCCATCCGATTTTTCTACAATTAAGGTTTGGCGGAGGACTTCCTTAAGTTAACGATAAAAGCTATAGAGGTTATTTCTAGAATGTTAGAAGAAAATAGGTTGGACAAGGGAGATGAGACTATGGGAAGTAGTACTAAGTCTCCAGAAACACATCTTGGCCATACACTGCCGGAATGTACAACCTGATACAGTTTATTATGGTGAGCTTATAACCAGGCCGAGGGATCTTTGGGCAATTGAAATAACATCTTACCAGACAAGTGATATTGGTCTCATATTGCTGTCAACTGCCCAATGACAGGCAAATGAAAGGATTTCTCATAGATAGTGACCATGTTGAGATTAGGATCTGCATATTTTAAAGAAACATTTCCACTCTTGTTCCTTGGAGGTGTCTGATACTGTGGCCCAGTCTTGTTCAAGTGGCTATACTACAGGACATAGCTTGCGGGCAAGAGTGGAAAAAGAAGGCCGATCAGGCCACATGTTCAAGGCTAAAGGCTATGTAAACCTTTGTACATGAAAAGTCAATACACACAAAATGGAGTTTTCCTCATGCATTTAGCAAGCCTGATATTTGGTTTGCAGGGTCTCCTACATTCAAGTTTCCGACCGAGGAATGTTGTTCACAGCACTGATCAGCTGGTATCTCTCATGAACATGCACAAGCTCAGCTCCCCCTCCCCTCTTTCAGAGGCTGTGTAGCAAAACCACACCCACGCAATACTACACAGCTATCACATCCTCTCTTTGAAAAGCTACTGATTCCCTTCACTCTCTGTGCTGACAACAACAGAAATTAATCCAGAGTGAATTACAGTCCTCTGTAATAGTAGCTTTCAATGGTCTCTGTCCTCCTGATCTCCCCCAGCATCCCCTCTGTAATAGCTCAGTGGAAAGGCAGTGAATGCACATTCACAACAGGGGAGCAGGCTGGGGGAGTAGCTGTCAGTTTACTCTGGCTGACATAATTTGTTAAGATTTTAGTCCTCAGTGCCTTGGAAAACAATACAAGTATAGAAATCAAACAATCCAAAAATTTTTATGAATACCAATGACAAAAAGTCTTAATTTCCAAAAACACATTGTATAAAAAAGGAGTACAAACGTGTACATGGCCTTTAAGATATGTCACAGGAGAACAAGTTATTTTTGTATCAAGGTCTTTGACTGTCCTGGGGCTTGATACAGAAAAAAAGCTTCTATAGCGGTCTATGAACATCAAATAGATAGCAGATCCTAAGAATATATAATGTGTATGAGGGCAGCACCACTGTCTGACATCAGGGGAGTTCAGTATGCTTGAGGTATTATGGTTGACTATGTTGGTTGCCCAATATTCAAAAAAGAATGCCTTAGGATTGTGTAAGGAAGTAAAGACTTAGAAGTTGTAAATAGAAGTTGTAGGCTTCTTAGTAAGCCACAGGAGATTGGTTGCTCTATTGGCACTTGTGCATAGGCCTGTATGACCTTTGAAGAACGCAGCATAAGCCTCAGTCTAATTCAAGCTGCTGTCTAGAGGTTTGTAAAGCACAATACATCAGAAGGAGATATGAAAAACTACTATTAATATACTTACCAGTGTTCTGCTCACAGATCCTCAGATGCACCTCGCCATTTCTTTTCACTCATTTCTACCTCTTAATTTCTAAACCAAAACTTGTGTAAATAGGAAAGTGGAAAGGAGGTCAAGAATTGTCATGTTGTCGGCTATTAGAAAATGTGAAACCATGCGTGCAAGCACGTAGTATTATCCAAATCGGCATTAACGTAAGTGCTAGAAAGTGTCTAGTCTAATCTAAACCTCCACCTTTAAAGTGATATTTTAGAATAGGATTAGGGCTTGCCTAAATAGCAGCATTACATGCCGATTTATTTCTTAATGTATCTTTGTAGCGATCAGAGCCCCATTTTTCTGATACATAACTCCAAATCTTCTGCATAGATGTAGCTTAAAAATAACATTCAGCCTGCCTGCAGCCATCAAAAGTGGGAGCCAAGAAGCTTTCTGCATACCGTTTTATTATTGAGTTCAATATATAAGCAGTATGCAGTAAGCTCATAAGCTCCCTCTAGTGGTGGCTGCATGCAATAAGAATTTTGTCATTCAGGGCCATTTCACACTAGGATTTTTGGTTTCCATCTAGCTGTTCCACCGTGGGAGCTGCAAAATGGAAAGAAAATGTTTACTCTTACCTGCCCATAGAAACAGTTTCTCAATTTTCCATCTCCATTCCATTTTTTACACTGGAAAATAAGTGCAGATTGCAGTTTGTGTGTGTCCACTTCTAAAAGCAGTAGAAAAACGTATCCTTTTTACATTGTAGTCAATGGATGACTGAAAAAAATGAAAAGCAATCCGTTTGCATCAGTTTTTCCTTTCTATTTTTGTATTAGATTTTATTTCTGAGCATGTGCAGAGGGCAGCGGAGACGTGAAAATATTTAGGGGGGGGGGGAGATAAACAAAAAAAATGGATGTCTTTAAATTGCTTAAAAACAGAAATGAAACAGAAATTGATTGAAATCATACTTTAAAAAAAAAAAATAAGGATCAACTTGATGGATCCACCAAAAAAAAATGGAAAGAATGCTTTTGGTTCATTTGTTTCACTTCTGTTTTATACAGTTCTATTTTTATGCAACACGATCTGCCAACAAAAATGCTAGTGTGACCCCAGCCTAAATTCTATGTATAAGCAGGGGCTTTGCAGCTCTGTATCAGGGGAAAACATGCTCCAACAGCTCCAAAGGTGTTTTCTCACTTCTAGCTGGTTTTCTGCAGGAAGCAGACAGCTCCATATGTTACACAGAGGCCCAAGTTGGTACTGCAGGCTCTCACTTCAATAGGACTCAGCCTGTTGTAGTACCAACCTGGGTCACTGAACAATGTATGGAGCTGTTTGCTTCCTGCAAAACAACTAGAAGTGAGACAACTTCTTTAAAGGTATGATAAGGAATGAATCCTCAGTTCCGTCCCTATTTAGATTCATTTTCAGGTTTCTGCAAAAATTGATTATGATAGTAACCCTATATTAAGTAACTGATAAGTCAGAGATTTCCAGTCTTAAACGGAAACATTTCAAAAGATTGTGGTTTGCTTAAAGGAAAAACAATGTGGATCTACATTTGACATACCTCTTACTGAATTGTTTTATAGACCTCTAGTCCTCTTGTCATGGTTAGAGTGGTTTCTCTGCCCCACAGATTCATACTATGCATCTTTGTTATATTTCTTTTCCTTCTGCTGGTAATAAAGCTGTAAGCAGTAACTTGTTTTTGAAGTTCTGAAATGTAACCTTTCTTAATACGTCTTTGCTGAATACAATCCGTCTATAAAGTATCTAATAACATTTACGAATGTATGCCTTAAAAAGGGGTTGATTAATTGGGAAAACATACAGTGCTATTGAGACTGCCTACAGGAGGTATCAATTAAAGGGGTTGAAAAAGAGTCTTTAAAAAATAATAAATGCACCACTCTTGTCCATGGGCTTTGCCTGGTATTGTAGATCACTCACATTCACTTATATAGCAGTATACATACAAGTCCAACCACAGCCCCTGGACAAGGGTGACACTGTCTTAGAAAAAACAACAACACGTTTTTCTAATCCTGGACAACCCCTTTAAATCCATAGTGTATATATGATGTCTGTCTGACATCATCTATGTTGTAGAGTATACAGAATATTTCGACTGCTGTTATTACTCAAGGAGCATATGCGGCAGATGCTTTCTTAGTAGGCAGATGTTTTTCTCTAGATTTCAGTAGACACTTTCTAATTGTACCATGGAGGTGTCAAATATTCAAAGCCTTCTGGTAATGTTAAGGAAATGTGCACAGGAAGAAGTGTCACAATGTTTGCTATTTTGTACTGTTGCAAGCAGTGCTCTACACAGTCTTAGGGTGTATTCACACGGGCGGGTGCAATGTAGGTCAGTGAAAAACTGACCATTTTACATGCAATTTGACTGCGATTTTCATGTAAGTTCAATGCATTTTTGCAAAAAAATCCGTAAAATGCATCAAATTTACATCTATTTTATCACGCATGTGAAAAGAAATTGCATGGAGTTTCAATAGTAAAGTGCTTTAAAAACAGATCACACTCATATGCAACTCGCTTGACATGCAAGTGCGATCCATTTTTTTCAACACCTCCATAGAAAATAGGACATGCTAAGATTTTTCTCCCTCGGAAAAATTGCCCATGTGTATAAACCCATGGAAAATAATGGGTGCTTTTCCTGTGTAATTTCCATCCATATCGCAATCGGACGGAATTCGCGTAGGGAAATCGCCCGTATAAATTCAGCCCAACAGTCACAAAATTCAGACCTTACATGGTTCTACTGAAACCAAAGTAGATCACTGTTATGATGATCTACTGTAAGTTAAGTAGAACTGCAGGAGGCCCCGGTGTTGTGGCTGTAGATGAAGGACATATTATGCGCATCTGAACATGGACTTTAACTTGTAAAACATTAAGTAAATATGGGGAGAGTTGGCTAATGTAAGGCAGATATAGCAAGTAGTAAAGACAATTGTAAGCTGTCTGCATGGCACAGGGATATATATATATATATATATATATATATATATATATATATATATATATATATATATATATATATATATATACACATACACATACACACCCTTATTTGAGAAAGTAATATGGGTTCTATAGGCTGTGGGATTTTCTGGGATTTACAACTCAAAAATCAGTTCCTCACATGGTCTGCTTGGTCCCCTACCATTCTCTGACATGCTATCCAAAGGGATGACTGCAGTGAACAAGGGTCATTGTGGTTCCTGTAAAAATTCCTTTAATTGCTAAGATCATTTTAGAGCAAGTTCCACTCAAATGAAAACCTGAGCCTAAAGGCTCTTACCCATTGGCAATAGGTTTTCTAGCAATCCGAGAGCGAGTAAAAATGTATGTTTATGAAACAAATGATGTGTTCACTAAAGCCATGCTGTGATAAAAAAAAATCTGCGATATCGCCCATTGTTTTCAATGAGGCCGGGGTCCCATTGAAATCAACATCGCAAAACAGCCTTGGAATCCCCCATAGTGAGGAGAGAGAGGGGTGAAGCTGCAGGGGATCTCTTACATATCTCCCCATAATTGAAAAGATAGGGGTAGGGCTAAAGGGCTTTCTCAGGGCTTCCCCAAGAGCGGATTCCCCTAGCCCCAGCCCCTCTCTTGGCCAGAGAAGAATCACTATCAGAATCCCTTTATTTCCGCCCCTGTAGCTTCGCCCCTTCTCTCTCCTTGCTATGGGGGATTCCAAGGCTGTTTCGCGATCTTCTCCCATTGAAAACAATGGGTGATATTGCAGCTTTTTTTAATCGCAGCGAGGCTTGAATAAACACATCGCAAATGAGAATGAAACCACTGAAAATCATTGGTTTCATAATCATGCGTTTTCACTCACACTCGCATTGCTAGAAAACCTATCGCTAGTGTGTAAGAGCCCTTAAGGTAGCAAAAACTTTTAAAGCATCCTTCCTTCCACTGCTAAAGAAGGATGTACACAGGATGTGAAAGTGTTACATAGCCTTACCAAGTTTACCTTTTAGTTCTTATTATGTAGCTCACCCTTAACCCATTCTGGTAGCTGTGGCATTCAAAGTTTACAAGGTTTCTTACCGATCAACTTTCTCCCTTTCAATGGGACCATCATTAAAGTATCTATTCCTTTTTTAGATAGCTAGCATCCAAATGCTCATTCAGCCAACTGCTACCTTGTCCGAAACTCTCATACGCATGTATGCTCGACTTGGCCAAGAGTGGATGTGTTCTGAATGTAAAGAGGGGAGAACGCTACAGCGAAAGGAAAGGATCAGTTAACCGCCCAATCCTCATCTCTCTGCCATCTGTGGAGTGTTAAGGGATCTCGATGATTGGCTTATCCTGCCAAAATCGGTGGGTTCGGTCAATCTATATCTAATTTGTACGGCCAACCTTAGTGTACATAATGCTAGTGATCTATCAGCTATACAAAAGACTGGCTTTCCATGTTGCACAGGCCTGCCTTATGGAAGAGGCAGATGTAAATCTGCCAATGTTAATGAATGGGTACTGTATGTAGTCATTAATGCAGCTGCCATTCGTCCAGTCATCTGAGTGCATCATGTACTATTTTGGCAGATTCCATGCATCTGCTATGTCAGGCACAGAGTGTGGACTCGCTGTACCACTGATCAATTTGACTTTGGGCTACTCCTGAGGACAGCATTTAGACATGCTCTGGTTTTTACCTTTTTTGAGGGATCTAGTCTTTTCTGCAGAGCCACCCAGGCCACTATCCCAAGAATAGTCTCAGTGCACTGACAGCCGACATCAGCAGGTCAGAGGCACCACATTGTGGTATTGGAGGGACAGATAGATGTAGTCGATATCACAGGCCAAGGTCAAGACAGATGGAGTTCATGCATAAATAGAGAAACAGCAAATGGTCAAGGTGATAATCAGGCAAAATGTGGTCAAATAACTAGCAAAGGTCAGCAACGAAGAAGATGGGAAAGCTGGGTAAATACACATGGGTCAAAAAACAGGAACAAGACAGAAATCAATGTAACCTTTGCAGGACCAAGCAGTACCTATCACTCAGTCCAGTGGGGAAGGGTGCCTTAAATAGCCGGAGGAGTGTCCGGATTGGCTGAGGATGGGAAAGCTGGGCATTCTGGCCCTCCAAGTGGCAAGCCAGGTGCATGTGTGCACCATGACAGCAGGGAGGATGGTAAGGAGTGTTTTGCACAGCGAACGCAGGAGATGCTGCTAGCTATAACTGGCAGGAGGAGAAGACAAGAGAGAATGCTGGCTACAGCCAGTGGCTAAAACATGCTATTAGCACCTCCTTATATGATGACTTAATCCTGTCACTTTCAATTGTAGTGTATTAGAGAAAATCTGAAATAGCAATGATGGGCCTTCCATTCAGAACCCATTATCTGTTAATCAGCATAGAGAGAGGCTTTAAAGAGCATCTTTCTCTCTGGAGGACCCAACAAGTCCGCACATTATACAGATAGCCCACCGGTCCATGTAATGCCTCATTTTCCAGCTAAGTTGCAAAACATTGACAGATGAAAACATAAATCACTCTATGGCAATATACATTAGCAGAATACAGAATGGAAGCTACCTATATATTTTTACAGAATATTTTTGCTAACTCAGTATAGGGAGGAAAGAATTTATAAAATCTGTTTCCGAACAAATTCTGAACAATGCCTGATGGGGATATATTATGCTGCCAAAAACTTGCGCTGTAGTTTTCTGTACAGGTTAATGTTTGCATGTTCAAGCAGTATCGTGTTATTTGCCGCTGCTACTTGTCTTCGCTGTACCTGCAGAGAGGTACTTCAAAAAATGACTGTTGATCGACTTTTTATTAGCCTTTGGCTCTTGATCTAATTAGATTACAGCCTTTGAGAAAGACTATGAATGTGCTTGTGTACACAGCAATAAGGACCCTATTTACAGGAGGTCGCCATGAACGTGCCACAGTCAGGGTCACAAGTATATAGAAAGACTTCACTCTCTTCTTTATTTACTCCTCAGCCTGATTTTATTTGCTAATACCTATGCTGAAATCTAGAATCAGCTGTTTACCTGCTATGCCCAGGCCCTGGTTAGACTATTAGGTATATTACCACCAGTGTGAACCATTTATAAAGAAAGCATTATATGGTCAGCAGAGGTAAGCAATCTGCTGCACTAATACCTGCTTGTACTGGGCAATGCATTGCTTGGCTAGTAGTAACCATTTGGTCAAGATACTAACAGTATTTTTGCATATACTTTCCTTAATAATATGTATACTCTAAGACTTCTACAAGTTATACCTCACTATCAGTAAATAGGCATGCGGTAGTCCAGCAGAAATTCTCTATTAAGGAGGTTGGCGATGCAGATAACCACATTTTAAAATGCATCTGCCCCAGCGATTAACGGCCTGGAGCTGAATGTTGCAGCATATTTTTTCTACAGCGGCCACTGCTGGTGTAATGTAGTATTACATCATGCCTAATTAAATGAATGGGCGACAATGAGAGGCAGACGCTCTTTGCAGTCACTCTATGATCTATCTGGCCAATACAGAGGTTGCCCCTTTATGCTATCCATAGGGACAGTCCCTTTAATTTTTACACTACAAATGTCATCAGGATCTAATGAGTTTTCTATAAATAAATAAATAATGTATTAATTTGCATTCAACTTCAACAATATAAGAGCAAACTATTCCTTACAGGAAAAATTCCCTATATGTATTTCTGCAAAATGTAGCAGTATAAATATATATAACATAGAACAGCCTTGAGGATACTTTGTACTGATTTTGACTCTCCTGTTACCAAAGCACAGTGCATTCAGAGGAGAGGATAGCTATATAGGGTGCAGATATTGTAGTCACACCCAAGACCTAAGGGAGAACAAGTGCCCCGTCCCCTTACATAAGATAATAGGATAGACATGATGGTGTTTCAGGATAATTGCACAATAATGTAATAACTATAGACAGTGACAGCTCACTATATAGATGTATGTGCCTTTTATAATGTGAATACAACGGCAAATGATAGCTGGGGAATGAGGGAGGTGAGGGCTTTGCTACTTCAGGAGCTCCGAGGTTGCTACCTAGAGCACAGCTGTTATTTTACATCTGACAGTCAAGTGTAGATAGGTTGCTGTCTGTTTCCAGGGGCAACCAGCAGAATTTAGAAAATCTGGATTTCAACGGAGAAAAGAACGTAATATAATTCAAAGTCAAAGCAAGACTAGTAAATCAAAGTATTTGCAACTTTTCTAATTATATGAGATAGATTTAAGTTGTGAAATGTTAAGACAGGAGGTACACTTTAAAAAGGTTGTCCATTTGTAAACTATTGATGGTCCATCCTCAGGATGGGTCATCAACAGTAGATTGGCAGGGGTCCACAAGCTCTGATCAGCTGTTCTCTGGGCAGTTGCGTTCATGCATATAAAGTCTGCGGGAAGCAGACAGCTCCGTTCTCATTGCAGTGAAAAGGTTTGGTATTACAACCAACGTTCCCATTGAAGTGAATATGATCTTAGCCTGCAATACCAAGTGTGACCACTGCCTTGAGAACAATGCTGTCTGGTACCTGCAGAAATCAGCTCAGTGCATGAGTGCACCAGTCTGGCAAACACCTGATAGGCAGGAGTACTGGGCAGCAGACCCCACCAATCTATTACCGATGGGCTATCCTCAGGGTGGACCATCAAACTGACAACCCCTTTAGATCTGATCCCTTGCTTGAACTATGTACGTGGTAGATGACAAGCATTTCTAATCTGATCTCTATGTAATCTCCCAATCCTATCCTTGTTTATATCACGAGGATATGGCATAAGAGTATGATCAGTAGGACCCCTGCTGAGCTCTAGAACAAAGGGACTGCAACGCAGTTTCATACTAGTGAATGGGAATATGTTTCTGCTCTGCATTGGATCATCACTTTTAGGGAAATGGAGTCCTGTCAATAGGACTCTACCAGTCAGGAAGTTATGACATATCCCATCGGTATGCCTTTACTATGGCGGGAAAAAAAAAACTTTTTCAGACCCCCACGAAATTTGGGTAGGTATACGTCTCACCGACCGCCAGTATTGGTAAGTATATTGCTAGCTGTAGTTATGTAATTTGCCGTATTACGTAGCAGCATATCTTGCACCTATGAAAGTAAGTGTCCGCACTTTGTAACATATCAGCCAAAAATCAGCAGAGGACGGAGTGATGTCCTTGACGCATCGGTCACCGATCCGTTCGTACTTTGGTATGTCTGCCTGTACGTATTTTACCTAATCACCTCAAAAGTGCATATATACAGCAGCTAGTAGCAAAAACCTTATCGTGAATGTGAACTGAACTATTAAAATCATCATCACCGCGGTAATTCCAGCAGGCCAGCCTGTTTTACGGAGCAACTATCAATTACGCCCAGCAGGTTCAGCCACTTTATAGAGCTGGTATTCAAATGAGCCGAGGTCTCTGAATATTCAGAACAGACTAGTATTGATGTCATGCCTCAACGAAGAGATAGTGCTGCAGAATGACAATTCAGTCTACACTCCTAGGAAATGTGAAGTTTACAACCAATGCCAAAAGATTTCATAGTGTCTGCTCCGTTTTATAGTATTACTGTGTAAGGGGCGCCACAGTGCGCCCATAGGGATTTTCATTGGGATTCCTGCCTATATCCCCTTTGCATTATCTTCACGGTCATTATATATGTATCAAGTGTATTTGATTTTGATAATAGAGAACTCGCTGATTGTCGTTACTTGGTGAAGAGAAGTGATCCATAAGTACTTAACCCTTTCATCACCTCTGGCTGCGTAAGGGTAATGTATGAGCCTGATGGCCGATGTTACTGTGAATATCCGACTAGCTGCGATGTTTCCGTTTTTTTGCTGCATAACTTTTCATTGTTTATTTTCTATATAAATCAGACGGTTACAAATGAGATGTATTCTGCTGATGTAAATAATGTTTCAATAAATCATCAAACCTAAACTTGGTGTATGGGTTTTATTCTACGATAATAGCAGTTTACAGCTGACATTCTTCAAGGGGTCTACCAGGGTTGAAAAAGTTTTAAGTTTGGGCTTAAAATGTAAAAAAATAGGAAACTTTACAACATACTTTACACACAAAGTGGTAGCAAAAGCATTAGGCTGCCTGTCCACGGGCGTTTCGGTATCCCGTGGCAGATCTCTGCCGCGGGAGCCGCCAGACGGATCTCGGCTGTCAGCCTATCTGACAGATAGGCTAACTGCGGAGAATCGTGGCAATTCGCAGCATGCTGCAATTTGCCGCCCGCTAGCAGAGAATCGTTATGAAAAGCATGCATTGCGTTCCCTGCGACCAGATTATCACCACGGGGAATGCAATTTAATAACGCCCGTGGACAGGCAGCCTTAGACTAGTGAAAAGGTGAAGCTTTGATACAGTGTTAATAGAGCCTTAGTGAGTCTAATGTAAAAAACAAAAGTATACAGAAAGCTCCCTCTAGTGGTGACTGCAGATAGCCAGCATGTTATCATTTAAATGGTCACAACACTTTGGCTATCACATAAGCAGAAGTTGTCTCAATGTGATACATAGCAAAAGTGCAAATCATTTAATTTATCTAAATGATGTTTTTGTACGGAAAAATCACTCTAAACTGCAGACTGATAAGGGTCTCTCTTCCTTTTAATTTACTGTCCACTGCCTGTTGTAAAGCAAAGTTCATCTCTAGTAATGGAGCTAACAAGATGGAGAACATAAAGTGGAGGAGAGTGATAATGCATGCTGCCCATAGAAGTCTATAGAGAAGAGAGCAGCGAGGAGGAAGGTGCTGCAAAGGGAGAGAGATTCACACAAACGTTATTACTTCTAATAGTAAACAAGCTACAGCTACTGAAATAACATCTACACTGCTTAGTACTGCAATGCACTCTCCTCCATAAAGCTGTTATCTCTTCTATGTGTGTGCTACAGAGAATCATGAAGCAGAGTCTGCAGTTTTTTGCATGTGCAGTTTATGGGAGACATTACAACAGCAGTCTGCACCCACCAGCTATGGGAAGACTGGAAATTAGAGATGCAGCCTGCAGAGGAGAAAACTGGTGAGAAATGCAGGATACAAATCATATTATGGCCAGAAATAGTATTATTCTGCATGTACACACTGGGTAGCTTATTCTGAAAAGTGCAGGTACATTTTAACTATCATGATATAGAGGACTTGGAGCTAAGTATTGGAAAAATTGAGCTCTGAATATGAAGATAAAATTTAAAAAAAATAATAATTAGCACAGAATTGTGAACTGAAGAACATGAAGATCTGCTATGCTATTCGCTGTCTTGATCATGCACAAATGGTAGGGCCAAAATAAAAAAAAATAGATTAGAACAGAAAGGATCCACACAATGGTGCCTATAACAGTCCCTGAACATCAGGATTCTGGTGTCCAAAAGTTGCAACTTTGGTGCACATGCCAAAACTGTGATTTTTTTTGTGGCTTGTACACTGCACCCTGGCACATTTTCAAAAACTGGGTGGGAACATCTTTGGGGGGCATGGTTGCGCACAGCCTATCATAATTGTTATAATCTACACCAGAAACTATCATAGATTATAGCAAAAATCTACTCCAGCTCCTAGCCGCAGATGGCCACACCAGCTTCACTGACTACCTGATGCACACTGTGCATTAGCAGACATCATTAGTGTGAGTGTCACATCCACACTGGGATGCCCTGGTTTCATAAGCTGAAATATTATGCAAATGCACACATGGAACACCAAGAGAAAGTGAACTGCGAACTGGACTCATGGGCAGGCATACACAATGACTGACAAATACCCAAAACACTCACCTAGCATACCTGCACACATAAACAGATAGAATAGCTACGGTACAAGGTATTGGTTCGTATTTTGACCAAGACACATAAGCCCATGAGCCCGCCGACAAGGGTCCTCGTTGTCTTATAGGTTCCTACTCTCACAAGATATCTTACCCCAAGAGTCCAGCCTGCAAGCAGGGTGATTGTCCCAATAGGCATGGCCCCACGCTGGAACCTGAGGACCTAGCTTGCCCTAGATGGTAAACAATTCAAGCAGACAGGACACAGTTCACACCAACACACCAGGGAATGCACACCACGCAGAACAGGAATGTTCATACAAAGGCTTGACAAATACCTGTCTGGGATAATTTAGTGAATCCTGCACTGAGCAGGGGGTTGGACCCGATGACCCTGGCGGTCCCTTCCAACTGTACCAGTCTATGAGTCTGGCCAGTCAGAGCAGCATGTAGTGTCTGAGAACACAAATGTGCATCAGGTAGTCAGAGAAGTGGGTTGGCCATCTTTGTTTGTCCAGAAAAGTCGTTTTAAGGGGATTTCTAAGATTAGAAAAAGAAGCCCAGGGGCTGTGTGTTGTATCAATCCCTGGGCTGGGCAGCTCAATCCCATTTATACAAAAACTGCAGTATGAGACACAGCCTTTGGATAAAAGGATGCTGTTAGAAAAAAAAAAGTAGACCCTTTTTCTAATCTCAGACGGCCTCTTTAATGTGCCCTCAGTAGCTTACAGGACATGATTTCATTGAATCATTTGCGTCTGATGTCAGTAAGAAGAAACACAAATTCTTTCATCACCACAAAATCTAGGTTTACAAAGTTTTGTAGAGAAGCTTGATGTCTCCCAGCCCACTAATTTTTAATGATAACCCCGGGGAAAACATCTTGCAGCGCCTAGCACATTTAGTACTGGAAATGACTCCACAAAGCTTTTTATTTCCGCTACACCAATTGGTACACATAGAAAAGTTGCTTGAACTCCTCTTAACACTTCATGCTATCAGCAAAGTTTCACTTATTAAGGCTTATTCACAGGGGCATAAGCATATTTTGGTTGCGTAAATACACTGTACTTATGTGACCGAAAACTGCTTACTCCCGCGTATTCCACTTACTCCTGCGGGTTTTTGTGCTTGCAAGTACAGTGCGTATTTGCGCATGCAAAAAAGTTAGGAGGCTGGAATCGGCAATGGACCGCACAGAGCCCACGGTGCACCATGGGAGAAGACCCGCGGTGCATCGTGGGTGAAGATCCCGGCGGCCATCTTGGTAAAGGAACAAAGAATTCGCCGCAGCGCGGGGATTCGGGTAAATAATAAACTTTTTTTTTTTACCCATCCCTTGGGTTTGTCTCGCGCCGAACGGGGGGCCTATTGAATAAAAAAAAAACCCGTTTCGGCGTGAGACAACCCCTTTAATGAGCTGCGGTACATATGAGGATTTGATTTAAACACCCAAATTGTTGATTTTTCGGAAAAGAACAAACACAGCTAGTTCGTGATGAACATGGAGTTATTTTGGTAAATACTGTGATCGCTCGTAAAGGTGGATACTTTGTTGAAAGAAAAATTTAAAAGAGTACCTGCACTATCACCTTGGAGCGCTCCTGCTCTGTCGGCCGTTTTCGTCTCCCTCCGAGAGCTGAAGACGGTCTTATATAGTGCTATATAAGCGCTATATGGGGCAGCCTTTAGCTGCCGGGGGAAGCCAAAAATGACCGACGAAGCAGGAGCGCTCCAAAGTGAAAATGCAGGTACTCTTTTTTTTTTTTTTGCGCGCACCTATGTGTGCAAAAAAAGCGCGTCTAATAGAACCATTGGTTCCCTATGATGTGTTCACATGGCCGTCTTTTACAGGTGCAAAATTCTTGCACCTACAACAGATAGGACATCCGCGGACCAGGAAGGTCCATGCCTCGCATAAAGATTCCCCACGGGGAGTTCCCTCATCACTGAACACTGTGAAATCACTGTCACAGTGTTTCGTGATGATGGGACTTCCCGCGGGGACGAAAGAATCCCCTTGGAAGATGACTGTGATGCCATCCCATTGCTTCCAATGGGGCCGGCGCTACTGCCGCCCCATTGAAAGCAATGGGAGCAGATCGCTAACCCCTGCTGCGACTGTGACAGCTGTAGCAGGGAACTCCTTGGATGTGAAACCTCTGGATGCTCTTACATCCAGGGGGTTCACCTTGTTGTCAATGGGGTCGGTGGCAGCCCCGCTGGCCGCATTGAAAACATACAGAGAAGATCGCGATCCTCTGCCACAGCTGTGACAGCTGTAGCAAAGGAACGCGACCTTCTCCCATTGCTTTCAATAGGGCCAGCACTGCTGCCTCCGGCCCCATTGAAAGCAGTGGGATGCAGGCAACCCTGCAGTGATTTTGGGGGAAGGGCGTTTCAAATATAAAGTCATCCTCGGGATGGGACATCAATAGTTGATCCGCTGCATTCTGAGGGGGTTGCACATACTTTCTACTATACTAAGAAGAGAGTCGTCATCGGGGCACCTTACCTTTTTATACAAAGGATACTACAGAGGACAATTAACCCTTTCCAATCCACTGTCTGACGTCTAAAGACACTATTATTTAAGGCTGTATAGCTCCGATTTTGGAAGACGTCTGTCGGGGTTCTCTTACTGTATATTGCCAGCCTCTCTGCTGTCGGAGCCTATCCAACTTGTCACCTCATGCATTACTGGCTTTAGCCTGCATATAGCGCCGTTGTATAACGGCAGAAAAAGAGTAAGCCCCCTAGGAAAACCAGGATACAAATCGGATTGGAAAGGGTTAAGAGAAGAAAAAGAAGAGAATGGATGAGTTTCTTGGTCTTTTAATACTATCACTATTGCATGCTTCTTTTATGTTGGACTTCCAACACGAGAGGGTGATCGCTTGTGTGACTTTCCCAAGGAATGCTCCTATTATATGAGACTGCCAACAGTTTCAGATTTCCTACAATAGTTGCATTTGGTGCTCCTAATGCATTTCAATGGGAGCGCATTGTGTACTTGTCTGTAGCCCACTACCAGATAGCAGTTGCTCCATCGCCCCTGCCTTCTATACCCCAGAGATCATGGCGCCATAGCAACAAAATAATTGAAGAAATTCACAGTTCTAATGTAAACGGATATTTAATGCCAACATGAGAACTAACACCTTTATCAGTGAGCGGTACGGTATGTGTTATCACACCAGTGAAGGCAATGTATCTGCTTGCAGATAGGAGGCAGTGATGTGGATGGATGTTATACAGGGCACGCTTCAATTTAGCTTTTGTTCAATAACCATTGCAATGTAGCTCTAAAACCCGCAGCTCCCGCCTGAGTACTGTGACTAAAGGAAGTACAATAAACTGGTATGAACCGGCTTTTGTCCCGCTGCGGCTGCCCGTGGCTGCAGACAGAATGATGTAATCCGAATTTACATGCCGACTATTAGGTGCTGATGAAAGGTCCAGCCGAGCAGTTGCTTAGTGATTCACAAAAGACTCATCGCCGGCCGGGTAAGTATGAGGTTACCAATCACCAGTTGTCTAGGCCGTTGTTCTACTCCGCCGGCAGCTCAGTCATGCAGCCCCAGGATTTCCCAGAGGTTACCGTTACTTTCAAAGGGACCTAGGAAGATATGAACGTCTGTTTCTTATCAGGATCTTCACTTAGATGTATCAACGGAAGATGTACAGTTACTCTAAATTCTGTTAAACTCTGTATACCAGGGGCAGGTGTGACTACCAGGAGAACAGGCAAAGCAGATGCTAAACAACTAATAGCATGACTATGGATGATTAGAGTGGAAAATTGAGAACGGCCCCATTCAGAGTTTTGCTATGGAGCCCAATGGTTACCCCTGCTGTATGCAATATTCCTGTGCTGGGCCATCATGTTTTTTCTACTTCTAATGTCATGTACATGGTGACCTTTCTTGTGTGCATTAGTCCTGTACTATGACACCACTATGACATAATGCCTGTTCTGTAACTTAGCTGTGAGCAATATCCCACAACTGTGACATCACTGTAAGCCCATATTCCTGTACTGTAGCATTATTGTGTGCATTATCCCAGTACTGTGACATCGCTGTGTGCATTATCCCAGTACTGTGACATCGCTGTGTGCATTATCCTTGTACTGTGACATCAATGTGTGCATTATTCCTGTACCGTGACATTAATACATGCAGTAACCCTGTTCTGTGACACCACTGTGTGCATTATCCCTATACTGTGACATCACTGTGTGCATTAACATTGTACTGTGACATCACTGTGTGCATTATCATTGTACTGTGACATCACTGTGTGCATCATTCCCATACTGTAACATCACTGTGTGCATTATCCCTGTACTGTGATATCACTGTGTGCATTATCCGTGTACTGTGACATCACTGTGTGCATTATCATTGTACTGTGACATCACTGTGTGCATTATCCCTGTACTGTGATATCACTGTGTGCATTATCATTGTACTGTGATATCACTGTGTGCATCATTCCCATACTGTAACATCACTGTGTGCATTATCCCTGTACTGTCATATCACTGTGTGCATCATTCCCATACTGTAACATCACTGTGTGCATTATCCGTGTACTGTGACATCACTGTGTGCATTATCATTGTACTGTGACATCACTGTGTGCATTATCCCTGTACTGTGACATCACTGTACTGGGATCCCAATCGATCAGCTTATTGTGCGCCCGCTGACAGCTCCACAATTACACAAGAGGTCAGAGCAGAAGTCTCTTCTCAGATCTCTGTGTAGTGGCCAGCACTTGTAACTTCAGGCAGAGCTCTCATTGAAATCAACGCAAGCTGTGTCTACAGTCACAAGCACCGGCCACTACACAGAGGTCGGGTCAGAAACTTCTGCTGCCTCCGCTCTAACCCCTGTATAATTGCAACGCTGTCAGGGGGCACACCCCAGTCGATCAACTATTAATGACCTATCCTGAGAAGAGGTAATCAATAGTATTCTCCCTGGAAAACCCCTCTAAACAGGTTGTCCAGTTGCAAACTATTGATTGCCTATTCTTAGGACAGACTTTCAATAGTAAATCGGTGGGGGTCTGCTGCTCAAGCTCCCCACCAAGAAGCTGTTCACTGGACTAGTTTGCTGGTATTATTGTATCTTGACGCCACCAGTACTAGGGGGTGGGGACAATATACACTCCCACAACCAACGCCCTTGCTGGATTGGCTGGCCAGGGAAATGGGTGGGCATCATCTCCCCAGGCTGCTGCTATGAATGTCCCCTCGCCGCTCGGGACTCATGGGCTGCTGCTCCTGAGAATGTTTAATCCAGCGCTTGGCCTTAATGGCCTGCTGTTTTCAATGTCATGTCCGCATCTCCCCAGCCTGCTGGAGTGATTTTGCCCTCCGCCGCTTGGCGTAAAAGGGCTGTTGCTGCTGTTAATGTCCGCTCCTCAGTCGGCTACTATAAATCCCCCCTCTGGTGCTCGGGCTGAATGCCTTCCTGTCCAATGTCCCCTCGGGCTGTCAACATTGTTCCCTTTATCCGGCCGACGACAGTGACAGCCGTGGAGCTGGGAGGGGGGGAAAGGCATGCCTGTGGCGCTGGCCCCACTGACACCTGAAATCATGTAAGTGTCACCGGGGGACCTTCACAGCGCAGAGTGTAGAAGCGGCGCACCCAGCAGAGGAGTCCATCACAGCAGCTCTGGTGGCCAGTGTTACAGCGGGGGAGGGAGAAAACCATGTAAGTCGGTGGAGCGCGATGCAGTGTGCCGGTGGGGGTAAGTGTGAGCAGCGGAGCAATAGCAATGGATAGCACCACAGACATCATACACGGAATAACAGCGGGGTCTCATTTGCCACATGTGAGCACTGCACAGCGGCGGTGGGGCTGACTGTGAGGAGCTTAGTACTCGACCAAAGCTAACCTGGCCAGCCAATCCAGCGGAGGGCGTTGGTTGTGGGAGTGTATCTTGGCTCCACCCCATTGTTCCGGTGGCATCAAGATACAATAATACCCAGTGTGCTTGTGCTAATTTCTGCAAGAAGTAGACAGCTCCATTCTCAGAGAAGTGGCCAGGCTTGATATTACATGTAAAGTTACCATTGAAGTTAATGGGTGTAAAACCAAGCCTCACCACTGCTGAGAGAAGGCAGCTGTCTGTTTCCTGCAGAAATCAGCTCAGTTCATGAGCGCACCAGTCCGGCAAACAGCTGATCAGCAAGAATCCCAGGCAGCAGACAGCCATTATTCCACTGTTGATGGCCTACCATAAAGAAAGACCATCAATAGTTTACAACAGCTTTAAATCATAAAGCAATTTACATTTTCTTAATTAAAAACACAGATATCAAACATGGCTGTCTATGCTTTGATGTCTTGTTTGCTTCTTTGTAGCGGCATTACTGGGCAGGTAAGCCATGACATCTGCTTACATGGCAGCTGCAGCGTCCTGTGGTAAAGTTCTAACCAACCTGCTATGTGCCCCTTTTAGTCTACAGTGCACTCCAGGTCATCTCATTTATTGGTTACCCCAGCACCAAAGATTACATTTTACTGCTGCGTATATGTGTCCCACCACAACGTTCATATGCCCATCCTATTCTATGTCCTAGCATATGAACATCATAAATCAGGTCTCAAAGTTGCATATAGATTGTAAACTGCATGATTGGCATTTCATTTGAATTGACGCCATGAGTCCAGGCTTTTATTTGGATTCTCTTTAAAAATCGGACCTTTACCTTCAGAATTAGTAGAACTGGAGGGACTTGAAAACCCAGTGCTGTTATAATGTACTAGCTGATATACCCGACTTCGCCCGAGTTAATTTGGTACTGGTGTTTATCTGGTGGTCACACGGAAATCTTATAAAGTCGTGGTTACTTTAGAGATACCGGAAAAACATATGTTCACCATTTTGCATAGTTCTCTGCGTTACCCAGGAAACACCACGGGAGGTAACCATGCGACGTTTCTTTTATATAAAATGACATCAGGAAGTGAGAGAATTAGATTTCATACGTAAAATGTGGACGCTAATTCTTTTGCGCTTAGAATTGAACAATCAAGGTAGGACCCATTAGCTTTTCCTATTTATGACATAATCAATGCCCGTGCCAAATTTTAGGTTTCTATGACATTGGGAAGTGAGAGATTTAGATTACGTACGTAAAATTTCAATGCTAATTCTTTTGCACTAGAATTGAATAATCGAGTTGGGACCCATTAGCTTTTCCTATATACGACATATTCAATGCCCGCGCCAAATTTTAAGTTTCTATGACATTGGGAAGTGAGAGATTTAGATTACGTACGTAAAATTTCAATGCTAATTCTTTTGCACTAGAATTGAATAATCGAGTTGGGACCCATTAGCTTTTCCTATATACGACATATTCAATGCCCGCGCCAAATTTTAAGTTTCTATGACATTGGGAAGTGAGAGATTTAGATTACGTACGTAAAATTTCGACGCTAATTCTTTTGCACTAGAATTGAATAATCGAGTTGGGACCCATTAGCTTTTCCTATATATGACATATTCAATGCCCGCGCCAAATTTTAAGTTTCTATGACATTGGGAAGTGAGAGATTTGGATTACGTACGTAAAATTTCGACGCTAATTCTTTTGCACTAGAATTGAATAATCGAGTTGGGACCCATTAGCTTTTCCTATATATGACATATTCAATGCCCGCGCCAAATTTAAAGTTTCTGTGACATTGGGAAGTGAGAGATTTAGATTACGTACGTAAAATTTCGACGCTAATTCTTTTGCACTAGAATTGAATAATCGAGTTGGGACCCATTAGCTTTTCCTATATATGACATATTCAATGCCCGCGCCAAATTTTAAGTTTCTATGACATTGGGAAGTGAGAGATTTAGATTACGTACGTAAAATTTTGACACCAATTCTTTTGCGCTAGAATTGAATAATCGAGTTGGGACCCAATTACTTTTCTTATTTTGGAGATAATCTATGCTTGTGCCAAAATTCATGTTCCTACGACATCGGGAAGTTGGAGAACTTTTGGCGAGTCAGTGAGTGAGTGAGTCAGTGAGTGAGTCAGTGAGTGAGTGAGTTAGTAAGTCAGTCAGTCAGTGAGTCAGTCAGTCAGTGAGGGCTTTCGTCTTTATATATATATAGATGTAAGGTTTTTCTGTAAGGTTTAACAAATACAGAACTCCATTCATATATAAAATGTCATCTTTAGCGCTCCCTATTATAGTAAATACTTTACCTTTAACTGGACACCATCAGCATGTTGTAAGGACTCCATTGTGTGTTTAACAAGCTCTGGAAATACATGGAACAGATATTATTACATAAATGTACTGTGCAATAAATATTAACGTTAAGATTAGAGATGAGCGAGCGTACTCGCTAAGGCAAACTATTCGAGCGAGTAGTGCCTTATGCGAGTACCTGCCCACTCGTCTCAAAAGATTCGGGTGCCAGCAGGGGGCGAGGAGGGGCAGGAGAGAGCGGGGAGATCTCTCTCTCTCACTCTCTTCCCCCCCCCCCCCCGCTCCCCCCTGCTCATTACCGCAACTCACCGCTCACCCGCGCCGACTCCCGAATCTTTAGAGACGAGCGGGCAGGTACTCGCATAAGGCACTACTCGCTCGAGTAGTTTGCCTTAGCGAGTACGCTCGCTCATCTCTAGTTAAGATGTTTTACCATGAAAAAGGGACAGACTACGGGTCCAATCAAGATGCTAGAAAAGCGGTATGCTATCTTCTAATGGGTCTGTTCGGATTTTCTAGTTCGCCGTATGAATGGTCATTATAATGAATTGGCGACCGTGCAATCCTCTAGAAAAAGCAGGTTTGAGCTGACAGGAAACAAAGTGGCATGGTGTTTTTCTAGCACTGCTGCCAGTTAGTTCTTACATTCGGTGATGCATTGGACCCACCTCCTTTGTTAAGGTGTTAATGTCATCTACTAGTCATATGCCATCAATGTTTGTGCTGAGATAGCCCTAATTATACCTTTTGAGTGCTTATTTTCAGGTATGCATTTTTGTAATGGCAAGGAATGTTAGCCAATGTGTTAAGCTGGTTGCTTTGCCCCAATCTGAGGAGTGTTTGGCCTTTTTGCACAGTGGTGCTAGTCACTATAGAGGCACACATTACAGCAGATCAGCAATGATGAGAATATCTTTTCGTTTACAGCAATATTCCAATTCTTACCAATGTGAAACATTTTTGTGCAGTGCTAAATCTGTATCTTCTCAGACAACTATTTATCTGATGATTAGTGACAAGCAAACTTTTGAAAAGTTTAGTTCGACTGGTTTGCAGAATTACGGCAAAAAGATCGGTTCGGTCTGAATTAGTTCAAACAGAACCGCAACGTCACTAATCTCCATAAAACCAGTGTGTAACACTGTCAAAGAGCCATAGAAGGCCCGTATAACAATCTTACATCACCTAGGAGTGTATCTATGTACGTTTCAGCTGTTTTAAAGGAAACCTGTTATCACGTTTGAACCTCATATAACTACGTTATGGGGCTCAAACATGTGGGAACTGGGAACATGTCCCCTGTTCCAGCACTGTGTCCCCATAAAATTGCTGTGAGCACACAGCGTGATTCTTTTCAGCTGGCTGTGTGTGCTCCGAATAGGAGAGCAAGTGCACACAGCCGGCTGAAAAAAAGAGTCAACTTCACTGTGCGACAACTTCACAGAGATACAGCACAAGAATTAGGGATCAAGTGGGTATTATTGTATCTTGACGCCACCGGAAGCTAGGGGTTTGACAGGACTTCCATGAGGAACACCTCTGTCACACCCCTAGCTCCCGAATGGCTCAAGAGCTGAAGGTCCTGCTACCATAGATTTATTCCAGAAGCGGCCAGCATTCCAGTCAGTGCTGTGACTGCAGGTAACCAACATCCCATGGGGCGGCAACCATCTGTCAAAAAACAAGTATCTTGGCTCCACCAGTACTTCCAGTGGTGTCAAGATAGAATGAAACCAATCAGGTGAGCATCAAACACCGCTATCCATTCCCTCACATTTGAGCCCCATAACGTAGTTTATGAGACTCAAACTTGATGAAAGGTTCCCATTAAGACAAAGTTAATGAAGAAAAAGAAGGAAAAGAAGATGAAGAAAATATTTTTCCTCCTCCTTTTAGAGTCTACTTTTTACTTCTCCTTTTTCGCTCTTTTTTAGCAGGTTCAGCCAAGGTTTGGGTTCTCACAGAAGCAAACTTTTACTGTGTTTCCCCGAAAATAGGGCACCCCCTGAAAGTAAGACATTTGGAGAAGTCCCAAATATAAGGCACCCCCGATAGTAAGGCATAGTAAAGTGTGTTTGTATGTAAGCATGCCCTCCGAACAGAACACCAGAGCATGCAGCTGTGATGCTTTTTAGCCCGCCGCCGCTGTCCCCTACCTTCACCGTCCGTTGCAGAGCAGCTGCATGCAGGACATGAAAACAGTCACCTGCCGCTGATTCCAATGTTCCTTTCTGCGGCCATCGCTTGTAAATGTGCAGGCATGTCAAGAGGCCTGTCCCCTGCTGCCATCCCCGTTGTCTCCTACCACCAGATGTATCGGTAGATCTGCAGACAGTCTGCCATTACCCCTTCTCCTGCCGCCGTTATCCTGTCCCTGCTGTGCTGTACGAGTGTGTTGTCGTGAGCGCCCCCTGCTGGCCCGGAAAATGCCATACTGTACATTCTGTTCCTGCTGTACACGTCTGCTGTGATGAGCTTCCCCTGTTGGCCGGAAGATGCAATACCATCCCTGATTACAAGTGGTACAGAACCTTCTGTCGGTGATACGATACTGGTAATAAAAGTCTGCAGACAGGTACGTTACTTTACAGCCCTTATTTTTTTATGGCTCTGTGTGTGAGTCAGGCAACTTGTGTGTGATTCTTAAGGCTTGGTTCTCACAGAGCGTATTTCCAGCGGAAATCTCGCGGTTTGGCCACAGCGATAAACAGCGAGATATCCGCCGGGAAAGCGCTGCTTCAAAACCCACGGCACTTAGCCGCGGGTTTTGAAGCGACCTGGCCGCACGCTTTTCAGTTTCTGTGGGCGGTGAATCCGCACCACAACGCCGGCTTCACCCAGCTTTGCCTTGCAGATTTGCTGTCCCATGGGAACGAGATTTCTGAGAAATTTTGTCCACAAAGCTGGCCAATTGAGGGATTAGCGACCACAGATGTATTTGCCACAGCGAAATAAGACACCCCCTGAAAATAAGACGTAGCGCATATTTGGGAGCAAAAATTAATATAAGACACGTCTTATTTTCAGGGAAACAGGGTAGCAAAGTCTGGACCGAAACAGTGGGTGCTGCATACTGCTGATGATATGGGTCACTATTCATTGACTTATTATGTTTCTATCATTATACATTGTTGTTCTTACCTGCAAATTCTTGTAGCTGAGAATCCTGAACTTCAAACAGCAACTCATCATGAATCTGTGCAATGAGGCTGGAAGAAATTGATCATTTGTCAGCGTGATTATTCTTTAAAGTGTAGACCCACTTTTGAAGTTGCTTTGATTAATTTAGAAACAAAATGTTATATGGACTGTCAGGACTTACTGAGCTAACACTGATAAAAGAATGCTATATGTTCATAAGGCATTTGCCTCAAAAAAGGTATTGGCATTCACATCTATACTGTATAATGTGATACACTAATATGACTGCTCCTTCTACTACTTCCGAAAGGCACATAGGCACTTAAAATATACTTTAGTTATCTGTGCATGTATCTTCAGGAGATGCTGTCATGTAATCATATCACGAGGCCATCTCAATAATGGCTTCTTCAGATGAGCATGATAATCACGGCCCCATAACGGGACGAAACAAAACCATTGATTTCAATGGTTTCGTTTTCATTAGCGGTGATCTCACTCGTTAATAGTACTGGCAAGAAAAGATAGGACTTGCCCTATGTTTCCCATATGTAGTTAATACTATGTGTGAGAAAGATAGGGTAGGATTAGAGATGAGAGAGTACCAAAATGCTCGGGTGCTTGGTACTCGAGTCGAGCTTTTCATAATACTCGATAGCTCGTTTCGAGTAACCAACCCCATTGAAGTCAATGGGCGACTCGAGTATTTTTCAGGCTGACCGATGCTCCGCATAGGGGATGATTTGTGAGACCCCGAAAAACTTCAAAGTCATGGAAACACCACAGAAACGGATAGGAAACGGCAGGGGCAGCATGCATGGATGCATCTGAGGCTCCCAGGTTACACTATAAAGCCAAATAGGTGGCAAGAACCTGGCGGTCACCCCCCTAACAATTACCTTGGGACAGACCATTATTAGCAAGGCACACACGCTGGCACATCTTAGCTAAGCACCACACTAGGTGCAACCAAGGCCAATCACCATCTGCGGGTGACACCGCTGCCTCTTCTTCTGGGTTACATGCTGGCATTGCTGTCCAATCCCCTGCACAAGCCAGCGTCCACAGCGTACTCAAATTTTTCCCTGCGCAGTGTTCAGCTGGCCTCATGCCACACGCTGGCTGCATAGCCACACCACCTTCATGTCGATTTATAAGTGTGTCTGCGATGAGGAGGAACCGGAGACACACACTGCAGAGCGTTGGCAGGGCCAGGCAGCGTCCCTCTTTGAAAGTGTGGGCGATAGCCCACAATGCTGATGAGAATTGATGATAAATTGACATTCGATCATAATTCCAATCCCGTGCCAACTCCGTCACAAAATTGTCAGGAACCGCTAATGTGGGCATGAAGGGGACTCAGATGCCAGTACTTCTACACATTTCCACAATGCAGCAGCGCATACTGACACCAAAGATTGGTTTGAAGCAGGAGGTGTCGCAAAATTAGCCACCATAGGTATACAGTGAAAGTCTCCGTAAATAAGTTACGCTTCCTTTGAACGCTGCAATCCAGTGTCTCGGATAACTGTGGTAACACGAGAGATAATACATGGCGACTAGCGCTGTTCCCTAGACCCCAAGGAGCAGGAGGAGGTGGCATAATAAGTCTGAGAAACCATGACCGAGGTAGGACCCGCAATACTCTGTGTGGGAAGCACGTGAGCGGGCCCAGGGTCAGGCTCGGTCCCAGCCTCCACCTGGTTGACCCAATGTGCCATGAGTTACATAGCAATGGGAAATCCATGTGTTCCCAAACAATTCATTCGGTGTATGTGTCAGATGGCTGAACACCGTGCTGGGAAAACCGTCTGCACTCGGTGCCCTACCCAATTCATTCAGTTTATTTGTGCCCAATAGCTAAAACACCGCAATGGGAAATCTTTGTGCACCCACAGCAAAGGCATGCCCCTGCAACTCAGGGACAGTACAAAATATGAAGCAATAGAGTGCCCAAACATGGCAGAGTTTCACCCCGCCCAGGATCTCGGCCTCTGCCCACACCCTCAGCAATCGTGGGCATGAAGCGGACTCGGATGCTAGTACAGCTGTAAACTTCTCCTTCAATCTGTTCCACTTCTTTTGATTGGTCCAAACCAGTGTCTCAGATAACTTTGGTAACACGAGAGCAAATACATGTTGACCAGCTGATCCCCAGACCCTAAGGTGCAGGAGGAGATGGCATAATAAGTCCGAGAAACCATGACCGAGGTAGGACCTGCAATACTCTGTGTGGGAAGCACGTGACTGGGCCCAAGGCCAGGCTCGGTCCCAGCCTTCACCTGGTTGACCCAGTAACCCAAAGATAGTATTACACATGAAGAAATGAGAGTGCCTAAACATGGCAGAGTTTTACCCTGCCCAGGACCTCGGCCCACACTTCTGCCCAAGTCATTCAGTGTATTTGTGCCACACAGCTGAACACTGCAATGGGAAATTCATATGTGCCCTCACACAATTCATTCAGTGTATTTGTGCCAGATAGCTGAACACCGCGCTGGGAAACCTTTGTGCACCCACAGCATAGGCAAGCCCATGAAACATTTCAGTAGCAAGTGTATAGGCGGACCCCTGTAACATTTATGTAGCAAGAGTGTAGGCGAACCCCTTAAACCTTTTAGTAGCAAGTGTATAGGCAGACCCCTGTAACATTTCTGTAGCAAGTGTATAGGCAGACCCCTGTAACATTTCTGTAGCAAGTGTATAGGCGAACCCCTGAAACATTTCAGTAGAAAGTGTATAGGCGAACCCCTGAAACATTTCAGTAGCAAGTGTATAGGCGGACCCCTGAAACATTTCAGTAGCAAGTGTATAGGTGGACCCCTGTAACATTTCAGTAGCAAGTGTATAGGCAGACCCCCTGTAACATTGGTGTACCAAGAGTATAGGCGAACACCTGAAAAAATTGGTTTAGCAAGAGTATAGGCGAAGCCTGGAAAAATTAGTTTGATAACAATATAGGCGAGGGCAAGAAAAATTGGTGTATCAAGAGTACAAGTGTACCGCTGAAAAATTGCTGAACCCCGAAGGCAGGTGAAACTCCTAAAAAAATTTTATAGATACAGCTCATTGTTGCTTCATTTGTAACAGAGCCTGGAGGCAGCCCTCCGAAAAAGTGGTTTAAGTTAAACTTTTAAACAGAGCCTTTTGGGCCACAGAAAAATTGGCAGTTCAGCGTGATGACATGCTGTTTTAGGAGGAGGAGTAATAATATCCGAGAGGGATAGACGAAGCTAATTCTCCCCTTTTTTGGGGTGATAGAGGATGCATTTTTCTCATGTTGCAGCGAAAAGAATCCTTATGATCTGCTGCTTTCCACCGGTGGAGTAGAGAAGTCTTGGGAAATCCAGCCTTTGTTCATCTTTATGAGGGTAAGCATGTCGGCGCTGTCAGTTGACAGGCGGGTATGCTTATCCGTGCTGATTCCCCCCCCCCTCCCCTCAGCAGCACTAAACACCCTCTCTGA
The DNA here is from genome assembly GCF_035609145.1 of Eleutherodactylus coqui. NCBI lineage: Eukaryota > Metazoa > Chordata > Amphibia > Anura > Eleutherodactylidae > Eleutherodactylus > Eleutherodactylus coqui. The sequence continues at coordinate 55,110,205 of NC_089843.1, forward strand.
CAAGACGCTAGCGGCAGGGCAGGCCAGAACCTCCAAGGGCGTACAGCGCAAGTTCGTGCCACGTGTCCAGCTTTGACACCCAATAGTTGTATGGAGCAGAGGCATCACGGAGGATGGTGGTAGGGTTGGCTATGTACTCCCTCACCATCTTTTTACAGTGCTCCCTCTGACTCAGCCTTGACTGTTCCCCTGCCTGCGCTGGACATGCTGCCTGATCCCCGCACCTCCCCTGCTACTTGGCCCTCTGAACTGCGTCTTCTACCACTAGTGCTGTCAGATGGGAACTTTAGCATCAGTTTTTCCACCAGGGCCCTGTGGTATTGCATCACACCAGTACCCCTTTCCTCTTCGGGAATGAGAGTGGAAAGGTTCACCTTATACCGTGGGTCGAGAAGGGTGTACACCCAGTTATCTGTGTTGGCCAGAATGTGTCTAACGCCCGGATAACTGGAAAGGCAGCCTAACATGAAGTCAGCCATGTGTGCCAGAGTCCCTGTACGCAACACATCACTGTCCTCACTAGGAGGATGCTCCTCCTCCTCCTCTTCAGCCCATACACTCTGAACAGATGAGAGACAAGCAGCATGGGTACCCTCTGCAGTGTGGCCAGCAGTCTCTTCCCCCTCCTCCTCCTCCCCCTTCCCCTCCTCCAAAACGTGCTGAGATATAGACTTGAGGGTGGTCTGGCTATCAAGCGACATACTGTCATCCCCCGTCTCCTGTTCTAACCGCAAAGTGCCGGCCTTTATGCTTAGCAGCGAACTTCTCAGCAGGCAAAGCTGCGGGATGTGAACGCTAATGACGGCCGCATCGCCGCTCACATTTGGGTAGACTCCTCAAAGTTTCCGAGGACCTAGCAGATGTCTGCCATCCATGCCCACTCCTCTGTAAAGAACTGCAGAGGCTGACTACCACTCTGCTGCCCATGTTGCAGCTCGTATTTCACAATTGCTCTACGCTGCTCGTACAGCCTGGCCAACATGTGCGGCGTAGAATTCCAGAGCATGGGCACGTCGCACAGCAGTTGGTGCTCTGGCAGCTGAAACCAATGTTGCAGTGTCCTGAGGGTGGCAGCATCTGTGGTGGACTTGTGGAAATGTGCGCAGACGCGGCACACCTTGCCGAGCAGGTCAGACAAGTGAGGGTAGTTTTTCAGGAACCGCTGAACAACCAGATTGAAGATGTGGGCCAGGCATGGCACGTGCGTGAGGCTGCCAAGCTGCAGAGCCGCCACCAGGTTACAGCCATTGTCACACACGACCATGCCCGGTTGGAGGTTCAGCGGCGACAGCCAGAGGTCGGTCTGCTGTGTCAGACCCTGTAACAGCTCGGGGGTGTGTGCCTCTTGTCACCTAAGCTGATTAGTTTCAGCACGGCTTGCTGACGCTTGCCCACCGCTGTGCTGCCGCGTGCTACCGACTGCTGGCGACGTGCTCACGCTTTTTAATTGAGAGGTGGAGGAGGAGGAGAGGGGTTGGAGGAGGTGGCATTGTGAGGGTGAGGGTATATATATATTGCCATATGTGTTTTTTATGCTTTTATACCTATATGCAAGTTTTATTCAATTCCAAATGAAAAAAACTTAATACGTCGCCTTAAATCAGATATCCCAAGGTTTTGCAAGGCTTTGCAAGAAGATGTTCTAGAAATTCAGAGAAGATACCGAACCAGACGCAAGGACGCATGTACTTGGCCGATTTCCCAGAAGCGCTGGAACAAGATATCAAGATGTTCAAATGTACATCACTGTTATATGATTTTCACTGTCTCAGTCCGCAAATCCGGACTGCCCATATATGGTTATAAGCCCATCACCCCTTAGTGGTGAGAGGGCAGAGGGTATAAGATCTCATGTAATCTGTAATAAAGTGCGCAGTTTTTTCTCCCGTGTGAGGAGCTAGACCAGACTCCTGTGTGTGGTGTCTCTTCTTACAGCCGGCAACGGGGAAAGTGGGGTGGGGCGGATTGGTGTTGCACTTAGAATTTTAACCCTCATAAATGGCGCCCAACGTGGGGCGGTAAAATCGGAGCTTACAGCGCAATTCACCCGGATCCACGCTACTGAGAAACCGTCCTACTGCAAACCGAGCCTGATCAACTCACTTAGAACTCCAGGTAAGACAAACATATATTTATGTTGTGTTTTACGCTGAGAGTCTTGCAGCAGGACTGACTATCTGTGGTTTGTGACCGGACGGGTTGGGTTAAGAGTTCTACACGGTAACTCGTGTGGGCTCCGGGTTTGCCGTCATGGACCACTGACCGTGATATGCGCACCAATGGCTCACCCAGAAATTAGTCTGTAGTTTATTTGTTGTTGAAGTCCGTAGCGTTTTAGCGATAGTGGAGATTGTTTGATTGTTTGTTGTATCTGCAGAATTTTTTTCCTCTTACTTTTCATTTGGTCTCACAGACGAAGGAACCCTCCGTTCGAGTTTATTTAGTCGTTAATGGTTTAGAGGAGAGGGAAGCACTCTGTAAGACAGGTCCCATTGACGAAGGAACCCTCCGTTTTAGTGTAGTTTAGTTGTTGATGGTTTAGCTGAGGAGAGGGATGTACTCTTTGGGATTGGTTCCATAAGAAGAAGATGCCTTCGGTTGTATTGCCATATATAAGGGGCTGACAATTCGGGTCAGAAGGATTCACTCTATGGAGCGTGTTATTATTATTATTGTTGTTGTAATATGCGTAAGATCTTATTAAAGAAGATAGAGCCCCTCAAGGGCTGCCGCCGTGTGGATGAATCAGTAGAATGTAAGAAAAATCTAATGAAAATGTGTGACACCGACCCTACGGCAGATTACAAAATGGTGTCTGGGGGGAGGTCTTTAGGACCGAGAGGTGCCTTGGAAGATCAAGGTTTGCTAAAGAGAGATAGACAGTCAGAGAAAGTTACGTATGTACACATTATTTGTTTAAGAAAGTATCCGTAAGTGAAATGTTGAAAAGTACAGTAAGTGATCAAGAGGGCGTCAGGAGAGTGTCTATTAAAGGTTATATTGGCAGTTAGGTAGGGGAGAGAAATAAGGGGAGCAAGCAAGTCGATAAGGAAGTTACAATGCATGTGATTTGTTGGTAAAGAGAGATGAAAATGTGTATAATACAAGATAGATAATAGATAATGTATAATCCATACTAGGTGGATATATATGTGTATATATATATACTGTAAGTGCAAATAGTTAGCTGAAGGGGAGAAGAGTCTGTTGACATATAGCTGTGAGCTTGTGTTTAGTCTCCAAGGTCAGGAAGATAACAGCGAGAGAGAAAATGTAATAACATCCTTGGTTAATATCTTGGCTTGCTTGCAATGAATTGAAATGAATTTAATTAGTTATACTGTCTTAGTAGGCAGGGAAATATAGCAATTTCTAATGTATATTCTTACTTATACAGGGGTTGAAAATGAATGTTGCAAGGTCCCAGCATATGTGTTAATTATGATTTCAAATGTTTTTTCAATAGTTTAAGCTAAAACAAATCAGTTTGTGTTTCATAGTCGCGGAGAGATAAGAGATTTGTTTTGAAAAAGTGGGGGCTTTCAGAATTCACTCCAAAGTCAGGGTCACAGAAACTAAATACTTCAGTGTTTAATACAGCATATAATAGCTTCAGTAGATAAGAAATATAGAATATTACAGTCACTCAGCAAACTTTTTTCACATAATTTGTCATAAATAGCGCTCATTCACAATCTCATCTCAATATAATTATGTACTTTATAAAATTAAAAGCACTCACCTCAATGTTTTTCAACTGATGTATGTATGTTTGCCAAACTTTTTTTGTCCGTGCATCTGTATGTACTGGTACACCTCCAAGGGGGGTGACGGAGCAGACTTGAGACCCGTGTTCAAGCTGTGGTGGAATGTGTGATGTGGAAATTGACTGGGGGTAAAAGTTCTACCCCATGCATGGGACTTTGCTTGGTTGAGATGTGGACGTGTGGACGGTTAAGCTGAAATGGTTCTGAGAAGACGGACGCAATGTGCCAATATCAAAGGGGTGGAGCTAGATGATGTAATAGTACGTAATAATGTTTCATCCCTCCTGCACAAGGGAGGGGGGAGAATTTTGAGCAGCTAGTTTTTTTTTTTTTTTTTTTCTTCTGTCTGAAATTTGATAAAGATATTGCAGGCAGGACCAGACTAATAATGAATTCACTTAAAGGGATCTCACATTTCAAATATTAGTAGATGTTTTGTAGATTATTCTGCCCCGGTGTAACTCATGTTTCTGTTATACGTGCTAACATTTTACAGGAACTTAAAACCGGCTACTATTGTTCCAATTGAGTACCCTGGTTTAAAGGGGGGGAGGAGAAGGCATAGGTGATCTAGGTATTGCAAATCAGCCATTTTTAAATTTTTTTGCAAGTCATTTTTACATTTTTAATTTTTTGCAACAAGATTCTGATCTATTTGAAATAGAATATCAGCCTGATTGTCTAGCAGTGATGCAACAAGAAAATTTAAGTTTTAAAAAAAGTTACTGAAAGCCCTTGTTAATAATGCATATTTTGAGTTGTTTTTTATAGATGGTACCCAGGGTGATGGACGACTCCACACTGGATATACGGTGGTTACACAACAAGATGTCCTAAAAAGCAGAATGTCTCCGCATGTCGCAGTACAAGAAGCGGAATTAAAAGCACTCACGGAGGCGTGTGGAGTGGCCACAGGTAAGACGGCAAACATTTACACTGACTCCCGGTATGCATTTGGCATAGCTCATGATTACGGCCCAACATGGAAGGCCAGACAGTTTTTTACCTCAGCAGGACAGCCAATTAAGAATGATGCAATGGTGCAGAGTCTCATGGAGACCCTACTTCTACCTGACAAGGTGGAAAGCTCACACCAATTCCTACACCGGAGAAGCAAGAGGCAACGCCATCACAGACCACACAGCAAAAGCAGCGGCCCTCAAGCCGTGGAAGAAAGAAGAAAAGAAGAAGTTGATAATAACTTTGGACTTGGACTTTGATTTGAACTTGAACTTTGATAAAAAATCTTGAACTTTGATAAAAATCTTGAACTTTGATAAAAATCTTGAACTTTGATAAAAATCTTGAACTTTGATAAAAAAAAACTTGGACTTTGATAAAAAATTTGGACTTTGATATGCTAAAGACTTTACAGTTAAGAAAAAGACAAATGGACTAAAAAGGGACGGCGTATGGTGAACAGTCAACAGCACTTGCCCACCACAGTCCCTGTGCCTCATGATGGCCCAGCTGACGCACGAAAAGACGCACCTCTTAAAGCAGTAATGATGTCGATGCTTGAACAAGGACGGGTGGCTCCTTGGTTTTCTGTAGCTGCTGCATCATTTGTCCAATTTTGCATGATCTTTGCCGTAAGCAACAGGGCAGAAGTAAATTTGCCACATCACACTTGCCTAGACCACTCTACCCATTTCAGGGATTGCAAATTGGCTACACTCAGCTCCCACTTGTTGGGAAGCATGAATACGTGCTTGTTGTTGATTTCTTTTCAGGTTGGAGACCTACCCTGTTACCAAAGTAAATAAGCAGGTACCCACACAGAAGCTCATGAATGAGGTAATCCGCAGATATGGGGCACCGGAAGTGATTGAGTCAAACAAAGGTACACACTTCACAGGTGAAATAATGCAACACATTATGTCTGTTTTGGGTATATTCCAGGCTTTTCACACACCCTACCATCCACGGAGTAGTGGGAAAGTAGATACAAAAGGCAATGAAGAAAATGGGTAAATTTTGAATTGAGTGTCTTCCATTAGTTTTTCTTTTTCTTAGGAGGGTACATGCCACAGTAGCAGAGTTTGGGGAATGATTTTCTTGTTAATGTTGTCATAGGCTCCTCCAAGGAATTGTTAGTAATGTATTCTGTAGTCTCTGCTTTTCTCTCAGGTCCTACAGATGAGTGTCACAATCTAAAACCAGGTGACAGGGTCTATGTGAAAAAGTTTGAAAGAGAAACCCGGTTTGAATGTCCTTACCAGATGTTGTTCACCCAACTGCAGTCAAGCTTGAAGGAAAACCCACTTGGATCCACACTTCGCACTGAAAAAACTAATGATCCTGCATATCCTTTACATGCTATAATGTGGTACAATTCCTCTAACACACACCTTTGACTACTGTACACTAGCCCCTGTTTCAGAACAAATTAATACAATCAAATGTGCAATCAATAAGACTACACTGAGGGTGAGAATCCAACACCGCATCGTGCTAAGAGAGACGTTGACGCTCCAGGTGGTAACTTTGATCCACATGTATGCATAGATGCAATAGGAGTGCCAAGGGGGGTGCGAGATGAATTTAATTGTAGAGATCAGGTTAAAGTAGGTTTTGAGTCCTTATTTGCTATTGTCACTGTTAATAATAATGTAGATTGGATGAATTATATCTATTAAAATCAGCAGAGGTTTGTAAACTACACCAGAGATGCTTTACAAGGGTTAATTGACCAGTTAGGGCCCACTGCATCCATGGCGTTCCAAAATAGAGTGGCCGTGGATATGATTTTAGCAGAAAGAGGTGGGGTATGTAATTTCCTGTTTGTGTATTATCCCTTTAATATGACCAAAATTTCCCTTGTTTGAAAAAAGATGAAGAGCCAGTTCCGATAATGCCAACCAGATATGTTACCAGAAGAATGGAGAGATGGACTAGTACTGTGTCTGCCTCAGTCTCATAAGATGGACTGTCAGTGGACTTCCCATTTGCCTAGGGAAAGTGCAGAAGACCTTAGGTTCCGGCGAGGGCACACCCTGTGGGGTGTTAACTTGTACAGATAGAGGGTATGGAGGCCCGGAAATAAGCCCAGGGAATCCATGGCCTCCTTCTGAGGTTAGGTAGGGATCCCTTCCCTTTTAGGAGTAGGGACTTACGGGCAGTGGAGAAACCCTGACGCAAGGGAGAGACGACCGAGGAAGAGTGCAAGGTCTGATGCTTGATCTCCATATTAAGTTTTTTAGGGGGGTTTGTGAGGGTATATATATATTGCCATATGTGTTTTTTATGCTTTTATACCTATAGGCAAGTTTTATTCAATTCCAAATGAAAAAAACTTAATACGTCGCCTTAAATCAGATATCCCAAGGTTTTGCAAGGCTTTGCAAGAAGATGTTCTAGAAATTCAGAGAAGATACCGAACCAGACGCAAGGACGCATGTACTTGGCTGATTTCCCAGAAGCGCTGGAACAAGATATCAAGATGTTCAAATGTACATCACTGTTATATGATTTTCACTGTCTCAGTCCGCAAATCCGGACTGCCCATATATGGTTATAAGCCCATCACCCCTTAGTGGTGAGAGGGCAGAGGGTATAAGATCTCATGTAATCTGTAATAAAGTGCGCAGTTTTTTCTCCCGTGTGAGGAGCTAGACCAGACTCCTGTGTGTGGTGTCTCTTCTTACAGCCGGCAACGGGGAAAGTGGGGTGGGGCGGATTGGTGTTGCACTTAGAATTTTAACCCTCATAGCATAATACGTCGCAGATACCAGCACCGAGGTAGGACCCGCTATTCTTGGTGCGGGTAGCACGTGAGAGGTCCCAGGCTCTGACTCGGTCCCAGCCTCCACCAAGTTCACCCAATGTACCGTCAGGGAGATATAGTGTCCCTGCCCGCCAGTACTTGTCCACATGTCCGTCCTTAAGTGGACCTTTCCAGTAACTGCGTTGGTGAGGGCACGGTTAATGTTGGGGGAGACGTGCTGGTGTAGGGTTGGAACGGCACACCAGGAAAAATAGTGGCGACTGGAGACCGAGTAGCGCGGGACCGCCGCCGCCATCATGTTTTTGAAAGTCTCTATTTCCACAAGCCTGTACGGCAGCATCTCCAGGCTAATTAATTTGGCAATGTGCACGTTTAAAGTATGTCCATGCAGGTGGGTGGTGGCGTATTTCCGCTTTTGCTCCAACGCTTGTGTTAGCGACAGCTGAACGCTGCACTGGGGGACATTGCTAGAGGCGGTGGGGGTGAGGGTGTGGGAGAAGGCTGGGAGGCGCTTGTGCCTGTGTCCTGGGAGGAGGATTGGATCTGTGTGCCTGGTTGTGGCACAGGGGAAAAGGCAGTGGTGTGATCCAGAGGCAGTGTGTGGCCTTCGTCCCACATTGTGGGGTGCTTGGCCATCATATGCCTGCGCGTGCTGGTGGTGGTGAGGCTGGTAGTAGTGGCTCCCCGGCTGATCTTGGTGTGGCACAGGTTGCACACCACTGTTCGTCGGTCGTCCGCGCTCTCACTAAAAAACATTCACACCTTTGAACACCTAGCCCTCTGCATGGAGGCTTGCCGTGAGGGGGTGCTGTGGGAAACAGTTGGAGGATTCTTTGCTCTGGCCCTGCCTCTCCCCCTGGCCACCCCACTGCCTCTTCCAACCTGTCCTGCTGCTGCACTTGCCTCCCCCTCTGAAGCCCTGTCTTCAGTAGGCTTAGCAAGCCAGGTGGGGTCAGTCACCTCATCGTCCAGCAGCTCTTCCTCCGAATCGTCTGTGCGCTCCTCCATCGGACTTACTGCCCTTACTACTACCTCACTGACAGACAACTGTGTCTCATCTTCCTCATCCACAAAAAGCTCTTGAGACAGTTGCTGGAAGTCCCCAGCCTCATCACCCGGACTCCGGGAACTTTCCAAAGGTTGGGCATCGGTCATGACAAACTCCTCAGGTGGGAGAGAAACCGTTTTTTCCCAATCAGGGCAGGGACCCGAAAACAGTTCCTGGGAGTCTGCCTGCTCAGAATCTGTCATTTTCCTGGAGTGATGAGGCTGGGAGGAAGGAGAAGCAGCCAGAGGATTCAGAGGTGCAGTCCCTAGGCTGCGAGTAGTGGACTGTGTAGAAGACTGGGGGTTCGACACATTATGGGACGCGTTATCTGTGATCCACGACAGGACCTGCTCGCACTGCTCTGCTTGTAATAAAGGTCTACCACGCGGACCCGCAAATTGTGATATGAAGCTGGGGAGCCTAGAAACTTGGCACTCTAATCCCTCAGCAGCCGGCTGTGATTCACCACGCCCAGGAACTTGGCCTGTGCCCACACCCTCACTTGGACGCCTGCGTCCTCGACCCTTACCCCTACTCCTCATCATGGCGGATTAAGGATAGAGCAGGGTCCACATAAATTACCCCACTGTACAGCGCTGAGAACTGGGGCTAATTCACTGCACACAGACTTGTAGATACGGGAGGCTCTATGCTGTGACAGGAAAAAAATTAAACCGCTGTCTTGCGCTGATACCTAGGGGTCATTTACCGCTCACAGAGACTTGTAGATAAGAGAGGCTGTATGGAGTGGCAGAAAGCTATAAAGCCAGTGGATAGTGTGAATAACTGTGGCTATTTCACTGCACCCAAGGAAAGGGTATTGTGAGACGCTCTGTACAGGGGCAGAAAGCTATAAAGCCAGTGGATAGTGCTGATATCTGCGGCAACTTCACCGCACCCAAGGAAAGGGTATTGTGAGACAATCTGCATGGGGGCAGAAAACTATACAGCCAGAGGATAATGAGAAGCAGCCCTAAGAAGGACTGTTGGGGTTCTTGAAGAGAGGATCCTACTCTAACACTTTCTCTATATCAGCAGCACTTTCCCTAACCTCCGGCACCATGCGTCTGAGGCGAGCCGCAGGTGGGACAAGTTTAAGTACTCAGCGGTCACCTGATCCCGCCAGCCACTCACTGCTGTTGGCGGGCAGAGGGCTGGCACGTCACAGCAGGAAGTGGTAATGCCTTCCCCGCATGTTGGCTAGAAAATGGCGCTAAACATGCGGGGAAGGTAAATGAAATTGACTCGAGTACCGCGTGGTGTTTGTCTCAAGTACCCTAATACTCGAACGAGTATCAAGCTCGGACAAGTGTGTTCGGTCATCTCTAGGTAGGATCTATTTTCCTGCTGTTTTTTTCAAACCCGTGCGCACTATCACAGAGTTGGAATGACCTGAAACAAAAAAAACAACAAACAAAGCCCTGGTTCATGATCAACTACTCTTTGTAGTTGCGCGTACACCCATGTGTTTTTGCCCTAAGGCATGAGTATAAATAAACCTCTTATGTATTTGGACACTTTGAATAATTTAAGTGTCATTTGCAAACTAAGTGTTATTTAGCAACTCCCAGAAAAGCCCTTCAAATAAAGACCTTGCACTATATTAAAATTCAGGGAAATGTTCCTTATAACCACAAGGGTACAATTAAAAGTTCTCATCTTGTAACAGTTTAAAGCCCTGCTCTTCCTCATTTAGTATAAACTCCATACAATAATATAGTTAACAGTAGTCTGCAAATGGATCGCTTTCTACTTAGATCATTGACCATAACGCTTGCTTAGTTCAAGCAAATTATACTGCACTTCACTAATGATGCACTATACCTAATTAAAGTGGCCCTTTGGGCCCTAACGAGGTTGTTCTTGGTGCTTCTCTGACTTACTAATGCAGATTGTGCATTAATATGCATTGGTAGTCTATAACACTGCATGTTGCTCCGACTGGCCAGTGCAAGGGTAACGATGGTCAATAAAGCAGGTATATAGTGCCTTAGACTAACAGTATGCATCAGGTAGTCAAAGAAGCGGTGCGGCTATCTTTGTTTGTCCAGGCCAGGAAGTTCACGTTAAAGGAAGGGGTTCGGTGCTTTGGACATTTTCTTTTAGTTAGAAGGGTTTTCTTCATAGAAGTTGATTACAGGGTGTTCTGCTGCAGGGACCCCTAGGGATCAACTATACTCCGTGGAGGGCCCTTACAGAAAGTGTTCAATTTGCCTGCAGTGCCACCACAAGCAAAACGAAATTAATGAGCTGTCCACGTAATGCTTAAGTGTGCCAGGTCCTCCAGAGCAATTGTTCTCATTGTTATCACTTGCTGCTCTTCAAGGCTGACAGATAAAGTTTATTAATTCTCTAATATGGTTTTTAAAGTTGGGTTTTCTAAACCAGACAACCATGTTAAAGTGAACCTGTCACTAGGTTCATGCTGCCTAAACCATAAGCAGCATGAACTGAGGACAGACACAGACTTTACAGCGATGTATGTTTTGAAATAATGAGTGTCCAGTGACGATGGGACTCCCCGCGAGCACAAAAGAATCCTCTGCCACAGCTGTGGCAGAGGACCGCGATACTATCCCATTGCTTTTAATAGGGCCGGCAATGCTGCCTCCCCTTTGAAAGTAATGGGATGAAGGTGATCCCTGCAGCAATCCCTGGCTGTTAAAAGAAATAATACTAATATAACTCATCTAAAAGCAATGTCTGGCTCTTCTCGCCGTCCCAGTCAGTCTTCATCTGTCTTCTGGTGGCTGGAGACTGAAAAATCCCTGTCTTCGGAAAGCGCTGCCTCTGATTGGCTGAGCGCTGTGACAAATTAGAGGCAGCACTCAGTCATTCATTGAATTCAATGAATGGCTGAGCGATGCCTCTGATTGGCTTAGCGCTGTGACCAATAAGCAGCAGGGCTCAGCTATTTATTGAATGATAGCTGAGCGCTGCCTCTGATTGGTCATAGCACTCAGAGGCAGTGCTTTCGAGAGGCGGGTATTCTTCATTTCCCAGCCACCAGAAAACAGATTAAGACTGACAGGGAGAAGAGGCGGACAGCGCCTCTCTTTTTTAACAGCTAGGAATGATTTTTGGAGTAAGGCTTTTATTTCAAGCCCCGCCCCCCTTCCTTCCCCCGAAAATCATCACTGCAGGGGTCGCCTTCATTCCATTGCTTTCAATAGAGTGGCAGCAGCGCTGGCCACCTTGACAGCATCGTGGTCCTTTGCGACAGCTGTGACGGGGGTTTCTTTTTAGTCCCCGCTGCAGACCCCTCATCACTGAACACTGTGACAGTGCTGTCACAGTGTTCAGTGATGAGTGGTCAGCAGCGGGAACTAAAAAAAAGGATCCCGGCCTGTGCTGTCACAGTGCTCAGTGACTAGGGGACTCCCAGCGGGGATTAACGGAAACCCTCCAAGAGTCCCCTCATCCCCTGTCACCTCTTTCTTTTATGCGAAACTAGGAACTTACTGGCGCGCATTCAAGGCATGTATGTCCTATCTTTTGCAGGTGCGCCTGTAAAAAATGGACACGCGAACATGTCATAGGAAACCAGTGGTTCTAAAAAGGCACATAGACGCGCACAAAAAAAAAAAAGCACATGTCTGGCCTAAAAGTAGCAAAACATAGCAAAACATAACAAAAACTATTTAGGTATCATCGTAATTGTAACAACCTGTAGAATAAAGTTACCATCTCATTTATATTCCACAGTTTATATTGTAAAAGTCAGTCCCAAACAATAATGACAAAATTGCAGTGTTTTAATGCATCTTCTCCTCTAAAAGGAAATGTATACCCCAAAGTGGTAAATATAAAACCTAACCTGTCTCCCAAAATACAAGGTAAAAAATCTGACTGGTCCTTAAGGGATCTTTCACACTACCGGAATTTGCCGCCATACAGAAAAAACACATTTAATTCTGCCTTTAGACACGTTTAGTTTTGGGGCGAGGATTTCTGCAGCAGCAAACTCTGCTGCAAATTCTGGTACGTGTGAAAGAGCTGTAAGGCTAAAATTACTTGTGTCACAATGGGGTTAAAATGTACTCAGGGCAATCGAGTTTCCCCCCCAATTATATTTACTGGAGACATTAATTAAGAATGTGCAATAAAAAAATGACATCTTCCAGACAGTTTTATTTTAATTTTTAACCCCTTCCCACTGCAGCCCTTTTTCGTTTTCTCCTTTTTCTTTTTTTCCTTCCCACCTTCAAAAAATCATAGCTTTTATTTTTCACGTTATGTAGCTAAATGAGGGCTTGTTTTTTGCAGGACGAGCTGTATTTTTCAATGATAGCATTTAACATAACTTATAACGTGCTGTAAAGATTTAAAAAAAAATCAAAGTGGGGAAAAATGAAAAAAAAAATGATGTAATTTTGCGACATTGACTGTGCAGCAAAAATGACATGTTACCCTAATTCTGTGGGTCAATAGGATTATGGCAATACCAAACCCCTTCTTTTCAAGATCAAGGTAAAAAAAATGCCTAAAAAACTTCCATACTTGGAGCGTGCTGCATTTTGAAAATAGACACGAAAGCACTAAAAGTGAGGAAAACATGGCAAATATGTTTCTATTGACTTGTAGCTACAGATGAGCGAGCATACTTGCTAAGGCAAACTACTCGAGCGAGTAGTGCCTTATGCGAGTACCTGCCCGCTCGTCTTTAAAGATTCGGGTGTCGGCAGGGGGCGGGGATCGGCGGGGGGAAAGCAGGGAGGAAATCTCTTTCTCACTCTTTCCCCCTGCCACCACCCGACCCGCTTACTCCCGCAACTCACCGCTCTCCCCCGCCGGCACCCGAATCTTTAGAGACGAGCGGGCAGGTACTCGCATAAGGCACTACTCGCTCGAGTAGTTTGCCTTAGCGAGTACGCTCACTCATCTCTACTTGTAGCTAACATTTGGCTGAAACTTTTTTTTTTTTTATACAGCAAAAAATGCTGCATTTTTTTGAAAACCACTGAATGTGAAACCACCCTGATGTCACAGTTGTACTGGTTCTCACTCGACAGTCAGTAATGCCGAGAAGACGTAACAGAAGAGGACGTATATTTCCTGGTGCATCCCGTCTTCAGTATAAACGATCTCTAACTACAAGAACATGGGGTGTTGGGAATGTATTCCTGCCTCAATAAAAATAAATGACTTCCTTTTCTTCATACTGGATGAAGCGTTGTTTTTTTTTTATTTAGCAGTCATAAAAACGGTCATGTTCTCCTGAAGCCGTTCTTTCCGCTGTGTAAGTGATTTGCATCGGTTATATGTGCAGATTTCAATAGCTAACCAGAAATAATAACATTGTAGCTAAAATATGGGGAACTGATTTGCATTTATATGAACGTCTACTAACCTCGCTGTTAAATGGAGAGATGATGTGACTGACGCCGATATTTTAATCATTGCTAGTTTGCACAAGTCAGCGGCAGACCCTAGAAAACAAGATCCTACTGAACACGACTCAGAAGAATACATTAAATCACATGCAGGAGTTCTGATAGATTCATGTCATCACACCGTATCATTTGCTGCCTCCGGGTTTCTGTTTCCTGTGTTTTTGTAAATCAAGCACAGCCATTATATAATAGGAAGTTATGTAACTGCTGCTGGAAGTTTGCTTGTCTACGATGCACCAGGCCGATGGGCTTCGCTTCATCACACTGAACTCCTCAACGATACGGCCTTTTTTTCCATTTTTTCTCCTCACTTTCCAAAAATTATAACTCTTTTCTTTTTCTACTGATGTAGCTGTTTGAGGATTTGTTTTTTTTTGTTGTATTTTCCAATGGTACTATTTAACCCCTTAGTGACTGGCCCATTTTATGCACTAATGACTAACCAATAGAGATGAGCGAGTATACTCGCTAAGGCACTACTCGCTCGAGTAATGTGCCTTAGCCGAGTATCTCCCCGCTCGCCCATAAAGATTCGGGGGCCGCCGCAGCTGACAGGTGAGTTGCGGCGGGGAGCGGGGCAGAGCGGGCGGGAGAGAGAGATCTCCCCTCCGTTCCTCCCTGCTCTCCCCCGCAGCTCCCCGCTCCGTGCCGGCACCCGAATCTTTCGGGACGAGCAGGGAGATACTCGTCTAAAGCACATTACTCGGACGAGCAGTGCCTTAGCGAGTATACTCGCTCATCCCTACTAACCAATTTTTCATTTGCTTTTCACTGCGGTATTCTAAGGGCTCCTTCACACGGACGCTGCGATTTTCGTTATGGCCACAGCGCGGCCAAAAATCGCATGAACAGGAGGCAGCCGTGACCAAGAGCAGTGCTCTGAGCTCCCGCCCCCTCTCCACCCCTCTCCGCCTCCTCTCCACCCCCTCTGCACTATTTGCAATAAGAAGAGGCAGGATGGGGTTGGGGCTAAGTTCCGGGAATTAGCTCTGCCCCGTCCCACCTCTCCTCATTGAAAATAGTGCAGGGGGGTGGAGAGGAAGCAGAGAGGGGGAGTGTACCGCGGACTTCTGTTACAGCTGTCACAGCTGTGGTAGAAGTCCAGAACGCTATCCAAATGATTTCAATGGGGTTGGAACTGCTGCTGGCCCCATTAAAAGCAGTGGTTTCGTGGCAACCCCCGCAGCATGATTTTCGGGGAAGGGCTTGAAATATAAGCCCTTTCCTGAAAATCTTCCCTAACTGGCTCAAAAAAAAAAAACTTTACTCACCTCTCTGCCGCTCAGACGCGTCCTCCAGCTGGCTCCCCTACACTGCTGTCCAGCGCTTTCAAAATCCCCGACTCCTGAAAGAGCTGTGCTGATTGGCTGAGCAATTACAGGCAGCGCTTAGCTATTTATCAAGCGCTGCCTGTAATTGGCTGAGTGCTCAGCCAATCAGCACAGCCTATTCAGGAGGTGGGGATTTTTAAATCCCCGCCTGCTGAAAGCGCTGGACAGCAGTGCAGGGGAGCCAGCCGGAGGATGCATCTGAGCGGCAAAGTAGTGAGTAAAGTGTTGGTTTTTTTTTGTTTTTTGAACCAGCTAGGGATGATTTTCAGGGAAGGGCTTATAGTTCAAGCTCCTTCCTGAAAATCATGCTGCGGGGGTTGCCTCAAACAGTTGCCTCATTGAAAGCAATGGGACGGCATGGTAGACTTCTGCCACAGTGCTATTAAAATGTCATCAGCCAATAATATGGTTTTAATTGTTTTGCCCTGGACCTTAAGGGAGCGTTCACACAAGCGTGTTTTTGTGCGTACATACGCACACACAATCACATTCAGCTCATCTCAGTCAATGACATTCAGCTCTTTCAGCATGCGGGGATTTTAAATCTGCAGCCTCCTTGTGGCTTTTGATGCGGCATTGAAAATGGCTTAATTCTGCTGTCAATTACGCATCAAAATCTGCAGGCAAACCTGCAGCTTTTGAAGAGGAATTCCACAACGGCAGATTAAGCCACGTTTTACAGTGCGGACTGTGGAATAAGTCGACTCGTGTGAAAGAGCCCTTGGGCTATATTCACATTGAGCCGATTTGATGCTGAAATTTCCGCACCTGAAAATTCCATTTATCTGAATGGGCCTATTTTTGGTGGCAAAAGTGTAGATTTCTGCAAGAACCATGCAGATGAATGGGACAGTCACAAAAATATCTGCAAAAAATTTGTGGGCTTTGAATTTAAAATGCTTATGGAAAATATTGACCAAATTTGTAATGTGTAAAATGAGGCCATATAACAAATGATGTGTCTGTTTCAATAGGTCTTGAACCTGTGACACGGCTTATGCGTCTCCTGTAACGCCTCCTCTTCCGAGTGGTCACTTATTTACCTTGGATGACGAAATTGACGGCTTGCCTTTCTGCCTGGGCTTTTAGGCCATAGTTTTTTGAATTGATATGAGGAAGAGGTCTTTTGCGTCCCATCAGTGAAGTCACAAATCCTACAAAAAAGAAGAATAACAAAAATTCTTTAAAGGGACTTTGTCAGCTCCAATGAGCCCCAAAATCTAAACTTATGTGAGCTGAAACACTGAATCTAGATATATGTGTATTGTACCTATGCTCTCCGGTGTTCCCCACTGTGTGCCATCAAAGCCTCCAGTGCGTGCATCCGGTGGAGTACATAGGCACAAGCATAGAAAGAGAGGACTAGTTAGCTCATTCTATCTGCAACCACAACTTTGAAAGGGCACAGCGGAGGAACGCCAAAGGGGGTAGGTATAATACTCACATTTCAGCTCCTATGAGCCCTAAGTTTAGTTATGGGGCTCATAGGAGCTGAAGACTCCCTTTAACCCCTTCCCGCTCCATGACGTACCGGTACGTCATGGGAGGCGAGTACTTCGCGCAAAATGATGTACCGGTAGATCATCGGGATAGCGCGAGATCATGACTGACCTCACGCTATCCCGCTGCGAGAGCCCGGCCTGTCACCATGGCAACAGGACACTAGACACTGGTGTCCTGTATTGCCTATGCCTATGATCGCTGTATAACCGATAAGGCATGGCAGAGCAGTAGCTCTGCCAAGCCTTATCACAGCGATCATAGGTACAGTGCTGCAAGTCCCTCAGAGGGACACAAATAGTGTAAAAAAAAAAGAAAAGAAAAATGTAAAAAAAAACAACCCTTTTTGTGCTTTTTCTTATATTAGCCACTGAAAATGCTCATAGAGACTGTCTGCTGGTGTTCCCCACCTTTACCTGTAAGCTGGAAAAAGAAGTTATCTGTTGGCATTTCAACTTTTATGTGTCACATGAAAGCATCTTCCAAAAGACCATGTGGCGACGTTCTCCTTGTACTGCCCCTGACTGATCAAAAGGCCACTATACACGTGACCGAAGAGCCTTTGCAGTGAGCCTGTATCCTCCGATACTTTATAGTGATGCTAGTGAGTGGCTGCCATCTGCAGTGGTACCCTCCGGTTTATGCATAGATCTTGACCTACTGTATGGCCCAGCCTGGCCCGTACCCATTTCACTAAAAGAAGTGAAGCTTATGGAAAGAGCGGTTGTTATAAATCACCGGTTTCTACTGGGTTCTCCAGTTTGCTTCCACACTCCAGGAAAATTAATATGTTGTTTATTTCTATTAAATTTACCCAAGTGTTTGTGTGATACTGAGAAAATGAATGTATGAGCCCCGCATGGGACAGGGACTGATGACAGTCCTGCTGTGGATTATGTTGCCGTTACATAAGCAATGAGAATTAAAGGCATTCTGTCATGAGTTTCATGCTGCCCGGACAGCATTCACTCGGGACAGGGATGCCTGTTGCCCCATGGGCATTTCAGAATTTTGTTGGCCATGGGGTCAGACTATGGTAATCTCATTACCAAATGCCTAGCCCTAAATTAAATGTGTAAGAGCCAAGAAAACATTTCTCACACCATTATTCCACCTCCACCAGCCGGAACCTTTTACACTTGACATGAAGGGTTCTTGGATTCACGCTGCATACACCGAATACTGACCCTCCCATCAGCATTGTGCAAATAAAATATGGATTCGTCTGACCAGACAATGTTTTTCCACTGCTAGGTGATACAATTTTTGAGCTCTTTCGCCCACTGGAGTGTTGCCTTTCTGCTTCTCTTAAGACACCAATGACACTGGAACTGATCAGCTGCTGTTACAGTCCATTCATGCTGAGGAACGAGTTGTACATTCAGATACATTAGTTGGAGCACCAGCGATGAATTCAGCTGCAATTTCTTTTACTGCCTTTTTGTCAGATTTATTCTTGACATCCTCCTCTGACCCTTTTGTATTTGAGTTGCTACTACCCCTGTTTCCCCGAAAATAAGACAGTGTCTTATATAAATTTTTGTTCAAAAAGGTTTAACTTTTTTACATGTATAGCTGCCTGGACACTATTTAAATTGACTTTTTAAATTAACTGTTAGCAGGGCTTAATTTTGGAGTAGGGCTTATATTTCAAGCATCCTCAAAAAGCCTGAAAAATCATTTTGCATCCTCAAAAATTCAGGAAAATCATGCTATGTCTTATTTTCAGGGTATGTCTTATTTTCAGGGAAACAGGGTAGAGATGAGCGACCATACTCGCTAAGGGCAAATACTCGAGCGAGTATTGCCTTTTGCGAGTACCTGCCCACTCGTCTCAAAAGATTTGGGTACCGGCGGGGGAGAGCGGGGAGGAACTGGGGGGAGATTTCTCTCTCTCTTCCCCCGCCCCCCCCCCTGCTCACTCCTGCAACTCACCGCTCATCCCCGCTGGCACCCGAATCTTTTGAGACGAGTGGGCAGGTACTCACAAAAGGCTCTACTCGATCGAGTATTTGCCCTTAGCGAGTACGCTCGCTCATCTCTAGTTGTTATGTCCACAGGATTGCCTTTTGCTGGACGTTTTAACTCAATCTCACTATTCTCGATATACTCTTCACACCGCTGCATGAGAAAAACCCCACAAGGCTGGCTGTAAAATCCTGGGTCCGGCTAGTCTAGCACCAGGCTTATTAGAAGTCACTCAGATCATTCAATTTTCCAGTTCTAATGTGGATTCCGAATTAAACAGATCTACAGGAAACCTGCTCAATTGATTTTATGTCACACTGCAAAGTCATAGATCTAATTTCCATACAGGGAAGATCCAATCGTGAAAGGGTGACAGATGCTATCTAACAGTGTTGTGTTAGCAGAATCTCTCCACGATTTAATGCAGGATGCTAACCTTACAGCACAGGGACACTACAGTCCTTGTGAGGACTCAAAAAGAATTATTTCAGAATTTGTAGCCACTAAACTTTGTTTCATCCATAAGATTATGACAAGAGAGGAGGAGTTTGAGATGGGTAGATAGTGAAAAATGGCACTAAAACATGTTACAGCAATCTTATGTAACTTCTAGTAACTGGCATCTCAATTATGTGTGTTGATCAGTTTATTACTTAATCAGTTCTTGGCTTACTTAATGAATGAACACTTCCATTCGTCGACATCTGAGAACTGCTAACATAAACTTTGGGCCAGAAAAATAAACAGCTATGTTGTCGAGTTCCTGCTTTCCATTGTAGCCCTCTTTTACCTACCCCTGTGGCTTTCACAGAAACCTGTTTTGTACTGAATGTCAAAGCCAACATTTCCTTGGAAACCACTGCGTGTTTTCAAGACACATGTTTACATTTTGCATTACAATCCTTTGCCTTCTGATGATTTGTTTTCATTAAAGATGAAGCTATATTATCATAACATCACTCCAAAAGTATCATGCTACCAAGCTGTACGCCCAACACATGTTATCTTCACAGCCAGGGCAAGATGTATATAGTGTCAGGTTGTGCATCTGGGACCTGCTGTTCTACAAGCTACCTGGTGCACACCTTCACAGGTAGGGGTTAATTGTGCTGGCTGGGTGTGGTATTCTCAAGAAGCCAATCCCCTTTACTCTGCAGCATATAAAGACCAGCATCTCTCAGTAGTTGACTCTGGTCATTTTACTGCTTGGATATCACTGTCTTGTGTCCACTCAGAGCTGTGTTTGCATGTCTGTCTGTTAGGGCTCATGTCCATGGGCAAAATGAGATTTAAAATCCGCAGCGGATCTCCCGCGCGCGGATCCGCACCCCATAGGGATGCATTGACCACCCGCGGGTAGATAAATACCCGCGGATCGTCAATAAAAGTGATTTTTAAAAAAATGGAGCATGAAAAAATCTGGACCATGCTCCATTTTCATGCGGGTCTCCCGCGGGGACGGCTCCCGCGGGCTTCTATTGAAGCCTATGGAAGCCGTCCAGATCCGCGGGAGACCTAAAATAGGAATTTAAAGCATTTACTCACCCGCAGCGGGGCCGCGAAGCTCTGCTCTTCCTCACGGCCGCATCTCCCTTGCTTCGGCTCGGCGGATGTGCCTGGCGCATGCGCGCGGCACGTCGGCGACGTGCCGGCGACGTGCCGCCGGCGTCAGGAATTCATCCGCCGGCCGAAAATGAAGATCCGGCCGTGAGGAAGAGCAGAGCTTCGCCGCCCGCTACGGATAGGTAAATGCTTTTAAATTGCTATTTTCAGCGCTCATGTCCGCGGGGCAGGAGGGACCCGCTGCAGATTCTACATGTAGAATCTGCAGCGGATCTGATTTTCCCCGTGGACATGAGGCCTTAGTGTTTCTCTGCTTCCCTAAAGATGGTTTGGACACATGTAGTCCTTGTCTGTATCATATGCAGAACCCCTCTTTCCTTCCCCTGACAGGTGCGGCCTCCAGACGTCTTATGTCTCGTCTGTGTGTCAGATGGTTGATGCCTGACACAGTTCCCTATGTCA
Organism: Eleutherodactylus coqui; assembly: GCF_035609145.1. Classification (NCBI taxonomy): domain Eukaryota; kingdom Metazoa; phylum Chordata; class Amphibia; order Anura; family Eleutherodactylidae; genus Eleutherodactylus; species Eleutherodactylus coqui. The sequence continues at coordinate 55,130,964 of NC_089843.1, forward strand.
GCATGGTGGCTGACTGTCTAGCCCCCTGGTATGAGGACACTGAGACTTGCTGTGGTATTTCAGCTGCTTGCATGTAAGATCTGGGTGGGGTTCCCATCATATGCACTTTATGTTGTATGTTTGGTGTGAACAGTGACGTGTTTGATATATCTGTGCTGGTTGCCAGACATTTTCCGTATGCCTAGTCCTGTTCTGTGTGTCAGTACAGTGTCATGTCCTGTGTCTCTGTTTAGCGCATCTCTCCAGCTCCCTAATCAGGGATAGTTAGGCTCCAGGAATGAGTGCAGGCCCGCATCTATCGACGCGATTAGTCTGCCGTGGTAGGCAGGGCCTCTCCCTCATTCGTTACGTTCTTAGGGAAAGAGTTCCCATTTAGTATTTGATGAAGTGTTTAACAGGTTTTAAATGGACACTCTTGCATCCGTTCTGTGGAGTGGCGCTTTCGTGCTCCAAGCGTATGTAACATATAGTCTATTAGATGACTGTTATTAAATCGCATAGAATGCAATTACCGAAAGGCCTTAAAGGGGTTGTCTCGCGAAAGCAAGTGGGGTTAAGCACTTCTGTATGGCCATATTAATGCACTTTGTAATATACATCGTGCATTAAATATGAGCCATACAGAAGTTATTCACTTACCTTCCCTGCGCTGACGTCCTCGTCTCCATGGCTCCGTCTAACTTCAGCATCTAATCGCCCGATTAGATGCGCTTGCGCAGAAGGGTCTTCTGCCTTTGGGTCTGTTCGGCAGCAGCAGCGTTTTGGCTCCGCCCCCTTCTACGCGTCATCGCGTAGCTCCGCCCCGTCATGTGTGCCGATTCCAGCCTCCTGATTGGCTGGAATCGGCACACATGATGGGGCGGAGCTACGCGATGACGCGTAGAAGGGGGTGGAGCCAAAACGCCGCTGCTGCCAAACAGACCCGAAGGCAGAAGACCCTTCTGCGCAAGCGCATCTAATCGGGCGATTAGACGCTGAAGTTAGACGGAGCCATGGAGACGGGGACGCCAGCGCAGGGAAGGTAAGTGAATAACTTCTGTATGGCTCATATTTAATGCACGATGTATATTACAAAGTGCATTAATATGGCCATACAGAAGTGCTTAACCCCACTTGCTTTCGCGAGACAACCCCTTTAAGGCCCATCTACATGTAACGAGTGAGCGACGAGTAAGCTGTTCTCAGCGATGCTCTGCCTGTCTAAACACTCTGCATGAGCATGAACAACTAGCGGTGGTCACTCGCTCATTCACACATTCTGTAAGGAAAGCTAGAACTACCTGCCTCATTTACTGTACTCTTGCTGCTTGCTGTCATTGTGCAGTCTCTCAGACTGACAGCAAATCCCTACAGCATCCAGTGTCAGAAGTGAATAACTTTGAACACAATATTTTCTAAATAAGTCCAAAATTCTATACTGATTAATATCCTAATATATCTTTATTATATATTCTTATGTATCTATTTCTCCGATACGTAGCTCCAAATCCCTTTCATAGATATAAAGTTAAATGATAAAATTCTGTATGTCTGCAGTCACCACTAGAGGGAGCTTACGGCATGCTACTTGTACATAAGGGTTTAATGTAGCTGACAGATTCCCTTTAACTCTGTTTCTATGCAGAGGACTTGGAATTACCATTATAAAAGTATAGTTGTGTTATGGCCACGGCCAGCAATGTCTTCTCTTACCTTCTTCATCCTTCCCTGAAAGTGGTCACCAGCATCTTCCAGGTCTTCTGTTAGGCAGATGCTGCACTATCCTTCTAGTTGTCTCCTTTACCTGGCCTGATTTACTGTTTTAAATGAACCATGCCTACCCTAGTCATGGTCTGTTATGCAGACAACATCCCTGCTTTCTCCTTTGGTACCATGCTCTGGTGCCTTTTGTGCCTCTGATGCCATTCTCCCAGTGTTCATAATGGAAGATGATGTCGTTGGAAGTCACTTGACCGTTGCAGCTGGCATCAAAGCACCGTTCTAACTCCTGGCATCAAGACACCCAGGATGTGATTGCTGATGCCAGGAGAACAGGTGGTGATGATGTAGTCTATGATTGGCAGCAGTGGTCAGGTGACTTCCGTTGACATCTTCCACAACAAACACTGGGAGGACGATGAAGCTGGATCCTTGAGTACTGCTCTTTGTTTTTTTAACACAGTTGGAGCTCTGGGGGCATTGTTGTCCAGTAACCGGACAACCTATTTAAGCCAAGCCATAGTATAGGCAATGAGGTTCAGCAACACTCAAACTAGATTTTTTTCTCTTATCTATTCTATATATAATGTATAAATGTGATTTATCTACTAATGCTCAAGTGATTGCAACTAACAAATTACATATACATACTATACATAGACAAGTCACAACTCGTGGATAGTTTACTAAGTTTGTCTGTTTTCGAAACTCACATGGGAGTTAAGGAAAAGTATGAAAGAGCTAGTTTGGCTATTTCTGTAACCCTGGCTACCCCTGGCTGTGCAAGTGAGCTGCGATAGGGTTGCAGTACCCCTGTTCTGGCAATAGGTGTGATTCCCAGAGGTGGCACCCACATCAAAATATAACTATTCAATCCGTGAATACCCCATGTAATAATTGCACATTGTAAATCAGCGACCTAAGTTTTCATAATGTGATTCTACGTCCTAATACAATAGATCTGTAGCGATCTAGGATTTATAGTGTTTCAGATGGAAAATAATGTGCTGTGCATTTATGTGGATTAAAACTTATTTAGTCCTTCACTGGGATTTACTGAAAATTGAATAATCAATGTTGCCACTTAACAGAGCAGCCTTGTCATTCTTTTCTAATGCTTGTAAAGCTTTCTTAAGAAAAATGACATAATTGCAGCTTACCTGGGAGAACGTTATTGCAAACATGTTCATATTGTCTGAGAAGCAAGGCATTGAACGAAACACGTGGGAGAATGTTCCCTTGTTACATTATGACAATTATATGTGTTATTGTTTCTGAAATGTCCTATTAGAATACTATGAGCTAATAAAGAGGTGTTTATAGCTTACAACAGAGGTCCCCCCTAATATCCTAAACTTCTGTACATGGCCCATTCATCTTAGCTCTCAGACACAGATGACCATGATAACAATATACTGTATGTCCATGAATTTAAATGGCATTGGCTTACTGCATACTGTATTATTAGAGTTCAGTGTATAAGCAGAAAGCTCCCACTAGTCGCTGCTGACAGCCAGAACCTTCTCTATGACTTCCATATGCCATAATAGGACATACAGACAGCAGTGGTCTTCCTGGAGTCCTTTTATTCAGGTAATCAGATGATCTCGTTTTGACCAGCTGAGATTTACTTAGCTTTGTAATTCCTGTGTGATGACATTATGTGGAGTGTGCCACACAAGCTCTTCACGTGGGGGTGCAGAAACTGCTATCATATTACTGGACAGGAGTCTGCACTGCACGGAGGTGAATGCAATATACACAGGAGATGTCAAGAGTGTGGCCGGCAATCAAATGAGGGGAGCAAAGATGGAGTGGCCCTTTAAGTGGTAATGTGCAAAGCTACAGTTAGTGAATATTGCACCACTGTTTAGAAAGTGGTTCAGTGGTGCTGGGTGCGGTGCCCAAATCTCATAATATAAATTTCTTACCAAGGAATGGATGCACTGGGATGTTATACGAATTACATGCAATTAAACGCTGTCCTACAAATAGCTGTGGTCCCCATGAATTCAGTCCATAGACCAGAATACAACACCTAATACATTACAAAGTGTAGGCATGTAGTGTGTGTGCTCTGAAAGGTAAACTGTATTACACTTTGTAGGCCATACACCTAGATGATGGAGTATTCAGGTGACTGCTATCTCCCCCCACATGTTCATTTCAAACAGTAGACGGTAACAAGCCACTGTCTAAGTTATCTTATCTCTGATGAGCTAAACATCAGGTATTGTGAAGACAAAATATCCAAAGCTTGCTTCCTCTGATAGCAGACTTGAAGAGACTTCATTGGCAGTAACAATTAACACTTATGTTCGGTGTATGGCCCCCTTAAGGACCTGTCATATCCTCATGTCAACGGGTTGACTGCACAGTTTTGTAGCTGTGGCCCAGCTAACTCCAACAATAGCCTTCCTTTGTTTATAATCCCCTCTCCCATTTCCTTTTACCAGCTCTTCTTACCCAAATTTACACGGGACAACTGTCGGGCAAACGTTGCCTGACACTCATCCCCGCACGTACTCGCTCCCACTCTGCTGCACAGGAGCGAGTATTGTTGGCTCGCAGTGGGGCGGCTGGAGGAGATTTCTCTCCTTGCTCTCCCCCGTACTGAACAGCCGCTTTTAAATTTGAATGGAGAGGAGTGGGGAAGAGTGAAGAGTGAAATCTTCTCCAGCTGCCCAGCTTCGAGCCAACGATACTCGCTACTGTGCAACAACACAGGAGCGAGTACATACAGGGACAAGTATTGGGCATCGTTTGCCCAACAGTCGTCCCGTGTAAATGGGCCTTTAGATTCAGTTCCCGGTGCTCATATTTTGTCAAGTGGACAGCAAGGATTCAAAAAAGAAAAGAAGAGGTCATTCTCATCCAATGGGAAGATATATAAAAACACTAAAACTTTAAAATGACATGCTTTTAAAAAAGTATTAAGGTCATGTAGACTAAAAATGACCATAACACATAAACAAATGCTCTAAACCCACTGAAGGGTATAGAGCATAATTTTTGTGCGTTATGGTCATTTTTGTCTACATATACCTTAATATGTTTTTAGAATCATGTCAAACTAAAGTTTAGTGCTTTTATACATTTTTCCAATTGGACGAGCCCAACCTTTTTTCTGTTTTGCATCCTTGCTGAGCCTGGTCAAGCGTGTCCGTGCTTCCTTCCTCTGGTAAGATTGGTTGGTGAGCTAGTGTTTTTTGCTTTTCTTTTCCTCTTTTGTATTGTCAAGTAAGCAGTCCCTACCAATCACTGTTAATTAATTCTGACTTCACCCATTGACAGGGAGCGATTGGGACTGTCCACTTGACACATTCATAGTGCTGGGAGTCTATCTAATGATAGCAAGTACTGAGGAACGTAGGTGAGTATGCACAAAAGAAAGACATAGTTGGATTCAGCAGGGCAGCAGCTGCAAAACTAGGGCCATCCTGTTGACATGAGAACATGCCAGGTCCACTTTACATTCTGGACTACAGAACAATGGTAACATCTAAGGCTAAAGTTCTGTACATCATCTCAAAACTAGCATTAGTGAAAAAGCCCAAATACAATGTACTGTACCTTTACTGTGACAGTCCTGTATAACTTTCTGGGTGAAGTCAGACACCCTGTACTTTTGAAGAAAGCAATCCATAAATGCATTAGCTTCTGCTGGTGTTGTACCCAAACACTCTGCAAGACGTTCTTTTCCTGTAACATAAGTACAATTATATAAGATTTGAGTTTAAGACCCTTTTACATAGGGTGAGCTGCCAGGCAAATGATGCCCGACACTTGTCCCTGTGAAGCCCTCTCCTGGGCTGTTACACAGGAGCAAGCATCGCTCAGAGCGCTGCCAGCATGGAAGCCCGGGGGACGGGGAGCATTCTTCCCCCACCGCCTCCATTCACTGTAAGCAGCAGTCATTCAGAGCTGAACGGCTGTTGTTTACACTGAATGACTAGTCGTTTAGGTTTATGATTGCAGAAACTGAATGATTGAACAACTCTTGCTCAGTCGTTCAGGTCTCTGCATGTATTTACACGGGACGACTATCGTTCAAACTCCTGCGGGAGCGTGGGGGTTTTGAACAACCCTGAACGATAATCGTCCCGTGTAAAAGGGCCTTTATACCGAATATTTTTCGATAGATACAGTGTTTCCCCAAAAATAATAGTCACATTACATTAAAAAAAGAAATACATTACCCTGCAGGCTTGGTCCAGGTTCTTTCCCGCTGCTCTGCAGATTCCTAGGTGTCCTCAGCCGCCCACACAGGATCACTTCCTGGTTACGGAATTCATAAATTCCGCCTCCATGAAGAGATGTCTGTTATTGGTTCTTCGAGTGCTGTATTGATTGGCTGAGCAGCATTCGAAGAACAAATCCCAGCCAACGCTTTAAGGAGGCGGAATTTATGAATTGTCTGAGCTGCCGCTTATAAGTATAATAAGGCATTCCCTGAAAACAAGCCTTAGCGACTCTTTTTGGGAAAGAAAAGAAAATTACAGTATAGATTTCTATCCTTTTTTCTATACTTTTTCATGGATAGGTAAGATGTATTAGGGTGAACACCCACTTGCGTTTTTCTAAGGCCCCCTGTCCACGGCAGTGTAATCGCCAGCGGTAAACCGCCGGCAAATCACGCCGGCCGACGCTTCCCATAGCATTGCTATGGAAAGCGCCGGAACCTGTCCACGAACGGAGAATCGTTGCGATTCTCCACTCGCGGCGGGCAATTCGCAGCATGATCGCGCATAAGATAGAGCTGACCGGCGGTGATTCGCCGGCGGCTCCTGCTCCCAGGCAGCAGCTCCCGCGGCGGAGCTTTGCCCCGGGATACCGCATTGCCTGTGGACAGCTGGCCTAACGCTGCAATATCGCTACGTTTTTTAACGCTATTGTCAATGGCACTTTATAATGTTAAAAACGCGTTGCAAAGTTGTGCTTCGCAATTTTTGTGTGATGCGTTTTTAACATTAGAAAGTCCTATTGACAATTGCGTTAAAAAAACACAGCGATATCACAGCTTTAGAAAAACGCAAGTGGGTGTTCACCCTTATGCAGATATCATGTGATCTTTCTTTCTTGGGCCATTACATAAGTCCAGCTTCAATCTTTTTTACCAATTCTACCTCGATTTAAATCAATTTAATAACCGTTCTCACCTATTCCATAGATGACAGAGTACACCACTCGCTTTGTTTGTTCTCGATCAGCTTGGGTTATATTTTCATACGCTACATCTTTCCTATGTGGAGAAAAAGAAAAGTTCACACACTGTACGATATAGATAAAAAAGTCATTGTCAGGAGACTGTAAATTATGGTGCAGGCATCTGGTTGGATTTTACCCTGCAAAGGAAATTAAAAAAAGGAATAATGAATGCTCCGAGCATTACCAAAATAGATGACTATGATAAATTACATGAACCTTGTGTACAAGAACTAATACACTGTGCTATGCCTGCTGTCAGAACATGACCCTATGCACACTTTCAGATGTACCGGAATATTCTGCAACATGCAAGCTAGTTCTTTACAAGATGATTGGAATGGAACAAAAAAATTGAAAGGGAAATGAAAGGAAAAACATAAGATGATACTTCAGCCTTCCACTAATGGATGCCTAATTATACTCTTACAGCTAGGTACATCCAGTATCTCTGTCAGCAAACCTGAAAGCAACACATTTAAGGTGAAGCTCTTCATTTAGGCAAGTTCAGAATAGGATAAAAATCACCGAGTTCAATTCACAGCAGTACGCGGTACGGGACAAGAAAACCGGATTCTAACCTACAGTATATAAAGGAGCGCAGAGTGTTAAAGCAGCAGAAATGTGGCAGAAGCCATGCCGTTCCCAGTACTTAATCCCTCACATCTGCCCATAGGATACACACATGTGTACCCGCCCCTGTATTTGAAGGGCCAGTGAGCACTCTGTTAATGCTTCCCCAACCTATTCGCTGTCAGTCCTGGCTATCTATTAGGCATCTTCCACCTAAGGAGGATGCCTAAGTAATTTGGTTCCACTCGGTTGTGTAAACCTTCCATAGGTCAGATACACTATCTCTTTAGGGAGAGCAGTTAGTGAGGGGACTTAAAAGGTCATTCATGCTCCTCTAGGTAATATTCAAACAAGGAAAATGGAACAATACCTCCACAGCACCACCTATTGCAAGGCAGCATTCCTTCAAATCAATGTTAGACTCTTTATACAAGCCTTGTAACAATGACTAGGAATTGAAAACGAACCTTCCATGAGTAACATCTTGGAGATCCCACAGTGAAGACGAGATTCCAATTGGTGGAGTAAAAGGGTGAAGACCCGAGTTCCCCAGGTACAGCCTCCGGATTCAGCCCAGAGCCTAATCAGTGTGTGGTAAAGTGGATCCACATCTGTTTCCTGACCATAACACATCCTTCACAGCTCTGCACTCCATACCTTCCAACAGTCCAGCAAATGGGACAGCAAAAATACATAGCTTATGTGGATTTGCCTAAAAAGTGTTATTTCTATGCAGTTTTGGAAGCAGGGCTTAAAATATCCAATCATTTGGGATTAGAATGTTGGGAGGGATGATACTTTACTAATTTGAGTAGTAGATCAGCAGGCATTTCTAGTGTAATTCTTGCAAGAGATCAGCACTTAATATCTATGCATCTTTGCAATCAATTTTATTAACGTCCTAATGTATCTGAATTGAAAAATTAAGCAGCTCTGAAACTGGTTTTAATTAAAAATGTCCTACAGCTCCTATGCAGACCTACGTGTCTCTATGGCAGTGATTCCCAACCGGGGTGCCGCGAGAGGCTGCCAGGGGTGCCGCGACTCTCTGGCTGGAAATCAAGATGGTACAGGTGTACCTTGACGCAACCGGAAACTAGGGGTGTGACAAGGCTTAGATAGAGGGACAACCGTATCACACCCCTAGCTCCTGATTGGCTGTGGAATGTGGATTGCCTTACCTGCTTCCCCACATGCCACAAGTGTGCCTCGCATCCCGGCTCTGTCGCTCACAGTTCCCCCGGTGTGTGTGCCTCTGCTGCCCAGTGTTCCCATCAGTGCTGCGCTGCTGTCCTCTCCCCGCTGTCACTCTCTGCGGCTCCCTCACAGGGTGAGCTGGCCAGCAAGGTGCTGCCAGTGGCGTGAGACAGGGGAGTGCGCTTTTTGACAGCAGGGGACACGGGCAGTAACATACTTGCGGCGGCAGCGGGTGAGCGCGGAACTGCAAGGAGGAGGTAACTAATTGGGTTGAGGGGTTAATGTTATTACTGGGGGGGAAGGGTTAATATTTTTGCTGGGGCTAATGTGGGGTTAATATTACTACTGGCACTGCAATTGGGGTCGCTATTACTACTGAGGCGGCAATAGGGGTCATTATAACTACTGGGGCTGCAATTGGGGTCACTATTACTACTGAGGCCGCAATAGGGGTCGCTATTACTACTGGGGCTGCAATAGGGGTCACTATTACTACTGGGGCCGCAATAGGGGTTGCTACTACTACTGGGGCCGCAATAGGGGTCACTATTACTACTGGGGCTGCAATAGGGTTCGCTATTACTACTGGGGCTGCAATAGGGGTCGCTATTACTACTGGGAAAACCTATTACCACTGGGGCCGCAATAGAGGTCTCCTATTACTACCAGGGCCGCAATAGGGGTTGCTATTACTGCCGGGCCGCAATTGGGGTTGCTCTTACTGCCAGGGTCATGATAGAGGTCACCCATTACTACCGGAGCCGTAATAGGGGTCACCTATTACTACCAGGGCCCCAATAGGGGTCACCTATTACTACCGGGGCTGCAATAATTACTATCGAGGCCACTGTGGGGGTCACCTATTACTACCAGGGCCCCAATAGGGGTCACATATTACTACCGGGGCTGCAATAGGCGGTTACCTATTACTACCGGGGCTGCAATAATTACTATCGAGGCCACAATAGGGGTCACCTATTACTACCACGGCTGCAATAGGCGGTCACCTATTACTACCGGGGCTGCAATTATTACTATCGAGGCCACTGTGGGGGTCACCATTACTACCAGGGCCAGCAATATAGGGGGTCGCTATTACTACTGGGGCCAGCAATATAGGGGGGCGCTATTACTACACGGGGAGGATTAGTTTTGGAATTTATAGTAGCTGTAGCAGCAAAGTGGATGAGATTTTGAAAATCATCCACACGGTGTGGAAACAATCTGCACAAAACTCGTGTGGATATTGACATTTGGTGCGGGATTTAATTCCACAGCATGTTAATTTTAAATATAATGTATATCAATAGCCCAACCAGCGCTTCAGCATTGTGTGATTTTTTTAAACAGCCCTGTCCTTTTTATAATGATGGAGGTAAAAATCATATGTCGTAATAAGCCACACCCCTGACCACAGCATAGCTACACCCCTAACCACACCCTCTTTTGGTAGGGGTGCCGCACTGTTAAAAAATTTTCACAGGGGTGCCCCAGGGCTGAAAAGGTGGGGAAACACTGGACTCTATGGTAACAGACAATAATTAAACTCAGTGTAGTCTGATTCTCTCTTTCATCTGTCCTTTACTTCCTCTTAAACCACCAAAAGTACATTAAGCATGAAGTTGGATACAGATGGAAGGGAGTATGACTGCAGGAACAGGGCCTATTTACACGAGCGTATATCAGCCGGCGTTTTCACGGCCGGCCAATATAGGCTACCATCTGATGCATTGGATTCCAATACATCAGATCACACAGGCGTATTCCCACACTTTTACACCGGGCAGGAAGGATAGTTCTGGAACTATCTTCCTGGCCGAACTACAGCCGCTGCCATAGACTGCTATGGGAGCCAATAACAGTGCCCAGAGAAGGGAGGTAAGAGGGAGTTTAGTAGCGTGACCACTAAACTCCCTTCCCCCCTTCTCCTCTCCACCATATATGGCGTCAGACAGGGGGAGACAGCTTAGCTCTTCTAAGCTATCTCCCCCTTCCCTCCCCCTCGCCGGCTCTCTGCAATGGGATCGGGTGGGATGGGGCGGAACTAAGCTCCGCCCCACCCCATTGCAAACAGCGGCAAGGGCGGAGAGGAGGCGGGAGCTCAGCACACTAGCTCCCACCTCTTCTCGTCACCTTCCCTTGCAGAGAGCCGGCAGGGGGGAAGAGAAGGGGGAGATAACTTAAATGAGCTAAGCTGTCTCCCCCCCCCCCCCCGTACGACGCCATATATGGCAAGCCCGTGCATCAGATCGTAGTGTGAAAACAGCGGCCGATATACGCTCGTGTGAATAACCCCTCAGACTGTAGAAGAATTGTTTGTCAGTTACCATGGAAACACATAGTTTTGAATAGGAGCTGTAGAAAGAAAACAATAGAAAATGTTTAATTAGAACCTACTATACTGCAAAGTTCCTTCTTTTTTTCATCTTAGATTCATTAGGACAATGAAAAAAAATGTAGTTGCAGAGTTGGACATAGCCATTAAGAGTTTCAATGGGCAAAAGCGATTATGAGCTGCACAAAAAAAATCCACAAACCATGTGACCACATTGGGTATATAGCTATTTAGTTATTCTTACCTTCCCTAAACACCCTTTTACACGTTCCTATTATCGTTCAAAAAATTGTTGGATTGTGTGAATTTGAATGAGAATCTTCAGTGTAAACACAGCTAACGATTGTACGCCAAACGAGAAAATAAAAATTGTATGCTTGTTCGCTCATTGTTATGTTTGAACAGTGATTGTTTAGTTGTTCACATTCTCTGGGAAAGTGAATGTAAACGGCTGAACGATATGTGAATACATTTGCGATTTACAGTGATTTATCTACCTGTACAAATAGGCTGTATCAGAGGCGTAACTTGACGCTCCTGGGCCCCAATGCAAAACCTGTAACGGGGCCCCCAACTATAACGCTTTATTCATAGTACTGGGCTCCCTATATGGAGAAGAGGGGCATTATGGGCCCCCTAAGGCTCCTGGGCCCGGGTGGAACCGCATCCGCTATAGTTACGCCCCTGGGCTGTATGAGTGAACTCTGTCATTGTTCGCTAGTGCGACCGATTTATCGCTCCGTGTGAAAGGAGCCTAACACTGGGTGGTCTCCAAAGATATCCTGAAGGACATCATATGTTCAGTGAACTTTTTCTTACACCATGAGATTGTGAATTAAATGTAAGTTTCTACTTGCTGTTTTATAATCTCTGATCAGAAAAGCTACAATTTACCACGCTCTAGGAATCAAACACGGCCATAGACGACTTCATTATATTTCACAGTTTGACATTTCTGTGTCTGTTTTCACTGATTTATTACTTGTTCCGTTATCAACAATTTCCTGCTTGACATATCAGGCTGCCTTGGTAGGGAGCTAAAAACATTACATTCTGCGAGATTCTTTGATCTGAACTGAACTGTTCAGGTGCAGGAGAGCCTCACAGCCCACACACCTCCCCCCCCCCCCCACCCAAAAAACTGCTATAAATATATGATATGTGTTATGTTATGGGCCAAATAAAGCGCAGGGGTCCGCGCGCTATTTCCTTGTTTGTAAACTCACATATTGTTAAAGAGATGGACACCGCATGAAATGGCTCTTTGCTGGAGAAATTGCCATCTGTTTTTTGGGGGATTCTTTGCTCAGGTACAGCTGGTATTGTGTTATTCTATCCTTTCAGATATCTAGTTCTTTTCAGGATGATTGGATTGGAGAAAAAAATGAAAGCGAAATGAAAGGAAATACATAAAATGATACTTCAGTGTTCCACTAATGGATACATAATAACTCTCTCCCAATTTAGTGCATCTAGTATCAGTGTCAGCAAAACTGAGCCCTAAACATTTAAAGGAGTATTTCCATCTTGGAAATCCGTATTCGTACTGTCCCATACAGAGAGTTATACATGTTTGTAAATGCACCTTTTATCTGAATTGTTTCTGGGACCCTGCTTCTCTTGAGTCTCATGCCCTCTGCTTTGTGTAAACTGATCACAATTAAAATAGAGGTGTTCAGAGTTCTAGAGCAAAAAAAAACTATGGGACAGAACCCAATAAAGGTGATGTGGTGCTGTTAAAATGTAAGATATAAGAGAAGAATCATCCATTGTGGATTGAGATTGGATTAGGTTTACTGTATGATGTCTTAGTGAATAGTCATGTGTGAAAAACCTATATGTTGCGGCTTGTCGGTCGCGTATCGTGGCTTGGTGGCCTGGACACAGATCAAGACCTGTCGCCTTGTTATGCAGGATATGGGTTAATGCACCATGTGCAGAGAATGCTGGTGCTATCTTTCTTTGCTGCATGTATGCATGCTTGATTAGTCATGTCTGGGAGAAGAGTGGAGGTGTGCTTCTCTAATTGCTGTGCCAGTCCCTAGGTGTGGAGTAGCTTTATATTCTCACCCCTCCTTGTGCTCAGTGCTGCTTATACCGTTCCATAGTGAAATACTGGGAGTTTGGAGCTTTTCTGGGCTGGATTTATTGCTACTTGCAGATAAGTTGCTGCGGGTTTCTTTTCAGTTTTATTTCTGTTTTCATTTCTGTATTTCTTTGCTGTTCGGTTCATCTCTCCAGGGGCCTCTATAGAAAAAAATCAGGGCCTAGGATTAAGACCGTGGGGCTGCCTCTATTGAGGCAATTACTTCACTTCTAGGCAGGGACCCTTCACCCCCCCTGCTTAGTTATGGCCGGCTTCCTCCTCCCTGGAGTGGTGCTACTGTTCAGCATAGCATGGTGTGCGTCTATTTCCAGCAGTGTGTACATTCTCTTACATCGTGCTGAGCGTGGTACTTTTTGTGTCACACGGTCTTTTCTTACTGGTTTACGCACTTCTGTTGTGGCGCACACTGTTCTACAGTGCATAGTGGTATCAACTGCAGTAGTTGTGAACGTCACCCTGCCTCCCTGCTGAGCGTGGTGCTTGTGAGACGCACGGACGTGACACTATAGATATGGTACAGTGTGTGCCCCTTGTAACGTTCCTATAGATATTGTACAATGTGCTCTCCTTGTACATGTTTCTATAGATATGGTATAATGTGCTCTCCTTGTACATGTTCCTATAGATATGGTACAATGTGCCCTCCTTGTACATGTTCCTATGGATATGGTATAATGTGTTCTCCTTGTACATGTTCCTATAGATATGGTACAATGTGCTCTCCTTGTACATATTCCTATAGATATGGTATAATGTGTGCTCCTTGCACATGTTCCTATAGATATGGTACAATGTGTTCTCCTTGTACATGTTCCTGTAGATATGGTACAATGTGCTCTCCTTGTACATATTCCTATAGATATGGTACAATGTGTTCTCCTTGTATGTGTTCTAATAGATATGGTAAAATATGCTCTCCTTGTACATGTTCCTATAGATATGGCACAATGTGCTCTCCTTGTACACGTTTCTAAAGATATGGTACAATGTGTGCTCCTTGCACACATTGCTTTAGATATGGTACAATGTGTTCTCCTTTTATGTGTTCTGATAGATATTGTACAATGTGTTCTCCTTGTACATGTTCTGTAGATATGGTACAATGTGTTCTCCTTGTACATGTTCCTATAGATATGGTACAATGTCTTACTAAGTCCCTTCACAAAATAATGAAGCACTGATCTGTGGGGTTTTTTTTTGCATTTGAGTTTTCCTTCTCAGAAAGTCTCATACTTATGTAGGGGTGGAGTGTTTTTATAATTTTATAGACCTTTTTTTGATAGGGTAGAGATTAGTGGGCAACTCCAGAAAATATGGAGCAGTGACCCAATTTGTCCGCAGTTTGTCCAACATTTAGGCTGATGCAGTGCTATAGAAGTATGAGAGTATTATTGGAGTGTAGTAGCATCTGACCAATAATTTAGAATACTGTTCGTGGTGAGATGCGCATGCTGCAGATTTTAAGGCCCATTTTAGGGAGGTTTGTCATTCTTGTAGGGAAATTTGACTTGAGAGGTCCGTTTCCCATTTCACCCTACACAACTAAAAACAAACCTGGCTTGGCACTTCTACTGTTAGGGATAGATAATTTCCCATTGGAATGCAGAACAGTTATCTGCCATATACTACATGCAACTCGTCTTATGATAGCACGCAACTGGAAAAGCTTTGAAGTTTCTTCTATAAAGGAAATAGCATCTATAGTCTCAACCAACTGCACCTACGAAAAAATGTTGTCAGTCCAAAATAGAACATTCAATCCCTTTATAATCTAAATGGAACATTATGGCTGACTAATCATCCCTCAATTAAAGGGGTTGTCCCGCGCCGAAACGGTTTTTTTTTTTTTTTAACCCCCCCCCCCGTTTGGCGCGAGACAACCCTGCAGGGGTTAAAAAAACAACCCGCACAGCGCTTACCTGAATCCCGGCGGTCCGGCGTCTTCATACTTACCTGCTGAAGATGGCCGCCGGGATCCTCTGTCTCCGTGGACCGCAGGGCTTCTGTGCGGTCCATTGCCGATTCCAGCCTCCTGATTGGCTGGAATCGGCACGTGACGGGGCGGAGCTACACGGAGGCGGCATTCTACACGAGCGGCCCCATAGAAGACTGCAGAAGACCCGGACTGCGCAAGCGCGGCTAATTTGGCCATCGGAGGGCGAAAATTAGTCGGCTCCATGGGAACGAGGACGCTAGCAACGGAGCAGGTAAGTATAAAACTTTTTATAACTTCTGTATGGCTCATAATTAATGCACAATGTACATTACAAAGTGCATTATTATGGCCATACAGAAGTGTATAGACCCACTTGCTGCCGCGGGACAACCCCTTTAACTAGCATACAAATCCCTCCACATACCACCATTTTAAATATCTCCATGTCTTAATCCCCCGCCTTTCCCTAATAGATCCTTTTGCCATTAGGTAAAAGCATTCAAGTGGTACAAACTAGTTTCTGGTTCACAGTTGATATCTAGTATATAAAGGACGCACTGCATTAACCTGGCAACTATTTTCTTTTCTTTTGTAAAAAGGAAAATTAGTTTCACTACTATTCAACTTTCTGTACTTCTTTGTTTCTTATAAAACCCAATAAAAATATTGAAATCAAAGCCTCATACTTGGTCTACAGGTTCTAATACATTCACGTTTCTGGCTGGGGGTTGTTCCCAGTACTGATCAGCTGGTCTCTCTCATGAACACGCATATGCACAAGCTCAGCTCCATCTCCCATTTCCACTTTTAGAGGCTGTGCAGCATAACCATGACTACTTAATACTACACAGCTATCTCTCTGTCTATCCTCTCTCTCTGAGTAGCTGCTGGTCAGTTCCCTTCAATGCTGAAAAGAACAGAAAACTAGCCCGAAGTAAATTACAGCCCTCTGTAATAGTAGCTTTCTCTGCTCTCTTCCACCCTCCCCAAGCACAGTCATACAGCCTTCCATAATAGCTCAGTTGGAAGACAGTGAATACATGATCCCAACAGGGAAATAGGCTAGAGGAGAAGCTGTCAGTTTACTGTGACTGACAGAATTGTTCTAAAGACCTGTCCAGGGTTGGACATTGATTTGAAGGAATGCTGCCATCTAATAGGTGGTGCTGCAGAAGTATTGTTCCATCTTCCTTATTTGCATATATTTCCCAGAGGAGCATGCATGGCTTTATAAGTCTCCTCACAGACCTTCCAGCTGCTCTACTTAAGGAGAGATTATAACTCTCCGGACCCACATCATAGACCTCTCACTAGCCAAGCCAGAATCCTACTACATACTGATGAGGGGCAGAAATCCTGAAACAGCTGCCTGTGTATGGATTCTGTCTTGGTTTTCAATTCCCAATAATTGTTCCAAAAGCCTGTATAAAGGGTTGGACATTGATTTACAGGAATGCTTCCATCCAATAGGTGGCGATGTAGAGGTATTGTTCCATCTTTCTTTATTTTTATATAGGTCCTCCAGATACACTTTTTGTAGCTTCTCCAATCTGACTAATAGATATAGGCTCTCCATAAGGAAACCTTCTCTATTAACTCACTATCTCAAGGCCATTTGAAATAGGCTTTCTAAACCAGACTACCTTTTTGAAGGAGTGACCTACTATTGTGAAACTACACCACCAAGAATGTTCTCACAGTGTACACTCACCATTCCACTAGTAATGCACATGAAGTAATACTGTCAGTAAAAGCAGGTGGGGAGGAAGCTGATAAAAAAACATCTTCCAATGCTTTTCTTGTAACGAAAGAGACCATTAGGATACTTTCATACGTAGTGGATATGCTGCAGGTTTTGTCCAGCAGAAAAATTCATGGCATTTCTGCATTAAAAGCAGAGTCAAAATCTGCACTATTGGAGGAACCCTCACATCCCTCACCCAGCAACTGCTACTAAACGCTGAGGCCACCAGTCAGGTAATGCGCGCATTTCCGCATCACCTGACAGGCGGCTGTGGTGCTTCGTAGCAGTTGCTGGGTGAGGGTTGTGAGGGTCTTCCCATGCACTGCAGTGAGGGGCTGCCGATTGTGAGGTGAGAAGGGCAGCAGGCCAGAATCTGCTGTGGATCCGCATGTGGAAATGCTGCAGATTTTTTTTCTTGCTACGGAAAATCTGCAGCATTTCCCCTACATGTTAAGGTATCCTTAGTGAGTTCTTTTTTGGGGAACTGGCTGCTGTAATAAAGGATCTTAAAGTAAAGCACAAATTCCAAGATGAGGACATCTCTACACCTATATTTGCCACCATTGCTCATTTTTATTCCGAGGAACTCTGGAGATCTACCTTTTAAAGACACAATGAACACAATTGAGTAAGCATGCAGAAGTTGTGCCAAAAAAGTGGAATGCAGATATAGCGACGACCAAATGAATGTTTGGAGTGCTACATCTCTTTGTTTAATACCAGAAGCATTTGCTATTTACATTGCTTTTGCTTTGTAATGACTGTGACGCTATGCAACAGCATGGGTGCGCTACAGTGCCAGTCAAGCTTGGCGCTTCTACATCTGTACAACGCTCGTGCTAATTCTGATTGTGTTTTAGACACTTTTTGTACTTTCCTTGACAGCTTTGGAAAGATGTACAAAAATATTTTGGGCGCTCTAAAGGACCATACATATTTAGATGTAAATGCAGGAAATTCCTGCTAAATTTATTTCAAGATACCTAAAATCGTGGCAAAAAACAAGGTGCCAATAGCAAATTATGCAAATATGCAACGCGTTTCGTCGCCCCTATGGCGACTTTCTCAAGCATAAAACATGAATAATCACATACAGCCATATATATGCAGAAACAAACACTTACATTAAAACACTGACCAATCCTGGTGCATTCATCTGTTCCCTCTAGCATGTTCTTGTGGAAATGCACGCTGAGACTTGCCGCCCGGCACGGTCCGTAGGACTTCCGGGTTGCGGCCACCACGTGAGACGTCATGACGCCCAAGGCGTCATGACTACCGTCCGGTGGATATACGTAGGCTTTCCAACCCACGGAACTCCATCCGGAGGTATGATGCAATGACGCTTTCAAGTCCTCTGTCATGTGACCGCACCTAACGTGTATAGGTTGCCATGGTTACATCACCAGTGCTAGGTCACGAGCGGGTCCTAAATATAGACAGCACGATCTCTATGTGTCCCGCTGCTGGCAGTGGGGGGCCACATACTCTGGTATAATCAACACAGAAGATCTTTATGAGCAAAATGAGATCCTAAGGAGATCTTATTATCCCCACAAACATACTCCGGTCTACACATAACCGGAGAAAGAAGGGGGGAACTTATGTCCATGAATGTTTGCAAACTCTGTGGGATGCATTATTAAAGTTATAAAACATCAAAGTTGAAATAAATATATGTACACATGGAAGATGATTATTACACATGTGTACACATGAATATACATATTTATACCAGGAATGCATACATAGAATTAAAAATGCATAAATAATATATAAATATAAAAATATATACACCCACTTATGGCATAAAATGTCTCATACTATTGTTTTAAATAAAATTATTAAAATTTCTCTAGAACTTCATTTAAACCATGAGGAATAAGTGAACCCAATTTAAAAATCCAGAACATCTCCTTTATCCTCAGACAGTTGACTGATTTCACAGATATTTTCTCCAATGGAGTCACTTTTAACAATGAGGAGTCACAATTATGAGATAAACTGTAGTGTCTGGAGACACTATGTTTCGTAAAACCTTTCCTAATATTACTTTTGTGTTGAGAAATTCTGGAACTGAGACAATTAGTAGTTCTTCCCACGTACCTCTTTCCGCAAGGGCATTCAAGTAGGTATATCACATACCTAGACCTACACGTTAGATGTTGTTTTATAGGTATTTTCTCATTATCTTTACTTTTTATTTCTGTGGTGCCATGCGATATATGTATACAGCTTTTACACCGTTTTTTACCACACTTGAAGGCCCCTGTTTTCCCTTTTGGGTCAAATTTATCCTCAATATATAATCTTTTTTCTTTTCTCGGACAAGATGGTGCCAGGAGGTTTTTAAAAGTTTTTGACCCAAAAGGGAAAACAGGGGCCTTCAAGTGTGGTAAAAAACGGTGTAAAAGCTGTATACATATATCGCATGGCACCACAGAAATAAAAAGTAAAGATAATGAGAAAATACCTATAAAACAACATCTAACGTGTAGGTCTAGGTATGTGATATACCTACTTGAATGCCCTTGCGGAAAGAGGTACGTGGGAAGAACTACTAATTGTCTCAGTTCCAGAATTTCTCAACACAAAAGTAATATTAGGAAAGGTTTTACGAAACATAGTGTCTCCAGACACTACAGTTTATCTCATAATTGTGACTCCTCATTGTTAAAAGTGACTCCATTGGAGAAAATATCTGTGAAATCAGTCAACTGTCTGAGGATAAAGGAGATGTTCTGGATTTTTAAATTGGGTTCACTTATTCCTCATGGTTTAAATGAAGTTCTAGAGAAATTTTAATAATTTTATTTAAAACAATAGTATGAGACATTTTATGCCATAAGTGGGTGTATATATTTTTATATTTATATATTATTTATGCATTTTTAATTCTATGTATGCATTCCTGGTATAAATATGTATATTCATGTGTACACATGTGTAATAATCATCTTCCATGTGTACATATATTTATTTCAACTTTGATGTTTTATAACTTTAATAATGCATCCCACAGAGTTTGCAAACATTCATGGACATAAGTTCCCCCCTTCTTTCTCCGGTTATGTGTAGACCGGAGTATGTTTGTGGGGATAATAAGATCTCCTTAGGATCTCATTTTGCTCATAAAGATCTTCTGTGTTGATTATACCAGAGTATGTGGCCCCCCACTGCCAGCAGCGGGACACATAGAGATCGTGCTGTCTATATTTAGGACCCGCTCGTGACCTAGCACTGGTGATGTAACCATGGCAACCTATACACGTTAGGTGCGGTCACATGACAGAGGACTTGAAAGCGTCATTGCATCATACCTCCGGATGGAGTTCCGTGGGTTGGAAAGCCTACATATATCCACCGGACGGTAGTCATGACGCCTTGGGCGTCATGACGTCTCACGTGGTGGCCGCAACCCGGAAGTCCTACGGACCGTGCCGGGCGGCAAGTCTCAGCGTGCATTTCCACAAGAACATGCTAGAGGGAACAGATGAATGCACCAGGATTGGTCAGTGTTTTAATGTAAGTGTTTGTTTCTGCATATATATGGCTGTATGTGATTATTCATTAGTTATGCTTGAGAAAGTCGCCATAGGGGCGACGAAACGCGTTGCATATTTGCATAATTTGCTATTGGCACCTTGTTTTTTGCCACGATTTTAGGTATCTTGAAATAAATTTAGCAGGAATTTCCTGCATTTACATCTAAATATGTATGGTCCTTTAGAGCGCCCAAAATATTTTTGTACATCTTTCCATTTGTGTTCCTTTTGAGGAGTTGCATCCCCTTGTTTTTTGGGGGGTACAACAAATTTGGGCAAGCTCCTCCCCGGTTCTACGGGGGGTTATTGAAGGAATACATTCTTTGTTTCATTGGATCCTGCTGATGCTCGTCCTCTGATTCTACGTGCCGACCAGGACTTGGAGGTGTGGAGTGGAAGGGTTCTCCCCGCATGGGAAGCACCCTCCACCTACACCGGGTAAGTCATTTCTAATCTTCACTTCACCATATTTCTTGGTTCTTTTGGATATTCGTAAGAGGGGCACTGTCCTTATTGCTTTCTATTTCCTTGACAGCTTTGATAAGTGTCTAGAAATAGGGGTATGACGAAGAGCAGTTAAATGCTTCAGATTCATAAAAGGGCACTAACTTTTCAAACAACTTCTGCTCACCTACCTGCTTGTGTTCTTTCATTTCTGGAATATACTTGCATTGAAAATGTTGTTGCTTTACCACTGTAAATCACAAGTGGCTGCCACCAGGGGGTATCCCTTTCAGCTTCTCTGCAATCCGCTTATCTCTGTCGCTAGTGGTATCAAGGACATTTCCATAGCAACGGGGAAAGGAGCCATCTTCACAGGTAGATTCCATGCACTCAGAGTCAGTATCTGCAGATATGTCAACCTGCAGCTTCTGTGATAGCAATCTCTGCCTCTCCTGCTGTTACAGCACACTTGTGTGTACACACATTATTGTGGGCTTACTAAACATGTGGCCAGAATGTCTCAGAATGCCTGAATAGTCCTGGAAAAGCAAAGGTTGGACATTCTGATACTGCCTCCTTGCAGATTGGACCAGAGACAGGGCAATGCAGCATGGGAAGTAAAGGTAAGTAAGTCAGGACAGGGAACTACTGGCAGAATGCTAGGCTTCCTATATAACCCATCCTTGATAGTGGATAACAAACAGCAGGACAACAAAAACTGGGGAAGACCAACTGAAAATCAGAACTTAAAAGCATGAAACCTGGTGAAAACAGCAGCAAATGAGAATATAATGAGAACCTGGTGTATTTTAGAAAACTTATGGAAAACTCGGGTATGCTTTAGGCTGGGTTCACACAGGGCGGATTTGCCGCAGCAGATCTGCCCGCGGCAAAACCGGCCCGCAGCCGCTAATCTCAGGATTAGCTAGCCATGTGGACGAGATTTCTCAGAAACCTCATCCACACGGGACGGCTAATCCGCTGCGGTAAATCCGGCTGAAACCGCGGCTGCGGCCGCCGCAGCCGCGGTTTCAAAAGATATGCAGCATGTCTATTTACTTTTTTTGTTTGTTTATTTACGTCGCGGCCGCGCACTCCTCTATGGGAGCGCCGGCCGCAACGGAAAAGCATGCGGCCGAGCCGCTTCAAAGCCGCCGCCGCGGTTCTCCCGGCGGAGATCTCGCGGTTTTTGCTGCGGCCAAACCGTGAGATTTCCGACGTGAATCCGACCTGTGTGAACCCAGCCTTAATGTGTGTCATTTATTGCTGCAGAATATTGCTTTAAACTAATCCAGCCAGGAAGTGGTGTAAAGAAAAGAACAGCACCTACCTACCATGTCTAGCAAGATGCACCCAATCTACCACTGTGATAAATTTGGTGCAATTTCTGCATGTCTGCTCTAGTTTTATCCTATCTAAATTTGGGTCAGAATTAGTAACTCTCCCCGCCATGAATAGAGACTGAGATATATCCCATATAGTATAATCGTCAGCACCATGGACAAGGCAAATTCTACTATAGCAGAATATAAACATAATAGCAAAACTAAGGCTATTTAGTTTAGAGAAAATAACTGCAGTACAGCGCTAGCAATTTTCTCTTGAACTTGCAAAATATAAGAAGAGATCTATAGGCATTCCTTTTTTGGGGGCAATTTGGGAATTCCTCTCATAAATTACGAGTGGTGCACAGTGAACTTCGCACCTCCTACCACTTTACAACTGCTCACTTCTAACACTTAAGTTTTGCCTCATTTATGGCTTATATGTGTTAGGCATTGTATAGAATGGCTAGACAATCTACAGAATATGTAAGGTTTGTAGGCAAAGTATGAAATATATGTTTTCTTTAAAGATGCTCTATACTTGCCCGAGGTATTGTAGATGCTATATACTGGCCCGAGGTATTGTAGATGCTATATACTTGCCCGAGGTATTGTAGATGCTATATACTGGCCCGAGGTATTGTAGATGCTATATACTGGCCCGAGGTATTGTAGATGCTATATACTGGCCCGAGGTATTGTAGATGCTATATACTTGCCCGAGGTATTGTAGATGCTATATACTGGCCCGAGGTATTGTAGATGCTATATACTGGCCCGAGGTATTGTAGATGCTATATACTGGCCCGAGGTATTGTAGATGCTATATACTTGCCCGAGGTATTGTAGATGCTATATACTGGCCCGAGGTATTGTAGATGCTATATACTGGCCCGAGGTATTGTAGATGCTATATACTGGCCCGAGGTATTGTAGATGCTATATACTGGCCCGAGGTATTGTAGATGCTATATACTGGCCCGAGGTATTGTAGATGCTATATACTGGCCCGAGGTATTGTAGATGCTATATACTGGCTCGAGGTATTGTAGATGCTATATACTGGCCCGAGGTATTGTAGATGCTATATACTGGCTCGAGGTATTGTAGATGCTATATACTTGCCCGAGGTATTGTAGATGCTATATACTGGCCCGAGGTATTGTAGATGCTATATACTGGCCCGAGGTATTGTAGATGCTATATACTGGCTCGAGGTATTGTAGATGCTATATACTTGCCCGAGGTATTGTAGATGCTATATACTGGCCCGAGGTATTGTAGATGCTATATACTGGCCCGAGGTATTGTAGATGCTATATACTGGCCCGAGGTATTGTAGATGCTATATACTGGCCCGAGGTATTGTAGATGCTATATACTGGCCCGAGGTATTGTAGATGCTATATACTGGCCCGAGGTATTGTAGATGAGACCCCTTAATATGCTCCACCATTTATCTTCTAGCACGACTAAGATATTGTTGGTGCCTCCTACGCTTACAAATTCTATGCGTATTCTTGGTATTATCCTTAAAACACATCAGCAGGGGGGGGTCGATGTTACAAAAATTTTTGACTTATCCTTTTATCCATTTGTACATTCTGCAAGACAAATGAATTCCTCTTACAGACATGAAGAAATATTTGAGCTCTTGGATGATTCTCATTGAAATGGTAATGCAGCTTATGGTCATCACCATGTGGCCAGTAAATTGATCAAAAAGATTGGTTGTATAAGAAACATTGTTTTTTTTGTTTGTTTGTCTGACGGAATTAATACATTGCAGACAGACAGATAGATGAAAAGAAAATGTATTCAGCAAAGGAACTCTATGCCGTTATAACGCATGAGTCTAACAAGCTCTCTTACAATTATCTGTCCTGCTGATATAGAGCTTTGGGCTATTAGTCCCTTAGCAACTAAAATGTTACAAATGTTCCATAGCCATACAAAATGATAATTAAGCCTGATATTGTAAGTGCTTTCTCAAAACCTCAATCCATGTTTTAGCAGTTCTGCACTCTACTCTACTATTGATAAGTTTATGCTCAGTAACAGAATGTATCAGTAACATATAAATAGAGGAATCCATAGCAAGGTATATATTTGCCTTTAAAGGCTATGGACCCTTTTGAGGGCGATTTGTAACAAACAACTTCACAGAAGCAGAACAGGTCCAGTAACAATTTTCCAAAATTGACTTTTATTATAACTTATTTAAAAACCTATGAATAAACAAACAGACGAACATATATACCTGAAGGGGTAACAAATAAGTGATTCCCCCAGAAACCAGGTAAAGAATACTATCTGGTTATGTATCCAGATTCAAATCACTAGCAGCTCAGTTTTCTATATACAAAGATGCCACCCATAAAAGAAGACAATCGTGACTGTTGGTCACAAATAACAATGGTTTTTTATCAATTCAAGCCAGAATAGCATACAACTGTCGTGTTAAATCAAAAGGATGACAGTAAAGCATGCTAATATATTCCCAACGCGTTTCGCCCAACTACGGGGCTCCTCAGGGGCTAAAATTTGCTCCAGACTTGTTATACTGGAGGGTGGCTAATAATCCTACCGCCTGGATAGAAATAGCGGAGATTTGAAAGAATAGAATCTCTCACACCAGATCGGCTATACTGGAGGGTAGCTAGCGTAATTTCCGTTTAAGCTATATTGTCAGAAGCAAATGGAAAATCTGATCAATCAATTTTATCCATTAAAATTGGGACAATATCATGCTGTCTCTCACATCCTTTAATAATGAAGTGCTCGGAAGTCAGTCAAATTTAGAGGATTAAACAATCTATGGCTGACGAGGACTAAATGGATGGTTCTATCAAACCAAAATTACTGACCCCTATGTGAGGACCCAAGGTGTATCTACCTCAAAATAGCTATGTCGATGCCGATTTGCCAATTACCTAGCTGTTTTATAAGTGGATTAGACGGACCACTCAAACTGGTCCTATCTAAATCAATTAGAATAACGCGATACTGTCTGGGCTAAACTCAAGAGGGTCTAGATGATGCCCTGATTGTTAAAGAGATAAATAAGAGTTTAGGTGCATACAAAACAAAAAAACGGTGGCATGACAAGTTATAATAAAAGTTAATTTTTAGGATCATTAGACTGTAGGTCCAATCAGTAAGCGTGGCGATTTGTAACGTAAATGCATGCAGTTTGGGCTAAAAAGTATTTTTGAAATACAGTTTTAACAATTTTGGAACGTCTGACATGCACACTGTATACCACAGTACATAGCAAGCCTCAGAATGCCTTTCACTAGTAAATCTGTCAGTGAGAGTCCAGCCCCTCTTTCTTCTTTCCTAAACAAATTTCTGAGCTGATTTGTGACTAATGTTTTAGTAATTAACCAACTTAGAAGTCTATTCAGGAGAGGAGAGAGAGGGGCTGAATTGATGGATCTGCAGTGAAAGGCAATGTCAGGGCTTAAACCCAGCAGCTCCTGTACTCCAGGCATCTGCTCTACTTGCTGAGCCATCCAGCCTTTTGGACAGCTCCCCTGCATGACCTTAGGCTTGTTCCTAGCTCCTACATTCCAGTCCCTGTCTTGGCTCCGCCCTGCTCTTGATTGGACATACTATAAAAGTCCGGCCCTTCTACTGCATCATTGCGTGATTATTGTGCCTCCCAGCCCATAGTCAAGATCCACCTGCCTGCTCCTCTGAGACAAACTGCTACAACCATTACCGACCTCTAGCATTCCTCTGACCATGTTTCCTGTCTGCTCCTTTTGTACTGCAACTGATACCTACCGTTACGACATCTGGCTTTCTCTGACTATGCTATGTGTCTGCTCGGGTTACAACACTGAGACTCCAAACAGAACCAGATCGTGACAGGCAGTCAGCAAATTGCTATAGGCAAATGTTTATCTTTGTGTTTTCAATTCCTCACCATTCATAGGCGCTGAGCCAGTGCAGACATAGCTCTGCTCTTAGACATAAGAATTTGTTACAGTTACTGTCAGAACCCTATTTCTGCTTGAACTTGGCTTAAAGTTCAGTTCGGCCTGAACCCAAACATTTTTGCTTGGAGTTTGTCTCAGCCAAACTCACTAAAATTCTTTTATCCTCTTATTCTTTCTTCTTTTTCCTTTCTCTCCTTTTTTTTTGTCATTAACCTTGCCTTAAAAACAACTCAAAGGTACTTACATACATACATTTCTAGGTAACCTAAGTGTTGTAAAAAATAGGAAAAAAATGTTTTTCCTTCTTCTGTTTCCTTCTCCCTTTTGCTTCTTTGTCCTCCTTTTTTCTTCTTTTCTTCTTTTTCCTTCTTCTACCTACTTTTTTCTTCATTTACTTAGCATTAAACAACAACTCAGAAGTACTTAGACTCCTAGGTGACCCAAGAGTGTTATACAGGACTTTTATGGCTCATAGATAGTACTATACGCCAGTCTTAGGGGTCGGGGTGTTGTTCCCATTTGGTTAGAACTAATTCAAACTGAAACTAACTTTGTGCCCAGATTCAGGGAACTGTTACAATGTATCAATGTAGGCAATCCTCATTTATTTAAATCCATTGGGAGTGCAAATCTCATTCTTGTGTCATTCCGGAGACTAGATTGTTCAAGACACACAGAGGATTGTCTAGACTAGACACAAGTGCCACAAAGGAGATATCTTGCAAAAGTCAAAGAAGTAAAACTCAAAGTATATTCTAAAGTTGTAGCTTTTCTCATTAGATAAAAATTAAGCTTAGTTCTTATTCTGGCTATTTTATGTTGTTTAAATCTGCTTTTCTAATTAACAGAACGAGTATGAGGTTGTATATCTTATACTCACCACTGGGAAGCAACCTCTGTGAATACATCGGTTCTTTCTGTTTCAATAAATAATTTCAAAAGCGCTGGATCGGCAGAAAAGTGAGTGAGTAAACGCAGTTCTATTTGTGAGAAGTCTGAAAATAAAAAAACTTAGCATAAAATAATCGAATGTGTAGAAACATAACACATAATTAGAACCGAGCCTCTGGTGCTCATAGATTTGGAAGTTTGATGCTAGCACTTTCATAGAATGCAAAACAGTACAAATAATTTTGAGTTATTTCTTTTTTTATGCTCATTATTTTAAGATTATTCCACCTCTGGGCAACATTGTACTATATGTGTATGCAGTGCTCAGACACATTACCCCTTAAGGACGGGGCCTTTTTTTTTTTTTATTTGTTGGTTTCTTCTAACCAATTTTCCATTGACTCAGCTATCTGAGGAGGAGTTGCGGGATGAGTTGTATTTTCCAATGGTAGTATTTAATGTACCATATAATGTACTGAAAAACATTCGAAAATTTCTAAGCAAAGTGAAATGGAAAAAAAACCCATTTCTACATCTATGCGGAGGTACTGTTTTTATGGCATACAAACTGACACAATAACTTTATTCTGTAGGTCAGTACGATTACAAAGACACCAAATTTATTTATTTTTCTTTCTGTATTGCTCTTTAAAATAAAATATTTTAAAAAATATATAGATTTTTATACATACTGTAAATATTTTTTCTTTTTTTCAGTCGTCATTTTCTAACAGCCATAACTTCTTTTATCCTTCCGCCAGTAGTGTTGTGCGAGGCTCGTTTTTTTGCTGCGGAACTTATGGTTTCTATTGATACCATTTTAGAGTGCATATGACTTTTTGATCACTTTTTATTACATTTGGAGACAGGGTGACCAAAAAAGCGTATTTCTGAATACAGAGACTGTGATGAATGCATAACAGTGGCATCCTTCTCTATAGACAAGTATGGGATGTGTAACTGATACATTCTGAGTCTTTTTCATGACACAGCCATTAAACTGATTGCAATATAGCCTATGGATGACATATGCCACTTTTATACATTCGTTTAACACACCCATAAGCTATAATGGCATCGGTTTAATGGATCTGTCATGGAAAGCTATTGAAGAGCTCATGACATGTTAGTTAAAGAGAAGCCTGTGATGGATAAGATACAATGGCATCTGTCAAACATAGACCAATCCATTTAACAGATATATTTGTTTGGATCTGGTCTATAGAAATAGTGTAGTCTTCTATTTTATTCCATACTTCATTTTTTGCACTATAGTGATGCATACCTGTCAAATAAAGGCCAAAAAAGTATCCTCTGACTGGTAGGTATGTGTCAATATACAGCAAGAAATGAAGCATGGAATAGCATAGTAGACTATGGATGAGATCGTATAACTAATGGTCCTTAATGGAGATGTTTTCCCAACATGAATGCTACACGCAGTTGAAAAATTAATAGTGAACACTGCCTGTATATGTGTATATATATATATATATATATATATATATGTGTGTTTATTTATATATATATATATATATATATATATATATACACACACAGATACACACATACATACATACATATTACTTTCTACAATTAGCAGCTAGAGACATCAAATCCACGTATAGTGACTGCAATGAGTTTCAGTCTCACAAAATGCGAGCAAATATTTACATATGTGTCATTACTGCCATCCAGGATGACAGACGAATTAGTCACAGCATACTTAACAAACTCAGCATGGTGCAAGCAATCACTGCAGAAGTATAGCAGTATATACAGGCAGAGGTCGCCCTCTTGTGGACACTAAAATCTCACGCAGAAGACAACTATTTAGCATAATTCATATGATTTGACTTCTGGTTTTCAATGACTTGTAGGTAGGATATCCTGTAAAACATAGCATTGTTGTCTGCACCAATTTCATTTAGTAATGTCTCCTCACGTGCCGAAATATGGGAGAATGTCAGACGCAGAGGTAGTTTTAAGACTAGCTGAATGTATTCTCCTGGAAACCTGAATGCACATGACAGTCAGCAGTATTGTCCACGGCTGAATGCTTCCTGCGTCTATTAACGTTTTTTTATTACAACCTCTCATCTCCAAGACTTCTCTTGTGCTGCACCAATGGATACACACACTTGATAAGAGTCTGTATTTCCAGCAAATATATTGTTATTTAATTCAGATCCCGTAACACAAAACAAATGTCTTGGCATAAATATACAGTATACAGTAAGTTACCTGCTGCAAGGAATGAGTGACCTTCGGCGGACACAAACATGGACCTTGGGTTGATGGTTATGGTTTCTTTGCTTTTCCCTTTCATATTGAAATAACGTAAAGATTTTTAAATTAAAAATGGTTATTAGTTTATTCATGGAAAGTTAGCAGATATATGACTGGCTCAAATTAGTTGATATAACTCACATCAGTAAATGAATACTTTGGCAAGTAATATGATATTTACGCATTTACCAGTCTTTTTTTCTTATTTCTCAAGATTAAAGTGTAAGTGTTCTTTTGAAGGCTTTAGACATGTCATAGGGACGCTGGGGATCCGGGTGCTGAGATCCTCCCCAATTGCTAGAATGAAGCAGCTGCATGGCTCATCTGAGTGCTGTCACTGCTCGCTAGCTAAAGTCAGGTTCAACAGAAAACTTATAGGCCTGTCCTCAGGTAGCGAGCAGGGACAGCACTCAAACAGTGACTATCCTAGCAATAGCTGATAAACAGGGGTTAGGACCTTGAGATATCAGCTGATCGCCAGGGTGGCTTCAATCTACTAGTGGTTATTCCAACTTTTTTTCACATAAAAAATGGCATATTTTAATAAGTTTCCAAAGATAACGACACCTTTAAAAAATTTGTGGTACAAAAGTAGCAAAGTTTAACTTGATTGTATGATTTTCTGCAACATGTTATCATACCTTAAGTCATGGAAAAGCTGTTGTTTCTGCTATCTTAACACCATGCCAAAATTTTAAAATCTATTGAAACTGCAATGCTATCAAAACACAGTAATAGTCAAGCTAAACTTTGCTACATCTGTAAGGCCCAATGTTGACAGGCAGATTTGATTTGCGGAATCCGTGCGGGAGATCCGCAAATCAAGCCACCCATAGGGATTCAAATTGATTAAGGCATGCAGATTTGTTTTGCAGACCTTTTGGCCCGGAAAACAAATCGCAGCATGCTCCATTTCTGTGCGGTTCCCGCACGGACAACTTTCATTGAGGTTAATGGAAGCCGTCCGATCTGCGGCCTGTCCGCAGCTGACATGGTCTGTGGATTCACTGGGAAAGCAGGAGATTTTTTTTAAAAAATTTAAAAATTGCACTGTGCATCTCCTACAATGAGCTGTGCGGACCATCCGCAGTACAGAAAACCCGGAAGTACAGAGGTCTTAGGGAGACACCTACTGGAACTTGTTTTTTCTTAGCATTTTAAACAATGTAATAATAACCTTCAATAGAGACGTAAAGTGATGTGTGCTGATGTGTCATGAGAGTGGTGCCCAAAAATATTGGGCGCGTTTCGCTGTCACTAGTGTGAATGAACCCTAAGGGGTTAAAATTGCAGTTAAGGCAACTAAGCTTTGCCCCTAATATATTAACTTGAGACAAAAAAAATCGAATTCTACAATAAAAAGTGACATTTTCGATGGTGTTTTAATTTAATCTGATGTTTGGGGGGGTTAAATCTCAAATTAAAACTCTGTTACATCTGTAACTATGCATATGGCAATCCGTTAGCTTAGCTGCACCCCCCCCCCCCCCCTCTCATTGCAAACAGCGGCAAGAGGTGGAGAGGAGAAGGGGGAAGGAGTTTTGCAGTCACGCTGCTAAACTCCCTCCCACCTGCTTTCTCCGGCCTCTATCATTGGCTCCCATAGGAGTCTATGGCAGCAGCCGTAGTCCAGCTAGGAAGAAAGTTCCAGGACTGTCCTTCTTGCCCGGCGTAAAAGCGAGAATACGCCTGTGTGATCTGGTGCATTGGAACCCAATGCATTAGATGGTAGCGTATATTGGCCGGCTGTGAAAACGCCAGCCGATATACGCTCGTGTGAATAAGCCCTGAAACGTTAAGTATAAACATTCACCTTGCACACGTTGTTGCTTCTCAAACCGAACTGAAAGTTTAGAAACACCTTGGATATTCTACAACACAAAAATATAAATGACATGTAACATAGCCCCAATAACATTTATGTAGTTGATGTGGTTTAACCCTTTGCAATCATATTTTGGATTCAGGGTTTCCTAGGGGGCTTTCTCTTTCTGCCATTATACAATGGCGCCATCTGCTGGCTAGAGCCAGTACTGCGGTATGTGACATGCCAGAGAGGCCCCTGACAACAGAGCGGCCAGTAATGTACAGTAAGAATAGCCTGCCGGATGTCTTTCGACATCGGAACTGTACAGCCTTCAAACAAAATGTCTTTAGACGTCAGAGAGTGGATTGGAAAGGGTTAATACTATAACCAGAGCAGGTTGCTACTATATAACGGGTATATAGTACTTATGCCAGTGTTGGTCCATGGGAACATCTTGTTGATATTATATAAGTCTATGGTGTGAAAACTGGAAGGATGTGAAAACAAAATTGGGAGAGCATTGGGTGGGATGTACGGAGAGGTCTACTGTGGCTCCAAGGGAACACAGAAAACTGGCCAAAGCGATTACAACTCCCACTGACCGCATATTGTAAAATGACAGATGTCTTTAACCATCTCATTAACAAAAGTTAATCACTCTGGCTGAAAGTTCTTTATTTATAGGATACACCAGGACTTTATTATTCTTCAAAATGTAGGCCTATGGGCACAAGTGTATTGTATTTTTTTCTTTATTTGCTCCCTTAATGCAAAATTAAACAACTTTTAAATGATCTTTATTAACAATTACCTATTATTATTATGCTGCTGCAGAGTATGTTTAATTCTTTCAGACTTAGGTCAGACGACACTACTACTGGCTGTGTCAGCTCTCACTGCTTTATCCCTCCCTTCCCTTAGAAAAAGCAGCATAAATCGGGAAGAGGCTCTACAAAAGAAGACCCGGCCGCCAAAAGACACGATGGCTGATACTGTCAAAGCTGATACCGTCACGGATATCACACAATTGAAAGAAGCCGTGTAAAACCGAAAAACAAGGAGGGAGCTCGCCTTTAGGGTCGTGAACGACTAAATGGCTAACAACATAGATTTTTCTAGTCACTCTGCTCGCATTAAATGGCCAAGACCCATGAGTCTGAGCCCGGCCATCATCCCCTCCAGTGATATATCGGGTCTTATACTGTTCAGGACTTCTCTGTTTGTTACTCTCGCTGTCCAGGACATACGCAGCAGTTTTCTCCAGCACCACAGCTCAAACTCATCAATCCTCCTCCTATCAGCTTTTTCCGCAGTCCAGCTTTCACATCCATACATGGCTATGGGGAAAGCGGTGGTTTGCACTATCCTGTGTTTCATTGCTATGCTGATATCCCTACTTTTCCAGATTTTGTCCATGTTTGGCATCACACTTCAACCCAACACTATCCTATGTTTTATCTCTGGCACAGATTCTCTATCTTGGTGAATTTTAGAACCATGAAGGATGAAGTCTTGCATTCATTCTATGGCCTTGTTTTCGAATTATTTATATATTTATTATATCAAGAAGATGGACACAGATTGGGTCTTCTCTGAATGCCAGCTAGTCTACGCTGCCACATCAAATATGTCACACCTGAAAGCTAAGGAAGCACTGCTTAAAGGGGTTTTCTAGGACTTCAGGCATTATTTCTATGGTTAATCTATTCTCAGGATAGGTCACCATTAGATGATCAGCAGGGGTCCACTGCCCAGGATTCCCACACCACTGCCAATATGGACAGCACAGGAAGCAGATCAGGCTGTCCGTGGAGGAGTCGCCAAGAACCCAAGTTGCTATTGCATTGAAGTTAATGGGAGCTGCGCCTGAACTACCAACCCATTCAGCTGCAGTATGGATGACACAACCTGCTTGCTGTGCTATCTGTACTGACAGTGGTGAGGGGAATCAGCTGATCGGCGGGGGTCATGAGTGACAGACCTCCGCCGATCATCTACTGATGACCTATTCTCAGGGTAAGTGATGAATAGAAATAATTCCCAAAGTCTCGGAAAATATTAGAGTTGTGTTTGATTCTTACTGCAAAAGCTTGTCCAGCTGATGGTACTATATGCAGGAGCCATCTCTCAACCCTAGGTAGCATTGAATTTGGGGACTCCAAAATACTACATTTGCCCTTGAACATAGCTCATTTTGTGGAGAATAACATGATGGTCAGAGGCGTAACTATAGGGGATGCAGGGGATGTGGTTGCACCCAGGCCCAGGAGCCTTAGGGGGCCCATAAAGCCTCCCTTATCCATATAGGGAGCCCAGGACTATGAACACAGCATTATAGTTAGGAGCCCTGTTACAGATTTTGCATGGGGGCCCAGAAGCTTCAAGTTACGCCTCTAGAGATGGTGGTTTTCTGCTTCCCAGCTGCACTTTCTACAAAAGGTCCAATACATGACACTATTCTTCATCCTATGGTTGCTGCTCAAGCAAAAGTAATTTTGCAGCTGTTTACTTTACTGCACTTTAGTTCACTGTAAATAAAGTGGGGATGGTGCATTTCTCTTTGCTATGGGACCTTTTGAATAAGCATTTAACACAAACTTACAGGATGTTTTGCTGAAAGCCTGCCACTTACAGTGCCCGTCTGATTCCACGTGGGGGACACACAGCCCTACAATATAAGACAAGAATATTCACTTACCTCAAATAAATTCACCTCCTGACATGTATGTTTTAGTAAATACGTGTATTCCCATTTAAATAACAATTCTGTAGCATCTTTCTTTAAAGGTCTGCCTTGTGCAGTTCCTCTGTTATATCAACTGAATAAACTGAATAGATTGATGTTAGCATCTCCCCTCCCTTGTCGATGGGGTGTCCTTACATACTCTCAATGGGCAATCAGAGCCAGCAGTGCCAGACTGTTTATGGGAAAGGTTACACCCAGTTGTTTATTTATTCATACCTTTTTTGGGGGGGGTAACTGAGGATTGACACAACACAGAGCTCTGAGAGAATGTGCTAGGGCATAGTTATTTCATGGGTACACACGTATTTATACAGTCCCATTTACACCAGCCGATGATTGCTAAAAAAAAACCCGCTAATTGGCAATCGTTTTAGCGATCATTGGTGCATCTAAACACGTGCCCATCGTGCGCTTTTCGGGAACTGCTAACTCATCATTAAATTCAGTCCAACCTAAAAATCGTCTTTCAGTCTTATCAGCAGTTCTCCAGGGGTAGTGCCGATAGCATTGTTTTCCCCTGGAGAACAAAGGATCCGAGCGCAGATAAGCTGCTGCTATTATGAGGCTTCATTTGCACACTTAATTGCTGTTAAGTAGCTGAGTAGCTACTTAATAGTTTATGCAAAATGATCGCTCAAAGCTGTCGCTCAAACTGTCGTTTGCGCGATCTTTTAGCGATCATCGGCTGGTGTAAATGGGCCTTAAGTCAGTTGGAACATTCTACTTAAAAAATTCAATTCTTTACAATTAAAAAACCTTTTAATTGTTTGCTGCCCTAATTGGTAACAATATCAGTTTATGTATTATTGGAAAGTCAATATATGGACTCGAGAGAATTATCTGCAAAATAAAAATAGCTTTTAGAAAGAGTAATGCCTATTTAGGTTTATAAAAACAACCTATTACTCAAGCATGGAGAGCATAACCGCAGAATATGCCATAAATTCCTAATAGGTACAAGCCAGACTGCGGTGACTGTTTTCAGCTTTCAGAACATTTTGGCATATAATTATGAACTAGAGGGGGACTTTATGATGGTTTCTGTGCAAGCCCTACAAAATTTGTGACTATTCTTGCCAATACACCACCCTCACCACTTTCCTATATATGGGCCGTGGCTTACTGCAAGGGAGTGTAGTCTCCCAGGACCAATAGACTTATTTACAACTTACACAAGAAACTGGCATAAATTATATCAAAAATCTGTGTTAGCGCATGAAGGAACCATGATTTACCTCTTCATATATTAGGTGCATTGTGTATTGATGAAAATTATAAAACTTAATTTTATAAAAATTTAAACTCCAGCCAGAGGCCTCCTGCACACGGGCGGAAGTTCCACAGCGGGATTTCCGCACGTGCATGCTGCCATAGGATTGCATTAGATAATAAGGGCTGCCGAGAAACATCAAGGTTGATGCGCCGGCTCTGCACCGCGCATGTGCTCCAGCCGGCACATCGCAGTGCAGAGAGAGAAGACGCCGGACGGGTGAGTATAAGCTCAATACCGAGGCACGGGTCGCATCCCACTGTTAGATTTCTCACCACGAGATCCGACCCGGCCGTGTTCAGGCGGCCTTACTAAATTTCCCCCTGTGTATCATTTTAATAAAAAGAAAACGAAAACACAATGGGAATGATTTACTAATAATGCCTAAAACTTTAGTCGTATTTATTGTGTGAATTTTGTGAATTGCGAGACACAGAACTAGAACCTATTATTTGCAAGGAGTTTATTCGCATGGTCAATTTTTTCTCTTGCAGCAATGCAATGTCCTACTTTTTGGGGCGATATCACCCATTATTTCCTAAGGGAGTAAAAGAAAATCTCATTGCATTCGCATGCAGATGCAATGTGATTTTTTTTTTTTTTCTATTGAAAAAAAAATACAATTTTCATGCGTGTGAAACATCGCATATGCAGAGATCATACGTTTGCAAGCATGATATTGGTCCAAGTTTCCTGGATGTATATCGCGCTAGCCTGTGTAAATAGAGCTTTAGGGTTCAGTCACACGGGCGCATCGGCGCCCGTGTTACTGCAGTAAGGAGACGGCCGTACCTGAAGACGGACGTCTCTCTGCAGCGCCGAAGGAAAGAACATGTGACCGGCTTTATTGCCAGTCATGTGTTCTTTCATCAGCGCTGCAGAGAGACGTCAGTCTCAGGTACGGCCGTCTTCTTTCTGCAGTAACGGCTCATTCACACGGGTGCATCAGCGCCGGTGTACGGGTGCCGATGCGCCCGTGTGACTGAGCTCTTAGACAGTACAAACTTAGAGGAGATTGTCTGATAATGTGCCAGTAGCTTTACCGAACGATAAATCTGTCGAATTTTAAGACTGTCTAGTCTAAGTTTAGATCACCCTTTAGTTGGCTTAGTTTATGCCAAAAAGTAGCATTTTAGGACACAATCTAGGCGCAATAGCTTTAATAAATCTTCCCCATAGTTAATGTCGCGCAAAGCAATGTGCGCCAGAAAAACTGTTCTATTTTGAATAGCAAATCTGCGCTATTAGCTTTAAAAGTTGGGCAAGCTGAATTTATAGGAAAGCGCCATCATTACTACCTTATTGACGTAGGTTAAGAGCCCATCAACAAATGTTGACTTTATCTTTTGGATCTGCAAGAAATATGAATATTACACTGATGTGACAGAATAAGAATTATGGGAACTATTTTTTTTTATATAAAACTAATACATTATATAATATTTCATAGTAAAAACATATCAAGCCAGCCAACAGCTGGATAACCAATAAATACAGATGCTTCAAGGATGCCCCATGAAAGACTTCCTATGGTGCAGATACCACATAAATATGCTATAAAGGTTTGTCATGGGAAACCCACTGAAATTTTTATGCTAATGTATTTCTTAACCCGAGAACCTTTCAGATTAGATTGGCAAACAAAGAGTTGATCTCCAACTTTAAAGTGACTTTAAAGATTAAATTAGTGAATTGCATAAAAAGCTACCTAAGGGCTCTTACCCACTGGCGGTAAGGATCCACCCATTAGCCCCGCCCCCTCACTTGGCTAGAGAGGGATCACTATGATAACCCCTCTAGCCCCACCCCCTATCAAGCCTGCCCCTGCTCTTGGGAAAGCCCACTAGCTCCGCCCCTATCTTTCCAAATATGGGGAGATATATCAGAGATCCTCTATAGCTCCGCCTTTTTATCGCTTCCCGCAAACTTGCTGATGTAAAAAATTACGGGGACAAAGATGCGATTTTTTTTCACTCACAAATGTGAAGGAGCCCTGACACTGCGGAGCGGTTGTGAATTTTTAGTGCAGATTTCACACCAGATCTTCACAACAAAGTACAGTATGATGCTAGTAAATGGGGCTCTACAAAACTGCAGATCTGCAGCATGTCATATTATAGTATCGGCTGAGTTGTGTGCAGGACACTTCGTGCCTGTAATAGAACCTTAGAAAGTGGCCATATACTTACTGATATACGGATATAGGAGGGCAGGCATATACACCACTTATCCCCCAACATGCAGAAAGCCAAAATGCACTACATATACCAGGTGGAAAATTCCTTGAGTAATTGTGCTGTGTGAACAAACCCTAAAGCTCCATGTACCTCTACTGGTGACGTGTTAAGCCTCTGTACATAGCTGTATTATGGCTAACAGCCTCATTTCAATATGCTTGTGGGAGGAAGGAGAAGTGTTACTGATATTTGGGAAATTCTTTCTTAAAAGTAAAAAATAAATACTTACATCTTATGATATAATTAAATCAGGTCTCAAACCAAAAAAAAAAAAAAGTAAAAGGATGGTAAAAAAACATGAACCTTACTTGTCTAAATTGTAGAACAATTCCAGGCAGTGGATGGAGGTCTTTTAGTTGATTTAACTAAGAGATGAATGGAAAAGTCTATGTCCAATGTTATCTTGAGGTTTAAAAAAAACAAATACACACATACATACCCATTATCTATCTATCTATATGCCAAAAATCACGGGATAGCAGTATGTAAATTGATTATGAAGTGCTGCTACCTCAGGTGAAGGCTTTAGTTCGTCTGCGTCCATATTAAGTTGTGAGGTGTTATCTTGCTTGAACACTGGGCGGCGTGTACATGGCAAGGCGACATAAATTATCAGGGTTCGAAAGAAGCATGACAATGGGTGCCAGATAGATGGGGCATTCTATTTCTAAAGCTGTGTGGGCATTTAGCAATCTTCGATCCACAGTGTCGTGTATAGCAGGAATGTTATTGAAGGTATTACCACCCGCAGGTGCTTAATGGTCGCCATCAGCAGTGTCTGACTAGAATTGGCTGTGAAAACAGACAAGCGACTCCAGCAGAAATCACATCCATATTCAATGTAGGAGGCCCCACATGCATATCTTACAGGTCAATGCAACGTTCTTTAGATTCCAAGGGATATGGGAGCAGGAGACCCACCGGAGTGCCTGTTAGCACCATGACGGCGGACACAGCACCTTATCTGGGCTTGTGAACTTGCTAACTGAACTGCAACATTTGGCAAGGCCAATGAGTCACGCTACACATTGTTTCAGGCTAATGGTAGGGTTCATGTGTGGCACAGACCCCATGAAGCCAAGGACCCCACTGCAGCACTGTGCAGTCTGAGACTATTGGTCCACCTCAACAAGTCATTGACTGGTTCCCAATATGTTTCACTGCTTGGTGACCATCTGCAGCCCTCCATGGACTTCATATACCCCTATAACGATGAGATATTCCAGCAGAATAAGGTACCATGCCATTGGTTCAAGGAGCATTCTGGAGAGCTTCTATGAATGGTGTTGGCTATAAGTTTGTCTGACATGAGCCAAATTGAGCACTTATTGGATTCGGTGAAGTTCATTCTTATCTGAGATCCTGAACCTAAAAATGCCACAGAGCTGTAAATGATTATCTAGATGGTTTGGCTCAACATCTTTCTAGAATTCTTCTGTCTACTTGTGAAATCTATGGCACGTCGAGTTGCTGCACTTTGCTGGGCTACAGAGGGTTATGCATCCGGGACCTGTGCTTCTACAGGTTTCCATGAGCACAGCTTTACAGGTGAGGGTTAATTGAGCGAGCTGGGTGTGGTGTTACTCCAGCCAATCCCCTTTGGTCTGCTGCATATAAATACCAGCATCTCTTGGTAGAAGAGGCTGGTCATTTTACTAACTTTACTCTGTTGATGCACTCTGTATTAATCCCATTCTGAGTTGTGTTGTGCATGTCTAGTCTGTTGTGTGTGTCTCACTTTCCCTGAGGACGGTCTGGACACCTGTAGTCCTTGTCTGCATCTTATGCAGACCCCCTCTTCTCTTCCCTTTGACAGGTGTGGCCTCCAGACATCTGATGTCTTGTGTGTGTGTCAGGTGGGTGATGCCTGACACGGTTTCCGGTTATGTCAGCATGGTGGCTGATTATTTATACCCTTGGTGTGAGGACACTTGGACTAGCTATACTTTGCTATCTGTATGCATGTGAGTAATGGGTGGGGTTCCTGTTCTGTGTGGTATGCATAACCTTTTGTGTTGGTGTGAACAGCGACTTGTTTTGTATGTCTGTGCAAGTGACCAAACATGTGATAGATGCAGTCCTGTTCTGTGTGGTATGTATTGCCGGGTGTGTTGGTGTGAACAGCGACGTGTTCTGAATGTCTGTGCAGGTGGCTAGACATGAGGTGTGAACAGTCGCGTTCTGTGCTCAGTGTGTGTCGTGTCCGGTGTTTTGTACATATCTCCAGGTTCCTAATCAGGGATAGCCAGGTCCCAGATGAAGTCAGTGAGGTTGTCCTTATCGGGACAATCATCCTACTTTTAGGCAGGGGTTCCCCACTTTCCCTGATTAGTAAGGGACAGGTGTCCTTCCATCTTTACCTGGAGAGGTGTAATTAATCTATGCAACATTATGAGAGTTGTTGCGGTTTTATTAGGACACCATCTTACGTCCGTGCTGAGGTGTGGCGCTTTAGTGCATCCTACACAATATTTCCTATCAGATGGCAAGTTTTTGAGAGTCGACAGGGCCTCATAGCACAAAATCTTCAAGGACAGCACAATGAAGCAAAAAATAAGCAAAGTTTCCAATTCAACTGTGAAGAGAAGACTTCTATCTGCAGGTTTGACAGGTAAAGTATTAGTAAGAAAGCCACTACTAAGATTGCACAATAAAAAAAAATAAGACGTACCTGGGCCAAGCAGCATCTCCAATGGACTACTGAAAAGTGGAAGAAGGTCTTATGGACTGATTAATCAAAATTTGAGATCTTTGATACATCATGCAGGGTTTCTGTACGCTATTGAGTAAGTGTAAGAATGATATGCCATGCAATACCCTCTGGTGTCTGCCTAGTTGGTCAGGGAATCATATTACAGCAAGACAATGATCCAAAACATAGTTCTAGATTATGTCCGAATTACTTGAGAAGACAAGAGGAAGCTGGTAGGCTTTCAAAGTATGGCATAACCTGCACAGTCTCTAGATGTAAACCCCACTGAGCTTGTTTGGGATGACATGGACAGAAGGGTGAAAGCAAAGCAACTGTAAAGATCTGGTTCTGGGTTGGAGCCTGTTGTTGTGACCAGTACGGGCTAATGGCATAGTCAGGGTGGCTAGTGGTCGGTACACGGGGAGTAACAGTTTCAGTACAATAGGAGCAGACAGGTATCATAGTCAGGGTGAAGCCAGTGGTCGATACACAAGTCTATCCATTTGCAGTGTGAGGAGCGGGTAGGTAGTGGAGCTCGACTACAGGCTTGGAGCACAATAATCTCGCAAGGAGAGAGAGACAGGTTTATATAATGTGGCTAATCAAGGGACAGGGTGGGGCTAATCAGGGAAACAGGAGCAGGGAACCAGAACTAGCTCATGCAGGGTAACTATCCAAAGGGCTGGATAGCTCAGCAGTAGAGCCGCTGTCTGGAGTACAGAAGTTCCCAGATTCGAGTCCCAACAGCAACCTACAATGCAGCAAATTTGTAGGAACTTCTGCAACAAAGTCGGGAAGAAACTTCTGAGTAATATTTGAATGCAATTGTAAAAAGAATGCTTCTTTTGTGTAAAGATCTTATATCGGCCAGAGGTGGCTATTATGAAGAGTCAAAAATCTAGATTTAATTTGGTGAAACAAAGTTAATTCATTATTTTTATTCATCTTAACTTGTTTATTTGTGCTCTGCTTTCATTTCAAAGTACATTGGAGACATTAAACTGTCTAAATATCAATAAAAACTGGGGAAATTGAGGTGTTCTAAAACTTTTGACCAGTAGTGTCTCCAAATCCAAGAACGTTTGTGCAGCAAGTGGGTTGCGAGATGCGAATTTTAAAATCAAGTGCCATTGTATTTTCAAGAGACGTCATTGGAAAAGCTATATTCCAAGAATAGTCCATGCTCTCAATGAAGGTGATCGAAACTGGAGAGTGCAGTTTTGTAAGCAGTACTTGGAAACTGTTCATTCTCTGCACATCTTGCCAATAAAGATTATTAGGAGCATAAGGCCACATTTAAATTAAATGGCTCAATTAATCTGCTGGGTCTATGAAAATTAATACCAAACTTGTTATAATCAAAAAGCATTAAAAAAAGTATACATCAAAGCATTATATAATGTCTTTATAAAGTTATGCCTGTTAAAAGAGGCAGCAATCAAATAGTAAGCATGCAGGGAGGTAGGTACTTTCAATTAGTAAAATACAGGCACTGTTTAGGGCACACTGTATGCTGGTAATGGACGGCAAAAGGTATGACAAAAAAGGTTGCAGTGTGATATATCTAGGGAAACATGAAAGTATTTCCGCTATCTTTTCACAAAGGGCTTTTGAAAAATAAGATCTTGAATCTGATTGGTTGCTATCAGTGACACCACCACTCCATTTCATACTCACTTGTACTTGTTTTTATTAATATTGCCAATGTTTATGAAATCTCTTACAAAACAACGAAAAACATTTTGCCCATTGCAGCTATTTTTCAACTTTTTTTTCTAGTATGAGGAGAAAACAGATACCTGATTGGTGACCACTGACAATTCCTCTTCTACTGCAAACCTTGTTATCAATAAACCAAAGCATGGAACGTTTTGAAGATTAACCCCCTTGGTATGGCATTGCACTTAAGCTTATTGAGAGTAGCCCCCCTCAATATGTCCCTCTAATGCAGTGTTTCTCAACTCCAGTCCTCATGGACCCCCAACAGGTCATGTTGTCAGGATATCCTATAGTTGAAACCCCTGTGGCAATGTCTGAGGCACCGACAATAATTACATCACCTGTGCAATACTGAAGAAATCCTGAAAACATGACCTGTTGGGGG
Source organism: Eleutherodactylus coqui (assembly GCF_035609145.1). Classification (NCBI taxonomy): domain Eukaryota; kingdom Metazoa; phylum Chordata; class Amphibia; order Anura; family Eleutherodactylidae; genus Eleutherodactylus; species Eleutherodactylus coqui. The sequence continues at coordinate 55,173,053 of NC_089843.1, forward strand.
TCCCTGAGGACTGGAGTTGGGGAACACTGCTCTAAGGGCTTTCACATGTACCGTAATTTGCAGTGAAATATGCTGCTTTGAAAATCTGCATGTCTAAATGCGGATTTTGATGCAGAATTAAGCGATTTTTAATCCTGCATTAAAAACACACTCATTAGATAAGTGTAGATTTTTTTTGGCACGGTGGCAAATTCGTGTATGTGTGAAAGACCCTTACTTAAAAATTGCAGTATCAATATTCATGCGAAAGACCAAGAGAATTTAGTACTATGCTGGTCCAGTCTAAATACAACCTCTCTGGCAACATATCATCGCATATGCTACAAACATGTCTAAATATTACAGAAAACTGTGCACCATGTAAGTTGACATTACCGCTGGCTCAGCTGTAGATAAGTGATGGCCCAGGTTTGTCTGAGGAAGCTTACTTTTACACTTCAGGTGCAGATGGAACTTTTCATAAAGTATCTAAAATAACAGAAGCAGAACTACAGCATAAAAGGCGCATGTATGTATATATATATATATATATATATATATATATATATATATATATGTAATCTCAGCAAAGGCAGAAACAGGTATAGAAAAGGAAATTCATATACTATCATCATATCCTCCACATAACCTTCTTATACTTTGCTTTCAGCCAGAGCTATAACACCCGTTCCCTTACATGACTATTTATTGTTTTATTTGTTTACTTGCTGATATACCCGGCTTCACCCGAGTTAACTTGATACAGGTGTTAACCTGTTGTTCGAACGGAAAAGTTTATGAAGTCGTGGTTACTTTAGAGGAACTGAGTAATAAAATATGTATACACATAGAGGAGCGTTAGATTCTCCTCAGACTGCATGTAATGATGTCCCTCTGCCGAATGTGCCTCCCCTTCCACTCTCTTTACTTAGGACCTAATGAATGCTCACGCCAAAGTTCACACTTGTACGACACCGGGACGTTACACTACATACGGATGCAGTTACTTTTGCGATTAGCGTTAGCATTGAATAATCTAGTTGTGACCCCTTTACTTTTCCTATTTAGGACCTTAAAAAATGCTCCTGCCAAATTTCACGCTTGTATGACACCGGGAAGTTACATTATATAGGGGTGCACTTACTTTTGCAATTGGCATTGAATAATCCACTTGCGACCCCTTTACTTTTCCTATTTAGGACGTAAATGTCATGTCACCACAAATTGCTGTTGTGCCAGCCCAAAGTACTATCGTGATGCCACAAAGCGCTATGGTGAGCGCTAATTTTGTTATTCTTTGTGGCTGGCAATTAATTGTGATTTGTTTTGTTCGGACACCAGTGTCCTTGGGCACAATTTGTAGTTGTGAGTGGTGAGGTGTGGAATAATACACAGAGCCAGATATTTTGCTTAATTTGTTGTAAAATGGTATTAAAAAAGGCAGTGAGATGAGGTAGTTTTTTTTCTTAACATTCAGTGCATAATAACTGATACACAAATTGCAACAATGTAGACATCTGTGTCTAACTCATCTATATACTGGAAGCTTACTCTGGATTTCTTTTCTCTATACCTCTTTGTATTTATATCTCTTTATTTCTTTATCTCCCTCTCTTCATATTTACATCTCTTTTATTTTTCCTCTATTCACTGTCAAAGCTGTCGCTCCTCCTCAGTTACTCACGGTTTCTCAGATTTCTCTCATGTTTTCTCTATCTCTCTCTGTCACAGCTGATCTGTCTCTTTTCACCTCCCTCTCCTGCCTGACACTTTCTTTTCTCCTGTAGGGTGCTTTTTTTTCTGGCGCTCTATCTCTAGCACTTGCTTTGCCTGGTGTGTCTTACTCACTCACTATTTTACTGGCTCACTCCTGTCACCGTTGTCCGGCTATTTATAATCTCTGTCACCTGACCAGTTTGTCTGCAGCCAATCACAGCCTATCTGGTTGCTAGGCTACCTGCCTCATCTGAGTCTTTATGCATTTTTCCTATTTTGTGCAGCTGGCTAATAAACGTCCTAACTGGTTGCTAGGTTACCTGCATCCCTTGTGTAAACTGACTCAGATTAAACCCTAAGGCCGTTATTATATTACCGGTCCCCATAACTAAACCGTGCTATGTAGTGCCTTTGTCCAGCCCACTACATAAAGAATGCTTGTGCCAAATTTAATGCTTTTACGACACCGGGAATTTACATTACATAGAGGTGCACTTACTTTTGCAATTAGCATTGAATAATCAAGTTGCGACTCCTCTACTTTTCTTATTTAGGACGTAAAGCATGCTTGTGGCAAATTTCACGCTTGTACAACATCGGGAAGTTACTTTATATAGAGGTGCCAAAAGTTTTGTTTTTAGCATTGAATAATCAAGTTGTGACTCCTTTACGTTTCCTATTTAGGACCTAAAGAATGGTCATGCCAAATTTCATGTTTGTATGACATCGGGAAGTTAGAGAGTTAGATTAGGTACATTACACAGAGGGTTGCCAATACGCTTGCACAACACCAGGAAGTTACATTACATAGAGATGCCAAAAGTTTTGCACTTCACATTGAATAATCAAGTTGTGACCCCTTTACTTTTCTTATTTAGGACATAAAGAATGGTCGTGTCAAATTTCCTGTTTGTACGACATTGGGAAGTTATAGAATTAGTGGCGAGTCAGTCAGTCATTGAGGGCTTTCGCCTTTATACATAGGTCTTAGGTTTTGTTCATGAAGCATTGATACCAAATAGTGCTTATATAGCATCTACATTTGCTTACCTAATTAATTAAATAATATTACAAAGCAATTCAACAGTTACTGTAGAACCACTTGCTAGCTACAGATAACTAAAAACTAGGCTTAGCAATACTAAGCAATACTTCATGCACAGTACGAAACAAGGGGTTAACACTGTGCTATTATCCAGGTGGTCTATTATAAACACAGAGTTCGAACGTGAGCTGAAGTGTTTCTATTGTGAAGGTTCACCCTCATGTATCCTATTTGCTAAGTCTCTACAGTATGCATACTTATCTGTTGGAGGCCAGCCCTACGTACAGTTGTACTGCGCGGGAATCACTAACTTTACTGACCCCAGCTGCCTCAGGTCAGGAGTGTAACTCCATTGCATTCTTCCTGTTGTTCCTGGTCACAATCCAGATGTCTCCAGCTACTTGTGGCTGGAACATGACTGTCTTCTTCCTTTTGGTAGCAAGCAGTCCCTAGGTTTTTCGGTCAGATCTCTCTGGGCTCTCACAACAGCCCCTCTGGCTGCCCTTTGCAGTCGTCCACTGTAAGTAGTAAGAGGAGAGCGGGGTAGTGCTCCCCTCTCTTACATTACAGATATTGCAATCATATGACATCAGTGTTTGATCCGTATTTTCCTTTGTAATTGCTGTCTGTTAGGTATGGGGTTACCGCTGGGGGCGCTGGCGGCTGGCAGTTGCGCTCGGCTCCTCCGGACGCAGTGGATGTCAGTGCGGGCAGCTCCAGTTGGGGTTTCCCTGTGTTGGTGGTTGCCCGCTCCCGCTGTCGACGCGTGCCTCGCCGCACTCGGGGAATGTGCCCCCTCGGGTCGTCCGCGCGGCTCTCTGTATAGTACACGGCCTCAGGGAGAGGTGGTCTTATCATCTCCCCTATCGGCGTGTCACCTTTCTCCACCCTGTCTGGGTGGGGACGTTCACATATCGGGCTGCTGATTTCCAGCAGAGGTTGCCAGTGTTTGGTTAGACTTAGCTCTGCTAGCACCCACATATACTGTTCCTGACTGTTTTGTTTCTTTGACCCATTCTTGCCTTTTGACTCCGCTCCTGTCCGAGTCCTTTGTACTGTGCACGTGCCTCCCCGGTTTGACTCAGTTTACCCTGACTACTCTCTATTTTACCTCGGTCCCTTGCTCTCGGTAGGGTTCTACTCAGCTGGTTTTGACCATCCGTCTCCTGTCCTGCTTCCTTGGGATCCCTGTCACTAGGTCAGAGCAGGGACCATTGCCCAGTTGTTGCCCTGGGGATTAGCCCAGGGGGATTAGCCCAGGGGGACAAGTAGGTAGGGATACGGGTGTGGGCTGTTGTAGGGAACTCCCCTTGGCCATCTGTCCCCTACCAGCCCTAACACTGTCATTTGTTTTATTTTGACAAAAATAGGTGAAAGAAAAACTGATACAATGTGTTATCCCTACAGGTGGTACATGGGGATTCTCTCTTTGGTGTTACTTGATTGTCTTGTCAGACCTGCACTATGCATAATTATTAATACTTAAAGGGAAACGAACTTACATGTCTAAGTTCATTACTGCTAGTTAACCTGAACATTTGTCCTGCAGCATGATGTGCTTCTTTTTCCAGTCCTTTAAGATGGATCTGTAATTCAGATTAGTTTACACATTTAAAGGTGTACATACGTAAATTGTTAGATGTATATCACCTTGACATCAGACAAATATTATACCCCTCATTCTTCCTTAACAGAGACTTTTAGTTGAATAATGGTTCCGTGGGAAACATTCAAAGTAGGTCCGCCTACTTGCCAGTTTAGACAATTGCTCTTGTAATTCTAGCCCACCTAATACTGCTATATAGTGCCAAGATAATACTGATATGTACAGTCCACATTATATCACCACTTAGTGCCCAAATAATAAGCAGTATCTAAATAATACTCCCTTAAAGATCCCAATAATACTGCCATATAGTTCACACTTAAGGGCTCATTAAGACAAGCGTGTTTTTTTGCGCGCCCATGTGCGCATGAAACTTTGCCCATTAACTGGAGCGGCTGCTCCACGAAGGTCCCCTCATCACTGAACACTGTGACAGCACTGTCACAGTGTTCAGTGATGAGGGGACTGCAGCGGGGACAAAAGAATCCCCTACGACAGCTGTCACAGCTGTGGCAGAGGACCGCGATACTATTGAAGGCAATGGGATGTAAACAACCCCCGCAGGGATTTTCAGAGAAGGGCTTGAAATACAAGCCCTACCCCAAAAATAACCCCTAGTTGCTAAAAATAAAAAAAAATCTTAACTCACCTAGCAGCGCTGTCAGGGCTCCGGCGCATCTTCTCCCCAGCACTGTTCTGCATCATTTTCTTCTGGCCGTGAATTTAAAGATCCCAGCCTCCTGGAAGTTCTGCCTCTGATTGACTGAGCGCAGAGACCAATCACAGACATTCAATTATCAAATGGCTGTGATTGGTCCCTGCTCTTAGCCAATTAGAGGCAGCGCTGAGTGATTCACTGAATTCAATGAATGGCTGAGCGCTACCTCTGATTGGTTACAGCGCTCACCCAATCAAAGCCAGCTCTTTCAAGACACAGGGATTTTTCAATCCCTGGCCTCCAGAAAAAAGAAGACAGTCGGGGACTGGAGAGAAGAGCCAGACAGTGCTTGAAGGTGAGTAAAGATTTTTTTTTTCTGCAGCTAGAGATGAACTTGGGGCTAGGGCTTATATTTCAACCCTCCGCACCACCGAACATCATCGCTACAGGGATTGCCTTCACCCCATTGCTTTCAGTAGGGCCGCAGCAGCGCCAGCCCCATCGAAGGCAATGAGATAACATCACGTTCCTCTGCCACAGCTGTGACAGCTGTCGCAGGGGATTCTTTCATCCCCACGGGGAGTCCCATCATCACTGAACACTGTGACAGTGTTGTCACAGTGTTTAGTGATGAGGGGACTCCTCGCAGGGAATAACAGAGTTTCTATTAACTCCTGTTTCCATAGGAGTCAATGGAAACTCTGGCAAAATGCGCACCTAAGATAGCCGATGTCCTAATTAAACTAGTTACCTGAAATTTCCTGCTGTAATAGTGTCAATGCTTCCAACCAGTTCTTATTTTCCTGCTGCAATAACTTGCTGTACATCCATGTAATCACTACAGCCAATAATTGGTCTCAGATGCTTACATGTATGGCACATGAGTGCTGATGCCTGCGATTGGCTGTAGCAGACACATTGATGTATAATAAGTCATCATTGCAGTAAAATAAACAGAGACCGGTAGGGACTACAAGTATTGGTGCTGGACCAGCAGGGGATTTAATAGGTGAGTAATGCTTGTTGTTTTTATTTTATAACATCTCCTGCAACTGGTTTAAAAGGAACCTGTCAACGAAAATAGTGTCTGATCTGCAGGCAGCATGTTATAGAGCTGGAGGAATCAAGCAGATTTAATTTGTGGGAAAAGATTCAGTATATCTTGCATTTTATTTATTTAAATCACTGTTCATTATATGCTTAGGAATCCAGTGGGTGGTCCTATAGCTATGTGTGAATGCACTGTAAGACACGGAAGGCAGGCAATCACTGATTAGGACCGCCCACTGGACGCCTAAACCCAGAATGAGTAGATTTAAATAAATTAATTACAAGTTCTACTGAATCTTTTCCCAGAAAATCATATCCTTGACTGCTCCTGCTCTATAGCCCACTGGTAGAACTGCATGTACAATGCAAGTTTATTTCCTTAAAATCTCAGACAACCCCTTTAAACCTGGACCCAGAAGTCAATAATTCTTGTATCTTTCTCCAACCACAAGGTCTCACTAAGTATTCCAGAATTGCAACATGGACTGCATTTTATTTACCTCCAATAGTGCTGACATCCTTTTTAGTTCTTCCTGATTTATTTCAATGGAGCAGTTTTCCATTGCTAATAAAGAGCAAATAACACGAAAGTTAGATTTTAAGTAATACAACCGCAACCATGGAAAGTCATAAGATAAACCAAACAATTATAACACAAAGTATCAGTGTTAAAAATGTGTTTTACAGTTTCCGGAGACTTCACTTAACTTGGCCCACCATCTTGGTATATTGTTAATTGGTATTGCCGGCACGGAAAACTATTTATGTGCTTAAATCCACTGTCAATGCAGTAAAACACCAGCGAACGCATTTCAGATGCGATAGGAACCCTAATTCATTTCTGCTGTGTTGCTAATAAATGTTCCCCCTCCCCAGAAGAATCTACTTCAGGGAACTTTTGCGCCGGTCAATGGTCAAGTAAACGAACGTTCATACAAGCATTTATGATCAGTTAACAAACAAGCAAAAGCTCATTTGTCAGCTGATTGCCTCCTTTAGGGTGGATTCACACGGGCAAGAAAGTTGCACAATTTTAGCACGCTTTTTGCCTGATGTGAGAGACAGTAAGAGCGCTGTCACACTGGCGAGAAAACACATGATTATGAAACCAATGTATTTCAATGGTTTCATTCTAATTTACGATGTTTTCACTCCTGCGATGCTGCAAGAAAAAAAAATCACAGTATGTCCTATCTTTCTGCAATATCGCCCAGTGCTTTCAATGACGGCAGCATTTTTTGGGTTTTTGCCTCTATGGCTATTCTTTTTTTTGTGCAAATACTAATCACTATTTTACCATTAGGAAACAACATACGGAACCAAATATTGATGAAAATACTGATGATATACGGTTGTAACGTTATCTGGAAAATATCTGTGATATGAATCCGTATTACGGATGTGTTTCCAAACGCTCATCTAAAACCGGCCTTAGGCTTTATTCAACGGCGACGTTTTAACACCTGGCTGATATATACGACCATCAGAGGCATTGGTTTCCAATGCATCTGTTCACATGGGGCGAATATTCGGCACGTAAAAATGTGGAACCATCAAAAATGGAACATAAGGGACCGAAATACACGCCAACGCATATATACAGTGGATGGTTCTGGTACTATCTTTTACCAGATATATGGCAGTGGCTCTCACAGATTCCTATGGGAGCTGGACAAAGAAAGGGAGGGGGAGGCAGTTTAGCAGCGTCCAACTCTGTGAAAAGCTTACAGGTGCCTCTGTATAGGCATTGGAAGTCATCCTGAGGATTTTGGCAGAACGAGGGTTTTCTGGGGTGCAAGAGATTTGTTCACTAAAGACGACACTCACAGTCGTGTGAATGGGTGAGATAATGCTGGCCGTGATCGCGGTGAAACGTCCATTCATGCCAATGTACAGCATGGACAATAAAACGTAAAAACGCCTACTCTCGTGTGAAAGAGCCCTCATAATGAGGTTTGTTGGGATTCATTATGGTGTCTGAAATTTTCTTGGTAAAAAATAGTGTTGCATAGCGTGTTATTCTTTCTGGCAAAGTGATAGAATCTGCAACAGAGGCTCTAGATGGATCTTCCAACGCGGATGTAAACAAGGCCTAAAATTGCCATTGCAAGATTTCCTTGTCCTTATATTAAACTTGAAATTACATACTTATAAATACTTTTGATTACTTTAACAGCAAAAAAACTGAAAATATAATTGATCTTCCCAAACCATATATATATATATATATATATATATATGATATCATCTCACTCATGACATGTTGCTCCTGTAGGGGTGCATGCTGCGTGATCTGCTGTAACAGCATGTGGATCAATGTTAATTGCTAGGCGGCACTTAAATAGCAAATACATGTGTTGACAGCAACTAGCAGCGATGTGCTTGTGGTTAAGGCCTTGTTCACCCGAGTGTGGTTTTAGCGCAGTACAGGCGTGTGAAAAGATCGCGGCTGTACTTAAACACGTGAACGGGTGATTTCCAGCTATTAATTCTTGAGGTTAATTAGCTGTAAAATTCCAGAGTCACACGATCAGGAGGTGCGTGATGCATGTTATCCAGCTCCCATAGGAGTCTATGGAAACTCCAGCGCAGCTCGCACCAAAGATAGGTCAGGTCCTATCTTTTCTCGCAGCGCGGACCTGAGATGTGAGCTTTGACCTATCTTTGTTAGGTGCGTTTTTTTTTCACGTCTAGAAATCCTTTATCTGAACATTTCCATAGGAAACCATTGGTACTATTAGACGTGATCTTTTCACGCACCTATACTGCACTAAAACCACGCTCGTGTGAACGAGGACTAAAGCAAGTAAGCCACAGTGTGCATGGACACCCTAAGGTCTCTCTCACATGAGTGTATGTTACCGCGTATTACACGGTACCGATCTCACATTGACTTTCAATCCTGCCTCACACACACAGCACGCGAAAAATGCACGCACAAAAAAAAACCCCGCATGCACCATCTTGGCACGTATTACATGCGCATACATGCCAAGATAATGTATGGAGATTGTCAGCACACAGCAAGTACGCATATCATAGCGTGTCATTGCACACATGCTGCCACATGGGAGATACGCTACAAACAAATACTTGTGAGGGAGCCCTAAAACATATCATTCTGTTCATTATATAATTAAAAGCAAATCAGCACAATTAAAAAGAATATCAATTCTCACCAGCCAGAATATTAATAAGTGGAAGCTCAATGTTATAAAACAAATCCCACAGTCCTTCTGCCTGCAAAACATTAATAACAATCATTACCATAATCATCATTTGACCTTCAAGATAAATCTTCCCAACTGTAGCTTTGCGACAAAAGCTATTTCGTTTTTAATTAGTGATAATTATCCTTTCTTGACATGAAGATGTATAGAATATGGTTAAAAATACATTTTAATTAGGCTGCTTTCCTTTGGCAGTATTTGGTCAATATGTTGCTTCAGTATTTGTTAGGCGTGGAACCTATGGAGAAGGAAGTATAAGGCCGGCTCCAAACAACCGGATTCCTATTGCAGAATCCGCGTTCGGTGTCTGCGTGGAGGATCCGCAGCAAATGGCACGCATTGAAAAGTACGTACTTTCGCTTTTTCCTTCACACTCGCGGATAGGAATTACGTATTCCGCGAGCAGAGGAAAAAAATCACAGCATGCTATATTTTGCTGCGGACTGTGCATGGATGGCCTCCGTTGAAGTCAACGGAGGCCGTCCAACCCACAGCTATTATGCAATTGACATTGCGTTCAAAAGAATGGGGTTCATATTCGTGCGAGATTTGTGCTCTCACAATGCACAAATTTCGCACGACTCTCTTGGCCATGTGAAAATGTCTTTAAAGGGGTGTTCCAGGTAAAATGCTATTGGGCCCCAGCCGATCAACTATTGATCCTGAGAAAAGGTCATCAATAGTATTTTCCCTGCAAAATGGGAACTTGGCCTGCAATACAAAGCCAGGCCACTGCAGTGGGAACAGAGCTGTCTGCTTCCTCCATAAATTGGCTCAGTGCACAAGCAAGAATATCAGAGAATAGCAGATCAGTGAGGATCCCTGGTGATAGGCCCTGCTAATCTACTACTGTTGGTGAACTTGACAACCCATTTAATCAGATTCTCTTCATCTAATGTTATGATGCTTTCCTTATTCCTCCCATAGGGGTACATGGGACCTTTACTAAACCAGAGTATACCTTCAGTTTAACATGGTTGTACACAGAGCTTGTTCTCTCTCAGATTCAATGCACAAAAGAAAAAAAAACAATCGGATGGCATAATTTACATGTATTTTCTTTTTTTATCATAATGTATTTTCTTTTTAGAAGCCTTGCTTCTAGTAGAGAATATGTCCTCATACAGCAGCTGAAAGAGCCTATTACAGCCTCTGACAAAACATAGCTGAATGGCTCTCCATGTGCTGTTATACAGCCTCCTAGATTTGGTTACAAGCAAAAAAGAACATGTAAAAACTGCACCCATCCTAAAAACCTTAAAGGAGTTGTCCAGTTATAAACTATGGATGGCCTCAGGATAGGACATCAATAGAAGATTGTCGAAGGTGTGTCACCAGGGACCCCTGATGATCAGCTGTTCTCTGGACCACTGAGCTTGTGCACAGAGCTGATTTCTGCAGGAAGCAGACAGCTCTCTTCTCTCTGCAGTGGCCTACAGTGGTACTGCAGGCCAAGTTCCCACTGAAATAAATGGGAACTTGATATGCAATACCAAGCCTGGCCACTGCAGAGAAAACGGAGCTGTCCACTACCTGCAGAAATCAGACCATGAGCACACTGACCAGTAAACAGCTGAATAGCAGGGGTCCTAGATGACACGCCACACTTGATCTATTATTGATGACCTATCATGAAGATAGGCCATAAATAGTTTACAACTGGACAACCCCTTTAAGTAGTCATTTATGACGTCTTGTAAAGTCGGCTTCATATAGGTTGTTTTTTGTTGAATATTACCACAGCAGTGTTACTTAATGATACAATTCCCATTCACACCTTGCATATTTTTTTCCCATTGTGGTTTTATGAATGTTTATACTTCATGCTGTGTTTTTTTATATAATTGCAACATACTCCATATGTGGTATTTTCTGCACTGAAGTCAATAGAATATCTGCGATGTATGCAGAAACATTTATGGATGTATAACCACAAACGAGTTTTTTTTATAGCAATTCTCAACCGCAGCAGTGTGTGACAGGAACCTAAGTGAAACAAAACATGTCCTTCACTGCTGATCCTTCATTGATATTTATATCTCTTACCCACTGGAATATTCATACAGTAGATAGTGTGTCCTGCATGTTGTGATAGTATACAGTGCTTTTCTTACCCGAAGTCTGCATTCTAGGCTCACCATCAGACGGTATAAAACAACCAATTTCTTGCAAGTGTTTTGGAGCTGGAACACACAACGTAGATTTAGGAGACTAAAAGCGATGAAGCTGTTACTATACATCTAGAATACTTCAGAAGTCCTCCAATGTAACTATAGCAGTATACATTCATATGCAGATGTATGTGCAACACCTTAAATAATCAATTTCTCCAAGTATGGTGAGTTATCTATTACAGGGAAGCCAACAACGTAATTACCATTCCTTCTTATTACTTATTTATTTGTCTAAGTATTTAGGACTTTTCTTTCTCTCTTCACTATACTCCCCCACTTCCTTAAAGGATGACTTTCTTAGTCTTCCTTTATACTTCCATCTTTAGACTGGGTTCCCATAGGACGTAAATCTCACAAAATGTCCACAGCGGGACCACAGGGAAATTCTGTGAGATTTCTGCAGCGGAAAGGCTGATTCAAAACCCACGGTTTTGAAGCGGCTTGTCCGCCTGTACTCCGCTGCGGACATCTCTCCTCATAAAAAGAAAAGAGCCCGCGGCGGAAACGTTGAGACAATTGACATGCCGTGGATTTGAATTCCGCACCGCATGTCAGTTTCCACACGACTTGTCCGCAGCATGTGGACGAGATTTTTGCAAATCTGGTCCACTTCACTGCTGAGTCTCAGACCTAAGAATGCAGGCAGAATTTCTGTGTCGAAAGTCAACACGGAAGTTCTACCTTGTGTGAACCCAGCCTTACTTACCCCTTGTTATAACAACATTGTGCTCGTTGTTTCTGGTGTTACAGGTTGCAAACGTTTGCATGATGAGGTTCCACTGTATGGGTTGCCACCTTATTATAAGGATTCGTCCACAAACACTTCATGACGTTTCGGCAGCGGACAGAAGTTCACCTGTATAACTGCTGGAAAGTCCCATTTTGACACTTAGGCTCCATTCACAAGGGGCAGTTTGGTTGCAATAAAAACCGCACTAAAAATGTATTTCTAAAACTGCGTGCGTTTGTTGCCAGATGTTACTACAAACATAGTAAAAACACACATGGCTTCACCAATGCACTTTTCGGTGCGGTTTTTATTGCGACCAGACTGCCTCTAAAATTCTTTGAACCTCAACTGGACTTGGAAAGTCTTTATTGTTATCTGGCTTAGATCTCCTGTTCAGGGTACTCAGTGGAGCGAACCTTAAAGTAATACTCAATAAGTATGTCATTACATCTACCTGTACTGATTTCATTTGAAAATTGATAAACATATTAAACCTAATTAGCCCATGCTTAAAATGGGTTATCTACTTTCCAAGTATGGTAGATTGCAGATCAACTGTTGCTGGGTCAGTGCACTTATACATGGAGCTGATAAGTGCAGGAAACAGACCGCTTGCAGACAGACTACAAACTCTTGTTATGGGCTCAAAGTTGCTGAAATACTTACCTTCCCCAACGTTCCTCGCTGTCAGCTCTCAAACCTACCACTGCAATGCATTTTGTGGACTTCATAGATGCCTGCTATGCAGTCCACTCATTCTATGTACGCACCATGTAGTCCGTTGGAAGCTTTCAGTGGCAGGTTTGACTGACACATAGGGAATGATGAGGAAGGCGAATTTAAAACTTACATTCTTGGATTTAGTATGCCAGTTACTTTGAGTCTCTAAGATTAGCTTATAGGGTAGTGGCTGACAGATTCCCTTTAAATTGCCCACTGACAAAACAAAATCGGCAAATTGTCTTGCAGTAGTTCTGTATCTCTTTTCCTGCTCAAGGAAACGGTTTCTCAGTCTGGAGGATTTTCTGCACGATCAAGAAACAGTCTTGTAGACATCCAGTACGAGGCTTAACCCCTTCATGACGCGGCCCCTTTTTTGTTTCCATTTTCGTTTTTTCCTCCTCCCTACAAAAAAAAAATCGAAACTCCTTTATTTATCCATCGACGTTGCTGTACGAGGGCTTGTTTTTTGCGGGACGGGTTGTATTTTTCAATGGTGCTATTTAATGTACAATATAATGTACTGAAAAACTTTTAAAAAATTCTAAGTACAGTAAAATGAAAAAAAAAACGACATTCTGCCATCTTTCAGTGCGTCTTGTTTCTACGGCGCACAAACGGCAACAAAAACGACAGGATAACATTATTCTTTGGGTCAGTCGATTGCTACGATACCAAACTTGTATGTTTTTTTTTTTTTTACTATACTACTCTTTTTTTTTTTTCAAAGACATTTAATTTTTTTCAATTATTTTCTGTGGCCATCTTGTGCGCGCAATAACTTCAGAATTTTTCCATCTACGTAGTTAGTTAGTTAGTTTTTGCGGGATATCCTGACGTTTCCGTTAGTACTAATTTGGAATACATACGACTTTTTGATCGCTTTTTATTGCATTTTTTTTCTGGGAGACAGGCCGACTGAAAAAGTTCATTTCTGGCGTTCTTTATTTTTTTTTTCCGGACGACGTTCACCGTGCGGGGTAAATAATGTGCTACTTTAAGAGAGCGGACTTTTACGGATGCGGTGATACCATAAATGTATTTTTATTTTATTATTTAGATTTTTTAATTAAGGATATGGCAAAAGGGACAGTGATTTAAACTTTTATTATTTTTTTTTTTACAACTAAAAAATCTTTATTGATTTTTTTTACTTCACATTCAAGTCCCCCTGGGGGGCTACAATATGTGATGCTTTGATCGTTCCTGCAGTATGATGTAATGCTACAGCATTACGTCATACTGCAATTTCTCAAGGCAGCCCTGGGGCCTTTCAGAAGGCCCCCGGCTGCCATGACATCGGCACGCCCCCCCCCCCCCGATCTCACCGCGGGGGGGTCCGTTCGTTCAGGGGATTTAAATGCCGCTGTCAGAACTGACAGAGGCATTTAAAGAGTTAATAGCCGCAATCAGCCGAACGGCCGATTGCGGCTATTGCCCGCGGGTGTCAGCTGTAATAAACAGCTGACGCCCGCGCTGTATGAAGAGAGGTCGCCCTGCGACCTCTCTTCATATATACTCCGATGCTCCAGGAACTAAATGTACGCCCTGGAGCGGGAAGGGGTTAAAGGAGCTGTGCCAAGACAGAAAATGATCCCCTATTCATAAGAAAGGGGTTAACTTTCTAATTGGTGACGGTCTGACTGCTGGGATCTCCACTGATCCCAAGAACAGGGCTGCCAAAGGTTCCCGTATGAACGAATCGGTGGTCACACTTGTGCGCTGTTACTCATTTTATTTAAATGCGAGCGGAAGAGATAATTGAGTTTAAATATTTGGATTTAAGTAATGGATTTCTGTGTCGTACGGAACTCTGAAGACACTGCTTTCAGCTACTATAACACTTGGCAGGGATGGCTATGTTATAAGGAATCCCAATTGACCGGGATATCATATTTTGGGAGGTACTACAACATTCATACATGCTGCCCAAAGACATTCTACTTTTTATTTCTTCACCTTCTTTTTCTTCCTTGCTTTCTCATTCTTTTTCTGTACTCAACTCTGTGTTCCTGTTCAGAGTCGGGAGATAGCACCTTGTGTGACGGACATGGCACCTTATTATTAAACCATCAGTGGCTTTCTGATTTATGTATTTCATTAGCAGGTTGTTTTCTTTTCTCTTAATGACTGTTTGTTGATATGGAATCTTACGAAACTCAGCTACTGTGTATACTCCGCAGGGCAAGTTTCATACTTCTTGGTCCTGCTCTAGGGGTCTTTTCCCTCTACTGGACTGTTACGGTATATACCTGTTAATCTTAGTAAAATTAGTTTATTTTACAAAAAGTAAGCGGTCTTCCCTCTGCAAACCCCTGTGACCACAGTACCAAGCTAAAAATCTTTTCAATGTATCCTCTTCAGTAACTATGCCCCCCTTCACCAAAGTAGCCCCTTCTGACACACACTGTTAGGCCTCTCTCACACAGGGCGTTTGCAAAAACACTGCGTTTTTCAACGCTGTTTTTATAACATTTTCAGCTGCCCATTTATTTCAATGGGAGACACAGCTGAAAACGCCCAAGAATAGAGCATGCAATGCTTTCAAAATGCAGCGTTTTCAGCCTTGTGTGAGGAGCCCCGGAGGTGTAACTTAAAGCTTCGGGGCCCCAATGCAAAATCTGTAATAGGGCCCCTAACTATAATGCTTTATTCATAGCACTAGGCTTACTATATGGAGAAGATAGGCCTTATGGGCCCCCTAAGGCTCCTGGGCCCGGGTGCAACCGCATCCCCTATAGTTACGCCACTTAGCAGCCCCATTGAAATGAACGGGAGCCTTGTAGAGTGTTTAGCACAGCGCTGAAAACACAGCGCTAAATGCTGTACAAAAACGCCTGTGTGAGGGAGGCCTTAGTCTAAAGTTTACTTCACTATATCTAACGTGACAATATATCACCGCAACAGCCAATCACACTGCACTGAAGTGATCCTACGTCTGCTTTGCCTTGTCATCTTATCTTGTTACAGTCTGCATTTTAGCCCGGAGCTGCACTCACAACTGTGTAAGCTAATGATTGCTAATCTCACAACATTTTTTGCTGGCCTACAAATTTTACAAAGTTTTGGGTATATTACATTGCTGCAAGAAAGTGACATTACAAATACAGCATGTCAAGCCACTGCTGTGTGGACAACTGGAGCAGAGTCAGAATTGCAATGCGGAATCTCCTAGAAAACTCCTTGAATATTTTCTTAGGGTCCTGTTAAACAAAACGATTATCGTTTAGATTATTGCTGGATTGTGAGAATTTGAACTATATAGTCAAGTATAAGCCAAGTTTTTCAGCACATTTTTTGTGCTGAAAAAGCTTCCCTTGGCTTATATTCAAGTCAGAGAAGGGTTTAAAAAAAAACCTCCATACTCACCTCCCATCCGGTGTCTGTGTCCCCGGCGGCGGTGCGGCAAGCTGCTGTAATCCTCCCCACTGTCATCCCCCACCGTCCTCTCTGCTTGGCTCTGTCATCCCTTGCCGTCAGGCTGTGATTGGTTTGAGCGCCGGCTGTGATTGGCCGTCGCTCGATCCAATCACAGCGCTTACTTCCGCAGCGCTGACAGTGGGGGATTTAAAAGCCGAGCAGGGAGATGACAGCGGGGAGAATTCTAAAGCAGCTTGCCGCACGCAAGCTGTGGTTTTGTGGTGCAACTTATTGACTCGGCTTATACTCAGGTCGGCTAATACTCGAGTATATACGGTAATCGTTCAGTGTAACTGCCACTAAATGATGAGCGATAATTTGTTCTCTTATTGTTCGTTGTTTAGGCAGGCATAAAAATTAATTGACGACCATCCCACGTAAACGGGGGCGGACAGTCGGAAGAAATCTCCATCCTACTCTACTTACATTCACTGAGCAATCATTGCTTCTGTATTGAATCATAGGAGCGATAAGCGCTGGGACGACTGTTGGGACTAAAGCACCTGACAATCTACCCCTGTGAAAGGACCCTTAGAAATTGCTGTTAATTTGTATTTTGGGAAGTGTTATCTTTCCAGCAGACACTGATGTAAAAAGAACTAATTGCTCCCTGCTTTATAGGAGCTGCAAGAGGTATGTCTGCTAACAAGCTTGTTGACTGCTTCCAATTAACAACCTATGGGATTGTGAATACTGTGCAGCTCTGGGATATAACATAGGCTATACCTCAGGGTCATTGCAAAACAGGTGATGTACTTACAAAGTAACTCGAGTTTATAAGGAGATTAATTACATATGTATTCCATAAAAAGGCATTTAAAGCTGAACATACTGTATATTTTCAGAAACCTTTTTACCCTACTTCTACATCATCAAAGCCTCAGTCTTCACACATTTATTTTTGCAATATCCTTTGAACTCTCAGAGTGAAAAGAAACCATTGTTGATGAGTAGATATAAAACACCCACAAGGTCTCTGGATTTGTAGTTAAAAGTAGATGAATATGTTTCATGCCTGACTGATCCTAAGCCATAATCCACATAGTTCAGTGGTGCTTGTGTGCATAGGAGCAACAAAGTGGCTCTGTCCAAATGGTTACTGAGAAGCAACAGGGAACTTCTGTTAATAACTACAAAGGCAATATCCGAAGGGTGGAGCCCTCCTTCACCATGTAGTACCTGTACATTTATGTCCCATCATACATATATTTGTACACCTAAACTGTTGTGTCCAAGTGATTGTGGAAATGCATTTAGAACTACAGCAGAACTACTTATACAAACCCGAGCATCTGGAGCGCTGCCTGTAGCACCCTCGTCCAAAGTTAAGCAGTGTTTGCTCACTAGATCTTCAAAGGAAGAACTACTGTCGGCTGGATTTAAAAGCCAAGCTGCTATTCTCGGATCTAAGATAACATTGGGTGCCACTAAAAAAAAAAGAAATTTAAAGCAATGAATATCACATGGACTCTATCTGAAGAACATAATGCTCTACTTTTCTAACTAAACACGATACAATGAAGAAAATATAAACATGAGCTGAACCTGCCTTGTGGCCCTCAAAAGCTAGTTTCGCACGGCCAAGTGCGATATTGGACCATGAAACTCGGCCGATACCGCTCTTGGGAATATGCAATGCACCCAAGGATGCGAGGGTTTTGTGTCAAAAACACCGCCCATCACTTCAGTACAGTTGTGATCCTCCGGTACCGCTTTCAGCCAGTGTTGAAGGATCGGCAAGTGTTTGCCCTTGTTTTCAATGGGAAAACCTTGCATTGCCCTCGCATGAACATCACGTGCTGTGCAATGTGTTTTCCATGGGCGATGTGTTCCGAGGGATTGTCCAAAGATAGGATATGCCGTGATTTTTCCAGGCACCACAATGTGGGAAAAAGAAAAAAATATGAAAAAGAAAAAAATTGCTCATGTTCCCATGCGTCACGAAATGCACAAATCTCACACAATTTTCTCGTGTGAAAGCGGCCTCAGGGTAGATTTACACATGGCAGATTTGTTCTACTGATAATCAGTTCTACTCATCTGAATGAGGTGGGTTCAGCAGCAAGCACATGGTTTTCTGCAATGTCTTCAGATTAAAAAGAGACAGTTGAAGAAATTTCTGCAACAAATCTGTCATGCGTGAATTTACCCTAAAATCCCTCATTGATGAGCCAACCAACCAGTAATCCTAAACCCTGGGAACCATTAGCATATTAATTTATGTAGGTCTAGTAGGTAATAGGTAGCACTGTCTTTCTCTTGTAACCTACTGGGTGCCTCTGTAGTTGGACAGATTGAACGGATGGGCTATCCATCCGTAATCCAATGATCTACTATCTGATATCAACAGAGAATCTTATGATATATTAACTTAAATTATATAATAGAACAATGAAAAGTGAAGCACAACTTACCTACACATCTCATCTTACCAGAGGTGTGACTTGAAGCTCTTCCCCAATGCACAATAGGATGGCTATTACAATCTCTAATAGCCATCCCTCTTTCCCATTCCTAAATATCATGTGCCATGTACAATACTAGTGACTTTTATACCTGTCATCAGATGCATGCTGCCTGAACCACGGACAACTATGTAGACTAAGCCTGTGTATTTATTATTCTGAAATGCTGCGGCATTTGGGAATAAACATACTTTGAAGTGTGACACAGAATGGTGCTCCGAGTCATGGAGGTGGGCCACACCGGACTCTCCCTGCCTAGATCATGTACAATTCCCTCCTTATATACAAAACGGGAAGGGGCAGTCACTCTACATGCTCCGGGATGGAAGAGGCCAGCATGGTTTGCCTCCATGACTCAGAGAGCCCTTCCAAGCCAAACTTCAAAGTGTGTTTATTCTGAAATTCCACAACATTTCAGACAGATAAATCCATGGCCGCAGTGTACATAGCTGTCCCAGGTTCATGTTGTCCATAGTTCAGGCAGCAAGAACCTGGTGACAAGTTCTCTTTAGGGTGCTTTCGTACAGGGCAGAATTATTCAGCACGGACATTTATACACTATATGGACAAAAGTATTTGGATACTGCATGCTTTTCAGAAAAAGTGCTTCATTATTCTATTTGATAACATGTCAGCCCTCCCTTTGCTTATATTGCAGTGGTAACACATCGAGGCATACTTTCCACAAGTTCTCTGTAAGTCGGGGCAGGAATAGCTCACCATTCCTTATGTAAGGCTGTGAGAAGAGATTGTTGTGAAGATGGGCGTGGGTGGCAGGGTCATACCCGTCGCTCCAGTTTGTACAAGTGCTCGATGAGATGAATGGTTATTACAAAATCAGCAGCTTTTTATTTTCCCCATGCCCTTCCCAGCATGCTGTTCAGCAAACTCAGTATTTGCATATTTGCTGATTTTCTGCAGCGTCCAAATACTTTTGTCCATATAGTGTGTATCACAATGTTTTCCCTATTGGGCTTGAATTCCAAATCTGTTAACATTTGCATATCTTTACTTCAAAACTGCAAGATTGAAATCTGCAGAAAAGCTTTCAGCTGGGGAATTAAAGACGTCTTGCGGAATGATTGTGAATTCCTAACATACAGGAGATGTAATTCCGCAATTAAATTCTGTGGAAAAAAATGTAAGAAATTCCACAAAATGTTCTGCCGAATGCCTCCGCTGTTAGATCTGCATTATTTGACAAAATCTGCAACTGTGCTGCGTCCTGCAGCCTAATTTCACTTGTGTGAAAGCATCCTTAATACGACAGGAAACACTGGATCCACTAAGCCTCCGAGGTAACGACTGCTAGCACACCGCTGCATCTCACCGTGTCTGAAGTTCATAAACTTTCCATAAATAGTTCGAAGAAAATCCTTTGCATTGAAGCAAATAACTGAAGCTCTGCTTTGTAGGATGTGGAGGAGCGCACTTCTGGAAACAAAATATCAGAAAGGTATTTAGAACTTAGCTTTAGAGCGACAATAATACCAGAGTGCCATAACACAGAGTTTCTGTACATATAGAAGGATTTTATGTACGTAAGACAAAAACAAGAACAATAAACATGAACTAAATGAGTGACAGAGGGAGAGAAGATAGACGCTGTCCTCGGGGCTTACAATATACAAAGATTACATCATTTACATATGGCTAGATAATAGATTACAATTTAGCTCTAGCTTAAAGGGGTTTTGTCATTAAAAAAAAAAAATTTCTATACTCTCCGATTCCTCCCAGTCAACTTACCACATTTTCTCCTGGCTGAGCTTCTGTAGTGCCCCAAGTCACCTCACCGCATGCTGGCCAGCTTGTTATTAACCCCTTAATGACGGTCCTATAGTGTTTTTATATCCTGCTGTTGCAGGATGTGTATGGAGGGAGATAGCGCCACTATCCCCCTCCATACAGTGTGGGCATCAGCTGTTTATTTCAGCTGACACCTGCGGGCAATAGTTGCAATTGGCCGTTCGGCCGATCACGGCTATTAACCCTGTCCATAAAAGTCTGATCTATCAAATTAATGCATTATTTTACCCGCACAATGAACGTGGTTCGAAACAAAAAATAAAGAACGCCCGAAATGCACTTTTTTGTGGTCACCCTATCTCCGAGAAAAAATATAATAA
The DNA here is from genome assembly GCF_035609145.1 of Eleutherodactylus coqui. Taxonomy (NCBI): domain Eukaryota; kingdom Metazoa; phylum Chordata; class Amphibia; order Anura; family Eleutherodactylidae; genus Eleutherodactylus; species Eleutherodactylus coqui. The sequence continues at coordinate 55,193,975 of NC_089843.1, forward strand.
AAAGCGATCAAAAAGTCACTTGTTTGCGAAAATGGTACCAACGGAAACGACAGGACGTACCGCACAAAATGAGCCCTCACACAACTATGTCAACAGAAAAATAAAAAAGTTATTGCACACAGAAAATGGACGCAGAAAATAATTTAAAAAAATTAAATATCTTAAAAAAAAAATACAAGTAGTACAGCAAAAAAAATAACTATATAAGTTTGGTATCCTAGTAATCGTACTGACCCATAGAATAAACTTATTGGGTCATTTTTGTTGCAGTTCGTGCGCCATAGAAACAGGACGCACCGAAAGATGGTGGAATGTCGTTTTTTTCCATTCTCTCTGCTTATAATTTTTTTAAAGTTTTTTAGTACATTACATCGTACAAAAAATAGTGCCATTGGAAAATATAACTCATACCACAAAAAACTAGTCCTCATACAGCGACTTTGATGGATAAATAAAGGAGCTACGATTTTTTTAAAGGCAGGAGGAAAAAGCGAAAATGGAAAAAAGCAAAAAAGCTCCGTCACTAAGGGGTTAAGGCTGCATTTCTCACATTCCTTCCGGCTGGGTCAGGTCACGTCCCTGTGCTATAGTCTCCCTGTTCTATAGTCGTCACTGCCTAGGAAGGAATTCTAATCTATTGCCGAGACAGCTCGCATGAGCAATCTCTGAAGCCGATAGGCACTCCCCCTGCTAGCCCGTGAGCTGTGACATAACGTACATTGCTGAGCAAGCTGAAGACTGCCAATCAATGTGCGTAACCTCACAGGGAGGAGAAGAATTTTTATTCAAGATTTTTCAAACATTACAATTAAGCACATGAACTCAGTTATATTGCAAAAGAGCATACTTAGTTCCCATGAGCTCAGAAAAAGTCTCCATTGTCTATACCGAAAAACAATAAACCAATAATAGAAACAGAAAGACATAGACTAATAGTAAAAGAAATAAACATTTAGACAAAGACAGAGGACATTACTAGGGGACACAGTTACACAAGAAGGACGATTCGTAGAGGGGAGAGGGAAAGGGTGGTCAGGGTGACGGGGAGGTCCTAGGAGAGAGTGGCGACCAATCCCAGCTGCTCTCGTGTGAGTCAGAGTCAAACCTCAAAGCTGACCAGACACCACCCAAGTCCTAAATTTCTCCGAGGACCGGAAAGCAATCCAGCTCTGCCATAATCCAGCTCCTCATGAGCACCACTCTATCCCACCCTCAGCTCATCATTTAGCTCCTCCATCCACATTGTTCTAGATGGAGGAGTAAAGGACTTCCAGAGTCTAGGGATGATTCTTCTGACCGCAAGAATGAAGACTCTCAGGAGCCCCCTTTTAGCTTTTTTGATCAAACCTGGGAAGACTGAGAGTAAAGCCATCTCTATCATCAATTTCGCTTGTGACCTGCCAATATAATTGTAAACTTCCATCGTCTCCCTCTGCAAAGCAGATACTGTAGGGCAACTCCACCAGATGTGGGACATGTCCCCCCTGTCTCTGTTACATCTCCAGCAGACGGGAGATCTGCGGAAAGATTTTATGTAATTGATCCGGAGTCCTATACCACCAGGATAGGATTTCAAAATTTTATTCCTGTGCCTTGCAAGCAGGTGGAATTTTCTGGCAAAGGACCCAGGCTCTCTCCGAGTCCTCCCGCGGGAGGTTCTGCCCAAGTTCCCTCTCCCACGTCTCCACGTATGGTGGCATCTGGACCTCCAACTCCCAATTCAGCAGTAATCTGTAGAGGATGGACATCATATGCCTCTGTGAGGACGTAGACATACAAATTTGCTCGAATGGTGTTAGGGCACCAGTAAGATTCACCCAAGGAGAATTTTTCTTTTTTAATGAAAGAGCCCATTTAACTATTTAGAGGGGTTGTTTCACAAAGACAATATCTGAGGGCTCCCACACACTTGCGTTTTTTTTAATGCTGCGTTAACGCTGCATTTTTTTATGCGAATGTCAGTGGAACTTTCTAATGTTAAAAACGCATCGCAAGTTTGTGCTTTGCGGTTTTTGTGTGATGCGGTTTTAACATTAGAAAGTCCCATGGACATTTGTGTTAAAAAACCACAAGTGTGTGGGAGCCCTGACTATATGCTTTATTATGACAAACAGACATCAGAAGGAGGGGGTCATCTGAAAAGGACCATGCTCTATGACCAAGAGAGTTGATGACAAACAGTACTTGAATGGCCATCATGTGACGCTACATTGTAAAGCCAGTTGTAACACTCGGCCATTTAATTGGGGTTTGATAAACTGCGGTAGCTTCCATCTTTGTCAGATAAAATCAAGTGTCTTTCACTTTGCTTTAAATCTATGTGAGAACTTCAGTTACCGCTTTGAGAGGTGTTTTGATGTCTATCACACACCCATCCATAAAGCAACCTCTGTGGTGTACTCTGTATGTACATAGAGTTGCATGTAAACCCATGGAATTCCATAGACATGTACCGTAAGCAAACACAGCACAGTCCTGCTGCAGCAGTCCCCGGGTTCTGTGGATACTGTTAAGTACCACTTAAAGGGATATTCCCAACTTATAAAGTGATAGCTGTTAAGACAGCAGGCATGAATCCGCTGTGGTTAGATCCAGGGACTGCAGCTGTTCTACAGTTTTCACTGTTTAATCCTACCAATCGGGATATGGTCTTTGGGTAAACGTGGTCCATAAAAAACTTGAGGTCAGGGAAGGAGTAGTTAGTAAAGCTGAGTGCAACAGGCACAGGTCGAATCAGAAGAGCAGGCAGAACACTAGAACACCTTTGCACACTAGGAGACCAATTGCTCAGGCACCTACCTATGGTTAAGGGGGCCTTACATAGCCAGGGGCTTCTCCGGACTGACCAAGGATGAAAAAGCTAGGTGTACACACTAGCCCTTTAAGAGACGGGCTGGGCACGCTTGTGCATGCTATGGGGACCAGGAAACTGACATAAGATGCAGTATCGGCTGCAGACAACATAGGGTACATGGGAGAAAGTAGGGGATGCTGTCAGCCATATCAGTAGCATATCACTAAAATATGCCATCGGTGGAGGTTTAGTCTCTTGCGATCCTTAGAATGAAGGGGATACAGCTATGATGGAGTTTTATCTGCATAGCTGCTCTCCAGCCATCCGAAAAGGGCATACAGCTGGCCCAATTCACTTCAAATGGGGCAGTGCTGAACAACATGTGGCTGGGGTGCCGCTGTGAAGGGGAAAACACTGAAAGCGACACAGCATTAAATCAGAGCGTTTAGATGTAGCGAGAACTGAGCGAACCAGCGATGATTTTTATGCTGGTTGAAAGTGAGTGACAAACGAAAAGTAGACGAACAGTAAACGATGGCTTTGCTTTTAGACAAAACGATTATCATACATTTTTGTTTGTTTCAACAAATTTTGCGTGATAATCATCCCACGTAAATGGCCCTTAAGGTAAAGGGAGCGTCTGTCAAACTTGTTGACAGTTTCTAATAACAATCCACAGAACTGTGAACACCGGATAAGTAATTATAATGCATTTACAAAGTTCTACATACATAAACTGTTACATGGTGTATAAGTGTTTATACAATGTTTAGAATGTTGAGTTAGGCCGCCTGCAGACGGCTGGGTCGTATCCCCTGCGAGAATTCTCACAGCGGGACCAAACCCGAGCCCCTGCAGGGACCAGCGCGGCACTCACCTCTTCCGCGGCTCCGGCTCTTTGATATGCCGGCTGCCGGCAAGCCGGCGCATGCGAAGCGATTTGTTTTCCGCGCGTGATTTCGCGCGGACAAATCGTGGCCGTCTGCCTAGGATTGCATTTTCTAATGCAATCCTATGGCAGCGGCCACAGGCGGAAATTCTGCGGGAAATCCCGCCGCGAAATTTCCTACCATGTGCAGGGGGCCTTTATAGAGCAGAAAAGTATGTTGTCAGTCATTCACAGTAAAGATAAGAAGCATTGCTCACCGTAAAAAGTTATGTTGCACTTGATCTTTGTCCCACAAGCCATTATCAGTTACAGTCATATGAATGTAGGTATAATCCGGAGGATAGATTTCAGCATCAGTAGATACAAGGTCACTCTTCTTTATGTCACTCTTCTTTATTATTAAAACTAGAATTCCATTCAATAATGTACTTTCATCCTGTGATAAAATATTCATGTGTAAACTGGTTAGAGGAAATTAATCATTACATGCAGCAATGAAACCATTAAATTAATTGATGAATGAAGAATAACATAAATTAATTAGATGTGAATAACTAATCCTTCAGAAGGCTAGAAACCTTTCATATGAATGAAGAATAATAAAGGTGAAATTTACGATTAGGCTGGAATGACAGGTTGTATTTAAGCTGGGTTCTCCTTGTGACCTTCAGACTATTGCAAAATGTCTAAGAATGTTAGAGTTTCTACGATAGTTTCAAGGTCATATGCAACTTTTTTCCTCATAGGTAACAATAGAAAATGTATTGCATCTGTGACTTTCATGCATCTAGCATAACATTTTGAGTATCTTCCCATCTGCATTATTTAATCTGTTTTTAAATAGATTTTTTTTCTCTTTTCAAAATTTAAAAAATGGATCAAAAATATGAATTGTGGGAATTTTCTCTATATATTACTATCCATGGTGGTTTGGTGAAAAGACTACGCCGAGTAGCAGAGAGGACCAGGTGGTGTATGGGGAAAAATTTTTCTTCTTGATGCAAACTAAAGTGAACAGATCTGGTATTTTGGCGATTTCATTAAACAGATCCGTTCAGTAACTGGCTAGTTTGGTTTCATTTGTATCAGTTTCTTATTCTATGATCTGTTTTTGACTGATCCGCTTTTTTTTTCCTTTTTGGCTCTAGCTTTACAACGGCACAAACTCAGTATGATTTAATAGATCAATTATACAGAACCTCCAATGGATACAAACGGGATAGTTTCCATTTGTATCCGCCCTGCATTGAGTACAATGTTAAGGGGGAAAAAATGGAAAGCTTCATTCCCTCAGATTTTGGTTTTTTGGATGGAAAAAAATCCCACACTTCAATCTTTTCTTTCCATAAAATATAAAAAAAAGATAGAACAGAAGAAAATGAAAGTAAACTGAACCAAACTGAAACATAATAAATTCTACTGAAAGCAAAGAGGATTTTCCATTTTTTTTAATTCTTCTACTCTTAGGACAGAATAATAAAAAGGAAAATGCGACATTGATGTAAACTAAAACTCGTAGTCCACTACGCAATTCCATCCTATAATAAAATGTAACCCCTGATGAAAACCAGCCAACCGGAGACCAAGAAAACACTTTTTTGGTCTCCGTCTGATAATGGAACCCATGGACGCATTAGTGTATACGTCTGGAGTTTTCCTAATGTACAAGATAAGGATAGAATTGAAACGTGCCGTGAGCGCACCCTAATATATGTATGCACTGGGTTAGGTATCATTCCCACTGTGGTTTTTTCCACTCTGTTGGATCCTGTCTGAGGGTTTCTTCACAAGTGCCGAAAATGGCATGGAGACGTAACCCCCAGACTACACTATTATACTCCAAATATAATGGAAACTAAAGGAGCCCTTGTCAAACAAACACCAGTGGTGTCCTCTTGACTAGCGACAGTGAATGGTTCCATTTGTGGTTTTTGTCACACTGTTGTTTTTGGCACCTGTGACAGAATCCTCAGACAGAATCACACAGCGTGTAAACAAACAATGTGCAAATGCGCTCTCAGACAGACTCTCTCTGATGGCTCTGTACTCGGAGAGACAGAGGAATAAATCAAGTGTGAATCATAGACAACGCCTTTAATTAAAGAGCCACCACAGCAATAAGCTGTTCAACACAGGTCAGGTCTGGCTCTAGAAAACCCCGGCCAACAGCTGTTTGCTGGCTCATAGAAAAAGGTCCGGAGTGAAAGACCCACTTGTAAGTTCTTGTTGGTCGCCTGGGACATAAGATTCTGGGAACAGCGGTATTTCTACAGAATGCCAGGGAAACTGAATTTCTCAACTTCCCTTGAGAAAAACCCATTAAAGAGGTATTCCCAGAATGACAACTTTGCACCAATCCACAGGATAGGTGATTAAGTGTCACATGGGTGGGGGTTAGACTGTATTTCCTGGTTGCTGCTGACCAGGACATGTGACGACTGCAGCCAATCACTGGCCACAGCAGTGACTTTCTCTAGCAATTGATTGGCTGCACCCATCACATGTCTTGGTCAGCAGAAATCAGAATGTACAGAGTGGTTGTGAAGCACCATAAATATATGTCGCTTGGTCCTGGGCTTTAATCCCGTTTGTTAGTAAATATATGTTGCAGAACTAAAGCTTCTGCAATCTAGCAGCGGCAGGTCAGGTTCTCAGCTGTCAGACACAGCCGAGGACCTGTAGGAGGAGGCAGAAGCCGTTATATGACATCAAGAGGGACATAGATGTTAAAAACCAAAGTTACAAAAATAAGTAAAAGGAAAAATTACAGAATAAAATTAAAATATATGAAAAAAGAAAACGACCACTGCTGACGCCAAACTAAACCGCCGTCCTATCCGTCCTGTAATCCAAAATCATACAACTTATATATCAAAATACCCAAAACAAAATGACAAACTCATTCATATACTTTATTTTAACAGAAACATAATATATTTTTTTTTTTATAAAGAACTATAAATTTTAAAAAAAGCTTTTGCTTTTTGTACACATAACCCTTAATAAATTTTTTTAAAAATTGTCAGGAAAAAATGGGGCCATAAAACCACCATATGGGTAAAAAAATAAACATGCGGTCTTTGAGGGCTTAATGTCCATCCATCTCACATTAAATGTGCAAGTTGGGAATACTAACCTTGGATGAACAAAGCTGTGATGATCCATTCTGAAATAGCATTGTCAGTACTATGGTCTGAGCCTGCCTGGTCTCATCCAGTAATCTGCATTGCTCCTCCTCATTTATAGACCAAATGTTCCACAACTTTATCCCATCACTTATATCAGTGCATTTTCGCTTAGCCTTAGATTCTGTAAAACTCCTCTCTGGCTCTTCAGATGAACATCTTTTTAGTTTGAGTGAAGGAAGTAACAGACATTCTGCATTTGTAGCTACTGCTAAGAGTTTCTTCTGTCTTTCACTTTCTCCATCTTCTTGCTCTATATGTGAATGAATATTCATGAAAGGTCGGCTCTGATCTGGATCATTAACTCTCCTGCTCAAAATTCTGGGTGACAGAGATGGTGAAATAACCTGAAGCTTCATGTGCAATTCAGTATTCGAAGACTAGTAACAAAACACAAAGACCATCATGAGTATAGACATTATTTCCAGTAAGAGAAACCGCGTAATCTTGTAGATATGATACCTTTTAATGGCTAACAAAAATACATGATGTTACAGTGAGCTTTCGAACCTCTCAGGGTTTAGGCTTAAATTAAAAAGATCCGAAGAGGCATGTATATTTATACATCTATGACAAGGCACAGACATGGATGTTAATAACAATTTGCACCTAAAAGAACACTACCACAAAAACACAAACATCTTTGAATAGTCACTGATAAGGGAGTGAAGGTTTTGTAGTCACAGACACAACATAGAAGGTATGACAGCTGGTCGGCCATGTCACACCAATCATGTGGCCAGCAGTGCAACCAGCCCGAGAGGAAGCAGAGCAGAGCAAGATGATTATGTCATCAATGATGACTCATCATCCTGCTGCTGCTGCCTCCTGCTGTGCGGCGGCCAGGTCTGCGTGCCCTGCTGCTCTCCTCACCCAGAGAAGTGGTCAGGGCCCTGGGATATGTATGTATGTATTTGTCTGTCTGTCTATCATTAATATTCTATATATCTATCTATCTATCTCTATCTATCTCTCTATCCATCTATCTCATCTCTCTTCTATCAATCTATCCATCTCATATCTATCTGTCTGTCTCATATATATCTCTATCAATCTCATATCTATCTATCTATCTATCTATCTATCTATCTATCTATCTATCTATCTATCTATCTATCTCTCATATCCATCTATTTCTCTTCTATCTATCTATCCATCTCATATCTATCTGTCTGTCTCATCTCTCTCTCTCATATCTATCTCTCTCTCTCATATCTATCTCTCTCATATCCATGTATCTCATATCTATCTCTCTCTCATATCTGTCTATCTATCTCATATCTATCTATCTATCTACTGCTGGTATGAGTGATACATCTACCTGTATATAATTGCACACTTTACACACATTTAAAAATGCATCAAAAACATATGCGTTTTTTAAAAGTGTATGCAGTTTCTTAAAAACGTTTGTGGTCTTTGAATTCCGCATGCAGTTTTTTTAAGTGCTTTTCTTAATTGTGGTTCAAAAGAACAACAAAAAAAACATGAACACACCCAAAGGCCACTCTCACATATGCGTTCAGAAAATGCAGCTCAAAATCGTGTATGTATGTATCTGTCTGTATATCATCTCTCTTCTATTTATGTCAGGGCTCGAACCCATGACCTCTTGAATTCCAGTCGGCAGCTCTCTGCTAGACTATTCAGGACTTGGAGAGTTCCTTGCTGAAAACCTAGCCTTGTTCTGTATTTCCCAGTTACCTAGTTCCTGCCTCCTGGTCCTGATCCCACCCCTGTTCCTGGTTGCACTACCTATATAAGCCTAGCCCTGTCAATCCTTCAGTGCGTGATTATTGAGCTCTCAACCTGTAATCAAACTCCACTGCTGCCTGCTCCTCTGCTACTACTACCGTGATCACTTGCTAACGACCCGGCTTGCACTTGACTATGCTTCCTGTCTCATCCTCTGTACTGCAACCGTGACCATCTGCTAACAACAACAACCCGGCTTCCTCCTGACTACTCTCCAGTCACATATTATCACATATTTTCACTTTTTGGCTATAAAATTAGGCTACAGGCAAAAGTAGCCTCTAAAGCTTGCAAATATAATTTTTTGTTACTTCAATGCACCCAAGAGATTGGAACAGAGCAGGCACAGATTACTCAGGTGTCGCACTTTCTTGTGGGCCAAACACACTTCCGCTCTTATTGAGACAGTGCAGTACAACCCCTGAACAATGAAGAAACATATACCTAAATATATAAATAAAGAAGGTAGAAGACAAAACAACAATAAAACAAAGGCGAACATTCCCCCTTAACATTAACCCCTTAGTAACCAAGCCTGTGTGTGCCTTAATGACTAAGCCAAATTTTGAAAATCTGACATGTGTCACTTTAACATAGAATAACTCAGTAAAGGTTTTGCATATCCAAGTAATGCTGAAATAGTTTTTTCGTTTCAAAGATTTTTATTGAATTTTACAATCATACAATTGATAGGCTTGTAATATTCTAAAGTCCCCTTGCAGGGGGCCAAATATTGCCATCAAAAATAGTATTTGCCTACAGTGGCTAATAGATTGCAAAGTTATGGGGTGAAACAAAACAAAGGGGTCAACATGGAATTTTAAACCAGTAGGTCGCCAAGAATCCACATCGTCAGTCAGAAATATTTAAATAGCGTGTATAATTCTATTTGGTCGCTTAAATTGTTTTTTTTTGCCACATATTGTACTTCATTTAGGTGGTAAAAATAGACAGATAGAATTTAGCGCCAAAATTGGGAACATTTTGAAAAAAATTGTAATTTTTTTCACATTTTCAGCTGCACTATGTCAAATATGTGCAAACATAGGCCTCATGCACACAGGTGTATTTGAATTGCGATATCCGCGATTGGCATCGGCGCAGGAGATCCACTGTTAAAGCCGCCCATAGGAAACCATGAGCTTCCGCAGCTCCATGCACACATGTGGATTTGATTTGCGGATTCTGCAAGCGGAAAATGAATATCAGCATGCTCCATTTTAACGCGGATTCCACGCGGATGGGCTACGTTGATCTCTATAGAAGTGTTCGATCCGCAGTGCATCTGCAATGTAGGCGGACACTTCTCAGGTTGCTTGGAGTCCAGGTAGGAAGATGGGGGGAAGGCACCATTGGACTTGCGTTTTTTTTCCCCACATGGATGATCTGCTGTGCATCTGTGTATTGAATCCGCGATCTCCCTCCAGCATTTAAAATTTATTTATGCAATGACTCGCAGGTCATCCGTGGCAGAAATCCACATGCGGAATTCACACGTGCCGTGTGCATGAGGCCATACTGTACAAATTTTTTATAAGATATATATTTCCATCTGTTTACTTTTTTCAGGAAGCACATTTGAAAAACTAAGTTGCTTCTTTTAACCATTTCGGAAACGTACAAATTTAACATTAATTGTTAACATTTTGAGGAACTTTTTGTTTTCCTACACCAAGCCAAAATTGCAAAGGCTCATAAGTGTCAGAATGACCGCATTTTAAAAAATACACCCATTAGGGTGCCTTCACACTTGCAATCACGATATCGCTGCAATCAGGAGTTAATGCAATTTAGAGAGGAAAAAATAAAATGTCATATTTTTGCAACTTGTCATTTTAAAGGCAACTTTTTTTCCTATTTTGCACATGAAAATGAAGATTTGCACCCCATAATGGATACCCCTGTTTTTCCTGTGTTCAGAAACATACGCGTTGTGGCCCTAATCTTCTGTCTGTATGCACAGCAGGCTCCAAACTGAAAGGAACAGCTGGTGGCTTTCAGAACAGAGATTTTGCTTGAGGGTGCATTCACATGAACGTATATCGGCTCGGTTTTCACGCCGAGCCGATATACGTCGTGCTCATGTGCAGGGGGGGGGGGGGATGGAAGAGCCAGGAGCAGGAACTGAGCTCCCACCCCCTCTCTGCCTCCTCTCCGCCCCTCTGCACTATTTGCAATGGGGAGAGGCGGAATGGGGGCGGGGCTAATTCGCAGAATTTAGCCCTGCCCTGCCTACTTTTATTGCAAATAGTGCAGAGGGGCGCAGAGGAGGCAGAGAGAGGGCGGGAGCTCAGTTCCTGTTCCTGGCTCTTCCATCCCCCCCTGCACACGAGGACAACGTATATCGGCTCGGCGTGAAAACCGAGCCGATATACGTTCGTCTGAATGCACCCTGAAGGTGATTTAGGTCTCATTGCACACTTGTAGAGCCCTCAAGCAGCCAAAATCATCGAGAACCAGAACAAATGACCTCATTTTGAAAACTAGACACCTTAATGAATTAATCTAGGGGTGTAATGCATATTTTGACCCCACAGTTTTTAAATGAATCTAAGCAAAGCAGAAGGAAAAAATTACGATTTTCATTTTTTTGGCAATTGTGTCCTATTAAAACACTGGGTTTTTTTGTACGGCACACATATGAATGAAGACTTTCACCCCAAAATGGATACCTCTGTTTATCCCATGTTCAGAAACATACCCATTGTGGCCACAATCTGCTTACACATGGACACATGCCTTGGTCTATAATGGAGGGAACACCTATTGGATTTCAGGGCACAATTAAATAAATTCCAGGCCCCATTGCACACTTGTACAGAAAAAAAATGCACCCCCTAAAATAATTCTCCCTCCGCGCCGTTTTTGGCATTCCTAAATCTTAGATAAAAGTAATAATGTAAAATGGTGTGCTATGTCTGAAAACAGGGGTAATTACGGAGGCCTGGTTGGGATGGGCCCATGGAGCAATAAAGCCAGGCATCCCTCCTCTTCCCATGCTTGCTGCAAATCCGACAGTTTTTTGGGGGGTATTTCTTGACCTCAGCAGCAGGTAGGGGATATAAAGTGGCGCTCTGTGAGGCTCCGTAAGCTTGCTGAGGTGCGGCGGTCTCACAGAAGGCGCTCAACAAACTGCTCCTGGAACTGCAGGCGAGCGTTCCCGGGGCTTCTTGTAAATTACATATTACAGGTGGCGATCTGAATAATACCGGGCTCACACGGCCATATGTGGAATCTGCTTGCGAATCCCAGCTGTGGCCCTGTGTACGGCCGTGTAATGTATTGCACATAACTGCCTACTCACACAGGCGGTCATGCACAGTACACAGTTTGTTTGTTTATATTTCCCGCACCGTCGCTCAGAGATGATGCGGGTATCTGCAGCCCGTACTCAATGTAATTGCATATAGGTTGCGGGTATATCCACGACCAAAAAGAACAATGTCGCTGATATCCATGGTAAAATAGAACACGCTAAACTCTGTTTTCTGCAAGTGGATTACGTAATTCTGACACGCTAGTATGAGCGAAATTGTTTAAACCAACGCATTTGATTGATCTGCGCATTATCGCGGATCAAAAAGAATGCGGAAGGCGCAATTCCTATCCGGTCGTGTGAGACAGGCCTAAGGTAGATCGCTACCTCCTTATGCCATTGGATAATGAGTGGTCCCCGGTCACGTGATTGCGCAACGAGGCCTCCGGTCACTGATCCAGGCTCTTGGCTATATTTGGTATCCGAGAACAAGGAGATTTTAAATTTCCCAGACCCTACACTGCCTTCTGTGCTTGCATCCATTATTTTGACAACGAGCACATGCACAGAAGCCAGGAAGAGGTCTGTGGGTAAAAATCTTGTCAATGCCCCCTATGTGGAGCCCCTATGACGTATGGAGCCCTCTTCCACTTCCGGGTTTTGAGTTGAACCCCGCGCTGGTAGGCACCTTCATTGTAATACATGTGTACTAAGCAACCAACTAATTACAATTACTATTGATACTAATGAATTGCATCTGATATGCTGGGAACCTCCTCCTTCTCCTGTCCTATCCTGTGGAGTCACATGTGAGTTTGTCTTTTCTGTGATTGGTCTGTGTGGCATTTATGTACTAACCTATGCCCTTCAGTGTATATGCTTGACAAAGTCCTTTGTATAGGACGAAAGAGCGCAGTCTTGTGCTCTGTCAATGGAGTTGTTTTAACAATAAAGATGGCTATTGGATTTTTATCCTTTGAAGACTTCAGAATTCCTCTGTGATATGCTCCAACGGATGCTGCTCTCCTAGACATTTTTCCAGGATTCAGCTAGGATCTACCAGTCCGGATCCCTTGGTGAGCGTGCACCCATTAGCTTTTATGCTATTTTTTGGCTAATTGCCATATCTCCCTATCTCTACAAGCCGTGTGGCTTACGGTGTGCCGCAGAGATCTCTTTGCTATTTCACTCAAAAAATCTTGTCGGGGGACAAATCTGGGGGCTTTAGGTAAGTAATTTCACCTCCCCTCAGGTGAAACTAGCTTTTTTTTACGTTTATGTGATTCCCGTTATCCATTGGATAACAGTGATCACACGACCTGGGACCGAATACCATAGCCCCCCGAGACATATTCAGGCTCTTGGCTACTTTTGGTAGCCAGGAGCAGGGAGATTTTAAATGTCCCGGGAAGTCCTCGGATTTTGCGCATGCATTCGCCATTTTGCCGACGGGCGCATGTGCAGAAGCTGGTAAAAGATCCGAGTACAAAGATCACATCCGGGCAAAAATCTTGGGGCACAGGTGAGTAATTTCATTTCCCCTCACGGATATGATCTGTGAGAGGAGATGAAACTTTAACTTTTTAAACTTTATATGATCGATGTTATCCATTGGATAACAACGATCATGTGACCGGGGATCGCATACTGCAGCCCCCGGTGACATCTCTCTGCTCTCGCCTATCTTTGACAGCCGGGAGCAGGGAGATTTGAAATTTGGATAACGGCAATTGCATGATTGGGGGTCGCTCACCGTGGCCCCCCTATTTCAGCTCCCTGCTATAGGCTACCTTCGACAGCCGATAGCAGAAAGCTGTCACACACGCAGACCCCACGGCTTTAGTCTACAGGGTCAACTTGCCTTTTATGGCCCTATAGACTAAAGCTCAGACACCCATGACATGAAAAACGTATGGGTGATCACTAAGGGGTTAACACAACACAAGTTATTGTAAAGCAATTATAAGGTTAATAAACTGTGGCACACAAATTATCATAACACGTTAAATCTCAAATCAAACTCTGCTACATCTGTATATAAGCAGTACATTATTTTCCTAGTACTTACCTCATCATGATATCCCGTGGGAAAGGTATCACTGCTGCAAACTTCTGAATTACCTGTCAAAACAGAAAATTCTCAATGAATGTAATGAACAATACTCTTCAAATAAGTCATTATTAAATAAAAAGATTCAAAACAATAAAAAAATGTTCTTTCCCTGTGAGCCGCATATTCTTGAAAGCAGCTGTAATGACAGTGAAGTAACATGTTCATTAGAATTACTCTTCCTAGATCTGACAGTACAGTAAATTCTCGGAGGTTTTCTTGTCAAACATCAGCAGACATGAAATGTTTAACAGCAGCCTCTATCTACTGCTCCACAGATAGGCTGCCATAAACGAAGGCCTGTATTCTGCTGACAGACTTGCAGGGCATAGGTATGGATTGTGAAACAAGAATACATAGTGTACATGTAATGGCCCAGAACTAGTGGGGCCCCTCCATAATGTTATATGTCTGTCTTGTGCCATTGTCCTGTCCATGTCTTAATTGTAGTGTGCATTTGGTATGTGTATTGCATCTCTACAGCACTGAATGGATTAATGTCTGGGTGCTGCCTGGAAAATGTATCTTGTTGTGTCTCATGTGACTTTGTCTTATACAGATAGTCCCCGACTTGCGAACATTCGAGTTACGAATTTCGCTAGATACGAACTATCTGTACAGCACAGTATGATGTAATGCTATGGCATTACATCATGCTGTGCAGGGACCGGACAAGCTTCTATCAAGCCTGATAGAAGCCTGTCCGGTCAGATCGCGGTTGCTGGGCAGCCGGGGGCCTTCTGAAAGGCCCCAGGGCTGTCTATGCAGAGCGCCTAGCAAGCCGTGCGCTTGATAGGCACTCTGCATAGGCAGCCCTGGGGCCTTTCAGGAGTCCCCGGCTGCCTAGCAACCGCACAGCGTCCTGCGATCTCATCGTGGGACGCTGTACGGGCCCCCTGAACGTCGGGTGCAGGCTGTTTCTTACAGCGGGCACCCGGCGGCAGCAGTTCCGACGAGCTGCGCCGCTCGTCAGAACTGTTAACACTTTAAATACCGCTGTCAGAGCGGTATTTAAAGTGTTAACAGTTCTGACAAGCGGCGTGGCACGTCGGAACTGCTGCCGCCGGGTGCCCGCTGTAAGAACAGCCTGCTCCCGACGTTGTATGGAGCGGGATCCACCCGCGATCCCCTCCATACTACCATTTGTTCGACTTGCGAACAAAACGGACTTGCGAACGGGCTCCCGGAACGGAACCTGTTCGCAAGTCGGGGAGCACCTGTATATGTGTGTGTGTGTGCAAAGTGCAGGGAGTGGTCTTCTTGCAAAAGCAGAAAAAAGTGCTTGCAAAGGGTGGGAGTCAGTTAGCAAGTCTGCAAGCGGTTGAACCCCACAAACATTGATTGGCCTGTGTGTGAATGGAAGAAGCTGAGCGATACCCTTCTGCTTGGTCTGGGCCTATTCTACCCAGGATGTGCCGGTGCTGACACTAAGCACTGAGTAAGAGAGAAAGAAAGAAGGAACGCTGCTTTAGAGAGAGAAAGCCACCAGAAGCATGAGGCTTGACTGGTAGAGTGTTGGAGGGAGAAAGTCACCAGGAGCGGGATCACACAGATAACTGGGACTGTGGATTGTCCAGATTACCCCAAGAAGTCCTCCCTGTCACACCTTCTAGAAGTGTACTTTGTGCCTGACAACTATTATACGTCGAAACTTTGCTGAAGTTACAGTAAACGGACATTACTGACCGTTCCCAGTTTGTCCAGAAAGTATCTCTGTGTGTGGACTAATTTATTTACTTCACTGCAGAGAACGGAACAGTGGCGTCACGAGTGACAAGAAGATTGCAGGTAACCTGTGGTTACATTTTTCCGGTGACCTTCCTCAGCAGTAACTTGGATGGGTTCCGAGCTACCCCTAGGGGAGGAGATGGTAGCGCCACCGTGACAAGGCCTTTATTTACCCCACCATCTCCTCGGCTGTGGGCCTGCTCCTCGGACGCTGCATACACATACAAGAATCAGTGATAGACGCATACAACTTGTTATTAATTATAAGTAACTGAATGGTACATTTAGAATAAACTAGAGAAAAAAACATGAAATTTGACTTTTTTACCTACGTATAGCTCACAGTATTAGGGCTCCTGCCCACTTGCATTTTTTTATCACTGCATTAACGCTGCATTTTTTTTTAACGCAAGTGTCAATGGGACTTTCTAATGTTAAAAACGCATCGCCAGTTTGTGCTTTGCGATTTTTGTGCGATGCGTTTTTAGCATTAGAAAGTCCCACTGACAATCGCGTAAAAAAAAAAACGCAGCAATATCGCATTGTTAAAAAAATGCAAGTGGGAGCCCTTAGCAGAAACTCATAGGCACAGTTAAAGTATTTCTGCAACTGCTGTAGCTATGACACTGTTGCTGCCTAGGAATATAAACAAGAGTGCTCTACATTCACTGACAGCAAAGATGTTGCAATGGTATATTAGAAAGTTTTAGAACTTTTTCATTTATACAGTTATTAAGGTTTATTTATATACAACTGGAAAACCACTTCACCAAAGAGTTGATACTTCATTGGAGTTGAGGTTCCTCCTATCTCTCTGTGATTGGACCAGGCATCCTCTTTTGTAAACATCTGCTCTTTTGTGTAGTTCCAATGATCCATATCTGAATTTACCTCATTTGCTTTAAAATTCATGTGCTGTAAAATCTCACTTCAAAAGAAGAAAGCACACATTATACACATATTATGATACTACATTGTTTGCATGATGACTCATTGTAATGTGCGATTTGGTTGAAGAGGAAAAAATGTAAAAAATATGAGTACTGTACTGCACCTGCCAGAATGTATGACACTTTGTAATGAAAGGGCAACAAAACAACTCCATGGGCATTCTGCAATCAGTGCATGTGAACTAAGGCTGCTCTCACACATACATTTAAGCTGCGTTTGTGAATGCTTGTTACAGCGTTTGACAGAATTTTTAACGCACCCCATCACTGTGATGGGTAATAAGGCGCGTTAAAAGAACGCTACAACAGGCCAAAATAGAGCAGATAGCGCTCAAAAATCGTGGTCTGCGAGGCCCCATTGAAATCAATAGTGGCGTTGTACCGCGCTAATTGCGCTAAAAAGCGTCCTGTGTGAGAGTGGCCTTAGAGTCATTTGTACTGGTAGGGTAAACATATTGGCTCACATGCATTTTTGAAATTGGGTACTGTTTTCATCCAGGGTTTAAGCAGATGGACGCGTTCTTATCCTGTTATGAGGCCGTGAAATTTATGGCCGCATAACAGGACGAAACAAAACCAATGATTTCAATGGTTTTGTTTCCACTATTCAGGTTCTCGTGTGTTAATAGTATTCATGAGAAAAGATAGGATCTGCCCTATCTTTCCGCTTTTTTTTTCTATCCATACTCCATGCAATAGTGCGGAGTGTGGATAGTACGAAAAAGAAAATAAAACCTTGGTTCATGCGCTAATACGTTCCGCAGCGGTGAGCGTATTAGCGCATGCTCCAATGTGTTTCTGCCCTAGGGTCAGTACGTTTTACTTACACATTAAATTTTTCTTGGATTGTGTTGGACATACAGCTCTCATCTGGAAAAAAAAAAACACTAATTCAAATATCATTATATATAAAAAAAAATGATATAGACACATACTCAGTGGCCATTTTATTGGGCATACTGGGCCTCTTTTGGCCTTCAGAACCACAGCATAGCTTCCACTAGGTGTATTGCAGGAATATTGCCTCATGTAGAACAAGGGTTCATCCATTCATGCTGCTTGCGCTAAATTCTGACCCTGCATCATCATAGTGTGACAGAAATCTGCATTCATCTGACCAGGCGATGTTTTTCCACTGATCAGCGATCCAATTTTTGTGCAATGCACCATTTGGTTTGGATTTTGACGTTGATTTCGACACGATTCACAGCATACTTCACCCCCTCAACTGAACTGAATAGGTGAAATCTGCTGTGAATCCACTGCATAATCTATATCGAACGCTATGGATGTTGATGCGGAGCTTGGTGCAGATTTGCTGCTGATTTTTTTCTGCTGCTAAGCCGTGAGACCAGGTTGAGAAACAAGACTGCTTGCTGACTGCAGATATTTTGCGATGCATACCTTGATATAAGACGCCTCCTCTATGACCAGGCTGCAGAGCGGACAGGATTTTTCCAGCAGTAAGGGATATTGGTTCTTCACTGTAGTAAAATCCAAAGTCTTGTCTATAGTTTTCCATGTTTAACCTTAAAAATACAAGGCAATGAAAACATGACACAACTGCTTATCCATATGCCTACTGCAATATGAATGCCATAGAGGCATGTCGACCGTTCCAGATTCCCATCTATCGTGCCCTTTTTTACACAACATTTACCCATCCTAAGGAAACGTGTTGGAGATTTCTTTGAGTTGTCAGCATGTGTATTTTTTAATCTGTCCCAATAAAGATTTGGATTTTAATTAGCATCCCCTGTCAGTTGCATCAACAAATCCATTTTTATATGTGGCTTCAAAGGCTCAATTCCTGGTGGGATCTGTGACCAAGAGTCAAGGGAGAGCTGGTTTGGTTTTCTTTAGTCATGTTTCTGACTAAACTGCCAAAAATAAATAAATAAATCCATGAGGTCCCGACATCCTGTGCCCACAGCCCAGCACCATGCAGCTGGATTGGCATTTGCCAGAGAACACCAGAATTGGCAGGTCCACCATTGGTGCCCCCTTCTCTTCACAGAGGAGAACAGGCTCGCACTGAGCTCATGTGAAAGAGTCTGAGACAATAGAGGTCATTGTGATTGGAGGTGTGACTTAAAGTGTTCCCTTAATTTTTTGCACTGTATGAGGAGTGTGAAAAATAACTTTGTGACAAATGTATGTAAATAGAGCTCAAACCCTGGCGTACATTTTCAATATATATGTTTCTTATTCTGAGGCACTCTTTCATACCGTATATTTTAAGGATCAAGGCATCTTCTCATTGATGTGTTTTGGTCAGTTTATTGCAGCAGTAATTATAAGCAAAAGCAAGAAGTGGAATCTAAAGATGAAGGAGGTGCAAATCTTTTATCCTTCTCTGCTTATATTCAACTCCTGCATTTGGTTTATAAATACTAATATAAAATACTAACTAGACGTTTGAGTTCAGCCTTAGGCCCCATTGAAAGCAATGGCCTGCCAGCAACCCCTGCAGTGATTTTCGGTGAAGGGCTTAAAATATAAGCCCCTCCCTGAAAATCATCCCTAGCTTGTGTAAAAAATAAAAAAATATATATACTCACCTCTCCGCCGCTGTCGGGGCTCAGCTGCGTCTAGCCGCTTGTCTCCCTGCACTGCTCTGAAGTTCTTTCAGCAGGTGGGGATTTTAAATCCCCGCCTGCTGAAAGGTCTGTATCTGATTGGCTGAGTGCTCAGCCAATCACATTGAAATGAATGGAAGAACATCATGAATGGCCCCATTAAAAAGAATGTGAGAACATGGCGATCCTTTGCCACAGCTGTGGCAGGGGATTCTTTACTCCCCGCAGACAGTGCCATCAACACTGAGCACTGTGACAGCGGGGAATATTTACATGCACCACGGACCTATGCAGTGCACGCATGTCCTATCTTTTGCAGGTGTGCGCGTTTGCATGCCTGTAAAACACGGACATGTGAACAAATCATAGGGAAACCAATGGTTCTAATAGATGAGTGGTTTTGTGTGCACCTATTTAAGCGCGAAAACACGCTCGTGTGAACGAGGCCTTAGGTGGCACTGTGTGGACCCTCTGCATGGAAATTTTGCTGCATTTACAGTATCAGCAAGGTGGATGAGATTTCAAAATTCTCATCCACAAGCTGTGTAAAAAAAAATCCACCCAAAACCCGTGTGGAAATTGATAATTTAATTCCGCAGCAAGTCAATTTTATCGTTGTTTCCGCTGCGGAATTCTCACTTTCTCAATGAGGTGAATTACGCACATGATATACATAAATACATGATAAAACCCGCTTCAAAATCCGCATCAAATGGTACAGGTTTTGAATTTGCTGAGTAGAAAGCAGTGGCAGAAGAGGTGACTAGAGGTGCGGGTATGATCCACTGAACAATCAGAAGTACCAATAGTTCTGTGTAAATGCATACGATCGCTGATTCACTGCTGGTTGCAGGCTCTTTCCAATTTCTCTTGTAGTGTAAGGCTTCCTACACACGGCTGAGTATTAGGCTGTCAAACTTGACTCGATATCGCACTGCCCAACGTGCGATTTACTCACGGATGTGATGCACCTCCCATTATTTCATGTAAAGAGGCAATAATCCGGTGCGGTTTTCAATGTGAAACCTTGCATCGCACTTGCATGCACCGCGATGTGTTTTCCAGTCTCATTGAAAACAATAGGCAATGTATTCTGAGGAACGCGAAAATATAAAGCATACCGCATTGTAGTGCGGGGGAAAAAGATAAATCGCTCATATATATGACTCTATTCAAAAGAATTCATACTCTCGGAACGTACGAATCTCACGTGATTTTCTCGCACGTGTGAAGGCGGCCTTAGAGAGCCTTAAGGTCGGTTTCAGACACGAGTATTTTCTTTCCATATTTGGTCCATGTTTTGGGAACCATAATACAGAGCTAATATAAATCTGTGTTTTTCGTGTCGTTTCCTTTTTTTAAAAAACCGCAGCGTGACCTATTTTGCGTTTTTTTTTCTCTGTATTGCAAATATGGATCAGTATTTGCCCAGGAGAAAATGAAAACACTACACAGGCAATTACTGATGACATGGTTGTAATTAGAGATGAGCGAGTATACTCGCGAAGGCAAACTACTTGAGCGAGTAGTGCCTTATGCGAGTACCTGCCCGCTCGTCTCTAAAGATTCGGGTGCCGGCGGGGAGCGGCGAGGAACGGAGGGGGGATCTCTCTCTCCATCTCTCCCCCCCCCCCCCCGCCTCCACCTGCTCACCAACGCAACTCACCTCTCACCCGCGCCAACAGCCAAATCTTTAGAGACGAGCGGGCAGGTACTCGAATAAGGCACTACTCGCTCGAGTCGTTTGCCTTAGCGAGTATGCTCGCTCATCTCTAGTTGTAATGCCATCTGCAATTCGGATCCATGTTACGAACATATTGAAATATGCTCATCTGAAACTGGCCTCAGGGCTTCTTCACACCGGCGTATTTTTCATCAGTATTCCGTGAGTCAAAACCAGCTGGGGGTCCAAAATACGGAAGGAATGCAAATCTTTCCATTATACTTTCTCTCTGTACGTTTCACTCCTGGTTTTGGCTCACAAAAGACTGATGAAAAATACTGACGTGTGAAGGAGCCCTTAGGCTAATAGAGGCGAGGCTGACCAGTATTTCCCCCTCACTGACATTAGGTCTACGGCATACTTGCAAACTTTATCAGAATGTCTGAGGACTCCAAGAAAAAACAGAGATCTCACGGAAGAGAAGGCAATTTTACTGGTTGCGCCGCATCCTCAACTCTCCCTATTTCTGTGGTTCCCTCCACTCCTGGGTGCTCCACAAAGTCCTGGCATCAAGCAGAGTCAGGATGTTGTCTGCAGTGGTGCCAAGGGGCAGAGGGAAGAGCAAGAACAGTAGAGGTGAGTATCTCTGGTCCTAGGTCTGTAAAGAGTACTTTGGAGTCTACGTACAGGGAGGTTTAGAGTCTGTAAACAGGGGGATCTGGTATGGAGTCTGTATTTTTAGGAGGTCTGGTCTTGAGGGTCTACATTCGAGATTTATCCAATGCTTTTTTGCGTGGAAAAGTAAAAAAAAAAAATTCCCAAGCTCAGCTTGTGCTAGAATTTTGCAATGTTTTGACATCTACACTGGTTCAACACCACTTTCTCAATAAAGATTTTAGGGCAAGTTGAGCTTATGCCAAATGTTATGACTTTTCTATGTCAAAAAACGTGATAAATCTCCCCCGATAGACCAGTTGTTTTTATTTTAGACCACTTTTTTTACGTCCTTGTAGGGGACTTGAACCTGTAGACACTGGAGTAACTATAGGGGATGCGGTTGCACCAGGGGCCAGGAACCTTAGGGGACTCATAAGGCCTCTTTTCCCCATATAAGGAGCCCAGTACTATGAATAAAGCAAGTTACGCCTCTGCCTGTAAAGCTGTGATAATACATTGCAGTAATTCTGTACTGCAATGTATTATCGCTATTATTAGCGATCATAGGTCATGACAGATCTGGGTACCATTCTCAGGCGTCCAGTTGCCACGGCAACCCATCGTCCCTTCATGATTACATTGTGATGGCCCGATGACGTCACGAGGGGAGCACCCTCCTTCTGTGAACCCTTTACACACTGCAATTAATGTTGATCTCGGCGTTTTGTCATCGATCCCTGCTGTTGCAGCAGAAGGCTGGCTGTTAGTCACAGGCAGTGGGTGGCATGAGATCAGCTTCTGAGCCTGTGCCATCTATAGATAATAACTTTACGTCTATTTGTTACAACTTGCCAGCCAGGACATAAGCTTACACCCTGCAGCAGGAAGGGGTTAAATATGTCTAGAGGTGTGAAGTCACTGTCCACCACCTAAAAAATGCAGTTATCTACAAATTTTATGCCTTTTTTAAGTCTAATTTTATAAATGTCTCTAAATCCTGGTCAAGCAGCAAGCCCTGCTCAAAGAGTAATAAAGAACCCTCCTATGCGCAATTTCCACTCTTTGTTTATAAAAAAAAAAAATCACACGTTTGGTATCATTGCATCCTTAACAACCTGTACAATAAAGTGAGCACCCTATTTTTCGGGAAAAAAATTTAAAAAGGGAGACAAAATGCTTATTTTGTTCATTTCGCCTCCCAAAGAGTGCAAAAAAAGGGGCCAACAAAGCCGTATGTACCTCAAAATAGTACCAATAAAAACTACAGCTCATTAGGAAAAAACAAGCCCTCGTAGAGTTTCATCCACAGAAAAATAAAAAAAAGTTATGGTATGATGCAAAAAAAAGGTAGGGGGCTTTATTGTGCAAAAGTAAAAAGCCTAAAAAAATATATATATATAATTTTGCCATCGTCATAATCATACCATCCCGCATAAAAAATTCTATCATGTCATTTATGTTGCATGATTAACTCTAAACAAAGATAATAATGGCAGAATTGGTAGTTGTGCAGTATATCTCCACCGGAACTATGGGTGGAGACATGGGTTGGCCAGGCTGAGTAGCAGGGAACGCCCGTAGCGCCTCAGCTGTTATCAGCACCCCCTCTGGCGCGCTGGGTTTCAGAGAACTGGCAGCCCCCGTTTCCCCCCTTCTTCTGGAATGTGGCTTACTTGTCGGCGGATTGCTGTGACATCAGCGGCCTCTGTTCACTCATCACTGCCAGGAAGCTTGGAGATGGTCGGCCTGCGGGGCTGTAGATCTCCGGCGCTCCACCCCCCACCCCACCCCCCCAGGGCAAGGAAGCGACATGTGGCATCCGTAAAATTCTCTGTGCAGCCGCGTCTAAGCTTTACTGTCCGCATTTGTCAGTAAGCTCACCGGCGCTGGAGCTGCATATCTGCCGCAATAGGAGGATCCACTGATGGGGGTACTCCATGCAGCGCATTAACTGGTACTAGTGTACTATATGTCCACCACGGGAGCTGGCGGGGCATGACCTGGGCATTCCTTGTCATTTAGCCCGGCCAACCCATGTCTCCACCCATTATTCCGTTGGAGACATACTGCACTACCGTGTTTCCCTGAAAATAAGACCCACCCCGATAATAAGCCCTTCCCTGATTTTCAGGGTGGCTTGAAATATAAGCCCTCCCCTGAAATAAACCCTGTCTACACTACATGGGGAAAAATAATCACCTAGCAGGCGGCGTTCGGGTCCCTCGCGCTGGGCTGTGGCGCTCCGGCAGTCTTCTGTGTAGTCCTAAGTGCTGAGCGAGCATTCTCTTCCTGGTAACAGGATTTGAATACCCTGCCTCCAGCAAGAGATTGCTGTGATTGGATCACGAGCGCTGTGGCTCAGAGCTGATGCGATGAACCAATCACAACCATTCAGTGAATGACATCATGACCGCTGACCTCTCACCTCGGCACAAATGCCCATAGCACAGTGCAGTCTGTGACTGCTGATCTCTCCCGGTTTCTGCACCGAGGTGAGAGGTCAGTCGGCAAATACTCAGTAGTGGCTGCTGCTGCTGCCACCGGACCAGAGCTGCAGGTGGGGTGATTGTAAAGCCTGCAGGGATGCTGCCTGGCTAGAGACCAATAAGGGGGTTGCTATTACTACTGTGGTGACGATGGGGGTGACTGATACTATTGCGGCCAATATAGGGGTCACTGTTACTATCGTGGCCACTATGGGGGTCACTGTTACTATCATGGCCACTATGGGGGTCACTATTACTATCGTGGCCACTATAGGAGTCACTGTTACCACAGCGGCCACTATTAAGGTCAATGTTACCAGAGCGGCCACTATGGAGGTCACTGTTACCACAGTGGCCACTATGGGGGTCACTGTTACCTGAGCGGCCACTATGGAGCTCACTGTTACCAGAGCGGCCACTATGGAGCTCACTGTTACCACTGCAACCACTATGGGGGTCACTGTTACCACTGCAACCACTATGCGGGTCACTGTTACTACAGCGGCCACTATGGGGGTCACTGTTACCAGTGCGGCCACTATGGAGGTCACTATGGAGCTCACTGTTACCAGAACGGCCACTATGGAGCTCACTGTTACCACTGCAACTACTATGGGGGGCACTGTTACCACAGCGGCCACTATGGGGGTCACTGTAACTATTGTGGCCACTATAGTGGTCACTGTTACTATCGTGGCCACTATGGGGGGCACTGTTACTATCATGGCCATTATGGGGGTCACTATTACTATCGTGGCCACTATAGGAGTCACTGTTACTACAGCGGCCACTATTGAGGTCAATGTTACCTGAGCGGCCACTATGGAGGTCACTGTTACCACTGCGGCCACTATGGAGGTCACTGTTACCACAGCAGCCACTATGGGGGTCACTGTTACCACAGCGGCCACTATGGAGGTCACTGTTACCAGAACGGCCACTATGGAGCTCACTGTTACCAGAACGGCCACTATGGAGCTCAGTTACCACTGCAACCACCATGGGGGTCACTGTTACCACTGCAACCACTATGGGGGTCACTGTTACCACTGCAACCGCTATGGGGGTCACTGTTACCACTGCAAGCACTATGGAGCTCACTGTTACCACTGCAACCACCATGGGGGTCACTGTTACCACAGCGGCCACTATGGAGGTCACTGTTACCACTGCAACCACTATGGGGGTCACTGTTACCACTGCAACCACTATGGGGGTCACTGTTACTACAGCGGCCACTATGGGGGTCACTGTTACCAGTGCGGCCACTATGGAGGTCACTATGGAGCTCACTGTTACCAGAACGGCCACTATGGAGCTCACTGTTACCACTGCAACTACTATGGGGGGCACTGTTACCACAGCGGCCACTATGGGGGTCACTGTAACTATTGTGGCCACTATAGTGGTCACTGTTACTATCGTGGCCACTATGGGGGGCACTGTTACTATCATGGCCACTATGGGGGGTCACTATTACTATCGTGGCCACTATAGGAGTCACTGTTACTACAGCGGCCACTATTGAGGTCAATGTTACCTGAGCGGCCACTATGGAGGTCACTGTTACCACAGCGGCCACTATGGGGGTCACTGTTACCTGAGCAGCCACTATGGAGGTCACTGTTACCAGTGCAGCCACTATGGGGGTCACTGTTACCACAGCGGCCACTATGGAGGTCACTGTTACCACAGCGGCCACTATGGGGGTCACTGTTACCAGTGCAGCCACTATGGGGGTCACTGTTACCACAGCGGCCACTATGGAGGTCACTGTTACCAGAACGGCCACTATGGAGCTTACTGTTACCACTGCAACCACCATGGGGGTCACTGTTACCACTGCAACCACTATGGGGGTCACTGTTACCACTGCAACCACTATGGGGGTCACTGTTACCACTGCAACCACTATGGGGGTCACTGTTACCACTGCAACCACTATGGAGGTCACTGTTACCACTGCAACCTCTATAGGGGTCACTGTTACCACTGCAACCACTATGGAGGTCACTGTTACCACTGCAACCACTATCGGGGTCACTGTTACCACTGCAACCACTATGCGGGTCACTGTTACTACAGCGGCCACTATGGGGGTCACTGTTACCACTGCAACCACTATGGGGGTCACTGTTACCACTGCAACCACTATGGGGGTCACTGTTACCACTGCAACCACTATGGGGGTCACTGTTACCACTGCAACCACTATCGGGGTCACTGTTACCACTGCAACCACTATGCGGGTCACTGTTACTACAGCGGCCACTATGGGGGTCACTGTTACCAGAGCGGCCACTGTGGGGGTCACTGTTACCACTGCAACTACTATGGGGGTCACTGTTACCACAGCGGCCACTATGGAGGTCACTGTTACCACAGCAACCACTATGGGGGTCACTGTTACCACTGCAACCACTATGGGGGTCACTGTTACCACTGCAACCACTATGGGGGTCACTGTTACCACTGCAACCACTATGGGGGTCACTGTTACCACTGCAACCACTATGGGGGTCACTGTTACCACTGCAACCACTATGGGGGTCACTGTTACCACTGCAACCACTATCGGGGTCACTGTTACCACTGCAACCACTATGCGGGTCACTGTTACTACAGCGGCCACTATGGGGGTCACTGTTACCAGAGCGGCCACTGTGGGGGTCACTGTTACCACTGCAACTACTATGGGGGTCACTGTTACCACAGCGGCCACTATGGAGGTCACTGTTACCACAGCAACCACTATGGGGGTCACTGTTACCACTGCAACCACTATGGGGGTCACTGTTACCACTGCAACCACTATGGGGGTCACTGTTACCACTGCAACCACTATGGAGGTCACTGTTACCAGTGCAACCACTATGGAGGTCACTGTTACCACTGCAACCACTATGGGGGTCACTGTTACCACTGCAACCACTATGGGGGGTCACTGTTACCACAGCGGCCACTATGGGGGTCACTGTTACCACTGCAACTACTATGGGGGTCACTGTTACCACTGCAACCACTATGGAGGTCACTGTTACCACTGCAACCACTATGGGGGTCACTGTTACCACTGCAACCACTGTGGGGGGTCACTGTTACCACTGCAACCACTGTGGGGGGTCACTGTTACCAGTGCGGCCACTATGGAGCTCACTGTTACCACTGCAACTACTAAGGGGGTCACTGTTACCACAGCGGCCACTATGGGTGTCACGGTTACCATTGCGGCCACTATGGGGGTCACTGTTACCATTGCAGCCACTATGGCGTATCCTACAGAGCGCAGGCGAGTGCGGTATAACACGTGGCGAGGTGCGCTGCTCTCTACATGTTGATGTCCCTTCACAATATTAGTTAGGTACGCTTTACACTGATATTGGGCACCTAAATAATGGTGCCGCCGGTAATAACGCTGACACAGTATAAGCCCGTACTGCGCCCTTTTCTAAACCGTCAACTGATGTGTAAAAGAAGGTCCGATGCACACAACACATTTTCTTAGCGACACTTACACCAGTTTTTATGTCCCCCATTCGGTATGCCCCATCCCCTAAGTACCAGGTTCCCCACCTCATAAACACCACACAGCAGACTGAGGGCGGGAAATGAGGCCTGGAGTGTTACCAGCGCCCCCTGCCGGCCACTGCTCTATTACTGTTTGTTGCTAATTTATATACGTCGCGTTGCAGCCTCCTCAGAGCCGTTTACGCTAGGACTCTAACCAAATAACAACTGGCGCGGTTTCGCCTCGTTGATGTATTTTGGTCTCTGCAGCGCTCCGTCGTTGTGACGTCACCTGGAGGAAGCCGTACGGAACCGGCAGCGGGAAACAGAAATGCGAAAGAAGTAGGTATGTTGTGTCCTTGTATACTAGGAGCAGCGCAGGGGGGCTAGGGGTTGCCCTTAGCAACCAATCAGGTTGCCGCTTTTAGTAAGTAACTGCACTCGTACAATGACTGGTTTCCAAGGGCAACGCCCAGGTTGCTAGGGGGGATGCCACTGTGTATATATGTATGTAAGAAGAGATATTAACCCTCACCTGGAAGGGTTTCTTGCTGCAGGACCCCGCATACAGTTACACCTCAGGCCGATATACAGAGTATTACAGTTGTGCCATGATTTTAGGGCTCATTCACACGGCGTATTTCCGGTCCGTATTACACGTGTAATGCGCACAGCGCGAACCCCATTGACTTTCATTGGAGTATTCAAACACCCATAATATACGAATGTGACAAAAATTGCAGCATGTCTTATTTTGGCGCACATTACACATGGAAAATACTCATTCAAGTCTATGGGTGCGCAAAATAGAAGCGGTCAGCACACGCGGCGTGCGTGTTTGCTGTGGCGGGTTTTTTGCATTTGTTGATCGGAGACCGTGTAGGGGGGGGAAAAAGTGTGGGTCAAAAACCAGCGAATACAGCTGCGACACACCGAGAAAACGCACGTAAAAACGCTCGCCTTAGTTGGCGAGCCTGCGCCAAATTCCAGATATTGTTGCGGATTTTCCAGGGTAGAAAGTGCGCAACAATTCTGCTAGGTGTGAAGTACAATTGCTCACCTCTATGGTGTATCCACCGGGGTTACAGTGGGTATGACTGATCGGCTCCACATCTCCGAGTTTACACTGGGAGATAGGCAGCCCACCAGTGAGCATTTGTATGCCCCGCCAAGGCCTCCTGCACGCGATTGTCTCCTGCGCAGACGATCTGTGGCATTCCGCATGAGTTCAAACCAATAGAGCATCCGCGTGTCCAATCACACAAGCGGACAGCGACTGCGATTTTGCTTACTTTATTTTTTTCGTAGAGTCCACGACACAGACGGCGTCCATTGAAGTCAGTGGAAGCCATCTGATCCACGGCTTTTCCGCAATTGATACGCAGGGGGGAAAAAACTGCACTGTGCATGTCCAATGGCGAGCCGTGCGGACCGTCCGCAGTACAGATTATGAAGGCTAATCCACGTGGATGCCGGCCGGACACGGGGTCGGATTCTGCTGCGGGCTCCCGTATGTGGAATCCGGCCCGCTTGTGTGTAGGCGGTCTGACCCGATCAGCCAATGAGCTAGTGTTGGCTTGTTCGCTGGTGACCGCTCATACTATAACATGGCCCCATTGTTGGATGAACCAGCGTTCGCAGGAACGTTCAGGCCTGATAATTGGCCCATATAGAAGGACGTAAAGCTGCTGCCAAACATCTCAGGCGGCAGTTTATCTTCTATGAGAACAAATAATTGGGCATGTGGGAATCTGACAATTTCGCCCCTTCTGTCTCTCAACTTGGAAGAGTTGGGAGTCCCCATTCATATTTGATGATTGACTTGCAGGAATGCTGTCTTCCAATAGGTGGCACTGCAGAGGTATTGTTCCATCTCCCTTAATTGCACATTACCCAGAGGAGCATGCATGGCCTTATAAGTCTCCTCACTTACCTAGGTGCTCTCGCTAAGGAGAAAAGATGGCATTCTTGACCCACATCACAGATCTCTCGCTAGCCAAACCAGAAACCCACTGCACACTTATGAAAGGCAAACACCCCGAACTAGCTGTCCGTGTATGGATTCTGGCTTAGCATTCAATTTCCGGTCATTGTTACAAGGCTTGTATAAAGAGTCTAACATTGATTTGCAGGAATGCAGCCTTCCAATAGGTGGCGCTGCAGAGGTATTGTTCAATCTTCCTTATTTGTCTAATGTGTATAATGCCCTAAAACCCCGTTCATATATTCTTTTTGCTAAGGAAGGCAGGAAAACACTTGGAATTTCCTCTTGATGTATCCGTTCTTTATTTTTATTCTCTTCTAGCTTTCCTAGAAGCCATCATGAGTTGCGGAGAGCGGTTCGTTCAGACGTTGAAGAAGCTCGGCTATCCTAAGGCCTCCACTCTGGATGGAGAAGACTTTGACTGGCTGTTTGAAACCACGGATGCCAAAGCTTTCCTAGACTGGTTCTGTGCCAGCTGCACCGAGAAAAATGTGGTATCGGAGGAGAAGCTGCATGCATTTAATGAACTGAAGGCGTCTGGGAAAGCTGTGTTGGATGATAGGACTTTAGAGGAGGTGATGAAGACGTGCCAACCGTCCAGCTCTAAAGCCTCTGCATTGGAGGAGGTGGCCGTGGAGAAGCTGGAAGAAGAGCTCCACAGCCTGCAGAAATCCCGAGCGCTCTACCTTCAGAGGCGTAATAAGCTGCAGATGTTGGCATCTGCCAATGTCTACTCATCTCTGAAGTTGAGAGATAAAGAAGACGAAGAAGCCAAGGCCTTGAACGAAACCTTGAGCGACCTGCAAGTGACCAGTAACCAGATGAATCATGAGCTCCAGGCGGTTGTCGAAGGCGTCCAGAAACTCCTTTCATTCTACTGCCCCCTTGAAAAGGGTCAAACCTCATCATCACCCATCTTCTTATTCCAGGTCCTCCTAGATAAATACCTGTCAAGTGAAGAACAAAGCACGGCTGCTCTCACACAGTTTACCAAGGAACATTTCTTCGAGGGATTCTCTAAGTGTATGGAGGGGACGGATAATGACTTTGAGCTCATCCAGCTGGATGGAGATGCCCGTGATGATCCTGCCCTTGAAGAAAAGTGCAAAGAAATGATGAGACTCCAGTTGGCTTATATCAGTGCAAGACACAAACTAATAGAGGCCAAGGCCAAGAATGCAAGTTTACAGGCTGGTCTACAGTGGGTTGAAGCCAATGCCAGTGCAGCTCAGAGCAAGGTAAGAGCGTGGCTGCATAACTTTGATAAGGATCTTGTCTGCAAAGATAGGACGCATTATTGATGTATACTGTGCATTGGGTAGTAATGGCAGCACTGTGGCCATCTTGGAAGCGGGACCCAAGAACAGGCGGTTTGATGGTGGTATGGTCATAGAGGAGACCATCAGGTAATATTACACCTTCCCCCTCCAGTCCGGGGATACATGTTTTCCCTGAAATTGGTGAGTGAGTTTTAAAGGGGGTTTCTTAGTATAAATGTTTTTTTTTTTTTTAAACACCCGTTCCCCATGAAGCAAAGTAACTAACCGGCATATACTCTCCTCTCCCATTTCGGGTCTTCCTTCAGACATCCTGTTTACAGGCTGCCCCACCCTGTTTACAAGACATTGCAGGTACTTCAACCAATGACAGAGCTCAGTGCTCGATCGCTGAGCTCTGTGATTGGCTGCAGCACCTGTGACGTCCCATAAAGTAGGCGGGACTGCAACCTGTACACAAACACCAGAGCAGAGAAGTAGCGCTGTGGGACACAGCGATGAGAGGTGAGTATATGCTGGCTGGTTATTTTACTGCATGGGGAACGGACTTTTAATTTTAAAAAAAATACTAACTGCACTGCATATTATTATACTTACTAAAATCTCTATTTCATTGCATTTCAAAGGCCTCCAATAAAGACCGGCTGATGGTGAGGATCACAAGCTTGAAGGATGAGACCTCGCAGATTGAAAGCCACATAGAGTCCATTAAGAAGGAGACTCTTCCAGCCTCGGTCCAGCAGAGAGCCCAGCTATTGAATATGCCCGTTGTTAAAGGAGACTATGATCTGCAGATCGCCCGCCACAAGTTATACGCCTCCAGGCAGGGCCTGGTGGGCACACATCTGATGAAGCAGAGGGCCTCCTTCGAGCTCTTACAGCTCGGCTTTGAGCTGGAGTTAGTGAAGCAAAGAAATGTTAACCGAGAACTGAAAACCGTAATTCAAGAGTTGAGACAAAGCGCCGAAAAAATGGAAGCAAGGTTATTGATGCCTGATGCTTCTTTGTTGGCTTCAAGCAAGCCAAAGGTCAACATTGATTCTAGGGACACAGCCAGCCATGGGTAAGATGGCCAGTTAAGTCTGAGTAATATTCTGTGTTATGGGGCACCTAAGTATAAGAAAGGTGTCCTATAAAGTGAATTTTTTACAGTTTATACTATATTGCGAGAAAACTGCAAAGCCACAACTATCCCCAGCAGTCCCAGAAGACTGAAATAGAGCGGCTCGGACATGTGACCCCCACTTTATTCATTTGAGACCACTAGGGACCTATGTTCTTGTGATCGGTGAGGGTCTCAGTGGTTTGACCCCCACTGAACAGATGCTTATCCTTTATTCATTTGTACTTTGAATAGGGGATACATTCTCTTTCTAACGAGCTTATCGCTTGCCCCCCCACTTTTTTTTTTTGTTTTAAATGCTAATTAAAACCATATGAGGAAGCATGTTCTTTTTTAGAAGAAGTGCTTCAGCCAGGAGATATTTTTAGAAGGACTTTTAATGCAAAATCCAAATTAATGGGAGCTGCACCTACAATTACAGGTGTCTGCCACAACACTGGTCGCGGCGCTACCAGCAGGCGCCTGATCAGCTGATCGGCTGGGATCCCAAAGGATAGGTCATAAGTAGTATTTTTCGTAGAAAACTCCTTCAAGGCTGTGCTTTTTAGTGTCTGTGTTGTAAACACAACCTCTGCACCTTCCACAGCTCAAGGGAAACAAGCTAAGATCATTATAGAGTTCAGTTCAGTTGAATAGCAAGAAGTCCAGAATTGGTGCTGTAATACACAAAAATGCAGCTATATCGTGGAGATATTTGGACTAGGGCCTTCCCTATGGGATCCACAGCCCCGGACAACCTTCCAAATATTGTACTACTTTATAGAAATGCATCGTAGTCTTGGATTGGGCAAACGTTTTGTGCAGACTTGCTTGTCGCAGTTTACCATAAATGACTTGGACAAGTCTTCCGCTTCGGGTCAATGGGTTTTAGCACCAGACTAATGGATGACTGGGTCTCTGAGCTCCGTACTAGGCTAGGTGGACACTAGCTGTGCATGCATGTTGCAGCCAAGAGGCTTGGGAACAACTTGCATCGGTCACCTGTCCATGTGATACATACTGAGGCGGCACATTAACATGCATTTGTATGTCCTGTTATCGTCCGTGATTTTCACACACGTTAACAGTCCATGCTAAAAAAGAAGTAAATGTGCATAGCTTTATAATGGGGCCGTGTAATCTCCACAGATTAACATAGATGGCACACAGCGCCAAATAGTGTGCACAGAGCCTTAGATGATATACGTGGAATATAATATACATTTTATGTTAAACTACAAGTATCCAGGGTCCATATCGGACTCTTTTCTTTCCTTAGGCACAGCACAAATGGTTTTGTAGGGTTACTGTTAAGCAGTCAGGTCACTGCATTAGTTTTGTATCCCATGCTAGAGAAGTAGCTGCATGTATGTACCTTACACTCTTGTATGCTGCAGACTATTCCAGCTTCTGGATGGCGATCAGACGCAGAAGCTCTTCAGAACATACAGCAGTTTAGAATCGGTGGCACAGAAGTTATCCCAGGATGTCCAGTCCCTGAAGGACCAGCTAGCTGTTTCTAAGCAAGAACAATCCTTTGTAATATCCAAGCTGGAATCCAATCTGAAGACGTTACAAGACTGTATGTATTGCGATGGAACTGAACTCATGTTAAGTACTCCGGTAAGTATTTCTGAAACTCAACTGGTATTCCTCCCGACCCCCAAACTGTCCAGATGTATGCTAGGATAGTGTACTGGGATTGGCTGACATTAGCGCACGTTTGTGGCCAACTTCAGGTGATAGCAGTGCTATGATTTAGCTGGAGGAGGTTACACAGCTACCCTGTTTCCCCAAAAATAGAGCCCACCCTGAAAATAAACCCTTGCCAATTTTTCAGGATTTTTGGGGAGGCTTGAAATGTAAGCCCTAGTGACATTACATTAAAAAAAAATAGGAATACATTAGCCAGCAGGCTCAGTTCAGGTCCTTCCCACTGCTCTCCTGAGCTCCGTCACGGTTCCCGCAGTTTTTGGCCACCCACACACAATCCGTTACGGGATTTATAAATCCCACCTCCCACGAAGCGATGGCTGTGATTGGCTGAGCAGCGCTATAAGAGCCAATCTACGCAGCACTCAGTGAACCAATTACAGCCATCACGTAGTGGGGCGGGATTTATGAATCCCATAACCAGGAAGTGAGCTTGTGTAGGTGGCTGAGGACTGCGAGAACTGCTCTGAAGATCAGTGGAAAGGACCTGGACCAAGCCTGATGGGTAAGTAAAATACAACATTTCCCAAAAATAAGACCTAGTGCCTCTTGGGGCAAAAATTAATATAAGACAGTGTCGTATTTTTGGGAAAACACAGTATAGTGGCGTGCAGAGAACCTACAGCAGTGTTCATGTGGTTAGGGCAAAATATATATATTACTTTTTCAAGTCCTAGACTAGTGGCTGCAATATTGTTTCATAAGGATAATGCCACTCCTCACAAAGCGGCGTATGTCCTGGAAATTGATGGTTCTTCCCTTGTAAAGTTTTGATACACCCGTCCTAAACGGCTGATCTCCCAATTTCTGTTTTCCTTTCGATAACTTACATTAACATTTATAGACCACGTTCACTTCAGATTGTTTAAACAGATTAATCAGACACATTAAACAATAAACTTTGATGTCCTAATACTATTATTAGCCTAAAAGTAGATGAAATGGGAAAAGCCAAAAACTTACCAGCCACCCGTGTAGACCTCTGTATGCTGTAGATGTGAAGATTATTTCTTAAAGAGATTGTCCAGGGAGCCCAAAATCTTATAAGGACCCACGGTGTCAGAACCTCCTCCTTTGGCCCGGATCTAACACCAGGTCACATGGTATGGCCCCTCTCTGTGCGTGACGCATGATCAAGGGGACTGGCTGTTTGGCTCTGTCTCTGTCTCTGAATCGCTCGTAATGCAGAAGGGGACTGGCTTAGTTATTAAAGGGGACCTGTCACCCTGAAAGTGAAGTGCATTCTGCAGACAGCATGCTATGCAAGAGGAGGAGCTGAACAGATTGATATGTAGTTTTGTGGAAAAAGATTCCGTATAACATTTTATTCATTCCAATGGGCGGTCCTACAAGTGTTTTACGGCTGTCTGAATTACTGTGTAGATATGAATAGCTGTCAATCACTGATGGCTCCGCCCACTGGACCTCTTAGCTTAGAAAGAGCAGAGGGATAAATAAAAAACACGTTATACTGAATCTTTCCCCATAAACCATATACAATCTGCTCGGCTCCTCCTGCTCTGTGCAGTTTGCTATCACGATCAAGCTGATGGGTTCTAATTAAAATGGATCAAGCCCTCAGACTCTTTGATATGTCAGGCACAGTGAAAAAAGCTATAGCACATAACCTGGTGTCGGCCCTGGGCCCGAAGTGGAGTTACTGACACCACAGGTCCATGTAAGTCTTTAGTCTCCCTGGACAATCCCTTTTAAAGGGGATGCTCCGGACTGATTTTACTGGATGCCTCGGTACAGAACAGATAAGTCGTCTTTGCTATTTCATGCAGTGGAAAAAGAAACTTTCCAGCCAAACGGATGTTAAAAGAACGCTTTCCTCTGGCATTTGTCAAGTGAGTCGGCCCTTTTGGATATCTTCAGCATATACGATGATAGTTTTCCGACTTGATATGCCAAACGGGCACTGCGAACGTACTGTGAATAGGGGATTATTCGAATTCAAGTTATATTTTGTTCTAGGAAAGCGAAGGAACGATCAGTATGTTTGTCATCATATCTCCCACTGAGATTGTCGCCCTGAACAGCAAGCTTGTATGCACAGATGTAAAAAGAACTGGGTTTGCTGAGTGTAATAATTCTCTAATGTTATACACTTTTTTTTTTTCAGGAGTTGTCCTCCAGTTTTCAACAAATATATTCCCAGCTAGAAAAATTAAATCAGATTTTAATGGATGTTCTGGAGGATCTGAGGGTGAAGAGGAAGATATTACAGTCAAGCAAGTTTGCAAAATTGAAGAAAGAACTTTATGTATACTTCTTCCAGAATGAAGAGCTTTTAAAAAGCATTGTGCAAAGTCTGGAGTCCCAGGCCGATATCCACAGCTCCTAATCCTTCCTGTATGATCAGAGATTCAGTCATTGTCTATATAATATATACATTTTAATTTTGCTTGAGCAGCCTTAGACAAAATGCTTTGCCAGTTTAGTTTCTATTTTATCGCACAAATCTCGCATGACTGTGAACCCCACTCTTTTGAATGGGGGCATACAGATGAGTGATATTTTCCCGCGATGATATGTGGGAAACAAATCACAGCATGTTCCATCATACTGTGTGTTCTCACATCGCAGCCGCATTGTCTTCAATTGGACCGGTGGTACCATCGCACCACTGCTAGGTGCAAACAATGGGAGAAACGCCACGATCCTCTGCCATGGCTGACAGCCGCAGCGGAGGATCCCTGCAGTGATGCAAGGCTGTGTTTGCATGAAACCGCCTCGCATACTCAGGGAATTCACATAGTGGGGAGCGCGATATGGGGGTGGGATTCATGCCCCCATAATGCGCTCACCCGTGTAAAGTTGGCCTAAGTAAAGAACATCTTGAAGTGATGTGCATCAAATGTATTAAGAGGCCAAGAAGTCACAAATGTTCACACAAACTGTTAGGCAAAAATGTGAGACATATAGCTGGCATAAAATCCTAAATAAATGTCACTTATAGAGTAGAATGATAACATATTGGATGCTTGCAGCTACCACTAGAGGGAGCTTACCTGTTTACTGCATATATTGAGTTCAATCTGGAAGCTCCTAGTCTCCTTCTACTGGTGGCGGCATGCTGTCACAGTTTTATTATTGAACCCTATGGGTGTATACAGGGAATTTCCAGCTCTGTATCCTAAACAGCTGCACTTGCTATGAAGCTATGGTAAGAGATTAATCCTCACAGAGCTCTGGACCTAAAGATGACACGGTGTGTAAAAGTGAACATTCACTTTAAAAGGGGCTTTATTAATAAGGATATGGCATCAGTACATTAGGGGTAGCCGTCAGCTGCTGGGTCCTTCAGCAAAACTCTTGGTAAAGATGCTGTGGTCAGATCTCTATGGATGGCCTACCCTAACTATGCGACCCCTGTCTCTGGTGCAGAAAACGCCTTAAGGCTGGGTTCACACGGGACAGATTTGCAGCAGAATTTTTGTGCGGCAAATCCACCCGCGGCTCCTAATCCCAGGATAAGCCAGCCATGTGGACGAGATTTTGCAAAAATCCCACCCACACAGGGCAGCCAATCCGTCCCGGCAAAGCCGTACGAAACCGGCGATGCAGCCGCGGAATTGACAGCCGCAGCATGTCAATTCTTTTTCTTTTCGTTGCGGCCTCACTCCTCTAGGGGGGGAGAAAGTCGCAACAGAATGCCAGCAACCGAACCGCTCCAAAACCCGCGGCGAAATTTCTGTTCCGTGGGAACCCAGCCTAAAGTGGGATTTCTTCTAAAGTCATGATATTTCATATAAACTTGTAAGAAAATAACATTACTGAAGGTCTGTGAATGGAGACCCTCTTGCAATTCTATAGAAAGCTGGATAGTTTGTTATCGTACATAGCCTGCGGCGCTCTGACACCGATTGGGTTGCCACACATCACAAATCCCAACCACTGCCAGAAGATGAGTTTCACAATCATTATATTAACCGATGCAAGTATAGAGTGTTTTATACTATTAGATACATGTGTGGTAACATTGTCTTATGGCGGACTCCTTTTTTAATGTTTCTAAATTGTTTTAATGTGTAAATACAAATGTAACTAATTCCCCGTCTCCCTTTTACAGCCCTCTGTAAAGCTTTGGTCCGGTTTATCCTTTTTGTAATGAATTTTCGAGGTGGTGATGAGAGATCAAGCATCTGACTCATTGTGCAAAAACCTTTTTTATATACAGTAATTGTTAAAATAAAATCCCCTCCTCCACCAGAAGTTGTCGGGATTTAATGAAACTTTCTCTGTGTGATGTAAGTAATTACAATATCGGAGCGATATTAGTGTGGGCAAACTGAACACTTGAAGGGAGCCTCTAGTACACAAAAAAAACATGTTTTTATTATGTAGTAGTAATAAAACAACAAAACACTACAAATTTGGAATGACCATCATTATAATGACCCCCTATGTTGAAGACGCTTACACATGTTGCGTGAAATCAGAGAACCTCTTCACCCGCTGGGTGGGCAAAGCTGATGCCCTGTGTTATGTCTATTTCGAGGCCTGAGTGGGCATACCATGGCGTATCAGTTTTGTCCCAGGAATGTTCCTTTAAGCTGCACTTGTAACATTGTATTTCAGCCAACAGCCATCCTTACATGATCAAGTTGAATATAAAACAAACACAGACAATGACTAACAGAAAAGCATAGTGACCTTTCCAGCTACAGTGTACACAAAGAAGAACATGAGGTCCTGTCCCAGCAGCCGCCCGCCCGGCCCAGATATTTACTGGATGGAACAGAACTTTGCAGGGATGGAGCTGCTCTTGATACTTCAGGTGTCGAGTGCAAACAGAGGCCTATGGCAATCAGGATTTTTTTTTTTTTTTTTTATTCCCTCTGATTTGAGATATATAGATATATATAAAATGACTTTGGAGTCTTGCTGGCTGCTTAAACATTTTAGAGGGAATTTAAACAATTTATGCCGGTTTAGTTGCATATAATGACTGTTTGTTTTAGTTTGGAGCATGTCTGATTTGGTCCAAATATCTGACCTTTTGGGATGTCATGCTGACCTCACCACTTTTTTTTTTTTTTTTTTGAGGTGGGGGTATGGTTCTCACAGCCCATCAGATTTGCTATAGTTTACACCAGCATCTGGCATACCTTATAGCTAAAGTCTATCCCAGTTGCTGCGGGCATAGATTTCATATTTGACGCATACATGGCTAAATGTATTAGGTCTTATTCACATGAGTGTACGATTCCAGTGCATGAAAAAAACGTACTGATGTGTGTATGTCAGTGTTACAACCATATGCAATGCTTTTTCCTGTTTTTAAGTGTGTGGGACCCTTTTTTTTTAATGCAAAAAAAACAAAAATCATGGAGGCCCAATTTTTTTCATAGAGTTGCTTTAATATTAATCAGTGAAAGACAAATTGCTCATAAATGTCCTCCATGTGCACTTTTTTTTTTTTCCCGTTTAGGGCTTTTTTGCACTGGAGCAGCGCTTTTTCCGAGTAACCGACTACTCGGGCGAACAGATTCGGGGGCGCGTGGGGTTGCAGAGGGGAGTGGGGGGGGGGAGAGAGAAAACTCTCCCCTGTTCCCCACTGCTACCCCCTGCTCCACCAAGCCGCTCCCCGAATCTTTTCGACCGAGTAGTCAGTTACTCGGAAAAAGCGCTGCTCGAGTGCAAAAACGCCCTAAACGAGTACGTTCGCTCATCTCTAGCAAGGACAGATCAATGTGCTTCAATCTTTTTGCACAGAATATCGATCCATGTAAAAACAGTCGAATGTGTGAATAGCCCCATTGCACATAAACCCATTAAAGTCAATCCGTTACACACACACACACACACCATGTATGCACCCGTGTGAATAAACCCTTAAGAGGTCTGCTCCTCTTATGGGGATTTTGTCATCCAGTTCATGCTGCCTGAACAACGGGGAGCATGAACCTGGGACTGGGGTGCCTATTTACCCCCATGGGAGTTTCATTCTGTAACTCTGCAGCATTTCACAATAAATACACTTTGAAGTTTGACTTGGAGCTGAGTTTTGAGTCACAGGGGTGGCCACACCAGCCTCTCACCACCTACATCATGACTCAGTGCTCAACTCTGAGTAAAAATGTCAAAGTGTGTGTATTCTGAAGTGTCACGGCGTTTCAGAATAAAATAGTCATGGGGAGGGGAGGGGGGCAACAGGCATCCCTGTCCCGGGTTCATGTGGGCCGTGGTTTGGGTAGCATGAATTTGATGACAGAATCTCTTTAATAGACTTGGCTCACTACTCCCAAAGCAAACTTTATTTAATGTCAGCTAAAATAACTCTGCCCCTTTTGTATTGTAAATTATCAGCCCTTCAGCTGGCTATAGACACCCTATCCTACCAAAAGTAATTGGACACCTGAGGAAGAATCAAAAGTAGTATTTATTTGCATATATTACTACCCAGTGGGGCTGCTTTGGCCCTAAATTACATCAGATACCCTCTGTTGCATGCTATATACTAACATCTGATACACTTCAGCTGGTATTTCCATTGATTCATCCTGCAACTGTCTAGCACATTTTCTTAAAGAAGATGCATTGACCCATCTACAGTGGTGTAAGGAGAAATCGTCATTCGATAGTTGAGCAATGGAAGAATGTTCTTTGGAGTGATGACTTGCAATACTCCATGATCACATGACATTGGACGTACCTGGGTGTGGAGGACGCTTTCTGCCTGAATGTGTTGTGCCAACAGTTCTTTACGGTGGAGGTTCTGTTATAGTCCGGGGATGTTTTGCATGACATGGTCTTGGTTGGTTGGTTGTAGTGCCAAGAACCATGAACACGGAGGCTTTAGTCATCTGAACAGACTGATTTTGGCAGACTGGATTATTATTGATTGTATATGGGGCCTCTCAACTTTTCCCTGGTAAATGATGTTTGGGGTAAAGAAGGATTGGGCATGCTGCATCCTAACGCTCGTTTCTTTTGTTTCCCCTGGAGATAAGCCACACCAAAGCTATCTGGCTGCAGCTCTCTCCACAAAGCGCGTTAACTCTTGGTCAAACCCAGCGTTCATGTGTATGGTGTAGTAGGGAGAAATGGCCATCAGCCGAACAAACATTCAGCCTACAGCTGTTGAAGGTGTATGGACGCCTTTACACTGGGCAAGAGATTCGTATCCAAGTTCTGCAGTAACTCGGGTCGTTTACATAATATTACGGCTCCTTTATAAAGCATTTTTCTTTAGCTATCTTTCAATTAATACAATGTTTTCCCAGTGATAGGTCCTCTTTAATTTTGCCTGCGGTGGCGCTACAGAGAAAATGAATACTTGCCGTTGGGTTCTCCCAAAGTTGCTACGGAGATGCCAGCAACGGGGCATTCTGTAATCTATGCAGAGAGATATGAAATGCGTCAATCAAAAATTAGGATTAAAAAGTAGATCCCCTGTTCTTTTCAGAATAGACAATCGGGGAGGGGGTGAGTGCAATAGGTAGAAACACCTTTTTGCATTTCTTTACACTTCTTGGAGGCAAGCACCCTGAATCCTTTGCAGTAGCTGAATACATCCAGTATTCGCAGATCCGAGTGTCCAACAGTGTCCAAAGCTGGTAACCTCTTTTAAGTTGCTAAAAATTAAACTGTCCTCTTCAATTTCTGTAGAATATTTTAGTACTAGTATATATCTAGGAGACCTTTAGTACACTTCATGTAGGTGCAAGTCAAATTGTGAGTCGATCAAATGCAACAGCTAATTTCTATAGGACATAATAGAAATCAAGTATGTACAACATCAGAAAAGCAACAAGTTGCTGTTTATGGTAGCCTGTGATCTGTGAATGGTGTTGTCACAGTGCCGTCCTAAACTCCACTTATATTCATTACTAGCTTATATACCCACCGTTGCCCAGGTTTCTGATGCCCTTGATGCAGTCTTTTTGAATTCAGGCCTCATATTGTTCCAAGGTCTCTGTAGCCCTTGATGTCCTGGCTCTTTCCTGCTTGTTTAGTTGCTGGTTGTTTGGTTGGCTTATCTCACTCACAGTAATTTTACTTCCTTTGCTTTCGGCTGGACTTGTCCGATGGGTTTCCTTTTTTTTTCGGAAGCATTCTGGATTCACTACACTGAATCACAAAGCGTCTTTCAGAGCGATAGACATGCAATGAAACAACAGATTTGTATTTTTTTCTTCCCCTTTATTCTTATTGCTCCTCGTTGTGAAGAGACCGGGTCTGAGACAATAGTAACCGAATGTCGTTGTATGAGGGAATTACTCCCATTGCCATTAATAGACCATTGTTTGATTTAAGGTTTTACCTTTTGGAATACTGATGTGCATTTTGGAAAGTCATAGATGCCATGCAACAAGGCATTCCTTAAATATTTGGGCAAGGTGTGTTTGTAATAAGTGAACATGTTGTCAGCCGATTAACAGGAGGTCCACCGCCATCGCTTTCTCCGTTAGGGCAGTTAAAGGAGCGTTTACAAAGTTTCTGCAGTCTGACAAATGTTATGTGCTGTATGCTTTACGGATCCTAAATATTTTGCTGTGATTTCCAAGTGAAGTTTGTAAAAGTATGATTTTATAAGGTGACCTATAGCTTGAGGATTACTGTAAAAGGTTCTATTAGGTTTTACTATGGCTTGTAAACACAATAGGGGCTATAAAGCAATGGCTGAAAGACATGAGGCTAAGTGCTTTGTGACAGCCTGAATCCGAAGTGAAACACATGTTGAAAACAGATGATGACGGTAAAGAATACCGAGTCGTTGGCGGTACAGTATACAGGGCTATTACAAATTATCTTATTGATTTGAAACACTCAGAACTCTTGTTTAATGGCACTCGGATACATGAATTTGATATCAATGAAAACACAAACTCAAAACGTTTTGTTGCACAACATAGTAACATAGTATGCAAGGCTGAAAAAAGACAAATGTCCATCCAGTCCACCCTGCTTTCACCCCCCCTCCTTGTTGATCCAGAGGAAGGCAAAAAAAAAAACAATGAGGCAGAAGTCAATTTACCCCCTTTAGGGGAGAAAAAAATTCTTAGCAACTCCATAATGG
Organism: Eleutherodactylus coqui; assembly: GCF_035609145.1. Classification (NCBI taxonomy): domain Eukaryota; kingdom Metazoa; phylum Chordata; class Amphibia; order Anura; family Eleutherodactylidae; genus Eleutherodactylus; species Eleutherodactylus coqui. The sequence goes on from NC_089843.1 coordinate 55,236,638, forward strand.
CAGTCAGAATAATTCCTGTTTTACCATTTGAAAGTTCCTTCCTGACTCCAAGACGCGGATCAACAACCTCTCTGGTTATCTAATGTATATATCCTGCAATGTCGTAGCACTCCAAAAAGACATATAGTTACCTCTTAAACTTCTCCATTGCTTTTGCCATGACCATGCCCTCAGGCAGAAAGTTTCACAGTCTCACTGCTCTTACAGTAAAGAACCCCCTTCTGTGTTGGTAATGAAACCTGCTTTCTTCTAGACGTAGCGGATGTCCTCTTGTTACAGTCGCAGTCCTGGGTATAAGCAGATCCTGGGAGAGATCCTTGTATTGTCCCCGCATGTATTTATACATAGTTATTTGTTCGCCCTTAACCGCCATTTTTCCAGGGTGAATAATCCCAATTTTGATAACCTCTCTGGGTATTCCAGTCCTCACATTCTGTTTATTTAGTTGCCCTTCTTTAAACCCCCTCAAGCACTACAACATCTTTTTCTGAGCACCGGTGACCAGAACTGTACACAGTATTCCATGTGAGGCCTGACAAGTGCCTTATATAGTGGAAGAATAATGTTCTCGTCCCTCGCCCCTATATCTCTTTTAACCCCTTAGTGACGGCGCTATCGTAAAACTACGTCCTGCTGTTGCAGGACGTGTATGGAGGGAGGTAGCGCCGCTATCTCCCTCCATACAGCACGGTCGTCAGCTGTTTATTACAGCTGACACCCGCGGGCAGTAGCCGCGTTCGGCCAATCGCGGCTATTAACCTTTTAAATGCCCCGAACGCTGTTTGGGGGTCCCGCACGGGCCTCCCCCCCCCCCCCCCCCGCGGTGAGATCGGGGGAGCCGTGCAGGTGTCATGGCAGCCGGGGGCCTAATGAATGGCCCCAGGGCTGCCTTAGCAGACTGCCTATCAAGCCATACACACAGGGTGGCTTGATAGACTGCCTGTCAAAAAGTAGTATGACGTAATGCTATAGCATTACGTCATACTGCAGGAGCGATCAAAGCATCGCATGTTAAAGTCCCCCGGGGGACTTCAAAGTAAAGTAAGAAAAATGATCAATAAAGTTTTTTAAATTGTAAAAAAAAAAAAAGCTATAAAAGTTTAAATCACCCCCCTTTTGCCATATCAATTATTAAAAAAATCTAAATCATAAAATAAAAGTATGTATTTGGTATCGCCGCATCCGTAAAAGTCCAATCTATCAAAGTAGTGCATTATTTTTCCTGCACGGTGAACGTCGTCCGAAAAAAAAATAAAGAATGCCAGAAATACACTTTTTTAGTTGCCCTGTCTTCCAGAAAAAATGCAATAAAAAGCGATCAAAAAGTTGTACGTATTCCAAATTGATACTATCGGAAACTACAGGATATCCTGCAAAAATTGAGCCCTTGCAGAACTACGTCGACAGAAAAATAAAAAAGTTATTGCGCGCACAAAATGACCGCAGAAAATAATTGAAAAAAATTAAATATCTTAAAAATAAATACAAGTACTACAGCAAAAAAAAACTATATAAGTTTGGTATCGTAGCAATCGTACTGACCCATAGAATAAAAATATAAGGTCCTTTTTGTTGCAGTTTGTGTGCCGTAGAAACAGGACGCACCGAAAGATTGTGGAATGTCGGGTTTTTTTTCCATTTCTCTCCGCTAAGAATTTTTAAAAAGTTTTGCAGTAAATTATATGGTACAATAAATAGTGCCATTGAAAAATACAACTCGTCCTGCAAAAAACAAGCCCTCATACAGCGACGTCGATGGATAAATAAAGGAACTACGATTTTTTAAAAGGGAGTAGGAAAAAACAAAAATGGAAAAAAGCTCCGTCACTAAGGGGTTAATGCACCCCAAAACATTACTTGCCGTTGTAGCAGCTGACTGGCATTGATGTGAACTAGTATCCCCAGGTCTTTTTCCCTATCACTTTTCCCTAGCAGTACCCCATTCAGTGTATATTGGTGACATCCGTTTCTTCCGCCCATGTTCATAACCTTAAATTTATCAATGTTGAACTTCATTTGCCATTTCTCTGCCCAAGCCCCCAGCTTATCCAGGTCCATTTACAGCCGTACATTGTCCTTTGTATTAAATATCTTGTATAATTTCGTATCGTCTGCAAATATTGATATTTTACTGTGCAGTCCTTATACCTGGTCATTAATAAATATTCTGAACAGAATGGGGCCTCATACTAAACCCTGTGGCACCCCACTAGCGACTGTGGCCCAATCAGGGTACGAACCATTAATTACCACCCTCTGCTTTCTATCTCCAAGCCAGTTCTTTACCCAGATACACATGTTTTTGCCCAGACCAAGTTGTCCCATTTTCTGTATTAACCAATTATGCAGCACAGTGTCCAATGCTTTAGAAAAATCTAGATATATGAGATCAATAGACTCTCCCAGGTCCATCCAAGAGCTTACTTCATTATAGAAGTTGGTTTGACATGATCGACCCCTCATGAACCCATGCTGATGAGGAGTTATACCGTTATTTTTCTTGAGGTATTCCAGGATGGTATCTCAGAAACCCCTCGAATATTTTTCCAATTATTGTAGTGAGACTTACCGGTCTGTAGTTACCAGGCTCTATTCTTGACCCCTTTTTGTATATTGGAACCACATTGGCAATGCGCCAATCCCATGGTACAATCCCAGTCTCAATAGAGTCCCTGTCTATTACGTCACTTAGTTCCCTTATTGCAAATAAGTAATTTTAAACACAGGATTTTTTTTCTATAGTGCACATGAAAATGAGGATTTGCACCCCAAAATAGATACCCTGGTTTGTCCCATGTTCAGAAACATACCCATTGTGGCCCTAATATTATGTCTGTATGCACAACGGGGCCCTAACCAAAAGGAGCAGCGGGTGGTTTTCAGAACAGAAATTTTGCTTGAAGGTGGTTTAGGCCCCATTGCACACTTGTAGAGCCCTTGAGTGGTCAAAACGACAGAGAACCCCAACAAATGATCCCATTTGGAAAACTATACCCCTTAACGATTTCATCTAGCGGTGTACTGCTTATTTTGCCCCCCACCCCCACCCCTCCCCGGTTTTGAATGAATCAAAGCAAAGCAGAAGGAAAACATTTTTGATTTTTGGCAATTGTCATTTTAAAAAGGGTTTTTTTACAGCATACATAAGAATAAAGACTTTTACCCCAAAATTGATAACCCCGTTTGTCACGTGTTCAGAAACATATCCATTGTGGCCCTAATATTCTGTCTGGATACACAACGGAGCCCAAACTGAACGGAGCGTCAAACTTTAACTGTCTTTTAACTTTTACGTGATCGCCATTATCCATTGGATAAGGGCAATCACGTGACTGAGGAACACTCACCACGGCTTCCCGTGACCTCTCCAAGCTCTCGGCTACCTTTAGTAGTCAGGAGCAAGGAGATTTTAAATTTCCTCTTGCCCTCCCCAGCTTCTGTGCTTGCGTCTGCCATTCTGGCGATGGGCGCATGTGCCAAAGCTGGGGAAAGGTCCACAGATAAGGATCCCGTCGGGGGACCTCGTCGGTGGCATTGGTTAAGTAATTTCATCTCCTCTCACGGATCGGATCCGTGACTTGAGCTGAAACGGTAGATTTTTTTTTTCTCGCAAAAAGAACATTACTGCGCTTTGTCGCCTGGTTTTAGGGCCGGTAATAATTGCAGTCAGTAGGGATAACATCGCAAACGTCTGCATAGAATCTCCCACACAGTCGGCTGCGGGACGTTCAATTCTCTACTTGCTCTGACGGTGGATTTCTGAAGACGTCATGTGAAACTTGGATGGACACACTCCACTGTTTCCACGCTTACTGGTGGACGCCTGGATAATTTTCGCTTACAGATGCAACCTTTTCCCTCAAAATTTGGGTACTGCTTACGAATTGTGTGCCCACTGGGTGCATCTTCACCAAACATTATTATAAAATGACATTGCACACTAATAGCAGACTGGTAGACGTGAAAATCCAAGATGCAAAATGCTCTCCTGTCTTGATTGGTGGCCATTTTATCTTATATGTCACTACAAAGATGTATTGTACAGTGAATATAAACTACTACTAGTAAATGAAAACCTTCATCAACATAATCCTTAAATGTGGGGAAATGATAAATCCACATGTGATTGTTCTCAGTAAGGGTCCATTAACCAAAGTTTGGATCTGAGATCAACAAGAGTTGATGGAAGATGAAGTAGAAAAATATTGCACCAACCCAGCTTACCCCGTGATCTAGGTTCAATTTAAACTTAGTTTAGCAGACAAAATCCAAGATGGCAAACTCGGCTGATAGACTGGTAGGCAATTTCTGGGTTGTGAAATTACACCCACGTTTGCTGCTGGTAGCGGTCCTGTTTTTGTTAGCACTATGAATTCTGGGAAGATCACTTGACTACAGTCACTATTTACCGTGCACAATACATTTCTTCTAGGTTCAACCTCTGATCACAGAGCAAGTGAACTTGGTTTTGCAAAGCTTAGTTGGAAAAGTGTTGGTGTAACCCTTTTGCCTTAAACCAAGTTCAACAGCTGATCACAGTTTAACTAAATCTGGATCAACAGCATTGTTGGCAAAACCCGCTCTAAGGGAAACAAAATGATCTTATGGATATGATACCTTTTAACCTCTTCAGTGGCAGGTTTATTATTACCATGTCAGCGCAGCAAGCCCCTGAGATTTTCCTGAGGTAATTCGAAGTAGTAAACGTGTACAGTGGCACAATAACTGTGTGTCCTGGCCAGCATTTCAGCACTAGAGCAGTCCACGGAAATCTTCCAGGGTTTACTGCACGGTCAGTGCAGCAACGTCCAGAGATTTTCCGGGCGTTCCACTAAAGGGGTTAATGGCCACAAAAAACTTTGTGTTCCAGCAAGCTTTAAAAACTACCTAGGTTTTTTCATCAAGCTTGCACCTTGATGAAGAAACCTTAAGTATTTTAGAAAGCTTGCTGTAACCTCATCTCTTTTTGTTAGCCATTAAAAGATATCATATCTATAAGGCTTGCTCTTTAAAATGCCTTGTTCTGTACCACAAGACTGGGCAGTTTCCATCATCCTTAGGGCGGCTTCAAAGTAACAGTTTTGCCTTAAGTAACATCACGTTCAGCAATCAATTTTTCAGGGAAATTGAAACCTTGTGAAAGGTCGTTCCAAAACACCATCTCTTGTATCTAGTCTATAGCAATCAACTTTAACTTCAAGAGCTGTAACTAAAGTTAATTGAGCTTCTCCTCTTTTGCATCAGGAACGGGGATTCTGACACTACTGCCTTACTCTGCATGTGAAAGATAATGATCCGGAAGTCTTCTTCATTCTTTCATCTTTAATTGAAGGAGGCAAGATTGTTTCTTCCTTAAGCTGTTTAATTTCTATTATTGACCATCTAAATTGGTTATCATAAGAGATGAGCGAGTATACTCGCTAAGGCTAACTACTCGAGCGAGTAGTGCCTTAGCTGAGTATCCTCCCGCTCGTCTGTAAAGATTCGGGTACCGGCGGGGAGTGGGGGGGGGGGGGGGGGGGGGGGGGAGAGGGAGAGAAAGATCTCCCCTCCGTTCCTCCCCGCCACCCGCCAGCCCCGAATCTTTAGAGACGAGCGGGAGGATACTTGGCTAAGGCACTACTCGCTCGAGTAGTTAGCCTTAGCGAGTATACTCGCTCATCTCTAGGTATCATCAAATTTACCTGATCTGAACTGATATAAGTACCCAGAACTGCTACACCTTAAACATTTTCTAGATCTTGTTCAGATTATAATTATACCACTATGGAATCAGCTATTCTTCATTAACTAAATTTTAAACCTTGACTCTATTTAGAAATATTATTTGTCACATGCATGTACTGACCATGTTTTCAACATCTTGGTTCTCTTTTGAAACACTCCTGCAAAATTGAGAATATATTTGTTTAAATTACCCAGAATTTTATTAACTATATTATTTTAATTTTATTCTTTACCGTTGCCTTACTGTAGAATCGGCAGTGCGACAAAAAGATTAAAAATCTTGACGCTCCTGTACGCTTAGTTTGCTAACTTTAATGTGAGCGGTTTGATTATTACAAATTTGGTCAAATGGTTATGATACACTGTCCTACTAAAAGTTATTGGACACCTGAGCAAGAACCAGAAGTAGTACTTATTTCCATATGTTAATACTTAGTGAGGCTCCTTTGGCCTTAATGACATCGGATACTCTCCGTGGTATACTTTCTACTAATGTCTGATACACTTCAGCTGGTACTTCCCTCCATTCATCCTGCAAACATCTGGCAAATTCTCTCAAAGAAGATTGACGCTGCTCATATTTCCTGACCTGACAATCCAGTTTGTCCCACAGATGTTCATTAGGTTCAGGTTGGGACTCTGTGCAGCCAGTCCAATCATGGAACATCCATATTCCCAAACCAATGTAAAACAGTGTTGGATTTGTGACAAGGCGCGTTGTCTTATTGGAAGTATTGCTGACCATTCCCAGAGTATTGTCACATTGCCGGCAGCACACGATTGTCTAGAATGTCAAGCTACAACTCAGTGTTCATGGTTATTTTCACTACAACCTGCAGACTGACAACATGCCATGTAATACATCCCCAGACCATAATAGAACTTCTGCCGTACTAACTGTTGGCACAACACACTCAGGCAGAGGGCATTCTCCAGGTGTCCTCTAAACCCAGGTACATCCATCTGATTTGAAGATGAATTCGTGTCATTTGTCACTCTAAATAATATTCTTCCAGTGCTCAACTGTCAAATGACAATGCTCCTTGCACCGTTGTACACAGGCCGATGCATCTTGTTTGAAGGAATTCGCTAGATGTTTGCTGGATGAATGCCGGGAAATACCTGCTGAACTGTATGAGACATTATTGGAAGGAAAGTATGCCACGGAGAGTATCCAATATCATTAGCGCCAAAGGAGCCCCACTAAGTATTAACATATGGAAATAAATACTGCTTTTGATTCTTGCCCAGGATTACATGAACTTTTGGTAGGATAGTATATTTATGCATAAATCTGTAGCGATTATATATAAATATATCAGCGGATAATACAGAGATCTGTTTATGCCTAAGACTGTGATGTAACAAGGGGGCGCCCTCTACAGATAGAGGAAAGAAGGTTTCTGCACCAACATAGAAGGGGGTTCTTTACTGTAAGAGCAGTGAGACTATGGAACTCTCTGCCTGAGGACGGAGTGATGACGAACTCGATAAAAGAGTACAATAGGGGCCTTGACATCTTTCTTGAGCGATACAATATTATATGTTATAATCACTAATAACTTCAGAAGGGTCATGATCCGGGGATTATTCCGATTGCCAGATTGGAGTCAGGAAGGATTTTTTTTCCCCTTAAATGGGGAATATTGGCTTCTACCTCATTGGATTTTTTTGTCTTCATCTGGATCAACATTGGGGGGGGGGGGGGGTAATAGGCTGTATTGGATGGACAGATGTCTTTTTTCGCCCTTACATACTATGATACTATGACCATCTATTTTGGTGCAGGATGAGGCTTTTTTTGTGTTTGTGCCCTTTGAAATGTGAGACTGTGAGATGTAAATGCAAGAAGGGTGGTACTTTGTGATGTAATAGCTAAAAAAATTTTTTAAATGTTTTGTCTCATTTTAAATTTACTTTCTTTAAGCCCAGTGAGTAAAGGTTCACTTTCACTAGTTAGGCTGCCTGTCCACAGGCGTATATTCATTGTGTTCCCCGCGGCGATAATCCATCCGCGAGGAACGCAGTGAAAGCTTTCCCCTTGTCCACGAGTGGAGAATCATAGCGATTTTTCGCTCGCGGGCAGCAATTCACAGCATGCTGTCAGATAGGCTGACAGCGGAGATCCGTCTGCCGGCTCCTGCTCCCAGGCGTCGGTATCCCACGGCAGATGATCGCAGCGGGATACCGCAATGCCCGTGAACAGATAACACTGAAGTACACATTCACTAGCAATAGTTGCTGTTCTCTGACCATTCGCTTCCACTGTGACATATACTTCTAAACCAGTGATGCCCAATTGACGGCTCATTGATATGCCACCCAACTTGGGCCCATAGGAGGGCAACTGCATAGTGTAAATTTCTTTTCATAGATTTTAAGATTTGTTGCATAGTGGGTTTTTTCTATGCCGCCAAAAACATGTGGACACTGGACCATCACACCAATATGAGTTTGTTGAAGATTTAGGACATTGAGGTTGGGATCATAGCTCTATGTAGCCACTCAAGTTCCTCCATACCAAACTCATCACATCATGTTTTTGTGGACCTTGCTTTGTGTACAGGGGAACAATCATGTTGGAACAGAAAAAGACTTTTCCCAAACTGCTATCACAAAGTGTCACTATTATGTTACCTCTATAGCGCTTATAACTAGACAATGTATGATATGGTTTTTTGTATACCATATAGGGAAGGGTGCGGCAACAGAAGGTGATACACAGGACATGATCCAATATAAGCAGTTATGCCTCTGCTCGTTAGTTTTATATATACTGTATTTACCACTTCTATACTGTATACGTGCAGCATGGTTTCTATCCCTTTTACCGCCGCTGTGTTCTTTGCAGAGATTAAGTTGTGATTTTCCAAGATCTCATTACACTGCCCGATGAGCATCTGAATACCCAGCATCCCGCAGTCTTTCTGCCATCTGCTCCCATATCTGACTTATGACTTGGCACTAACATCATCCTCCTCTAAAAACCTGAAAGGAGATTGTATGACTGAAATAGCAGATTATATTTTAACGTCCATCATTCTTTTCTGGAGTTAAAACTAAAGAGAGGAGAAAATCACTTAAAATCTCTCTCAGAAATCAAATTCTGATGTATGACGGCTTGTAGTGTTTCTATTTTATATTTATTTTGTCTTTTTTTATATTATTGTTGTATTTTCTTGAGTATTTCTATAGCTAAAATAGCAAATGTTAAAACACCATAACTAGAGATGAGCGAACGTGCTCGGCCACGCCCCTTTTTCGCCCGAATACCGCGATTTTCGAGTACTTCCGTACTCGGGCGAAAAAATTCGGGGGTCGCCGTGGCGGCGCGGGGGGTTGCAGCGGGGAGTGGGGGGGGAGAGGGAGAGAGAGAGGGCTCCCCCCTGCTACCCCCCACGCCACCACGCCTCTCCCCGCCCCCCGGCGCACCCGAGTACTTTTCACCCAAGTAGTGAAGTACTCGAAAATCGCGGTATTCGGGCGAAAAAGGGGCGGGGCCGAGCACGTTCGCTCATCTCTAACCATAACCATCACCAGAAAAAATTGGAAGGTATTAAACAAAGACCTTAAGGCCTCCTGCACTCGGGCGGATTTGCATTGCGAAATCTAGAGCGGGAGTCCGCCTCCAGATTCTGCAGTAAATCCAGCCCATAGCATGTTATGATAAAACGCGATTTCCTGCCCATGAGCAGAAATCGATTGCGATTCTCCGCTCGTAGGGGAGAAATCACAGCATGCTGGGATTTTGTGCGGGCTACATATGGCCGGCTTTCATAAAAATCAATGGAAGCCATTCTTTCCGCAGCCATTGTGCAACCATCATTGCAGAATGGCCGCAGGAGCTGCGTCATCACCATAACGACAGCACGGTATCATGTCAACTGCGTAGGTGCTGGCTGGCGCTCCAGCTGGCACATTCGCAGCAGAGGAGGTCGCGTCATCGTCATAGCGATGGCGTGGCGTCCTTTGTACTGCACAAGTGCTGGCCAGCGCTGTGACCAACACATTCACAGCAGAGAAGAAAACGCCGGACAGGTAAGCTGGAGTCAGTGGCCAGGCACCGTCGGCCTAAAAAAAGGTATTCCGAGTTTATAATGCAGACTAGCTGATATACCCGGCTTCGCCCGAGTTAATTTGGTACTGGTGTTTATCTGGTGTTCACACGGAAAATCTTATGTAGTCGTGGTTACTTTAGAGATACCGAGGAAAAAAATATGTTCACCATTTTGCATGTTTCTTTGCGTTACCCAGGAAACACCACGTGGAGGTAAGCATGCGACGTTTCCTTTATATAAAATGACATCAGGAAGTGGGAGAATTAGATTCCGTACGTAAAATTTGGACACATTCTTTTGCACTTAGAATTGAATAATCGAGTTGGGACCCATTAGCTTTTCTTATTTATGACATAATCAATGCCCGTGCCGAATTTCAAGTTTCTATGACATCGGGAAGTGAGAGAATTAGATTCAATATGTAAAATTTGGACGCTAGGTCTTTTGCACTAGAATTGAATAATCGAGTTGGGACCCCTTTACTTTTCCTATTTTGGACATAATCTATGGTTGTGCCAAATTTCATGTTTCTACGACATCGGGAAGTTGGAGAATTAGTGGCGAGTCAGTCAGTGAGTCAGTCAGTGAGTCAGTCAGTGAGGGCTTTCGTCTTTATACATATATATAGATAGAAGTTGATTCACATCAAATGAGGACTCATATAAGATTCCTTGGTTGAAATCTGAGTGTACTTGTAGTAACAAGAAAGTAAGAGGGTCACATCAATATCCCTCCGATGTATATAGATGAGTACTGTAGCATCTTATACATGAGTGTGTTAGACAAATCCATTATTATACATCAGTGAGTCTGACAAACCCACTATTTCCAATCTGCTGGGAGGCAAAATATTCCTCATTGTGGGAGATTAGATATCTGTTTGTATATCACTAATGTTATATAATATCCACAGTATTTAAACGAGGGAAACCGTATAAGATAGAGTTATTCATACGACTCTATCCTCTATTCTGTGACGTAGGTCGATTTCAAGTTTGAGACCATCCTTCACCTCTTTTCTGTTAGAAGGGTAAGGTCTCCACATTGACCTGTCTCCAATTGTCACGTATGACAATATTACTTAGTCATCTTCTATGAAGAGTGACATTATGAGAGAGGTTGCCTTCGGTACATATGAGAAAAATAAGGATGATGAGAATATTTAATTCTATCACCTGTACTTTCTACACCTGAGTTAATAACTATAAACTCGGGAAACTAACAAGGATTTGTATATGTGTCCATGTTTGTGATCGTCAAGCCTCTTTATTTTAATATTTATTAATGAAATTTAGATCTTTTAAAATAGTGTTTTTGGTTTCTCAGTGAAACCGGGCTCAGTCGAGAAGACCAAACAATCGCTCTTAGATTTCTTCCTAATAGCAATAACATAAATTATCCCCAGAAAATAGAGATCCCTCACACCTCCCGTGAGGTTGATGTGGCTGGAGGCTATGGATAATCTGAAATACATGGAAGAGTTGTGTGCGGGAGACAAAAACAAACTTACTAAACACTATAGTATCTGGACAACTTGGATTCAGTTCCGCTCTTCTCCTAGAGCAGAGTCCTGTCTTCATAATGGTGTTTAAACATCATAATCGGCAGTGTGGGTTTCAAAGCTTCATTTAAGAAACTTTTAACTTTTTTTGTTTGGAGATGGGTTCACATTGGGTAATCCCCAACCCCCCCCCCCCTCCTTCCTCCTTCCTGCACCCCCTCCTCCCATCCCCAGGATATAATTATCCTCTTTCTAACTGTACTTTCATTTGCTGTTTTTTGTTTGTGTTTTGTTCTCGCCTTAGGCGTTTATTTTCCTTTTTGAATTACTCTCTCTCTTTTAGGTCGGGGCTTGCTTTATTTGGTCCTTGTTTCTCATGCGGAGAGATAGGGCTTAAAACCATTACGCCATCTCATGTACACGCTATTAACTAAATTAACACTAGATTTCCTAGTTGTTATATCTCACTTAATTTTATGAGGATTTGTATTGCATTATGTTTGCACAAAATGCTTGCGACTGTGTATGATTGAACCGGTGATTTTTGGTGTTCGTTATAATAATAATAGCAATAAAATATTGTTGAACCATAAAGCACCAGGGCTCATATATTCACACCAGCAGTTATTATTTACTAATCTGGTTATTTCAGCTGTGGAAGGAATAGAATTATGATTTCCAGTGGTGAGCAATAGCTATTCTGGAAGCAATGAGAATATGAAGCAAAGGGGGTGCGAAGTGGACTGGGGAGTTGATCTGTATCTATATTAAGTAAGGACTAGAGTTAAGCGAACATACTCTGGCGAGCGTTCGACCCCGCCCCAGCTTTTGGCTCCTCCCCACTGTGACGTGCCTGTTTTGGCCCCTCCCTGCTGTGATACAGCGCGCGTCATTTGAAAATTTTTGGTCTGGCAGGAAGGGGAAGAGAGAGAGAGAGAGACGGACCGACCAAGAAAAAAAAAAAGCTCGGGACCCTGCGTTCCACATACAAAAATGCTCGAGTCTCCCATTGTAGTCAATGGTGTTCGTTACTGGAATAGAGCTCTCGAATTTTACAAAAAGCTCGACTCGAATAACGCGGACCCGAGCATTTGGGTGCTCACTCATCTCTAGTAAGGACATAACAGGATTGGGTTGTAGTTGAATATTGCTCAAGTTTCACATTAGCTGAAAGACCTGTTTCCAGAAGGTTAGACCATAAGGACAATCCCACCATGAATGTAGCAAAGTACTATCCACTCCAACAGTGGTTAGAGAAGCAGGGCAAAATGTTATTAAGAATATAGGGGGTGAGATACCAGCTGTACAAGACCTTGCGGGAATTGGTTTATACATCTAGAAACTGAGAGAACTGAAGAGTAAGTATTATACCATTGGTCATCTGCAAATGATGTTTTTAAGTCACTTTCCCATTTTTTTTGAGGTTGAACATAGGATCAACTGAAGAAAGATTTGAAATTTAGTAGCAGGTAGAAAGGCCTTTATTGGAACCCTGAAGGGAGGTCAACCAGTTATCCAGTTTTGAAGGTATATTAATTCTCTGAGGGGGATGGAAGGACTTTAATAAATGGCAGAGTTGAAGGTGTTTAAAGAGATCTTATTGTGGGTTTTAAATCTGAGAGTCAAGTCTGGGAAAGAAAAAAGGATTCTCTATCCCATAATTGGTTAATATGTGTTAGGCCCACAGTTTTCCAATTTGAGAGAAAAATATTTCCGAATGCAACTTCTAATAAGTCTAGATCAAATTTATGAATCGGAATAGGAAAAGAGATCAATGCCTTATTATGTGTTACTGCATTCTAGACATTTGAAATAACATGGAAGGTAATTGGATTGTATATTATATAATATTATAATAATATTTTAGAGGATATTTTCCTAATCTATAACTTTCATTTGAGACCCAGGATTTAGACAGGATCAAGCCATAAGGGTCTAAGTTGTTCTAGAAGAGTTGCTCTTTAATAATGGGTAATTGATGGAGAACTCAGTCCACTATTTTTCTGGTGTTTAAAAAGCACATCAGAGTTAATTCTAGTTTTTTTCTTTCCCCATATGAAAGATTGTAGGAGAGATTGAATATTTTTCAGGTATTCGGTTGGGAGTGGGATGGGAGTTTTTCGGAAATGATGTAGTATTTTAGAAAGGATAATCATTTTTACTGCTGAAATTTTACCTAACCAAGAAATTCCATAGATTTTGAGCTTATTGATTTCTGTTTTAATAGATCCAAGAAGGGTTTACAATTTGCATCAAATTATTTGGTAGAAGATGATGTTAAGGGAACATGAAGGAGAGTTTCATTAACCCAATTAAATTTATACATGGACGCTAACCAAGAAGAGGTTGATTTTATAATTCCTAGATTAAGGATTTGTGACTTTGACATATTAACGTTATAGTAAGATACCTCAGCAAATGTATTAATTCTAGTGATACCCTGTTTCCCTGAAAATAAGACATACCCTGAAAATAAGACCTAGCATGATTTTCCAGAATTTTTGAGGATGCAAAATGATTTTTCAGCCTTTTTGGGGATGCTTGAAATATAAGCCCTACTCCAAAATTAAGCCCTGCTAACAGTTAATTAAAAAAGTCAATTTAAATAGTGTCCAGGCAGCTATACATGTAAAAAAGTTAAATCTTTTTGAACAAAAATTAATATAAGACCCTGTCTTATTTTCGGGGAAACACGGTTGCTGTTGATAGCGAAAGATAGTGACTTGGCAGGGTTAAGATTACGTTAGCAGTAAATATGTTCTATTTTTCCTACCTGAATCCCTGAGCTATCTTGAAAGAATTTTATGTATTCTGCAAAAGGTTCAATTATTAGGGCAAACATTAAAGGTGACCTAGGGCAGCCTTGTCTGGTGTCATTGCTAATTGCAAAGCAATTAGACAAAAATCCTGAGGAGTAAATGTGGGCATTGGGGGTAGAGTGTAAAGACATAGTGGCTGAATTTCCCCAGAAGCCAAATATTTTTTAGTACACTAAGCAGATATCTCCAGTGAACTTTGTCAAATGCCTTTTCTGTGTCAAGGAACCAAAGTAGGGAGGGGATTTGACTAGATTTAGCTATTTCGATTAGGTTGATAAAATGCCTAGCTGTGTCCAAAGAATGTCTGTCTGTTTTTTGACGAAACCTACTTGATTATTTTGGATTAAGTTATGTAGAATATTTGAAAGCCTTAAAGCTAAGATTTCTGCATATATCTCTACATCTGTATTCAGGGTCTAAAATTAGAGGGAGCGGTATGAGGTTTTAGGAAGTGTAATAATTAAAGCATTTAGCATTTCATGGCGAAAGGAGATATTTTGAATGGTTTGGTTAAATATTCTTAGAGGAAATGGGGCGAGAATACTGTATTTTTAGTAATATTCGCTCGTAAGACCATCAGGTTCAGGTGATTAGTTGCTTTTCAGGCAGGTGATGGTATTTAGAATATCTGAGATAGAAAAGTCTTTATTGAGGAAGTCGCATTGAGATTTCGAGAGAAAAGGGAGAGAGATACCTTTTAGAAATGTATCAGTGAGTTAGGATGTACAATATTCATATGCTCTTTTAGAATGTATAATGTGGTATAATATTTAGTGAATTCTGAAATTGGACGAGGATTTATGATTTTGTTATTATGGGCATCAAGTAGGAAGTGGGATTCTGGATGTAGCCTCTTTGGTTTTGATTTTGTTTGCTTAACCCTTTCCAATCTAATTTGTATCCTGGTTTTCCTAGGGGGCTTACTCTTTTTCTGCTGTTATACAACAGCGCTATATGCTGGCTAAAGCCAGTACTGCATGAGGTGACATGTTGGATAGGCTCCGACAGCAGAGAGGCTGGCAATATACAGTAAGAGAACCCCGATGGATGTCTTCCAAAATCGGAGCTGCACAGCCTTAAATGATATTGTCTTCAGAGATCAGCCAGTGGATTGGAAGGGGTTAAAATTTAGAGGTGTTGTTTCCCTGAGTATAATTTATGACTTTAACTTTATGTAGATAAAGTTCGTATTTATTCTGCATGTGGTTATATAATTGAAAACGTGCCTTTTTTAAGGTCTAGTAAGAGAATTGAATTTTATTTTGGTCCTCTAAATTTAGATTTTTTTTAAAGAGGTTGTCTATTTCTTTACTCTTTCTTTTTTCTCAAATGCTGCATTTTTTAGAAAATATCCTCTCAGTACCGTCTTATGTGCACACCAAACAGAAATGATCTTTGTGTTTTCGGTATCATTAAAGTGGAAGTATTCTTCGAAAGTGTTTTTGTGTTTCTTTTGAAAAGTCGACATTGTTAATAAGGAAGTTATTGACAAGCCAGGGAGATGAAGGGGGAAAATTATACTCCTCCTTGATAGATATAGCAATAGGAGCATGATGTGATCAAAATATGAGACCCACATTAGAGGATGTAACCTTTTCTAGTAACCATCAGCCTACTTTAGGCTCAATGTCCACGGGTGGATTCGAATTCTGCAAGTCTCCACAAATAATTACAGATCCTTGCTTGATTTTATTGAGTTGATCTAATACATTTTATCAATAAAAGTAATTTGGTTGATGTTCGGAGAATACAATATAACTAGAATAAAGGGGGAATTATTAATAATACATGGCCTTCATTATTAGTGATTACTTTGAGACACTTAAATGCTACAGTTTGGCCAATAGCAATGAGTACGCTTTTTTTAAATTAATGGCGTGTGAGCAAAAAATATGTGGAAAAGCGATGTTTTTCATTCTGATCAAATCTGCAGCATTGAAGTGTGTCTCTTTGGCGCAGAAGATATCACATTTTTGCCTCTTAGCCTCTTTCCAAAGCATTGAATGTTTAAATGGGCTATTGAGACCTTTAACATTTAATGCTATTTTAAATACCATATTAAAAACTAGCAAAATGATACTATATCGGTGGGAATAAAATATAACTTTTAGACAATTAAGAACACATCCAGAATGAGACATGACATAAGCCCAGAAAATTGACCTTGAACAGTGAATAGCAGGTATGTATTGAACAAAAAAGATAAGATTAAACAATAGTCCTGGTTCTGTCTGAAACCTTTCTGAAGGCTACAGGTAAATATTCAATTCACCTGTTGAGGGAGGGTGAATGCCAACGGAGCAATATAGAGACATAGAATTAGAGAACCGTGGTAAAAACATGAGTATCAGAATAGAAAAACACATTCACTCAATAGAAAGAGAATCTGGAAGCTACACAACAAGACTCAAGATATCAGCATGTAATATCTTAAAAAGGAGGGGTATCATCAGTCCTTAGGGAAAGCATTTAGAAGGTGTGTGAGGAGACTTATAAGGCTATGTATGCGCCTCTAGGAAATATATGCAAATAAGGAAGATGGAACAATACCTCTGCAGCGCCATCTATTGGATGGCAGCATTCCTGCAAATCAATGTCTAACCCATTATACAGGTCTTTGGAACAGTGATTGGGAATTGAAAACCAGAATTCTACTGCACCCAGAAATATCTGTCTGTGTATGGATTCTGGCTTGGTTTTCAATTCCCAATCATTGTTCCAAAGACATTGATTTGCAGGAATGCTGCCATCCAATAGGTGGCGCTGCAGAGGTATTGTTCCATCTTCCTTATTTGTAGATATCTTGAAAGAAATGCGTGAAGTTTTTTGAGGCTTTAGAAGAAACATTCTGGGGGATTTTGGTTCATTTTTTGATTGAAGGAATATGGTCGTTTTTTGGGGGGCTGATTTGATTTTTGCTTGGGGAGGAACCAGAGACAACTTAGATAACAATTTTTCTGCTTCTTTAGGAGAAGAAACGTCATGAGTGATTCCATTCTTGAAAATCAGGGGTTTTAGAGGAAAACACCACTTATAAGAGATTTTATCATCTCTTAAAAGTTTTGTGTATGTTGCGAATTCTGTCCTTCTTGCCAATGTAGTAGGAGATATATCAGAAAAGAGAGAAATCTGCTGAAAATATTCAGGTAGTGGATTGTTTTGTAATGAAGCCTTTATGAGTGCGTCTTTAACCCCTTTCCGCTCCAGGACGTACCTTTACATCCTGGAGTGTTGGGGTATGTATGAAGAGAGGTCGCGGGGTGGGTTTATTACAGCTGACACCCGTGGGCAATAGCAGCGGCATTTAAATCCACCGAACGATGTTTGGGGGTCCCGTACGGCCTTCCCACGGTTAGCTCGGGGGAGCCGTGCAGGTGTCATGGCAGCAGGGGGCCTTCTAAAAGGCCCCAGGGCTGCCTTGAGAGACCGCCTATCAAGCCATCCCCGTGGGTTGCCTATGAAAAAGCAGTATGATCTAATGCTATAGCATTACGCCATACTGCAGGAGCGATCAAAGCATCACTGGTTGTAGTCACCCAGGGGGGCTTAAACGAAAAGTGAAAAAAAAAAAATCAATAAAGTTTTATTAATTGTAAAAAAGAAAGTAATAAAAGTTTAAATCGCCCTCCTTTTGCCATATCTATAATAAAAAAAACTAAATCATAAAAGAAAAAAATACATATTTGGTATTGCCGCGTCCGTAAAAGTCCAATCTATCAAAGTAGCACATTATTTACCCTGCATGGTGAATGTTGTCCGAAAAAAAAAAAAAAGAATGCCAGAAATACACTTTTTCAGTTACCCTGCCTCCTAGAAAAAAGGTCATAAAAAGCGATCAAAAAGTCACATGTATTCTGAATTGGTACTAACGGAGACTACAGGACATCCCGCAAAAAAATGAGCCCTCGCTTAACTACATCGATGAAAAAATTAAAAAGTTATTGCGTGCAGAAGATAGCGGCAGAAACTAATTTAAAAAAATTAAATGTCTTTGAAAAAAAAGAAGAGTAGTATAGTAAAAAAAAAAACTATACAAGTTTGGTATCGTAGCAATCGTACCGACCCACAGAATAAAGTTATCATGTCGTTTTTGTTGCAGTTTGTGCGCCATAAAAACAAGACGCTCTAAAAGATGGCGAAATCTAGTTTTTTAAAAAAATTTTACTCCACTTGGAATTTTTTAAACGTTTTTCAGTACATTATATGGTACTTTAAATAGCATAATTGAAAAATACAACTCGTCCCACAAAAAACAAGCCCCCAGACAGCGACGTAGATGGATAAATAAAGGAGTTACAATTTTTTTGAGGGGGGAGGAAAAAACAAAAATAAAAAAAGGGGGCCGCGTCATTAAGGGGTTAAAGTGAAAGGTGTGTAATCTGGAGAGGACATCTCCAGGACCTAAAAAAGGAATACTTTTGGGTTTAGAAACTCTGTGGGCTCTGCCGATCAGGGGATCTCTTTCTTTTGTATCATGGATAAGCACAACAAAAAGGTCAGTGAGGAATCCTACAAGCTGAAAATCATTGATAATTTCTGGTATATTCTGACTTTTGACTCTTCTGGACTGGTCTTCCAAATCTGTGAGTTTTAGCTTTATTGCTGTAATATCATCTTCAGTTTTATTGTGCGCATCCACTAAAGTGATATCAGCTGCCACAAATCCTTCAGTTTTTTTCTTCGAGATGTGTGGTATGGTCACCTATAGTAGAAATATCTGCATGGATCCATGAAACAGCATTTTTGATGTCTCTTTGAAGGGGGTCTTTAAAGTCTTGAAACATAGCTTTTAGGTTGGATGATGTGATATGGTCTGTGTGTTGAGCAGTAAGGAAGATCTAGGTGTCTGTGCAGCAGTTGGAGTAGTGTGAAATGTAGCAGAAGCTTGTGGAGTGAACTTGTGTTCCGGAGAAGGATGTTGAATGTGTTTGCTGATAGTTGGAGAATTTTGAGGTAGTTGAGATGTGATGCAGGGATCAGCATAGAAGGGATCATGAAGTGCAGGGCCCAATGTCCAGGGGCAGACCTGAATTGCGGAATTCGCGCGGATGATCCACAGTTCAAGCCGTCCATAGGGAAATATGGGCATCCGCAACTGAATTAAAGCATGTGGATTTGAGTTGCGGACCTTTAGATGCGGATCCGCGCCCCATAGGGATGCATTGGACACCCGCAGGTAGTTAAATACCTGCTGATGTCATTTTTCCCTTCAGGCGCGGATCCGCGTGCGGGAAAAAAAATGGACATGCTCCATTTTAGTGCGGGTCTCCCGCTGGGACGGCTCCCGCAGGCTTCTATTGAAGCCTATGGAAACCGTCCGAATCTGTGGAACACCCGTACCATAATTAAACTCACCTGTCCTGGACGCTGCAGGTCTCCCTTTGGTCACGGCAGGATTTTCTTTCTTCGGCCCGCCGGATGTGCCTGGCGCATACGCGCGGCAAGCTGCCGGCGTGCCAAGCACATCCGCCGGGCCGAAGAAAGAAGATCCGGCCGCGACGCAGGGGAGACACGCAGCGTCAAGGACAGGTGAGTTTATTCTTATTTTCAGGCCTCATGTCCCCGGAAAAGGAGGGACCCGCTGTAGATTCTGCATGGAGAATCCGCGGCGGGCCTGATTTTCCCTGTGGACATGAGCCCTTAGAGTTGCAGATTCAAAGAAAGCTGTAAGTTTAGGAGGGTTTACCCCCTTCTTCTTGCCTTTCGCCATATTTTGCTATAGAGGAAAAGGCACAAAAATAGGGAAGAAGGACTAGTTGGATCAAATATAAAAATATGTACCTCCACATGAGCTGCTGTAAAACCCAGTCTTCTCATATAGGTATTTTAGACTAACATGGTGAATATGGCGTTGAAGAACATTGGCTCACTGATCCCAGGTATGACGTTCCCTAAGAGATATACAGAGTTTTAAAATTGGTTAAAGAATAATACAGAGGTCTTGATTAAAATCTCCAGGAGACTTAAGGCCCATTTACACGGAGCAATGAGCACTCAAAAATTGCTCAAACGACTGTTTGAGTGACAGCTTTGAGCGATCATTTTGCATAAGCTATTTAGTAGCTACTCAGCTACTTAAGAGCTTATTAGCGTGCAAATGAAGCCTTTAGCTGAATGCAGTTAATAGTCGGAGGGCTCGTATCTGCATTCAGCTCCTTTGTTCTCCAACTGGTTAAATAGCTGAAACAATACTATCAGCACTACCCGCGGAGAACTCCTCGTGTGGTCCTGATAACCTGCATAAAGATCTATGGGAGGCTCTGTTGACCAAAAAGATCATAAATATATCACCAAACTCCAGAAAATTGATCTCTTTCATCTTTTTAGCTACAAAACAAACTATTGCTCATTCCTGGCGAAAAAAAGCTTCTTTGGACTTTTCTGAAGTTAAGCGCAGAATGAATTGGAACTTGATCAACGAGAAATTAATATCAATAACAAATATGACAAACACGGTAAATTTCTTAATATCTGGACACCATGGATAAATTACGCCCCCCCCCCCCCCTCCCCTACAACAGGGACGAGCCTACTTAACCACCCTATAAATTTATCTTCCTAAATACAATCTAACAACTCCCATGCCCCTCGGGGTGGCAGCCCCAGGAGAGTAGACCGCCATCCTCCCCTCCCCACCCCTAGAACATTCCTGTCTCCACTCCTCTCCCTCCTTAACCTGTAATTTAGCTCTGTCGTTTGGTTTTCTTTTTGCAAAATGCTCTTACTAAAAAATAGCAATTTAAGGCTAGAAAACATGAAAAAATTGCATTGCTACAATTTTAATATACGTAGTCTAACCAGTAAATACAATTCTTTGTAGCCATGTCCTTATATTACGCCTGTAAAATCTTGTCTATTGCTATGTCCTTTTACATATCTGAAAACTTTCAATAAAAACTATTGTTAAAAAAAAAATTTGGAAGAATAAAGATTTTAATTTAAGGCCATATAGCCCAGCCCTAGCACAAGTATAATAGTAGAGATTAGAGATGAGCGAACCTACTCGTTTTGAGTAATTACTCGATCGAGCACCGCGATTTTCGAGTACTTCCGTACCCGGGTGAAAAGATTCGGGGGGCGCCGGGGGGAGGCGTGGCGGAGCGGGGGGTAGCAGCGGGGAACAGGGGGGAGCCCTCTCTCTCTCCCTCCCCCCCCCCACTCCCCGCTGCAACCCCCCACGGCGCCCCCCGAATCTTTTCGCCCGAGTATGGAAGTACTCGAAAATCGCGGCGCTCGGGCGAAAAAGGGGCGTGGCCGAGTATGCTCGCTCATCTGTAGTGGAGATATAATGTAGTTATTAGAGATGATCAAATCTACTCGGTTCGGGTGTATTTGAACTCGAGCACCGCTTTTTCCGAGTAACTCACTACTCGGACGAAAAGATTCGGGGGGCGTCGGGGTGAGCAGGGGGTTGCAGAGGGGAGTGGGGGGGGGAAAGAGAGCGAGAGCTCCCCCCTGTTCCCCACTGCTACCCCCCGCGTTTTTCGCGGCATTTTCGCGGCTTTTTCCGTTAATTTCCATTGACATTCATGGGTGCATTAAGAGAAAAATAAGGACACATATGCAACTGACAGTTCCTATGTTAAAAATTGCAACGGACTGAAAAAAAAAACGCCAGTGGACAGGAGTACATTCAAAACTAATTGCTCTTGAGAAAAAACGCAAAACGCAAAGGAAAAAAAATCGCCAGTGGGTGGGCGCCCTAATTGTGCAAGAGAAAAAAGAACACATCTGGAACTCATAAGACTAATTAGCCATTTCAGCCGGGGCGTCTTTGATTGCCGCGCACTCATAAACATGCCTTGCAGGCGCAAAAAGTACAGTAAAATGCGCCAATGTGCGCATAAAAAAGCATAGTGTAATCCGCAAATATACAGCACTCAGGTGCACACAAATACGCGAACGCTCATTTGAAGGGAGCCTTAGGGATCCTTTAGACAAGTGTATGCACAAATGCGCATGCTTCAGTGTAACATATTTGCGCTGTGAATGTGGTTGATTTGCATGCATCTGCATGTTTTACTGTACTTTTTTGCGTTTGCAGGGCATGTTCACAGGGGCCCAGGATACACCCATGCCCTGTTTTAGAAAACTATTTAGCCTAATGAGGTCCAGATGTGTTATTTTCTCCGTGGTACTACACAGTATTTCATGCATATCATGGCGTATTGCATGCGCATTTGTGTACCCCCCAATAGAATCCTATGGGGCCCTTTGCTGTGCAAATGCGCACAAAATAGAGTATGTTCTATCTTTTTGTGTGCTCAAGTAATGTTCGAGCAAAATATTGAAAATGAGAACGAACCCATTGACATCACTGCGTTCTATTCTCTGCTTTTTGCGCTTGCAATTTTTGCGTGTGCACAAACATGCGTCCGCTGGCTGGTGACCCCGCTTACCTGTCCGGATTCTCCTAAATTCTGTACTGCGTATGTCCTGGCCGTTGCACTGGCGCACATGCGCAGTACAGATTTTGCCGCGCCGTCACTAGGCGATGACCCGGATCCGGAGGCCTTTCTGCAATGATGATTTCGGAAGGGCCGTGGGTGGGTCGTCTTCCATTGACTTCAATGGAAGTCATTTGCACGAAATCCGCCTAGAAATAGAGCACGTTGCGATTTTTTTCCCCGCGAGTGGAAAATTCCAATGATTTCCGCTCTTGGGCAGGAAAAAACGCTTTTACATAGCATGCTATGGAAGGTATTTGCTGCGGAATCTGGGGGCGGACACCCACTCCGGATTCTGCAATCCAAACCTAGCCGTGTGCAGGCGGCCTTAGGCTGGGTTCTCACAGGGCGTATTCCCGGTGAAAATCTCGTGGTTTGGCCGCAGCGAAAAACCGCGAGATCTCCGCCGGTAAAGTGCTGCTTCAAAACCCGTGGCACTTAGCAGCGGGTTTTGAAGTGGCCTCGCCACATACTTTTGCTTTGCGGCCGGTGCTCCCATAGAGGAGAGCGCAGCCGCAGCGGAATAAAAAAAATGGACATGCTGCGGCCGGGAAATCCGCGACTTCTGCCAGCTTTGCCGGGACGGATTTGCCGTCCCATGTGGACGAGATTTATGAGAAATCTCGTCAACATAGCTGGCTAACTCCAGGATTAGCGGCCGCATGTGGATTCCCCGAGGCGAAATTCTGGACGGAATTTCTGCAGCAAATCCGCCCTGTGTGAACCCAGCCTCAATCTATTTTTTACTGATGTTTTGATTTCTCTTCGAAAGTTGAAAAATCTATACGGTGTACACTAGGTCGCTCTCTGCTCTGTAGTACGGACTCGTGTAGTACTGCCGCTAAGCCACTCATGTGCACGTAATGCAGGAAAGCAGGTCACATCCTTCCCAAAATGCTGCACAAATCCAACTTCTGACAAGATCAGCCAAAATATAGTGTTATCTACATTTTAGTATTCACTGGAGTGCGGCTGAGAAGGGAGCAAAACAGCTGAAGGCAACGAGAGCCGAGAACAGAAGACATTCATATTCATTAGAACACAATATTCATCGCTTATTTACCCGCACCAGAACACGTGGCGCTCGCTGTTTGATAATATTTCTTTCATCTGGGACTCTCGCTTACACACTGATGTCTGCTCTGCGGTTTGGGACACTTAACAAATCATCTCTGAAAGGAATGTTGGAGCAGCAGCGAGTGTGATGCCTTCTTGTAA
Source organism: Eleutherodactylus coqui (assembly GCF_035609145.1). Lineage (NCBI taxonomy): Eukaryota > Metazoa > Chordata > Amphibia > Anura > Eleutherodactylidae > Eleutherodactylus > Eleutherodactylus coqui. Next base: position 55,260,408 of record NC_089843.1, read on the forward strand.
TTACTTGCGTGCGAGGCCAAAGCCAACTGCTGTAGTCTTCCCTGTGTAGCAAAGCCATTATTTATCATGGGATATTACATTATACTCTCACAGTAACAGTTCATTCACACGTCCGTATTACGTATTAATTCCAATTTCATTGAAAAAACATTGGTACTAGATTTTAACTTTTTTTTTGCATTTTAGCTTTTTTTTTATATGCATGTTTTTCTAGGAGCGAGTCGTTTGTTGTTTTTTTTAACATGCCGCACCTTCTAACACAGGGGCGTCAAACTCATTTTCCCACCATAGTGTCTGCAGTAGTTATAGTGACCCCAGTAGAAATAGGGTCCCCATAGTGGCCCCAGTAGTAAGTGACCCCCATAGGGACCCCAGTAGTAAGTGACTCCAGTAATAAGAGTGACCCCCATAGTGGCCCCAGTAATAACAATGACCCCCATAGTGGCCCCAGTAGTAAGTGACTAGAGTAATCAGAGTGACTCCAATAATAAGAGTGGTTTCCATAGTGGCCCCAGTAGTAATAGTGCCCCCCATAGTGACCCCAGTAGGAAGTGACTCCAGTAATAAGTGACCCCAGTAATAATAATGACACCCTTAGTGGACCCAGTAGTGATAGTGACCCCCATAGTGGCCCTAGTGGTAATAGTGACCCGCCACTGCAATACGGCAGTGGCTCCAATAGACTCCTATGGGAGCTGCCGGAGAAGAGAGGGGGTTTAGCAGCATCTCTGCTAAACTCCCACCTTCTCCTTCCTTCTCTCCGGCCCTTGCTGGCTGTTTGCAATAGGAGGGGGTGGGACGGGGCGGGAGCTAGTGTGCTAAGCTCTGTCCCGCCCCTCCCACTGCTGACAGCCAACAAGGGACGGAGAGGGGGTGGGAGCTTAGCACACTAGCCCCCGCCCCATCCTGCCCCCTCCCCTTGCTGAGACCCGGAGAGGGGGGAGGCAGTTTAGCAGAGCTAAACTGTATCCCCCTGCCCGACAGTATCCCGGGCTTGGCGTATAATCACCGGAGCGAGCCGTCTGAAAGGCCGCATGGACGGGAGATGCAGCCATGACTTGGTCACGGCTGCCTCTCGTTCACACGATTTTTGGTCACGCTGTGGCCGTTGCACAGCCAACCGAAAATTGCTGCGTCTGTGTAAAAGAGCCGTTAGGCTTTTGCATGGCTGGAGGGCCACATAAAATGAGGCGACAGGCCAGATTCGCCCCGCGGGCTCTGTGTTTGACACGTGTGTTCTAACACATCCATGTGAGCAGAGTTTTTAGCCCATAAAGCTCAGTGATTCAGTTTAAAAATACATGTTTCCTGTTTGTATAGTTAGCATGTATTTGTTCCGTTTTTATCATTCGCTTTCCTGTAACATTACAAAAGACAGCAAAAAAAAAAGTTAATCTTTTACCGAATAAAAACAGAACAAATTCTGATGAGAAACAGATAACACATAGCAAAAACGGGAAACAAAAAATAGCAGAAACTGAAAAGGAAAACAAAAACGCATCCATATTGCCTATCTGTATTTGATCCGTATTTACAAAAAAGTGTGAATGAGCACTAAGTAACATAGTAACAGTATGTAAAGCCGAAAAAAGACATCTGTCCATCCAGTTCGACACATCGTGCATCGGATTAACAGGTTACTGGGAGGGGCTGGCGAGGATCCAGCGGTCATGGTGCACATTGGCACCAATTAACAAATTAGAGGTTAACGGAGGGCCCTCAAAAATGATTTCAGGGACCTAGGGTCCAAGCTTAGGGCGAGGACCTCCAGGGTAGTTTTCTCGGAAATACTCCCTGCACCTAAGGCCACACTAGAAAGGCAGCAGGATCTTAGGGAGGTAAACAAGTGGCTCTGGAGTTGGTCTAAGAAGGAGGGATTTGGGTTCCTGGAGAACTGGGCTGACTTTGCTGTTGGCTACAAGCTCTACTGTAGGGACGGGCTGCATCTTAATGGGGAGGGTGCAGCTGTGCTGGGGAGAAGATGGCTAGAAGGCTGGAGGAGTGTTTAAACTAGGGACTGGGGGGAGGGCAAAATGAGAAATAGTGGGGTAGCCAGTGTAGCCAGCGACCTGGTTCAAAGAAATGGGAATAGGGGTCGAGCAGGGGGGGTGGGGGAGGGGGTTAGTACAGTTAGAAATGTGAGGTCAGCCATTAGCACATATAGCAACAAAACGAATTTAAAAAACAAAAATAACGATATCAATTGTATGACCACAAATGCACGAAGTCTGATTGGTAAGGTGGGTGAGCTTGAAGCAAGAATGACTAATGAGAGTTATGATATAGTTGGAATAACGGAAACATGGCTTGATGATAAGTGTGATTGGGCAGCGAATTTACAGCGGTACAATCTCTTCAGAAGAGACCGAAGGAACCAGCAAGGGGGAGGGGTATGTCTGTACGTCAAATCGAACTTAAATCCGAGACTACAGGAGGATATAGGTGTAGGAGACGAACAGGTGGAATCTCTGTGGGTAGAAATACAGGGAAGAAAAAATAACAAAATCCTGATAGGGGTCTTCTATAGACCACCGAAAGCAAAAGAGGAAACTGAAAACTTACTATTAAGGCAGATAGAAGAGGTGTCAAACCGCAATGAAGTAATTATAATGGGGGACTTTAATTATCCAGATATAATATGGGAAAATGAGACCTGCAAATCTCACAGGGGTGATAAGTTCTTGAGAGTAATTAAAGATAATTTTATCTGAACCAACTGGTGCAGGAACCAACAAGAGGGAGGGCCATTATGGACCTAGTACTAACTAACAAAGCGGACCGAATAAAGGGGGTACAGGTTGAGGGACACCTGGGGAACAGAGACCACAATATAATCAACTTCCAGCTGTCATTCAATAAAAAGCCTTATCAGGGAGCGACAAATAACCTAAACTTTAGTAAAGCAAAATTTGATGAGCTTACAGGGAAGGCAAATCTATTAAATAGTTTCTATTCAAGCGTATTCACAAACGAAAACGAAATGCCACACGAGATACAGGGGAATAAAATAAACCCCTCGCAAAATATGTCATACCTAAGTGCGGAACCTGTTAAAGAAGATTAAAATCGACAAATCGCCAGGGCCAGATGGAATACACCCAAGGATACTAAGGGAACTAAGTGATGAGTTAGCTAGGCCGCTATACCTAATATTTCTAGACACCATCAAGACCGGTGTGGTACCATTGGATTGGCGCATTGCCAACGTGGTTCCAATTTACAAAAAGGGGGCCAAAAGTGAGCCTGGCAACTACAGGCCGGTAAGTCTCACTTCAGTAACAGGAAAACGTTTCGAGGGGATTCTGAGAGACGCCATCGATGAGCACCTCAAGGAGAACAAGGGAATAACTCCTCACCAGCATGGATTCATGAAGGGTCGCTCATGTCAGACAAATCTGATCAGTTTCTATGATGAAGTAAGCTCTAAGCTGGACCTGAGAGAATCTATTGATCTCGTATATTTGGACTTCTCTAAAGCGTTTGACACCATGCCACATAATAGGCTAATATACAAAATGAGACAGCTCGGATTGGGTGAAAACGTGTGTAATTGGGTAAAAAATTGGCTCAATGATAGAAAGCAGAGGGTGGTAATAAATGGCTCATACTCTGATTGGGCCAGAGTCACTAGTGGGGTGCCACAGGGTTCAGTATTAGGCCCCATTCTGTTCAATATATTTATCAACGACCTGATAGAGGGACCGCACAGTAAAATATCAATATTTGCAGATGACACAAAATTATACAATATAATTAATGCAATGGAGGACAATGTACAGCTACAAACGGACCTAGATAAGCTAGGGGCTTGGGCAGAAAAATGGCAAATGAAGTTCAATGTTGAAAAATGTAAGGTTATGCACATGGGCAGCAAGAATGGATGTTACCAATATACACTGAATGGGGTACCGCTAGGGAAAAGTGATATGGAAAAAGACCTGGGGGTACTAGTGGATTATAGACTAAACTGGAGTAACCAATACCAATCAGCTGCTGCAAAGGCAAATAAAGTTTTGGGATGCATTAAAAGAGGTATAGGGGCGAAGGACGAGAACATTATCCTTCCATTATACAAGGCACTAGTCAGGCCCCACATGGAATACTGTGCACAGTTCTGGTCACCGGTGCTCAGGAAAGATGTTACGGTATTGGAGGGGGTTCAAAGAAGGGCAACTAAACTAATACATGGAATGACGGGACTAGAATACCCAGAGAGGCTATCAAAATTGGGACTATTTACTCTAGAAAATAGAAGATTAGGAGGCGACCAAATAACCATGTATAAGTACATGAGGGGACAATACAAGGATCTCTCCCAGGATCTGTTTATACCCAGGACTGCGACGGTAACAAGAGGGCATCCGCTATGCTTAGAAGAATGCAGGTTTCATCATCAACATAGAAAGGGTTCTTTACTGCTAGAGCAGTTAGACTGTGGAACTCTCTGCCTGAGGACGTAGAAGAAGAAACATCTTTAGTTCTACAGGCTAACGGGGATCATCGGTGCAAGCGGGTTCTTTGTTTACACGAGGAATCCCGCTTTGCACCAGGTGAGTAAAAATCCCCTTTAGTTCGGTTTTCTGTGTGGTGGCGCGGATCTATATTTGTGCCTGAGGACGTAGTGATGGCAAAATCCTTAGAGGAGTTTAAAAGGGGACTTGATGTCTTTCTGGAGAGGAAGGATATTATAGGCTATAAATCTTAGGTTAATTGTTAGTCCGGGTATACAGGCAGGTAGGAACTATTAGGGGTTGATCCAGGGATTAGTCTGATTGCCATTAGGGAGTCGGGAAGGAATTTTTTTCCCCAAAAGGGCTAATTGGCTTGTGCTCTTGGGGTTTTTTGCCTTCCTCTGGATCAACAAAACAGGAGGCTAGACAGGCTGGACTAGATGGACATTGTCTTCATTCAGTCTTACGAACTATGTTACTATGTTACTATATGTTAGTTCAGCCTATTACCCCCCATTGTTGATCCAGAGGAAGGCAAAAAAAACCCAATGAGGTAGAAGCCAATTTTCGCCATTTAAGGAAAAAAAATTCCTTCCTGACTCCGATCTGGCCATCGGAATAACCCCCGGATTACCGACCCTTCTGAAGTAATTAGTGATTATAATATAGTTTTGTATTGAGTAATCCTTACGGACTATGTTCAATGGAGGAAAATGAAGATAAGGCATTTTGAAAAACGGATACCCTACGGATGAAGTACTTATGTCATACTGTATAGATGCATCTGTATGTCAAAGGGCCACTCAAACGAAAACACATTTTTCCATCACTGCACCCCTCACCTTGTTGTCGCACTCTGGAGGTCTCCCATGCTTATTGTAGTCATTTCCATGCCGTGCAGCTTCCTCTTTGATACTTATCAGACACCATCTTGATTTTTAGATTTCTCTTTTCCTCTGTGTTGTGCTAGCAATCCCATAATGCATCAATACAGGATCACATAACCAGCTAAAGCCAGTACCGTCTCTGCCCGCTGGGAGAACAGTGTGATTACCATTACCATCTATATTCTCTTAAATAAGCTATAACTTTGTGACAAGAGCTGTATAATCATCAGCAAAAACTCAGGAGGATGGGGATCCACCTTGTCACCAGTTTGACTTTTGGCAATTTGTGGGGACAGCAACTATGGAACCTCGGTTTTTGCCATTGACCTCTCCAAGTGGGATACAGTCTTTGCTGCAGGGTCCCTAAGCCATTAGTCGCACAGATAGTCCCTGATGGTGTGAACAGGAGCTTATCCAAAGACATAGAAATGGTCGAGGCTGCCAGCACAATAGCAACAACAAAGTCCAGGCAGAATGTCAGGGCAGGCAAAGAGCAATAATGAAGTCCGGTAAACAGAGTTGAGGTTACGGAGCACAGAATTCAGAATACCCGGGAGTCAGAACAGGAGTCAGAACTGTAATATGCACAAATGGGGGCTTTGTTGCAATGGCAGATGTAGACTAATTGCTTAGCCATCCTATTTAGGGGAGGATACCTAATATAGCAAGGGGTGAATGACGACTGGAGGGAAACTGGATTAGGGAGCACGCAAACAGGAAGCGAGCTGAGGAGGCATGGCAGTGAGCAGCTAGGACCTGGTGTAGAGGAACAGAATAACCAACAACAGTAGTGGACTGTGAGATATAAGAGTTTCTGCCCCCTCCCTGTGAAGAGCTTGTGTGGTACAGTCCATGACTAAGATACACGGAAATCACTGTGGCTCACCACAGTGATAGATGTTTGTGCAGCGTCCGAGGAGCGGGCCACGACCTAGGAGACAGTGGGGTAGAGTTTGGACCTTGTCACGGTGGCCCTACTGTCTCCCACCCAGAGGGTAACCAGTGACACGTCCAAGGGCCGAGGGCAGGTTAATAAAAAAAGGGGGATTACCAATATTGGATTACCTTAGTCTCTTTTGTCACTGGTGACGCCACAGTTTCTTCTGCCACAGGGGAATTTCTGGATGGCGAAGTAAATCCATACACACGGGGTTCTTTTAAGACACAGCCTTTGGAAACGGATGGGCGACTTGTCGCTTTACTTGTAATAACTTGTTGACAACTCCAAACTACGCGCCAACAGGAAAACAGTGCAAACACATCAAAGTGGTGTGATAGGGAGGACACACAGGTGAACAGGAGAAACCAAAGTCTTGTTAGCTGTAGGTCCTGATCCTGGCAACACGCTCACTTTTCTCCAACACTCTACCGGTCAACACTCACATTTGATAAAACCGGGTGCGCTGCATGGCGGTTCCTCACTCCCTCTCTCTCACTCCTAGCACGGGAAGGGTCCATCCATATCTCCTGGGTACGGAAGTCCCAGGGCAGGCGGTAGACTCCTTTCCGCCTCTTCCATTCTGGGCCGCACAGGCTGAAGGTGCCTGTGTGGTCGTCTTGCAATACTCTTCTCCTCTCTCTTGCAAGCCCAGAACAGAACCACCTAGAACTCAACTTGCAATCACATATATCACACAAGGTCACGTGACAAAACAAACGGATGCATTTTCCAGACAGTCAGCTCACGTACCAGACACTTTCAGTGCTGCAGCTATGCAATACACATTCATCATGCAACACAAAAGACACTGACATTACATAGACAAATGCATGCATAAAGTTATGGAGGGGCCCCGTTGTACACGGGCCGCTACATTTGGATCTTGACGGTACAGAGAGAATCACCCAGTAGGCTGAGACAATCGCAATAGAGCTCTTGTGAATAGATGGTCGTAAATAAAAATCCTCCTTTTATTAAAGCATGCTATAAATAAGTACTTTTATTTGTCTGATGTGTATTTTTGTATTTTTATTTAAGAGTGATGTAACCAACTATTTAGAAGAACTCTGTTGTGGTAAAGCCTATGCAGTTTCATCATGCAGGAACTGCTCTGGAGAGAACACAAAGAACAGTAATTTCTAGTTGGTCACAATGAGCATACATGACCCAACTGAAGATAAGGACTCCATTATTAATCCGCAACAATTGGAACTTGTTGCTGATTTTGACTTCACATCGAACTCAAATGGGGAAAATCTTCAACAAATCTGCAGCGTATATCGACATGATTTTCTTCCACAGTGTGTGGATGAGATTTGTTACAATCCACTGTGCTGCTACTGTAAATTCCAGATGGAAAAGCCGCCGCATGTACGTGTGAATATAGGGCTCCTTCCCACGGACGGATTTCCGCCGCGTTGCCTGCAGCTATTAGGTTCTATTGAACCTAATAGCACAATGCTTACGGTGCGGAATTCCACCACGGAATTCCGCACCGTAAAATCACCCGACCTCACCCGCGGCATGCTCTATTTGCCGCGGGTGTACGCGCGGACGGCTTCCATTGCAGTCAATGGAAGCCGTCCGTCACACTATCTTCCACTGTAGCACAGCGGAAGATAGCGTGAAACCGCTTCCCCGCCTACCGCCAGCCGCGTCATATGACGCGGTCGGCTCGTCATGTGATGCTGTGGGCGTGTCATATGATGTGGCTAGGGCGTCACGCGCTTTATGGCGCATGCGCGCCGAAGCGTCATGCGGGACGTAGGACGCCGGATCCGGAAGTATCGGGGTCCCTGGGGGGGCGCGTGATGGGCTCCGCCGCGGAAGCCCGTCACAGCCGTGTGAAGCCGGCCTTAAAGTACGTCTACCTTTTAAGTTCCACTCTTGGTTTTGGCTTACAAATACTGATGCCAAATTCTGCTGTATGAAAGTAGTTTATGGCTGGTTTCACATATAGTCTTTTTTGCAACAACAATGCTTTTTTTGACTACCCACTACAGTTCTTTTTCACTGCGAAATTCGAAGCATTTTTTTTCTCTCCAGGGGTCTATAGGACTTGATAATGTTAAAAATGACATCGCGCAAAATCACGATTTCGCGGTAAATTGCGATTTTGCCGCAATGCGTTTTTAACATTAGAAAGCCCCATAGACACTTGGAAAAAAAAACCCAGCAAATTCGCAAACGCTAGTGGGTAGTCACCCTAAAGCAGTGTGTTTGAGGGAAACAAATGCTGTGTTCAAATGTTTGCTGTTGGTGAATAGTAAAAATATGAAATGCCCTACAAGCATTACATTTTTGGTAGTGGCATTTTTTCTCACTTTTAGGGTGCCCACCCACTAGCGTTTTTTTCCACTGCGAAATTCGCAGGGTTTTTTTTTCTGCAGGGTGTCTATGGGACTTGTAATGTAAAAATTGCGATCGCGCAAAATCGCGATTTTGCGCGATCGCGATTTTAGCTTTGCATGTCCCATAGCCCAAAGACCCCTGCAGAAAAAAAAAAAGAAAATGCTGCGAATTTCGCAGTAAAAAAACGCTAGTGGGTGGGCACCCTTCTACCCACCAACGTTTTTTTTAACACTGCAATATTGCTGCGTTTTTTTTAATGCAAATGTCAATGGGGCTTTCTAATGTTAAAATCACATTGCACAAAAATGGCACAAACTTGCGATTTTTGTGCAATGCAATTTTAACATTAGAAAGTCCCATTGATATTTGCATTTAAAAAAGCGCAGCGATATTGCAGCGTTAAAAAACGTTGGTGGGTAGAAGCCCTTAAAGTGAGAAAAAATGCTATCCCTGAAATACCCCTTTGACATATTTTCTGTGTCTAAAACTCACATCAACTTGCTCTATCAACTTCAACTTCCTGTCTCATAGACTGTATTTCTTGACAAATTGACAGAGCTAGCTTTTGGTCTTATTGTAAAGCCAACATTTTTAGGTTTAAAACAAGATAGTAATTAAATCTGTATCTGCAATACAGCCTGAGATATAGCTGTTTGAAGGAAGGACATATCTCATGTGTTAGACAGGAAAAGAGGTAAGGAGAAATCCGGTGCTGTGTAAGACACAAGCGATGATCTACGAGGAGAAAAAGACACCAAGGTGGAAAAGGTTTTTTTTAATACAGTATTGTGGTCTGATCTGACAATGATGGAACATCTTATAGGTTGTCTCAGGTTCACATATTCTTTACTGGCTGCTCGAAACTAGCAATTTGACTGTGGTAGACACAAGGGTTCAGGTGGCTTTCTGAACACCACAATCCCTTTAATGTGGCCATGGGACAAAATTCCCCTTTTGACACATAAATAAATCATTCATGCATTCATTCTCAACTACACATAAACATAATACAAAAAAAGTATAAAAAACACAGGAAACAAGTGAGATATAAAAAATCTGTATATTACAATGTTGTTTGACAGAGCACAATCTCATCAGCGAGCTACGGATTGTAGCAAGCACCATGTATGTGTGATCAGAATGATACTGTACAATATTATACAAGCTGGAAACCATTTAGAGATAGATTTAGATTTTCATGGATTTCTGACACAGAGCCTGCACAATGTAGCTTTACATTTAAACAAGCCACATAGGCCTCGATTTGTGGTCACGAAATGCCCCAAGTCACCATTACCGACTAACACAAAGTCTACAACAGGTTAATAACCAAGACCATGCGTGGGGAATTTTTTTTAGAAAGATATAAAATGGATTATAAAACTACTTTAGGGACCGTCTGTATAGGATAAGTTCTCTATGTAAAGTGTAAACAGATGTGCCCCACGTGTTGTAGGTCTTCTGTCCCAGGAGTAGGACTGTGCTCTCACATTATACATATGGGCAAGAGTTCAAGTGGAATTCCATTGTAAGGTTTAATTAAAAATGTGATGCGTTAGGTCTCTCATAAGTTGGAAGCATGGCTTTCATTGTCTCAGATTCTCAAGACGCTAAGAATCCAACCATGGCCAATGTTCCTTTTGTATGTTTTTGGCCAGAAAAAGAGTAGATCTGGTTTTTCTTCTTCCATCTGCTGGGACCTGTTCTATTTTGGCCAAAGACATACAGGAGCCCAAATACTGATGCGCTAGCACTAAATGACATGATTGCTGACCACTGTTTTACCCCCAAAATGACCCACTTCTAGATTCCATCTTCAGCAGTGGTCTTTAACGAGCAATGCCCCCCCCCCCCTCCCCACACACCTATTTATACTTCGATCCTGACATTTTCAGTCCATAATATTTTGCTGCAAAAACTGAATAAAGTGGTGGTGGAGGCAAAGTGACAACCATTTTTTTTGCCATAGCAAGCTATGACAGCGCGGATTCACTGCGACTCGCCGCGGGACGGACGGCTTCCATTGACTACAATGGAAGCTGTCCGTACGAGCCTCGCACTAGAATAGGACATGCTGCGATTTTCCCCTGTGAGCGGAAAATTGCAGTTGCTTTCCTCTCGTGGGGATGGAAAGGCGTTTTCCATAGCATGTCCTATGGGGAGTATTTGCTGCAGGATCCGGACGCGACCTCTTGCTCCAGATCCCGCAGTGCAAATACGGCCGTGGGCATTGGCCTTAATCTGGCAATTGATAATCTACGGAGAATTGCTCTATACTGTGGGTATTCATAAAAGCAAAAGAATAATAAGCGATAACCTGTTAAAAAGGTACAATATTTTTAGTTGGAGCTCACGCTTGCCTGCCCCTTCTTCTGACTCTCTGTTATGCATTTGAATGATCGCAATGACCATGTGTGTCAGGAAGGGTAGAGGTACCCCTTAGGGAGAGCACCTAGTAGGTGTGAGGAGACCATTCATGCTCCTCTGGGATATTTATGCAAATAGGGAGAGGAAACATTCCTGCAAGTCAATGTCTTGGAAATGTCTTGCAAGTCAATGACTGGAAATATATAAGTCAAAACCAGAGTCTACTCCAGAAGGAAAAGATAACCAGGTACAGGTTTTTGCCCCACATCAGTGTACAGTAGGTTACCTAGTAGGCGTGTGGAGACTTATATGGCTATAAATGCCCCTTTGTGACCCACATCATAGGCCTCACAGCCAGCCAGCAAACTACTGTACACTGATGAGGCGCAAAAACTCTGAAATAGCCTATCTGTCTATGGTTATCTTTTCCTTCTCGAGAAGACTCTGGCTTTGGCTTATATCCCCAGTCATTGTTACAAGGCCTGTTAAAAGGTCTGACATAAACTTGCAGGAATACTACCTTCCAATAGGTGGCGCTGCAAAGGTATTGTTCCATCTTCCTATTTTCATAAATAAACCATGTGATAAACCAGAATATCTGGTCCTCATCAGGTCCCATTGATGCCAGATTAAAGGAACTTTTCTTTAGTATTTGAACTTTAAACCCTAAACATGCAAACAAGCATTCTGGAAGCAAAGTGTTCTTCTTTTGGCAATCTGACAACGCAAATGACATATAATTCAACAATGAACACATCCCAAACTCTGGACTTTGGTCGCGTACAACAAGCTGCTTATGGCCCCCTGTCCATGGCAGTGATTTCGCCGGCGGTAAAGCGCTGGCGAATCTCGCCGGCCAACGCTTTCCATAGCATTGCTATGGAAACCACCAGGACCTGTGCACAAGCGGAGAATCATTGCGATTCTCTGCTCGTGGCGGGCAATTTGCAGAATGTCAGCTTATCTATTGGATAGGGCTGACTGGCAGAGATTCGGCGGCGGCTCCTGCTCCTGGGGGAAGGCTCCCGCGGCGGAGCTTCACTGCAGGATACCACACCGCCCGTGGACAGCCGGCTTATGTCAGACTTTATTGTCCTGGCCTATCCCATTTTCGATGTTTGTCCTTGGCTACTGGTTCCACCCATGTGCTTCTAATAGACCGACAATGGAGAATGGAACAAAAACATACTCTGAAACATGTGGATAAATAAGTAGACGTATTTGCTGTACATGGAAGACAAATCTCAAAGTCAACATAATGAATATTTGTATGTCACTGTTCAAAAGAGAGATGTATGGACCATAAATTCAAAAAGTCAATACATGAAATAACCCTACAATGAGCACCTCTGCCGGTCATAAACATGAAAATATCATGGTCTAAAAAAGGTCATTGCTAACCTATAGCTACCACAGCTCCTGCTGTGAGGGCATGGTGGAAGCTGTAGGTTTTCAACTGGGCAAGAACCACAGGCTGGAGACAACTGACCTGAAGCAAAAACAGATGACCATGATCATGGTGGTCCAAAAATATACATTGTAGTATGTGTACTAAATAGTTTTGCATATGTCCAACTCGCAGAGGTCATGGAGGTATGAGAGCATCAGTAAACTGTACATTCCAGGTAACATACCCTGGGCCTAAAGCTATGTAGGTACTTGTACTGGCCAATGCCATATGTGGCTGAAGTTGCTTGACTCCAAGAGGTCATTAGATTTAATGAGCACCGATTGTCACCTTATTTACACAAGATATTATACAAAGGGTCGGTGGCCCAGTTGCACAGAAATTGTGGCCAACTGCACCATCATGGAGACATTAATTTGTTCTGCAACTAAATGCTAGCCTATATGGGCTGCAACACGGCTTAGCAGAAGTGAACATCTAGTCTTGGATTTACTTCAGATTATATGCCTTTCCCAGTGACAAACATCAAGTCTTATGGAAGCTATGAATAACAGCTCAGTTTGCAGAAATAATTGATTGTAACATCAAAGATGAGAAACATCTGTATCTTCTCCACTCATCAACTGAGTTGGGCTGATGGTAGACCATAAGATCTCAATGCATCACCCTCTTTCGATGGGAAGTCTTCTTAACATCTATGGGGCCTTCTACACCAGATCATTGATGTAATTACGGTATTTACAATAAGTCTGATGATGTGATATCTTAGGTGCTCTTTACTACTTTCATACTAGGTCTGTCTAAAATCAGGAACCGATCCAACATATCAAAATGCTGAATAGGAGTTCTCAACTATAGGCAACCATGTTTAATTCAGACGAAACCAAACTTTTTGCAAAAGTTTGGCAAACTGGCCGAACCGAACTTTTCAAAAGTTTGCTCATCACTATTTATGATCGCCATCATGTTCTGTACACATACAAATATTAATATATGTGTGTATACTTGGGTGGTGTCTAACTTTTGAGTCATCCCATACATTCCGGTGGACAGTTTCAGCTAAACAGTGGAGAGTAATAGCAGTGTGCAGCAAACTCAAATAGGCAGAATGTAGTAAATTGTTATCCGTGACATAAAAGGCCCCTATGGGATGCAATAGATCCTCTCCATAACAACTAATACAATTGCAGCTGTGAACTGTCTAGCACGGCCAATACTCTTCATCTGGATAATGGCTATTGAAAATGCCCTATTGTAAAAAATAAACCCAAATCATTAGACAAGATCCAAAAATTCTACAAGGTTGAAAACAATAAAACAAATTCGTTGCATCATATATCAGTTTTATTGTGAACATTTCCTTTGGGGATTTATATCACATATCGGGCAATGAATCAGGGTAATGAGAAAGGACTACATAGTAATTTTATACAAATTTATACAATCAATTAGCTGACAAAATGGCCATGTGAAGGGTTTTTTCAGGACTTTTTAGGATAGGTCAGTGACATTGAACTGGTGGAGATCTAACTCCCAGGACCCCCACTGATCAGCAGAATAATGGGGCTGCATCCACCAGTGAGATTATCGTCACCTTGATTATTCACACAGTCACAGCGCCATACATATGGGTGTGGCCGTGTCTGGTACTGCAGTCCGTCTAATTGAAGTCCATAAAAAAACTCTTTTATGGAAGGTGACGTTTCACTTTAACAAAATCGTAAAAGCACCGAAAACACGTGATATCCAGTAACATCCAAACAGGCATTCGTTTGACTTGCCTAGTACCTGTGAAGACTGTGTTCACACGGGGGGCAATTCTGAGGCATATTTTAACCCACGCTTTTTTTTTTACGGCCAAGAGAACTTATTGCTAAAAAAAAATTGTATCTCCTTAAGACATCCTTAGATCTACAATGTGCTGTAACACGGTTCAGGTCCTACACAGATAGAGATGAAACGGGTCACTAATTGAGGACTATTGATCTGACGCACGTGCAATATCATACAAAAGAGGAGTGTAGGTTTGTAATGGTGGTTCTATCTTATTAAACCCCAATATGCTCTTGCTCGGGAGTTTTAGTGGCATTTTTCACATATACAACCTTATTGAGGTTTCCTAGATTTTCATTTTGGGCGCAGTACTGATGGGATTAATAAATCGCCAAACTGTGTGAAATCGGCCACAGTGCAATCATACCGAGACGACCCAATACCTGACTGTGGTTTTCCGTCAACCAAACACCCTTTGGATTAGTCAGCACCATCATATAAAATTATCAATCAATGGCCCAGTGCATTAAATTGATTGTCCCATTAGGACAACGTATATTCATACACCCTATTAGGGTTACTGGAAGTCATATAGGAGGGACCCCTGCTCAGGACTCTGTTCCGTTAGAGTGGAGATCCAAAGGCTACGTGCTAATTGAATGGGGTCCTTCATTAGAGAGGAGGTAGTCTAGATGGGAAAACCCTTTAAATGTCCATCTGATAGATACTGAACTGCCTTACACCGAGTGCAAATATATATGTCTGGATGCCGTAATATATCACGTAACCTGCAATACGTCGTTATAGACAATTGTATAGACAATTTATTTTTGTACATTTGGTGTATTGCAGCATTCTGTTTTACATACGTGAAGGATATTCTCAAATCAAAAAGCACAAAGTCCTGTATGACAAATGTCAAGACCCCAGGACAGGACAGTGTCATCAACTGGACATTCCAAGCTGCTCCAACCGACCTCTACTGACGGATGGACGCTGCACCAGTGTCAGATTTTACAGTATTCAATGAGGCCAGGTTCATAAATCCTACATTTCTCATGTGGCACTGGGTGTAAGCAAAAATGTTCCCATTCATTGACAGCATACAGAGATCTTAAGGGTATCTGCATACAGTGTGTTGACTTTGGACTTTCCTCATGGGTTTTATGATGGAAAATCCGAAGTGTAATACAGTACCAGGGGACGTAAGAAAAATCTCATGTATATTCTGCTACTGTACTTTCCATGTATAAGCGGACCTTTAGAGCAGTTTTTAAAATCCGCAGCATGTTAATTCTTTCAGCGGATTTCATGGGGTAAAATCTGCAGCAACTCCACAACAAAATCCATTTTTTAAAAGAAGTATTCCTGTTATAGGACTTTTTTCAAGTTTTCATCCATATGATAAATTGATGGGGGTCCTATTGCTGGAATCCCCACCAAACTCGATAGGGATCCTGTTACCCTGTCCTCCTCATTGCAGCCCCCGATGTGTGGAGGATTTTGAATGGAGAGCAGATCCAACTTGCGCAGTGCAACTCCACTCATTGGCAATGGAACTGTCGAAGATAGCAAAGTCCAAAGCGCTTGGCTATTTCTGTCAGCCCACTGAAATGAATGGCATGGTGGCCGGTTGCCCCTTTTCAATGCTGTCACTGTGGGTGGGAGAAGCCACGCAGAAGTGAGGAGAATGGAAGAAACGGGACCTCCATTCTTGGGATTCAGTGGATGGTGAAAACTTGATAATAAGGCGTCCTGTCACTGGAATACCCCTTTAAGGGACCATCGCATGGCTGTATTTTGGGGATGTGTGCTATCTGTGTATTCCCCAGACAGCAGACGACCCCTAATAGCCTAGAAGGCTAATTGGATGGTCCATGGGGGGAAAAAAAATCACTTTATGCAACGTGCGACCCCGACACGTACGAATTCTTCAAAGGACGTAAAAGGATTGAAAAAAACCGCAAAAACATTGCATAGCAGCAGTAATTATTGTATTAATGCTAAAAATGATCAACGATAACTGGAATGTGTTCAGGACTTCTTACGGTTTGGCAGTACGGGAGACAGATTCCCATCCATCTGTTCTGCATGGGCAAAGAGGCAACCATTTCGTGGGCTAGAAAACTCTTGTTGAATTAGTAGTACACAAAATGGCTGCCTTTTACGGGGGCCTCAGACAAAATGGTGGAGGAGTTGCCCGTAGCAACCAATCATATTTCAGATTTCTTAAGTGCAGGTTAGTAAATGTAAGCTGGAAGCTGACTGGTTGCTCTGGACAACGGCTTTCTCCTCTGTGTACAGGAAGCCCAGTGGCCATTGTCTCGTGTTTCAGTGACTTTGTTGCCACCAACAACCAAGATTCAGCTTTCATTTTCTAACCTCTATTAAAAAACCATGAAAAACTGTTATCTGATTGGTTGCCATGGACAACTACCTTATTCTCAGCGGGCCCATTGGCAACCGCCTCTATTCTACACAGTAACCAATCAGAGTTCACCTTTCATTTTCTCACCAGCATTAGAAAAATGTAAGTTGTAATCTGATTGGTTGCTACGGACACCTTTTCCTTTGTGACCTTACTTGGGACGTGAAGCCCATTGTGCGCCGGCGGTTAGTGCATAACAACATAAGATGGACAGTGAAGAATATGGAAGAACTTAAGACCCTCATAAGGACATGGACATTCTCTGAGTACTATTTGTTGGCAAATCTGTGATGATGGCGCTAAGCAGCCAATCAGATATCTCATTTCTTTGTCAGCTGGTGGCCTGCCAACTGTGGTTCGCCCATTTCAGGGCATGCTGGGAGTTGACAACCACCAGCAAGCCAAGGGTTGCAGACCACTAATCTTGAGGTCCAGTGAGAGACACACTGCGACTGCTGGACTCAACAGTTCTCAGTATATTTTGCATTCGATTCCCTTGCGATGTAGTGCAATATTTTACCATATTTGATCGTTTAGCGAAGCTGCAACTTGATAACAGAACTGACTTATCCATTATTTGGGTTCTGCTCGTTTTGCTAATTTTTATTGATGATTTAATAATTTTTCCAATACTAGAGACGTGTCCTACATACACGGAGGACGGCCATGTTTTGGGCAGAACTAGTGCACATTTATGTTTTTGTAAAAGGGGTTGTCAAGGACTTTAGCGGGGGTCTATCACTTGGGATCCCTGTCGATCAGCTAATTCCTAGTGCCGCCATCATCACAGGAAGCAAGCTGTGCTGTCCATAGCGCAGTGGCCCTGGCTGGTATTGCAGGCACAGCTCCCACTGAATTTAATAGGTAGCTGTGCCTGCAGTATCAAACGGGGCGGCTACAATGTTATCAGCGCTCTCTGCTTCCAGCATCCTGAGGATGGGTCATCAATAGAAAAAACGCCCAAAGTCCTGGACAACCATTTTAAAGGAAAACTCCATATTTGCTCAATATATTTACATCATCCTACAGTTTGACTCTCCAGAAAATATTGACTATTTTTCTAAATACTTTGCTGTTCTTATCTTGCTGTTTTTGTTAGTTAAATGATGTTTTAGTCTCCATTTATGCAGAAAAGTACAGCAGTGCACTGTGGGAGTTCAAATACTAGATCACATGACTCTGCAGAGTTCGTTAGGATTCCAAGAAGGAAACAGCAGAGCTTTTACTTTCACTTAAACTGCGAATAGAGAAGAAAACAACATAAAGCTCAAAATCAGTCGAGAGAAGTAATGGATGTAAGCTACACAATCGGGCCTCGGTTAGACGGCCGTATTGTGAGTTGTGACTGAGAATCTTGGGTGCAACTTGCATCAGTGATTTGCACCAGATTTGCACCGGAATTCTTTTCTCACAGGGACCAACAGTGCGTGAGAAAAAGTGCTTGTGTATATATTGTCATACGCTAGAACGGATCCGTGTGCAGTCCATGAACTACACGGACAGCACACAGATGGAAAATACGCCCATCTCAATAAGCCCTTACTCAACTTTTTCCGTAGACTTTAATAAAGAAATTGCATTTATAATGGGGGGGGGGGGGGGGGTCATTTAAATTAGGTTATGCCTGAAGTTAGTGGATGGAATAGCACCTGCCGAATAGGTTGGCCATAAGTTAGCGCATCCATCTTGGTTGACTGGTTAAAAGGATCACCTGACCTGCTCTATGACTTCTCCACCAGAATGGCGCAGTCAAACGATTTCTCTATGGCAACCATAGCCTCATAAACAAAAGTGGTCGTCAAAAAGTGTCTACGTTGCTCATAACAAGCAATCTGTTCACTGCTTTTAGGGCCCGTTTCGCACAAGTGTATTCGCGAGCGCAACACGCAGAGAATGGAACCCATTGATTTCAAACGCTTTATATTCATTGGTCTATTTTTGTGCACATTGGGCACCAAAGGTCCCCATAGATGTCAATGGGAGGTACGCAAATGTGCACTCCATACCCGCGCAATACGTTGCACAATTCAGCAAGATAAGGAACATCCCTGGAATTCATTAGGCTAAATAGCCTTTAAAATCACAGTGAGCGCAAAAAGTACAGTAATGTGCGCAAAAACGCACGCAAAGCTGCATCGCTTACAATGGAGGACTCATGCTTGTGTAAAGGGGCCCTTATTTTCAAGCCTGTTCCGTAAAAAGCATAGGTAGACTCTAGTACGTTGCTTTGGGCAGCACTGACACTTTAGAAAACTTTCTTAGAAAACTTTTGCATTACGGCCAGTGCAGTGGCGTATGACCCCCATTGGCTAATAACCCTACTTAGTGCTTCTTTAAAGAGATCTGCTTGGCCGACTGCACTATCACAAGTGATCTCATATTATGGTACCTCTAAATACTCTACAAAATGGGTGCAAAAGTTTAGTTTTTTATTAATGCAGGGTCGAAAAGTTCGATGTATGACCCTGGTAGTGATGAGCGAGTATACTCGCTAAGGGCAATTGCTCGAGCGAGCATTGCCCTTAGCGAGTACCTGCCCCGCTCGAGACAAAAGGTTCAGGTGCCGCTGGCGGGCGGGGAGCTGCGGGGGAGAGTGGGGAGGAACGGAGGGGAGATCTCTCTCTCCCTCTCTCCCCCCTGCTGACTGCCGCTACTCACCTCTCACCCGCGCCGGCAACCGACCGAGCCTTTTGTCTCGAGCGAGTATGCTCGCTCATCTCTAGACCCTGGGATTCTGTCTTTGTTGTTCTGTGACCCCCTGTGTCCTGCACTGCCTCCCTAGTCCGTACTCTAGGCAGAAGGCAGTGTATTCATCTAGCCCGGAGTGTCCCTTTAACACTTATGCTTTGGATAACTATATTTTCCGCCTACTATATGGCTGCCCACATGATTTGCAGGCAATAGGCACATAGAACGTAACTACTGATCTCTGCTGTCAAATAAATGCAAATATTGCTAAATTCCCCAACTTGGAGACACTAATGATCACAATATCATAACACTCTTCTTCAGGGCAGTCACAAGAAGAATAGTCAGCTGCCATGTCGTGACTGCAAACCCCCCCCCAGTATTCTCTAGCGAAGGGTTGAGCCTGAATCTTATGACCATTAGATAATAAAACATACACAAATAAAGGTCGTCGTTGGCCAGACACGAGCCAAGTAAGTGCAAACAATAGGGCACATTCACGAAGAACATAATGCAGGGGAAACGCTTCCATTGCGACCAATCAGGGGTTGGTTGTACGGGATAGGAAAAAATATTCTGATTGGTCGGCCGAACAGTTTCCCTTTCGTGAAGCGTACGCCCTTCACCGGTCTTAAGCTGCCACAAGTTATATTCAGATTTGTATAGTAACTGGTGTTCGGAGAGCGCGGCTGATACGTTGTTAGATGTCCCAGATTTATAGCTTCGGCTTTTGTTTTATTTTCTTAATCAACCCATAAAAATTGGCGTTGACAAGGCTCGGAATCTGACATCTGAGGACTTGAAGACGTGACTTAAGGGTGCGTTCACATGTTGCGGAAACGCAGTAAAAGCGCAGGTTAAAGTTACAGTACAGGTACAGCAGAAAGTTGTTTTTTTCCTCTAGGATTTGCTTCAATCCCATTTACTTTAATAGTAAATGTTTGCACTGCGGTTTTTACACTCCATATCCGCAACATGTGACCGCACCCTCAAAGGTGAGTTCTAGAATTTCTATACAACCAGCTTCCCATGCAGTAAAATAACAAATAAGCTTATATTGACTTCTCCCCACTGGGTCCCGCACTACAGCTTTGGGTCTCCCCTAATGCAGGCTTCCCCAGCCTATATACGGGACGTCACAGGCGCTGCAGCCAATAGCAGAGCTCTGTTTTTGGCGGTAGCGCCTGTCATGTGCCATAAACCAGGCAGGACTGCAGCCTATACACAAGTGCAGAGGTCTGAGCACCAATGTGGGGCACAATGGGAGTGAGGAAGGTGAGCATATGCTTATTTTTTTATTTTACTAAATGGGGAACCCCTGGTTGTATAGAAATTGTAGAACTCAAAAAAACCCCTTTAAAGAGGTTGCCCAGGATCAGACAAAAAAGACTGCTTTCTTCCGAAAACAGCACCACACCTGTCCACAGGCTGTGTGTGGTATTGCAGCTCAACACTATTGACTTCAATGGAGTTGAGCTGCAATACGTGACACAGTAGGTATAGCACTGTTTTTGGAAGAAATCAGCCATTATTTTCTAGCCCTCGGAATCCCCTTTAATACCAACTTTTTTCACAACTGTGTCTATCATGTTCTACATTTTCTCTCCAAAAGTACTGACCACAGAAGAGACATGTGGCTGGATATAGGTCAATATTTAACAACGGAAACCCAAATGTAACCATCAAAAGTCATAGAAGGTTCTTAAAAGATATTAGCACCTATAACTATCCATCAGAAGATAGCATCAATGGTGGTCTGTGATCTAGGCCTTCCATTGATGACACAGATTGAAATGACTCAGTGCTTTACCAACCACCATACACTTAAAGGCTATATACATCTTTGTAGTTTTTTTTTCTAATTAATGTGGAAATGAAGACTTTTTGTAATTGTTTTTTGTTAAAACTTTTTGATTGTTTGGCTTCTATGCTTGTATTGTTTTCAAAGACGCTACAGACTGGACAACTGAAATGTTAGGAACTTCTGTCAGTCAAAGCAAACTGACTGACTCCCCCCTTAGACTGTTCCCCTGTAGTAAAGGTACATTTACTGCTTTTTCACTGAGCTATTACAGAGGGTTGTATGACAGCACCAGGGGATGGCGGAGGAGATCAGGAGGACAGAGCAGAGACAGCTACTATTACAGAGGACTGTAATTCACTCTAGGTAAATTTTCTGCTCTTATCAGCAGCAGACCGTCAGCTACTCAGAGAGATATAGACAGAGAGATAGCTGTGTAATATTGAGTGGGTGTGGTTATGCTACACAGCTTCTGAAAGAGGAGAGGGGGGGCTGAGGTTGTGTGTGTTTTATGAGAGAGAGAAACCAGCTGATTAGCGCTGGGAAAGCCTGGAGCCAGAAACTTAAGGTAGCAGAGCCTGCAAACCAAGTATGAAGCTTTCTAAATGCATGAGAATGAAAACTCAATGCAAATACTCCAGATTTGTGTTTTTTTTTCTTAGTATGATATGTGTACATTGATTTTTCATGCACAAAGGTTTATATAGCTTTTAAGATTTAGCCCTTTTAGAGCCATTACTGATTGTTGAACACAAAACTTGTGATCGGTAGAGGTTCCAGCCCAGGCACCTGATGTCATCTATCAAAAATCAGTAATTAAAAGGGTCACGAATGTTAACATGCATCAGTTGCCTACACAGGCAATAAACAGCCAGAAACATCCTACAGGTTCATGAGTTGTGCTATGTTGTAACTAAAAGCCTATCTTCAGTTGCTACACAACTTATATCCAAGTGTCCTCAGTAGACAGAAGTTACAATATTTCTTGTTCCTGCACTTCTACACCCTTATCTTTATATTGTCATGCTTCCTGTGTCCTACAAGTCCATGTAGTACGGTGGGGCAGTGTATTATAGAACGGATAAACCTTCCTGTGACTAATTTGCTACATGCGCTCAACTGGTGGTCACCCACACAGGAAGCCAAGTGGTTGTTAGGTAAAGTGAACTCAAGCTGCAATATGAGATTGGAGTTGGACTTTAAATACAGAAAATGTTTAAAACCAGTTGTTTTATCTGAGAATTCAGATATCAAATGTAAATAATATACAGGAATAGTGATGAGCGAGCATACTCGCTAAGGGCAATTGCTCCAGCGAGCATTGCCCTTAGCGAGTACCTGCCTGCTCGAGAGAAAAGGTTCGGTGCCGGCGGCGGGCGGGGAGCTGCGGGGGAAAGGAACGGAGGGGAGATCTCTCTCTCCCTCTCTCCCCCCGCCCCCCCTGCTGACTGCCGCTACTCACCACTCCCCCGCACCGGCACCCGAACCTTTTCTCTCGAGCGGGCAGGTACTCGCTAAGGACAATGCTCGCTCGAGCAGTTGCCCTTAGTGAGTATGCTCGCTCATCTCTATACAGGAACTATAGGCATCACTAGGTATGAAAATTAGCGTAATGCTAAAATGCCAATGAATTAGTGTTTACAATCTTAGGGGGCTATATAATTGATTTAGATTTCTTCTATAGGGCTTTGCGGGGGGCTCTTACTCATTTACATATATACTTCATCTCCTTTGTAAATTCACCAGCGATTCAAAACTTCCTACATTGGTTCTGTAAAGAGCACTGGACATACATGTGACACAATATATGTATTAAAATAAAGTCTCGTAACCAAAAAAATAATCTCAGAAATAGCCAAAATAAAATGTAATTGATTAACAAGGCACAATATGAAAAAAAATAAAAGAGTCCCTGAGACTCTAGTTTGGATTCTTTCCTTTCCCCAACCCCCCCCCCCCATTCCCCCAATATAATGAGAACATTTAGGAAAATATAATACAAAATCTTGTACAGGAAATATAGACTACACTTACTAAAATCACTCATCAGAAAAGTGCTAATAGCTTCTTCTTCTTTTACTACAACCTCTAACTTTCTGACACGTTCTGTACATCCAGAACATAAACATTCTGACAAAGTTGAGCCGTCGTGGGCAAGTGGTGGAGGTGGCCATTTCCATTCCCGGACTTCAGAATTGCAGCTACTTTGTTTTAACACTGAAAGAAACAAATTCTAATTTAAATGGTGGTGGATGCATAGATGTCTACGGATGCGGCAATTTCATCTGCAAATCATCATACCTCTCTATACACAGTGGCCCCTAGGAGACCAAAGTGCTGCAGCACATTGGAAAGAGGTGTTCTAGTCAATGAAGCTTGGCTTGCATAGAGAAAAGTTTTGAAAGTTTCTTAGAATGTTTTTGTTACAGTTTACTGACTGCAAGCAGAGACACTGGGAGAAATTAAAATAGTATTGATTACATGCCCAGGCTGAAAACTTGTACAAACCCAATACTTCTTTGCTATAATGGTATCCAGTCTAGGTAAGCCTCTCTTAGGCCCTATTCACATCACGTTTACAGCCTCCATTCCATATGCTGGCATATATAGGCCCGACACACTTTTGGCCTTCATCGGTGAAGGGGACTCTAGGGATACATTTGGAATATACGCTGGGATGTTGTACACAGGGGCGTAACTATAGGGGATGCGGTTGCACCCAGGCCCAGGAGCCTTGGGGAGCCCATAAGGCCTCTCTTCTCCATATAGGGAGCCCAGTACTATGAATAAAGCATTATAGTTGGGGGCCCCGTTCCAGGTTTTGCATCGGGGCCCAGGAGCTTCAAGTTACGCCTCTGGTTATACACCAAGCGTAAGTCATAACGTGATGTAAACGGGCTCTTGGGGTGTATTCACACGGGCATTTTTCCTATGAGAGTTCTGTCCAAATCAGAAGATCTGACTGAACATACACAGGAAATGAGTCCATTCATTTGAATGGAGTAACATGAGTGATTTTTCTCTTGGACCAATAGTCTGAGTTAGGGCTTATTCAGACGAGCATGGGAGCAAATACGCACAGCGTAGTTGTGCCTGAACAAGGGGCATCTATTCCCCTTTACCGGACTTTCAAACTCCGTGCCAGAGTGCAGGATTTTGAAAATGACCGATGGAAGATTGGTGCCGCCCAATCTTTCCCGCACGTAGTATTGACTTCATGCAGGAAAGATATGGCAGGCTCTATCTTTTCTCGAACGTACAATTAATGGCCGAGAGAAGAGCTAGTGAAAACGAAACCACTCAAATCCTATTAAAATCAGTGGTTTCGTTTTGTCCCCCGTTCAGGTGCAACTAAGCTCTGTAGTGGCGAGAGTAGTTGAACCTATGGCCGTCTGAAGCCACCCTTAGGCACGTGTGAAACGTTCCTTAGTCTGGAATCTATACTGCTTACCTCACAAAGCATTGCCTGGACTGGATTTAATTGTAGCAAACCTTCAGCTGTGTGAAAGTACTAGATCTGTATGTTCCCACCCTCTGGTTATCAATCTGATTGTTCCCATTCATTGACAGCAACTGGAGATCTTGAAAATGGTGAGGAATGGAAACGCAAAATATATTAGAAAGTTGGAGAACTTCCATTCTAAGGTAAAATTGAAAACCCCTTTAATAGCTGCTTTTCCAAGTCCCAGAGAATGTTATGAACTAGTGATCCCAAAAATGGGTTTAGTAAGTCACTAGTTGACCCCAAAAATGGCGATCTCCCCACTGCACCGATACACTAGGATTAGATCTACAGATTTTGCCCATTGTGAGCCAGTAACAAGAAGGTGGCTTGTCACGATGCAGGGGCAATCTGAATAACATGTTCCCCCCATGGGACTGCTTCACCCTCGTGTTAGTTCGCCAACGGGCAAAGTCAGCAAAGCGGTCGTCCTAGCTCTAACACTGTCGCCCATGTAGACCAAACGGAACTGGTCACGCTACCCTCTACCCACCTAGCTTTGCTTTAACAGACGTCACAAAGAGAAAATGAGGCCGTGTTACACAAATAAAACTAGACTACGACTTCATAGTATTGCTACAATTCTCATAGATGCATATTTAAAGTATACAAAATAAACAGTGCCGTTTCACAGCATGATTTTTTTTTTCCCTACATTTTTTTTTTGTTACTTTTTTTTTCATTCTAGATGTCAAAAACACAATGTAATACGCAGCAGCCGTAAGCCATGCCTTCAGTAAAAATGCATCGGTAGCGGAAAGGTTACACACGAAACAAGCAGATTTCTTCTTAGTCATTAAATTCTAACAGCGTTTGTGTTATCAAACCGAGTAGCATGTTTAGAGGAGAGTCTCGGGGGGTTTAACGAGTAGATCGAGTGCATAAAATAGAAGACTTAGATAGATGGTCCCATTCCTGTAACACTGCATTCGATAATGCTGGAACTCCATAACATTAGACTGTATAATCAGGGATTTGTGATGTCATCAGGTCACGGGCATATAGCAAGAAGTCCCATCTTCTTACAGGGTCCCTATATTTGTCTTTCGTGGCAGGAGTGGCTGTCAACGTTTTAAGTGGACGGTGCAGGGGCGACACAGGCATACATAACATAAGAGGCAGATCATGTGGCTCCTATGGGGGTCTTGAAGAGAGGGCCCAGCCTTGGTTTGAACAGTGCAAGGCCCCCCTCTCTGGAGAAACGGCATTATTAGCAAACAAGGGGGTTGAAATTGGCCAAAGAGTCATGGGTGGAGAAGGCAAAAAATATATTCTGTATAGCAAAATCCAGCATCATAATGGGGGGGCATATTTTGATCTTTACTACACTATCCTATCAAACAGAATTGGACTGCTTCATAAGAATCAAATGTATTGTTTATTTCCATATCTTAATACTTAGTGGGGCTCCTTTGGCCCTAATGACATCATATACGTTCCATAGTATACTTTCTACTAACGTCTGATTCACTTCAGCTGGTATTTCCCTCCATTCATCCTACAAATGCCTGACGAGGTCTCTCAAAGAAGATGCATCAGCCCGTCTACAATGTGTAAGGAGAGCCGTCATTGGACAGTTTAGCAATAGAAGAACGCTCTATGGAGTGACGAATCACACTACTCCATCTTCAGATCAGATGGATGTACTCGGGTGTGGAGGATGCTTGTGGAAAGCCCTTTGCCTGATTGCGTTGTGCCAACGGTTAGGGTAAGTTCACACGTAGCAGAAAAGTCTTCTGCAAAATTCGCATTTCTGCAAAAGAAACTTAGTCAAAACCCGCCCCACCGGTGCAGATTTTGACTTGAACTCACATGTGTATCTGCAGTTGACTTCAGTAGCCACAGAACTCCCCCTCTTCAAGCTGTTAGCACACCCCTTCATCTGGTGGCCTCTAGTGAGTGCAGCGCTGCTGATTAGGTGATGTGGAAGTGGTGAGGTGAAGGGGTGCAATAATGTGCTGCTGACAATGTGACAATACTCTGGGAATGGTCGGCCATACTTCCAACAAGACAACGCACCTTGTCACAAACCCAATGCCGGTTTACATTGGTTCGCAGATAGGGATGTTCCACGATTGGACTGGCTACAACTTCAACCCCACTGAATAGCCTTGGGATGAACTGGAACGTCGGTTCAGGAAATATGAACAGCGTCCATCTTCTTTGAGAGAACTTGCCAAATGTTTGCAGGATGACTAGAGGGAAATACCAGCTCAAGTATATCAGATATTAGTAGAAAGTATGCCACGAAGAGTATCTGATGTCATTAGGGCCAAAGGAGCCCCACTAAGTATTAGCATATGGAAATAACAACCACTTTTGATTCTTGCTCAGGTGTCCAATTACTTTTGGTAGGGTAGTGTATGTGGCCTTCCTTCTGCTATGTATGTCACTGAGCTGCGCCTCTGCAGTTATGGATATATATAGTCAGTTCCACATTATCTGAATGCAGTAATTCTAGTATTTAAAGACCATTCCCCTGAACATGAGCTATAGATCGGTCTGCCTCAGCCTAATCTGCAGCACCATATACTGCAAAGTAAAAGCCGATTGGTCAGCGGCGAAGAGATAGAATGCAATGTACGTCTATGAAGTCACTCTTGATACGGCCTTTGCAATGTGTCCTTGTATACAGTGCAACCTGTACATTGTAATCACCGCCCAAAATCACCAAGTGTTAAAGAAATGTTGCTCCTCATCTCCTGCTCTCCCAGTCCACGTGCTTGAAATACTGACTCTGATAAGTCTTACTACCTGTTCCTCAGACAAGTCATAATCCTTTATTTTGTTATGTCTAGCTATGAAGATTCACCGGCATATACAAATACTACTTCATTCTGAAAAACTATATGATCTCTGGTAATCAAAAATATCTGACCTGCTTTTTTTTTTTCTTCTGTATATTCATGTAATACTTAGTAATGGAATGATAGGACTGCAAAAATTGGGCTTAACTTTTTTTTTTCCTTATGCTACTATCATAACATCCTCCCCGCCAGGTGACAACACAGGACTCCACCAGACGCTAATTGGGGTCTCTAGTGCTGTGGTTGCACTGAAGGGAGCCCCTCAGCAAGAATTCTCCTTTCTCAGGACTTGGCGTTGGATTCAGTCCTGGCTGAGCGGCAGGTAACAATTCTTTTTTTTTTTTTCAGTTATTTCCTTGGTTTGTTTTTTTTATAAAGTTTTTTTTTTTTTTTTGTCAACATAAGTGCCTTCAGTCGAATGGTCCTGAGTTGGTCCAGTAATTTGGCCACTATAAGAGACTGGAATTAAGTCTCAGGGAATGTGTGTAGCCGCTATCGCTTGAGCTGCTTTGCAAACTGTAGTGGTCATCGACATCGCTGGCACTTCCAATACTGTCCATTTCTCCTGGCGCAAACTCCATGCCTTCAATGTCCACTTCTGGAGAAACAAGGAGAATAGAAAATGTTACGGTAGGACTAAATGTATCAATAAGCTTTACACAAGGGGAGGGGACTTTTATAATAGGTTATACATGTTGGACACTGTGAAACATATATTGTGTTCTGTGTCTTTAACGAGGGGAGGGGACAATTGTGTCCTGGTCTGCAGTGGCCTATGATCTATAAAAACAGCGATAATACACTGCAGTACAGAAGTACTGCAATATATTATCATAGCTTCACAAGTTCAAGTCCCCTACAGGGACATAAAAAATAAAAAAAATAAAAATAAAAATCATTAAAAAAAGAGTAATAAGCAAAACCTTCTTCGGGCACTTTACCCCTCTTTGTTTATTAAATTAAAAAAAAAAAAAATTAAAAATCCACGTTTGGTAGCATCGCACCTGTAACGACCTGCACAGTAAATTGAACATAATATTTATCCTGCACAACGAAAACCGTACAGAAAAAATTTAAAAACTGAGCCGAAATGCTTATTTTGTTCATTTCCTCCCAAAAAACACAAAAATTTAAAAAAAAATTAGTTTGTACCCCAATAGGTTACCAATAAAAACTACAGTTCATCACGCAAAAACAAGCCTTCCATTCAAACTAAAAAAAAAGTTATGGGGCTTTGAATACAGCGAAGCAAAAAAATATGTCCGACGGCAGCCTACCGCGAACATCCGCAGTACGGATAAAGAGGAAAAGCGATAGGTGTGTGCGGCCGCCGGCAGGGTCGGATTCAGCTGCAGCCTCTTTCATTAACTCTTCACATTATTATGGTTATGGGATGCCTAGTAAGTGTAGGTGTTTTGTTTTATGTAATGTATGAGTAGAGAATGTACTTTGTACTAAATAAGCGAGTTTTCTATCATTTTGCTTACTTTTATTATTACAGGTTTTAAAAACATGAAGGGATTTTTGTTTTACATTTTTATGTGAGATTTAGAATGTGTCAGCTTCCTTCTGTATAACATGAGATCCCCTGTGTCACTATGACACAGGCTGCTGGTAGGGCAACACTAAATGTGCCCAGATAGCGGGCACAGGGTATTTTAACATGGTGGAATCCGATGCAGATTTTTAGGTGTGGATTCTGCCTCTAAAAAAGACCGCAGAAGTTTATGGTTGTGCAAATATATAGCTGTGACTATCTGCATGCGGATTAAGCCCTTTTTACTGAACAAATCCACGTGAGGACTTCTCGGCGTGTCAAGAAGTGCCCTGGGTCAGGAACGCTATCTTTTCTCCTTAAGGAGAGTACCTAGAAGGTGAGTGAGGAGACTTATAAGGCCATTCATGGGTAATATGCAAATAAGGGAGATGGAACAATACCTCTGTAACGCCACCTATTAGCAGGCAGCATTCCTACAAGTCAATGTTAGACTCTTCATACAAGCCTTGTAACAATGTCTGTGAAGTGACATATCACTTTATATTCTACACGTGCATGTAAAAATCATGCGTTGAAAAAATCCACACCATATAGATGACATTCAAGATAACTAGATGCGGATTTGACACCATATTGGTGCGGATTCCACATCAAAATTTCACAGTGTGAGCATAACTTTAGGGTACAGGTTTTGACTCAAAATCAGCTCCACCCGGCACTCATATGATGCGAAAGTGGCATCACATCACCGGTGCATCACATGAATACCAGCGGTGGTGCTCAGCTGCAGCTTCCGATGTGCGCTGCACTCCTGGCACCGGCAGTATTTTGGAGGTGAGCGGAGTGCTGCACAGACTGAAATCAGCGGAGGATATGCAGCTGATTTCGAGTCAAAATCTGCACCGATGGCGCCGACTGTGACTCTGTTTTTGATGAGAAATGCTGCGGATATTACCTCTGAAAATCCACATCATTTCCACTAAGTGTGAACGTATCCCTAGTGTGCAGTCAGCCCCGTGGACCTACAAAGGACTATACAGCTTCTCCTCACTCGCTAATTTAGTCCCTGTGAAACCTGGCAACCCTGATCAAAAGGGGGAATCCCACTGGATTCTGTCACTCTTAACGAAAGTGATCAAAAGGTTGAACCGCCATAATCGGAGTTTCTTCTGATCTCACAATCATGAAATAGCTGAGCACCCACTCCAGGGTGACACAGGACACCCGTGCAGGGTCTATTCTGCAGCACTGCTGTGTAGGGCCCCTCAACAGCCGCCATAAAAACATATATGGGCGGTGGTGAAGGAGTTAATCCCTGGACAACAAGAACTCCTAGAAGCACAATATGATGGTTGGTGACGGAATCCTCTTACTTCAGTGATTTCACATAAGATATAGGAATGTCCTTTGGTGTAATTTCCCCTAACATTAAGTCCTGACCAGCCCAAAGTTACAGCGTCCAACGTGGCTTCATATCATTAGAAAAACTACTTTTTAACCAGAGCCATTTATTGTATTACACGTCACGGAGCGAAGGTAACGCCAGAATGGAAATCTACTTGGTAGGATATGTATGACAGTGCTGTAATATAACCACATATGGGCCATTGTCCAGCCTGCTGACAGTCTCCACTGTACCCAAGTGTCCCTCCTGAATCGCAGGATTAGAGGGAACAATATAATTGGTTTACTGTTATTACAGGGTAGTGAGTGTTCTTTCCCATAAATTTCAAACTTACTAATCTTAATTTATCTTGACCTAATCATGGAGGATTGAGTATTATGCGACATAATTACATATTCAAGTAGAAAGAAAAAGTTATAGTAAAATCCAAAAGTCTACTTGAGTCCACATTATAAGCAAGTGGTCCACAAACGGTTCTTTCTAGACACTGGCAGCCATATTATCCTTTTATAGATAACATGAGTGACAATCAGTATGGCCGCCATTATAGCTCCACTAGTGTTAATACTTTACAGTGCATGTAAGCCCTTATTGGGGTTGTTCCACTTCTACCTATTGATGACCTATCCTCGGAATAGGTTATCAATAGCAGATCGGTGGATGTCCGCCGCCCAAGAACCCCATTGATCAGTTATTTCCCTGAGCTGGTGTCTTTGTATACTGAGCTGTTTGGCTAAAGGAAGCAGACAGCTCCGTACATTGTGTAGTGGCCCAGGTTAGTACTGCAGGCTGAGTCCTACTGAAGTCAATGGGACTTTGCTTGCAATACCAATCCAGGCCACTGCACAAAGTACAAAGCTGTCACAAAGACACTAGCCCGGGAAAACAGCTGATCGTCAGGGAGGTCCCAGGTGGCAGACCCCCTTCAATCTGCTATTCCTGAGAATAGGTCATCAATAGCTAGAAGTGGGACAACCCCTCTAAGGGCCAACCTATTTTCAGTCTTCAGGACTACTTGTTACAGCAAATGTAAGAAGTGTTTGTTTTTTGGTGGGACGAGGTTAAAAAAAATATAGTGTCAATATGTTTTTTTGTATTTTTTAGAACATCATAAAAATGTAGAAAAAACAGGTTACTTTTCTTTAATGTGTCAGTACATTTCCGACAATGCCAAATGTTTTATTATGTTTTGGTACTTTTGCTGAACGAAAACACGTTTTATGCAAAAAAAAAAAGTGTAGCCACATTCCAATTACCATAACTTTATTTATTCTTAGTTGATTAAGCTGTACGGGGTTTGTTTTTAGGGAAGAGGTTGCATTTTTTAGCAATATTTTTGGGGTACATATAATTTATTGTTTTTTACTTTTTTCAAGGGGAATGTGGAAAAGAAACCGCAGTTCTGCCATAGTTTTTTTTGTTTGTTTCGGGGAGCAAACTTCTTTAAATGTATTAAATAATATTGAATTTACTTTAACTTATCTCGCCCCCCCCTTGTTTCCAGTGGTATTCCACAGCATTATTGCAGTTTGTGGAAAACTGACAAACTATTTGGTCTAATAGTTACAGGTAACTGCAAACTGTCTCTCTGTTAAGGTACCAAGGACATTACTGACTGCACAATCTATGGGGTGAAAAGGAGCGATATATATTACGGCTGGCACGTTCAGCCAATGGCATCTACCGGTGGGTTAAGTCCATTTGCAGCAATTTGGACATGACCAATATGACCACCACTGAGCAGCAGAACAAAGTAGCAGCCATGCAATAAAAGTTATGGGCACTTTCAGCTCCACTTAATTTTGTTTTTCAGGCTGCATAGTTGACCCATTAAAGTCAATGGCCGAATACGCAGAATTATATAACCCCTTTAAGTGTATTTTTATAGCTGAGGCTCTCTACTGACTTTTACAGACATTGACATATTCAGATGTTGCATGCAAGGACATGGCTCCTCAATGCCGTCATCATAAAACTCCATTTCCCTCATTTCTTGAGAAAGGTTGTACCCGTCCCTGCATAGTCTGAAAGACAGCCGAACGAGCAAACGCATCTTTCATGCAGCACAAAAAAAAATCATGGTTGTCTGCGGCACATCTTCCCGTGTGAACAGAGGTTGTGCTGCCCACAACAGTGTGGGGGATGAACCATCATTTGTCCCCCAATCAGCCCAGACAAACAATCTTGTTGACTGGCACTCATTAAGTGTCAAATGCTTCCATTAAAGCCACATGGGTTACAACAGGACCCTTGATTCTGCGTCCTACGTCTGTGAACCACTCAACGGTGAGTCTACGACGATGGGTTTTATGCCTTTCCTTCCAGTCCCCCTCTACCTAATACCCCCAGACATTGATAAGCAGCACATGAAAGCTGTAAGTCGCCCTCACCTTGTTCAGAGTCAGTGGATATGATGGAGCCCATACTATCAGTGCGCATGCGCTCCATCCCATGTACGGAGAGCTGCTCTAGGCGGCGCTTGAGGTAGCGATGTTCTCTCTGAAGCTGCTCTTTAACGTTCAGTGCTTTTCGGTCCTGTTCTTCTAATTTCTGACATGAAAAGAACAGAAACAAGCCTGGATCTGTAGGTTTTATTTTACACCTGATAAAGCAATATCCACTGACATTCCTGCCAATACCGTTTGGAGTTATGTCATGTATGGGCAGATATAGGTCACCATATGGTTTGTTCTGTCCCAAATATGGAGGGTTATATAAAGAAAAAAGTTACAGCGTAGGCTCGAATGAAGCAAAAGGAAAATGCATTTAAAGATAAAGTCCCCATAACATATCAGGGTGCAAATCATGTTATATGACCATTTAAATGGTGCCAGCTTCATCCACAGCACAGTCCATAGATTGGCATATATTGTAGACCACTAACAGTACATGTGCCAGGTAGGAAAGTAACTGTAGAAGTCACATATTATGTGACGTGATGGTCCAGTAAAGATCCAGTTTCGCTAGGTTAGGCTGGGTTCACACTTTTTTTTTCCGTTTAGCCCATATATCAGGAAAGCTTCTGACATAGATGTTAGACAGGTCCATAGGGCTGCACTAATATATATATACTGGCCTCCGTCTGACATAGATGTTAAACATGTCCATAGGGCTGCACTAATATATATATACTGGCCTCCGTCTGACATAGATGTTAGACAGGTCCATACGGCTGCACTAATATATATACTGGCCTCCGTCTGACATAGATGTTAGACAGGTCCATACGGCTGCACTAATATATATACTGGCCTTCATCTGACATAGATGTTAGACATGTCCATAAGGCTTCATTAATATATATACTGGCCTCCGTCTGACATAGATGTTAGACATGTCCATAGGGCTGCATTAATAGATATACTGGCCTCTGTCTGAGATAGATGTTAGATGTGTCCATAAGGCTTCATTAATATATATACTGGCCTCCGTCTGACATAGATGTTAGACATGTCCATAGTGCTGCATTAATATATATACTGTCCTTCATCTGACATAGATGTTAGACATGTCCATAGGGCTCCATTAGTACATATACTGACCTCCGCCTGGCCTGTATAAGTTGGCATATCACACAAAATAAAAAGATGATGGAATAGAGTAGTACACTATGTTATTTCATCATACAGAGTCCAATACAGAAACATATATATTAAACACATACCTTTTTTCTAACATGGCAGCCTATGGGTGGTGCATGGCACTGTATGGCACTACTGTCACAGGCACAGTACTGAGGAAAACTTTTAGGCAGGTATAGAAAAAATGCCGCAAAGTAAGAAAGCTTCCAAACACAGAAGAGTTATTAGATTATGTTTGTCAATTAACAAAAGGCAAAGTGAATGAACAAAAGAGAAATGTAAATCACATCAATATTTGGTGTGAGCGCCCTTTGTCTTCATAACAGCATCAGTTCTTCTTCAAGTCAGGGATTTTGTAGGATTATAGTCAGGTGTTGGATTAGCCAATTATACCAAACAGGTGATAATGAGCGTCATTTTCATATGTAGGTTGAAACACAGTCATTAACTGAAACAGAAACAGCCGTGTAGGGGGCTTAAAACTGGGTGAGGAACAGCCGAACTCTGCTACAAAGGTGAAGTTGTGGAAGACAGTTTCATGTCACATGTCATATACAGCAACAAGACACAAGGTAGTTATACTGTATCAACAAGGTCTCTCCCGGGCAAAGATTTGAAAGCAGAGTGGGGTTTCAAGATGTGTTATTCAATCTCTTTTGAAGAAGCACAATGAAATGGGCGATGTTGAGGACCACAGATGCAGTAGTCAGCCAAGGAAATATAGTGCAGTAGATGAAAGACACATTGTGCTTGCTTCCCTTTAAAAGTGGAAGATATCCAGCAGTGCCATCAGCTCAGAACTGGCAATAAACCAGTGAGACCCGGGTACATCCATCTACTGTTATGCTCTTAATAGAAGAATTCCGGCGAAAAAGCCATAACTTCAACACAGAAAGCCAACAGTGAAGCATGGTGGAGAGGGGTACAATAATGAGTGTCTACAAGGAACAGTGAAGCATGATGGAGAGCGGTACAATAATGAGTGTCTGCAGGCAACAGTGAACTATGGTGCAGAGCGGTACAATAATGAGTGTCTGCAGGCAACAGTGAAGCATTGTGGAGAGCAGTACAATGAGTGTCTGCAGGCAGCAGTGAAGCATTGTGGAGAGCAGTACAATGAGTGTCTGCAGGCAACAGTGAAGCATGGTGGAGAGCGGTACAATAATGAGTGTCTGCAGACAACAGTGAAGCATTGTGGAGCGCGGTACAATAATGAGTGTCTGCAGGCAACAGTGAAGCATGGTGGAGAGCGGTACAATAATGAGTTTCTGCAAGGAACAGTGAAGCATGATGGAGATCGGTACAATAATGAGTGTCTGCAGGCAGCAGTGAAGCATGGTGGAGATTCCTTACAAGTTTGGGGCTGCATTTCTGCAAATAGAGTTGGGGATTTGATTAGGATTAGAGGTGTCCTCAATGCTTAGAAATACAGGCAGATGTTTATCAATCTTGCAATGCCATCAGGGAGGTGTCTGATTGTCTCCAAATTTATTCTGCAGCTGGACAAGAACCCCAAACATACAGCCAATGTCATTAAGAATTACCCTTCGTGTTAAGAAGAAGAAGAAGTCCTGGAAGTGATGATATGACCCACAGAGCCCTGATCTCACATCATCCAGTCTGTCTGGGATAACATGGAGAGAGAGAAGGATTTGAGCGAGCCGACATCCACAAAAGATCTGTGCTTAGTTCTTTAAGATGTCTGAACAACCTCCCTGATGAGTTCCTTCTAAAACTGTGTGCAAGTGTATCTAGAAAAACTGATGCTGTCTTGAAGGCAAACGGTGGTCACACCAAATATTGATGTGATTTACATTTCTCGTTCATTCACTTTGCATTTTGTTAAATGACAACAATAAACTATTATCACTTCTATTTTTGAAAGCTTTCTTACTTTGCAGCATTTTTTCTAAACCTGCCTAAGACTTTTGCACAGAACTGACGTATCTATTAAACCAATGGCTGGTATAACCTACAGGTGATGACTGCATTAAATGGATGCTTTAACAGCGGCATCCCCCTCAGCTATAATAGCATCAGTTTATTGGAAACTTCATGAAAAGCTATTAACCCTTTGCAATCCAATTTTGGATTCAGGGTTTTCCTAGGGGGGGCTTTCTCTTTCTGCCATTATACAATGGCGCCATCTGCTGGCTAGAGTCAGTACTGCAGTACGTGACATGCTGAAGAGGCCCCTGACAACAGAGCGGCCAGTAATCTACAGTAAGAATACCCTGCCGGACGTCTTTCGACATTGGAGCTGTACAGCCTTCAATCAGAATGTCTCTAGACGTCAGACAGTGGATTGGAAAGGGTTAAAAACAGTTAAAAGGACTCCATTACAGTGTTTTGGTGACGGATGCCACTGTTAGGCATCGGTCAAAGCTTCAGATGACAATATACGTAGGAGGCTTTTCTTGGTGTTAAATGGAGCCCAAAAGGGCATTTTGAGCATAGCCTTTTTTTCAATGGCAGACAGTAAGACCTAGAAAAGTAAATGAAGGCTTCCCCAAGATAGAACTGTACCATAAGTGATAGATGTGATCCTGAGAACAAGGCCAATCACCTCTATAGACTTGGCAGAGAAGGGGCTGTGCATGCAAGGTCATATATATAGAAACAGCATGGGATTGTAGATGGCCCAAATGACTGGACTCCCATCAACGGACATAAGAAGACCAAGGTGCAAGAAGAAGTATTCCAGCCTCCCCATAACACTTACCTTAATGTGCATTTTTGCTCTTTTCAAGAGACTTAGAGTGGTATGTCTGTTGCTGTCGGGTCCCAGCGGCACAAGCTGCTTTAACTGCTCCAAATATAGCCTTAGCTTTGCTCGCCTACAAAAAAACAAAATGTAATGAAAATGACGTAATGGGAAATATAGTGCAGTACTAAGGGTGCATTTACACAGAAGAATTCCTTGCATGATTTCTGTGCGAAAAATTATTGTAAATGGGTCCATTTACGTATGCAATTTCCTTCTCACATCTCTAATAATCATCATTACATTTACACATGTACAGTTTCATCTGATTCTAACAACTCCTTCTTGGTGCATTATTTACTTTGCCAGCAAGTGTATTCTGAATAGGACTGATACAAAACTGAGCCTCCCTTGACCACATTCTCTCCGGACGCCGCTACATGATAATAGCAACTATAAAAACAGCAAGAAAACAATTACTAAAGATAAATGTTCCCGATCTGAGCTGAATATTGCAGTCATATGGTTTAGCTGCATCAGCCATACATTGCATTCGCACAACATCGCTGGAGGCCAGTAGCCCAATGGGAACTAGGCAAATGTCACCACACGAGCGCCATTTTTAATAAATGTCATCAAATAACGAAAGTGACACAACATTTTAAAATTAGCGTTAGTAGAGTCCCCTTACACTTGTCATGGCCGTCCCATACTTCCACTAAGGGATCTTGTCTGTTTACAACTGTGTACAGAACGGACCCCAAGTGATGGCTGCAGTAGCACTATTAGGGGGATCTGGGTTGTCTTATAAAGAAACAGCCCTTCACTGGAAGGATCACATCCACAGATGCCGATCATTCCAAAGTTATCCAGAAAAAAAAAAGTTTCAAAAAAGTTTAAAACTAGTTCTTTTTGCTCCACTGTGTGCTGGAGCATCATCTAGCCCCTTTTTTCTATCTCCACTGCACCGTCCAACTATGGACAACAAGGCTATGTAGTGGCCTGGGTGAAAAATATTTGTTCCGCTACTTAGCAAACCACTGGGCTGAATGAGCAGTCATTAGGATGTAGAAGCGCAAAACATGATGCAGAATCCGTGTCAAGAAGTCACATGACACTTCCATTTTTTGAAAGATGACGGCACACACAAGGTATATTTGTTGCAAATTGTACAATAACCTTTAAAGGATTCTGCACATGGGGTGTTTGTTTCAGTTTTCATTCATTCACTGGATAGGTGAAAACCGATAGATCAGTTTGACCTGAGAACAAGGGGTCCCATTTGCCCCGCTTCTAAGTCACTGACATATCGCTGCCGCGACCGATGTGAATTAAGTGCTGCGCATATATGCATAGTGCCACTCCATTTATTCAATGGGACTGCCGAGGATAGAGTTTAAATGCTCGGCTATTCCTGTTAATCCCATTGAAATGAATGGAGCAGCACTCTGTATGTGCGCCAAGTGCTCAAATGACTCCAGCAGCGATACAGCAGTGACTGGAAGTGGGGCAAACCCCTATTCTTAGGATCAGTGGGTCACCTTATAATGGGGAACCCAATAATAGGAAACGTAGCGATATTTCAATCTCGTAGCATTGCTGCAAGAAAAAAAAATGCTCATGTGAAATCAATGTGTTATCAATACGTGCGAGTTCCGTCCATATCGCTATCAGACGGAACTCGCCAGTGTGAACGCATGCTAAAGGCGTATCTTACAAAAACACATGACAACTTTTTGTCATGGACATAGGGTAGGCCTTCAGCCTTGCAATATTAACAAGAAGGTTTCTATTCACTGGCAGCAAGCATAGATCTTGAAAGTGCTGAGATAATAAAACGTAGAACATATCACAGTTGCATAAACTTTCCCTATACAGCGATCTAACTTAGTATGCACCGAAAACTACCAGAAAAAAACGGCATGTGCAATTCCAAGGCGTTTTCTGCTTTTTCTGCAGTTTTTTGTGCCAAGACAGAAGTGGATTCAAAAGGAACGGGAAATATAAAGGAAGGACTTGTACTGCTGGATCCACTTCAGACTTTGGCTCCAAGAACTGCATATGTGTGTCTTCGAGATGAACCTGCTGCCATTGACATTCCCGGGGAGATCGCCATTTCTGTTGTGGCATAGGCTGAGCCCATTCAATGATCCTCTTTCTCTCCTTAAAACACGCCAACCACAAACTCCAGTGTGTCCCGTAAAGGGCAAATGAGTCACACAGAGCGCGGCGGAGAGCACTTAAAATAGATCTGGAAGCAGGAAAGGCTGGGAGGGAGCAGCGCGGGGTCCTGGTAACAGCATATAACACTGCCGGATACTGCCGCGCCACATTCCTCTACACTTTATATACGTGGAGTGGAAAGTAAACCGGAAAATGGGAGAGAGACTCACTGCTGCTTTATTGAACACGTGTCCTACTCATTTATTACATCTATAGCCCCATTTCATCTACTTACAGCTTCTATTATTATGAAATACGAAATAAGGACCCAAAAATATTAATCACATTCTTTTATTATCCATCCAAAAATTTCATGATATATATATATATATAGATTTTAATTTTACTTTGTCCCTAAAAGCCCCAACAATTGGCCTTATTTATCAAAGCTGAGATAGAGCCTAATAGAGTGGGGCTCAAGCCGGCCGCAGGGCATCTGAGTGCACAATGTCTGAAAGCCCCCACCTAAAGAAGTTCACCACTTTGGATCATCCCTACTTGTTAGGACTTGTGCACACGGCCGATTTCATGGTGGATTTGACATCGAATCCACACCAATCTGCAACGAAATATGTATCAAAAAAGTGCCAGCCCTCTAGAATCCCCCACTTTGGATAATCCCCACTTGTTAGGACTTGTGCACACAGCCGAATTCATGGTAGATTTGTGGAATCCAAGCCAATTCCGCAATAAATCCAAAATGAAATCTGCATAAAAAAAAGTGTCCCATTCAGCGCAGATTGTTCCACAGGCGGATTTTAAATCTGCAACATTAAAAAAACAATTAACGTGTCACTTCTTGACGTGAAATCTGTGTTGGATGAATGAGGATGAGATCCACTTGCAGAGCGGATCTGTGACAGCCTATATGCAAATCCATGGCACTAATCTGGGTTAAACAAATGGATTTCTACTGGGATTTTCTGTTGGAATTTACATCAGATTTTTCCATTGTGGTTTATACTCTCTGAATATAGCCTTAGAGTCGGATGGTAATAAGCAGATCACAAACTGTCCCCTGGTGGGATCACCAGCGATCAGCTGCAATGTGTGGGGAAGTCTAGCAATAAGGGTTCAATTTCCCTGCAGTGCCCCCTCAGGAAAAATTAAGCATTACATAGTATTCATTCACATGAATTGGGCTGTCTGTGTAATTCAGACAGGACAGGTCCTCCACAGAGAGACACTCTTTACAATCACTCTCTACTAGGACCAAGAAATAAGGATCCTGAACAGAGGACCCCCTCTATTGACTCGGTATTCTCTAATAGGGTGTAAGAAAATTGGTTTCATAAACTAGACAGCCTTTTAAGGGCTTGGCTCACCCGAATTATTGGTAGCTTATCTTAGTGGTATCTCATCAAAGTCTGATCTGCTATGTCCTAGGACTGTGACCTTTGCTGATTAAAGCCAAGTGTCATGGTGCTAGAAAGTATCACTGTGTTTCCTATCAGCTCAACTTGGCATTTTCCATGTGGACACCTTGCCAGCTCTAACAGTGCCTCCAATGTCTGGTGTAAGCCAACTCCTTCCGATTGGAAAAACACATGCCATTTTTTATGCAGTTTTTTGAGCCAAGAACAGAAGTGGATCCATCAGGGAGGAGAAGACCTTCAATATCTGGCTTCAACTCAAAAACTGCATGTGTGATTACAGCCTAAGGCCACTCTCACACATCAGTTTTTTACCGTGATTACCGTGGTGTTTTGAACGCTGCGGTAATCGTGGTACAAGGCTCCCAGAGATTTCAATGGAGCCTCGCAGACCTACCCTCAATCACGGCGTTCTCTAACACCGTGACTTTCAAGCAGTATCTGCTCTATTTTACCGTGATTAACGCACCTCATCACCCATCAGAATGATGGGGTGCATTAAAACCCGCTGTCAAGAAGGTCCATCCCTATCTGGGGGGAGAGATAGTCCTGCCCCAAGGGTTAAAGACGTCATAACAGAGGAGGGAGTTCGTCCAATGCACGAGATTATAGGCGAGGAGGGGCCCCGGGCCGGAGCGTGGTTTTGCTACTTTCAGATCAGACATTTCATCCAGTCTCTGGGTTCTTTGACCCAGCTTCTAGCCCCCCTCACTCAGTTTGAGCACCTATGTATATCCCCCGATCCGACCACCGCGTGAGTGTCTTCACTATACAGTCTCCTTCTGACTACTGAGACCGGTGACGATTCCCTGAAATTCGTGGAGAGCTGGGAGAGGGAACTGGGGAGATCCTTCCCCGAGGAACAGTGGACTAAATCCTTTAAACTGACACACTCCTTGGCGATTTCCTCGAAGTTCCAAGAAACAAATTACAAAATTCTATCTCAGTGGTACAGAACACCCTCCCGACTCGTAAAGATGGACCCTACGACCTCGGATACCTGCTGGAGATGCTCTGGGGCGAGAGGAGACTTCACCCACATTTGGTGGTCCTGTCCCCTGGTCCAACCGTTGTGGCAGGAGATTATTTCTCTCTACAATGCGGTCCATAGGGATACAGTAATACTCACTGTAGAAGCAGCAATGTTGTCCATGATCCGGGGACCCATTTCGAAAATAAAGAAAGGTGCCCTTAAATTTTTTATCACAGCCATGAGACAAATTATCCCAAGATTATGGAGGTCACCTTCCCCCCCCCTACAAGGATCCAGTGGCTGGAAATCCTTGATCAAATAGCTCAAATGGAAGAACTCATCGCTTCAGACGAAGGGAAATCTCCCAAATTCTATGAGACATGGTCGGCTTGGATTTTGTTCCGAAATTCCTCTGAATTAACCAATTGGCTCCGACCAGGGGTTGTACACTGTCAGTCCTGATTAAATACATACCATACTTCACCATAGCGGACGAGGTGCTCTCAGTCGCTGCCAATGCCCCCCCCCACCCCTCTTTCCCGCCCCCTCTTCCCCTCTATTACTTCTCTTCTCGTTCTTCTCCCAAGTTCTAAGACATCTCATTACTTGATTACAAATCTTGAGCCTTCTGCTGAATCTAGATCCTGTTCGTGCATTGGACAGGATAGTGACATCTTTTTTGGAACCCCCTTTACGAACGCGTTTTACAAAGGCGTAGGCGGATGGTATTGATATATGATAATACTTACCCAATCAGTATGACCATATTGAAACTAGATGCGAACGATGTCTTGATGTGTTTCTGTCTGTTTATTGAAAACACAATAAAACCTGTTTGAACAATAAAACCCGCTGTCAGAGACAGTAACCTGCGTCCGAAAACGGCGGTAAAAACGCTTTGTTTTGCCAACAGCATGTGTGAGAGTGGCTTTAAAGGTAACCTGTCACCTTCCAACAGCACTATAAACAGCACACCATAGACTTCTGTGGGAGGGCACGTGCATGGCAATCTGAAAAGAATCAGATTTTCGTGCCGTGAGTGGACTTTGGCAGGTCCAACCCGGGATCAGGAGGGTGGGTGAGTATAAAGAAGTACGTCACCCGACTCCTCACCTTTCCTAACAGCACCATAATTTAGTTGTCCCGCCAAAGTAAGTTATGCACTATCCACAGGATAGATGATAACTTACTGATCGTGGGGTCCAACCCCTAACGATCCTGAAAACTACCCTACAAGCGGTCATCGCAGATGCATGCTGCTGCTCCATTTTTTTTAATAGGACTATGGATAAGGGATAACTTAGTTCCCCTTTAATATTAAGTCTCCAGAGCTACTTAATAGTCACTAACACTAACTGTAACACTACTACATACCTGTGTATAGCGTTCAGTAGAACCTAAGTAGATTATTAATAGAGGTTATGTCTAATGCAAACCGTAAAGACATTTACACATTACAAGGTGACAGCTCCGCATGTAACATGGAAGTCTGGGCATCAATATCCCAGAACAGATAATATACGTGTGACAGCCGCATCCATCTTACCTGTGCTTTTCGAGCTCGTTGTGCGATGACCTGTAAAAGAAGAGATTATTATAAAATATGTTCATATGAAGCAATTCAGATATTTCATTAAACAGCGACTAACAAATGATTTTTCAGTTATATTGAATTACAAATAGTTTCCAGCTAAGCTCAGGAATCGTATGTAAGAGGGGTGAGCAGTGCCCTGCTCCCCTCTTACGGATCACAGTGGCTCTGTCACCATGGAATATTAAACCATGTGCTGTGTAACATGTATACACCGGGGTGGTAAGGCACTTTCCAGAGGCGCTATGCACAAATGAAAAGTTACGGTAGATGGAAGTGACCTACCGCATTCATTGTGGCTGTTTTGATGCACGGTGCAGTGAGGCCGCGGCGATTGTGTAATGCCACTGACCTCCGGAATTAAAGTATGCAGTACTCTGATAAAGATGGAACAATTGGTTACTGTTGCTTTAAGTGAAGTTATGCTGTGTGTTATTGTGGAATGACATTATTATTCACGTGGTTGCTGTTTAGTAAAAGTTATTTTTAAAAAATGTCTCCGCCTTCGTCCTGTCACCGCCGTGCCATACACAACACCACCATCTGCTTTCACGTATACCATGGTGGATTTCATACAGACAAGATAAGACTGAAGGCTAATGTAATATAGTCAATATGGATGGCTGCCATCCCAGAAAGTCTCAGCGTCTTGGAATGCGGCACACTTGGTAGAACCAAATTTACCCCACGGCAATTACGGAAATACACTTGGGATAAAAAAATATATTCTACTAACTAGCATCCTAAAGTCTACACATGCCCATATACATACAAGTAGCAAAACATGAAGTAAACCCAGGGTAAAGGTATTGCATGGGAATGGAAAGACATGGCCACTTCCAGAAACAGGGCGGCTCTTGTCCATGGGTTGTGTCTGGCTATGGAAAGATGTACACAGTTGAGCGTGGCGGAATGGATGGCACATAGCATTTCTGGCGTCACCATTTCACAGGCCGCTCGTATATGTCTCACCAGTTTTCCAACATCACAAGATGCTGCTGGGTATCCATCATAGACAGCTGCCTTAAGTTGTCCCCACAGGAAGAAATCCAGGGGAGTCAAGTCTGGAGAATGTGGTGGTCAAGGAACAAGGCCATGTAGTCCAATCCAGGGGGCTCCAACCCAAGCTACAAGCCACTAACATACGTCTCTCCAGAATGAGCTAGAGGACCATTGTGCCAGTTACCAAACTCGAGGATCTTGCGCCAATGGTAAGTAATCGAGCCTTTCATCAAC
The DNA here is from genome assembly GCF_035609145.1 of Eleutherodactylus coqui. NCBI lineage: Eukaryota > Metazoa > Chordata > Amphibia > Anura > Eleutherodactylidae > Eleutherodactylus > Eleutherodactylus coqui. Next base: position 55,304,396 of record NC_089843.1, read on the forward strand.
AGTTGTGTTTAGATCGTTCAGATATTGGTCCCCATTCAGGGTGCCAACAATGAAGAAGGAATCAAGGAGTTGCTCACCCCGAATTCCAGCTCACTTTTTTTGTTTCAAGTCCTGCTTTTCTCTTTATCTTTTACGGTCAGATGTTATTGGTTACCCCAATTTGTCTTAAAAAAGGGATTCCCTTGTGCAATGCTGGAGACATCTCTTTTATGCCGGATAGATACTTCTGTGGACACCCTGTATACTGGATGAACAAGAGGACCAGCAATAAATGCCGGGGCACAATTTAGGATGCCATAAATATGGAAGACTGCTTCCTAAGGGCCCGTCCGCACAGGCATATGTGCATCTGCGCAGGCCTCAGCGCTGCGTTTTTGTAGAACAAACAATGCTTTTTGTGTGCATATTAGCGTATCCTACTGTACCTTTTCTGCCCACAGGGTATGTTCACTTGCACACGGTAAGCACGATGCACCATTTGAAATGGCTAATTAGTTGCAAATGTATTCTTTTTCCAGTGTATTACAAATCTCCTTCTTTCTTACACACACAATTGCGCACCCCCACTGACTTTTATGGGCACCGTTGGTGCATAAATGTGCAGAAAAGTAGTGAGCGAACCCATTGAAGTCAATGAGTTGTCTTCTCTGCGTATGGCACATGCAAATACACCATGTGAAGGAGCCCAAGAAGAAATAAGACCCCATTTACACTGATAGATGATCGCTCAAAAGTTGCTCAAACGACAGTTTGAGTGACAGTTTTGAGCAATCATCTTTGCATAGTCTATAGTAGCCAAGTAGCTACTTAAGAGCTATGCAGGCAGAGCGGGACACCGCCACTATTACTCGGCGAACAATACAGCTGTTCTGCATAAGCAAAGAACTGTATTGTTCTCCGTGATGATAGCTTGCGTCCCACTGTGAACTACCAGCAAGACACGGGCTATAAGAATCTTATCAGTGCTGCTGACTGTGATAACAGCCTGCACTGCTGATAAGAGTTCATCACTCAATTCAAGAAAACTAGAATTGAGCGAGGAACGACTCATGCACAAAAACTACACGATGTCCGTGTATTTAGACCCAATGATTCTCGATCGAAAGACGGCTTTGAGTAAATTTTGATTGAGAATCATTGGGTCTAAATGGGCCTTAAGCTAACAATGAGGCAAGACAGACATCACAGCCATGTCTAGGAGCAATTCAGCAGAACCGCAAGACACCCAGGTGTGGTGACCCTACTAGGTACGCCTGTCTGTAAGCAGCCAATGGCACACATCTTTAGGAGCGAAATATGGTAAAAGTCTAAATATCTATGCTCATTTTTGCAGGGACTGAACCGGGGCAAAGAACAATATTTATAACTCAGCAGTCAAGACATCTCTAGGCAGCGAGGCTTTGCAATGGTAATTACGCCGTTTAAGGGCTCCAGAATACTTTATATGACAAATAAAGTCAGAGCCATGACAACTGTTGTCTGACAGCCATGATTCCTGGAAATGTGAAGTAACAGAGCTATTTACTACCGCAGACGGGTTATAACCGCTACTCTACAGTCATTAAAGGAACACTAAACCTAGAAATGACTCCTAGAAGTAAGTAGCAGATAACCCTGCCCCGCTGCTCTCTAGGTTGGTACGTGTATGATTAGCATACTGCCAATCCAAAAGGGTATTTACTAAAGGATGTGCGTCAGAAATCTGAGCGAATTTCCATCAAAGAATCTTCAGCATTTATGCCATGTGTGAAGATGGCCTTAGGCCTCATGTCCACGGGCATAACTGAATTGCCGAATCCGCACGCAAGTGATCCACAGTTCAATATGCCCATAGACTATCATTGGGCATCCGCAGGTATTTAAATACCTGCGTAGATCATGAAAAAAACGCAGCATACTCCATTTTCTGCGGATTCCGCAGGGACTGCTTCCGTTGAAGTCAATGGAAGCCGTCTGGTCTGCGGCACACCCGCAGCTGACAGTGCAGATGTGCCGCGGGAAAGCAGGAGATTTAAAAAAATTAAAAAGGCACGGCGCATGGGCATGGCACACTGGCCGGCGTGCCGAGCACATCTGCCGTGCAGAAGAAAGAAGATCCAGCCGCGACGGAGGAGACCCGCGCCACGTCCGGACAGGTAAGCAAATGTATTTTTTGCCTCATGGCTGTCGGCATAGCAGGAATCCGCTGCGGGATTCCACACTCAGAATCCGTGCGTGCCCGTGGACATGAGGCCTTAGGGTATGTTTCCTTGTATCAGTTCAGAGTCCAGTCTGTTTAGTTCGGAGATGAGGAATGGACTGGATACATTTGTAGCCAACCCTTAGCAGTAAACAGGACCAGTAGATTTGGCTACAAGCTGGATAAATCTCTTTTATGGAATACTAACCCCTAAACTAATCTTAGTTCAGTTCATTTAGACCGTAAAGGTCTTGGTGCCATGATTGCAATATGGATCCTAAGATTCAGGTATCTGAAGTCCAAGTAAAACTGACCTCAGGCACAGTCCTCTACTGCAGCATAGCCTGTGCAAATGTCACTGTAAGGGTCCTTTCACACTCAAGAGATTTGTATGTAGTGACAAGCGCCGATCATCGAGACTGTTGCTCATTTAACTGGTCTTCGAAGGAACAATGGTACATGCGGTTGTTGGTCCCCCATACAGTTTCATCATTGTTGGCAGCACCCCCTCCGTTCATGCGGGGAGCTGTGCTGCTGACAACTATTATTTTTTTGGCTACACAAAAAATGCGATTAGCCAATGAACAAGCGTTTGCTCGTTCGTCGGCTGATCAGGTGCAGCGTCACACAGCAAAATGATTTGGTTCTTGCCTGATCCAACGTTGGGTTGTGTGAAAGTCTCTTAATCATGAACTAGGAGGTTCTGGATGAAACAAGTAATCGTTCCGTCCAACACTGGGGAGTTCTGCAAGGAACTATGGCTAGAGAGGTGAATGAATAATACAGGATTATCATGAGTAAGTTAATGCTGCTTCTAGGACTGCGCTCTATAGAGCTTTTCTGTGTTTTTTGGTTTCTGCTCTCTGCTTGCATTTCATCAGATTCTTCCACCTGGCACTTTCCAGATTCTGTAAAACCTATGAAACATATGTTCAGAATTAAAATGAAAACAAATGTTCAGTCCGCGGCGGGCGTATTCAATTACTGGGTATTTACACTGAAAACATTCCCTGTCACAAGCACATTGGAAGGGGTATAGTTACTGTTTAATGGATGTCTGATCTTCCACCTCAAACACGAGCCATGGGCTAGGGAGGAAAAGCAGCTGCACCGGCCACACCTTGACGTACCGGTGCCAGACCGGCAGAGGAGATCATTTTTACCACTTCAAGTGCTAAACTTTGTGTTTGTAGAACTTGTAATGTGACAACAAGTTCAAGAAAAAATATGCCCGCCTAATGTAAACTACGGTGTATATACACTATCCTACCAAATGCATATCACGTGTCCTAAACCATGCTACATAAAAAGCAGACCCTTGGAGGTGTCAGCCATAATTTGTGATGGGAACTGCCCGCTATTGGATCTATACGTTATGTCACTACTAGAGATGAGCGAGCATACTCGCTAAGGGCAATTACTCGATCGAGCATTGTCCTTAGTGAGTACCTGCCCGCTCGGAAGAAAAAGTTCGGGTGCTGGGGGAGAGGGGGAGGAACGGAGGGGAGATCTCTCTCTCCCTCTCTCCCCCCGATCCCCCCTGCTCACTGCCGCAACTCACCTCTCACCTGCTCCGGCAGCCGAACCTTTTCTTCCGAGCGGGCAGGAACCCGCTAAGGACAATGCTTGATCAAGTAATTGCCCTTAGCGAGTACGCTCGCTCATCTCTAGTCACTACAGGCAAGCTGTCCTTCACGAAGCGCAAGTCATCTCTTTAAGCGAGCTGTACTCTATGCATGGGTCTTTTTTGGTACATATATATATTATGGTTTCCTTTAGATTACTGTTTATGTTGGCAGAAACATAAAAACAAGGCAATTTCACTGCACTTTATTTATTTCTTTTATTTATGGTGTACACCGATCATCGTAAGGGATGTTATACATTTATTGTACAGGTTAGTAAGGGCATGACAATACCAAATATGTGTATGTTATTTGGATTTCGGGCTTACATTTCATAACGTTTATTAGAAAAATTGAGTTTGTATTATGCAGATTTTTTATTTGACTTTTTAAACTTCAATGTAACTTTTTTAATGTATTCTATAGATAGATTTTTAATTTAGCTTAATTTTTTAACTAGAATGTACCAGCATATATCTATATAGCACACAGTGTGCTCACATGGTCATATTTCAGGCTATGTATGCAGGTGTAGGGGGTCAATACTTTTCTGTGTGCCTGAGCACGTAAAAGAGTTTGTCCAGGACTAGAAAAGAGTGTCTGCTGTTTTTCCAAAAAAACAGCACCACATCTGTTCATAATCTGCGCTTGGCATTGCAGGTCAGCTCCATGCACATGAATGGGAATGAGCTGTAATACCAGACAGTCCATAGACAGATGCGGTACTGTTTTTGGAAAAACAGCAGACACTTTTTTCTCTAGTCCTAAACAAACCCCTTTAAAACGACCCTCCAATTTCAGGTCAAAATTCTGTCCTGTGACACGAGGGGTAGAGGGGTATATTACCTGCTGCTATTCTCTTTTACCCATCCAATCTACTAATTCCAGGTCCCATTTTCAGCTGTTCAAAATGTCTTCAGCAATTTTCTAACTACCTAATGCACACTGATTGGCCAGTGCTGGTCACATGAGCAGCCCATGCCAATCAGGGAGAAGGTATAGTGCACAGGTAGTTTAAAACTAGAAGATTAGCTAGTCATAAGATTGCATTGGCCATCGTGAACAGCTGAAAACGGGACCTAGAACTGGCAAATCAGATGAACAACGAAGAACAACTGAGAGTCTAATTTAACCTACTCCCCTTCTGGGCCTGGGTATTTTGTACTGAAACTGGTGGGTCACTTTAAGGCCCACTTCACACTTCATTAATTAATACTTTTTTATGATATTTTTTTACAAGCATTTTTGGTGGCATTTTTTTTATATTGTTCATGTCACGTCTCAGTCAGCACATGGTTAATTATTTGCCAGCACACCTAGTTTCTGTAGGTTCTATCCAGACTAGTCAGGGTTAACAGCTCCTGTGTTTTCTAAACTAGGCTAATTAGTCCTGCTAGTGTCTGAGAGGTGTGGCTGGTGACTGACATTTCTGTTAGCCAATTCTCCCTCCTCCCTATAAGATCCAGCTCTTGCTGCCTGGGAGTTGCCGATTAATTTTCAGTGATCCTTGAGCAGTCCTCCTGCTCAGACCTGCTGTGTGTCTGGCTCCGGTACTTTGGTTTGTTCCCAGTTTGTGCCTATTATTTGTCTGTACTTGTTCTCTTTATTTCCGTGCACTGTACCCCGTGTGTTCAGGGCTCCATGGGAGGGATTTGTAGTGGCCCAGGTACGAGTGTGGGTCCACACCTGTCAAAAGCGATCGGACCACCGATTAGGCAGGGCTCCCTCCTGGGGTAGGGGTTTGCAGGGAATGGATTTCCCTTAGTTTATTCTGCATTTACGTTGCACGGTCGATACATACAGCCCTTTACTCTCCTGCACAGGTGCTCTCTGTCTATTCTGCATCTAGCCACCTGTACCAGTGCTTTCCCGCGTCCGTCTTGGCTGCCCCCCATACCTTGTTCGTGTTGGCAGTCCAGGACAAACGTGACATCTCCATTTGTAACATGCATCTTTTCTAGTGTTTTTCAAGTCCTACAGAGAAACCTATTAGATACACCCTAGAAAAAAATAATGCCATACCCAAGGCATACTACGTTTAGAAAAAACCCCTACTGACCCAAGAAAAGACAAAAAAAAATGCTACAACGAAAAAGTTTGTAATGTGTTTAATATTTCACTATAGACTTTAATGAAACACATGGACTCACAAAAAAAACCTGCAAATAAAAACGGATAGAATAGTGGGACGGTTGTAGGGTCCATGGTAACCCTCATAGGTATATCTTGAAAACACTGTAATTACATTACAGTAAAAATAGTGCAGTTCCACCACCAAATGTTAACTAAATTCCAGCATAAAATTAAAAAAATGACAAATCGTGGAGCTGCACAGCAGGAAAAGCACTTTCTAGCAGCGCACACAGCCTGTCGCTCATTGTGGACATATGTTTGCACACTACATATATGAAGGGTTGGAAAACTTTCCACCGAGAAATAGATAACAATACATTAGTGCTGCAGAGGCGGAGGACTGTACTTGAAGCGAATGCCTCTCTGCCAATACTTTCAACTGTAACCTCCAGGGACATAAATCACGAGACTGAATATTTACTTTACTTTTCAGGAACGTTTTCTGCTTACCCTGCACATTCTGACTCTATGCAGCGATCAGGAGGGAAGATGAATTACACAAATCTGCCAAAATGATTACCATGTGTAAACATCGCAGACTCTTAAAGGGGAAAGAACAGCAAAGCAGCTCAAAAACATCCACATGTTGTGTCTTAAATGCCTGCAAAAGGAAAAAACCTTATTTTAATAATGTGCTCCAAGATTGAAAACATATTTTCAAATACTCAATTAGGGAATTCTGAGTTAATAGAGGCGGGTTCCCAAATGAGGACCCTCGTTTATTAGTCACAGTCCAGAGCAACTACAAATAATGTCTCTCTCTGTCAAAGACCTGGTATGTCCATATGTTACAGCTCTCCTCTCTGCGAATCTACCGCCCAAGTTTGCCGCTCCCTTTCACATCAAAACTCTTGAAACAACTTGTGTCCACCTTGAAGTATCCTTCATCTCTCATTCAACTTGGACCACTTACAATCCAGCGTCTTACGACACCACTCCAGGAGAAGTGGCCTACTCAAGGTCACCAATAATCTGCAAACTGCAACAGCCTTAACACATTGCTCGTTCCTTACCTGTCCTTTGCCTTTGACACACTTGACCACTCCGACCCCTTACAAACTTACTCTTCCCTCGGCATCCGAAACTTGGCCCTCTCCTGGATCTCCTCATACCTCACCAGCAGACCCAGAGGCGTAACTTGAAGCTCCTGGGCCCAAATGCAAAACCTGGAACGGGGCCCCCAACTATAATGCTTTATTCATAGTACTGGGCTTCCTATATGGAGAAGAGAGGCCTTATGGGCCCCCCAAGGCTCCTGGGCCCGGGTGCAACCGCATCCCCTGCATCCTCTATAGTTACGCCACTGAGCAGACCATTTAGTGTCCACCACCTCGCCCTCTCACTGTTGGTATCTGTAAAGGCTCTATCCTAGGCACCCTACTCTTCTCCACCCATGGTCTAGTACAGCTCATAGAATCCCATGACTTTCAGTATCACCTTTATGCAGATGACACTCGAATCTACCTTTCTGGCCAAGATGTTACCTCTCTACTAACCAGAGCCACAGACTGTCTATCAGCCATATCGTCTTCCTCTTCCAGCATTCTAAAGCTCACATTTTAGAAAATATAGCTCTTCCCCATGTTTCTCTTCACCCCCAACAGACTTATCAGACTCAATAAATGGTTCCACACTTTTACCAGTCCCACAAGTCCACTGTCACTGTGTACCATCTGATTCTACAGTCCTTCAAACCATACATATAAGCTCTTGCCACCTCCTGCCGAGTCCAACTCAAAAACATCTCTCAGATATGATCTTTCCTCAACCCCAAGTCAACAAAAATGCTAGTGCATGCTCTCATCATCTCCCATCTAGACTATTGCAACATTCATCTTTATGGCCTCCCATCCAACACAGTTCTACCCCTTCAATCCATTCCGAATTCTGCTGTCCAGCTAATCCACCTCTCCTCAGTTACTCACCTGACTCGTCCTTCTGCCAATCTATCCATTATCCAGAGAATTCAGTTCAAAATATTACCAATTAAATACAAAGTTGTCCACAATATGTTCCCACCACACATCTGTTGTAATATCCCGATACCACAGCGTGGAAATCACATATGGGGAGGTAACCACATTGTCCAAAGCCTGTTTCACCTATAGCAGCCAATGCCGGCACGATCTTGTTGGCTTTATTTGCAAGATCATGCGGGCATTGGCTGTCACAGGTAGGCAGGGTTTCGGACGTATGCAGTTACCGCAGCATGGAAACCCTGCCAAAGCAATAGGTTAAGTACTGCTCATTACTGGTAATGCGCAGCCCTATTACATTATTGCTCATGCTTCCTCTGTGGCATTGTACCAGTTTCCAATAGAAAACTGTTCTGATGACAGTTTTAGTTTTATCCTTCTTAAGGGATTTTCCATTTTTATGTAAATAAATCTTAAATTAATTTTCCAGGATCAAAGCTATTGATGATCTATGTTCAGATAGGCCACCAATATAAGATCAGTACTGCTCGGGATCCCTGCCAATCAGCTGATGAGAAGGTGTGACGGACGGCCAGAACTGTCAAAACATCATCCATAGTGCAGTGGCCCGGTTGGGAATTAGATGTTTTGATAGCTCTAGCTGTCCATAGCAGTTTGTCCTCAACTGGCCATTGGGGGTCAGACCCCCACCAAGGAGGATAGATCATCAATAGTCTTGAACCTTGAAAACGCCTGCAATCGATGTGTAACACAAAGTTCTGTGACTTTCTAATATACTCTTGCTTCAATTCTTCACCATGAATGAACAAAAATCTTGCACATTGGGACAGCTCCTCTGCTCTCGCCATTTAAACAATAATGTAACTTTTGCACCAAAATGCCTATGATGTTTGTGTACTTTTTTGAAAAAAACGACAGATGGGGCACCGTGCATCCTATGTGCACCAGGGGTTATGCTTTTCTGCTGAGGTTAATGGCTGTACAATCCTCATTGGCTACATAAATCACCCCGGTGACCCTGTAAATTATTCTATGACCTCATGTGGATGGAGAGACTGGGGGGGGGGGGGGGGGGGAACAGCACAGAAATGCTGAAATACTAGAAACAGATGATTTTTCCAAGTGTCGATGTAAGTAAAACCCTCTACAGAGCGCTGCTGACCTTTACTAGATGTCATTTTCTACCATGTGAGAAACCCTTTATTGGATGTAACTGGTATAAATGCTCTCATAAATCATCATTTGCTCACAGACAACCATAATATTCTGTCTGTGAGATGAAAAGTGACTGGTTACAGATGGGTGCACACAAACCTTACAGCGCTCTTTCATGTGGGTCTAAGCGCAGAGGCCCCAACCCACACAGAGGATATATAGTAGGTGACTTTAAGAAACGGCTGAGCATATCCAAGGTGGCTCGAGCATGCTATAGACTGGAAATCGGCGGTGGTCTTAGATCACAGACTTGATATGTCAGAAGGCCGTTGTTACTAGCTTTCCTCTTTAAGCCTTACATTAAAAGGGTTGTCTAGCTAAAGGGGGGGGGGGGGCACTGTTTAGTTCTTCAAAGAGTGTCTTTCTCTGGGACTTTGCACATTGTAGAAGCCTCTGTGATTTTATTGGACTCCCTCTATGCTTAAAAGGTTATTTCAGCTGTGAACATTTAGAATCTATCCAGGAAATTAATGTTGGTACCCTCATGAATCTAACATTATCACCTTTTCCCTTAGAACACGGAACCCCATTCCCTTCCCAACGTATCCTCAGTTGGGATGAGTTGTATGGTATGGTCAAGGCCATTTTAATACCAGAGATGCTTAGCGTCTCCCCTTCAACGTCAACTTGCCTCCCATCCCCACATGTTTTTGTCGAGAACTTGGATAAGTCATCTACACTCGCCATCCATTTCTGATGGACTCGATCATATTTCATCTTTGCCTGATGATGTATGATTTAACCTGCCTCTTTATGTAGACAGTGATGTAACTATAAGGCTCGCAGTGGTAGCAATTGTGATTGGGCTCCTAAGCCTGGGGAGCCCAAAGGCCCCCCTTACCAAAGCTGGTGGTCCTTTGAATCATCAACCAGGGAAAGATCAATCCTATTCTATTACTTACATTGCGACAGCTGCCAATTAGAGCGCTGCTCCAACGTCTATCATCAGTGTGCAGCCTATTACTGCAGAGCACAGCTTAGCATCTACTATGTGGGGCATAATGGGACACTAGTAGAAAATGGCATTATTTCTTGCAATGGCCACTATGGGGGAAATATTACTGTGTAGAGCCACTATTACTTTTCAGGGCACACCAAGGGGGACTAGTACTGCATGAGCCACAGAGGCAGGCTTTATTACTATGGAAAGGCACAGAGAGGATCTTTGGGGTAGTGGCAGCATGGGGAAAGTGAGACGAGATGAATCATGGCTGGTAGAAGTCTTGGCCCAGACAGAGAAGAAAAGGGAAAGAGACACCAGAAGAGATGACATCTGGAGGTAATTGCATTGTAATCACCATCACTGTAGAACTGGTATCTGGCTATTATATGGTGATTGCACTGCTTAGAGGTACACTAACGCGGAGCCTGCTGTGTAAAAAAAGTTGTCATATGCCGTTTCCAATATATATAAGTGTGTGTGTGTATATGATTTTTTTAAGGTAAAGGGGGTGCAAGACATACCCCTGGTTGCTAATGCTCCATCGATGAGTCACTTAAAACAGACCCAGTCTAGCAATGGAAAGTTTTTCTACTGAACAGTAAAGGTATGAAGAGTAGCTGCAGGGGGAACATCCAAACCTGAACTTTTGTAACCGGGCCTGTGAGCCTTTAGCTTCGCCCCTGTATAGAGCTATACTACTCCTCTGGCCTTCATAAAACGTTAGGTGTCTGGTTGTATATTACTCATCCAGTTCTGGACTGTGCTATCATTTATGTCTAGGCTCCAGGGCATTGTAACCTCGCTATATTGAACCTTGCAAAAGCCTTTTAACATATGCATTGATGTATTGACTTACACATACATTAATGTACTCTCTTATAGCACCAGGGAGCTTTACGAGTCAACAAGGGTTTGTCTCTTGACTATTCAACCTTCAAAGACAACAGACTAGGCAATCTATGGTCGTTGTAAAACTACAAATTCCAACATATCTTGCCCCAAAGTACAGTAATCTTTACAACTAATAGAAATTTGAGATTTAACCAAATTACATTTAATCGGTCTCTCCTAAAAATTTAAAGTGGCAGAGTGGTGTTGTAGAGCAGCAATGTAAGCCAAAGTCAAACTATTAAAATGTTATTGGTCTATTTTTAGGTTGGAAGTGGTAAAGTTTCTCCTTAAGGAGAGTACCTAGTAGGTGTGAGGAGACTTATGAGACCATACATGCTTCTCTGGGAAATATATGCAAATGAAGAGATGTAATAGTGCATCTACAGCTCCACCTATAGGAAGGCAGCATCCCTGCAAGTTAACTTCTAACCTTTTAACAGGCATTGTAACAATAACTGGGAATATAAGCCAAAGCCTTCTCCAGAAGATAACCATGTACAAAACCGTGTTTTGCCCCTTATCAGTGTACAGTAGGTTGCTGCCTGGCTTGGTGAGAGGCCTATGTCTTGGGCTAGAAGGGGTAAGATTTCTTCTTAGGGAGAGCACCTAGAAGGTGTGAGGAGACTTATAAGGCCATGCAAACTCCTCTGGGAAATGTATGCATCTTCTAATAGGTGTTGCTGTATGATGGTCACTTCTTTCATTACTATTCTGTGTCAGATAAGGAGCAGCGATGGACTTTCTTGGCTGTCTGAATTTTCACCTGGGAGCTTCTACTACGGTCCTGTCCTAGACTGCTATTGCTGTGGCATGAGTGTGACCCAATTTGATTGTCAAGCTCCACCACAGATCGGAATGGGGTGTTCTGCTGATTCCGACAGGCACGGACCACAGCATATTTCCAGGTGGACTGTTTTGTTGTCTAAAGTCTGTTGTATTTTGTGTTGAAGAGTTCCGCTACTTAAAAGCAAGTTATTGAGCATCAGAGTCATCTCCTCATTTCTGTGCCTATGAAGAACGGTTAAAGGATCTGGGAATGTTTAGCTTGCTAAAAAGAAGGCTGAGAGGAGACTTCATAGCGGTCTACAAATATCTGAAGGGCCGTCACAGTGCAGAGGGATCAGCCCTATTCACATTTGCACAAGGAAAGACTAGAAGCAATGGGATGAGACTGAAAGGGAGGAGACACATATTAGATATTAGAAAGTGAGGGTGATCAATGAGTGGAACAGGTTACCATGGGAGGTGGTGAGTTCTCCTTCAATGGAAGTGTTCAAACAAAGGCTGGACAAATATCTGTCTGGGATGATCTAGTGAATCCTGCACTGAGCAGGGGGTTGGACCAGATGACCCTGGAGGGCCCTTCCAACTCTACCAGTCTATGATTCTATGTAGGGCTGGTTGCTGTTGATCTAAATTCAGTTAAATTGTGATCAGCTGTTGAACGTGGCTTAAGGAAAAAGTGTTGAACCAAGACTTTTTGATCTACGATTTGCAAAACCAAGTTCACTTGATCTGGCAACAAAGGCTGAACCTAGAAGAAATGTATCTTGTACGATTGGTGACTGTGGTCAAGTGATCTTCCCAGCATTCGTAGCAATAGTAAAAACATGACTGCTACCAGCAGCTAACATGGGTGTAATTTCAGCACCCAGAAAAATCCTATCAGCCTAGTCTGACATTTTGGACTTCAACTGCTAAACTAAACTCAACTAGTTTGATGCACCAAAATCGGGGGCTCATATGGAACCTAGATTTGAACCAAGATTATAGACTAAACTGTGTTGGTGCAACTTTTTCTTCTTGATTCTAGATCAACTCCTGTTGATCTCAGATTAAAACTTTTGTGCAACCTGCCCGAAGTGAATTGTGGGACTTATTTTAAGGATGAGTCAGTTAAAACAACCTTTATAGTACTAAACAAATGTCTCCAAGGTGCTTACAAATATAGATTATGAGGGAATGTCGAGGATGTGGCCGAATGGGAGCCGCAGAAGAAAAATCCCCATTACATAAGGCAGCCCGGATATTGAAAGAGCAAATTACACACTCGGCCATGAGATATACTATATAATTAGCTGATGGTGATGATGTCATTTAAATGCTGATGAAAGCTAAAACACCGTTCAGATTACCATGGTAACACTCGCTGCCCATAAACACTGGCACCAAAATACTCCGAATAGATGAAATTCAGAACTGAACATTAAATGCAGACCTTTATCATTGAGCACTTCACAAAAGTATCTTATATCATTATCCAATGTATTGTCGGGCCAAGTATGACCTAAGGCACTTAATCTATATCCTCACCCAAAGGTATTAGACATCATAAAAGTTAAGAGTGAGATCTACCGTGTTTCCCCCAAAATAAGACAGTGTGTTATATTAATTTTTGCTCAAAAAGGTTTAACTTTTTTACATGTATAGCTGCCTGGACACTATTTAAATTGACTTTTTTAATTAACTGTTAGCAGGGCTTAATTTTGGAGCAGAGCTTATATTTCATGCATCCTCAAAAATTCTGGAAAATTATGATATGTCTTATTTTCAGGGTATGTCTTATTTTCAGGGAAACAGGGTAGTAGGAGTTGGCTCGAATTGTTCTATTTTGTGTAATTACATGATATGTTCATTTTCTTTTCACAAGGTCCTATGCGACCTTCTTGAAATGTTTATTTTATCTCAAAAGTTTCCCAATAGAACTGATTGAACAACATCATTATAAAATGTTCCGAAAAAAATAAAATCACATGCCGCATTGAAGATTTGGGGTATTTATTTTATTCATTAATTTTTTTCACATTTATCCATCTTTTATAGTTTGGCCGTTTTTTTTACTATTCATTTTAGGCTGTGCTCACATCTGCATTGAGGTTTTAGTTTTCATGTTCCATCATGGCAGCCGGGAATGGATATGGGCCAGTTCACACTAGTGTTTTTTGCTTCCGTTTAACTGTGCCGTTGTGAGGGCAATAAAACGGACAGAAAACGAAAAAAGAAAAATGGAAGCAATCAGACGGATATGAACTAAGCCTGATACAAAGTATCACCTGGTAGGTAGCAACAGACCTTGGAGGACATCCTAAATGTATATTTAAAGGGGCTGTCTGAGTTCTAGGTTCTGTGTAAAATCCCATCCCCTACCTGTATTATGCACTGTAGGTGGTTGAGAAAGGAGAAGCCGTAAAAAAGTTTTGGCCTCCAGGCAGTGAAAGCCAACCTGCCCCCCACACACCCCCCAACCCTGGAGCGAAGGCTCACCTCCTGCGGCAGCATAATTGTTCATGCAGCAGCTAAATTAGGGGGTCATATACTGTATATACCTCCTTGAAAAAAAAAATATGTGTGCCCTATAAAGTCAACTGGAGTCTGCAAGTTATTATGAAGAACAAAAATGTTTCTAACTGCAGTTACGACATATCCAGCTTTAAAGCAAAAAATACCGTAATACATTAAACCCAACATCTATTGGTATCGACCAACCTCAAGAATACATTTTTGATCCTTGTGATAAGAAATTCTCTGCACCTCTAGAAGCTATCATCCAGATGTGTCTGCTTTTAAAAGGGAGCACTTATAATAGTACTGGTGGAACTTCAATTTGTGCAACTCCCTAATTGAAACTTTAAAATTGCGCTAAAATTCCATGAGCATCTCCAGGGCCAGAAGAAGGTTGGTGGAGACCCCTGGGGAAAACTTTCTGGGCACAAACATAAGAAAATTATGGGCGGATCCCGCTATTGTTGACAGGATTTTCTGACAGTCTACTGTCCCTCGATGTTCGCTGTCAGAGAAACAAGGATTGGGCCCGATTCCTTATGTAGTATCTGGCAGCCACTCTTCCCCCTTGCTTTATGGCAATAAACATGAATGTTCAGCCACTATATTTCTTCTATTTTGCAGGGTAGACATATGGAAGATTGGAGGTCCAAACGATGAGAAATGGGTTCCGGCTCCTATTCTTGGATGGTCTGTAATACACTTGAGGTGACTGTGTGGTGGAGGCCCCTTAGCAATTGCCCCAGCTCCCTTTTGGGAAAAGAAGGATCCCGTATGTTGGATTTTAACAAGCTCAATCATTGGTTCCCATGGGATATAAGCCAGTGACAGAGCTGTCTGGTGGCAATTTATTTCCCTTACCCAACACTTGACCAAGCCCATATGCATGTGTAAGGATGTCCTGAAGAGAGGTACTGATTATTATCATTTATAGTACTGTACTACTTTGTTTTGTTGTAATGGAACTATTCCTTAAGATGGGACTAGAGCAGAGGAATGCGACTCTGAGAAGTAAGCGACCAGAAGACAGAGTTGAGGAGAAGCTACGCTGAAGATTTGGGCATAAGGAGTTAGTATCTCCCGAATTATACTGCAGAGATGCAGCAACTGTCATATTGTCCTCTGGTGATTGGAAAGAGAGCGCAGAGTGGTGGACTCAGAGTTGAGTATTCCTCTGGTCCCTCCACTCCAACAACGTTGAGTCAATGATAGAAGAGCCATCGTTGGTTAACTGGGTGAACATAGAGTCTGCAGGTATCCTGTACTTACGGTCTTTTGAACTGTGCATTTGTTGCTAAATCTGCTATCTGAATTGGATTTTCGCTAGTCTATACCCAAAACCCCAAATACCCGAAATTATTACAATAATTGCCATAAGAGCTAAAATAAGACCAATTCCCGGGATGCTGTTAATGCCTGTTCATTAACGTTTATTGCCTGGAGCAGCTATGTCGTCTCAAGTGGCTTATGTAAGTGGCTTATGTATTTCCGGGGCCTCCACGCTAAGGAAACCAACTACTTTAGGACCCGGTCCTCTCCCGAAACAGTATGGCCAGAACCGGACCATAAGTCCCTGATGTCACATCTGCCCACACAGATGTGGAGGACAAGGGGAGCATGACTTCACTCATAGAGCTCAGCCAGGCTCTCCCATTTTCAGAGGTAAGTCCGCTCATTTCCAGTCAGGCCAACACCTACCTGCAGAATCGTGGAAGCCCTCAGCCTACCACCCTGGCCTTCCGACACATGAGCATTGGGAGGTTGAGAAGAATAGCTGTCAACCGAGACAGCTATCCAGGTTTATGACCACCTTTAATTCTTGATATCTGAACCCACCAATGCTACCATATAGTAACTTTATACTCTACCATTATTTTCTTTGTATAGTGAGAACTTTCAATCACAGCATGGTTATATCATTATGGACTTATCAGGATATGTCATTGGGCCTCTATGAATTGTATGAACCTCCTAATACTGGTTAAATAGACTGGTAGACTGGTTAAATTTGTCTTCTCATTCAGCCGACAGCTGTTCTTCCCGACCACCCGCCCCATACACACGTACACTCTACTTGGCAGAGTGTGCCTACATTCTCATTAAGTAGACGGGAGTAAGCCGTGCATGTTGAAATCCAATATGCCCGACTTTTCTTTCCCCCTAGAGAATCCACAAACCCCCATACACATAAGGCAGTCAGTTGCTCCCACCAAACTTTTGGCAGTTTCTGGCAACTTTATTCTTAGGATACCTTTATCCCCACTATTTTCAATGCTTTTCTTTCCCCATTCTTTTGGCAGTGGCAACCACACGACTTGCTAAAAAAAATGCGCTTGTGATGAAAGCATCAACAACACCGCTGCTGAAATGTCATGGAACAGAGGAGTAAAACTAGATCCTAGTATATGGGGCTGATCAATGGGAATTTATAGGAAAATTCCACTCAAACCTGAAAGCAATGGTAAGGGAATGTGTTGGTAGTAAAAGGTCCCCAGGCTACTATATTCATTCCAATCGAGTTTACGAGACAAAGTCATCACACCGTTGTTGTTGTGTCGTTATTCAGCTGCCTTGTTTGTGTTTGGGCTGGGGGTTTAATAGTTTCCACATAAAGCGTAGGCTCTGAATCGTAATGAATGGCAGACATTCACACATCGCTTGCTGCTATTGTTTGCAGTTAAACTGCCCCTTTTATTTTAGATAGCCAGCCATTGACTATGTAATGAAAAGCAAGTCTTCAAAAAAGGAGCAGAGACCCTGAAAATCAGTATTATCCAATCCGCTCCTCGTCTGAGGACAATGTCATAAGACTCCAAAAGTATGCTGCATGTATTACTAATCACTACATACACAACTAGAAATTAATTTTGAATACATTTTCTTTTACATTTCTTTTTTTACTTTAGAAAAGCCATTTAAACCACAAAATTTTTTTTTTTTAATGCAAAAACATCATCATGCACCCATTATCTTTGCAGATTTTTGTATCTTTTTTCTGTCTTGCTCTTTACTACATTTCTACATTTGCTATTTTTTTTTCTTTCTTGGCAAGGGGTTGGGGGTTATTCAATCCTGGCAGGCTTGCATGATGAAATGTTTGGTTGGCATGGGCAACAAGGACATTATACCTCTGAGGCAGCATTGAGGCCCCTGCCTTTTTAGCAAGGACAAAAACTTGCAATCAGTAACAGCCATTTCCACACTGAGATTGCAAAAAAAATAAAAATTACTTGTACCAATTCCTTACACGTCCGGAGAACGGTCATGTATGATGGATATGTATAAAAAGACCTTTTGATGTCTAGGAAATAGTGGTAGTGGGTGGATTTTTTTAAATTTTTTTGAAAGAGTATCTCTACAACTAATTTTTAATTTGTCATTATCTTATAAAATCCTTTTTGCAAAGTACACCGAACGGCCACATTTTTAGAGCACCCGGCCCTCTCACAATCGGAGCTTCCCTGTATGGAAATTTATACCCGGAGTGAAGCATAAAATCAAGGGACAAGTTTTCCGTGGATCAGTTTGTGTAAATCCACATTAGATGGGAAAATCCAGCGATCTTGGTGACATCCAACAAGGCCTGGTCATTGGGGCTACATTAGCCGTTGCCAGGATTTAACCTTGTGGAGTATTCTCATGCAACAGTGCGGAGAATGGTGTGATTGATAGAGAGCATCCAGTGAAAGGGGATCCTGTGGAGGTAAACAACTCACTTATGAAAGGGGTTGGAGAGGATGTCAAGAATCGTCCTGAAGAACAAAAGGTGCACAGTTAAATAAAATGCAGCTCAATACAAGGTTGGTGCTGCAACTAAGGTGTCCAAACGTACACCTACCGTAGCTGTTTCTTGGCATGGATGGCCTATAACAGCAGACGACTTGTTCCAGCACCATTGCTGCATAAGAGAAACAGAAAAACGAGACTCCAACGGGCAAAAAAGCAAAAAAAATTAAATCACTGAGCGTGAAAAACGATCATCTGGTCAGATAAATCCAGATTTCTGTTGCACCGTGCTGATAGGGACTCACAATTTGGTGCAAGCAGCATGAATCAATGACCCTTTCCTGCCAGCTGTCCAGAGCATGTCAGTACCTCCATCTAATTTGCAGAAGCTACAAGGAGCTACCTGTCCGCTTTCGTCTATATGCCTGCAGAACGATTTCAACATCTAGCGAAATCTATACCAAAAGTCATCTGTCATGCTACTAGAAGGGGGTCTCTAAAAAAAAGTGGCTTTTCAGTGTATTTCATTAGACAACAGCGCCTCCGATCCATAATAATGCATGCCGTATGGCGACACTGCAGCCTGGCATTTTTATATGCTCGGTCTGAGACATCCATACCCAGAAGGCACTTATCTATTACTGCAGTAAGTGGAAGGATGCTTTAAATATTTTTTGCCTATTAATCAATGTTTTTAGTCTATTCTTGTATCCTCACGACGCTTCTTGTAGACACTCTAGTATTATTCAGCCTTGCCATACAGAATTTGTAATCCCGATCTACATCAATATTCCCATTCTGATTGTCGCAGTTAGCGTAAATACACACCGCGCAGAATTGCTGTGGATTAAAGATACAGTTTTTACAGGTAAAATCAGCAGTGGAACACAAAGGGAGCAAGAATGGGATTTTACAAATTACATACATGCAGCAGAAATTGTCTGCGTGGAGACTGACCTATGGTGGTAATCTTACATCCGTAACATGCCGATTCTGTCGCGGAAACATCACAGATTTGTTGCCTATTTTGCCAATTATTTGAAAAGGAATGAAGAATTCCGCACCGAAATCCACAAGTAAGAGAAAACTCACATATGCGTATTCATTTTCTATCTATCTGTTCGGTCATGCAGATGTTAAAGGGGTTGTCCCGCGCCGAAACGGGGTTTTTTTTTTTTCAACCCCCCCCCCCCCGGTCGGCGCGAGACAACCCCGATGCAGGGACCTAAAGAAAGCTTACCGGAGCGCTTACCTGAATCCCCGCGCTCCGGTGACTTCTATACTTACCGGTGAAGATGGCCGCCGGGATCCTCTTCCTCCATGGACCGCAGCTCTTCTGTGCGGTCCATTGCCGATTCCAGCCTCCTGATTGGCTGGAATCGGCACGTGACGGGGCGGAGCTACACGGAGCCGGCATTCTGCACGAGCGGCTCCATTGAAGAGAGCAGAAGACCCGGACTGCGCAAGCGCGGCTAATTTGGCCATCGGAGGGCGAAAATTAGTCGGCTCCATGGGAACGAGGACGCTAGCAACGGAGCAGGTAAGTAAAAAACGTTTTATAACTTCTGTATGGCTCATAATTAATGCACAATGTACATTACAAAGTGCATTAATATGGCCATACAGAAGTGTATAGACCCACTTGCTGCCGCGGGACAACCCCTTTAATTTGTCCTTATGTAATGTTGCGGATTACCTGTGGCTGTGGGTGCAGCATATAGCAACATATGGGGTGCCTATGGGTATGGGATATAAAACTGCAGGGACTCGAAGTGCACGTCTCTATGCCTTAACAAAAAGGGCCTGGCAAGGCCCACATCTGCACTAGCATTTACACATAAGGGTAAAAGCCCTCACTGACTGACTGACTCGCCACTAATTCTCTAACTTTCTGGTGTCGTTCAAACATGAAATTTGCCACGACTATTCTTTAGGTTCTAAATAGGAAAACTAAAGGGGTGACAACTCCCAACTTAATTATTCAATTCTAAGTGCAAAATTAAGTGACCCGTCTATGTAATGTAACTAATTTAATTGTTTAACTTCAAACATGAAATTTGGCATGGCCGTTCTTTAGGTCCTAAATAGGAAAAGTAAAGGGGGTCACAATTTTAAGATTTAATGTAAAAAACTGTGAAAATCCACGACACATGAGAGAGTACTTTTCTCAGAAACCATGAAGCCTAGGGAAATGATTTGTATACTGAGGAGAATCCACCTTACCTCTATGTATATACTGAGGAGAATCTACCTTACCTCGATGTGTATATACTGAGGAGAATCTAACTCACCTCTATGTGTTATACTGAGGAGAATCTACCTCACCTCCATGTGTACATACTGTTGAGAATCTACCTCACCTCTATGTGTATATACTGAGGAGAATCTTACTCACCACTAAGTGTATATACTGTTGAGAATCTAACTGACCTCTATTTGAATATACTGAGGAGAATCTACCTCACCTCTATGTGTATACACTGAGGAGAATCTACCTCACCTCTCTGTGTATATACTGAGGTGAATCGACCTCACCTCTATGTGTATACACTGAGGAGAATCTACCTCACCTCTCTGTGTATATACTGAGGAGAATCTACCTCACCTCTATGTGTATTAACTCAGGAGAATCTACCTCACCTCTATGTGTATATACTGAGGAGCATCTACCTCACCTCTATTTGCATTTACTGAGGAGAATCTAAAAACCTCTATGTATATATACTGAGGAGAATCTACCTCCCCTCTAAGTGCATATACGGAGTAGAATCTAAATAACCGCTATGTGTATATACTGTGGAGAATCTAACTGACCTCTATGTGTATATACTGAGAAGAATCTAACTGACCTCTATGTGTATATACTGAGGAGAATCTAACTAACCTCTATGTGTATATACTGTTGAGAATCTAACTGACCTATATGTGTATATATTGAGGAGAATCTACCTCACCTCTATGTGTATATACTGGGAAGAATCTACCTCACCTCTATGTGTATATACTGAGGAGAATCTAACAGACCTCTGTGTGTATATACTGAGGAGAATCTAACTCCCCTCTACATGTATATACTGAGGAGAATCTACCTCACCTCCATGTGTACATACTGATGAGAATCTACCTCACCTCTATGTGTATATACTGAGGAGAGTCTACCTCACCTCTATGTCTACAAACTGAGGAGAATCTACCTCACCTCCATGTGTATATACTGAGGAGCATCTACCTCACCTCTATTTGCATTTACTGAGGAGAATCTAAAAACCTCTATGTATATATACTGAGGAGAATCTACCTCACCTCTATGTGTATATACGGAGTAGAATCTAAATAACTGCTATGTGTATATATACTGTGGAGAATCTAACTGACCTCTATGTGTATATACTGATGAGAATCTAACTAACCTCTATGTGTATATACTGAGGATAATCTAATTGACCTCTATGTGCCCATACTGAGAATCAATCTCACCTCTATGTGTATATAATGAGGAAAATCTAACTGGCCTCTGTATATACTGAAAGGCTGTAAAGTATATAAGGAAGCAGCCAAGGACTGCAGGGATGGAACATGCCTTTAAGACTAAGAAAGGGCTGCAACCTCCAGTCTGGGGGTAAATTGGAATAAAAAGGAGAGTTACCTTTAAGGGTAAAAAGTGAGGAGAGTGGTAGGGGTGACACATTCTGTAGAGGGGCATCAGTACATGCAGTCCGAGGAGAAAGTAATGCTCCTCTTTGTGTATACGTATTTTATTCCTCGGTTCCTCTGAAGTAACCACGACTTCCTAAACTTTTCTGTGCGAACAACATGTAAACACCTGTACCAATTAAAATCGGGCGAAGCCGGACATATCAGCTAGTTTATACATGGCTGCTATTATCCCCCCTAAGTGCGCAGCAGCTTCCCTTCGAATGTGATCGACCTGCTCATTACTCTGCACCCCCAGCATCTCCATCTTCATCTACAATTTGGAACCTTCAATAAAGCTCCTTTTTCTGCACAGACGTCAATCATGTATTTTTAACGGTCTTTTTTTCTTCACGCACACACACATATTATGTGAGCACTGTTATATATCTATCTATATCTCTCTCTCTATATATAATATATATAAAAATATATATAGAAGGATTGAGGGCAGGAAATAATCCCGCTGACCATATTTCTACCACAGATGAATGTAAAATATATTTTCGTCCGGAGGGATAACATTCCAGCGCCTGCATGATCCTAAATATAGACTGTTCCCAGCAAGGAACCTCTGCAGAGCGCCAGGAGAACCTGAAGGAAGAGCGTCCAGGTAACCAGGGACATTAGAGAATGTCTTCTGTGCCCGATGCCTCCCCTAGATATGGACTGTTGGCTCTGTAGTTATGTGACCTTGGTGGTCCCAGAAAGAACAACCATCAACCCGTAACATGCATTATGGGACTAGGTGCTAGAAATACAAAACAGAGGACTTGGACATGCTACTGGGTGCACTGACATACTACATGGTGGCCACAGACAAGTAGGCCGGGACCACAAGCTTATGGAAGAGGTCTACAGCAAAACCCTGTCTTTGCTGCCCATAGCAACCAATCACAGCGCAGCTTTCATTTAACCTCAGCTTTATAAGAAATAGCAACCAATCACAGCGCAGCTTTCATGTTACCTCAGCCCTATAAGAAATGAAAGCTGCGCTGTGATTGGTTGCTATGGGAAACGGACAGATTTTCTTTTAGAAGTGAGGTGGCGGCCTACTTTTCCGTGGCCCAATCTGTATATAGAAGCTGAACTCATGCCAAGGACACATTGGTCATCGCCAGGCCATAACTCTGTGGCTTTGCAGGCCCGTTATACATGGCGTCTAGGGTGTAGAGAGTCGCAGCAAGAAACATGTCTATACCCAAATCCTGCCAGATAGCGCTGAAATAACTCTCCATGCAGTGTCCCCGTAATCTTGACATCAAAACGGAAGGAGTCATTAGAAAACTACTTTTTGTATAGATCAGGTTTTTATGTTACTTTTGAATTATTTTTTTAAAATTCAGCCCTATGTTCACAAAGAGGCTTAGCGCCAATTTTATGGGCAAGCAAGCATATCAATTCCGCACACCTCAGGGCTCTCATTAGTGATCCTAAACAAATCCTTAACATGATGCACCAATTGTGCGCTTCCCTTTAGGCCTCATGTCCACGGACGGATTTGATTTGCGGAATCCGTGATCGGCACCGGTGCGGAAGATCTGCAGTTCAAGCCGCCCATAAGAAAGCATGGAGCGTCCGCACCTCCACACACACATGCGGATCTGTTTTGCGTATTTTTTGCGCAGAAAAGAAATTGCAGCATGCTTCATTTTACCGCGGATTCCGCGTGGATGGGCTCCATTGATCTCTATGGAAGCGAGCGATCTGCAATGCATCCGCAATTCAATTGTGGATTTGTAGGCAGATACCTATCTGGTTGCTTGGAGACCTAGAATGGAGGTGGGGTGAAGGGGGAAGGCAGTCACTTTGGGTTTACGATTTTTTCCCCCCATGTGGACGTATTTAAAAATCATTTCTGCACTAATTCGCAGGTCTTCCGCTGCGTGCAGAATCTGCACATGCCATGGATATGAGGTCTTATACCCCAATTGACAGTATCAAGTTTAAAGGGGTTTTATAGGTTATTTATTTTATATAGTTTTTGGTCCCCCGTGCCCAATATTATATACAAGAAATATACCCGCCGCAGTGCCTGACCGCCGTTTCGGCAGTCCCGCATGACGGTATCTGACAGGTGACAGCAGGCCTGGTGACGTCCCATAAACCTATCACATGAACTTCTAATCTAGAAGCCCTGAGGCAGGTTTATGGGACGTCACTGATGACGTCCCTGCTGGCCTCCCATTGGCTGCAGCAGGCGGGTGAACAACTCACATGACCCCTGCGGCAGATGTAAACAGAGGACCGGAATAGCGGCCAGCTAGTAGCGGGTGGTGAGTGTGTTATTGTGCTTTTTTTTATATACAACTCTTCTCCCCCACTGCCAGCAATGTTAGAACTTTCAGAAAACCCCTTTAACCCCTTAGTGACCAAGCCTGTTTGCGCCTTAATGACCAGACCAATGACATAGCATAACTCTGTAAAGGTTTTGCATATCCAAGTGATTCTGACATTGTTTTTTCGCCACATATTGTACATCATTTAGGTGGTGAAAATAGTCCGATAGAATTTGTGTAGATTTGTTAAAAGCGCCAAAATTGGGAAAATTTTGAAAAAAAATTCATTTTTTCACATTTTCAACTGCGATATCTCAAATATGTGCAAACATACTGTACAAATTCTTGATAAGATATATATTTCCATCTGTTTACTTTATTCTGGGTGCACATTAGAAAAAGTTCAGTTTTTTTTTAACCATTTAATAGACGTGCAAATTTAACATTGATTTTCAACATTTTGAGGAAAACTTTAATTTTCCGGCACCAAGCCAAGATTACAAAGGCTCATAGGTGTCAGAATGATAGATACCCCCATAAATGACCCTATTTTAAAAACTACACCCCTTAATGTATTCACTGAGGGGTGTCATTAGTATTTTTACCTCACAGATTTTTTTTTAGGAATTAATGCAATTTAGAGGAGAAAAAATTAAATTTCATGTTTTTGCAAATATGCCATTTAAAAGATGGGATTTTTTTTCTATAATGCACATGAAAATGCGTATTTGCACCCAAAATGGATACCCCCGTTTGTCCTGTGTTCAGAAACATACCCATTGTAGCCCTAATCTTCTGTCCATATGCACAACGGGGCCAAAACCGAAAAGAGCAGACGGTGACTTTCAGAACAGCCATTTTGCTTGAAGGCGATTTCAGCCCCATTGCCCAATAGTAGAGCCCTTGATGGACCAAAACGACAGAGAACCCCCACAAATGACCCCATTTTGAAAACTAGACCCCTTATCGAATTCCTCTAGGGGTGTACTGTGTATTTTGACCCCACGGTTTTTGAATGAATCTAAGCAAAGCAGAAGGAAAAAATTACGATTTTCATTTTTTTGGCAATCATGTCACTTCTAAACCCGTTTTTGTTTTGTACAGCACATATATAATTGAAGACTTTCACCCTAAAATAGATACCCCCGTTTGTCCCGTGTTCAGAAACATACCCATTGTGGCCCTAAAATTATGTCCGTATTCACAACGGGGCCCAAAACGAAAGGAGCAGCCGGTGGCTTTTAGAACAGACATTTTGCGTGAAGGCGTTTTAGGCCCCATTGCCCACTTGTAGAACCCTTGAGCGGCCAAAACGACAGAGGACCCCCACAAATGACTTTTCAAAATGACCCATTTTGAAAACTAGACCACTTAACGCATACACCTAGGGGTGTACTGTATATTTTAACCCCACAGTTTTTGAATGAATCTGAGCAAAGCAGATGGAAAAAATTCCGATTTTAATTTTTTTGGCAGTTGTGTCATTTTAAAAACATTTTTTTTTTGTATAGCGTACATAACAATGAAAAAGTTCACCCCAAAATGGATACCCCCTTTTGTCTATTGGATAACGATGATCATGTGACCGGGGACCGCTCACTGCGGCCCTCGTTCACTGCTCCAGGCTCTTGGCTACATTTAGTAGCCAGGAGCAAGGAGACTTTGAATTTCCAGGGCCCTCAACAGCTTTTGCGCTTGCGTCCGCCATTTTGCTAATGGGCACATGCACCAAAGTTGGGGAAAGGTCCGTGGATAAAGATCCCATCAGGGGACATCACCAGAGGCCTTAGGTAAGTAATTTCACCTCCCCTCACGAATCTAATCTGTGATTGGAGGTGAAATTTTCACTTTTTTTACTTTTACGTGATCGATGTTTTCAATTTGAAAACGGCGATCACGTGACCAGGAACCGCGTTTTGCGGGCCCCGATGAAATCTCCAGGCTCTCGGCCACATTTGGTAGCCAGGAGCAGGGAGATTTTAAATTACCCTGGCAATCTGCGCCTTTTGCACATGCGTCCGCCATCTTGGCGGCGGGCGCGTGCGCAGAAGCCGTGGTAAAGTCCACGGATAAATGCGGTGCCATAGGTACGTTATTTCATCCCCCCCCACGGATATGATCCGTGAGGGGAGATGAAACTTAAACTTTTTTTTCTTTTTTTAAAACTTTTTAAAACCTTTTTTTACTTTACATGATCGCTGCGGATAGCAGCGATCATGTGACCGGGAACCGTATACAGCGGCTCCCGGTGACATCCCTCTGCTCTCGGCTCCACATGGGAGCCGGGAGCAGAAGAATTTTTAAATTTCCCGGGCCGCGCGCGCCTTCTGAACGTGCGCCCGACGTATGACGTCTGGCTCGCATGCGCAGAAGGCGCCAACGGGACCTGGAGGCTGGGACACCGCCGGTCATCGTGGAGAAGGCCGGCGATCATGTGACCGGGGGAGGGGACCCGCGGCCCTGAATGGCAGCTCCAGGTTGCCGGTTACCTCCCGGAGCCGGCAGCATGGAGCTGCCACGTCCTCAGCTTGCAGGGCCTTAATCCCTGCAGGAAACGTATTTCTACGTCCTCAGGGAATAAGTCCCAGCAAGTGAGGACGTAAAAAGACTATGGGCCGGTCGTTAAGGGGTTAAGGAATGGCTTTCGTCTTTAAAAAGAATGTGCCATCAGAAAATGAGCTATTATATAAATCACATTTTTGTGTTAGACATATTTTTTTAAGAATTTTAGGTAATTCAAAAAATTTTTTTGTCACAATCTACATTAAAGAAAATAATCCTAAAAATCTGCACTGACCACTAAGCCTAATAATACTCTGACATCGTTCTACAGAGAAAACTTTTCAGCAGTCATCTCATTATCATCATGGGCAGATTACAATAAAAGTAACAACTATAGGTAGATATTACAGGATCTACCATTCACAATAGGTGATAGTCATAGCTCACCTCCTCCCCTTCCCTGCACAGTGATCTCAGCACATGACACAAAGCATGCCTAGGACAGTGTCCAATAGGAGTCAATGGATGGTCTCCTGTGTAATGTGTCTTTGGCTCATGAGTTCAGCTGTAAAGAATCTCTAAATGCTGTTACCTGCAATAATAATAATGGCGATACAGGATTCCCAAATAATACCACCATTTAAAGCTAAATAATACTAAATCAATTTAGGTTGCTCCTGGGTGGACCCCTGGGAATTATATTAACCCTTTCCAATCCAATTTGTATCCTGGTTTCCCTAGGGGGCTTACTCTTTTTCTGCTGTTATACAACGGCGCTATCTGCTGGCTAAAGCCAGTACTGCATGAGGCGACACGTTGGATAGGCTCCGACAGCCTAGAGGCTGGCAATATACAGTAAGAGAACCCCAATGGATGTCTCCCAACATCGGAGCTGTACAGCCTTAAATCATAATGTCTTCAGAGGTCAGACAGTGGATTGGAAAGGGTTAATGCCTAATGAATATAGTAACAGTATGTCACTGGGCTTTGTACATTGTATCTTGCCATGCAGAATTTTAGTACTATCCAGCATCACTAGCACAACAAGATTGACGTAAAATTATTAGCACGAGTGACTGCCCATTGGCACCAAGTGAAGAACCATATCACTACCAAACAGTATTGGTATTAGGAGTGGCATAGTAATAGTCATAGTCACCAGGCTAAGAATTATATCATTGCCAGCTGGAAGGGGGCTAAGGCCACATTCACATCTGCTTTCAGGCTTCTTTTCCCTGGCCCATTATGGGAGCAGGAATATTTGCCTGAATGAATCCGTCCTATGACAGACTCAAATGGAACCGAATTGACCCCACAGACTAGAACAAGGTCAGTATGCCCTCTGTTATGCCCTCCATCGGGCATTTTTGCAGACAAGATAGCACAGCATGCTGTGCTATTTCATCAAAGATTTCATACCAGATCTGTGCGGATACAGATGTGGCTCAAGAACTCTATTACTTCCAATGGACACTAGTTATTCATCATATCACTGCCATTAATCACTGCCACTTTATGCCAGGCCAAGAAACATAGCACTGACACTTGGCCAGGATCATAATATTATGTACTTAGCTTGGGTCTGGGTACTGTATCTATGTACTGAGCTTGGGTCTGGTGCTGAATCTATGTACTGAGCTTGGGTCTGGTGCTGTTTCTATGTACTGAGCTTGGGTCTGGTGCTGTATCTATGTACTGAGCTTGGGTCTGGTGCTGTATCTATGTACTGAGCTTGGGTCTGGTGCTGTATCTATGTACTGAGCTTGGGTCTGGTGCTCTATCTATATACTGAGCTTGGGTCTGGTGCTCTATCTATGTACTGAGCTTGGGTCTGGTGCTCTATCTATGTACTGAGCTTGGGTCTGGTGCTCTATCTATATACTGAGCTTGGGTCTGGTGCTCTATCTATATACTGAGCTTGGGTCTGGTGCTCTATCTATATACTGAGCTTGGGTCTGGTGCTCTATCTATATACTGAGCTTGGGTCTGGTGCTCTATCTATATACTGAGCTTGGGTCTGGTGCTCTATCTATGTACTGAGCTTGCTTGGCTCTGGTGCTCTATCTATGTACTGAGCTTGGCTCTGGTGCTCTATCTATGTACTGAGCTTGGGTCTGGTGCTCTATCTATGTACTGAGCTTGGCTCTGGTCCTCTATCTATGTACTGAGCTTGGCTCTGGTGCTCTATCTATGTACTGAGCTTGGGACTGGTGTTGTATCTATGTACTGAGCTTGGGTCTGGCGCTGTATCTATGTACTGAGCTTGGGTCTGGTGCTGTATCTATGTACTGAGCTTGGCTCTGGCACTGTATCTATGTACTGAGCTTGGGACTGTTGCTCTATCTATATACTGAGCTTGGGACTGGTGTATCTATGTACTGAGCTTAGGTCTGGCGCTGTATCTATGTACTGAGCTTGGGTCTGGTGCTGTATCTATGTACTGAGCTTGGCTCTGGCACTGTATCTATGTACTGAGCTTGGGACTGTTGCTCTATCTATGTACTGAGCTTGGGTCTGGTGCTCTATCTATGTACTGAGCTTGGGTCTGGTGCCATCTAAGCTAAGGCTGACACTTCCAGTGCTTCAGCGGTAATACGTCCATGTCGAGAGTGATCAGGATGGGGGACTCACGAAGAATGACTGGTGGAGGATCAATAAGGTGAGGGAGTAGGACTTAGCCCCATTTAAGGGAGACAAGAGGTAAGCTGCAGCAGAAAGTCACATAAAGAATTTCAGAATTGTCATGTCTAAGGGAGTTTTTAATACTGGTAAGCTAATTTTATAATACAAAGGAAATACTGGGGAATTTCACAAAAAACATGGCTCTGCTGAAGGCAGGAGGGGTTCCAGACCACGGGTCACTCTGTACAGAGATTTAGGGGAGTTCCTGGATAACTAAACAATATATTTACTTTTTTCCCGATAAGATCATTTCCTTTGGAGTTCTCTTATTTCAGATACCGCAGCAGCGGCCTTTGTTTTCTTTTCTCTTTCGTTTTATGTCGCCATTGTAGGATTGCCGTAAATACTGGATGGGCGGTTAGAGATATGAAGATACAAACATTTATACATTGGTTATTTACTGTCTGGACATGCTTATTAAATAAACCTTTATCACATGGTTATTGGATATATATCTCATCTTTGCTTTAAGGGGAAGCTTCACTTTTACATGTTTTAACAAGTCGCTAATTAGGGCGCCTTCCGATTTTTTTTTTTTTTTAATGGACTGGATAGCAAAACGCTATTTAAATGGAAACAAGAAAAACAACAACGAGTTTCTATTTTCTTAACGGATACGGTAGAAAAGACCAATATCAGTGCAGCATCGCGGCGCAGGAAAAAAAAACGTGGCATGTCTTATCATTGGGCGTTCCCTCAGAACTTCCTGCATCGCCTATCGTTTTCAATTGGGCTGCAACAGCATTGCACGGCATGCGAGGCGCACGTGAGTGCGATGGGGCAACACTCTGCGCCATGGCTAAAAGCTGCGGCGGAGAATCGCTACTTCCCTAAAGGGATGCGAGGAAAAACGTCTCGCATCCAAGGGGACATCGCATATTAGCGAGCTCGATATTGGGCTGAGCTTCACGGCCCGATATCGCACTCGCCTGTGTGAAATTAGCCTAAATTACTGAACACTTCTCTCTGGTCTTCCCCCATTCCTGTCCAATCCCAGCTGTGAGGTGTACCAGTGCACAGATTAAGGCCGGCTTCACATGGATGTATTTGGGAGTGTAAAATTTGCGCACGCAATACGCAGGGACTAGAACCCATTAATTTTATTGGGTTTGTTCACATTTCGATATTTTGTGCACGCATTTCAGTCACGCAAAAAAAGTTACGTTTTTCTGCATATACAGCAAATGAAGGTGATAAAGTGTTAATGGACATTAATTTCCATTAACACTTTATGCAAAAGGATCGCTAAAACTTTCAATTGTTTGACAGAGTGTCTTTGCGTGTAAACTTGTCTTCAGTGGCCGTCGCTAACAAGTCTGTAGTAGCACCCTAAGGCTACATTCATAAGGGCGAGCACGATATCAGGCCAGGAAACGTTTTTCTGCGCACCAAAGGTCCCCATAGAAGTCAATGGTGGGGGTGTGCAAATGTGCACACAATACGCAAGGACAAGCGTGAAACACTACGTAATGCCCCTGAAAAAAGAACATATCTGGAACACATTACAACTAATTCGCCATTTCAATCGATGCAGTTTAGTTCACTGCACACAAATGAACAAAAAGTTGCAAAAAGTACAGTAAAATATGCCCACAAAGCATCATTCGTGCGCAAATACGCATTCGCTTATGTTAAGCCAGCCTTCGCTTGATATAGTGGCCGAAATATAAGAGTATACCCCAGCATATAAATACGAAGCGCTGCGTTTTGACTTGAAGATATACAAGCGTTCAGTTATCCCCATCAGTCCCACAGATATTAAATGCACATTGTGTGACCGCTGCTCCATACCGGCTCCTGCGGTACGGGGGCGCTCCTTTCCCCAGTTCTAATAATCGTGAGGGTTCCAGAACTTGGACAGTCAGCAATCATACATTTACCACGTGCATCAATGATGCCAACCACTTTTAACCCCTTGCTTTATGACGGGACAGCTTCATTTATAAAACGGATTACTGCACAATATGGACATAGTACAAAAAAAAAAAAAATCCATTTTTTGGGTCTGTTTTTAATTTAGCATTTTTAATATGAGATGAAATAAATAAAAAGCGCCGGCGGCTGATCTATACTCATGTCTGCAATCGTTTGGAGGACACCTGCTGTTTTTAGGAAACTCACATTTGCACAGAGGGCTCGGTTTAAATGTTACCACAACAAAGAAGCTGAACAGAATGTCCCTGTTCATGTCACGCTGAATGACCTGTACCGCTGCCCAACAAACATGTGAAGGGTGAGAGCCCAGAAGTAATGTCATCTCATTGGCTGCACTGGACGGCTGGGGGTTTAATCCTGCTGCAAGTCTGTGCGGCCCCTCGCCTGCACGCAGCCCCTCCGTGCTGCGTCACTAGTCGGCCAGCAACATGCTAGGGGCTGGACGCATAAGCCTGGGTTCACACGCTGCGTTTTCAAATGTTTTTTTATTAGTGTTTTTGTGGCCCTAACTAATGACTGCACTTTATAGAGCTTCTGAAAGTTTTGATCAGTGGTGGTCCCGATGCGAAGACCCCTATTGATCGATGAAACGAGGGGGTTGCAGCGCTCACCCGCATGCTGTCTCTTTGGCTTTCGTCACTGCTTTCCAACTCCGTCCGGCAGCTGAAAACAGACGCATAAAGGTCTACGGACATCAACCGCGGATTTAGAACCTGTAGCATTTTTCAAAAATGCTGCCGATTCGTTGCATAAAAAAATTTTCCACAGCTATTCCTGCAGCCGAAGTTCTGCAGCATTTCCGTTTTAGAGGCCAACACTTGTGCTCGCGATTTATCGATAATGGCCTAACTAAAGTTATACGTCCAGGTGCAGCCTGACAATGAATGCCAAACTGTGAGCGTTAAGGCCCATTTACACGCAAAGATTGTCCCTCAAATTTTGTCCAAACGACAGCAGATGAGCGATAATCGTTGCGTGTAAACTCGCACATCGTGCACTTTTCATCTGAATGATGATTTTAAGGTGAGCTTAAAATCCATCGTTCAGCTGCAGGGAGATAAAGTACCTCTCAACAGACCGCATGCTGCGTTCTCCGTGGCAGACAGGAGATTACATTGTATTCTGCCGACAGCCTGTGCGAGAAAAATGCAGCTGTATGCAGAGCCTATATCACATGCTGGGTTCTGCAAACAGCTCCCGAAGGCCCTTTTACACGCAAATGAAGGTGATAAAGTGTTAATGGACATTAATGTCCATTAACACTTTATGCAAAAGGATCGCTAAAACTTTCAATTGTTTGAAAGATTGTCTTTGCGTGTAAACTTGTCTTTAGTGGCCGTCGCTAACAAGTCTGTAGTAGCACCCTAAGGCTACATTCACATGGGCGAGCGCGATATCAGGCCAGGAAACTTGGCCCAATATTGCACTTGCTGATGTGCATTTAACAATGCTTTGCATCACTTCTGTGAAATTGCGATCTTCAGGCACGTGTTTCACGTGCATCAAGAGTTTCCCATTGATTTCAATGGGAAACATCACACTCGCATGCACATCGCACAGCATGTGATGTCATTATAGGTCCCATTGAAAACAACGGGTGAGGCGTTCCAAGGTAAGCCAAAAGATAGAAAATGCTGTGATTTTTAACTTCGGTCATGTGAATAAGTCTATTCAAAAGAATGGAGCTCATATTTGTGCGTCCTGCAACGCGTGAATGTAACCTGACAATGTCAGACTATACAGGTACACAGCCTATTGACAAAAGGAATAGTAACGCCCAGTCTTCAATGTATTCTTACATTAGCAGGAGGAATAACAGAGGAACGGCAGGGTATTAAAAAATGATGCTCCAGAATTATTTAATGAGAGCTATAAGTATTGGCTGCAGCAGATATGCAGGAGAGCCGACCTTAGCCTACATGGATGAAGAGACGTGAGCGTGGTTAGAGACCCAGCAACTGGGACATGCATTACCTGTAGGAATTCGGTAAAATGTTGAATGCCGAGTGAATACAAAAAAATGTGCTAATGTTTAATTAAAGGTTAAGGGAAAAAAAACACTGCAGCGACACCAAAGAAAATAATTGAGAACCCTATTGAGAAAGAGCTGGCTACAATCCTGGGGAACAGTGGGGGCTTCAGCAGAGGGGATTTGGAGTCACACTATGCACTTGTTATACTATGAAAACCATTCTTTCATTTAAAGGGCCCAACAGAAAACTCAAGTTTTTGCTGACCACTACAAATCCTATAGAACAAGATCCCAATAAAGGCACAAAATAATCAGCTAATTTAGACCATCAGTAAATCCAAAGAGGAAAACTACTCTAAATTCTACATTCCCCTGGCTGACCTGTTACCAGAGAACAGTGCATTGTGGGAGTTGACATATTAGCTACACAACGACAGGAAAACTCTAAAAAACAACCATAGGCCTGTTAAATTTTACTTTGGATGTGAGCGGAGTAGAAAAACCAAGAACAGAGGTAAGATTCATCTCTACCTGTAAACACGGTATCCCAATGTAATGGTGGTGGTGGTGGTGGTGGGGGTTTAGTGGTTTGCCATTTTATTGTTTTCTGGGTCTTTAAAAAGGGATGGGGACTGAGGAGGAGGAGGATGCGGAGAGATTTAGGCGCGATGGAGAATGGAAGTGTGTCTGAAGCGTTGAGTGGAATTGGGCAGTTACCCCTGTGAGCAACACTAAGCTGCAGAAGAGTTAGTTGGTCCAACACCCAACAGATTCTCGGCCACTGAGGAATCAAGCGAGAGATGTTGCAGTGTAGCCAGGTCACTCCGGTAGACTTATGTACCAACTCCTTTGTTACCACCTCACACAATTTCCCATGCAAACAGTTAATGCAAAACTCATGCTTTCGTGTTAACTCTGTTCTTGGTTATCATTGGAATAAAACGGTTCATTTGGTTATCGGGATAGCTTCCCAGAATTCCAACAAGTCCTTATCACAAAGCTTCCGATGCACCCCGTGCAGCTAGGCCCTGTTTCGGACCAAGCCTCCAGTGGACCCGGAGAGACTTAAACCAGCCAGCCGAGGCAAGGTTGAACCATGGGTGGTTGAAGCAACCCGATCCGGTGAGGCTGTAACTGCAGAGCCGCCTGCCATCGTTTCACAGGGGTCAATAGTTGTGGTAGGAGAACAATAATCCCTAATATAGGGATAACTGACACCCTCACCCAACGATGTATAGAGAATACGTTGAATGAAATGTTGGGCAATGTGATAGGATAGCCTACTGAAGCAAAATTATACAGTGCAAACCCTTCACACAACCAAATGATCATGCAGATTCCAATGTGTTGCGTTAATTCTGCCCCCTATTGGTTTCGGTTATAAACTGCGCCATATGTTGATGGGAGATGACCAGCTTAATTCAAAAGACATGATGTCACAATGGCCACCTTAAGGTTGTGTTCGCACGTTGCGGAAATACTGCAGATTTGTTGCAGAACTTCCGGAGTAAAACCATAGGTTAGGAAATAGTAAACATTTCCAGTGCAGTTTTTCTGCAGCGTTTCCGCAACGTGTGAACGTACCCTATAAGAGGTTTTCTGGTTTAGTTCTGCAAGGGGGTCTCTCTCTTAGCTGGAGCAGACAGCAGTTACAAAGACCATCTTTCTCTCTAGAGGACTCAATAGAGCTGTACATTACACAAAAAATAGCCAGCTACTTTCAATGACCACTGTGTTATGTTTTTTTCCTCCTGTCCTGTAGAGGCGCTGCAGGGAAACTGGACACTTGCTGCAGATGATTATAAAAAGAGGACAACCCTTTTATCCTAATAAGCACCAAGTGCTGTAAATATATGGCACTTGGTCCTGGGCTTTAACCCCGCTACATTGTAAATATTCAGAGCGGATTTAAAGCTCCTGTAATCTAGGAGAAGCAAGTCAGGTACTCAGCTGTCAGATATAACCGAAGACCCAAAGGAGAAGACAGACGTGGTTTATAACTGCTTCTGCCTTCTCTTTTCCAACCTACATAGTGAAATGACGAAGCTGCAATGCCGTTTCCTCTACCAGACCCGGCAATCATATGATCGGTGGTTGAACCAACCCCCGACATGGCAAAAGCTGTTGGGTCTTAAGACTCCAGCCCATCTCTGCCAGTGACTACTGTCACTATCAGGGAAGGTTTTCCCCTTTAACTGGGGCTAGTATGGATGCTGCTGCTATTGATGTTCCAGTTACAGTGAAAAAGTGTGAAATAACAAAAAAAAGACAGTGTGAATGTCCCCCCGGTGGTCTTATATGATGTCATGGGGGGACATAGATGTTAAGAAAAATATTTACAAAAAGAAGCTGTAATAAAGTGTCGTCATACCCGCCCTGTAATCCGAGACTATACAAATAATATATCAAAATGTTCAAAACAAAATGGGGAACTTATTCCTGTACTTTATTTTAGAAGAAATATGCTAAATTTTAAAAAATGAACTGTAAATCATTATTTTTTTTTCTTTTTAACTCATTTGCCCTAATAAAAAAGGAGAAAATCAGTGAAAAGATATATTAAAATACAGCCCTATGTGACGGGGGAAAAAAGCCAAAACTTTTTGATAGCCTGAGAAAAAAAAAAGGGCTATAAAATGTGTGAAAATCGTTAAAAAGCTTCCAGTCCTTTAGGACTAAAAAACTCTGTCCCTTAAGGCGTTAAGAGTAGAGGAAGAGTCCTAGAGCAGTAATGTAGAGACTTTAAGGCTACGTTCACAGGGACGGATACGCAGCGGAATGTCCAGCATATGATCCGCAACATTTTGAAATCCTAGCTAAATTAATGCACTCTAGTGATTTTTCCCGTACACGGAGCAGGAAATATCTGCTGCGTAAGGAGCTTGCAGTGCGGATTTTAATGTTCCGGTAAATCAGTATATAAGTGGCTTTTTTTGCAGGTTTTCCGCAGCAGAATTTACCTTAACATAGAGTTAATATAAAAGCCAAATGCCCAAGTGTTTCCGCGAGCGTTGGTTGCGGGTTTTAGTGCGGATGTAAATTCACCAATGGATAGCAAGTGCCAAACAGGAAGAGGAAGCGACGCCATCATTACCCTCAGTCCTTACATAAAGCAGCGCAATGACCTGGCACAACGCATGGCAATTCATGTGGGGCGCCTCATAATGCCTGTAAGTTGTTAGCAGAACATGCACGTTGTTGGTTATTTGGAGGGTGCTAATATCTTTGGGCGTAAGGCGACACGTAGAATCGCTGCGGTCGGTGTGAACCTTTCGGAAATTGGAGCCATTTTTCCTTTTATCAGGGTTCTTTTTAGATTTTTATTTTAAGCCCTTAAAATCCTACATCTTGCAATCTAGGTATATTATTTACACACACCTTTTTCTCAGTCTCTTTCTATGTTACTGATGTTATTATCCCCTTAAGGAGGCGGACGCTTTTTTTTTCCCCATTTTCAGTTTTTCCTCCCCACTTTAAACAAAATCATAACCCTTTTATTTATCCATTAAGGTAGCTGTCTGGGGGCTTGTTTTTTGTAGAACGCATTTTTCAATGGTATTATTTAACCCTTTCCAATCCAATGTCGGGCCTGCCCTGACATCATCATTTCCCTCCACAGCTCCGATGTCGGGGCAGGCCCGACACTGCAGTGCAGGAGTGCATCTGCACCCGATAATCAGACACAACGGGTGCAGATACACTCCTGCACTGGTCCTCATCAAGGACCCCCGAGGAGAAGGCAGAAAGGGTTTTTAACCCGTTCTGCCTTCTCCTTTACACATTACATAGCGCTCAATTAGCGCTATGTAATGCAGAGAGATTCCGGCCGGCGATCATGTGACCGCCGGTGTTACCTGACCCCCAGCGGTCACATGAACGCCAAGCTGGGAGCCTGCACCGTGGGGGGAATCCCTTCTGCCTCCCGGCCCGGCGATCATGTGACCGCTGGGTGCCACCTGACCCCAGCGGTCACATGATCGCCGAGTCGGGAGGCAGAATGGAGAATGTGGAAGTATTACTTCCGCATTCCCCCCACGGTGCAGTGAGCACCTGCTCCCTCCTGAACTCTGTCAGTTCAGGAGGGTGAAGGGAAAATATATTTTTTCTCATCCATTCTCCCCAGCTCCAAATAAATTGGAGCTGGGGAGAATGGATGAGAAAAAAATAAATGGATTGGAAAGGGTAAATAGATCATATAATGTACTGAAAAACCTTTAAAAAATTCCATGGAGTGAAATGGAAAAAAAGCTAAATTCCGTCATTTTGGAGGACTGTGTCTTGTTTCTACGGCGTGCACACTGCAGCAAAAATTACATAACTATATTCTATAGGTCTGACATAACTATATTCTATGGGTCTGACATAACTATATTCTGTGGGTCTGACATAACTATATTCCGTGGGTCTGACATAACTATATTCCGTGGGTCTGACATAACTATATTCTGTGGGTCTGACATAACTATATTCCGTGGGTCTGACATAACTATATTCTGTGGGTCTGACATAACTATATTCCGTGGGTCTGACATAACTATATTCTGTGGGTCTGACATAACTATATTCTATGGGTCTGACATAACTATATTCTGTGGGTCTGACATAACTATATTCCGTGGGTCTGACATAACTATATTCTGTGGGTCTGACATAACTATATTCTATGGGTCTGACATAGCTATATTCCGTGGGTCTGACATAACTATATTCTGTGGGTCTGACATAACTATATTCTATGGGTCAGTACAATTACTACAATACCAAATTTATATCAATTTTTTTTTACTGTGCTACTTTTAAAAAATAACTTTTTCCAGATACTTTATTTCCTGGGGACATGAACTTGCGATGCTTTGATCGCTCCTGCAGTATGACGTAATACCATAATATTCCGGCATACCGCAATCTGACAGGCAATCTATCAAGCCACGCCACAGACACAGCTTGATAGGCAATCTGCAATAGCAGCCCTGGGGGCATTCAGAAGGCCCCCAGCTGTCATGCCAATCGAACGGCACCCTGCAACCTCATTGTGGAGGGCCATTTTTGCCCCTCAAACTCTGATCAGGGCATTTAAATGCCGCTGTCAGAATTGGCACTGCTTAGACAATGGAGGCGGAGCACCCAGGGATGTTCGCCGCCCTCCTGACTCCATTCACAGTAAAGAGACAATGTACAAGTGCTGATCCTCGGTCACGTTCAGTGTGCGGAGGGTTGTAACACTGAACGCCTATAGTTCACAATATCTGAGGATCACATGTGATTGACTTGCCCGGATCTGTTGTCTAAACTTCCAAAAAGTATTACACCAGGTTAGGGAGTTACTATTTTTGTGAATCCCTTAATTTGGGACGTTGGAGCTTGCAATGACCGCCAAAAGAAATATGATACATGGCTGGAAATGTGTAGATCACTATAAGGTCGCCTGCACTCGGGCGAATTTGCATTGTGGAATTCGGAGCGGGTGTCTGCCTCCAGATTCTGCAGTAAATACCGCCCATAGCATGCTATGGCAAATCGTGATTTCCTCTACACGATTTTCCCCTTACAGAGGAGAAATCGCAGTATACTCCCTTTCTGTGAAGATTCCGCTCGGATGGCTTCCATTGAAGTCAATAGAAGCCATCCGATCCATGGCCCTTCCGCAATGACATTGCGGAAAGGTCACGGATTCCGTGTCATCACTAGGTGATGACGCAGGAAAAGCAGAGATTTTTTAAAAAAATCTGTACTGTGCATGTCCAACAGCTCGCCGTGCGGACCATCCGCAATACAGATAAAAAAATTAGCAGAATCCGCCACGCCCGTGTGCAGCTGACCGAAAAACTGCACCGTAAAACGCACTATTAAGACTCTTCTACACTTGTGTTTACCTTGCGCGTTTTTTTGGTTTTTTTTACACGATATCGCTGCATTTTGTAACGTGAATGTCAATGGGACTTTCTAATGTTAAAAACGCATCGCACAAAAATTGCAAGTTTGTGCGATGTGTTTTTTTTAACATTAGAAAGTCCCATTGACATTCACGTTTAAAAAATGCATGAAAAAAACGTGCAAGAAAAACTCAAGTGTGGAAGAGCCCTTATGCGAGAAAAACTGCCCAAAACTGCAACAAATGGCAACTTTAGATCTTACGGATTTCAGGACAATTTATCAACTGCCTTGCGAAAAATTCTGCAGCGTATCCGTCTCATGTGAACATAGCCCGAATAATGTAATCCTGGCAATAACATAAGAAAAAAATTTGCTACAACTCTCATACCCTTCTTCCCCCTCAAAAAAAAAAAAAGGCAACAACTGTGCGCAGATATGTGACTGTGTGGGTGCGTAGTAAATGACAGATGTCTGCATACATACTACGGAGTATAAGTAGCACACAGCGACTCTTGTGCAAGATATAAGGTATTCTCATGAGGAGCGGGTCTTCAGGCATCACAATGGCAGCAGACAAGTCCGTCGCCCTGCGGAGTAATGTCAACACACTGTACATAAAGCAGCCATTATCAGCCACTGCCTATGACAGCCAGCACGGTTTACGAGTCACTT
Source organism: Eleutherodactylus coqui (assembly GCF_035609145.1). Taxonomy (NCBI): domain Eukaryota; kingdom Metazoa; phylum Chordata; class Amphibia; order Anura; family Eleutherodactylidae; genus Eleutherodactylus; species Eleutherodactylus coqui. The sequence goes on from NC_089843.1 coordinate 55,343,936, forward strand.
CAAATAAGACGCAATTAAGACATAAATCACGTAAAACAAATTCCTCCTAAAATTAGAACAAATCACATAGGCTTTCCCCCCTCTGTCATACTGTCACAGCCCTGATAAAGGGGCAGGGGGTACAATACTCTAATACCTTACTAGGCAGATCTTGACCAGGAGTCCGGGAAAGCTGGGCGATAAGCCTTGTGTAATTGTTGTTGCCCAGCTTTCCCAGATGCACTAGAAAATCCCTTTAAGGACTTGTGTACTCAACAGCATTAAATAACTTTGTATGGCTGTGTAGCTATACTGTGCACCTGGGTACATATATACGCTCCTACATGCCAGATGATGCAGAAGCACTGAATGTAGAGGAGATTACAGTGTCGTCCTGGAGCACCATATGGCGTCACACCGAGTGCCCAGAGCGCCAAAGTATAGAGCTGTAGAGACTATGGAACCGGAATCGTATGGAAAAAGGCTGAAGAATTCTATCAATCCGTGCAAATAATCGTAAGTGCTTGTGTAATCGCTTTGTGCAAACAAGATAACAAATAGATAAAAATGTTGATAATTAGCAAAAGTGATTGAATATGACGGACAGCGTGGCTTAACCCCTTCCTGCTCTGGCCCTTTTTGTCCTTTTCGTTTTTGTTCTCCACAGTTTCAAAAAAAATATAAAAAAATCTATTCTATTTTCGATCATGCAGTGACATGGCTACATGAGGGCTTGTTTTTGCAGTAGCAGTTGTATTTTTCAGCGCTACCATTTAACGTACCGTATAATGTATTGGAAAACTTTTAGAAGTTTCTAAGTGAGGTGAAATAAAAAAAAAAAAAAAGAAGCAATTACACCATTTTTGGGTTGTCTTGTTTTTACAGTGTTGAGGGTGTATGAAATGCGACATGCTAACTTTCTTCTGTGCGTCAGTGCAATTACAAAAACAACAAGTTTGTATAGTTTTATGTTTTACTACTCGATAACAGTATCTTTTTTAATTGCTTTCTATCGCCACATTTTGACCATTATAACGTTTTTTATTTTTCTGTTCAGACAGCTGTGTGAGGGCTAGGTTTTTCTGAGGGCAACCTGTAGTTTTTATTGGTACCATTTTAAGGTACTTTTTGATCCCAGTATAATCTTAGAGGCGGGGTGACCAAAAAAAGCGCAATTCTGGCACTGCCTATTTTTTTTTTCACATGTCGTTCACAATGTGGGATAAAGCGATGTTTTAATAAATTGGTCTTATACCATTTTTTTGGGATGTCACGACTAAGAAGGTGGGGTAGGGGTGGGGAGGGATAAAAGTCTAATTTTACTACCCTGTTTGCCTGAAAATAAGACAAACCCTGAAAATAAGACATAGCATGATTTTCCAGAATTTTTGAAGATGCAAAATGATTTTTCAGGCTTTTTGAGGATGCTTGAAATATAAGCCCTACTGCAAAATTAAGCCCTGCTAACAGTAAATTTAAAAAGTCAATTTCAATAGTGTCCAGGCAGCTATACATGTAAAAAAGTTAAACCTTTTTGAACAAAAATTAATATAAGACACTGTCTTATTTTTGGGGAAACACGGTAATAATGAAAAAAAACGATTACAGAGGTTCTTTGGGATTAGAAGAGCATGGCTGCTTTCTTCCAAGCCCACTCTATACAATGACAGCCAACATCCACCACACATGTACAGCTAATGTCTGTAAGGGTTTAAGACCTTTCGTACTGGCTGATGATCGGGAACAAACGATCGTCCAAATATTGGTTCACCTAATCATTGCCCTTTGTGAACGTATGGGCGATCAGCTGACCGAAAGTCATCGTTGTCAGCAGTATATCACCCCATATACGCACACATTCGCAGTGAAGAAAATAGAAGACCCGGACAGGTACGCAGAAGACCCAGACGGGTAAGCAGTGTCCTCGGCCGTGGACATTGGGCCTAAATGTGCAGGAAAATAGATCATGCTGCGTTTTGGGTTTTTTTGAGTGACGCGATTGTGCATGCAAAATCCTCGCTTGTGAACGAAGCCATTGAAATCAATGGGTTCTATTTTCCGCGCAAAATTTTTGTGCGCGAATATACCCACGTGACACTTTTTCTTCCTGCGGGGTATTTTTTTTTTTGCACGCGGGACATAAACACGCCCCGACCGAAATGGCTAAATTGTCTAATGAGTTCCAGCGTAATGTATTCCGAGCGCAAATATGCCCAATTAAAAAGACCTTAATCTGAAATAAACGAGCCTAGACAGATCAGCCTCCTCATATACACTATGAAGGGGTGTACTGGTAGGGACACTCGGACGAGTGCAGCAACCCTTTGTTTAGGCGATCCTGAGGGTTCAAGAACGTGGACTCCCACATCCATTTATGGAATATCCTATAAATACGCCAAAAGTGTTAGCGGTGGAAAAACTCGTTTTAAACAGCTGTGAGCGAGCGTCAGAGAGCCCCCTCGCCACGTGCCTATAAATTATAAAGCAAATGCCCCCTATGAATAATCTCCTGCAGGGTCCCTGTGCACACAGCGACGCACAGCGTAGACCTCTCATGCAGTCCTTCATTGCATACAAAGACGTGTTTAGGCATTGAATAGGCCATGACCATAGTCAGACAGCTGACACCCCTACTCAATACTATACTAACTTTCCCTGACACAGTGCTGCCCCCATCTATGCGCTGCCCATCTGGGTATTGCACGTGTGTGTTTAACTGTACTTCTTGCGGGCGCAAAAAAAAAAAACACGCAACAATGCTTCCGTTCATTGAAATAGGCAATTAGTGTAATTAGTTGATTATGTGTACATATTACGCTGCAAAAATGCGTTTGCGTGATTGTTTGCTATGGGCAACAAAGACAGATTTTCTTTTTGACAGCTCTCATAGGAGCGTGGCACCGGGCTACTTTCCTGCAGAGGCCTGCACCGTTCCTTAAACCAATTAGTGGCGTAAAGACGTGTCATTCAGAGTGACGTCACCACGGTGGCCAATGAATGACTGCAGTCACGTTTCCATATGTGACAAGTTATTGTTTGACAGGAATGGCGCAAAACGTAAAAGGTAAATTTAGTCACCTATTTGGCCACTTACCGCCTCCTGGAACATATGGGTAAAGTCTTACTTGTACAGGCCTGTACTACCTGCAAAATCGGATGCAAAAACACCAACCACTACACGAATGCGGTCCGTGTGGCGCCCGATTCTTGAATGGGCTGTTCTTGTTGGTCAAGATGGACCAGAATAGCGAATGCTGTGTTATTTTAACACGGACTATCGAACGTGCGACTGGCCTAACTGGATGTGAATCACGCCTGTATAAATAAGGTGGGACTCCTTTAAAGAAATATGGGCTTAGTTACTGGCAGCACAGTAAGGCCCACTGCACACGGGCGTATTTGCATTGCGGAATCCAAAGCGGGCATCCGCCTCCGGATTTCACAGCAAATACTGCCCATAAACATGATATTGAAAACCGCTTTTCCCTGTCCACGAGCGGAAATCAATTGCGATTTTCTGCTTGCAAAGGAAAAAACTCAGCATGTTCTATTTCAGCGCGGATGGCTTACATTGAGGTCAATGGAAGCCGTTCATTTAGCAGCCCCTCCGAAATCATCATTGCGGAAAGGCCGCGGGTTCCGTATCACTGCCCAGCAATGGCGAGGCATAATCTGTACTGCGCATGTGCGCCAACCGGCCCATTCGCAATAGAGATTATGAAGAATCCGGACAGGTACACAGAATTACCAGCCGGGGTCGGATCTCGCATGCAGAACCCGACCCGGCTGTGTGCATTCGGCCTTAGGGTTCAGTCACACGGGCGTTTGTACGCGCGTCTGACAGCTGCGTTTGCGATCCGCATCTATATAGACCCAATGCTTTGCAATGGGAGCGGTCACATGTGCGAATTTTTCATTCACACAAACGCATGCAGCGAAAATTATAGGACACAACGATTCGCAGAACGCATGTAACTGCGTTCTGCGACAAATCGGTGTTCTGTGTATGTGGAACCCCTGGATGCTCCTGCATCCAAGGTTTCACCTTGCCCTCAATGGGGCCGGCGGCAGCAGCGCCGACTCCATTGAGAACATATACTGAAGATTGTGATCCTCTGCCACAGCTGTCATAGAGGAGAACGATGTTCTCCCATTGAATTCAATGGAGCCGGCAATACAGCCGGCTCCATTGAAAGCAATAGGCTGCCGGCCAGCACTGTAGTAATTTTCGGGGAAGGGCTTAAAATATAAGCCCTTCCCTGAAAGCCATCCTAAAAAAGTGTAAAAATAAAAAAAAAATGTATACTCACCTCTTTGCAGCTGCCGGGGCTCAGCCGCATCCAGCCGGCTCTTCTCCCTGCACTGCTCTGAGGAGTATTCAGCAGGCGGAGATTTTACATCCCCGCCTGCTAAAAGGGCTGCCTCTGATTGGCTGAGAATTGTGACTGATCAGAGGAAGCTCTCAGCTATTGAATGACAGCTGTGAGCTGCCTCTGATTGGTCCCTGCATTCAGCCAATCAGAGTCACTTTAACTTCAGCTCAGCTAACACATGGGGGGGGTTCAAGTGTTGCAGCCATAATACAGATGCTAAAATGCGGTGCTGAAGCAGGTTGTACTAGCCCTTTAAGAAAATATTTAAAAAAAAAAAGCTATGCACAATCCTCAAAAATCAACACAAATTATAACAAAAACACTCAAACTGATGCCGAGTGAAAAGACAACAGCCGTCGGCTCAGCATCGTTCGCCAGAGCCGTAATATGTCCTTAGAGATACAAACTGACGAAATGCGTTGCTGCAGAAAAGTTTCAAAACTCCACGAAAGCAGCGCCCGTCTGTGTAAAGACTACAACTCCGCTCTGGCACGCACCCCACAAGGGCGGGGAGGGGGCTGTTACATTTAAAGCAACAGGGAAAGAAAACAACAATTGCAAAAACTTTTTGCAGTCAAGAACTTTTTGCGCGAGAACATTTTAGGGTAGAAGTCGATAACTTTAAAAAAAAGTTGAATTTTGTAGCAACGGCCATGGTCTAATTTAGGAAGATCTCCACGAGGCGTGTGTGTGTGCGTGTGCGGGCGCAGCAGAGACGTGTCATCTGGACGGGATCAGTGGGGAGAGTACAGGACAGGGATTAAAATAAAGTAGTGCAAGGACAGTGTAATTGTGAGCACGGAAAGGGGACGGCCAAAGTGACAGTGGGTGTGAGGGATCACGGGGAAGTGCGGAGCGGGGCTCGCAGGCATGGTGTACGCGTGGCAGTGTTTATATGAAATCAAAACAGAGCCAAGCCCAGGCAGGAAAGATGGCGACGGCCCACAGCACCTCCCTCTGGTGGCCTCCAAGGGATTGGTGCTCGGGGCCTTCTCTAGTTACCTGTTATTCTGGGATTTTCTAGATAGTGAGGCTGCTTTGGTTTTTTTCAAGGAGTAATCACTGTCGAAGGGTAAAACTGATGCATAGCCGTGTTCTGCTTCTGCAAAGAGAGACACAGGGGGGTTATTAGCAGAATTCTGTGCAACAAGGTACAGATGGAGCAGAATGAGTTTCACACACATAGCAGAGTTGTGTATGTCGCTTTGCCAGAGTTTAGTGCATGTGTGGATGTAGCAGAGCTGAATGCATGTCAGACATGGCAGAGCTGTAGTAGCGGCTCTGGAGGTCTTGAATGCAGAAGTGCCGATTACACAGAATCGAATATACGGTTCTAGCATTTAGGAGTTTGCAGATCTACTGTAGCAGAGCTAAGTTTGTGAACCCCGCAGAGTTGAGAAGGCGAACTTAACAGCTACGCTATGTATTTTCTTTCTGCGGGTAGCAGATAATGCACTTATCTTATTCACACGTTGCACAAACAACAGAGTCCCAAAGCAAACAAAGTCAGCTCTGCTACATTGTAGCACAAGAACACCTCCCCTTTCATATGTCAGCTGCAGCTGATCTGACAGGCAGGGTGAGCTCATTACTGACACGGTAGCATGTAGTAATAGAATGCAGAGGGGAACACGTCCCTGCACATGCAGCCATGATGTACACGTGACAGGCGTGTAGTGCTGCTTGTACACATGGTATAATATTAGGGAGGATGCAGAATACAATGTATCTGCATGGCATGTATATGTAGCTGCTCCACTATCATCCAGAATAGCGCAAGCAGGTACACGTATCACCCAGAAAGCAAGTGCTGCTTCATGTTCCTGGGATGTACGCCACACACCACGGGGGCTTCTAGAGAAAAAGAATCGACGCCAGTAACTGCGTCCTGCGCCTTTTTTTTTTTACATTACTATTAAATCGTTTTCGGTCTATTTTTGCAAAGAATTTCGCTGCGCAGCGTGCTCGGAGAGTGCTGTCAAGTGTGTCGTATGACAAATATTAAATGTAAGTGCCACATCGGTGCAAATGTTGCAGGCGAAGTCCGAATCGCATCATCTTTCGGGTTGCAAATACGTATTATATTTATATATATATATATATATATATATATATACATACCAGTGTGCTAATGTGTATGCAAGTGCAAAGTGTGTATATACAGGCAGCTGGGGTGCTGGGCACACAATTTGGATTGTGATGTTTTTGGGGTTGCAGATATATATATATATATATATATATATATACATATATACATACATACACACACATAGAGAGAAAAATAGCATGCCAAATATATATATATTAGCAAGTGTGCTTACATGAAGGCAAGTGCAAAGTGTGCATATACAGTCGGTGTAAATGTTGCACACAGTCTTCTAATCACGCCATTTTTTAGACTGCAAATACTTTGTGTATATATATATACACACACACACATACATATAGAAACATTAGCAAATGGGCTTATGTGTATGCAAGTGCAAAGTGTGTATATTCAGACGGTGCAAATGTTGCTGTTCAAATTGTGACTTTTTTGGGTTGCAGATTTTGCATGCACGCTTCCAATCACGCCATTTTTGGGATTGCAAATACATAAATATGTAAAGAAGTAGCATGCTAAGTGTGTGTGTATATATATATCTCACACATACATACTGTATATATAGCATATACAGTTGCAAGTGTGCTCATGTATATGCAAGTGCAAAGTGTGTATATAGAGCCGGTGCAGAGTAATATATCTAGAAGTATATGTACAAGCTAGAAGTATGACTTAGCAGTGTCCCCAATGCCCAGCAGCCCCTTGCAGCAGCAGCCCTCTCCCTCCATAGAACACCCAGTTGTCAGTGACAAATACCTCGGTCTCTTCTCTCCAAATATTCAGCTGCCTCCAGAAGGATTAACAGAGAGTTCAACTCCATCCTCAGCATATAAATATATGTCTCTCTATATAATAGATGGAAAACTAGCTGGCTGTTCTGCTTAAAAAAAAAAATTAAAAAAACTATTTACTTCGTCCCTGACCGAAGAGGGGAAAAAATCAAAACAAGATGAAGTGGGACGAACTACAAGGAGTTGAGACGACTTCTTAGTCCATATAAAAGGGAGCACAGCTTCGTTTGACATACGCCGATTGACAACAACATCATCCAATCAGAAAGCGGGAAACAGCGGGAAGGCGTGGTTTTCGGTTTCGTAGCAGCCAACAGAAATGGTGTTCGTAATTGTAAAGGGCGGGGCAGGGAGAAAGGGGAGGAGACGCACGGAGAATGTTGACAGATCCCAATCAACTTACTGAAAGGGATGGTAACGATTGAGATGCCGAAGCTTAGCAACAAAGAGTGAAGCCGCGCCCACTTGACATGTGATTGGACGCATTTGTGCATGTTAAGTAGGCGCTTAACGTTGATTGGACATGTAAAGTGACTGTGACAGCGGGGATGCTCGCTCAAGCGTTGGCCAATGGGAGACGCTGAACTTGACGTTGCTGTGAGGAAGAGAAAAGTTGAAAAGGAGAGGAAAAAAAAAACACAGAAGGGGACACGGCCGGTGTAGGGACTGTAGTCAAAGACAGAGGCCGAGAGAAAAACGTAGAACTCCCCTCAGGCCTACTCTGTAAATTATACTGTACAATTAGAAGGTGTAATTTATAAATCACAGGCGTGTCACTATATATACTCTATTACAGCATGCTTACAGCTGGGGGTGGGAACTGATGATGGAAAAGTGGCTTTAAAGGCCTAGTAATCGCTAACTCGCACGAGCGCATATTACCCGTGTAATATGCAGTATATAACGTGTATTTTATGCACCCATAGACTATAATGGTGCATATTACACGCCAAAATAGGTTGGTTTTTTTACATCCCAAATACACGTTTGAAAAGCGCAGGTGTAAATGTAATAAATCAACGGGCTTTTAGAACGGAGTATTACAGGCATATTTTGGGGGGCATGGTTTGGGGTCGTGGCTTAACAGGAAGTGTGATTGTTACCTGTGTTATTCCACCAGGTAACCCCACCCCCCAAAAAGTATATATATTCTATAAAACAGTTTATATAATACGGTCGGCTCTAGAATACTAGCTCCAAGTAGTACAGCCGCCACGTAATAGATAACAGCACAAACAGTAAGGCCTTCGCATATAAATGTCATTTTAGCGCTCCGATAGCCACGCTAAAGGATTGCGGCTATCGGAACACTAAATCACATGAACAAAGAATAGCCCCAACCAAGTCAGCCCTGAAATCCCTCAGCCAACAGAACAATGAAAGGCATCCCCACAGGGATGAAGGGAATCCCCGCAGGGATGAAGGGAGTCCCCGCAGTGTCGAAATTCCTTCATTTCCATGGCAGGTGACTCCCTTCATCTTCCTTTGCTGGCCAGTTTGCCTAGTCTCCCATAGTCTATGGAGCTGCCGGCGTTGTGCTGTCAAAAGATAGGACGTAGTCTATGGAGCGTATGACGGGCACCTTTTTTTAGGCACGTCAAAAACGCATAGGTTCTTTTAGATGCAGTTTTCTGATGCACCTACTCTGCGTCCAAATGACGCTCGTGTGAAAGAGGCCTAATACAGTGCAGGTACCTCCAGAGCTCACAGCTGACGTCTTATACGGAGTCGTGTATTTTAGTTGTTCTTCTATATCTCGGCCCTGACTATCATGAAAAATTCTTCAAGCCACGATTTCCCCCATCCTGCTTTAATCCCAAATGATCCTCTCCATATCCCCGAAGTACTAGTGCCCTTCTGAGGTTCCCATAAAGTAATTATGTGCCCCTCTGTGGCCCCAATTAGGTATAATAACCTCCTCTCTGGTCCTAATTAAGTATGTGTCCCCCTCTGTGGCCCCAATTAGGTAATAGTGTCCCTCTCTGTGGCCCCAATTAAGTAATAGTGTCCCCCTCTGTGGCACCTATTATGTAATAGTGTCCCCCTCTGTGGCCCCAATTAAGTGATAGTGTCCCCCTCTGTGGCACCTATTATGTAATAGTGTCCCCCTCTGTGGCCCCAATTAAGTGATAGTGTCCCCCTCTGTGGCATCTATTATGTAATAGTGTCCCCCTCTGTGGCCCCAATTAAGTGATAGTGTCCCCCTCTGTGGCACCTATTATGTAATAGTGTCCCCCTCTGTGGCCCCAATTAAGTAATAGTGTCCCTCTCTGTGGCACCTATTATGTAATAGTGTCCCCCTCTGTGGCCCCAATTAAGTAATAGTGTCCCCCTCTGTGGCACCTATTATGTAATAGTGTCCCCCTCTGTGGCCCCAATTAAGTGATAGTGTCCCCCTCTGTGGCACCTATTATGTAATAGTGTCCCATACAGAGAAGTCTATGGGAAAATGTTGGGGAAAAAAAAACATCCAACCTAGAGCATGTTGAGTTTTTTGAAAAAAATGCTGTGGACCCGTCAAAAAAAAAAAAAAAAGGAGTGCCCCAAGTGATGAAAAGTGATGTAAAAAAAGCACTGTTTGTAGCGTGCTTGAAAGTTCTCTAAAACCTACAGTGTTAATGAAAAAAAACACAACAAAAACGCCTAAAAAAATATATGGCACAAACTATATGGCGTTTTTCCTCAAACTACAGTAAACCAGAAGAGAAGCTGTTGCAGGGCAGCCGATCCGCTGACACTCCCGGGCTGATGCCTCGCTGGTTGCTGGTCTCCGCTTATCAGGCACCAGCAGTGGTGTATCCACATGTGACTGCTGCAGCTATTCACTGACAGTGATGCGTCTGTAAGGCCGCTGTCACACTGCCGAGAAAATCACGTGAGATTTGTGCATTGCGAGACGCACTAATATGAACCTCATTCTTCTGAATGGAATCATATACATGAGCGTTTTTTTTTTTTCTCATCGCATCCTGAAAAAATCGCAGCATGCTCTATCTTTGCGTGTTCCTCGGAACGCATCACCCCTTTTTTTTTTCAATGGGGCCGGAAAACACATTGTACGGCGTGCGATGCAAGGTATCCCATGGGAAACACGACATCCCAGAGGACTGCAACTGTACTGAAGTGATGGGAGGCGTTTTTGACACAAACGCATCCCATGGTGGGGAGACATCTCACTTTCACGAGCGTGATATCTGGCCGCGTTTCGTGGCCCGTTTTACAGACACTGTGTGTTAGAGTGGCCTAAGGCTGCATTCACACTTGTCTTTTTTTCCTGCATTTTTGAACCACAGCAAAAATAGCATTAAAAAGGCATGTATTTTTCAAATCTCAAAAGATGGCTATATAAACATACACCGACACGGAAGGGGTTCTTTACTGTAAGAGCACAAAATTACATTATGCGCTGACATGCGAGCGTATTTGCACGCACGCTCATCTGTCAAACTCCTTAGGTGCACGTTCCTGTCGCCCTATCTTAGTTCATACCCACAAACACTAGTATAGCTTAAAGTTCACAGAACTGTTTTTTTTACTGAGGCCAGCCTCACTTACAACTAGTTGACAATTCATTCCTCATTGTTTTTGGTATTGGTTCATTGCTGTGCTGTGCAGTCATATGCTCTTTCTGTTCTACACATGGCTCTTATCTCTGGATCTCGGCATTGACTCAGACCGTACAGTCTCTCTCATATTCAGGGGCTCAGGCTTCCGATGCCGTTTCCTCTATGGCAACACCAGTTCATCTGCAGGCTGCTTCATTTCTGCAGTGGCAGCTCCCAGCAGAGCCTTCACTCAGTAAGGGCGCCTTCACACTTGCGATCGTGATATCGCTGCGTTTTTTTAGCGCAAATGTCAATAAGACTTTCTAAAGTTTGTATTTTGCGATTTTTGCGTGATGCTTTTTTAACATTAGAAAGTCCTATTGACATTCGTGTTAAAAAAGCAGCGATATCAAGATCGCAAGTGTGGAGGCGCCCTAGGGTGGTTTCATACGGGCGAGAAAATCGTGTAAAAAAAAGCAGATTATGAAACCAATGATTTATAATGATTTCCTTCCCATTAGCGATGTTTTCACTCATGCGATGTTGCAAGAGCAAAAAATCGCGGCATGCTCTATCTTTCTGCAATGTGTGTTTTTTTAATCTCCCATGTTTCCCTATGGAGCCTCCTTTTTATTGCATCGCAATGCAGCAAAATTGCGTTGTATTGCGATGCAATTTTAACATTAGAAATTCCTGTTGACTTTCACAAAAAAAATCGCGGCAGAATCACACGATAAAAACGTGCTAAAAAATCGCGTGCGGGAGCAATGATTTTGCAAGAAAAAGCAGAGCTAAGACGCGAAATTGCCGTGATTTTCTTGCGGCAAATAGCCTTACACAGTCTCTGTGGCGCAGCAGCAAATCCTTTTAGGAAATCATAAGCACAAAAACGCTTGCGGTAGCATCACCTTTGCACTGTGAAGGTTGCGCAATCAGGCGTGTTATAGGGCATTTTACATTGGCGCGGGACAAACCTGCACCATGATTACAAAGGCTGTGCAGCCTAATCAGTCCACGGTGTTATCCATTTCCCCGGCGCCCAAGGTGCACAAATGCGCACAAAAAAAAAACATGCTGTGTTTTTTTCACTTGAGCAAAATACAAAAAAGGATAGTGAGAATGAACCCAATGAAAAGAAAAAGTACGTGAATACGGTCGTCTGAATCTCCCATAAATGTCTAAAAATTGCATCGCACTCGCATTAACGTGCAATTTTTTTTTTTGCCTGCGATAGGAAATAATGGGCGATTCTTAAAGGGGTTGTCCCGCGAAACAAAGTGGGGGTATACACTTCTGTATGGCCATATTAATCCACTTTGTAATGTACATCGTGCATTAAATATGAGCCATACAGAAGTTATTCACTTACCTGCTCCGTTGCTAGCGTCCCCGTCTCCATGGTGCCGTCTAATTTTCAGCGTCTAATCGCCCGATTAGATGCGCTTACCCAGTCCGGTCTTCTACTTTTCTGAATGGGGCCGCTCGTGCCGGAGAGCGGCTCCTCGTAGCTCCGCCCCGTCACGTGCCGATTCCAGCCAATTAGGAGGCTGGAATCGGCAATGGACCGCACAGAAGACCTGCGGTCCACCGAGGGTGAAGATCCCGGCGGCCATCTTCACCAGGTAAGTAAGAAGTCACCGGAGCGCGGGGATTCAGGTAAGCACTATCCGGTTTTCTTTTTTAACCCCTGCATCGGGTTTGTCTCGCGCCGAACGGGGGGGCTATTGCAAAAAAAAAAAAACCCCGTTTCGGCGCGGGACAACCCCTTTAATCAAGAATGACCCAGAAATAGGACATGCTGCGATTTATCCATCTCAGTCCAAGAGAGAAAAATTGGTCATATGATTAAAAATTGTACATGAAGTGTGTCCTTTTCACGTGTAAACGCCGTCCATATCGCAATTGGACAGAATTTGTGTGTGCTCCTCACCCGTGTGAATGCTCCCTCTGTGTTGCCAACTTCTGTGATTTTTTTAATTGATATGTGCTTTTTCTGTGATTTGGACTAAAGAATGGAGCAGAATGTTTTCCCGATCCACTGTCAGGTTACTGCCTGCTGCCGTCCCCTGCGGCCCCCTGGGAAGTGTAAGCCTTCAACAGCTTCACAATTTGCTTCTCCCTAAATGCTGATTTACACGCAACGATCACTCAAAATTTGTCCAAACTACGGCTTTTGAGTGATAGCCGTTGCGTGTAAATGTGTGCCCATCGTGCACTCTTCGTCCATCGCTGAGTTCAGCTTAGCATTACAGCCATCGTCCCTGATAAGAAGGGCGGCATGCCGTGTTCTCCACCGCCAGCGCTGATAGCATTGTATGTAGCCGGAAGTCCGCCGGAGAACAATAGCAATTTATTTAGAGAACAGATCACCCCCTGTTCTCTCAATACATGTAAATGAGGCTAGTTAACTACTAATGGACTGATTAGACCATTAATACCAAACGCAAAATAATTGCTCAAACTGTCAGTTTCTGATGAATTTTGAGCAATTATCTTTGCGTGTAAATGGACCTTAAGGCCTGGTTCACATGGCATATTTAGCTTCAATAGCCGGAAGATAGGTCCTGCCCTATCTTTCCCGCACATAGTATTAACTATAGGGCAAGCGCTATCTCTTTTCGCCCGTACAATTAATAGGCGAGAATGCTGCTAGTGAAAACGAAGCCAATGGTTTCATTTTGTCCCATTATGCGGCCGCGACTATTATAACGGGACAAGTACATGCCCGTGTGAAGAAGCCCCCACTGTAATGCTAATCAGCTCCTTAGAGCATAGCTTTTCTCTCGGGCCTCGTGTGGTGCAGAGTGTAGTCCTAAGCTCACAACCTGAAGGTTGCAAGTTCAATCTCCACTTGGTTCAGGTAGCCGGCTCAAGGTTGACTCAGCCCTCTATCCTTCTGAGGTCAGTAAAATGAGTAATAAATAAAAAAATTACCTGAAAGCGCTGTGGAATAAGTTGGCACTATACAAATAATAGGTCCCTTTCCCTTCTCCTCACGCAGACTTGAGATCCATGTGCGGACAAAAAGTGTACGTATGATGTGGGTTCTGCCGTAACAACGAGGCCGGTTGTGCAGCAGCCGGTATGATAACTGTGCTGTAACAAGCCATTCACCTATGTGACCAGGACAGAACTTGAACTTTGTGACAAATTGTTGCAGAAAGTATATTAAAAAAGTAAATTACTTTATTGTTACAAAGTATCACCTTTTTTGTTAAAATTGCAATACTGCTTTTAGGGTGCGTTCACACGAGTGCATAAACGGCGCGTTTTTGCGCCCAATCGTATAAACGTGACCATCTGAGGCATTGGTTTCTAATGTATTCGTTTGCACGGGCGATTTTACGGCGCGTAAAAACGGCAACCCGAAAAAAACACGGAACATACGCGACCGAAATACGCGCCAACGCATATTCGATGGCCGAAAAGATAGTTTGCAAAGTAGGAACAAACGATAATACGCTTTCTAGCTCTGGTCATGATCGCCGAAAAACGTTCTTTCTGGCGATTATACGCTGTGCACGTGCGAACGTAAATACGCCTACGCTCGTGTGAATGCACCCTTAGGTTCAGAGCCCCTTTTACGAAACCCTTAACCTCTCCTCTTATGCTGGCTTCACAAGGGCATAAGCACGTTTAAGTAGAAATCTGTGTTGTCTTTTTGTGCGATGGCGTTGTGTTTTTGCACACGTCCGTTTTACAGTATTTTTTGCGTGCGCACTGTCTGTTTATTTACCTGCACAGAAAAAGATGGAACTATACTCCCATGGATTTCAACGGGCGATTACGTTTAATTAGTGCTATTTTCATGCAAAATAAACGGGACATGCTGTGGTTTTTTTTTTTCGTGTGCCCAAAATGAATGCGCAAAAAATGTACACATGACTGAACCTAGTGAAATCAATGAGTTAAATTCACTGGATATTGCGCGTGCAAATTTGGCGAATAAACTCCACACGAGCATACACGCAATTGTGTCCGCCTCAGCGCAACATTTTTACTCCATAAATGCGTGCATGACTGTGTATTTTACTGTACTTGTCCCGCACAAGGCATTGTGTTTTGCAGACGGGACACAACCGCGGCCCAATTTAAATGTCCAATTAGTCTAATGAGTTCCATAGGTGTTCCTTTTTCCAGCAGAATTGTGCAACGTCTTGCGCATCGCCTTGCATATTGCGCACCCGCTATAGGCTTCTATGGGGACCCTTGGTGAGCGAATGCATACAATTGTACTACATGCTGCATTTTGTTTATAAATGTGAATGAACCCACTGAAATCAATGGTTTCTATTCACTGTGTCACGCTCTTAGATACACGGGCAATGATGGAGCCCTGGGATGGTCTCATTCCTGGAGGCAGGGACGGACGGGCTTTATCACTTGCTGACCTTTGAGGATTACAAATATTTCTTTTTCTCTACAAAAAGCGTCTGTCTGGCAGCGTTACTATGGAGAAAGCAGCAGTGCAACAGAGATGATATACTCTTCCCAGTGGGATAGTCTCCGCACAGACTGACTACCACTACTGGATGATTGCTCTGGCACCTCAAGTCACCGGGGATCGCATTTTTCCATTTAGTTCAGAAATGACAAGCTGATGCAAGCTCATTAACGAGCACATAGTCTCATTTCCTTCTATATCAGAAATACAGAACAGGGTGACATCATCAGCCGCCTCTGCTGCACTTGGGGCTTCCAACATTGCTTACAGGGAGCCATTATTGCAAGATTTGTTGGGACCCTGTACCTCTATAACCGTCATACAATGTTTCTATGGGGCACCGAATCCTCCTTTAATACCAATGCTTTTCATAATATGGCATCCAATGGTTGTTGTTGGTAGCCGTTTAGTCGTTCACAAACCTCGGCCACCCTAAAGCCGAGCTCCCTCCTTTTTTTTTCAGTTTTGCACTGCTTCTTTCAGCTGTGTGATATCCGTGCCAGTATCCGCTCTGACAGTATCGGCCATTGTGTCCTTTGGCGCCAGTTCTTTTTTTTTGCCACTGATCTGTCCAAGCATTTTATTATCCAGTGACTCTGCTTGCGTGGTATACGCAGCAGTTTTCTCCAGCACCACAGCTCCAACGCATCAATCCTCCTCCTATCAGCTTTTTCCGCAGTCCAGCTCTCACATCCATACATGGCTATGGGGAAAACGGTGGTTTGCACTATCCTGCGTTTAGTTGCTATGCTGATATCCCTACTTTTCCAGATTTTGTCCATGTTTAGCATCGCGCTTCGCCCCAATGCTATCCTATGTTTTATCTCTGGCATAGATTCTCCAGCCTGGTTAATTTTCGAACCAGGGATGATGAAGTCGCACACGCATTCTGCGGCCTCATTGTTGATTTTGGTTTAAATTTGGCCATTTTTTGCAGTCATCATAATTTTTGTCTTCTTTTAATTCAAGCAGAAGCTCATTTTTCTCCTTCGGTTTTAGGTCTGTTTCACACAGGATGCACAATCTTACTACAAAATCATCGCTACGAAAAGCATGTATGTGAAGCCCGTGCTTTCCAATGGGTTCATCCACATGAGAGATGTTTTGTAGCCTGAAAGAACCTATAGGAAAGCATGGGCTTTACATACATGTGTTTTGTAGCAAGATTTTATACCCTGTGTGGATGCAACCTCAATCTTAGGGCTTATTTACACGAGCACTGGCGTAACTATAGGGGACGCAAGGAATGCGGTTGCACCCGGGCCCAGGAGCCTTAGGGGGCCCATAAGGCCTCTCTTCTACATATAGGGAGCCCAGTACTATGAATAAAGCATTATAGCTGGGGGTCCTGTTACAGGTTTTGTATTGGGGCACAGGAGCTTCAAGTTACTCCTCTGTGTTAAGGGGTTAAGAGAAATTGGGGGGCCCCAAAATAAACGTTTGCACCCGGCCCCATGAACCTTTAGCTATGCTCCTGCACACGAGCGTATGTCAGTCGCCGTTTTCACGGTCGGCCAATATATGCTACGATCTGATACATTGGATTCCAATGCATCAGATCACACAGGCATATTCCCATGGTGTAAAAGCGCCCGGCCAGCCAATATAGCGCCGGTCGCTTTTACACTGGATAGCAAAGATGGTCCTGGAACTATCTTTCTGTCTGGAATATGTCAGCCTCTGCATAGACTCCTATGGGAGCCAATGACAGCGGACGGAGAAGGGAGGTGGGAGGGAGTTTAGCAGCGTAACTGCTAAACTCCCTCCCTCTTCTCTCCTCCCCTCCGGCTGTTTGCAATGGGAGCAGACAGGGGTGGAGCTAAGCTCTGCCCCTCCCATTGCTGGTTGCAGACAAAGGGGGAGGAGGGAGGAGCTTTGATCCGCCCCTGTCACGCCCCCTCCCGTTGCAAACAGCTGGAGGGAAGGAGAGAGGAGGGGAGCTAGCGAGGGGAAGGGAAGGTGGAAACAGCTCAGCGGAGCTAACAGCATTGCGTTGGATTTGTGCACCCATTCATGCGGTTTTACGGTGCCGGCGGTCATGTGAAAGAGCCCTTAAGTATCCGCTAATTCAGACGTGCTTCTGTTTCTGCCAGCAGAGTTGTGTCATCTGCATAACAGAGATTGTTGATGCTTCTGCCACCTATTTTCACCACGGTTGTCATAGGTATTTCCGTTGGCGCATGCCACAATTTTTTGCTCACAGTCATATGCAAGAATATTTTATGCCCTATGTTACAGATGTTGAAAGTGCTGGGCCCCGATGCAAAATCTGTAAGGGACCTTTCACACGGGACGGAATATTTTACAACAATGTAACGGAATATGCCCTCCTGTGCAATAATCGGCACAGAAATCTGCACTGCTAACATGTGGATTTTGGTGTGAATTGAAAATAGCAGAATCCTGCTGAAAATTGTGCATTAACATCTTCCGCACCGTAAAATCACCCATCCTCACCCGCGGCATGCTCTATTTGCCGCGGGTGTACGCGCGGACGGCTTCCATTGCAGTCAATGGAAGCCGTCCGTCACGCTATCTTCCGCTGTAGCATAGCGGAAGATAGTGGAAGATAGCGTGAAACCGCTTCCCCGCCTACTGTTAGCCGCGTCATATGACGCTGTGGGCGTGTCATATGACGCGGCCGGCGCGTCAGGCGCTCTATTGCGTCATGCGGGACGTAGGACTGCGGATCCGGAGGTAAGTATTGGGGTCTCTGGGGGGCGCCGTGACGCGTGAAGCCGGCCTAACTGTGTACTCAAAGTGGGCTTCCTTCTGCATGGAGCCGTCATTGGATCTGTGTTCATTCGAAGGAGCGGTACCTGAATCTCCTGCAGACGACAATGGATGACTTCCTGGATGATCTACCCCTGTCAATACAGAAGGAGGTCACTTCACGTATGCTTTCCTTACTTCAGTTACAGCAGTGATCCCATGGGATTTATTTACATAAGCGTATATTTGCTGTCGTTTTCACGGCCGGCCTATATGCACTGGCATCTGATGCATTGGATTCCAACGCATCAGATCACACTGGCATATTCCCGTGGCATAAAAGGCGGATTTGCTGCGGTTTTGCCGTGGATTGCCGTTGCATATCCGCACTGCGACAAAAACGCTGCGTTTGCAGTGCAATGCAGCACAAATGAGTTTTGGAAAAAAGCTGTTCGCACAGGGCGGATTTTTTCCGCACAGCCGCAGTGCGGAAATACAACTGGGGTGCGGTTTTAAAAGAAGCAGCATGTCCATTCTTCTGTCTTTTCCGCAGCGCTTTTTTGTCCATAGACCTCTATCAACGCAGCAAAATCCGCTGCAAAAAGTAAAAAAGCGCTGCGGAAAAAAAACGCTTGTGGATCTTTCCGCAAGAAAATCCGCAGGAAAATCTGCAAGCCAAAATCAACCTTTGAAGCGGTTTTACCACAGAAGCAGTTCTTCTGCGGCAAAACCGCAACGGAAAAAACGCAGGAAAACCACAACAAATCCGCCCTGTGTGAACCCAGCCTTACAGTACAAGTCATGTGGAGGGGATTTTAAAAAAGCTCTCACATGGTGCAGAAGTGTTCTGCGATGAATCTGCAGCATTTTTGAAAAACGTTGCAGATTCCAAATCCGCGGCATATCTATTTCTGCTGCGGATTTCTGTTGCAGAATACAGCCCTTGAAGTACAAGGGTTAAATTCCGCAGTTCATCCACAATTTAAAACACTACCAAATCACTAGCATTTCGGTACAGATTTGTCCACCATGGATTTCCAGTGGTATTGCTGCGGGTATTCTGTTGCAGAATGCCCACAGCGATTTTGCCAAGTGTGAAGGTACCTTATATAGGGTTTATTCGATGTCTTACCGTGCAAACACAGTGGTCTGCATAGGAGCTGTGGACGCAGAATGGTGGATGATTTTTGAAAAACTCTTTTTATTTTAAATGCATTGAAGCAATACTTAGCTTGCAAAGGTGTACATGGCCTTTAGGGCGCGGGCAGACGAGCGTTTTTTTTTTTTAGCACACGATTAGCCACGCTTAAAAAGTGGCTCTATTAGAGCCAATGCTTTCCAATGAAAGCGTTCTCATGTACGTTTTTTAGAAGCGCTAAAAAAATTGCACCTGTAAAAGATACAAAATGCAAGTGCAAATACACCGATTCACACGATTTTTCTACACTCGATATGCGATTTTTTTTTTTAGCATGGCTAATAATGCGCTAAAAAAAATAGCTTGTCTGATCGAGTCCTTAGGGTGTTTTCATAATGTTTTTGGAAAAAATGCAGCTTTTTTTTTTTGTGACGTGACGTCCTGTTGATTTTACCCTCTTTTTTTAAATCCCTTAACCCCTTAGTGACCAAGCCTGTTTGCACCTTAATGACCAGGCCAAATTTTGGAAATCTGACGTGTCACTTTAACATAGAATAACTCCGTAAAGGTTTTGCATATCTAAGTAATTGGATATTTCGCCACATATTGTACTTCATTTAGGTGGTAAAAAAAGACTGATAGAATTTGAATATATTTATTATAAGCGCCAAAATTGGGAGCATTTTGAAAAAATGTCTTTTCACATTTTTATCTGCAATATTCCAAATATGTGCAAACATACTGTACAGTTTTAATAAGATATATTCCCATCTATTTACTTTATTCTGGAAGCACATATGAAAAACTTTATATTTTAACCATTTAGGAGAATACAGATTTAACATTAGCTATTACAATTTTGAGGAACATTTTGTTTTCCTACACTAAGCCAAGATTGTAAAGGCTCATAGGTGTCAGAATGATAAATACCACCACAAATGACCCCATTTTAAAAAATACACCCTTAATATATTCAATAAGGGGGGTCAGTAGTATTTTGACCCCACAGTTGGGTTTTTAGGAGTTAATGCAATTCAGAGGAGAAAAAAAAATCATATTTTTGCAAATATGTTATTTTAAAAACAGGTTTTTTTTCTACAGTGCACATGAAAATGAGGATTTTCAACCTAAAATGGATCCCTCTGTTTGTCCTGTGTTCATAAACATACCCCTTTGTGGCCCTAATCTTATGTCTGTATGCACAATGGGGTCAAACCGAAAGGAGCAGCCAGTGGCTTTCAGATCAGACATTTTGTTGAAGGTGTTTTAGGCCCCATTGCCCACTTGTAGAGTTCTTGAGCGCTAGAGATGAGCGAGCACCAAAATACTCGGGTGCTCGTTACTCGGGACGAAATTATCGCGATGCTCGAGGGTTCATTTCGAGTAACGAACCCCATTGAAGTCAATGGGCGACTCGAGCATTTTTGTATATCGCCGATGCTCGCTAAGGTTTCCATTTGTGAAAATCTGGGCAATTCAAGAAAGTGATGGGAACGACACAGCAACGGATAGGGCAGGCGAGGGGCTACATGTTGGGCTGCATCTCAAGTTCCCAGGTCCCACTATTAAGCCACAATAGCGGCAAGAGTGGGCCCCCCCCTCCCAACAACTTTTACTTCTGAAAAGCCCTCATTAGCAATGCATACCTTAGCTAAGCACCACACTACCTCCAACAAAGCACAATCACTGCCTGCATGACACTCCGCTGCCACTTCTCCTGGGTTACATGCTGCCCAACCCCCCCCCCCCCCCCCCCCGCACGACGCAGTGTCCACAGCGCACACCAAAGTGTCCCTGCCCAGCCTTCAGCTGCACTCATGCCACACCACCCTCATGTCTATTTATAAGTGCATCTGCCATGAGGAGGAACCGCAGGCACACACTGCAGAGGGTTGGCACGGCTAGGCAGCGACCCTCTTTAAAAGGGGCGAGCGATAGCCCACAATGCTGTACAGAAGCAATGAGAAATATAATCCTGTGCCACCGCCATCAGGAGCTGGGAATAGCAATGGGGAACCTATGTGCCACACACTATTTATTCTGTCAAGGTGTCTGCATGCCCCAGTCAGACCGCGTTTTTTTATAAATAGTCACAGGCAGGTACAACTCCGCAATGGGAATTCCGTGTGCACCCACAGCATGAGTGGCTCCCTGGAACCCACCGGCTGTACATTAATGTATCCCATTGCAGTGCCCATCACAGCTGAGGTAACGTCCGATTAAATGCAGGTGGGCTTCGGCCCACACTGCATGCCCCAACCTGACCGGGGTTTTTAATTCATAGACACAGGAAGGTACAACTCCCTATTGTGAAGTCCGTGTGGACCCACAGCATGGGTGGGTGCCAGGAAGCCACCGGCGGTACATAAATATATCCCATTGCATTGCCCATCACAGCTGAGGTAATATGCAAATAAGGGAGATGGAATAAATCCTCCACAGTGCCACCTATTGAAAGGCAGCATTCCTTCGAGTCAAAGTGGGACTTTTTATACAAGTCTTATTACAATGACTGGAAATCAAAAGCAAAGCCAGACTCCATGTACATACAGCTGTTTCCGGGTTATTGCCCATCATCAGTGTACAGCTGTATGTACATGGAGTCTGGCTTTGCTTTTGATTCCCAGTCATTGTAATAAGACTTGTATAAAAAGTCCCACTTTGACTCGAAGGAATGCTGCCTTTCAATAGGTGGCACTGTGGAGGATTTATTCCATCTCCCTTATTTGCATATTACCCAGAGGAGCGTGCGTGGCCATTTGAGTCTCCTCACTTAGTTTATAGTATATAGTTGCTCTCCCTAAGGAGAAAAGAGCGTTTCTGACAGCTGAGGTAATGTCATGTTTAATGCAGGTGGGCTTCGGCCCACACTGCATGCCCCAGTCAGACTGGGGTTCTTTAGAAGTGGACACATGCAGTTACAACTCCCTGTGGACCCACAGCATGGGTGGCTCCCTGGAACCCACCGGCTGTACATAAATGTATCCCATTGCAGTGCCCATCACAGCTGAGGTAACGTCCGATTAAATGCAGGTGGGCTTCGGCCCACACTGCATGCCCCAGTCAGACTGGGGTTTTTTAGAAGTGGACACATGCAGTTACAACTCCGTGTGGACCCACAGCATGGGTGGGTGCCAGGAAGCCACCGGCGGTACATAAATATATCCCATTGCATTGCCCATCACAGCTGAGGTAATGTCATGTTTAATGCAGGTGGGCTTCGGCCCACACTGCATGCCCCAGTCAGACTGGGGTTCTTTAGAAGTGGACACATGCAGTTACAACTCCCTGTGGACCCACAGCATGGGTGGCTCCCTGGAACCCACCGGCGGTACATAAATATATCCCATTGCAGTGCCCAACACAGCTGATGTATCGTCAGCTTTAATGCAGGTGGGCAAAAAATTAATTGGATTACACTGTAGGCGAGGGCCCCAAAAAATTGGTGTACCAACAGTACTAATGTACGTCAGAAAAATTGCCCATGCCCAACCAAGAGGGCAGGTGAAACCCATTAATCGCTTTGGTTAATGTGGCTTAATTTGTAACTAGGCCTGGAGGCAGCCCAGTTAAAATAAAAATTGGTTCAGGTGAAAGTTTCAACGCTTTAATGAGCATTGAAACGTATAAAAATTGTTTACAAAAATTATATGACTGAGCCTTGTGGGCCTAAGAAAAATTGCCCGTTCGGCGTGATTACGTCAGGTTTCAGGAGGAGGAGCAGGAATATTATACACAGATTGATGAAGCTAAAAGGTCCACGTTTTTGATGGTGATAGAGAACAATGCTTCCATCCGCGGGTGCAGCCTACGTATTGTTTAGGTATCGCTGCTGTCCGCTGGTGGAGAAGAGAAGTCTGGGGAAATCCAGGCTTTGTTCATCTTGATGAGTGTAAGCCTGTCGGCACTGTCGGTTGACAGGCGGGTACGCTTATCTGTTATGATTCCCCCATCCGCACTAAACACCCTCTCTGACAAGACGCTAGCCGCAGGACAAGCAAGCACCTCCAGGGCATACAGCGCGAGTTCAGGCCACGTGTCCAGCTTCGACACCCAGTAGTTGTAGGGGGCAGAGGCGTCACGGAGGACGGTCGTGCGATCGGCTACGTACTCCCTCACCATCCTTTTACAGTGCTCCCGCCGACTCAGCCTTGACTGGGGAGCAGTGACACAGTCTTGCTGGGGAGCCAGAAAGCTGTCAAAGGCCTTAGAGAGTGTTCCCCTGCCTGTGCTGTACATGCTGCCTGATCTCTGCGCCTCCCCTGCTACCTGGCCCTCGGAACTGCGCCTTCGGCCACTAGCGCTGTCGGATGGGAATTTTACCATCAGTTTGTCCGCCAGGGTCCTGTGGTATAGCATCACTCTCGAACCCCTTTCCTCTTCGGGTATGAGAGTGGAAAGGTTCTCCTTATACCATGGGTCGAGCAGTGTGTACACCCAGTAATCCGTAGTGGTCAGAATGCGTGTAACGCGAGGGTCACGAGAAAGGCATCCTAACATGAAGTCAGCCATGTGTGCCAGGGTACCTGTACGCAACACATGGCTGTCCTCACTAGAAAGATCACTTTCGGGATCCTCCTCCTCCTCCTCAGGCCATACATGCTGAAAGGATGACAGGCAAGCAGCATAGGTACCCTCAGCAGTGGGCCAAGCTGTCTCTTCCCCCTCCTCCTCATCCTCCTCATGCTCCTCCTCCTCAACGCGCTGAGATATAGACAGGAGGGTGCTCTGACTATCCAGCGACATACTGTCTTCCCCCGCCTCTGTTTCCGAGCGCAAAGCGTCTGCCTTTATGCTTTGCAGGAAACTTCTCAAGAGGCATAGCAGAGGAATGGTGACGCTAATGATTGCAGCATCGGCGCTCACCATCTGGGTAGACTCCTCAAAGTTTCCAAGGACCTGGCAGATGTCTGCCAACCAGGCCCACTCTTCTGTAAAGAATTGAGGAGGCTGACTCCCACTGCGCCGCCCATGTTGGAGTTGGTATTCCACTATAGCTCTACGCTGCTCATAGAGCCTGGCCAACATGTGGAGCGTAGAGTTCCACCGTGTGGGCACGACGCACAGCAGTCGGTGCACTGGCAGATTAAACCGATGTTGCAGGGTGCGCAGGGTGGCAGCGTCCGTGTGGGACTTGCAGAAATGTGCGCAGAGCCGGCGCTCCTTTCCGAGCAGGTCTGACAAGCGTGCGTAGCTTTTCAGGAAGCGCTGAACCACCAGATTAAAGACGTGGGCCAGGCATGGCACGTGCGTGAGGCTGCAGAGCCGCCACCAGGTTACGGCCATTGTCACACACGACCATGCCCGGTTGGAGGCTCAGCGGCGCAAGCCAGTGGTCGGTCTGCTCTGTCAGACCCTGCAGCAGTTCGTGGGCCGTGTGCCTCTTCTCTCCTAAGCTGAGTAGTTTCAGCACGGCCTGCTGACGCTTGCCCACCGCTGTGCTGCCGTGCCGCGTGACACCGACTGCTGGCGACGTGCTGCTGCTGCTGACACATCTTGATTGCGAGACAGAGGTTGCATAGGAGGAGGAGGAGGAGGAGGAGGAGGACGGTGGTTTAGTGGAGGAAGCATACACCGCTGCAGATACCACCACCGAGCTGGGGCCCGCAATTCTGGGGGTGGGTAGGACGTGAGCGGTCCCAGGCTCTGACTCTGTCCGAGCCTCCACTAAATTCACCCAATGTGCCGTCAGGGAGATATAGTGGCCCTGCCCGCCTGTGCTTGTCCACGTGTCCGTTGTTAAGTGAACCTTGGCAGTAACCGCGTTGGTGAGGGCGCGTACAATGTTGCGGGAGACGTGGTCGTGCAGGGCTGGGACGGCACATCGGGAAAAGTAGTGGCGACTGGAAACTGAGTAGCGCGGGCCGCCGCCACCATCATACCTTTGAAAGCCTCCGTTTCCACAACCCTATACAGCAGCATCTCCAGGCTGATAAATTTGGCTATGTGCACGTTTAACGCTTCAGCGTGCGGGTGCGTGGCGGCGTACTTGCGCTTGCGCTCCAACACTTGCGCTAGCGACAGCTGGACGGTGCGCTGAGAGACATTGGTGGATGGGGCCGAGCACAGCGGAGGTGAGGGTGTGGGTGCAGGCCAGGAGACGGTATTGCCTGTGTCCTGAGAGGGGGGTTGGATCTCAGTGGCAGGTTGGGGCACAGGGGGAGAGGCAGCGGTGCAAACCGGAGGCGGTGAACGGCCTTCGTCCCACCTTGTGGGGTGCTTGGCCATCTTATGTCTGCGCATGCTGGTGGTGGTGAGGCTGGTGGTGGTGGCTCCCCGACTGATCTTGGCGCGACAAACCTTGCACACCACAGTTCGTCAGTCGTCTGCACTCTCAGTGAAAAACTGCCAGACCTTTGAGCACCTCGGCCTCTGCAGGGTGGCATGGCGCGAGGGTGCGCTTTGGGAAACAGTTGGTGGATTATTCGGTCTGGCCCTGCCTCTACCCCTGGCCACCGCACTGCCTCTTCCAACCTGCCCTGCTGCTGCACTTGCCTCCCCCTCTGAAGACCTGTCCTCAGTAGGCGTAGCAAACCAGGTAGGGTCAGTCACCTCATCGTCCTGCTGCTCTTCCTCCGAATTCTCTGTGCGCTCCTCCCTCGTACTTACTCCAATTACTACTACCTGATTGATAGACAACTGTGTCTCATCGTCATCATCCTCCTCACCCACTGAAAGCTCTTGAGACAGTTGCCGGAAGTCCCCAGCCTCATCCCCCGGACCCCGGGAACTTTCCAAAGGTTGGGCATCGGTCACGACAAACTCCTCTGGTGGGAGAGGAACCATTGCTGGCCATTCTGGGCAGGGGCCAGGGAACAGTTCCTGGGAGTCTGCCTGCTCCTCAGAATGTGTCATTGTAATGGAGTGAGGAGGCTGGGAGGAAGGAGGAGCAGCAGCCAGAGGATTCAGAGTTGCAGCAGTGGACGGCACAGAATTCTGGGTGGTCGATAGATTGCTGGATGCACTTTCTGCCATCCACGACAGGACCTGCTCACACTGCTCATTTTCTAATAAAGGTCTACCGCGTGGACCCATTAATTGTGAGATGAATCTGGGGACGCCAGAAACGTGCCTCTCTCCTAATCCCGCAGCAGTCGGCTGCGATACACCTGGATCAGGAGCTCGGCCTGTGCCCACACCCTGACTTGGGCCTCCGCGTCCTCGCCCGCGTCCACGTCCTCTAGGCCTACCCCTACCCCTCAGCATGCTGTATTACCAGTAGTGCAGAAACAGAACGCTGTAATTAAATGTGCCGCTTATTGGCCTGTGGTTGGAGGCTGACTTCCCTTACGGAACGCACAGCAGAGCCAGGAAACAATTTTGCGCACGCCTGTAGTGAGACGTAGGTGCGTATGACTGAGCTAGTGGAATTCACAGCGCAGAAGCAGTCAAGTGGCCAAAGGCCAGTAGTAGGCCTTGAGTATTTTGCTTCTATTTTTTTAAAATGCTGAGCTGATACAGCAGACAGATACTGTAGGCAGCGTATAATATTATGTATACTGTTTCTCTCTGGCGGGATGACGGCGATCATGTAACAGAGACAGCAGATCCAGGAAACAATTTTGCGCAAGCCTGCTGTAACGCTTAGCTGCGTATTAATTAGGACTACTACCCCCAGCAGACACGCAGTAAACTGAAGACGGTCACAGGCAGCCCAAATATAGTATTTTTCCCCAATTTTTGGGAAAAAGCCTACTGCCTATATAGCCTGAATATCTCTTTCCCTGCCTCACCAGTACTGGCCCTATACTCTGTACAATGACTGCAGACTGCGGACGCAATGCTCTGCACGGCCGATATACATAAAAAAAAAAATTGTGCAACACTGCTAAAAGCAGCCTCAACAGTACTGCACATGGTCAGATGTGGCCCTAAGAAGGACCGTTGGGGTTCTTGAAGCCTAAAATAACTCCTAACGCTCTCCCTATAGCAGCTCCGGCACCAGCAGCACTTTCCCTGATCTCTGTCAGAATGCATCTGTGGCGAGCCGCGGGAGGGGCCGATTTTTATACTCGGGTGACACCTGATCTCGCCAGTCACTCACTGCAGGGGGGTGGTATAGGGCTTGAACGTCGCAGGGGGAAGTTGTAATGCCTTCCCTGTCTTTCTATTGGCCAGAAAAGCGCGCTAACGTCTCAGAGATGAAAGTGAAAGTATCTCGAACATCGCGTGGTACTCGCCTCTAGTAACGAGCATCTCGAACACGCTAATACTCGAACGAGTATCAAGCTCGGACGAGTACATTCGCTCATCTCTATTGAGCGCCCAAAGCTATATAAAGCCCCCACAGATGACCCCATTTTGAAAACTAGACCCCTTAACGAATTCATCTAGGGGTGTACTGCATATTTTGACCCCACAGTTTTTGAATGAATCTAAGCAAAGCAGAAGAAAAAAAAAACAATTTTCATTTTTTTGGCAATTGTGTTATTTTAAAAACTGTTTTTTTTTGTACAGCACACATATGAATGAGGACTTGCACCCCAAAATTGATAACCCTGTTTGCCCTATGTTCAGAAACCCATTGTGGCCCCAATCTACTTACAGGACACATGATAGGCCTGTAATGGAGAGAACACCCATTGGCTTTCAGGGCACAACTGAATGAATTCCAGGCCCCATTGCTCACTTGTGCGGAAAAAAAATGACTCTCTTCAAAGAATTCCCTCTCCTCCCGGGGTAATTACGGAGGCTCGTTAGGATGGGCAGATGGGGCAATAAAACCGGGTATCCCTGCTCCTCCCAATTTCGGGCCTTTTTGGGGGTTATTTCTTGATCTCAGTGGCAGAGATGGGGTGCAGAAAGTGGCGCTCTGTGAGGCTTCACACCTCCTAAGACTCATAAGCTTGCTGAGGTGCGGCGGTCTTACACAGAAGGCACTCAACAAGTTACTCCTGGAATTGCAGAAAGTGAGCGTTCCCAGGGCTTCTTACCTGTAATTTACGTCTTCATTACAGGTAGCGATCTGAATAACGCTGGGCTCACACCTTCGTATGTGGAATACGCTTGCGGAGGCCTGCAGCAGATCCCAACTGTGAGCCCAGCCATGGCCCTGCGTACAGCCATGTAAATGTACTGCGCATAACTGCGTACTCACACAGGCAGTCATGCAGAGTACACTTTTTTTAGTTTATATTTCCAGTGCTGTCGCTTAGTGATGACGCTGGTACTCGCAGCCTGTACACAACGTAGTTGCGAATGGGCTGTGGGTATATCCACGACCATAGAGTACAACGGGCTCTATGTTGTGGATATCTGCAGTAAAATGGAACATACGTTCTGTTTTCTGCAAGTGGATTACATAATTCCAACCCGCTAATGTGAGCGGAATTGTGTAATCCAATGCATCTAATTGATCCGCGTATTACTGTGGAGCAAACGCATGTGGAATCCACAATTCATATCCGGTTGTATGAGACTGGCCTAAAGTAGATCACTGCCTTTTTATACTATTGGACAACGGCAATCACGTGACCGGGGACCATTCACCATGGCCCTCGGTCAATGCTCCAGTCTCTTGGATACCTTTGGTAGCCAGGAGGAAGGAGATTTTCCTGAGCTCTTCCCAGCTTCTGCACTTGCGGCCGCCATTTTGCCGTCAGGCACATGTGCAGAAGCCGAGGAAAGATTAGTGGATAAAAATCCTGTCGGGGGACAAGTCCGGGGGGCCTTAGGTAAGTAATTTCACCTCCCCTCATGGATCTGATCCCTGAAAGGAGGTGAAACTTTAACTTTCTATTTTTTCTTTTACATGATCGCCCTTATCCATTGGATAACGCCGATCATGAGACCAGGAACCGCATACCACAGCCCCCCCTACCCCCTGTGAAATCTTCAGGCTCTCAGCTACCTTTGAAAGCCAGGAGAAGGGAGATTTTAAATTTCCTGGGCAATCCTCGGCTTCTGCACATACATCTGACATTTTGCCGACGGGCACATGGGCAGAAGTCGGAGAAAAGTCCGCAGATGAAGAACCCGTTGGGCAATATCGCTGGAGGCCTCAAGTAAATATTTTCACCTTCCCTCCCGAATCACATCCGTGACAGGAAGTGAAACTTTAACTTTTAAAACTTTTTTTTACTTTACATGATCGCTGTTATCCACCACGGCATACCGCAGCCCCCAGTGACATCTCCTTTCTATCTTTGATAGCCGAGAGCAGGGAGATTTTGAATTTCCGGAGCTCTCCAGCCTTCTGAGCATGCGCGCAACATTTTACCTTTGGTTCGCAAGCGCACAAGGCGGTATAAATGACTCTGATAATAATATACGCCCATCTGTTACATCTTAACATTTCTTAATTCTTTCCCATCCAATGTCGGGCCTGCCCCAACATCATCATTTTCCTCCACAGCTCCGATGTCGGGGCAGGCCCGACACTGCAGTGCAGGAGTGGATCTGCACCCGATCATCAGACACATCGGGTGCAGATGCACACCTGTACTGGTCCTCATCGAGGACCCCCGAGGAGAAGGCAGAAAGGGTTTTTAACCCTTTCTGCCTTCTCCTTTACACATCACATAGCGCTCAATTAGCGCTATGTAATGCATAGAGATTCCGGCCGGCGATCACGTGACCGCCGGAGTTACCTGACCCCCAGCATTCACATGAACGCCGAGCCGGGAGCCTGCACCGTGGGAGGACCTGCTTACCTGACCGGTGTCTTGTGCATTCTCCTTCTGCCTCCCGGCCCGGCGATCATGTGACCGCTGGGGTCAGGTGGCACCTGGCGGTCACATGATCGCCGAGCCGGGAGGCAGAAGGAGAATGCGGAAGACGCCGGACAGGTAAGTAGGTCCCTCCCTGCACCCTCCTGAACTCTGTCAGTTCAGGAGGGTGCAGGGAAAATGTATTTTTTCTCATCCATTCTCCCCAGCTCCAATTTATTTGGAGCTGGGGAGAATGGGTGAGAAAAAATAAATGGATTGGAAAGGGTTAATTCATTTCGCTTGTAGAAAGGAAATTGTATCTCCTTGATTCCCATAGAGATTAATTGAGCAAAAGCTTGCATGCTGGACCGCCACTCGATTCATCTAGAGCACATGTGTCAAACTGGACCGAATATTTCTTTTCTTCCGCCTGTGCATGGTTCGACTGCTCCTTGAGTCATGGACAGAGGACATTGCTCTATAGGGTCTATAATATAGCAATAACCTCTGTCCATGACTCAAGGAGCAGTTGTACCATGCACAGGCAGAAGAAAAGAAATTATATTCACCCCGCGGGTGATGAGTTTGACACTCCTGATCTAGGGGATCAAGGGACGTCTGTGGTCATGATCAGTAGGCATCCCGGGGGTTGGATGGACCCCAGCTGAGTAGACACTAATCTCCTTTAATGAAAAATGTTTGACTGACTACAGCAATTCTGATGACGGTCATGCCTTTCAGACTACTACTTCTACTTTTTTGCAAGTTTAACTTTATTTTTCAATTGTTTTTTTATTGGGGGGCATAGATAACTTACTAAGTAACATTTTTTGGGGGGGCAATGAAGACAAAACAGTAAATCTGCCAATGTTTTTGTATTTAAAATGCATGTCTTTCACCGTGTGGCATAAATAATGGTCCTTTTATACGGATCGACTATTTGGCCCAATGTAATGAGCACCAATTGACGCTCGTTTCATTTTCTTTTACACGGGTCGAGAATCCGCTTATGGGTAGGAGCGATCACTAATATTGTCGTCATTTGTACCTCTAGGCCAGCTGTATATCTCTCTGTTCACAGGCTCACATAGCTAATTTTGGTCAAGCTTTATTCACACAAGCATTTTCTACGCGGGCTTTAGCCGCGATTTCACTCCTGGACGAAAATCGTGACCATCGGAGGCATTGGATTCCAATGCATTCATTCACATGGGCAATTTTGCGCAGAGAACAATCGCCTGTCGGCGAAAAATAGCACATATACTGCCGATTCTGGCGGGCGCTTGTACGCGCAGCCGGAAAAGATAGTTCTCGTTCTATCTTGTGTCCGTCGGCAACTCGAATAGACTCCTATGGGAGCTGGAAGAATAGGGTGGAGTTTAGCAGGGTCCAACGCAGGGAACAGCTAACAGGTGCCTCTATTTAGGTATTTAGTCATTCTGAGGATTTATGCCGAGCGAGGGATTTCCGGGCTGCAACGTATTTTTTCTCTAATATGTCACACCCAGCCTTGTGAATGGACAGGAAAACGCTAATTAAGCTCGGGACTTGATCATGTCATTTCTTCATTCACGCAATTTAACAGCGAGTGCGTGCGACCGTTAAAACACCTACGCTCGTGTGAAGGAGCCCTTCACAGCGGTTGCTCATTTCTCAGCTGATCGTTGATCTCTTTAACATGGCCTGATTGTCAAGTGAATGAGTGTTTGGAAGAAGGGTCGGGCCCGATAATTGGCCCGTGTGAAAAGACCATAACATGTTGCCTTTAGGCTTTCGGTTGGTGCAATAACAACACCAAATATGTGAAGCTTTTTATGTTTTATTAATTTTTCACAATAATATGACATCTCATGGAAAGTAAAAAGGTGTATTTAAAAAGCTGTGATTTTTGTATTTTTCCATGGATGTAGCCGTATGTGGCCTTGCTTTTTTACGGGACTAGTTTTATCTTTTTAAGGCCACTTTCACGAGGCCAAGAAAATTGTGCGAGATTTGTGCGTTGTGAGATGCAGAAATTTCGCACAAATGTGAGTCCCATCCTTTTAAAATCGTGACATGTCCCATGTTTGGGCTTTCCCTTGTTTTTCCCTTGTCCATTGTTTTCAATTAGGCGGGCAAAAGCATCGCGCAGTGTGTATGATGCAAGGTTTCTTATTGAAAACAATTTTCAGCTGCGCCGGAGGATCGCTATTGGCTGAGGTGATGTGGGCGTTTTTTAAACAAAAATAACTCCCATCCACAGGAAAATTGCACATTTCTGAGTGCGATAGCGGGCCGAGTTTTATGGCAAGATGTCGCGCTCGCTCAGGTGAAATTAGCCTTATGCAGCTATTTTGAGGTACATATAAATTATGGATTAATCCCCTCCTACCAGCCATTGGGCTCTATATGTCCTAACTGCATATGCCCTGTGCAGTTAGGACATAAATAGACATACGGCGTATATATTGTGTATGAAGTGGACATCCGTCCGCAACAGCCATGATCACAGATAGCTTTCATCGTTATTAACCCTTTATATGCCACTGTAAAATCTGACAGCAACATTTATATAATCAAGTCGGGATTTAAATGTGCAACGGTCTCCCCCACGATCGTGGGGTGACGTCTAGGAGTCAAGGCAGCCGGGGGCCTTCTGAAAGTCAAGGCAGCCGGGGGCCTTCTGAAAGCCTCCAAGGCTGCAATGACTGACATGCCTTTGTTACATCTTAGTGCATTCATTGTCAAAATAAGTCAAGCACCTCGAGGACGTTGTCATTTTGCTGCAAAACTAGGCATGCAGTTCCATGTCAGGCAGATATACAAATGATGAGAGTTGTGGTGTGATTAGATGAACGGTCTTGCCATCTGAGGTACTAAAAGTGGTTCTACCCTTGGCCTATAAAAAAGGCTACCTGTGTGTAGTGACCTCTTTTTCCGCTTCAGAGGGGGCGCACTGTTGGAATGTGAGCAGCTGGATGGCCGTATCGATGAATTGCCGCCACCTGGGTCGTTCTGACCAGACTATTAGAAGGTGTTGGGACCAGAAGATGCATAAAGTCATAATAACAAGGCGACCGGGCTCAGGATGCCCTCGACAGACCTCCAGTAGAGAGGATCGTCTGATCATCCGACAACCACGAGCAGCTCCAACTGTTTCATTGTCCACCAACCAAGGACAGGTAGCCCCATCATTACACCCCTGAGTTTCTCGGAACTATTTCCAGGCGCTTAGCTGAAGAACATTTGATCTCACGGCACCCATTACATGTACCACCTTTGACACCCACTGACTGTCACCTCCATTTGCAGTGGCGTCGTGAATGAAGGCACTGGACTGCTATGGAGTGGAACCAAGTTGTCTTTAGCAACCAACGATAGCCATATTTGTCTCTCGAGAGCGCCCTTAGTCCTGCCTTTTTGGTACACTACCCCCACTGCTGGTGTGCTGGTCTGGGGGGGGCCATCGCATACAACAGTCGGTCACCTCTAGTAGTGGTACGAGGGACAATGACAGCTCAGCGATATGTTCAGGACATCCTGCAGCCACATGTGTTCCTCTCATGGCAGCTTCCATGAGGCATTTCCCAGCAGGATAATGTTGGCCGCACACACAAGGGGGTCACAGGAACATTGTCACACTTCCGTGGTTGCCCGGTTGCCAGATTTTTCATCAATAGAACATGTATGTAACCATCTAGTACACCAAGTTCAACAGCTTACGAGTTTGCACAATCTAGAGGATCAGTTACAGCAAATGTGGACTGATATGCGGCAATATACCATACAGAACCTGTATGCCTCCACGCCTGCCTGCATCATATCTTGTATCCAAACTAAAGGTGGTACAACAGGGTACTAGAGCCTCCATGCCTGCCTGTATCACATCTTGTATCCAAGCTAGAGGCGGTACAACAGGGTACTAGAGCTTCCATGCCTTCCTGTATCACATCTTGTATCCAAGCTAGAGGCGGTACAACAGGGTACTAGAGCTTCCATGCCTGCCCGTATCACATCTTGTATCCAAGCTAGAAGCGGTACAACAGGGTACTAGAGCTTCCATCCCTGCCTGTATCACATCTTGTATTCAAGCTAGAGATGATACAACAGGGTACTAAAGGCTCCATGCCCCTCCATATCACATCTTGTATCCAAGGTAGAGGCGGTACAATAGGGTCCTAGAGCCTCCATGCCCATCCGTATTACATCTTGTATACAAGTTAGAGGCGGTACAGGTATTAGTGTTTCTTGACGCCACCAGGAAGTAAGGCTGAAGAGAGAACTGACAGCCTGGTGACGCCCCCAGTAACTTATTGGCTGCACAGAAGGGTCTCTAGTGCAGGTCCTGGAAGGACAGTGTGATGCTGCTGTCCCAGCTCCCGTGCAAGTAAGTGTGCTAGTGACCTGGGCAGTCCCCCTTCCGGCATTCAGCTGTACGTGTGCCACACTCCCCATCCGCAGACTGTTCGTGCCCTTTCGCTGCTGCTCTGTTTTGCCATCACCGCCAGTGGCAGGACGTCCCAGCTAGCTGTGAACTGTGATCCTCCCCGCTAATGCTCCCCGGCTCGCCTTGGGGAAGACACTGACACTGACAGCAGGACACTAATTCCCAGAATTTAGCCCCACCCTGTCCCACCCCCTCTCATTGCAAATAGTGCAGAGGATCGGAGAGGGGGTGGAGAGAAGGTAGAGAGGAGTAGGAGCTCAGAGCACTGGTCCCGGCTCTTCCAGCCTCCAACCTCTGCAGAGAGAGACACCGTATATCGGCCGGCGTGAATACCCAGCCGATACACGGTCGTCTGAATAAGACCTAAAGCAACAATATATACATAAGAAAGAAAATAGCACAAAGCAGATGCCAACAAAAACCGTCGCTGTATGCGCCCGGTAAACCAAAACCATACATACTATATATCAAAACGTCCGGAACAAATGGAGGAACCCGTTCCCATACTTTATTTTAGCATAAATTTACTAAATTAAAAAAAAAACTACAAATGTTAAAAAAAATAATTTTGTTTTAGCATTTTACTCACAATAAAACTAAAAAAAAAAAAAAAAGTCAGTTAAAAGGATATCGCCCTATATGTCACAGGAAAAAAAAGTAAAAATAAGTTGGGTAGCTAATGGAAACAAAATAGGGCAGTAAAACCACCACATGGGTAAAATCCCTAAAAAGTGTCTGGTACTTAAGGTACAAAACAGCCTGGTCCTTAATGGGTTAAAAAGCTTGCTAATTCAACACATACTGTAGTTCAATGAAAGGCAAGTGCTTAAAATGTGGACTCCAGCATGTTGCATGCGAAATGTTAATGTATCACTATTATCATTATTATCCTTTCTAGTCAGTTTTTGTGTAAACTGTGTCATTTTGAAACCAAAGCAATGTAACAAAGTCTGCAGCGGCTTCTAAACTCATCGGGTAGAGTTGAGAGTTGAGGCAAGGCGCACCGCTCTCTAGGGACGTGTATCAGGTTACTCAATAAGCCTGTCAGCCTTCACTTACAGTCTAACAAAACCTCTACTCTCCCTTGTCCTATCACCTTCCAGCTATTCTCCAGACCTATGAACTTGCTACTTGAACCTACTTCATTTTCTTGGTACCTTTTTACAACCAAGTAGAACCTTCATATTCTTCTCGCTACAACAGTTCCCTCATGCAATTACATTTGCAAACACCTGCCAAGTTATCTACCAGTTAAGCCTGTGAAAATCCCCGAAAATCCACGTAGTTCTTTCTGCTTGTATCCACATACATATATAGGCTTCTTTAAAAAGCTCTATTTATGGCCTAAAGCTCCATTATGGTGACTGATGGGTAAATACAAGTATCTTCTGCAAATTATGCTTAATCCATTTAGTATATAAACTAAAGAACACTCAATATCCAACACATAATGTATTATTAGGCCTCATGCACACAACCTTCTTAGGGATCCATAATACACTGTTAATCTTATATAAGGAAGACCTCGTATATCCGTAAAGACTTTGTAACCCTCTCCATATGACGTCTATTTACCCATAGAAGTCAAATGCAAATGAAAAACATATGTATCCTTGAGAACTAGCTGTATTTTCCAATATCCTAATAGGGATTCTGAGTTATTAGAGGGGGGTCGTCTCTTCAGGGTCCTCATGTGTTGGGCAGACTGGAGAGCAGTTAGGCCTCCCTCACACAGGGCGTTTGCAGAAATGCAGCGTTTTTCAACGCTGCGTTTACTGCAGATTCCGCCCGGTTTCAGCAGCGCTGGCATACTTTATGCCAGCGTTTTGGCTGCGTTTTCAGCTCGGCTGAAAACGCAGCCAAGGATGCTGAAAAGAAAAAAAAAAGCAATACTCACCTAGCCGCTGCAGTCCGGGTCGCGGACACTGGTCTCTGCCACTAATCCGGGCTTCCTCTGCACTCACAAGTCTATTGCCGTAGGCCAGGTTTGAGAACCCCGCCTCCAGCAATAGAGTGCTGTAATTGGTTGTCGGCCCTTGCTCGATGGCCAATCACAGCCCTTCATTGTCTGTCAATGAAGGGCTGTGATTGGACATCGAGCGTGCCGATAACCAATCACAGCACTCTATTGCTGGAGGCGGGGTTCTCAAACCTGGCCTACAGCAATAGACTTGGGAGTGTTGGAGAAGCCCGGATGAGCGGCAGAGACCAGCAGCCGCGACACGGATGCAGTGGCTAGGTGAGTATTACTTTCTTTTTTTTCTCTACCCAGCTGGGACTGATTTTCGGTGTGGGGCTTCTATTACAAGCCCTCACCCCGAAAATCGGCGAGCGGTTAACGCTGCCAAAAGCGCGGCACCAAGTGTTGCCGCGTTTTCAGCAGTGCTGAAACCGCTGCCCATTCATTTCAATGGACGACGCAGGGCTGAAAATGCCCCAAAAATAGAACTTGCATCGCTGTCAAAGCGCAGTGTTTGAAGGCGCTGCATTTTCAGCCCTGTGTGA
This sequence comes from Eleutherodactylus coqui, assembly GCF_035609145.1. Classification (NCBI taxonomy): domain Eukaryota; kingdom Metazoa; phylum Chordata; class Amphibia; order Anura; family Eleutherodactylidae; genus Eleutherodactylus; species Eleutherodactylus coqui. The sequence goes on from NC_089843.1 coordinate 55,380,602, forward strand.
GCAGCCCCATTGAAATGAATGGGAGTGTTGTACAGCGTTTAGTGTTGGGCTGAAAGGGCAGCGCTAAACGCTGTATAAAACGCCCTGTGTGAGGGAGGCCTAGAAAGAGTGTTACTTTTTCTGGAGGTCTTGTCTTGTCCTGTATTACATATGCAGGTTATTGATTTCAATGGGCACTGCGTAGTGCTTAAAATTCCCCTGTGGTGGCGCTGCAGAGAAACTGAACACTTACTGTCAGTTTTCATGAATAGATGATGGCTGAAAGCTGAGGGCCAAAGCAGTGGAACATTATTGCATAATTTTTTGTCATTGGATCCTTCTAACAAATAGGGACTGTCTTCTTCTAAAGGGCTTATCCCATGAAGAAAACCACTGTTTAAAAAACAACCTACCCCGGGGAATATGCACTCTTATTGATTAAAAAAAAAAAAAAGTTTATGTCAACTTTTTGGTAACTTAACCTTTTAATGACTACCCATGCCCCTGTTTACAATGTTGCATCAGAATACTAACTTGGGTAGGAGCAGGAAATCAGCTGTCATCAGAAAGCCTGGGTCCAGCTGCCGGTCCCTGCTGTTTAACCTTTTACATGCCACGGTCAATTAAACCATGGCATGTAAAGGGCCGATCGAGAGAGGGCTACCTGTCATCTATTGGACCCCTGTGATCTTGATGGTCGTCGGATCTCGATGGGTTGCTAGGGGATTGGAGATGGCCTTGGGGTCTGCTAGGTATGGTGACCAATAATACACTGAAATACTACAGTATTGTAGTGTATTATGAAAAAGTATCAAAAGTAGTGAACTTCAAGTCACCTAGTGGGAGACAAGTAGATAAATAGGAAAAAAAATGCAAAAAAAACAAGATAATTCCTGATTTCAATATCCAGTACGCTTCTTTACTATGAACAAATTTTCTCTAGTCTTCTTTTGGAGGTTTATTTATTCCTTCAATGTCACAAAATTTAAAAGAGCCAGCAATTTGTAGATCGTGCATCCTGTGTATATAAGATTGTGACTAGAGATGAGCGAGTATACTCGCTAAGGCACATTACTCGAGCGAGTACTGCCTTAGCCGAGTATCTCCCCGCTCGTCTCTAAAGATTCGGGGGCCGGCGCGGGTGACAGGTGAGTTGCGGCGGGGAGCGTGGGGAAGAGAGGGAGAGATCTCCCCTCCGTTCCTCCCCGCTCTCCCCCACCGCTCCCCGAATCTTTAGAGACAAGCGGGGAGATACTCGGCTAAGCCACTACTCGCTCGAGTAATGTGCCTTAGCGAGTATACTCACTCATCTCTAATTGTGACTGGTGCAAAATACATTATACACAACACGCATGGTATCGCAATCAATGTGCAATTTAGAGCAAGGAATACACTACGTACCCTAGAAAAACAGCTGCTTTCCATTGAGTAGTAGCGGTAAATACTGGTTATCCCAATAGAGGTTCTTTTTTACTTGCAGTACTGCGCGCCATGGAGTATGCAAGTATGGTTTAAACACAGAAGTTTTGAAGTGTGGATAGCACTATTAACTTCCTCATTAAAGCATTTAGCAATTGCAATACCAAGCATATTGTGTATAATGGTTTTTGCACCAGTTGCAATCTAATATTTGCATCAAGTTTATATCTCCTCTCCCCTTTTAAGCGCTCGTGTTTCCGGTTCCCACATTGTGTAGAGCGGTCATGTGGCAGGATGATATAAAAAAGGATTGTGGCCTATGAATTGTAGTACAGTATGTGCAAAAAAGGCATTTCTGGTGTTTTTATGCATCCAGCAAGTAATGAATGATGCACTCCTATGGGGCAAGGAATTACACTCGGCGTGTTTAGTGAAAAAGGGAGCAGGCCCTCGTTCACAACTAAAGGTCACTCGTAGCGGCAACTATTCTGCCACAGCGGGAAGCAACGCAGCTGCTAAGTGATTTTCTAAACATTTCCAGTAAAGTTTGAATGCAAGCTATACCATGTGGTCCGGTGGTTTTCCAGAGAATTGCGACTGCTTAGAATCCAGTGCACTATAATTCTGGCCAGTGACCACTTTACCATCATTGTTTCAACCCTCTGGACGAAGCTAAGAGCGAAACGTGTGCGTTGGGGCGCAGGGATTTTCAGATCCTCGGTCAGGAGGTAACACTTTATGACGTTGAGATTAGTTGCACCTATTGTAGGTTTATGTAAGCAGGATTTTCTTTGGGAACTTCCTATATGTGGGACCTGAGCTGATGTATTTCCCTTGTATTGATGCTGCATTTTCTTTATGTTTTGTTTTTAAATGCTTTTATTTACATTTGGGTCTGCATCATCATTTCAAGCATATCGAAGGTAGCTGATGGCGGCCCCCATATTTACTTCACTTTTAGACAACCCATCCACCAAACTTGAGGGGAGCCTTTCAAGTGGCGTCACGAACAGGATCGGTTCTCCTGCTGGTCCTCCAGTAGAATCTCCAGCGAGAGACTTACTAGTCATCATTACGCCTGTGACACCCTTAATAGAAGATTGGTGTTTGGCCATGATGACCCCATTCCTGCAGATGCACCGCAGTATGACCTCCTCTAGCGACCACCCATGAGGACTCCTAAGAGTGACTATAACCCTGCATGTCAGGAAATTCTGGATAAGCCTTGGTACAAGATCCCTGTCACCATACCGGAGTGGGAAGTTCACAAAGAGCAGCGGCTTACTAAGTAAGCAAAAGTACAGCAGTCAGCCATGGAACAACAGGAGCGTCAGTGCCTACAGCAGTTGACTGCAGTGGAGTCATCCTTTTCTGGACTTACATACTATGTTACTATGAGTATGCGGGGTATGGCTTTATATATGGCATTTCTCCACTTTAAGGTCATTATTACTTTAAAGCATACTAAGAGTGTACCCGACCTCTGGGACCCCCACTGATCCTGACACTGAAGGGACCGCAGCACTTTTGCATAAAGGAATTGTAGCAAGCTCTATTTTGTTCCTTATTATGCACTGAAATGATGCATTAGTCTATGGGATTGTGTAAAAATGCAGCAAATCCGGCTGGATCTATCTTTTCTCCTGTGTAGAATTATTGCACGAGAATGACGCTACTGAAAATGAAACCATTGAAATCCATACTTTTGTTTTGACACGTTTTGCGGGTGTGATTTTCAGTTGGAGCAAAGTGAATGCAATTTTGAAAAATTCCATTCACCTGTTGCTGAAAAACCCCATAGCGCAAATGACCCATAGCGCGGATTTTACATCCGCAACATCTCAACTGAGGCCGTCTTCACACAGATGAGAAAATCGCACAAGTTTTGTGCAAGGCCAGACGCACAAATATGTACCCCATTTTTTTGAATGGGATCATACACGTGAGCAATGTTTTCCTGCATGGCACCGCGATGCTATAGAAGCCTCCAGTGTGTCTTGGCAAAACATAGGTGAAGATTCGGTCACATTTTCAGTCGCCGATGTCCTATTATTCCTGTCTTGTTTTTTTTTAAGCGGGTAAAAATCGCTCGTCTGAATGAATACATTAAAAAACAATGCTTCAGAACTTCACGATTTTTTTAACACAGCTAAATTAGCCACACATATACGGTCGAGTGAATAAAGCCTTAGGCTGAGAATTTTCAGGACAGCTTCGTGCAACCGTAAATGCTGGCGAAGATCAGCAGCATCTACAGTACAAGACATGTGGAGGAGATTACTAAAATCACATAGACCGAAAAAATTTGAATCTGCAACATTTTCGAAAAACCCTTTGGATTCTAAATCCGCAGCATGCTTAAAGGAGATGTCTCGAGGAAGCAGTGATTTTTTTTTTTTTGCCCAGTCCCCCTAATTAAACATACATTACTAATTACCCCTGTAAATGACTTTTCTAGCTGGTTCGTACTTACCGTTCCAGCGTTTCAGTAACTTATAAAAGTTTCCCCAAGATGGCCGCCGGCTCTTTCCCCGTCGCTCGCTGCAGCCCGACGTGCGCGCTCCCGAGACGCTGCCAGCTGTGTCTCCATGGCAACCGGACGCCCCGCAGCCGCCGACCAGACGCCTCGCAGCCGCCGACCAGACGCCTCGCAGCCGCCGACCAGACGCCCCGCACCGCCAGGCAGCAGGTAACCGGCGCTAGCCCCCGGCTCCCCAGTGCTACGCTCCCGGCTCCCCAGCGCTAGACCCTCAGCCCAGGTGAAGGCCCCGGAGCCCAGCGCTGGGCTCCGGGGCCTTCACCTGTCAGTGAACATCACCCCCGGCCTAGCGGCAGCCCCCCCATCGCAGCGGAGGCCCCCCCCCGGCCTAGCGACAGCCCCCCCATCGCAGCGGCAGCCCCCCCCCGGCCTAGCGACAGCCCCCCCATCGCAGCGGCAGCCCCCCCCGGCCTAGCGACAGCCCCCCCATCGCAGCGGCAGCCCCCCCCCCGGCCTAGCGACAGCCCCCCCATCGCAGCGACAGCCCCCCCATCGCAGCGGCAGCCCCCCCCCCGGCGCAGCGACAGCCCCCCCGGCCCATCACTTACCTGGACAGCTGGACGGCAGGACAGCTGGGCGGCTTCTCCGGCAGCTCGGCAGCTCTGCACCTTCCTCTAACAGAGGAAGGTACAGAATGGCTGCTCCAGCGCGCTCCCGAGCAGTGACAGCTCATCTGCGCATGCGCAGAAGAGCTGTAGCGGGGAGCACACTGAAGCGGCTCGTGCTGAATGGAGAAGACCGGACTGCGCAAGCGCGTCTAAAAAAGCAAGCTGCCGGCGAATTTAGACGGAACCATGGAGACGAGGACGCTAGCAACGGAGCAGGTAAGTGAATAACTTCTGTATGGCTCATATTTAATGCACGATGTATATTACAAAGTGCATTAATATGGCCATACGGAAGTGTATAACCCCACTTGGTTTCGCGAGACCACCCCTTTAATTATGCTGCGGATTTCAACCCGTGAAATACAAAGGTTAAAATCCTCAGACGATCTGTAACAAAAGCGTGGCCAAGTCCACACCATTTAGGTGCGGACTTGGCCACTACGGTTTTCTGGCGTATTTGATTTGAGTTTTCGGATGTGGAAAGCGAGAAGCTGATAAGACCCATGTGAAGGCGGCCTAAGGCTGGGTTCACATGGGGCAGAATTGCCGCGGAATTTCCATGCAGACTATCTGCACCGAAATTCCGCCTGCAATTTTAATCCCGGGATTAAGCAGCAAAGTGAACGAGATTTGCAAAAATCTTGTCCACACACTGTGGCCGATCCGTTGCAGCCATGCCGCACTAAAACAGTCATGCGGCGTGGAATTCAAAGCTGCAGCATGTTAATTGTATCGCCGTTTCCTCTGCTGGCTCTCTCCTCTTTATAGGGAGAGATGGCTGCAGCAGAATACAGGCGGACAAGCCGAATGCGGCGCGTTTTGAAGCTGACTCTCCGCTGCAGAAATCTTGCGGAATTTCCATGTGGTCACGCTGCGGACATTCCGTGAGTTTTCCACCCCTTGTGAAACCAGCCTAAATCTTCAAATAAGGGGGTGAAATCCACACCAAAATCTACATCAAAATCCATGTGCTTTACGCAGATCGACATCAAAATCCTCCGCACTTTGAGCCGCGGAACATATCCTACCTTTTCACGTAGCCTTATTAAACAGCTGCCTTGGTTTCGCAGTGGTGATGCTAAACAGTTTTCAGGGCTGTTTGTTGTTTTCCTTATATTGAACGTTCTTTCAATAATTGCATAAATATTCATTTCCGGATATAACGCGATTTCATAATATGATCATTATGGTAGCGTTAAAGGCAACAAATAATATACAAAAGTAAGTAAAAAGTGAAGAAATATGGAAAGCTTTTAAGTCCATGGTTACTCATCAGCTCTGTAATGCTTTCACTTTTTCCTCCGCAGTAAATTGGGTGACCTCTGCACATGAAAAGATCACCTGATAGCTCATGTAATGTTATGAAGCTTATAGAAACCCAAGGCTTCTCCATTGTGTTTTATTACCGCTCAGCCGTGCTAAGCCCAGAGCTATTAAAACATATAAGTAACAAGTAATATTACACCAAGCTCAGTACATGGCCAAAAGTATGTGCACCCCCAAGCATCACATCTGAATGTGTTTGCTATGGCTGTTAATATGGACCTGGTCTCTTGCTGATCATATAATGCATTAGAGCATTAGTAAGGTCAACATTGCTGTTGGGTGATAAGATCTGACTCACAGCTAGCGATCCAATTCATTCTAAAGGGCTTCATTAAAGTCAGAGCTCTCTATATTAACTTTTTTTCGTAAATCTCAATTTCTGCCCAGAGACATTGTCATGCTCAGGTGTGAGATGTCCCTTTCTTGAAACTGGTCTAGAATGCAATTGTATATTGCGGGATTTTCTTTCGCTGGAACTAGGGAAACAAAAGTTTGGCAAATTGCCCCAGACCATTATTCCTATTTCATTAAACCTTACCATTGGCACACGGGATTGAGGCAGGAATCATCCTTCTGGCACCTGGTGGGCCCAGATTTTTTTATTAATGGGGTTGTCTAGTTGTAAACTAGTAATGGCCTATTCTTAGTAGACCCCAGCCATCCAAGACCCCAGCCAATTAGTTGTTCACTGGGCCAATGTGCTTGTGCACTGAGCTGATTTCTGAAGGAAGCAGGCCCCACTGCAGTGGAAAAACATGGTATTATAGACCAGTGTTCCCCAACTCCAGTCCTCAGAGATCACCAACAGGTCATGTTGTCAGGATTTCCTCAGTGTTGCACAGGTGATGTAATTATTGTCAGTGCCTTAGACATTGCCGTGGTCATTTTTACCACAGGTTATCCTAAAAAAACATGACCTGTTGGTGGTTCCTGAGGACTGGAGTTGGGGACCCCTGTTATAGACCATTCACTTTAATGGGAACTTTGTCTGTAATACCAAGTCTGGCCACTGCAGTGGGAATGGAGCTGTCTGCTTTCTGCAGAAATCAGCTCAGTGCATGAGCACACAGATCAGGTGTAGAACAGGTCAGTAAAGGGTACTGGGCAGTGAACTCCCGTCGATCTACTATTGGTGGCCTAGCCTAAGGATAAGGCCATGAATGATTTACAACTGCACAACCCCTTTAAGTCTCCAGAGAACCCATTTAAGGGTATGTGCACAAAAAGCAACCCAGCCATGTAGCTAGCTAGATGCCAGTCCCAGGCCCGGATAAATGGGTAGGGGGGAAAAAGTAGTTGCAAACTATTCTACTATTTCTGCCAAAATACCTTCTGGATCACAGCCGGCCAAGGATAGGAATGCATGGAGAATGGTGATCCATAAAGTGACCGTAAATCGGCCTCGAATTAATGGATAATCATCACCACACAAGAAGCTGCTACACATTTTCCGTGCAGAATATCTACAGCTTTTACAGTTGCAGTGAAGGGGATGACATTTAAATAAATATTATCTACACACGGCAGAAAACACTTAATTTATGCTGTGGATGTCACCCTTTGCAATGCAAGGTCTGTAGCATTTCTACAACAATTTAGTGCTATTTTTGTTGCTGTGGATTTTCGGCAGATACTCTTATAAGGACATGGAAGGGCCTACCTGTGTAAAGAGAATGGCACTGCAGCTCAAACGCTATCCCATGTGGCAGATGTAATCGGCACTGCTGCTCCAGTGCTGCTTCAACCATTAGAACAAGCCCCCCAGTAACGCTAGTGTGACATGACTAGTGCATCATCACCTGAAGGTAAAAAGAGTGCTGCTGGCTCCCTTGTTGACACGGCTAGCATGTCACCTGTGTCTGAAGAAATAGTAGAGTCCAGATTAATAGCGCTAGGTGTGACGCCATATTGAATGGTAATACGTCATAAGCAACACGCCTACTGGGGATGCAGGTTTGGCCTCCCCTTGCACGTGGCAAGTAGGGGAGGTTGGAGAAGATGTATAAAGCCCTGCTGTAGTGGACGGTACAGCAGGGGCCCCCAAAAAAACACCAGAGCCATGAAGGTCTGTAGTTAAGACAATTGCTCTTGACTTGCAGTTAAGTAGTTTTATACTGTAGTCCCACACTCCAGGTCACTACATATCTAACATTTCAAGCCGCAAGGCCTGTAATTCATGGACTATGAACTGTGACTGTGAATTGTTACCTGGACATTGCTGTAATAGAATTAGAAGATGCTACTGTGGAGCTTGGACACCAACAGCTTGTGTCCAAACTGCAGAAGAAACAAGCTGTGTGAACAGGAGCTTACTGAAGAGAAAGTCAGGTCTGCAACATATGCTACTGAACGTGAGCTGGCTGAAGAAAGGGTTCATAAGAAAGAGGCTGAAGTGTTAACCTTGACATGTACCCTGAAAGTGGTGTCAGAGGAAAAGGTGCTGTTTCAAAAGTTTGCCAAGAATTCAAGCGCAAAGATGAAATACCAGGAGTCAAAGTGTTATGTTGCTGAAAAAGAAGGTTCAGAGACTAGTGAGGTCTAGGACCCAGTTCAGACAGCAAGTAAAAGAAAAGAAAGACTTGTTGAAGAATCATGAAAATAAAATAAAAGGTTGGTGTCGCACCAAGACGGATGCTGAAAAGCGAACTCGGGTATGAGAAAAACACAAGAGCATGTTCGGTATTAGTGTATCTTGACGCCACCGGAAGCTAGGGGTTTGACAGGAGGAACGCCCCTGTCACACCCCCAGTTCCCGATTGGGCAAAGGGTGTAAGGTCCTAGAAGCACAGTGTGCATAGTTTTTTCCAAGCCCTGCAGCCTTCGGCTGAGGGTTACTATCGTTCTTATCCTTACATTATTAAGTGTAAATACTGCCATGTTACCACTGTAACATGGCAGCATTTAAATGTCATATTGTAGGTGTAGGAACTGTAGTAACCCTCAGCTGAAGGCTGCAGCACTGGTAAAAATCAATGCACACTGTGCTGCAGCGTGTCAAGTCCCTCATGGGTGATATGTCACCCTATGTGTGGTAAGCGGGGGGACACTCACCTCTCCGTCACGGGCGCCATCTGACACCTCCGTCCCCGCTGGCGGTGCCTCATGCGTCCGTTCTGGGCCACGGCTGTGAGCTGAGTAGCGTTGGTCGCATATCATCTCCTGTGACAGCTGGCTTTCCGGCTTCTGGCCGGCAGCTACCGCCACCGCTGCCACATATAAAGGCACTTGCTCCGGGGGCTGCGCAGCGGTGGTCGCCGCTGCATGCCTTTTGATTATTACTTTTGTGTGCTTGCTAGAACGAAGGCGGCCACCGCCGCCCCTGCCGCCGGGGAGGTCACTTTCTCCACATGCTGCTCTGCAGCGGCGGATGCTGAATCAATATTCTCGTTGACTTTACTCAGCTTGCAGGACCTGAAGGCAAACACTGTCTGCAGCCAATCAGCATCAGGGGGCGTCACCCCCTGTCAATCTTGACTCCACCAGGACTTCCTGGTGGCGTCAAGATACACTAATACCAGCATGTTGCAGCAACCATTAGCAGGAATGAAGACCCTGTTGGAGAATAATATAAATGAGCTAAAAACAGTGAAATGTACCAAAGTAGGCTTAGAAAGTGGCCTGGGCATCACAGGTGAATGGGTTGTGAAAACTGGCAACGTTTGAGGAAAGAAATGGCCTCTGTAAACGAGAATAAAGGCACTGAGCAACAGGTGGAGGCTGAGCAATCCTTTGAAGTAAAAAAAGCTGCTGAGGCTGAGAAGGCCAATAAAATAGCAGAGACTGGGGAAAAGGCCTCAGATGTTACTCCTGTCCTAGATAAGAAAATCATGCAAACGAATGAAAGTGTCTCTGTTGGATGACACACAGACGAAACTAAGTGCATATGCGGCTACTGAAGGGTAGACTAAACCAATAGCTCCTGTAACAGTTGAACAGATGAGTGATGTACAATCTGAAGTTTACAATGTGAAAGCTAATAAAGCTGTTTCAGTTGAGATGCAGAATGAGGGAAAAGCCAGTGCTGCTTTAACCCGTTCCCGCTGCAGGGCGTAAGTTTACGTCCTGGCAGCCTGGTACTTCCTGCAACAGGGCGTAAACTTACGTCCTGGAGATAGCGCGGGATCACATATGATCCCGTGCTATCCCGCAGCGGGAGCCGGCTGTCAGTCACAGCCGGCGTCCCGCTGCAACAGCGGGGGGGCATCGGAGATGCGCCCCCCTCTGTTAACCCCTTCCCTGCCGCGATCTAAGTAGATCGCGGCAGGGAAAGAGTTCACAGAGGGAGCGCGGCTCCCTCTGTGTCTCTGGCCGGAACTCGCGATGTCATCGCGAGAGCCCGGCCTGTCACCATGGCAACAGGACGCCAGACACTGGCGTCCTGTATTGCCTATGCCTATAATCGCTGTACAAGCGATAAGGCATGGCAGAGCAGTAGCTCTGCCATGCCTTATACCAGCGATCATCAGGGCAGTGGTTAAAGTCCCTCAGAGGGACTCAAACAGTGTAAGAAAAACAAAGATTAAAAAAAGAATTAAAAAAATGTAAAAAAAAGAGTAAAAAAAAACATTTTTTAATGCTTTTTGTCAGATTAGCATAAAAAAAGGTAAAAAAAAAAAAAAATCCCACATATTTGGTATTGTCGCGTCCGTAACGATGCATACAATAAGTTGCACATGCTTTTGACTGTGCACGGAAAAAAACGCTAAAAAAAACCGCTAAAAAACTGAGGCAAAATGCTAATTTTTAGCATTTTGCCTCACTAAAAACGCAATAAAAGTGATCAAAAAAGCCGTATGTACCCCAAAATGGTACCAATAAAATCTACAGCTCGTCTCGCAAAAAATAAGCCCTCATAGAGTGCCGTACATCAAAAAATAAAAAAGTTACAGGACTTTGAATGCAGCAATTTAGAAAAAAAAAAAAGATTACCCAGAAAAAGGCTTTTTATTGCAGAAAAGTGGGAAAACCTAAAAATGTAAGAATTTTGGTATCGTTGTAACCGTACCGGTCCGCAGAAAAAATGGAATGTCTCATTTATGCTGCATGAGTACCGCTGTAAAAAAAAAAAAAAAAAAATCTATGGCAGAATTGATGCGTTTTCTCTCCCTGCTATCATTAAAAAAAGTTTTACAATATAGTCTATGTACCCAAAAGTGGCACCGATAAAAACTACAGTTCGCCACGCAAAAAACAAGCCCTCATACGGCCGCGTCGACGGAAAAATAAAAAAGTTATGACTTTTGATAAACGGAGAAGAAAATCCGCCAAAAATTGTTGCGTCCTTAAGCCCAAAATAGGCCATGTCATGAAGGGGTTAAGTGAGGAACAGAGTGAAGTTCCTACTGCAAATGATGAGCAATCTGAAGAAAATTTGTGGAACGCCGTTAAGAACGTGTGCAAGAAAGTGAAAAGGTTCTCAGTTTTGTAGAACATGAAGAAGGTGGCAGTTATAGCCCCACACATAGAGACCCCTCCCCTGAACCTGCAGATTTGACCATGGAGGGGGCAAAAGCTATGATGAGGCCTATGGCCTTAATCAGAAGGGGAGAGTATGTAGGAGTGCAGTAGCAAGAGCCTAGACAGACATTCTGGTACTGCAGAGAAAAGGTTAACACCTATGGGTGGAGCAGGAACTAGGTAAAAGATTTAGCTCCAGTCACACTCAGGGGAATGCTGGCTGCTAGCCAGAGAGGCTGTAGGAGCAGCTATCAGGACTGTGAGGTCCTCGCGGACCAGTTTGGGGACCGTTGCCAGTCAGTCAGAGGAGGACACAAAATACCAGTCTAAAGTATGCCAACCAAAAGTTTTGTTTACAAGAGAAAAGTGTCTAACTTCATGCAAGATGATTCCAATCAATCAAACTGTGTGTGCCAGTGTATTAAATGGGATACCTGTGGTTGCCTGGTTTACGGTAATGCTTTCTAACTATTAGACAGGATTAGTTAATATGGGCAATGTGCATCTGTTGTCCAATACAGCTGAGGTCAGTGATTCAGTGCAATGGTCGCTTGTTGCCCATTTGACATCACTGCTGCAGAAAGCCCCTTCAAGTTGCCAATTGGTGGAAGCCCCAGGCAGATGTTCTGTACACTGTTTCTATGATATAGCTTTGGCAATGAATTTGCTTGTTTGCAGGTAAAGCATGATGGAATAATAAGCTGTATATATTGCTCTACTTTTTTTTTCTTAACCCATAGCCTATTACTGTAAGGTAGTAGTGCCAACTAATGAGCCACCACGGCCTGTGCTTGCAGTGTGTACTCAATATGTTTTGTAGACAGGCTTCTTTTCTATAGGTCATGCTCCATCTGGGATTAATGTTGCCTAAAGCAGCTGTCCAACCTAGTTCTGCCTCCAGGGTATTTAATTTTTCCACTTCACATGGATATGAGTTGTCAGATAGCTACTTGGCGTTACCAGGCATCATGTTGCTTTATTTGGGCACATGGTTCTAATATCCGCCATATTTCACTGCATTCAAAGACTCAATAGCAGCCATGAAATTTGACCCGCTCTCTTCCAGACCAGAGGTCTACACAAGAACTGATCCTGTCAGCCAGGCTATGGCGGCTCTTACAGTCTCTTGGCTTTTCTGAAAATTGAAATTGATTTGCAGACTCAATACTGGTGAGAGTTCTTAACACATATGAAACAGAAAAACATCATATACTAGCCCTTTTCATAGTAGTCCAGCTACCGTTTGTTATGCATGAGCTTTTGTAAAATTGTTGTAAATTTTCTGTTTGTTCGTCAGCTATCCATACTTTATGTTTTTTAAACTATAATTATTCCTGTATGGATTGCAAGTTTCAAACAACATGATTTACAGAAAAGTTACATAAGTTTTTCAACATCAACCTATGTTGCATAATAGTCCATCTACATTCCCCTTGGAAAATATCGCTTGCGGATTAATTAAAATGGGTTGTTCTACAACTTAAGGGTGCATTCACATGACCGTATATCGGCTGGGTTTTCATGCCCAGCCGATATACGGCGTTTCTCTCTGCAGGGGGAGGAGGCTGGAAGAGCCGGGAGCAGTGCTCTGAGCTCCCGCCCCCTCTCTGCCTCCTCTCCACCCCCCTGCACTATTTTCAATGAGGAGAGGCGGGATGGGGCGGAGCTAATTCCTGGAACTTAGCCCCGCCCCTATTCTGCCTCCTCTCATTGCAAATAGTGCAGAAGGGCGGAGAGGAGGCAGAGAGGGGGCGGGAGCTCAGAGCACTGCTCCCGGCTCTTCCAGCCTCCTCCCCCTGCAGAGAGAGACGCCGTATATCGAGTGGGCGTGAAAACCCAACCGATATACAGTCGTGTGAATGCACCCTAAAATTGCTTCTCAAGCACTTTTTATTCCTGGTTACTACTGACCAGGACTAGAGTCATCTGCAGTTAATCACTGGCCAAAGCAGTGACCTTCTATAGTAAATGATTGGCTGCAATAGTCACCTGTTCTGGTCAGCAACAACCAGGAAGGCCAAAGTGGTTGAGAAGTAAATTTAAATGGCGGGACAACTCCTTTAATAAAGACAATCAATTTGACTAAATGTGCACTTTGGCTTGCTGTTTAACCCCCTAGTAACAGCCAATATGCCTTTTATTGACTTTACTAATGGGCTTTAAACCTGCATACATATATTTTTAAGGTGATGGCTTAGCTGACTACTGACAGCCAGATTCTTGCTCTAACAGCCACTAGCAGAGAAACCTCAGATCCTGGCAGTTTAAACCGCACCTCTGGCAGAATCTGATAGGCTGATGTCACAGGTTTAGTAGAATACACTACATGAGTAATGCAGTGTACTATCCTAGTGATCGAATGATCGCATCTTCAAGTTTCCTTTAGGGAATTAAAAATAGCATTAAAAGTTTTTCAATAGGGTTTAATTCAATGAAAAAAATGTGAATCCGATTTTTTTATCGAATAGTGGACACTGTAAATACAAAACCATGGTGGAATTTCTGGGCAGTTTTCCATCTCCCACTCCGCAAAATGTAATAACAGTTATATAACGCATTATATGTACTCCTAAGTGCTGCCACTGCAGAACTCGCCCTCCCCCAAAAATAATCCCTCATACGGCTACGTCAACGTATGTCCCAATGAAAATCACTTGGTCCTCAAGGCAAAATATAGGCTCATCACTAAGAAGTTAAGCCGGGTGGAGTATACAGTACTACCCTATTTAAGTGGCAGTCACAAAACTTTTCCATAAAATTTCATTGCCAGTACATGACCAAATAAGGTAAATAATTATAAAATTGCACTACAAAAGCAAATATCAATATGCACTTTCTAAAGCTTTGGCTATACCTTGCTTGACAATTCAAGGTATCGTTTTAAAATAGACAAAAACTGCTGTTGGGAAGAAAACGTGCCACCTCTCAAAATTTCTGCCCAACATAAAAGAGCATTCTACAGAATCGTGAAGCATCAGTTAGTTGCTGCAGTATCAATGGAGTGGAATTCCACTATCCACAACAGTGGCATGTCATTGAGCCATATGCAGACTAGCTTTTGGCTTCTACATGGCAAAGGAAAAATCACTTTTGAGCCTGCAGAAAAAGGAACGTCTGGTATGAGAGGAGCACTAAAACTGGGCGCTTTGTCAGTGGAATTCAATAATATGAAGTGATAAGTTGAGGATCGATCTCTTCTGTTCAATCTCTGCATTAGAATTGAGCTTAAATGAGTGATCCGAACTTATGAAGTAGAGTTTCACACAGATTGCTTAACTCGGGCAGTGAAGCTTCCAGCTTCTGTAATGGCGTGGGGACGTACGTCAACGAAAGGCATTGGCAGTCTCCACTTCATAGTGAATACTACCAATGCTCATATGTACTAAAGCCTTTTGGCTAAACATCTTTTGCCATCTATTCCGAAGCTTCAACTAATGGAGAGTCCGGTCATAGAGCTAACTTAACTATAGCTTGATTGGCTCAAAATTGGATCCTCCCACTTCTCTGGCCTGCAAGCAGCCCTGATTTGTAGTCCTTATGTAGAAAAAGGGAAATAGGAGCTGTATAAAAATCTATGCCACATCAAGGATGGATCAAATGATTCAGCAGACTTGGGATTCAACCAGCCCTGAGGATGATTGGGTTATGTAAGTGCCCGAAGCGACTAAACGGTGAATGGTAACTTGTTCGTCATTCGGTTTCTGCAGGCATAGAAATCAAACAACGATCGGCTTGTGTGAACAGGTCGTTGTTCATATGAACGACTGCCTGTTTACTGTTAATGCAGGTGGGTGGGTCTGGAAATCCATTCAGTGAGCGATCCTCGTTCTTGTGTGAAAGCGCAGGAGTCATTATTGCTGGGATGGCTGTCGGTCACTGAAGCGCCCAACAGTCGTCCCATGTAAAAGGGCTCTGAGTCACATGTCCTGCCTCTAGCTATAATCCATGTCTAAAAATACTATATATCTGCTATGCCTGAACTGAAATAGGTCAAGAAATATTGGTGGAGAAGTCAAAAGATTCAGCTACTATGCATTGCAATATCTCATTCTTCACCACCTTGTCGCACTCTTTTGATTGAAAAGAATAAGATATAGAGAATTATGTAACAAGATACTTGGACTGGGAACTTTGGGGAACTTCATTGTCCTAATAGAAGGCATCATAAAAGTTGGGTGGAAGTAGGAAAAAATGTCCAGTTAAAATCATAATCCTTCTTCTTCTGCTACCCAAGATGGAGTTTAGATTGTGTTTGTATACTGAATAACCACACAACAGCCATGGTTGGCACCAGTATACATATCAAAGAGGCAGAACATGCAACGACTATGGGGCTTTTGGTGAAAGGCGACCCAGCAATTTGTCCCACTCCTTTTTCTACTGAGTGGCCTAAACCTCCGCTCTCCAGTAGAACTGCATTTTCAGTACGCAAGGGAATAGGGCCAAGGTTAATGGAAATTGCACAGCTAGGAAAACAAATACCAAGCCCTTCTGTCCTGGGTAGAAAAACCTTGCAAGATATTGGGAAATATTTTTTTTTTTACTATGGGAGCCTCGGCCCTCTCTCTTCTATCTATGCCACTCATCACTGCAATTGAGCTTGGGGTAAAAACGGGTGGGGGGGCTCATTTTTCATGCCTACTTTGACAGCCAAAACTCTCAATACCCTCACTGATTCCCTATGAGTGTGACATAAGAGGGAGACATTGGGGGGACTGTTGTCACATCTAAATGAGTCGCATTTGGTTCTAAATGTTTTCGAGAAAGAACACGTGAGGCAAAAACAAAGCAGCTGTAATGTTTAACGTGACCACTAACCACAAAACCAGCAGCAGCTAGGACTGATAATTCTGCATCACGAGTGTTCTGTGCAACGTCAGCTACATCTGACAGCAAAATACCCACTCAGAATGAAAGTAAGAGCAGAGGACGCACTCGTACATTACCCCATATACCAGAAATGGCTGATTGTGGACAGATAACAACCATGATTCATTTAGACACATAATAAAAGTCACATGGTTGGTCTATGCAATAATAGATACAATGTAAGCGTAACGAATTACAATTCAACATAAATGTAACTGACCGCAAGAAATATGATTTATGTGACGTTTATACATTAATTGGCTTCACCCAATTGTCTTTATATGATTTACAACTAGATCCGTTCAATCTTCTCTTCTTTTTTCTTCTATGCTTACTTGTTGCTGTAACTCTATGCAAGAATGCAATGCTTACTCGTATGTCATGTAAAATCAAATAAAAATCATTTTGGAAAAAAAAGTCACATGGTTGGGAGCTGTGACCCACACCAGTGTTGATGAAGAATAGAGTTCAGTGCAGATTTTAATGGGTGCCCACTCTCTCATAAAAATGAATAAGAGATATGGAAACCTGCAAAGGATCCTTTGTTCTAGGCATCAGTGGAGATCCCAGCTGTCTAACCCCCACAAATGTGAGCTTTATAACATGACATACTTGTCTCTAAAGTTTTTCTTTGAAAATATCCAGTGCCCACAGAAGTTAATTAAGAAATAGATACCAAGCATCTTGCAGTTTCTTGCTGTGCACCTGGATTATAGAGGGGACAAAAGGGACAATTACCAACCACCACATTGAAACCCCATCTCTCAGCTCCCTCCAGCTTTATCTAGGCTCCCGGCCAGGGGCATTTCTAGGGCCTTAAAAGATATGGGGTACGAGCTCCAAAGTATATGTCTACCTCCCCCCTCCCCCCTAGTACATAGTCACCACTTAACATTGCTGTATAATACCAATATTATCCCATTGCTGTATACCAATACCAAACATTACCACTATACAGTAATTAAATATTCTCATCATATTAGTAATAATTACCAATAATATCACTATGTAGGGCCCCAAGGTTATTGTCACGGCATGACCGCTACCATTACCACTACATAACGTCATCAACAAAAACGCACAATACAAAGACATTACCACTATACCAGGCCAAAATATGGCTTCCACACCATGACCACTACCGTTATCGCTAAATAGTGACTGAATATTATTACCATACTGAATAAAAACGACAGTACAAAGGCTGATATTACCACTGTACAGTGACTGTGTAATGGTAGAGACAGTTGTGCCGAACGCTCTGTAGACGGTATATGTAATAATAGTAGCATTATATCCAGTGATCGCAGGTGGCAGTCCTCTCTGACTGGAGTTCTTCACTTTTCCCATCTTTTCTATCCACCCCAGACCTCTGTGATGACTTGTCTCTGTAAAATCTGCAACACAAAACATATTTGGCTCCTCACTTTACCAGCACCCAAAGTTAAGCCAACCTATACAAACACTCCATCCTGCTGCTAACCTGAATTCTGTGCTTGTTGCTGCCCTATCTACCACTATCAATGTACCTGCTGTGTGGCATGCTACTCCCAATTACTTTACTTCAATATTAATGTTCTCCTAACTACAATTACCCCCCCCCCCCCCCCCCAAAAAAAAATTCACACAGACAACACCCTTGAAAACAATATTGCCAAGCACAATAATAGTGCCATCTTTTGTATCCTACGGAGTAATACTAATCTTCTCAGTGCCAAACAGTAAGTGTTACTCTTAATGCTCCAACAAAATAATAAAGCCCACCATTGTTCCCCCTTGAAAATAATAATGCCATGTGTGCACCTTAGAAAGTAATAATGCCCCTTGAAAGTAATAATGCCCCTTGAAAGTAATAATGTCCCTTGTCTGCCCCCTTAAAACATAATACTGTTTGTTAGTGCCCCTTTAAAGGTAATAATGTCACTTGTGTGCCTATTTGATTGCAATAATGTCCCCCTAATGCATCCTTAGTTCCCTCAACTCTGTAATGCTGCCCCTTAGTGCCTTCAGTTAGTTATAGTGCTCCCACACTCAGTAAGAGTACGCCCAACTCAATATCTGTGATCCTTAGTGATCTTACTTAAGAACAGTGCCCCTTGGGTCCCCCTCTTAATATAATTGCCTCCCTAATACCCTGACTCAACAATAGTGCCCTTACTTAGTAATAGTGCCCCCACTTAGTACAGATGCCCCCTTAGTGCCCTTAATAACAGTGCCCACTCACTCAATAAACATGCCCCCTTTGTAGCATTGCCGACCCACTCACTTTTCGTGCAACCTTAGTAATAGTGCCCCCCTCCCCTCATTACACATGGCCCCTTAGTAACAGCGTGGCATGTATAAAGTTTAAAAATAAATATATAACTCACCTAAGCTTTATTCCCATGTCAAACCCAACTCAGCCTCTTTTGTGTTGCAGCCTATGAGTTGCTGCAAGGATATTCCTACGAAGGTCGACACTATGCAATGGTGGGTAACAAAGATAAAAAAGGAGGGTGGAGCAAGATCCAGTGAGAGTGGTGAAATAGTTGTGGAGTAAAAAGTGTTTCAAATGATGGAGGTGCTGCCAACCAGATGACGCTCCACCAAGGTGGGCGTGAGTATAGCGAAAGAGAATGTGGTAAAGTACTGGTGGTGAAGGCGCAACACTCCAAGCTAGTTGAAAGTTAAAGGGGTTGTCCCGCGAAACAAAGTTGGGGTATACACTTCTGTATGGCCATATTAATGCACTTTGTAATATACATCGTGCATTAATTATGAGCCATACAGAAGTTATTCACTTACCTGCTCCGTTGCTAGCGTCCCCGTCTCCATGCTGCCGTCTAATTTTCAGCGTCTAATCGCCCGATTAGACGCGCTTGCGCAGTCCGGTCTTCTCCCTTCTGAATGGGGCCGCTCGTGCCAGAGAGCTGCTCCTCGTAGCTCCGCCCCGTCACGTGTGCCGATTCCAGCCAATCAGGAGGCTGGAATCGGCAATGGACCGCACAGAAGACCTGCGGTCCACCGAGGGTGAAGATCCCGGCGGTCATCTTCGCAAGGTAAGTAAGAAGTCACCGGAGCACGGGGATTCGGCTAAGTACTATCCGTTTTTTTTTTTTAAACCCCTGCATCGGGTTTGTCTCGCGCCGAACGGGGGGGCTATTGAAAAAAAAAAAAAAACGTTTCGGCGCGGGACAACCCCTTTAAGGTCCAAGATGATCTAGTGAAAGCACTTCTTTTTTTAACAACATAAAGAACCAACAAGTGAAAACACGTTTCGGGGTCGAGCCCCTTCGTCAGTTTGGCTGGATAGATGAAACACAACAGGATGCCTGGGGTTGACACAATAACAGAGGTCCTGTATGTGGCAGGGAGACAGGCTGAAGCACTTCTTTCCTCCCTGCCACATACCGGACCTCTGGCAGATCCAAAAAACTTTGAAATTGTGTCACCCCTAGGCATCCTGTTGTGTTTAATCCAGCCGAACTGACGAAGGGGCTTCACCCTGAAACGCGTTTTCACTTGCTGGTTCTTTATGTTGTTAAAAAAAAAAAAGAAGTGCTTTCATTATCTCATCTTGGACCTTAACTTTCAACTAGCTTGGAGTGTTGCGCCTTCACCACCAGCATTTTATCACGTTCTCTTTCACTATGTAATGGTCTTATTGAGCTAATCTGTGCAGGGGACCTGTTTCAAGCAAGTATGAAAATCATCGTTGGCTCGTTTGCTAATTGTTTGGTTTAAATACTGATTGTTCAGTCGTTCTCATAAGACTAGTACAAGGAATGTCAACAACTGAACAATTTGCGGGCAAACGATTTATCTGCCTATTTAGCAGGCTGCACAAGCGAACTCTGTCATTGATCGCTTGTGTGAACGATAAATCATTTTGTGTAAAAGCACTCTTAGGCCCAATGTCAACGGGTGGGTTTGCTTTGCGGAATCCGCATGAGGCGCTTGCGCGGAAGAACTGCAAATCAAGCCGCCCATGAACAATAAATTGACTAAACTGCCCAGGGCAAACACTACTAAGCACCAAATGGGGCCCAAGAATACAGTTGTATAACTGGCGCCCACAGACAGGAGAAGCCGGAATAAGAACCATCGAACAGACTCTGATAGGCTGGCTGGGCTGTCATTTGCCTCAGCCAGCCTATCAGTGCAACACAGAAATGAGATATGATCATTGTCCAACACCAAACAACAATGCGCATGCGCCAGCTGGCACATCACGTGCTCTTGCGTCAATGTTGTGATGTCACACCAGATTTGCACATGCGCTCAGAGATCTCCGGCGCTGTGACATATAGGCACCATGTAAGACTTAAGATGTCCTGTGGTGGTACTATAGAAAGTTGAACACTTGCTGCATATTTCCTCCCCTGATGACAGCTGATTGCTGGGGATCCTGGCAACCTGTGATCAGCCTATTTTTGTGGGATCCCTCTAAGAAAAAAATACCCCTTTAAACGTCTTCCCATCCAGTGCCCTTCCCATCCAGTATACTCGCTAAGGACAATTGCTCGATCGAGCATTGTCCTTAGCGAGTATCTCCTCGCTCAGCAGTGAAGGTTCGGCAGCTGGCGGGGGTGACAGGTGAGTTGCGGCAGTCAGCAGGGGGGAGCAGGAGGGGGATAGGGAGAGAGAGATCTCCCCTCCGTTGCTCCCCGATCTCCCCCGTAGCTCCCCGCCCGCCGCCGGCTCTTTGCTCCCGAGCGGGCAGGTACTCGCTGAGGGCAATGCTCGCTCGAGCAATTGCCCTTAGCGAGTATACTCGCTCATCTCTATTTATAACGTATCCACCTTAGTTAAACTTAGCATTAGTATGGGTTCCATTGCCAAAGAAAGAAAATGGCTCTGATATGTATATTGTGCAGGCAAGGGCCTACCTTTCTGCAGACTAAAACTTAGTACCCCTATCAAGACCCATTTAGGAGCCTTCATGTTTACTTGCAGTCAACCATGTAATTCTTGCTTTGCTCACGAGATGTAGAAATATTTGTGGTTTTGTTTCATGTGATCTACAGAAACTGGGATGACTGTATTGTCTGAAAATCCCTGCTCGTGTCAACATTCAGCTGACTTACGAAACACCTGTATTACATTACTGCATAAATAGAGGTAGCGCCGGTCACTGATAAGCCCTAGAAATGCGTCGGGCCCTTTGGCCTTCAGAACTGCAGCAATTCCGTTCTGCAGGAGTACTGACTAGAGATGAGCGAACGTGTTCTTCCGAGCTTGATATTCGTGCGAATATTAGGGTGTTCGGGATGTTCGTTATTCGTAACGAACACCATGCGGTGTTCTGGTTACTTTCACTTCCTTCCCTGAGACGTTAGCGCGCTTTTTTTGGCCAATTGAAAGACAGGGAAGGCATTACAACTTCCCCCTGTGACGTTCAAGCCCTATACCACCCCCCTGCTGTGAGTGGCTGGGAAGATCAGGTGTCACCCGAACATAAAAGTCGGCCCCTCCCGCGGCTCGCCTCAGATGCGGTGTGAGTTAGATGAGGGACAGTGCTGTTTGTACCGGAGCTGCTGTAGGGAAAGAATTGGTAGTTAGTGTAGGCTTCAAGACCCCCCAAAGGTCCTTATTAGGGCCACTGATAGCTGTGTGTTGGCTGCTGTTAGCAGTGCCATTTTTTTTCTTCTCAAAATCGGCTCTGCAGAGCGTTGCACCTGGCATTAGGGACAGAAGTGCTGCATAGGCAGGGAGAGTGTTAGGAGTGAGTGTAGCCTTCAAGAACCTCAACGGTCCTTTCTAGGGCCATATTTATCCGTGTGCAGTACTGTCCAGGCTGCTGTTAGCTGTGCTGCATTTTTTTTTGCTTCTCAAAATCGCCTCTGCAGAGCATTCCACCCTCCATTGATACTGCAGGGAAAGAATTGTATAGGCAGGGCCACAACACAGTTATTATTCATTGAATATACGCAGTGCTGCCTTTTGCTTGTAAAACAAGTGAAAATAATTCTATTTGTCCTGCCTCTGTCCGTCCTAACGCCGGTGGACACGTGTCGGCTGCGTGTGCAACCTCTAAAAATCATACGCACCCAGCTACGTTTTACTCCTGGCTTCGCCATTTGCTTTCCTTAATTGGGAAAAAAAATACCTGCTCTGCCACAGTTAATAACTCTGCTACCCTCACGTTCTGTGACACATTAGCAGGAAAACAGCACAGTTATTAAACTTAGATTATTCACTAGAGGCAGTGGGGCCTTTCGTTTTCAAAAAAGGGAAAAAATTATATTTGGCCTGCAGTCTTGCGCCAATTTATTAGTTGCCTGTGAAATCAAATCACTGGTAATACAGCATGCTGAGGGGTAGGGGTAGGCCTAGAGGACGTGGACGCGGCCGAGGACGCGGAGGGCCAAGTCAGGGTGTGGGCACAGGCCAAGCTCCTGATCCAGGTGTGTCGCAGCCGACTGCTGCGCGATTAGGAGAGAGGCACGTTTCTGGCGTCCCCACATTCATCGCCCAATTAATGGGTCCACGCGGGAGACGGTTATTAGAAAATGAGCAGTGTGAGCAGGTCCTGTCCTGGATGGCAGAAAGTGCTTCGAGCAACCTATCGTCTACCCGCAGTTCTGCGCCGTCCACTGCTGCCAATCCGAATCCTCTGTCTGCTGCTCCTCCTTCCTCCCAGCCTCCTCACTCCACTACAATAACACCTGCTCAGGAGCGGGAACACTCCCAGGAACTGTTCTCGGGCCCCTGCTTAGATTGGGCAGCAGCGGTTCCTCTCCCACCAGAGGAGTTTATCGTCACTGATGCCCAACCATTCGAAAGTTCCCGGGGTCCGGGGGAAGAGGCTGGGGACTTCCGCCAACTGTCTCAACAACCTTCTGTGGGTGAGGAGGACGATGACGATCAGACACAGTTGTCTTGCAGTGAGGTAGTAGTAAGGGCAGTAAGTCCGAGGGAGCAGCGCACAGAGGATTCGGAGGAAGAGCAGCAGGACGATGAGGTGACTGACCCCACCTGGTGTGCAACGCTTACTCAGGAGGACAGGTCTTCAGAGGGGGAGTCAAGGGCATCAGCAGGGCAGGTTGCAAGAGGCAGTGCGGTGGCCAGGGGTAGAGGCAGGGCCAGACCGAATAATCCACCAAGTGTTTCCCAAAGCGCCCCCTCGCGCCATGCCACCCTGCAGAGGCCGAGGTGCTCTAAGGTCTGGCAGTTTTTCACAGAGACGCCTGACGACCGACGAACAGTGGTGTGCAACCTTTGTCGCGCAAAGCTCAGCCGGGGAGCCAACACCAACAGCCTCACCACCACCACCATGCGCAGACATATGATGGCCAAGCACCCCACAAGGTGGGATGATGCCCGTTCACCGCCTCCGGTTTGCACCACTGCCTCTCCCCCTGTGCCCCAACCTGCCACTGAGATGCAACCCCCCTCTCAGGACACAGGCACTACCGTCTCCTGGCCTGCACCCACACCCTCACCTCCGCTGTCCTCGGCCCCATCCAGCAGTGTAGTTCAGCGCACCGTCCAGCCGTCGCTTGCGCAACTGTTGGAGCGCAAGCGCAAGTACGCCGCCACGCACCCGCACGCTCAAACGTTAACCGTCCGCATAGCAAAATTCATCAGCCTTGAGATGCTGCCGTATAGGGTTGTGGAAACGGAGTCCTTCAAAAGTATCATGGAGGCGGCGGCCCCACGCTACTCAGTTCCCAGTCGCCACTACTTTTCCCGATGTGCCGTCCCAGCCCTGCACGACCACGTCTCCCGCAACATTGTACGCGCCCTCACCAACGCGGTTACTGCCACGGTCCACTTAACTACGGACACGTGGACAAGCACAGGCGGGCAGGGCCACTACATCTCCCTGACGGCACATTGGGTGAATTTAGTGGAGGCTGGGACAGAGTCAGAGCCTGGGACCGCTCATGTCCTACCCACCCCCAGAATTGCGGGCCCCAGCTCGGTGGTGGTATCTGCGGAGGTGTATGCTTCCTCCACTAAAGCACCCTCCTCCTCCTCCTCCTCCTCCTCCTCTGTCTCGCAATCAAGATGTGTTAGCAGCAGCATGTCGCCAGCAGTCGGTGTCGTGCGGTGTGGCAGCACAGCGGTGGGCAAGCGTCAGCAGGCCGTGCTGAAACTACTCAGCTTAGGCGATAAGAGGCACACGGCCCACGAACTGCTGCAGGGTCTGACACAGCAGACCGACCGCTGGCTTGCGCCGCTGAGCCTCCAACCGGGCATGGTCGTGTGTGACAACGGCCGTAACCTGGTGGCGGCTCTGCAGCTCGGCAGCCTCACGCACGTGCCATGCCTGGCCCACGTCTTTAATTTGGTGGTTCAGCGGTTTCTGAAAAGCTACCCACGCTTGTCAGACCTGCTCGTAAAGGCGCGCCGGCTCTGCGCACATTTTCGCAAGTCCCGCACGGACGCTGCCACCCTGCGCACCCTGCAACATCACTTTAAGCTGCCAGTGCACCGACTGCTGTGCGACGTGCCCACACGGTGGAACTCTACGCTCCACATGTTGGCCAGGCTCTATGAACAACGTAGAGCTATAGTCGAATACCAACTCCAACATGGGCGGCGCAGTGGGAGTCAGCCTCCTCAATTCCTTTCAGAAGAGTGGGCCTGGTTGGCAGACATCTGCCATGTCCTTGGTAATTTTGAGGAGTCTACCCAGGTGGTGAGCGGCGATGCTACAATCATTAGCGTCACCATTCCTCTGCTATGCATCTTGAGAAATTCCCTGCAAACCATAAAGGCAGCTGCTTTGCGCTCGGAAACGGGGGCGGGGGAAGACAGTATGCCGCTGGATAGTCAGGGCACCCTCCTGTCTATTTCTCAGCGCGTACAGGAGGAGGAGGAGGAGCATGAGGAGGATGAGGAGGAGGGGGAAGAGACAGCTTGGGCCGCTGCTGACGGTACACCGGCTGATTGCCTGTCATCCTTTCAGCGTGTATGGCCTGAGGAGGAGGAGGAGGAGGAGGAGGAGGATCCTGAAAGTGATCTTCCTAGTGAAGACAGCCATGTGTTGCGTACAGGTACAGGTAAACACAATGCTGGGACGTATTAATAGAAGCATGGCATCCAGATCACATGAGGCAAATATCCCCCTCTTCCTTAGGCCAAATGCAGACGGCCTGGTCGGATTCCGACTGTGAGATTCTTGCAGCGGGATGCGACCCTGTGCCCCTGCAGTGACCCCCGGCTTACCTGTCCGGCATCTTCACTCTGCGCTGTAGATGTGCCAGCTGGCGCAAAGCCGCTTGTCATAGCTGACGTGGCCGCGCAAGCCTCTGCAAGGCTCACACTGAAATAGGACATACTGTGATTTCTGCAAGGCTCGCACTGAAATAGGACATACTGTGATTTCCACCCCGCGAGCATTTGATTTCTGCTTGTGGGCATGGAAATGTATTTTTCATTGCATGTCCTATGGGACTGTATTTGCTGCGGGATCCGCAGTGTACATTAGGCCTTAGTCAGACCTCATCTGGAATACTATGTCCAGTTCTGGGCACATATACAAACTGGATTAATTTCAGAGAAGAGTTACCAAGATGATGAGCGGTCTGCAAATCATGTCCTATGAGGAACGGTTAAAGGATCTGGGAATGTTAAGCTTGCAAAAAAGGCTGAGAGGAGACTTAATAGCTTTCTACAAATATCTGAAGGGCTGTCACAGTGCAGAGGGATCAGCCCTTTTCTCATTTGCACAAGGAAAGACTAGAAGCAATGGAATGAAACTGAAAGGGAGAAGACACAGGTTAGATATTAGACAGTGAAGGTGATCAATGAGTGGAACAGGTTGCCCCGGGAGGTGGTGAGTTCTCCTTCAATTAAAGTTTTCAGACAGAGACTGGACGGATATCTGTCTGGGATGATTTAGTGATCCTGCATTGAGCAGGGTTTGGACCCAATGACCCTGGAGGTCCGGTCCAGCTCTACCATTCTATGATTCTAAAGTGACAATACTCTTAAACCGACAGACATCAAAATTTCATCTGTGTAGACAAATTGTACTTTTATCATTGTACTTGACAGCTGCTACCAAGGCAAATAGAATCATGGGGCACATCAAAAGAGTTCTAGAGGTGCATGACGAGAATATTGTTCTTCCTCTTTACACGTCACTGGTCAGACCATACATGGAATCTTGTGTACAGTTGTGGGAATCTATACTCAAGAAGGACATATCAGAGCTTGAGCAGGTACAAGGACAGGCAACTAAAATAATAATCAGAACGGATGGACTACAAAACTCAGAGAGATAATCAAAATTGGGGTTATTTAGTTTAGAAAAAGACGTCTGAGAGGTGACCTAATAACTATGTATAATATATCAGGGTGAAATACAAAGATCTCTACATCTTTTTATACCCAGGACTGTGACTGTAACAAGGAGGCACCCTCTGCGTCTAGAGAAAAGAAGGTTTCTACACCAATATAGAAGGGGATTATTTACTGTAAGAGCAGTGGAACTCTCTGCCTGAGGACGTGGTGATGGTTAAAGGGGTTGTCCCGCGCCGAAACGGGTTTTTTTTTTTCAATAGCCCCCCCCCCCCCGTTCGGCGCGAGACAAACCCGATGCAGGGGCTTAAAAAAAAACCCTGCACAGTACTTACTGGAATCCCCGCGCTCCGGTAACTTCTTACTTACCTTGCAAAGATGGCCGCCGGGATCTTCACCCTCGGTGGACCACAGGTCTTCTGTGCGGTCCATTGCCGATTCCAGCCTCCTGATTGGCTGGAATCGGCACACGTGACGGGGCGGAGCTACGAGGGCAGCTCTCCAGCACGAGCAGCCCTATTCAAAACGGAGAAGACTGGACTGCGCAAGCGCGTCTAATCGGGAGATTAGATGCTGAAAATTAGATGGCACCATGGAGAGGGGGGCGCTAGCAACGGAACAGGTAAGTGAATAACTTCTGTATGGCTCATAATTAATGCACAATGTACATTACAAAGTGCATTAATATGGCCATACAGAAGTGTATACCCCCACTTTGCTTCGCGGGACAACCCCTTTAAGTTGATAATAGAGTACAAGAGGGGCCTGGAAGCCTTTCTTGAGTTTAACAATATTACATGTTCTATCACTGATTACTTCCGAAGAGTCGGTCATCCAGGGATTATTCTGATTGCCAGATTGGAGGGAGTCGGGAAGGAATTTTTCCCCCTAAAATAAGGAAAAATGTCTTTTACCTCACTGGAGTTTTTGCCTTCCTCTGGATAAACATTGTAGGATAATAGACTGAAGTACACACTATGTTGCTACCAAAGCTGATCGGAAGGGCTACTCAGAGTCATACCCCACCAATCTCTTATTTCAACTTAGTAGTTCTGGACACTAAAGTCGCTTTTAGCTAAATTTAGGTAAGAGCCTGTTCACAACAGCTTCGGAGATGCAGTTCGAAACATTTGTTGTTGATTTCCGATAGAAAACTGAGCTATTTCGTCCTGTAAATTCTGGCAAAATGCTGGACTAGTGGCTGGACATTGAATGAATCCATTAAGGTCCATGGGGTTCTGTTTGTGTAATGCCCCAATGAGCTCACTGTCTGTATGGCCGGAGGCCTAGTCCTTGTCACGTGACGCCAACACTCTAATTGGACACTCAGGATGATATGCCGCAGAAATAACAGCGACAAGTCCAGTGGTAGTTTAGTAATCTGAGAGTGTGCAGATTTACTAACTTTGGAAATTGCAGTAATAACTTAGATAACAGTTCTCTGTAACATATTTGCAGCAAGTACACAGGTAATTTAAATAACAAGAAGATATTGCAGTATTGAATTGACGATACGCTGACTTCAAAGCTCTCTCCCTTGCTTTACTGGAGATTGGTTTAACTAGACAATTTTTCCCACTTGTGGATTTAGATGAATAATTGATTTGAATTTGACTGAAGGATTTTATGAAGCAGAAGGACAAGTAGCTGTATGCTAATCCTGGCTTTGACTTCACCGAGTAGCTATATAACTCACTGTTTTGTGGAAGATCAGCCTCAGAAAGGTTCTTCTCTTTCTCTGCTGCAGGATGCCAAGGGAGTGGGTTGCTCACCTCACTCTACCTCGGGTGACAAACGTGATGAGACTGACCTCTCTTCTTGAAAAACTGAACTGCAACCTCTCCTCACTCACACCTGGCTGAGTCTGACTAACTGTTCTCGGTCACTCCCTTTTATAACCTCTTTCCTTCCCGCACTTTCTGGACTCCTACTCCTGCATAGGGACGTGTGAAGTTGCTTCCTCACCCTTGAGCTCTATGCTGGTGAAATTAAACCTGACTGTCAGCCAATGAGAGACCAGCGGACATCAGGGTTGAGCTCAAGGCTTCAGCAGAAGGGGAGACACAGGGTCTCTCCCACAGACGACACCTTCTGTATCCATGGACGGCACTCAGACAGGTGAGACAAGACAAGTGTGCTGTGAGTTTTCTGGGCTACTACATTTGGTGCTGTTCAGTTCTGTCATAAGATGGATCCGTTCGGCCAGGGGGTGCAGTTTTCCTATTCCCCAAATAGAAGAGAAAATTAGAGAACCCTCGAACACCGGTGTGAACGAGCCCTAAGACTTCAGTCTCTATTAATTGTAATTGCAGATTTGGATCACGTGTTTTTATTCTTCCCATTAAATACATACAGGTAGAATTATTCACGGCACCTCTGTATTTGTGAAGCGCTGCCCTTGACTTATCTGCATCATTTGCAGTTTATATTACAGAGCAGGCAGACTTGTTTTATGTGGAGAGAGCAGGGAGTCAATTATGAAACCTGGCACGCTGGCAAAATTTGCGCATTCTCTAATACTTCAGATAGGGTTGAGTTTCTTACCTCTAGAGAAAAAAAATACAATGGACTGTGCCATTATTAAAATATAAGACGGCTTGAAGAAGATCTGTGGACGGCCTCTACATAAAAAACAGCTCATCCCATAAAAAAACAAAGCCTCATGCAGTTATAGCCAATAAAAATAGTTCTGACTGCCAGAATGCTAAGAGGAGAAGTAAAAACATTGGCCCAGTCCTCAAGGGGATAATGATGACTGATCTGAATGATGACTGTACGACACTGCAGAATATGTATAAGCAACAAGAAAATAGGTTTATAGTCGCCTCTGCATTATTTGGTGAAGAATAATCCAGATGACCCCCGATATTAGACAGTAAATATAGGGGTACCATATCTATCCTCATTGACGAGCGAGGTTATAAATGCCTAAACTGCATTCTGCTCAGCTGTATAAACACTTGGGCACTTGAAGACATCCGGTATTTGTACTTTTTAATGTTCATTAACCTGACATGTCTAGATATTTATGACTATGTATGACTGTGCATTTGCAGTCATATTCCAGGAATTTACAGAAGATCTCTTTGTTTCTTCTTTTCTGAGTTTTAGGTCACACCTGGACAGACGGATGGGAATAATATGAAAGTAAAAATACTACTTTAACCACTTCACGTCCCAGGGTGTACAATTACGTCCTGGGTGCGCAACAGATTTCTATGGATCTAATTCGGGAGCAGATCGCACTCTGTACATAGTGGCCATGCCACCCACAACAGCCCCATTCAGCGTAAACGCTGATTGTGGATGTTAATCCTTTAAATGTTGCTGTCAATTCTGGCAGCACCATTTAAATGGTATAATGCAATACTATAGTATTGCATTATACTGTAAAAGTGACTAGAAACTATTGCAAGTACCTTTTGGTACTAAAAAAAAACAAAACATGTAAATATTAGTTTTATTAATTGTTAAAAAGAATAAAAGGTAATAAAAGTTAAAGAAAAAGCTTTTCACATATTTATAATAAAAAACAAAAAACATATTTGGCATCTCTACGTCAATAAAAGTCCAAACTATTGAAGTATTGCATTATTTATACTGCATGGTAAATGTCGTCAGAGAAAAAAAAATACACAACGTTGTATGTCGAAATTCCCCTAGGTGGTTTGTGCTTTCTTTAACTGGCCGATCTATATGACGGGATTATATATTTCAACCCCTGCTCTCACTACTTGCTGATTATTCATCTCTTGTTGTAAAGTTGGTCTAGTCCACATTTCCCTTGGAGTTGTCATCCTGGTTCAGTTAAGTAGCTGGTGTATTATTTCTATATTCGAGTTGCTTCTGTCATTGCTCCTGCTGCCTATAGTTCTTACCACATGTTCTTAGCTTTTCCCTGTTTCCATTTAGAAAAAATGCACTTGGCCCCTAGGTTCCAATGTAGGGCCATCCCTATCGGGGTGACTGCCCTACTTTAGGCAAGAGTTTTTGCCTCTTCCGGCTGTTAGGGCTAGATTTCCCTTTTTTTCCCCTTGTTTGTGTTTAGGTGTTTTTTTGGTGTTTTATGTGGGACCTAGAGGTGTTTATTTATCCTGTGTGAACATGGTCTTACGTTCATGCTTGGCGTGGTGCGTAACACACTGCTGCATTCATTCGGAAACCTTCAGGACCCCCATTCTTGATCCGTGGGGTCTTAGAAGTCGGATCTCTACCAGTCAGATAGTTATTCCCAACCTTGGGGATATGGGATAATTTTATTTTGTGGAACAACCCCTTTAATTCTCTATCTGTGTGAAGGTAGATGACTTTATTTTGTAGGACAACCCCTTTACAGAATACCTGAGTATACCTAAAATATGCCAGGTTTTTGTTATCCCCTCATTTGCTGCTGTGTGCACCCTGTTTCATGTCTGTAAGTTCTAATTTTCAGGGAGTGTCCTCATTTTTCTGTTGTTATACTGTTTCCAATTCACTTTCATGCAGGAGGTGTGTAGTAAGCCTAGCATTCTGCCAGTAGTTCATTGTCCTGACTTCCTTTCTCTGACTTCACATGCTGCATTGCACAGTCAGTAATCCAATTAGTGGGGGTGGAGGGGAGCAGTATCAGAAGCATGCTCCACTAGTCACAGAGAACCATTCTTCTTCCCCAGAAGAAGCAGAGATTGTTGAGATAATTATCACAGTGTCTGCAGATCTGTAACCTTGCAGCTTCTGAGTCCATGAAAGTGTCCCTGTGAAGATAGCTTAGGAAACATCCCTGTGTCCTTTTTACTACAGAAGCTCTGCACCTAACAACAGACAGGTGATTGCAGAAATGCTGGAAGTGAGACCCAAGTGGCAGCTACTTCAAACATGATTTACAGTGTTAAAGCAACAAAAATGTTAATGCAAGTGTATTACCGAACTGATGAGACTAAAACAAGCTAGTAGATGAGCAGAAGCTGTCTGAAAAGCCTTTTTAAGGTTAGGCTTAACATTCCACTAGCCTTAATTCTAGGACTGCCATTTCTTTGTAATTGTGGCATTGTAGGCAATTTGACTATTTTTTTTCCTATGGGATTAGAAGTGTCAAGCAACCTTGTAAAAAGAAAAATTACTAAATAACTTTCTGATAGAGGAGTCCTCAGCTCACTATTGCTTTGTGTAGATAAACATTTGGCCTGGTGATTGCATGAAATGGACACATGACAGGTACTGATGACTTCATATCTGAAGGAGGAAGATTTATTCTTACTGTACAGGATGCCTGGCAGATGGCCTATTTCATGGGACTGTGAAGACCAAGGTTATTTATGACCTAACAAGTTCAGCCGTAAATCATGAGCCTCTATTAATATCTGTTACATCATCTGCGCTTTGCACTATTGCTCTTTGTTACTTTCTTTGGCTCCCACTCAAAGTTACAAAGTAATGATTTTATAGAAAGCTTGACTATAGATATAAATAAATATTGCAGCGCTAGTGTCTACTACAGAAAGGCAACGTCTGGTATAGAACACCCACTTGTTTGGAACCTCTATGAAATAGCTGAGCAGATAACAACTACTAAAAGCCTCGATAGCTTGGATTTCAGTGGGAGCTGTGTAATGCTTCATTTCTCCTGTGGGGGCGCTGTAGGGGGTTTGAGCACTTGCTGTAGAGTTCCCTGCAGATTACAGTTGATTGCTAGGGGTAGACCATTTGTAAGCAGCTTATTTTTGGCTTCAGACGGACATATTTGCACACTCAAAATTTTGCACGCATAATAAACAGAGAATAAAACCCATTGATTTCCATGGGTTTGTTCACATTTCCGTATTTTGCATGTGCATTTCGGTTGCACCAAAAAAAAATAAAACATGTTCTGATTTTCTGCATATTTGAGCACCAAAAGTCCCCACAGAAGCCGATGTGGGGTGTGCAAATGCACACACAATATGCAAGGAGATACGTGAAACACTGCGTAATTACACAAAAAGAACACATCTGGAACGTATTAAGACTAATTAGCCACTTCAATCAGTGCAGCTTTGCTTGCCATACGCAGATGATTATGCCTTGCTGGCGCAAAAAGTACAGTAAAATACGCGGGAGCACACGCGAAAAGGCATTGTTCATTCCGCAAAAATGCTATGCTCATGCATGCTCAAATACACATACGCACGTGTAAAGGCGGCCTTAGGGATACAGCTATTTTGGATCTTAAAGGGGTATTTTTTATATTAGGACATATCCACAAGATATACAATTAATGTCCCCTAGATGCAGGTTCCACCTCTGGGACTCACACCTACCTCCAGAATTGGGGTTGTCTATCCACAACAGGTGTGCCTCTAGCCTGTCTTTGCATAAATGCTCTTAGGAGCCATGTGTCATGATTTCTTTGTCACTATAAAAGGTCCTTTAGATGCTGCCTGGTGGGAATACCTCAGGGTTCCCCTCTTTCTGTTGTAACACCTCCTGAGGTGTATAGGCTAATTGGTGGAAAAGGAGGCGGTTCCCCTGGTTGACCAATCAACGATAACGTAAGTGTATAAAATCCAGCTGAACCCGGTAATATCTGCATGCATGTTGTCCTGAGTGGTGTCTGCTGGGATCTGGTTGTGTTCTTCTGGTTGTTGGCGTGTGTATGCATGCAGCTTTAAACTCCATCAGATGGATGATTTCTGACCCTAGGTCTGGTCTGAATATATCCCATCTGTCCATAGGTATGTGGATGCCTAAATGTGTCCCTTTCTTCCATCGGTGAGGACTAGAGATGAGCGAGCGTACTCGGCCCTGCCCCTTTTTCGCCCGAGCACCGCGATTTTCGAGTACTTCTGTACTCGGGCGAAAAGATTCAGGGGGCGCCGTGAGTGAGTGGGGGGGTTGCAGCGGGGTGTGGGGGGAGAGGGAGAGAGAGAAGGCTCCCCCCTGTTCCCCGCTGCTACCCCCCGCGTCGCCACGCCTCCCCCCGCCCTCCGAATCTTTTCACCCAAGTACTGAAGTACTCGAAAATCGCGGTGCTCGATTGAGTAAATACTCGAAACGAGTATACTTGCTCCTCTCTAGTGAGGAAGCCTGGATTCAGTGATTGTGGTGTTCTGTCTATTATGTACCTGTGTCTATTGTTCCCAAAAGGGATAGATTAGGCCCTGTAGGTATGTGACGTGGCGCCGTCCTTATCAGGACGATCAACAACTAAGCCCAATATGTTGGTGAGGGAAATCACTAACATTACTGTGTTTTGCCTCAAAATGTGTTTCTCACGTGTTGGTGATAAGTACATTTATGTGGGTCCATAAAGGACAACTATTGTGTCACTGTTTGATGTGTGGTAACGTCTGTGCAGGCCAGGTGAAGAAGCCCTGCACAAACAACAGGGGACCACTGAACTCCATCTTGCCTGGTGAGGTGGCCACCTGTAGCTACATCTAGGTGGAGAATAAATGGTAAGGTGGCCATGCATGCATGGCTGTTTCTATGAATGGAGAAAGCCAGTGACAAGTGCTGCAACCTTTCTGTTTAATCTTGGCCGGAATGCAGCAGACACCTTGCCAGGTAGGATGGCCGGTCAAGGGACCCCCATTTTGGAGATGGATGTAGATCCCACCTCTGGGAGCTGCACCCATCAGAGATTTAAAGCATATGCTGAGGGTATACTTAAATGTTTAAAGTTGGAGGGTTCCTTTAAGAACACCGCAGTCTAATTTTTCTGTTTTCATAACTGTCTTGTTTTTAGCTGGACAAGCTTTTTTTTTTGTTAATGACACATTTTTGAGGTACATATAATGGATTGAAAAACTTTTATGAATATTTTTTGGAGGGAACGGAGAGCAGTGTGTTGTGCAAATGGCATAAGAATTTTTTTTCTAAATGTAGTTACAATTTTTTTTGCGTCTTACTACTTTTGCACTTAAAAAAAAAATCATTTATCGATTTGCCCCATTCTGTTTTACTACATTCTAAGAACCATAACTTTTTTTTTTACCATTGACAGAGGGTGAGGAGGGCTTATTTTTTGTGGGATGAGTTGTGGTTTTCATTGGTACCATTTTGGGGTACATTGGACTTTTATTCCTTTTTTAAAGAGACTATCCAGTTGTAAGCTAGTGATGGCCTGTCCTTAGGATAGGTCATCAATAGTAGATTGGCAGGGATCCCTCACCTGAGCCCTCTGCCAATCAGCTGTTTGCTGTACCATGGTGCATTTGCACTGAGATGATTTCTGCAGGAATCAGACAGCACTGTTCTTGCTGCAGTGGCCAGGCTTGGTACTGTAGGCAAAGTTCAGTGGGATCTTGGCCTGCAATACCCAGCCTGGCAAGAGCAGTAAGAATGGAACTGTTTGCTTCCTGCAAAAATCCGCTCAATACATGAGCACACCAGCCCAGAAAAGAGCTGGTAGGTATCTTCTGTTGATGTCCTATCCTAAGGATAGCTTATCAATAGCTTACAACTGCAACCCCTTTAAATCTTGACAGGGCCCATTGTGGTGCTATTACCATGCAATTTATGTATGTTTTTTATTATACACGTCTTATGCCGCAGTATAACTGCTTTGTCATACTGGATTAATTTCCTTACCATATCTGATTACACTGTATTCTGTTCACTCAATAAAACAAAAAAAAGGTATTTAAATCAAAAGGGAATAGAGGAGGGTCAGTTACACAAAGCCACTGCTAGTCCACTATGCTGAGTCTGCAGAGTACATGGAAGAAGACCTAAAGTAACTTATTGGGCAGTGTCTTTTTAAGATGTTGTGAGTTATGCAATGTCTTTCTTCTCACATGCTTTACATTAATACCTTGCCAAGTAATCCTTCATTCCTTTCCTCACCTAAGTGAGTTATCTTGGCGTGAGTTGGCGTTTCTGTTGAAAGAAACTGAAAGTTTTGTGTTGCTGATAAACGCAAATCTCTGTGATAGTGGGGTGTAACTATTGTGGTCGCACAGGGGCCTGGTGCCTGAAGAGGCCTAAAAAGTTTCATATGTGGAGACAAGTACAATTGCAGATTTTGCACTGGGTCCAGGAGCTTCAGGCTATCTCTCTGCAGTCATATCATTACAGAAGAGGAGACGGCCTGGCCACTGAGGGCTTATGATGAAAAGTACGCACAAGAATAGCACATATGGAATTGATTGAGGTAATTGCCCATTTCAATTAATGGGAGCATGCTTGCGTGTTCTTTTGCGCATGCAAATGTGCATGATTCGCACATACAAAAAGTACAGTTAAAAAAACTCACGTATGTGCTTACGCCCGTGTAACACCGGCCTTGGACTTTCAATTGGCTGCACAGTCACAGTCCAAGTTCTTGTTGTCAAAGGGCACCACGTTTCAAAGGACTACTCACTCTAGTCTACAGTAACAGCAGCACAGTAGTACAATTGCAATAGTTCTTTAATCCTTGTTAAAGAGAAACGGTCACCTCCTCTAACAGCACCATATCTTAGTTTATGGTGCTGTAGGGAGGTAAGAGGTTTTTTTCAAAAGACTTCACCTTGTAACATGCAGTGCAGCAGTAGTACCTTCACTGTAGACAAGAGGAGGATGCCTTCTCTAACACCATTTTGCCTTACTGGATACCCCTTGGGCTGGTCCCAATGTTCTTAGCTAGTCCACTCCTTTCACAGGACTTCCTCACAGGCCTTGGACTTGGCCTCGTGCCCACTTGCCTAAAGGACTAGATTGGACAGGCCATCAGGCAGCCAATTTCCACTGTCTGCTGGTCAATAAATCTCAGGGCTGAAAGCCTCGCACAGCCCAACACTTCCATCAGCCTGCTTACCAACTGCTTCCCTGTGAGGACACTCTGTCCTTGTTATGCTGTACCACTCTGACACTCCTGGACCTCAGGGTCCTTGTCACAAGGGCAGAAGACCACCGTGCAGCCTCTCTTCAGGCACAACATCACACAGCTCAGCTTCCTGACCACCGATCAGTTTCTCGATGAACAAGCTTGGACCTACTGTTCTCTCACAGGCCAAAACAGATTTTTTTCTGTCCTCAGCCCCGGCAATTCAACTCTGCAGCCCTGCAATTCTTCAGGTTCTGTTGACAGTGGTAGCCAGGTGATCGCTGCCTGCAAATTGGAGACTGCAGCATCACCGCCTATTCTCCTGGCATCCGCACATCAGGAACCCCTCATTCCTACATGGTAGGTACACATTATATAAATATAGGGAAGTTGTAACACCCATAAAAGGGACATAATCACCATCTTTTACATTAGAGGGTAGGATGGTATTTCCCCCTCTCACACTCTCACATATATATTTGCGCAGTGGAAACATGGTTATTACAGGGTGTAAGCTTTTTAAAAGTTTGGCACCCCTCCCCCCCTCCTTCTGAAACTCGCTCTATAATATACAGTTTAATTTATATTAAGTGCTCATTTTTAATTAAAGAGGTTATCCAATATATTTTATTTTCTTTAAAATCAGGTTCCCCATCATAGAAAATAACAAACCACCTAGCACTCACCTCTCCAGGCTTCTTGCATCTCTCACACCAACAGATGTGGGTCTCTATCATTGGTCCACGCTGCTGCAACCAATGACAGAGTCCAATGCTCATGCTTCTTATTGAGGAGCTCCTCTGATGCTCCTGCTTGAAGATCTGAACGTAAGGTCATGTGATATGATCACATGACCATATCTCAAAAAGTCCTTTAACAAACCCCTACATGCTTGTCTAGTAGGGATGATTATATACTGCAGTGGGACTTAACTAAAACAGTGTTTGGCAGGATGGTGCCCCCACTCCCCTTGCTCCTAGCTGCACCCGGGGCACATGCCCTAGCTGCCCCTCCACCTCAACCACAACCCTGGGGAAAGAGTCTGATGTGTTGAGGTAACAATGCACAGGAGAAATCTTGGAGATGATCATGGAAAGAGCAGATAAGAGGAGAGCAGAGTAGAGGGTCTTACAAAGACCAGAGGTTAGGTGTGATAAGGTAGTGATCTATGAGGGCAAAGGGGAAACAAGAGGAGAACTGGATTAACCAGGCAGTGGAATTGGACGTTTAGGCTGGCCTTTGCCCCTTTTCTTTTAACAGCCAGCAGGGCCTAGGGTTTGATCAGCCACGTACGGCCAGGCCCATGATTTGCCATAAAATTTATGCCAGAAACTATAGCTAAAACTTATGCCAGCCGCTACCTGGCCCAGATTTGAGTCAGGTGCACAGAATTGCTGCCAGATGCGATAAATAGATTAAGAGATCTTTACTTGCAAACTACTTAGACCAGCATATGAAACAGCGATCTAAGTAAATATGAAACTTGTTTTTATGTGAGCTGCCCTTTAATTAATATATTATGAAATTCGAAAAACAATTGAAAACAATTTTTGGAAAAGTTTAGTGTTGGCTTCGACCTTTGTTAACCTCCATTCACCCCACACGCACCTGTGTGAGCCTCACCATACATCTTATTCCTACTCCCATGTGCTCAGGAGGGAACTTGCCTTAAGGCCATGCCTTGTCTTTACCCCCTCTGCACTCATTAGAAACACTGGGGAATTGTCATGGATCGTTTTTTAACTGCCCTCTTTGCCTGAGATACAATTACATTCCCTCCCCCACTTCTAGTATATACATCGGATGACATTTGAATGCTGAATGGTTGAAAAACAAAACCTTAGTTAACCTCATGTGATGTGTGAGTCAAGTACCACATATGTTTCCAATCTACCCCTCATTCTCTTGCTATAGGAGCGTGTGGGGGTAAGATCACAGGTGCTGCAGAAACCTTAATAGGAATCATATGTGCATTCAGCACAATTGACAAAGTGCTCAGAATAATGTCACCATTGGGGTAACAGTCTCTAAATTATGGTTAGGAGATTAAACTTGCCAAGTTTATTGGTGCTGATCTCGCCTGTTTCTACTGTATGCTATTATTTCACATTACAGGCTGAGCGAGATGCATTAAATAGTTCATATTCTACCCGGTTTTTTTTACTAGAAAACTAGACAAGAAGACTGTATGTCCAGAGAAAGCTGATACACACAGATCAGGGTCATTGGGCTCAGGCTCTGACACAATAATGGCATGCGTCCCAATTGTCACACTGATCTGGCCCCTACCCCTGTCCATTCCGGCCCCTACTGATTTGTGCCTTCACACGGTAATAGTGCTCTCCTTTGTGTAACACAATAATGGTGCCCCATTAGTTTCGCCACGCAGTAATAGTGCCCCTTTGTGCCCAATACATTTATAGTGCCCTTTTTGTGTGTCACCCAACAATAACATCCCCACAGAGTGATAATATCTCCTTAGTGCTTCCTCACAGTAATGATGCCTCCCTAGTGCCCCTGCACAGTAATAATGTCCCTACACAATAATGATGCCTCTTTAGTGCCTCCCCACTTAGTAAGCATGCCGTCTTAGTTCCCCTCACAGTAGTTATGCCCCCTAAGTGCCCCCACTGAGACCCCTTACACCAACCAGTAGTAGAAGCACAGGGCAATGGGCACTGGATACACCCCAGTCGTATAATGCTATTCCTAATCCCTATGGAGTGCTTCCTGCCTCGGGACCTATCACTGTGCATAGACATCTGTCCCTGCAGCAGTTCCCTAGAGCTAAACAGCAGCAAGCCTGTGGTGTCCCCATAGCCAGTTCACTGTGTCCTCCTAAGCTACTTATCAAATGGTGGGATTGAAGAAGGTGAAGTGCAAGTCTAGGCCCCACCCAGGAGCACATTTTGAGCAATAGCAGCTGAGGCCTTGAAGTGGTGGTGCAATTTTAAGAGCAAAGAAGTGGCAGTATCCCCATGCTGGGGAACAGCCATTGAGAAACAGCAACCACCGTGAGCCCTGAAGACATGGGGGCGAAGATTGAGTACCAGCCGCATCCCCAGAGTGAAGTGCTCTGCAGCACGTGGGAAGAGAGGGAAACTCCCTCCCTGTATTACCGGTGTTTGCAGCGGCAGTGCAGAATTGCCACAGATGCTGCAGCTGGGAAGCGAAGCTGATAGCTAAAGGTTTCATTTAGTGTAAGGAGACCATATACGATTAAATCCCTGGCCAAGGTGGGGGTAAATGGACTCAATGGGCCTGCGATACGATTAGCATAATGGCACTATAGTTTAGTAACGCAAGGCCTTGCAAGAGTTAATGGAATGTTATGTGTGTACTAAAGGGTTAACGACAGTGTAATGTATATGATGTAATGTAATAGTGTAATGCATATGAGGTGTATGAATTGTCAATGGCGCAGTAAGTCTAATGGTGCAGTCAGTGTAATGGCGCAGGAAGGCATAGGCAAGAGTAGCAGCAGTAAAAATGTAGAGTGTATGTGAATCGAGTAATGGGTAGGGTAGTAGGGAAACCGCTAGTATGATGATGATAATTGGTGATGACCTCTGGAGATATGGATTACGTCTAAGATGTGTGATGCGTTCAGTATTCAGAAGGGGCATTCGAGCTTGAGGCCTACGGCCACAAAGATGGAATATTTAGTGGTTATGCAAGTACTGAAATAACATGTCATTTTTACTGTATAATGAACACGATAAAAAAGCAATGGCGAAAATTCATTTTTTTCCTTACCCTGCCAAAAAAACTATTTTTTTCTAAAGTTAACCCCTTAGTGACCAAGCCTGTTTGCGCCTTAATGACCAGGCCAAATTTTGGAAATCTGACATGTGTCACTTTAACATAAAATAGCTCCGTAAAGATTTTGCATTTCCAAGTGTTTCTGACATTGTTTTTTCGCCACATGTTGTACTTCATTTAGGTGGTGAAAATAGTGCGATATAATTTGTGTATATTTATTAAAAGCGCCAATATTGGGAAAACTTTGAAAAAATTATCGTTTTTTTCACATTTTCAATTGTAATATATCAAATATGTGCAAACATACTGTACAAACTTTTGCTAAGATATATATTTCCATCTATTTACTTTATTCTTAATGCACATTTTAAAAACTTTTATGTTTTTTTTTAACCATTTAGGAGACGTACAAATTTAACATTACTTTCCAGCATTTTGAGGAACGCTTTGTTTTCCTACACCAAGCCAAGATTGGAAAGGCTCATGAGTGTCAGAATAATAGATACCCCCACAAATGACCCTATTTTAAAAACTACACCCCTTAATGTATTCACTGAGGGGTGTCAGGACGTATTTTGACCCCACAGTTTTTTTTCAGGAATTAATTCAATTTAGAGGAGAAAAAGTAAAATTTCATATTTTTGCAAATACGTCATTTTAAAGACATATTTTTTTCCCATAGTGCCCATGAAAATGAGGATTTACACATCAAAATGGATACCCCCGTTTGTCCTGTGTTCAGAAATATACCCATTGTGGCCCTAATCTTATATCAGAGTGCACAACAGGGCCCAAAATGAAAGGAGTAGTCAGTGTCTTTCAGAACAGAAGTTTTGCTTGAAGGCGTTTTAGGCCCCATAGCACATTTGTAGAGCTCTTGAGCGCCCAAAACCATAGAAAACCCCCACAAATGACCCCATTTTGAAAACTAGACTCCTTAACGAATTTATCTAGGG
Source organism: Eleutherodactylus coqui (assembly GCF_035609145.1). Taxonomy (NCBI): domain Eukaryota; kingdom Metazoa; phylum Chordata; class Amphibia; order Anura; family Eleutherodactylidae; genus Eleutherodactylus; species Eleutherodactylus coqui. The sequence goes on from NC_089843.1 coordinate 55,421,513, forward strand.
GTGTACTACCTATTTTGACCCCACAGTTTTTGAATGAATTCAAGCAAAGCAAAAGGAAAAAATTGTGATTTTCATTTTTTTGGGCAATTCTGTAATTTTAAAAACAGCTTTTTTTGTACAGCACACATATGAATGAAGACTTGCACCCCAAAATGGATACCCCTGTTTGTCCTGTTTTCAGAAGTATATCCATTGTGGCCCTAATCTTATGTCCGCATGCACAACGGGGCCCAAAATGAAAGGAGTAGTCGGTGGCTTTTAGAATTTAAATTTTGCTTGAAAGCCTTTTATGCACCATACCACACTTGTAGAGTTCTTGAGCGCCCAAAACTATAGAGAACCCCCACAATAGGCTCTATGTTGTGGATATCCGCAGTAAAATAGAACCTGCTACGTTCTCTTTTCTGCAAGTGGATTACGCAATTCCGACCCACTAATGTGAGCGATTGATCTGCGTATTACCGCGGATCAGATGCATGCGGAATCTGTAATTTCTATCCGGTCATGTGAGACCAACCTATGTTAGATCGCTACTTTTTTATCATGTGACCGGGGACCGCTCAACGAGGCCACCGGTCACTGCTCCAAGCACTCAGCGACCGTTGGTTGCTGGGAGCAAGGAGATTTTAAATTTCCTGGGCTCTCCGACTCCTGCGCATGTGTCCGGCATTTTCGTCGGGGTTCCAATACAGAGGCCTCCGGTAAAAAGTTTCATCTCCTCTCACAGATCGCCAAAAAAAAAAATCGAAATTAAGAATTGTCCATAAATTTAAACTTTTACTTTTTGGCAAAATTACTTAGCCCTACATACACCTTATATGACCCCATAATTAACATAGACCCTGTGGTCCAACCCCCAAATTATTACAGACCCCTTATAAAACCTGATAATTAATGCAGATGCCACATCAGACCCCATAATTAGAAGTGATCTCATAATAAATACAGCTCCACACCCCTGAATCCATACCGCAGACCAGACCATTTGAAAAAATGACGTTTCATCACTCCTTTTGTCCAGGTGTCCCTCCCACCATTCTATGCCTGCTTTGGGTGGTGGTGCTGCTTCTTCCACCCCTAACACTGCTCCAGCTCTCCGGATGCTTGCTGCTCCCAGGGGTTCCTGTATAGAAATGTAAGTGTTGAAAGATACGTTTTTTACCAATAAATTTATGCCTCCTCGCCTACACGCCCCCCAGACATTTGGCAACGTGGTGCCAGTCACCCTTACATAGCCCTCCTGGCCCTGAGGGACGGCTGTTACTTTTGCTATACCAGATTACTGTAATTATTATACGTTTCTTAATACAGAGCAAGCTCTGTTCAGACATTGAGCCATCAGAGAATGCTGGGAGATTTCAGCTCTGAGGGCTGTAGATTACTGATTGCAACTCTGCAGTATAATGCAGGTTATAATACAGAATCAGTACACAATAACTAATACAATGAAGCGTAAGCAATATGTTTTGTACGGCAGAATTCTGATGTACAGACGTTGCAGTTTTAGCGCATGCACCACAATTGCGACTTTTTGAAGCTTTTCACAGGGCCACGACACTTTCAATAAGTGGGCTGGGCTTAGTGCTAGGGGGCATGGCCACCAGATTTACTATAATTTAAACTAGCATAAATTATAGCTGAAAGTTTTTAGCTGGTGTAGGTTTCAATTTGGCACAAGAGGGTCCTGCTAGATACAACAAATATATTAAGAGGCTTTTGCCTCATAATACATTTGTCTCACTTATATCAGCACATAGTTTCCTTAGACTTTCGTTTTAAATACTGGTATAAGTAAATATGTTCCAATGTATTTACAAAGATGCTTAAAGCGACCCTCCTGGCCTGGACAAAAAAAAAAGATGGCCGCACTGCTTCTATAACTACCTGATGCACTCCTTGCATTAGTATGTATTGGTAGACAAACACACTTACATGCTGATGTGACTTGTGACTGGTCAGCACTACTCATGTGGGCAGCAGTTAATCAAAGCACTGTGTGGTGTTTTAGACCAGTGTTCCCCAACTCCAGTCCTCAGGGACCACCAACAGGTCATGTTTTTTGGATTTCCCCAGTATTGCACAGGTGATGTAATTATTGTGAATGCCTCAGACATTGCCACAGGTGTTCTTATCATAGGATATCCTGAAAACATGACCTGTTGGTGGTCCCTGAGGACTGGAGTTGGGGACCCCTGTCCTAGACTAATGATAAACTTTGAAACTTCATAAAAATTCAGAACTTGACTTGTAATAATGTTGCCATCCACTAGGTGGTGCTGCATCTCCTTCCATGTGCAGGTTGAAGGAAAGATAAGACACATCATAAAACTGTCCTGAGCTCAGTGGACTTATTTACGATGTATGTCTTAGCTCTGTTTGTCTGTTGTTTTAAGTTTTGAGTGCAAAACAGTCTCAATTTCTGTGTGTGAACATTTATTTAGATTAATAGGAATGTGTTCTCCTCCCCTCTGCATCTGTATGTTATAATTGTGTGCCATCCAAACTAGTTTCATTCCATAGCCCGACAAAGGGGGGATGAAACAATAGTGAAAGACTAGGGGGATGAAATGGGATGAAACTTTCTGACAGTCAGGGTGATTAATAAGTGGAACAGGTTACCACGGGAGGTGGCGAGTTCTCCTTCAATGCAAGTCTTCAAAAAGAGGCTGGACAAATATCTGTCTGGGATGATTTAGTGAATCCTGCACTGATCATTGGATTGGACCCGATGATCCTGGAGGTCCCTTTTAGCTCTATGATTCTAGTGTATTTATTGCAGTTATACTTATGCAGGTACAAACTGCAACAAGCGGGAAGAGGCCTGCACTCTCTGAGCGGTTTCTGAGGGATGGCTAAGAAGCCATGTCATGGTGGCAATGAGTGCATTTTGCTATATAAAATCTTGTACACAGTAGAAGGTATAAAACAGGACTTGGCGGGGTGGTGAAGTTAGAAAGTCGTGAGGCCAGTGCCTGATTTAAAGGAACTTTTGTGGAGAAATATGACTAACATATGTGTTGGAGTAAACTGCAGGCACACCATTTACTACTGAACGTGGCAGTCTGCAAATATCTTAGACAGTAGAACTCACATAGACATTAAACCTGGATACATGGGAAGATATGGAAAAGCTATACAGAGATTGACTAGGACAGGAAAAAACCCCTTTGGACCCAACTAATAGTAATTGCCAGCCTGAAACATGAGCTAAAATTCTCCAGTACTCACTCAGTGGGACCGTCTGGAGGTTCTCTGGTATCTGTAGCTTGTGGTGCTGTGGTTTTCCTGGCTGTTCGGTGGAAGTATGCAGGGAAGGCATGGCTTGAAAAGATTTCAAGTCTTGAGGGTGATCGCAGACTTCCCACATAGTAGTGGGTGAACAACCAGCTAACAGAGGGTTGCAGAAAGCTTCAGTAGCTTATCCAGTAGCAGGGCAGGGGAGCAAGGCAACAACATGGCTGCAGACCTCCTTTCCCCCTCTTTCTGTCTAGTCACTGTCTTCTCTTTCCACGCCTCTCAACATTTTTATATTTTGCTGCTACGACACAGATCAGAAGAGAGGGTAAATCTCCAGTCTCCTCAAAAATGAATGCGGTTAGCTTTGCCCCTGCCTAAACAGAGAGCTCCTTTCTTCTTGCAGTCTGGTGGGCCAATGGCAGTGGAAGGTCCTTTTTCTGCATACTGAAAGTTTTCCACAGCTCCTAAAACGATTGTTTTACAGTGAAATGATTAAGCTAAATTAACGCATTGATTCTCTATCCTAGCCCCATCTTCTTATTAAGTGGAAACCTGCATCACTACTCTTGCTAAGGTAGTTCAAATTCATTATTAAAACTTATAATGTCGCCCTCTACCACGCCAAACAAGTTTATTTCACCTCCCTCGTTTACTCCCTATCCGACAACTTGAAACGACTCTTCAACAACTTCCACTCCTTCTTCAGCCCCAAAGAACACGTACCCATGACAGATCTCAGTGCTGAAGATCTAGCTGCCTATTTCAAAGAAAAAAAAACGTCAACATCTGAAAAGAAATGTATGAAAATTGCACAGCTAGCCCCGATCTTGGTCTCTTCAGCACTGCATCCATCACCCACTCACTTTCTACATTAGAACCAACGACATAGAAAAAAAAGTCTCCAGAATGCTTTCCGCTGCTTGCCCCACCACATGTGCTAGCGACACTCTTCCCTCTCACCTTCTCTGGTCCCTTTCCCTGGCTGTCATTACCCACCTCACCACCATCTTCAACCTCTCACTGACCTCTGGTATTTTCCCCCTCATTCAAACACTCCATCATATCGCCTCTGCTAAAGAATCCAACGCTTGACCCAACAAACTCTGCCAACTATCGACCCACCTCAAACCTCCCCTTCATCTCCAAATTATTATAATGCCTAGTCCAATCCCCTCTCCAACGCTTTCTGTCTGACAAATCTCTCCTCGACCCCCTCCAGTCTGGTTTCCACCCATACACTCCAATGAAACTGCCCTCATAAAAGTATCAGATAACTTGATGACAGCAAAGTCGAGAGGCAACTATTCCCTACTAATCCTCCTTGACATCTCTGCTGCATTTGACACTGTTGACCATGACCTCCTTGTCCCTGTGCTTCGCTCTATCAGCCTAAAGAAAACTGCTCTCTCCTGGTTCTCCTTCTACCTCTCTGTCTGCTCTTTCAGTGTCTGCTTTGCTGGGTCTATCTCCTCTCCACTTCCTTTCGCTGTCAGGGTCCCCCAGAGCTCTGTCCTTGGTCCCCTCCTTTTCTCTATCTACACAGCCCCAATTGGACAAACCATCCGCAAATTCGGCCTTCAATACCATCTCTACGCTGACGACACCCAGCTATACACCCTCTTCCCATGACACCTCTGCACCCTTCCTCCAAAACATCACCGACTGACTGTCTGCTGTCTCTAATACCATGTCCTCCCTTTTTCTCAACCTTTCAAAAACTGACCTCCTTGCTTTCCACCTTCAACCAGTTGATTTCCCCCCAACATCTCCATATCAGTATCTGGCACCACCTTAACCCCCAGACCACACACCCGCTGCCTTGGGGTCACACTGGACTCTGACTTCTCCTTTACTCCCCACATCCAATTTCTGGGCCGAACATGCAATCTGCACCTCAGAATTATTGCTAAAATCCGTCCGTTTCTAACCATGGACACGTTACAGACACTCGTTGTCGCCCTCATCCACTCCCGACTCGACTACTGCAACTTGCTGTTCATTGGCCTTCTCCGTACCAGACTCTCCCCTCTCCAACCCATTCTAAATGCGGCAGCTAGCCTCATTTTTCTATCCAGACTTTTCTCAGATGCCTCTGCACTATGGCAGTCGCTACATTGGCTGCCCATTCAATGCAGAACAAAATTTAAACTCCTCACCCTCACCAACAAAGCTCTCCACGGCCCTGGGCCACTGTACATTGCTTCCCTCCTGTCTGTACACCACCTAACCCGCACACTCCGATTCGCTAACACACTCAGACTAAATACCCCTCTAGTACGAACCTCACATGCTTGCCTCCAAGACTTCACCAGAGCAACACTGATCTTCTGGAACACACTACCCCAAGGTAGACAGCCAATCCCCGCTGCACGAAATTTCAGGCGCACCCTCAAAATGCACCTCTTCAGGAAGGCATACCAAATCTCCTGACCTAGTCCCCCTGCCCCTTACCACGGCTCTTCTCACCTTCCACCCTGCGTATCGCATATGACCTCTACTCCTGTACCTCCTTACAGGCCCCACTCCGTTTGCTCCCTAATAACGGATTTCTACATTTATTCCCATACTGCCTGTTGCAGCCTCGAAGGAGCGAGCCAGCAGCCGAGGAGAAGGTGGGGCAGATAAGGGCCTTGTCCCGTTGGTGCTACCATCTCTTCTGCTGGGGGTAGCTCGGCACCCGTTCAAGTTACTGCTGGGGGAGGTCACAGGTTACCTGCAATCTTCTTGTCACTCGTGACGCCACTATTCCATCCTCTGCGGTAAATCTCAGTGAAGTGAATACCTTAGTCCACACACAGGGATACTTTCTGGACAAACGGTTGGTACTGTCCGCTTACTGTAACTTCCGCAAAGTTTCAATGTATAACAGTAGTTTGGCACAAATTACACTTCTAGAAGGTGGTGTGACAGAGAGGACTTCTCAGGGTAATCTGGTCGATCCACAGTCCCAGTTATCTGTGTGATCCCGCTCCCGGTGACTCTTTCTCCCTCCAACACTCTACCGGTCAACACTCACGCTTCTGGTGCCTTCCGCTCTCTCAAGCAGCAGTCCTTCTTTCTCTCTCACTCAGTGCTTAGTGGTAGCACCGGCACATCCTGGGTAGAGTAGGCCCAGGCCAAGTAGAAGGATGTCGCTCAGCTTCTTCCATTCTCCAGAAACGGACGGTTCAATGTCTGTGAGGTTCACTCACTTGCAGACTTGCTAACTGACTCCCACTCTTTGCAAGCACTCCTTCCTACTTTTACAAGAAGACGACCACGACACCTTACTCCTTTGCACCTTGCACACACATATATAGGACAGAGTCACATGACACACAAGAATATACATTTTCCAGACATAACCCAGACATTAACCCATTCAGTGCTGCAGAGATGCAATACACATACCAAATGCACACTACAGTTAAGACACGGACAGGACAATGGCACAAGACAGACATATGACATTATGGAGAGGCCCCACTAGTTCTGGGCCACTACACTGTGTTCCCCCGTGCCTTATCTCCCCCCCACCACCACCACCACCACCTCTGTACCTCCTGTATCAGCCCCACTCCGCTTGTTTTAAACTGATTTGTATACCACACGTAATCTGTTGTATTGCCTCTGTTCTCCAGTGCTTGAAAGTGCTGCGGAATAAGTTGGCACTATACAAATAAAGATTATTATCGTTATAGTTAGGACAGTGACTCTGGACTTAAGGTTAGGTATTTTACTGTAGTTCCACACTTCAGGTCACTACACAGGGAAGCTATAATTACACTCTGAGATGTTTAGCTTTGTGCACCATTGTAAGACATGTCACGATTGTAATCAGTGGTGTAGCTATAGGGCTCACTGGGGCCGCACTTGCAACCTGGCCTCTAAGCCAGTAACACTGTGTGCACCATACTCAGCAGGTTCTTTACCCTCTCTGTGCAGTTGTCACTCTGATATCTCTGCACTCCTCTTGTTCTGCTGAATAGACAGAAATATATAAGTGCAGATATATCAATGCCATTGGCGTGCAGAGGAGGGAAGAAACCTGCAAAGTGAATGTAAGGTTCACGGGACCTTTAGGAGCAGAGACCACTTGGGATCTGGGAATGAACGGGTTAATTTTAATAATTTACCCCTAAAAGGGGGTGTTGGTGTTCTCACCTTTTCTTGAGAGGGCATTTCAGGGCCAGCTGGGGAAATCCTTAAGCATCTTCTGTAACATCTGCCTGGTGAGTCATGTGACATGGTGACAGCGCCAGATTGGATAATTAGCGGCTGGCTGAAAGATACAGAGTTTTTAAGAATAGGTGAAGTGGGATCCTGGCATCCAGAAATAGTGGAAGACTAAATGGCCCCCCCCGACACCCCCTTCCTAAGTAGGCTACAGTCATGGTATTGGTTTAAACAGGTTGTTGCCTGATCCACACTGGTGGACATTGGTTCATTAGTTTAATTTTGGACTTGTGTTAGGAATATGCTGATTGTGTGATTCAGACTTTTATTTTGCTTCTCTCAGACATACATGAACTAAAGAGTTATTTTTTTATGTCCTAGACAGAGAGCTAAAGTCCGATCTGTCATGAAGACTAGGAAATCGTCATGTAGGCATTTTTTGCTAAGCTAGTATAAAAGTTTTACTTTCTGGAACCAAGACAGAAGCCATTCAGATGAGTAAGAGGATGCCCTACTTGTCTAGTTCTTGGAAATTCTTTCTCTATCTTGGCGTCGACTGAAAGTGGGCTTCACCGGCTGCTGATATACAAGTCAGATGATTTTACCTCCCAGTCATGCAAGGTAAATTCCTGGAGAAGGTTCTCTGTTAAGTCAGATGTTGCTACTTTTCCAATGATGGATGTAATTTGTAATCTTTATTCTTTGTATATAGAGATTATCCTTTGGATATAGATTGTAGTGAAGTAAGGGGTCAAGTCCTGGATGGTGTGTATATACCACGGAGATTGCTAAACTCCAGGATATAATTCCAGATTTTGCATGTGACAGTGACTGCCAGGTCACTCGTATACTCCAGTCCAGGAAGTACCTGAACCTGGAGCACAGCTGAAACCCAACTGGGAAAGGAGCAGGCAAAAGCTTCGTAAGAGTGGACACCCACTGACGTTTTTTTCTCCACTGCGCTGCGAGAGTAAAGTTAAAGTCTCGCATCGTAGTGCGAGAAAAAAGCCAGCATCAGGCCGGGATATCGGCATGATGCCGGCATATCGCCAGTCTTTTCAATGGGGCCAGCGGCAGCAGCGCTAGCCCCATTGAAAAGAGAAGCAGAATGCCTGGGACTACTGCCACAGCTGTGGCTGAAGTTTCCTTCATCCCCGCAGGGATAAAGGAATCCTCTGTCACAGCTGTGGCAGAAGTCCCCAACATTCTATCCCATTGCTTTCAATGGGATCGGCACTGCTGCCAAACCCATGAATGAATAGCTAAGGGCAGTGTGTCATTGGCTTAGCGCTCAGCCAATAGCTAAGCAGTAGCTGCTATTGGCTCAGCCCTCAGCCAATCTGCATAGCCCTTTCAGGAGGCGGGGATTTTTAAATCCCCGACTGCTGAAAGAGCTTAATAGCAGTGCAGGGGAGCCACCAGGAGGACGCGTCTGAGCGCCGGAGAGGTGAGTAAATTTTTTTTAATTTGTTTTTACATATTTTTGCTGATTATCGGGGAAAGGCTAATATTTCAAGCCCTTCCCCGATAATCATTCCGCGGGGCTTGCCAATGCAGTGCTTTCAATGGGATCAGCAGCTGTGCCGATCCCATTGAAAGCAATGGGATAGAATGCCGCGGACTTCTGCCACAGCTGTCACAGCTGTGGCAGAGGATTCCTTCATCCCCGCGGTCCCAGCGGGGATGAAGGAAACTCCTGCCACAGCTGTGGTAGAAGTCCGCGGCATTCTCCCTATGTTTTCAATGGGGCTAGCGCTGCTGCCGCTGGCCCCATTGAAACCACTAGTGATATGCCGGTTCTATACCGGCCTCTTTCTTGCGTTGCGAGGTGAGAGTTTTCTCGTGCTCTTGCAGCGCAAGAGAGAAAATATCGCTAGTGAGTGTCCACCCTAAGAGAGATTGTTGCAGAGAGTAAGCAGCCAGTCCAGAGGAACAGAGTAAGGATAGACTCTGTGCAGAATCCCTGGAAAGCTGGGTGGAATTGACCAGGGAGAGCTGAAGGAAGTTAAACCCTGAGAAGAGGGTTAGGTGAGAACCTCTGTATAAAGTTACAAGGACTTTTATACTGTTTGACTTATGGACATTATCTTGCTGGAGAAAGCCTGTTTATGTTTATTATTGAGAGTTTTGCAATAAACCACCCTGAGTTACCATCACCTCCCTCTGCTGCCACCTGGTCAATGGAATAAAGGTAGAAAAAAGGAATCCACCCGCGCCATCTCAGCATGCCACCAGGGAAAAACACGTCGTCATGTAGTCATAAATTTATTCAAAATACTTCTGCAACGCATTTCGTCGCTATACCCAGCGACTTTATCAAGCACATATTAAAGTAAAAACCATCTCTTTATATAGCGATACACTTACATGTAGTAGTAGCAGTATTCCATGCCGGTGGTGCTTCCAGGAGCGTCATTGCGTCATGACGCGGTGGTCATGCCACCTGACTTACTGATGTGGAAACAGACCTGTTATTGGATTCCTTCCAAGATATACTAATTTACAAAAGAAGAATTACCACTATGCTCGATATCACTTAATTTTAATAAACTATTATTGTTAAAACTTCCATATTGTCTCTCCTTAAAGCCGTATCTGAACCTAAGACTTGCTCCTTAAAAGCAAAAAAAACTTTATAGTCTTGAGTCTGCACCACTAAGTCGCTTCCGGACACCAGTCTCCATTCACAGTAAACAGGCAGTCGTTGATAGACTGCCTGATCGTCATAGGTTTTCATGCCTGCAGAAGCTGAATGATGAACAATAAGCAAATTATTTGTAGTTCAGTCCCTGCAGCCATTTATACTGAATGATATTGTTCAGATTCCCGCAATCCAGCAAGAACCTGAACGATAACCTCACCATGTAAAAGTGCCATTACTGTAAGGGTGCATTTATGCTGGCGAGTGCAACTTTAGTCCAAGAAACTCGGGGCGATATTGCACTTGCAAACCCGCAATTTTTTAATGCAATTACAGTGTATTTTGCAAGAAAAGCGCATCGCATCGTTGCACTTGCGATTTTTCATGCGTGTGATACCGCATCTTCATCTAATAGTAAAAACAGAAATTTGGACTTCCTTGAAACTCGCATGTACATATGAGCGTGATGCCATTTTCCCCCCTTCCATTGGGAAGAATTGACAATTCTTTAACAGAATTGCCCAAAAATAGAATATGCTGGAATTTTTCTAAAATGGCTTATGTAAATAATTGAAAACAATGGGTTCTAGTTCCCTGCAAGTTTTGTGCATCTCGCAATGCACAAAACCCACGTGGGAAAACCACCCATGTAAATACACACTAAGAGGGGTCATTTGGGGGCACTATGTGTGGGCACTGTTATTACCTCTAAAGGGGTTGTCAGAGTTATAACTTTTTTTAATTAGTGCTTCCCACGTCTGAAAATAATAAAATATCCTAAACTCGCCTTTCCTGGGTCCCGGCAACTCCAGCGATGCAGGTATATTCTCTCCTGTGATGTATGCTTTACAGACTATACAGGACTTCACAGGCTGCTGCAGCCAATCACTGACCTCAGTGTTCAAGCTGCTGCAGTGTGGGAGCTGCGGGGACCCAGGAAAAGGGAGTATAGGATATTGTATCATTAAAAAAATATATATATATAACTCTGACAACCCCAATTAATGCTAAACTACTATTCACTCACAACATGGTGGTATTATTAGTGGTATTGTAGTGTTATCTGGTAACACTGTGGTGGTGTTATCTACTCCTAGTATGGTGGTAGTAACCAGTTATCATATGGCAACTTTATCCAGAAACAATATGGTGTTATTATTCAGTCACGGTTTGGTGGTGTTATGTAGTCCAAGTACTATTTCGTTACGGTACATCAATTAAAAATAGTCAATAGTGGCAATATGAAACAAAGGGGTGACTGGGGGAGGTAAGCTGCATGTTTGCACCCAGTCCCATGAGCCTATAGCTGCACCCCTGATTGTTATAATTGGATTACACTTGGAATGCCTAGTTGCTGTCTTCTACATGGATACCTCATTACCCTAATGACTGAGAACTTCTACTTAATATAATACAGGGGGACAAGAACACTTCAGAAATGACTAAACTAGATGTGGTAAGGAGAATAAAATTCTGTGAATGTTGGAACTATATTTATGTATACTTTTGTAAAATGTATATAAACAAGGTCCGGTTAAGGTTTGTGGGAGCTGCCAACCCACCTCTGTGACCCGGACTCCATCTAACCCTCTATTACATGAGCATGTAGGAGATGAAGCTGCATGTGCTCCTGACCCTTTCCATTGAATTCTATGGAAGCTATGAAGACAGCTGAATTAGTGACTCCTTACATGCAATCCTAGTCTCCTCAATTGTTAAACTGGATACAATGACCAAATAACAATTATGTAGGGTGTGTGAAGAAGATACCCCTGGTCCACGAGCTGGTGGAAACCAAAGGACGGCTGCAAAACACCAAGAGTTAAAACCAATGTCTGAGATCAGAAAAAAGGGTCTGCTGCTTTTACTGAAACAATGCCCCTTCAGTCCAGGACTTGATTCTGGTATTGCAACTCCGTTCCATCCCCTTGAATGCTAAAATTCCAAACACAACCCATGGACCAGTGGTGCAGTTTATGGGAAAAGTAAAACTGTTTTTTTCTTGACCAAGATAGAGCCTTTATATCAGCTTAAGACACATGGGGGCATGCAGTATTCATCTGTGACATTCTCAGTGTTTTCACTGGCTATGGATGTGCGGTTTTTTCACATGGATGTGTCATTCTTTTTCATGTGCGCAAAAAAGAAAAACACAAGAAGGGCCAAGTACAGCAAACAGGGTGCACAAAAAACACAGATGCTAATGAATGTTCATTTTTTGCGCACCCACAGAATTTAATGGGTGATTTTGGTATGTGATTATGCTACTTTTTTGTTTTTTACGTGCAATATTAGTCTGTATAAAAAAAGTATGTCTGAATCCACTAATTTACTTATATGTGTGCTCTCCACATTCAGTACTGCTTCAGACGGATGTATTTGAGCATCTTTTGCGGATATTTTGCAGAAAATAGAATTAATTGATGTCAATGGGTTCCTTAACATCTCTTTTTTTGTGTGTAGCATTTCTTGTGCATGCAAAAAAATAGAACAATCACTATTTTGTGCGCATTTGCGCAACCAAGTTCTCCATAGAAGTCTTTGGAATCAGTTTTGCACTAGAATAATTCATAACTTGCACTACTTGAGTTACATTGAATGTCTGGGACACGTGACGTGTTGATCCAGACCCTGCTAACAATATCACATTGATTCATGATCAATAGTAGATCTGTGCTTCATGAAGAAACGCTATACATATCCACATTGCATGTATATAACTTTGCTAGTGACATCACAGTTTGGGAAATGCTAGCAATTTGTGAATCATTTTAGCTGTAGTTTGCTTTTTTTTCACTAGATGGCAGTATAAATCAAGCTATAATTTAAATATGCCGCTTGAAAAGTTCTACTTTATTATATATAGTAAAACACCATTAATTCCAGGACTTGTACATGCATTACATATAAAAAAAACAACAGAAATAAAAAGACCTTAAGGTGAGGGCTTCCAATCTAGAAGGGAAGGAGACAAAAGGTGAGGGTAGAAGGTGCTTATATAGTGGTGGCAGCAGGGCTACTGTAGGTTGTAGGCTTTCCTGTAGAGGTAGGTTTCCAGGTTCATTTTGAGGCTTTCCTAGGTAGTGGAGTGTCTGATGTGTTGGGGTAGCGAGTACCAGAGTATAGGTGAAGCACGGGAGAAAACATGGAGGCAGTTGTGTAGGGAGAAAGGCTTGCGAGGACTGCAGATTACATGTGAGGAGGTATCAGGATATTTAGTCAGAGATGTAGGAAGAGAGTTCTGGCAAAATGAAGGTGAGAAATCTGAACAATCAGGGTAAAGAATCTTGCAAAATTAGGGAAAGGAATCTGGGGAAAAAAGGGCGAGGAATCTGACAAAATCATGGTGAAAAAATCTGGCAATATCATGGCATGGAATCTAGCAAAATTAGGGCAGGAATTCTGGCAAAATCAGGACGGGAAATTTGACAAAATCAGAGCAAAGAATCTGGCAAAATTTAGGGTGGCAAATTGATAAAATCAGAGTGGAAAATCTAACTAATTCACAGAGGGTGGAAAATCTGGAAAAATCAGCGTAACATGTATGGGACAATCATGTTGAGAAATCTGGCAAAATGAGTAACAAAAGTCAGACAAAATTAGGGTGAGGAATTTGGCCAACTCAAGGCCAGGAACTTGGCAAAATTTGGTTTCAAAGCATTAATGTCATTTCCTTAGTAGTGCTGGGGACACATTGATACTGTGACATGGCAAAATATATTGACATATACAGGGGAATAAAAAAAATGCAAAGAACAGTGATTGAAGTAAAGATAAAAACAGTAGAAGTAGCATGCAGGGACAAAAAATAACAAAGAACATTAATCCCACAAGATTAAGTGTAAAATAACTATAGACTGTAATTTTGGCAAAAACAGGGCGTAAAATTTAGAAACATCAGTTAATAAATTGGGAAAAATGAGGGTTAAAAATCTAACAACATGAGGGTGGGGAATTTCACAAACTCAGGACAAGAAATCTTGCAAAATCGGGGCAAAGATTTTAGTAAAATAAGGGTGAGAGCTGTCAAAATTTGGGTAAGCTGTTTGGTAAAATGAGGGTAAGAAATGTGACACTACATGGGTAATCTGGTAAAGAATCTGGAAAAACATTGCTTCACAAAATCATGTTAAATAATCTGGCATTGAGTATTTTGCCCAAATTAAGATGATAAATACAACAAAATAAAGACATCTGTCAAAATCAGGGCGAAATATGTCAGGGTGGGAAATCTGGCAAAATCAGGGAGAGGAATTTGAAAAACTCAGAGCAAAGAATCTGGACAATGATTTTGAAAAAAACGAATATTGGAAATCTTTAAAAATCAGGGCACAAAATCTGGCAAATCATGGTAAGGATTTTAGCAAAATGAGGGTGAGAAATCTGAAAAAATCATAAAGCCCAGGACCAAGCGCCCTAAATTTACATTACTTGGTCTTTTAGGGCTTAAGTTAGCTGTAGCTGGCTCAGCATTTAGATGCTTACTCTGGTCAACTGGCTACAGTTTCTCAGGATAGCTCTCAGGCAATTCTTTGTTACTATTGGTAATAGCTAGAGATGAGCGAACGTACTCGTCCGAGCTTGATACTCGTTCGAGTATTAGCGTGTTCGAGATGCTCGTTACTCGTGACGAGTCCCACGCGATGTTCGGGTTACTTTCACTTTCATCTCTGAGACGTTAGCGCGCTTTTCTGGCCAATTGAAAGACAGGGAAGGCATTACAACTTCCCCCTGCGACGTTCAAGCCCTATACCACCCCCCTGCAGTGAGTGGCTGGCGAGATCAGGTGTCACCCGAGTATAAAAATCGGCCCCTCCCGCGGCTCGCCACAGATGTATTCTGACATAGAGGAGGGAAAGTGCTATCTTGTTGGAGCTGCTATAGGGAGAGTGTTAGAAGTATTTTAGGCTTTAAGAACCCCAACGGTCCTTCTTAGGGCCACATCTAACCGTGTGCAGTACTGTGGAGGCTGCTAATTGCAGTGTTGCACTTTTTTTTTTTTTTGGTATATCGGCCGTGCAGAACATTGCGCCCTGAAGTAATACTCCAGGGCCAGAAGCGCTTAGGCAGGGACAGAAGACATATTGATTGAATATAGGCAGTGGGCCTTTGCAAAAAAATTTGGGGAAAAAAATCTATTTGGGCTGCCTGTGAGTGTCCTCAGTGTTCTGGGTCTGTGCTGGGTGTAGTAGTTCTCCAAATTCATACGCAGCCAGCTAAGTGTTACAGCAGGCTTGCGCAAAATTATTTCCTGGCGTTCCGTAAGCGAAGTCAGCCTCCAACCACAGGCCAATAAGTGGCACATTTAATTACAGCGTTCTGTTTCTGCACTACTGGTAATACACCATGCTGAGGGGTAGGGGTAGGCCTAGAGGACGTGGACACGGGCGAAGACGCGGAGGCCCAAGTCAGGGTGTGGGCACAGGCCGAGCCAGTGCGGTGGCCGGGGTAGAGGCAGGGCCAGACCGAATAATCCATCAACTGTTTCCCAAAGCGCCCCCTCGCGCCATGCCACCCTGCAGAGGTCAGGGTGCTCTACGGTGTGGCAGTTTTTCACAGAGACGCCTGACGACCGACGAACAGTGGTGTGCAACCTTTGTCGCGCCAAGATCAGCTGGGGAGGCTGGGACGAAGGCCGTTCACCGCCTCCGGTTTGCACCACTGCCTCTCCCCCTGTGCCCCAACCTGCCACTGAGATCCAACACCCCTCTGAGGACACAGGCACTACCGTCTCCTGGCCTGCACCCACACCCTCACCTCCACTGTCCTCGGCCCCATCCAGCAATGTCTATCAGCGCAGCGTCGCCAGCGCCACTGTTTGAGCGCGAGCGCAAGTACGCCGCCACGCACCCGCACGCTCAAGCGTTAAACGTGCACATTGCCAAATTCATCAGCCTGGAGATGCTGCCGTATAGGCTTGTGGAAACAGAGGCTTTCAAAAGCATGATGGCGGCGGCGGCCCCGTGCTACTCGGTTCCCAGTCGCCACTACTTTTCCCGATGTGCCGTCCCAGCCCTGCATGACCACGTCTCCCGCAACATTGTACGCGCCCTCACCAACGCGGTTACTGCCAAGGTCCACTTAACAACAGACACGTGGACAAGCACAGGCGGGCAGGGCCACTATATCTCCCTGACAGCACATTGGGTGAATTTAGTGCAGGTTGGGACAGAGTCAGAGCCTGGGACCGCTCACGTCCTACCCACCCCCCGAATTGCGTGCCCCAGCTTGGTGGTGGTATCTGCGGCGGTGTATGCTTCCTCCACTAAACCACCCTCCTCCTCCTCCTACGCAACCTCTATCTCGCAATCAAGATGTGTCAGCAGCAGCACGTCGACAGCAGTCGGTGTCGCGCGGCGTGGCAGCACAGCGGTGGGCAAGCGTCAGCAGGCCGTGCTGAAACTACTCAGCTTAGGAGAGAAGAGTCAGACGGCCCACGAACTGCTGCAGGGTCTGACAGAGCAGACCGACCGCTGGCTTGCGCCGCTGAGCCTCCAACCGGGCATGGTCGTGTGTGACAACGGCCGTAACCTGGTGGCGGCTCTGCAGCTCGGCAGCCTCACGCACGTGCCATGCCTGGCCCATGTCTTTAATTTGGTGGTTCAGCGCTTTCTGAAAAGCTACCCACACTTGTCATACCTGCTAGGAAAGGTGCGCCGGGTCAGCGCACATTTCCGCAACTCCAAGACGGACGCTGCCACCCTGCGGACCCTGCAACATCGGTTTCATCTGCCAGTGCACCGATTGCTGTGCGACGTGCCCACACAGTGGAACTCTACGCTCCACATGTTGGCCAGGCTCTATGAGCAGCGTAGAGCTATTGCGGAATACCAACTCCAACATGGGCGGCGTAGTGGGAGTCAGCCTCCTCAATTATTTACAGAAGAGTGCGCCTGGTTGGCAGCCATCTGCCAGGTCCTTGGAAACTTTGAGGAGTCTACCCAGATGCTGAGTGGGGATGCTGCAATCATTAGCGTCACCATTTGTCTGCTATGCCTCTTGAGAAGTTCCCTGCAAAGCATAAAGGCAGACGCTTTGCACTCGGAAACGGAGGCGGGGGAAGACAGTATGTCGCTGGATAGTCAGAGCACCCTCATGTCTATATCTCAGCGCGTTGAGGAGGAGGAGGAGGGGGAGGAGCATGAGGAGGAGGGGGAAGAGACAGCTTGGCCCACTGCTGAGGGTACAGATGCTGCTTGCCTGTCATCCTTTCAGCGTGTATGGCCAGAGGAGGAGGAGGAGGAGGAGGAGGAGGGGGAGGAGCATGAGGAGGAGGGGGAAGAGACAGCTTGGCCCACTGCTGAGGGTACACATGCTGCTTGCCTGTCATCCTTTCAGCGTGTATGGCCAGAGGAGGAGGAGGATACTGAAAGTGATCTTCTGAGTGAGGACAGCCATGTATTGCATACAGGTACCCTGGCACACATGGCTGACTTCATGTTAGGATGCCTTTCTCGTGACCCTCGCGTTACACGCATTCTGGCCACTATGTATTACTGGGTGTACACACTGCTCGACCCACGGTATAAGGAGAGCCTTTCCACTCTCATTCCCGAAGAGGAAAGGGGTTCGAGAATGATGCTATACCACAGGGCGTTGGTGGACAAACTGATGGTAAACTTCCCATCCGACAGCGCTAGTGGCTGAAGGCGCATTTCCGCGGCCCAGGTAGCAGGGGAGGCGCAGAGATCAGGCAGCATGTACAGCGCAGGCAGGGGACCATTATCCAAGGCCTTTGCCAGCTTTCTGGCTCCCCAGCAAGACTGTGTCACCGGTCCCCAGTCAAGGCTGAGTTGGCGGGAGCACTGTAAAAGGATGGTGAGGGAGTACGTAGCCGATCGCACGACCGTCCTCGGTGACGCCTCTGCCCCCTACAACTACTGGGTGTCGAAGCTGGACACGTGGCCTGAAGTCGCGCTGTATGCCCTGGAGGTGCTTGCTTGTCCTGCGGCTAGCGTCTTTTCAGAGAGTGTGTTTAGTGTGGCTGGGGGAATCATCACGGATAAGCGTACCCACCTGTCAACCGACAGTGCCGACAGGCTTACACTCATCAAGATGAACAAAGCCTGGATTTCCCCAGACTTCTCTTCTCCACCAGCGGACAGCAGCGATACCTAAACAATACGTAGGCTGCACCCACGGATGGAAGCATCGTTCTCTATCACCATCAAAAACGGGGACCTTTTAGCTTCATCAATCTGTGTATAATATTCCTCCTCCTCCTGTTCCTCCTCCACGCCGAACGGGCAATTTTTCTTAGGCCCACAAGGCTCAGTCATATAATTTTTCTAAACAATTTTTATACGTTTCAATGCTCATTAAAGCGTTGAAACTTTCACCTCAACCAATTTTTATTTTAACTGGGCTGCCTCCAGGCCTAGTTACCAATTAAGCCACATTAACCAAAGTGATTAATGGGTTTCACCTGCCCTCTTGGTTGGGCATGGGCAATTTTTCTCAGGTACATTAGTACTGTTGGTACACCAATTTTTTGGGGCCCTCGCCTACAGTGTAATCCAATTAATTTTTAGCCCACCTGCATTACAGCTGATGTTACATCAGCTGTGTTGGGCACTGCAATGGGATATATTTATGTACCGCCGGTGGCTTCCTGGCACCCACCCATGCTGTGGGTCCACAGGGAGTTGTAACTGCATGTGTCCACTTCTAAAGAACCCCAGTCTGACTGGGGCATGCAGTGTGGGCCGAAGCCCACCTGCATTAAACATGACATTACCTCAGCTGTGATGGGCAATGCAATGGGATATATTTGTGTACCGCCGGTGGATTCCAGGGAGCCACCCATGCTGTGAGTCCACAGGGAGTTGTAACTGCATGTGTCCACTTCTAAAGAACCCCAGTCTGACTGGGGCATGCAGTGTGGGCCGAAGCCCACCTGCATTAAACATGACATTACCTCAGCTGTGATGGGCAATGCAATGGGATATATTTATGTACCGCCGGTGGCTTCCTGGCACCCACCCATGCTGTCGGTCCACAGGGACTTCACAATAGGGAGTTGTACCTGCCTGTGTCTATGAATTAAAAACCCCGGTCAGGTTGGGGCATGCAGTGTGGGCCGAAGCCCACCTGCATTTAATCTGACGTTAGCTCTACTGTCCAGGGCACTGCAATGGGATACATTTATGTACAGCTGGTGGGTTCCAGGGAGCCACCCATGCTGTGGGTGCACACGGAATTCCCATTGCGGAGTTGTACCTGCCTGTGACTATTTATAAAAAAACGCGGTCTGACTGGGGCATGCAGACACCTTGACAGAATGAATAGTGTGTGGCACATAGGTTCCCCATTGCTATGCCCACGTGTGCAGCTCCAGATGGAGGTGGCACAGGATTGGATTTCTCATTGCTTCTGTACAGCATTGTGGACTATCGCCCCGCCCCTTTTAAAGAGGGTCGCTGCCTAGCCGTGCCAACCCTCTGCAGTGTGTGCCTGCGGTTCCTCTGGCAGACGCACTTATAAATAGACATGAGTGTGGCGTGGCATGAGGGCAGCTGAAGGCTGGGCAGGGACAGTTTGGTGTGCGCTGTGGACACTGGGTCGCGGGGGGGGGGTTGGGCAGCATGTTACCCAGGAGAAGTGGCAGCGGAGTGTCATGCAGGCAGTGATTGTGCTTTGTTGGAGGTAGTGTGGTGCTTAGCTAAGGTATGCCTTGCTAATGAGGGCTTTTCAGAAGTAAAAGTTGTTGGGAGGGGGGGGGCCCACTCTTGCCGCTATTGTGGCTTAATAGTGGGACCTGGGAACTTGAGATGCAGCCCAACATGTAGCCCCTCGCCTGCCCTATCTGTTGCTGTGTTGTTCCCATCACTTTCTTGAATTGCCCAGATTTTCACAAACGAAAACCTTAGCGAGCATCGGCGATATACAAAAATGCTCGGGTCGCCCATTGACTTCAATGGGGTTCGTTATTCGAAACGAACCCTCGAGCATCGCGAAAAGTTCGTCTCGAGTAACGAGCACCTGAGCATTTTTTTTTTTTAATTAAAGTATTTTTTATTAAACTTTTTCACCTTTTGCATATTTTAAAACATTTTTTTTAACAAATCTTTGGTTTCCCTTCCCTCCCTCCCCCTCCCCCTCTCACCCACCCCCTTCCCCTCACCCCCCTCCCTCCCCCATCCCCCCTAAGATCTCTCTCTCAACATTCTGTTCTTTGGGTAAACTGTCTCTGAATGAACACAGTGTTGTGTCGTAAACAATAATAACAGTTCTTGTAACGTATATTTGTTTTCTTCTTTGGTCTTCGTGTTGCTTATCTTCTTGCTGTTTTCTTTTATTGATTCAGGGTTAGATTTTTTGTTGCATTCGAGGGGGGGTCATATTTCTTTTGCCCGTTGCCCGGTCTCTCTCTCTCCAATCCCTCCTTTCTTAACTTTTCCCTATTACTCCTTACCACTTTATTTTATTGTATATCGAGTCTGTAATTTGTTCTACATTTCCCAATAAACTTTATATATATCCATTACATACGTTGTTATGTCTTAGAAAATCCCCGGTTTACTGGTGCCTCCCCACACGGCTCACCACTCCCTATGTATTTGGTCCAACATTACTGCTCTGGGCGTGTATCCATCTCAGCCATATGTCCTGATATTTTTGACTGGTCTTACGCTTAGTGTAAATACTCCTTTCCCACGGTAAAATTTGGTTGACCTTATTTTTGAATTCTCCCAGCGTGGGTGGTTCTTCGTCCAACCAGCGCTGGGCTATTGTTTTTCTGGCTATATACAATAGTCTGGCTACCGCTAGTTTTTCATGATCATCTAATGTTAGATCCTGTATGTATCCCAGAATGCACACGTATGGTGTAAAGTCCATACGTATGCCAAATGCCGCGTTAATTGCATTTCTTATTCCCATCCAATATCTGTGCAATTTCGGACATCGCCATAGCATGTGGATTAGGTCCGCCGTGTGGGTTTTGCACCTTACACATATCGGGGAGGTTCTCATTCCTATATTGTGTAAGAAGGCCGGGGTGCGGTACACTCTGTGTATTAGAAATATTTGTGAGACTCTGTGTGATTCGCTCAGAGATAGCTTGGGTGTCATTTGTAGGATTTCCTCCCAGTGCGACTCCTCAATGGGCCCTATGTCTGCCTCCCATTTTGCTCTTGTTGATAACGGGTTGTGTGCATTGACCGTGTCCTGTATATGGGAATATAGTACAGATATTTTCCCCGCTGTGGTGGTGGCTTTTCCTATTATGTCCGCTACTATATTTATTGCCATTGTTATTTCCGCCGTGTTTTTTTCCGCTTGTATAGCGTGTCTAAGTTGCAGATATTTGTAAAAGTCACTATTGGGGATGTCGTGGTTTTGCCTTAACTGCTCGAAGGTTTTTAGTTCCCCCCCCCTCCAGTATCTGATCCATTCTCCTAACTCCCCTGTCTTTCCACCCTTGGAATCCTTTTAGCTTGTTGATTTCTGGCAGGTGCGGGTTATTCCATATGGGGGTATGTTGTGTGCAGTTTTTTATATCAAGCATGTTTCTGGTCTTCCACCATATTTTATGTATCAATAATAGCGTGGGGGCACTTTGACCGTTTTTTTTAAACGCTCCACGTTCCAGGGTTTCAAACAAATGTGATCCGTTAAAGAGATTTTTAAGGATTCTGAAACTAGCGTCGTGTGTTTCTTCTGTCTCCCATCCCCTGAGATGCTGCAGCTGGGAGGCCATGAAGTACGAGAACGGATTGGGCAAGGCTAATCCTCCCTTTTCTTTTGAATTGTATAGCAGTTCTAATTTTATCCTAGGTGTCTTCCCTCCCCATATGAGTTCTCTAAACAGTCCCTTGGCCTTGTGGAAAAATTTTTGTGTTATCCAGTGTGGGGAGTTGTGTATTAGATACAGTAATTGGGGCATCCATATCATTTTTATAAGATTCACTCTTCCTATGATTGTCATGGGTAGTTTTTTCCATATGTGAAGTTTTTGTTTCCATTTTTCCATAAGTGGTTCCAGGTTTATTTTCCCGTACTCACTGACCTCTTTCGTAATTTTAACTCCCAGATATTTAATTGTTGGGGTGCATTTCAGGGTTAATTCTCTGTTGGCAACTTGCATGTCTGGGGTGTCTATTGATAGTATTTCGGATTTGGTCCAATTGATAGCGAGTCCTGAGAAGGCTCCAAATTCTTTTATTGTTTGCATCGTGGTTTCTAAAGATTTTTCCCTGTCCCCTAAAAATAATAACATGTCGTCTGCATACAAAGCGATTTTCTCCTCCATGTTTCCTCTTATGAATCCCACTATTTCCTGGTGTGACCGAATTTTGCATGCTAGGGGCTCTATTGCAAGTGCAAACAGGAGTGGCGATAGTGGGCATCCCTGCCTTGTCCCTCTATGTAGTGGGAATGTTTCTGATGACCCCCCGTTGATGGACACATCCGCCTCCGCTCTAGCATATAGGAGTTTTACTCGTCTCACAAATATTGGGCCACAGCCCATTTTTTCTAGTACCTTCCACAGGTATTGCCACTCAACGCTATCAAACGCCTTGGCCGTGTCCAGTGAGCATATGATTCTGTCTCCGGTATTATCTACGGGTATTTGTAGGTTTAGAAATACTCTACGGATGTTCGTTGCCGTTGATCTTGCTGGTATAAACCCACTCTGGTCTGGATGCACCAGGGTGGATGCCACTTGTGATAGCCGCTTGGCTAAAACTTTTGCTATAATTTTGACATCCGCGTTTAACAGCGATATCGGCCTATACGAGTCCATCAACAGGGGGTCCTTTTCTGGTTTTAACAGAATTATTATTTTTGCTTTTCGCATTGTTTGTGGTAGTTCCCCTTCCTTTTCCGCCCCCGCCCATGTCTCCAGGAGTTGTGGTAATAAAGTGTCTGCATGTTGTTTGTAAAATTCTATTGGGAAACCGTCCTCCCCTGGGGCCTTGTTATTTTGCATATCTTTTACTGCCTCTTGCATCTCCTCCAAGTCTATTGGTGCATCTAGAAACTCTCTCTGTTCCTCCGTCAATTTATGTGTTCTTATATCCGCCAAGTATTCCTCGATTTGTTCTACCGTTTTTTCCAGTTTTGAGGAATACAGAGAGGAGTAAAATTCCCGTGCAATCTCTCTTATGGATGTTGCGTCCCTGACTATCTCGCCTTGTGCGTCTTTTAGTTCAATGATGTATGTGGGGCTGGTTTGTGCTCGGGCTATAACTGCCAGCATATGTCCCGTTTTTTCTCCCTCCTCATAATATGTCTGTTTCCTGAACCCATTTTTAGTGGCTGCCGTTTCTAGGACGTATTTATTAAGGGCCTCTTGGGCCTGTTTCCATAAGTTGAGTGTTGTTATAGTTTTCTCTTTTATGTAATTTTCTTCTGATTCTTTTAGTTTGTCTCATATTTTTTGCCCTCTTTCTCTATGTCCTTTTTTTGCCTGTGTGATTTGCTGTATGTATACCCCCCTCATATATGCCTTCATGGCCTCCCAGCAAATCGTCATACTTGTGGTATCCTTATTTAATATGAAGTATTCCTCTAGTGTTTTTTTCACTATTTCCTTGTTTAATATGTTTAGCCAGTGCGAGTTCAGATTCCATCTTTTTTGGGAATGACTCACAGTGTTACTGTGCTGTATGTCCAGACGTAGGATGGAGTGGTCAGAAACAACTCTTGGTAGATATTCTATCGAGGTTATATCTCTATATATCTGAATATTCCCTACCGCTAGGTCTATTCTAGATAAGCATTGGTATGTGGATGAGTAGCAGGAGTATTGTTTGTTTGTGGGGTGCCGTGTTCTCCATATGTCTATCAATGATATCTCGTTTATTAGTTTACCTAGTGGTGTCAGGTTCCTTTCTTCGTTTGCGTTTCCTGCCCTTAGTCTGTCCTGTGCAGGGTTAATGACCGAATTAAAGTCGCCTATGATAAGGACTGGAATGTCCGGTTTATCTGTTATGAATCCTATAACTTGCCTCATTATCATGTTATTATATGGTGGCGGGATATATACTGAAGCTATAATGCATGTGTAGTTGTAGATTCTGCAGTGTAGGCATATAAAGCGGCCTTCTGGGTCAATTTTTCGTGAGAGACATTTAAACGGTATATTTCTGTGTACCACTATGCTGACCCCCCTGGAGTACCTCGTGTGTGTGGAGTGGAAGCTCTGACCCATCCCCCCTATTTTGAACGTGTCCGTATTTTCTTTTGATAAATGTGTTTCCTGCAAGCATATAATAGCCGGGCCTTGTTCCTTGATGACTTGCAGTACTGCTGATCGTTTTGTCTGGTCACTCATACCTCTCACGTTCCACGATACGACCCTTATCCTACTACCCATTTTCCTTGTTTTTTGTTTTCCGCAGGGTTATTATTTTCTGGGCGCCTCCACCCCTTTTTGTTTTTATGAGTGAGTCGCACTGGGAGGGTCCCCATCTCTGTATTTGTGTCTCGCCCGTGTCGCCCCGTATATGTGTATGTGTATTACTGTTTGTTCTCCGCATAGGGCTTCTCCAGTAACATTTTGGTTTGGTCCCCCACATCCCCCAGTACAGACATTTATCCACATTTACTATACATATTTTCGTTATTTGCAACACATTTATCATTTGTACATTTACGTTGACATTTCTTCCCCTTATCCCACCCTGAATCATTTTTCTATCGTTTAACCTTATCCCTTTTAACTGTATCTTATCTAATATTCCCCTAATATGCGAGAGAGAGACCAAACAACAGACACCCCCAACATGTAACTCACTGATCCGTTGTCTCATCGGATCGGGGTACCAGTCCTCCATTCTCCTACGCGATGCATCCTGTCGTCCCAGGAGCTCCTTTCAGAAATTTTCGGTTCCCTTTGCATGAACGTTTCTTTAGGTGCAGCCTCTTCATGGTGTCTTGCGCGGCGATCTTCCCCTCCGAATCTGTTCTTCATTTTGATCTATCCAGGCACCTGCATCTTTTGGGTTTTCAAAGAATTGTGTCGTGCCCAGCGCCGCCACTCTCAGTTTAGCCGGGTACAGCATCCCGTAGGGCACTTGTAGGTTTCGCAGTCGTCTTTTTATTTCTACAAATGTTGCTCGCTTCTTTTGTATTTCCGTGGAGAAATCTGGATAGAAGGAGACTTTCACGCCATTATATTGGATTTCACCCTTTTCGCGGGCCTTTTGGAGTATGGTATCACGGTCTCTGTAATGCAGTACTTTGATGAGTATCGGTCTGGCTGGAGCCCCCGGGGGGAGGGGTCGTGTCGGTACACGGTGGGCTCTTTCGACTGCAAACATTGCAGTTAGAGTGTTTCTTCCGAACAGTTCGGGCAGCCATGTTTCAAAAAATTCTGCAGGGTTTCTTCCTTCCGTCTTTTCTGGGAGGCCCACAATTCTCACGTTGTTCCTTCTTGACCTATTTTCTAGGTCGTCTACCTTGTTCTGTAGATATTGTATGTCATGCAGATTTTTTTCCACGTCTCGCTGCATCGGCTGTATTGCGTCTTCTACGTCGCTTATACGTTGTTCAGTTTCTGTCAGACGCTCTGATATTTTCCTCATATCTTGCCGTAGCAGGTTTACATTACTTTGCATCGCCCCCATCTGCATATTAAGGTTGTTCAGTGATGCGTTGCCTTTAGTGATTTCGCTGAATATTTCTTTCAACGTAGGCTCCCTGGCGCACCTTTCGTCCTCCTGCCTTTGATCTTTTTTGGCGGCATCTTCTGCACTTTGGGAGGTGTCTCGTATAGTGCTTTCTGAGGTGTCTGCGTGATTTTCGCTGTGCGTGCATATGCCTGGGCTGCTTGCATTATTCATGCTGTCTTCTGTGTAGTGTTCGTCTGGATTGACACTGTTTGCACCTTTATTTTTGTAGTTGGGGTTGTCTGCCTGACTTGTGACTTCCTGCTTATTTCCAGCATGATCTTGTACAGCATGTAGACTATTTTGTTTTTCCTTGTCCTTGTCACTTTCTGCATGTACTGTGTCTGCAGTTTCTTCCTCCCCTCCTGCTCCCTCCGTTTGAGTGCTTCTCTGTGGGCTCTCCCGCTCTCCCCTCTGTTGTTTTAGGCTTATGGAGTCCTGTTTTCTGCCCCCCTCCTCCCTGGCATACCTTGCCAGTTTACGTGCTGTGTCTGCACTGTTTGTGCTGGGCCGCGGTATGAGCGTTCTCGGCTCCCTCCCTCCGGCGCCATGTTGCTTCTGCCTGCCGCCGGCTTCATCTGCCTTCCCCCGCTCCTTGCCTCGCATCATTAACTCTGCTGCTGTCTGTTCTGTCTCCGGAGCTTGCTACTGTGTCTCCGCTGCTTTTTGATTGCCTTTCGGCGTCTCTGGGTCCCGTTAACAGGATGGGAATGTCGGATCTTGCAGGAGCTACTCTGAGATGCGACTATCTACATCTCCGGCCAGGCTCCGCCCCCGAGCACCTGAGCATTTTGGTGCTCGCTCATCTCTAGTAATAGCATGTTCATCGAATGACACACTGCTGCTATTATTAGTAGAGATGAGCAAGCGTACTCGTCCGAGCTTGATACTCGTTCGAGTAATAGGGTGTTCAAGATGCTCGTTAGTCGAGACGAGTACCACGTGGTGCTCGACTCCATTACATTTCCTTCCCTGAGAAATTTTCCGCGCTTTTCTGGCCAATAGAAACACAGGGAAGGCATTACAACTTCCTCCTGTGACATTTCAGCCCTATCCCACCCCCCTGCAGTGAGTGGCTGGGAAGATCAGATGACACCCGAGTATTTAAACCTGCCCCGCCCGCGGTTCGCCACAGATGCACGCTGAGAGAGATCAGGGAAAGTGCCGTCTTGCTGTAGCTGCTATAGGGAGAGCATTAGGTGTTATATTAGTCTTCAAGAGCCCCAACGGTTCTTCTTAGGGCCACATCTGACCGTGTGCAGTACTGTTGAGGCTGCTTTTAGCAGTATTGCACAATTTATTTTTTTTGTATATCGGGCGTGCAGACCATAGCGTCCTCAGTCTGCAGTCATTTTACAGAGTATGGGGGCAGTACTGGTGAGGCAGGGAAATAGGTATACTGGCTATATAGGCAGTGGGCTTTTTCCCAAAAGGTGGAAAAAAATACTATATTTGGCCTGCCTGTGACTGTCTTCAGTTTACGGCGTGTGTGTTGGGGGTAGTAGTCGCTGATTAATACCCAGCCTTGCGCATAATTGTTTCCTGGCTGTACTGGCCTTTCAGTAACCACAGTCATCCTCCAACAGGGAAATCCAAATACAGCGTATATCAGAGGCAGTGGGCTTTTTCCCAAAAAGTGGGAAAAAATACTATATTTGGCCTGGCAGTGACCGTCTTCAGTTTACGGCGTGTGTGCTGGGGGTAGTAGTCGCTGATTAATACCCAGCCTTGCGCATAATTGTTTCCTGGCTCTGCTGTGTCCGTTACATGATCGCCGTCATCCCGCCAGAGGGAAAGAGTATACATATATACGCTGCATACGGTGTCTGTCTGGTTTTTCACCTCACCATTTAAAAAATTGAAGCAAAATACTTAAAGCCTACCACTGGCCTTTGGCCACTTGACTGGTTCTGCCCTGTGAATTCCAGTAGCTCAGTCATACGCACCTAGGTCTGACTACAGGCTTGCGCATAATTCTTTCCTGGCTCTGCTGTGTATTCCGTAAGCAAAGTCAGCCTCCAACCACAGGACAATAAGCGGCACATTTAATTACAGCATTCTGTTTCTGCTCTACTCGTAATACACCATGCTGAGGGGTAGGGGTAGGCCTAGAGGACGTGGACGGGGGCGAGGACGCGGAGGCCCAAGTCAGGGTGTGGGCACAGGCCGAGCTCCTGGTCCAGGTGTATCGCAGCCGACTGCTGCGGGATTAGGAGAGAGGCAAGTTTCTGGGGTCCCCAGATTCATCTCACAATTAATGGGTCCACGCGGTAGACCTTTATTAGAAACTGAGCAGTGTGAGCAGGTCCTGTCGTGGATGGCAGAAAGTGCATCCAGCAATCTATCGACCACCCAGTCTTCTACGCCGTCCACAGCTGCAACTCTGAATCCTCTGGCTGCTGCAACTCCTTCCTCCCAGCCTCCTCACTCCATGAAAATGACACATTCTGAGGAGCAGGCAGACTCCCAGGAACTGTTCTCGGGCCCCTGCCGAGATTGGGCAGAAATGGTTCCTTTCCCACCGGAGGAGTTTGTCGTGACCGATGCCCAACCTTTGGAAACTTCCCAGGGTCTGGGGGTTGAGGCTGGGGACTTCCGGCAACTGTCTCAAGAGCTTTCAGTGGGTGAGGAGGACGGTGACGATGAGACACAGTTGTCTATCAGTCAGGTAGTAGTAATTTCAGTAAGTCTGAGGGAGGAGCGCACAGAGGATTCGGAAGAAGAGCAGCTGGACGATGAGGTGACTGACCCCACCTGGTTTGCTAAGCCTACTGAGGACAGGTCTTCAGAGGGGGAGGCAAGTGCAGCAGCAGGGCAGGTTGGAAGAGGCAGTGCGATGGCCAGGGGTAGAGGCAGGGCCAGACCAAATAATCCACCAACTGTTTCCCAAAGCGCCCCCTCGCGCCATGCCACCCTGCAGAGGCCAAGGTGCTCAAAGGTGTGGCAGTTTTTCACTGAGAGTGGGACGAAGGCCGTTTACCGCCTCCGGTTTGCACCGCTGCCTCTCCCCCTGTGCCCCAACCTGCCACTGAGATCCAACCCCCCTCTCAGGACACAGGCACGACCGTCTCCCGGCCTGCACCCACACGCTCACCTCCGCTGTCCTTGGCCCCATCCAGCAATGTCTCTCAGCGCAGCGTCCAGCCGTCGCTAGCGCAACTGTTTGAGCGCAAGTACGCTGCCACGCACCCGCACGCTCAAGCGTTAAACGTGCACATAGCCAAATTGATCAGCCTGGAGATGCTGCCGTATAGGCTTGTGGAAACGGAGGCTTTCAAAAACCTCATGGCGGCGGCGGCGGCCCCGCGCTACTCGGTTCCCAGTCGCCACTACTTTTCCCGATGTGCCATCTCAGCCCTGCATGACCACGTCTCCCGCAACATTGTACGCGCCCTTACCAACGCGGTTACTGCCAAGGTCCACTTAACAATGGACACGTGGACAAGCACAGGTGGGCAGGGCCACTATATCTCCCTGACGGCACATTGGGTGAATTTAGTGGAGGCTGGGACCGAGTCAGAGCCTGGGACTGCTAACGTCCTACCCACCCCCAGAATCGCGGGCCCCAGCTCGGTGGTGGTATCTGCGGCGGTGTATGCTTCCTCCACTAAACCACCCTCCTACGCAACCTCTGTCTCGCAATCAAGATGTGTCAGCAGCAGCACGTCGCCAGCAGTCAGTGTCGCGCGACGTGGCAGCACAGCGGTGGGCAAGCGTCAGCAGGCCATGCTGAAACTACTCAGCTTAGGAGAGAAGAGGCACACGGCCCACGAACTGCTGCAGGGTCTGACAGAGCAGACCGACCGCTGGCTTTGGCCGCTGAGCCTCCAACCGGGCATGGTCGTGTGTGACAACGGCCGTAACCTGGTGGCGGCTCTGCAGCTCGGCAGTCTCACGCACGTGCCCATGCCAGGCCCACGTCTTTAATTTGGTGGTTCAGCGGTTTCTGAAAAGCTACCCACGCTTGTCAGACCTGCTTGGAAAGGTGCGCCGGCTTAGCGCACATTTCCGCAAGTCCAACACAGACGCTGCCACCCTGCGGACCCTGCAACATCGGTTTAATCTGCCAGTGCACCGACTGCTGTGCGACGTGCCCACACGGTCAAACTCTACGCTCCACATGTTGGCCAGGCTCTATGAGCAGCGTAGAGCTATAGTGGAATACCAACTCCAACATGGGCGGCGTAGTGGGAGTCAGCCTCCTCAATTCTTTACAGAAGAGTGGACCTGGTTGGCAGACATCTGCCAGGTCCTTGGAAACTTTGAGGAGTCTACCCAGATGGTGAGCGACGATGCTGCAATCATTAGTGTCACCATTCCTCTGCTATGCCTCTTGAGAAGTTCCCTGCAAAGCATAAAGGCAGATGCTTTGCGCTCGGAAATGGAGGCGGGGGAAGACAGTATGTCGCTGGATAGTCAGAGCACCCTCATGTCTATGCCTCAGCGCATTTTGGAGGAGGAGGAGGAGGGGGAGGAGGATGAGGAGGAGGGGGAAGAGACAGCTTGGCCCACTGCTGAGGGTACCCATGCTGCTTGCCTGTCATCCTTTCAGCGTGTATGGCCTGAGGAGGAGGAGGAGGATCCTGAAAGTGATCTTCCTAGTGAGGACAGCCATGTGTTGCGTACAGGTACCCTGGCAGACATGGCGGACTTCATGTCAGGATGTCTTTCTCGTGACCCTTGCGTTACATGCATTCTGGCCACTACGGATTACTGGGTGTACACACTGCTCGACCCACGGTATAAGGAGTACCTTTCCACTCTCATACCCGAAGAGGAAAGGGGTACGAGAGTGATGCTATACCACAGGACCCTGGTGGACAAACGGATGGTAAAATTCCCATCCAACAGCGCTAGTGGCAGAAGGCGCAGTTCCGAGGGCCAGGTAGCAGGGGAGGCGCAGAGATCAGGCAGCATGTACAGCGCAGGCAGGGGAACACTCTCCAAGGCCTTTGCCAGCTTTCTGGCTCCCCAGCAAGACTGTGTCACCGCTCCCCAGTCACGGCTGAGTTGGCGGGAGCACTGTAAAAGGATGGTGAGGGAGTACGTAGCCGATCGCACGACCATCCTCCGTGACGCCTCTGCTCCCTACAACTACTGGGTGTCGAAGCTGGACACGTGGCCTGAACTCGCGCTGTATGCCCTGGAGGTGCTTGCTTGCCCTGCGGCTAGCGTCTTGTCAGAAAGGGTGTTTAGTGCGGCTGGGGGAATCATCACGGATAAGCGTACCCGCCTGTCAACTGACAGTGCCGACAGGCTTACACTCATAAAGATGAGCAAAGCCTGGATTTCCCCAGACTTCTCTTCTCCACCAGCGAACAGCAGCGGTACCTAAACAATACGTAGGCTGCACCTGTGGATGGAAGCATCGTTCTCTATCACCATAAAAAACGGGGACCTTTTGGCTTCATCAATCTGTGTATTATATTCATCCTCCTCCTCCTGAAACCTGACGTAATCACGCCGAACGGGCAATTTTTCTTAGGCCCACAAGGCTCAGTCATATTACTTTTGTAAACAATGTTTTTACGTTTCAATTTTCATTAAAGCGTTGAAACTTGCACCTGAACCAATTTTTTATTTTAACTGGGCTGCCTCCAGGCCTAGTTACAAATTAAGCCACAGTAACCAAAGCGATTAATGGGTTTCACCTTCCCTCTTGGTTGGGCATGGGCAATTTTTCTGAGGTACATTAGTACTGTTGGTACACCAATTTTTTGGGGCCCTCGCCTACAGTGTAATCCTAGTAATTTTTATGGGCTTTGCCTGCACTCATGGTACAGCAAGGTGCTAGTGATATGTTACTGGGGCCTGTCTTGACTGCTACTACTACTGAAATGAAACTAATACTGTGCTCCCCCTATACTGCTGCTAGTGATATGTTACTGGGGCCTGTCTTGACTGCTACTACTACTGAAATGGAACTAATACTGTGCTCCCCCTATACTGCTGCTAGTGATATGTTACTGGGGCCTGTCTTGACTGCTACTACTACTGAAATGGAACTAATACTGTGCTCCCCCTATACTGCTGCTAGTGATATGTTACTGGGGCCTGTCTTGACTGCTACTACTACTGAAATGGAACTAATACTGTGCTCCCCCTATACTGCTGCTAGTGATATGTTACTGGGGCCTGTCTTGACTGCTACTACTACTGAAATGGAACTAATACTGTGCTCCCCCTATACTGCTGCTAGTGATATGTTACTGGGGCCTGTCTTGACTGCTACTACTACTGAAATGGAACTAATATTGTGCTCCCCCTATACTGCTGCTAGTGATATGTTACTGGGGCCTGTCTTGACTGCTACTATTACTGAAATGGAACTAATACTGTGCTCCCCCTATACTGCTGCTAGTGATATGTTACTGGGGCCTGTCCCTAATGCTACCGCTGAAATGTTACTAATTCTGGGCTCTACCTATACCGCTGCTAATGGTATGTCACTGGGGTGTGGAAACGGAGGCTTCCCAAAGACATGATGGTGGCGAGGCCATTTCCCTCCAACGAGGTTACTGTTAAGGTGCATATAACCACGGACACGTGGAGAGGACACGTAGTGCCTCAAAAACATCCCCCTCCTCCTCCAACAATGAAAACATTCTTGGCAAATACCTTTGCATTGGTCCGTCTGGTGGCAGTCCAAGAGAGCCCCCCTATCATCCCCCCGCCACGGCCCACTTAATCATGGCCACATTCCGAAAACCAACTAAATAAAACTGCGCTACTAGGTCCGCAGTCGCGACCACATTCCCACCAACGTGGTTACTGTTACGGTACATATTACCAGTCTGACTGGGGCATGCACTGTGGGCTGAAGCCCACCTGTATTGTATCTGACGTTAGCTCTACTGAGCAGGGCACTGCAATGGGATACATTTATGTACCGCCGATGGGTTCCAGGGAGCCACCCATGCTGTGGGTCCACAGGGACTTCACATTAGGGAGTTGTACCTGCCTGTGTCTACTTATAAAAAAAACCCAGTCTGACTGGGGCATGCAGTGTGAGCCGAAGCCCACCTGCGTTTAATCTGACGTTACCTCAGCCGTGCTGGGCAATGCAATGGGATTTATTTATGTAACGCCGGTGGCTTCCTGGGACCCACCCATGCTGTCGGTCCACACGGAGTTGTACCTGCCTGTGTCTACGTATAGAGAACCCCAGTCTGACTGGGGCATGCAGTGTGGGCTGAAGCCCACCTGTATTTAATCTGGCGTTAGCTCTACTATCCGGGGCACTGCATTGGGACAAACTACAGGAGCAATACAGCGCTAATGAGACGTGCACAGCTACGCTAGCATTGGAGTCCGCTGTAGGCCCGCGATTGCTGAGGGTTTGTGCAGAGGCCTATATCCTGGGTGCAGTGAAAGTCCACTTCCAGCCTAGGATTGCTGAATCTGTGGGCCGAGGTCTATGCCGTGGGCGCGGTGCAAGTCTGCCATGTTTGGCCGCTCAGATCAATTTTTTGTTCATGTCTTGGGTTTCCTAGGACCCACATATGCTGTTGGTGCAAACTTAGTTCCCATTGCGGTGTTTGACCTGTCTGGCACAAAGGCACTGACTGACTTGGGTAGGGGGCAGAGCGCTGACTGCGTTTCCCTTGCAGTGTGGATTGAGCTATGCGACACCTTGACAGAATGAATACTGTGTGGCACATGGATTCCCCATTGCTATGCCCACGTTTGCAGCTCCTGACGGAGATGACACAGGATTGGAGTTCTCATTGCTTCTGTACAGCATTGTGGGCTATCGCCCCGCCCCTTTTAAAGAGGGTCGCTGCCTGGCCCTGCCAACCCTCTGCAGTGTGTGCCTCCAGTTCCTCCTCATGGCAGACGCACTTATAAATAGACATGAGGGTGGTGTGGCTATGAGGCCAGTGTGTGGCATGAGGGCAGCTGAAGGCTGCGCAGGGACACTTTGGTGTGCGCTGTGGGCACTGGGTCGTGTGGGGGGGTTGGGCAGCATGTAACCCAGGAGAAGTGGCAGCAGAGTGTCATGCAGGCAGTGATTGTGCTTTGTTGGAGGTAGTGTGGTCCTTAGCTAAGGTATGCCTTGCTAATGAGGGTTTTTCAGAAGTAAAAATTGTTGGGGGGGGGCACTCTTGCCACTATTGTGGCTTAATAGTGGGACCTGGGAACTTGAGATGCAGCCCAACATGTATCCCCTCGCCTGCCCTATCCGTTTCTGTGTCGTTCCCATCACTTTCTTGAATTTCCAAGATTTTCACAAATGAAAACCTTAGCGAGCATCGGCGATATACAAAAATGCTCGAGTCGCCCATTGACTTCAATGGGGTTCGTTACTCGAAACGAACCCTCGAGCAGTGCGGAAAGTTCGGCTCGAGTAACGAGCACCCGAGCATTTTGGTGCTCGCTTATCTCTAATTATTAGCTATCATGACGTCTAGAGGCACACTTGTGCTAGTTCACTAATTCACACTCTCTGTTGATCAGTAACTGCAGTGTAATCCCTATGTAGAGCTGGTATCAGTTGTTTAGAGTTATACTATGAATATGAAGGAATCAGTGAGGGGCACTACTACCGTAAAGGGATCATGAGGGGCACTATTACCGTGAAAGAGTCAGAGGAACAACTATTACTGTGCCATTTTAACTCCCTTTTAGCTGCAGATCTGCACCTGATTTTAGCCTGCAATGCTGCTCCTGTCACCTTGGAATACTGAGCCCTAATTGCAGCACACATTCCTCAGCCAGCAACCACTCCAGAGCACTGATGCTGACGGTACGGTGATGTACGTTAGGTCCGCTGTTCAGACTTGCTCTTCTTTCCCTGTTTCTGGCAGATGCGGGCGTCATTCTGCTTTCCTTGTAACCTGAGCTTCTACATACTTACTTCCAGCATGTCAATGGTTATCTGCCCAGGTATTCTAGCTCGGCTGTATGGCATGGCCAATCATTGCCCTATTTAGCTGAGCTGTGAATCCTCCCCCCCTTACCTCAGTATTGTATGTTTGTTTCTGACAACCAGCTTAGGTATCGTCTATTTATCTTAGCTGTGCTTGTCTTGTGCCTTATTGGAGTTCGTGTGTTAACAGCTCTCTAGTCTTTGCACGTTCCCTGTCTTGTATCCCGCTTCTTGTTTCTCAGTCTTGTCCGTGTACTCTTGTGCCTTGCCTTCCTGAACCTGCACCACTCCTCGTCCTGTTCTGTGTTATTGGTGTATACTGTGATGTGTTCTGTGTTCATTCAGGGTTAGTCAGGTCCTAGAGGAAGATTGCAGGGCCGTTCTTATCAGGACGCCTACCTTGCTTCTAGGCACGGTTCCCCCTTATCTCCCTGACTAACATAGGGCAAGGTTTTCCATCTTTGTTACAAATCACCAATTTGCTTCTCATTGCCTCTTTTCACCATGGATCAGCTGTCAACCTCGCCTGGAATGGTCCTACGTCAAAACAGGTAGTTTGACCCAGTGGGTCAACACTAGTGGTCCCTAACAATGTGGAAGTGGCGCTGTATAACTAGTATTAATTTTTCTTTGGTGTGGGCATGGCAAGAGATACCCATACCAAAATTTTAGCAGACTCTTTACCCCAATTTTGCTAGATCTCTTGTCCAGATTTTTTTTGCTTTTTGCCACAATTTAGCAAACTTCTAAAATGATTTTTACTAGATTTTGCTCCCTGATTCACCAAAATTGCTTGTTTTGATGTTGCCCAAATCCCCAACCTGATTTTGCCAGATTATTCAAATAGGTTT
Organism: Eleutherodactylus coqui; assembly: GCF_035609145.1. Classification (NCBI taxonomy): domain Eukaryota; kingdom Metazoa; phylum Chordata; class Amphibia; order Anura; family Eleutherodactylidae; genus Eleutherodactylus; species Eleutherodactylus coqui. The sequence continues at coordinate 55,456,883 of NC_089843.1, forward strand.
TTGCCAAAATCCTTATACTGTCTTTATAGATTTTTCAACATGATTTTGACATGTATCTTACCGGTTTTCCAGTTTTTGCAACCTGCTGACAAATTACTAACCCTAGGTATGCTATTTTTGTGCCTTGATTTTGCCAGATCTCCCAACTTGATTTTGCCAAATTGTTCATCTTGATTTTACCAAAGTCCTGCCTCGATTTTGCGAGATGACTCTCCCTAAACTAGATTTCTAGTCCTAATTTTACCAAATTCCCTGAGTCATTGCCCTGAATGTGATACATTTCATACTCTGATTTTGCTAAATCCCTTGCCTTAATTTTGCCAAATTTCTCACCCCCATTTTGCCAAATTATCACCGTTTTTGCCAGAATTGAAAACATGATTTTGTTTTTATTTTTTCCCCATAATTTTGCATATTTCTTAACGTAATGTTGCCAAATTTTCATCCCAATTTTGACTTGGTTTTGCCAAATAACTCACCCTTATTTGGCCAGAATTTTGGCCTTGAGTTTGCGTCCTAAACTTATTTTTATGCTTAATATTGCGTTTCCATTATGTATTTTTTGCACTAGTCGAGTCGGGAGTGATTCAGGGTGACAACAAGTGTCTTTAGCGCGTCTGTGGTGAGGAACTGCCGGATTTTAGTTTTTGAGAGGTTCACTCTGAAAAAAAGTGAGGATGTGGTGTTAGAGACAGCGGACAGACAGTCAGTGATGTTTTGGAGGAATGGTGCTGAGATGTCATGGGAAAAGGTGTATAACTGGTTGTTGTCAGCGTAGAGGTGATATTGAAAGCCAAATCTGTGGATGGTTTGTCCGATTGGAGCTGCGTAGATAGAGAAGAAGACGAGGCCGAGGACCGAGCCCTGGGGGACTCCAACAGCTGGGGGGACGTGGAGAGGAGATAGAGCCAGCAAGGAGAGGAACGGCACTGCCCTCTAGTGAGAGCACAGGCTGCTGTAAATGTGCTGGAGGATTACATTGCCGGGGTCGGCCTGATAGCAGCAACCGGCCGGACTTAAAAAGTAGCCCTGGCACACAAACCCCACTAGCCTACATACAATATTGCACACACACACGAATCCCATAGTGCGACACAACATACCTTCCCAGCAGCACAAAGTTTTGAACATGTGAAACGATAGCTCTAAGTATGAGCAGAACAATGGTAAGGATATGCTGAGAGTTGTCGTTTCGCAAACTAGAATGCAGCAGACCTTACATTGAACACAATACTGATGTGACACAGAGACAGAATACACAATGACACTGACTGACTCACAAGTGTTGTCCTCTGGACGCTTTCATTTTCTTCTTCATCTGCTTCAGACCTTCATGACTTCTCCAGCTAATTCTTGCTTCTGTGAAGCTTGAGGCCCAGAGATCTTTGGCGCCTCTGAAATTAATAGCGCCACATAATGTGTCATCTGAAAATAATACTACTCATAGTACACCTAGATTTATAACACACTATGCCCCCAGAGATAAATAATCAAGAAGAGCAGAAACAATGAACGTTAAGCGCTCTGATCAGGAGGACCTGGACCATAGAATCAAGCAAACTTTATTGGCAGGAGGGCTACACGTTTCTGTGCCGGACTTTGGACTCCCATGTTCCATTCTGCCTGTCACTGTGGGAGTTGCTTCTTTCCCCTCAGTGACGTCAGTATGAAGGGAGCGCTGGCTGAGCATGCACAGTCAGTGCTCCGTTAACCCTTTCCAATCCAATTTGTATCGTGGTTTTCCTAGGGGGGCTTACTCTTTTTCTGCCGTTATACAACGGCGCTATCTGCTGGCTAAAGCCAGTACTGCATGAGGAGACACGTTGGATAGGCTCCGACAGCAGAGAGGCTGGCAATATACAGTAGGAGAACCCCGACGGACGTCTTCCAACATCGGAGGTGTACAGCCTTAAATCATAATGTCTTTAGACGTCAGACAGTGGATTGGAAAGGGTTAATTTCAAAGGAACTGATAAAAGTACCTGAGTAGGTATCACCGCAGGCCCACTGAAAGTGAAGAGAGCTGTTAGGTATAGTAGACAGGCCTGCTTCTCTGCCCTGTCTGTTATCTGAGTTTGTATTTACTTTGCTCCAGCATCCCGGGAGTTAATGGTTCCTGTTTCTTCACCCAGCTGGAGGCTGTTTGCCAATCACTCCACTATATAGCTTCCCCAGAGTGCTATCCAGTGCTTCCGGGTTGTTGTTATTCCTCTATGATGGCGCGTGGCTGCTGTTCCTGCAGTTTCTCTGTGACAACCGATCTCAAGTCTGCTGTAGCTGTAAGCTTAAGGCCTCCTGTCCACGGGCGTAGCGATATCCCATAGCATATCGCTGCCGCCGGGGAGCAGGGGAGAGCTGACTGCTCTCCAAGCTGAGCCTATCTGACAGAGAATCGCTATGATTCTCCACTCATGGACAGCGGGAGTACTATGGAAAGCGTTCCCTACGGCTGGATTATCGTTGCGGGAAATGCAGTGCAAAATCGCCGGTGGACAGGAGGCGTTACTCAGATCTCCTGTTCCTGCTTGGTATGTCCTGTTCTAATTCGGGCCTTGACAGGGTTCCAGCTCGGGGCCGTCCTTATCGGGACAATAACTCCGCTCTGTTAGGCAGGGACTTCATTACCCCATTCCAGCTCAGGGCTAGTTCAGTCCCAGTCTCTGCCTCATACCTAGCTATGCGCCGAGGAGTGAGTATCTGGTCTCTGGGTCAGATGTCAGTCCTTCCAGGTGGTTTCCCCTACCGTAGGGACGACACAGTGGTTTCACATCCAAATACGTAACAAGAGCTGCACTTGCATGACCAGCACTCCATTTAGTCTGCTCCTCACTGCGAAGGGTGCAGTAACCCCGCAGTGAGGAGCACAGGGAACACGGAACCCCAATCTTAAGATTAAAAGACCCTCACCAATCAGCAAGCTCTCCCCTCTTCTATCAATGTGGGATAACTTACAATCTTGGTGCAATTCCTTTAAGTATCTTTTTAGCTTAAAGTCGGCTGCTAGCAACTGGGTCGGATTCCACATGCTGGAGCCCGCAGCGGAATCTGACCCTGTGCCCAGCCGGTATCCGTGCATACCCGCTTTCTTCTGTTGCTGGCTGTTCTGCAGATGGCCTGAACTACGAGCCTTCGGAGATGCGCAGTACAGTTTGTTTTTTTTAATCCTTTTTTTCGGCCTAGCGTTGAAAAGGGTACCTGTGACCTTTCCGGACGGCTCCCATTGACTTCAATGGAAGCTGTCCATGCAGAATCTGCACAGAAATAAAGCATTCTGCTGGGGTTTTTTTCTCCTCCATGAGCAGAAAATCGCAATAAATTTCCGCTTGAGTGGAGGAAAAAGCATTTTGCCATAGCATGCTACGGGCGGTATTTGCTGTGGAATCCGGAGGCGGACACTCCGGATTCCGCAATGCAAATCTGCCCGTGTGCAGCCGGCCTAAAGAAAATCCAAAGCAGCTAATCTAAAATCTAATTATTAATAAAGTAATAGCAGTAACTGCCCTGATGGAAAGAACTCTCAAAAGGAAACTTAGCTTTTAATTTATCCTCAGATTCTAACTATAAGATGCTACTTTCTAGGTTACATCCGTTCTTGCTTCCTGTAAGTAATGACAGCGGGTTGCAAATCTTATTTGGAGAATGAAGTGTTTAAGAATTAAATCAAAATTACCTCTGAAGCCAATGACTATGAACACTAAACAAAGAACACACACAAAAAATAAGAATCTCAGCAATCGCCCTCCTTTCATCATGTTTTTTCTTTTGATTCTGTGCTGTCTCATATTACAGTTGAAACAGACATATATACTGCTCAAAAAAATTTTCGAGAACACTCAAAGTGACACTCTGGTTTCAAGACAAAATTCTGTCCCGGGACTGGAGGAGGATGGAGGTATGTTACCTGCAGTTGTTCTTCTCGGTCATTGCTATGATCGTCCTGGACTGCTGACAAATCCATGTGGAGATTTGGCACTGTAGCAGTCAGGATGGACATATTAGATTCTTACACAGGAGCAGACAGAAATGAGAGGTAGCAATGAGAGCAGGGCACTCTGAAACCCTCCGATAGAACCCACCTCGCAACAAAGTACCCGTCCTGAAAAAGACGACCCCACTACTTCCATGAGGACAGGTCCAAGGTCAGAGGAGAACCAGAGTACAGAAAACCAGGAACAAACAAACTGACAACAAATAAAACACAAGAACATAAAATGCAAAACAAACAGAAACATAGAGGACTAACCACAACGCAGGAGACAGACAGGAGAACTGAGCAAATTGACTTAATCAGAAACACTGAAAATAACTGCAAACTCCCAGCCAGGAAAAGCTGGGTTATATAGGGAGTGTAAAGAAACTGATTGACTGACAGAGTTGTCAATCACCAGCCACTACCTCAGCTAACAGCTGCAGGACTAATTAACCTTAACTAGCCAAGAGAGAAGATATTAACATACAATAAAAAAAAAGGTGCGCTGCCAGTGATGTGACAGTCATCCCTCTGATCCACTGGTTTCAGGTCCTGTTTTTGGTCATCCAAAATGGCCAACACACTCTTCAGACTACCTAATCCCCCACAGTGCATTGGCAGTGTTAGGCTACAAATGCACTATACGTACTGATTGGCAAAAGTTGCTCATGTGATAAGCATTAGCCAATCAAAGAACAGTTCACAGCGCTCATTAGGTTAGAAAATTGCTGCAGATATCTTGGATAGCTGAAAACAGGGCCTAAAGTGAGAGAATTGGAAGGGCAGCAGAGAAAACCAACTGAAGGTGATATACCCTCCTGCGCTAAAACAGAATTTTGTCCCCAAACCGGATAGTTGCTTTAACCCTTAGCTAACTTAATGGGATGAAGAATGACTCCACAGCATCTAATTTTGGATATAACTTTTCAACCAAGCAATGCAATACCACAAGCTTCGACCTAATTTCAGTTCACTGCAGGTTATAACCAATGGAGCGCACTCCTATGTCTATAGCTGAACTACAAAGCATAGTTGAGGATGCATTTGACCCCAATAAGTGAATTAGGTTAGTTTCACATCTGCATCGGGGGTTCCGGTTTCCTGTTCCGTTCAGGAAGCAGGATAATGGAATCCCCTGGCCATTTGGCTCTGACTAATGATGGAACCGGACAGTGCTGAACAGACCCCATTGTCCATAATGGGGTTCATTTGGTTTTCACTCAGCTGCCGGGCATTTTACTAAAAGATCTGTGATGGTCTTTCTTGACCCTGCAAGGTGAGTTGTGATCGCAGAAATAGCAGCGTGAGCTATGGCTTGAGCATCACAATATAATCTCAAGTCACTTACATTTCTGGGTTATCAATCGATTCCAATAAGAAGCAGAAGAGGTTGTGAATCAATTTTGCCCACTTTGCTGCAAATGAAAGTCACAACAGGTGCACTAAAGAGGCAACAGCAAGACAACCACCAAAAGGTTTGGCAGGTGGTGACCACAGCAAATTCCTCTCTCCTTATCCTTCTCTAGGTTTGTGTTTTGCTAGTGTTCTTGTTATTACAAGGTGCATTCAAATTCTAAGGTCTCCTAATTTTTTTCCTAAAAACTACTTACCCGAGAAAGTTGACCTGGTGGAAACTTTCTGCATTTTCAGTTAATGGAGAATTATGATTTTTCCACAAGGGATGCATGCCCCCACCCCATCCTCCTGAATGAGAGGATGAGGGAAAGTTTGTTCTGAGGAATCCTTTATAATTTGGGGCTTCACAGACCACTGTTGTCAGACCTTCAGAGATACACCCAGCGTAAGGACTTTCCCATTGCTTCGGTGGTTTGGCACGAATCAGAATCCCAAATCTGGTATCTTTCATTTATTTTTCTTCTTGTTTTATTTTAAAACACTGTCTTGTTGTGTAAACCTGTATACCTTTATACTCCAGTGTTATCACCTTTTTGTATATCCTTTGTATTGTATATAGGCACTGCTAGTTTTTTTTTTTAGAGTAAGGCCTCATGTCCACGGGGAAAATAAGAATTAAAATCCGCAGCGGATTTTAACTCTTCTCCCGCGCGGATCCGCACCCCATAGGGATGCATTGACCACCCGCGGGTAGATAAATACCCGCGGATCGTCAATAAAAGTGATTTTTAAAAAAATGGAGCATGAAAAAATCTGGACCATGCTCCATTTTCGTGCGGGTCTCCCGCGGGGACGGCTCCCGCGGGCTTCTATTGAAGCCTATGGAAGCCGTCCGGATCCGCGGGAGACCTAAAATAGGAATTTAAAAGAATTTACTCACCCGCAGCGGGCCGGGAAGGTCTTCTCTTCCTCACGGCCGTATCTCCCTTGCTTCGGCTCGGCGGATGTGCCCGGCGCATGCGCGCGGCACCGGCGTGAGGAATTCATCCGCCGGCCGAAAAAGAAGATCCGGCCGTGAGGAAGAGCAGAGCTTCTCCGCCCGCTACGGATAGGTAAATTCTTATTTTCAGCGCTCATGTCCGCGGGGCAGGAGGGACCCGCTGCAGATTCTACATGTAGAATCCGTAGCGGGCCCGATTTTCCCCGTGGACATGAGGCCTAAGGCCCCCTGTCCACAGCCGTGATTTCGCCGGCGAATCATGCCGTCTGAAGCCTTGCTGTAGAAAGCGCCGACCCCGTGTTCATGAGCAGGGAATCACTGCGATTCTCCGCTCACGGATGGCAATTCGCAGCATGCGGGGAAAGCGGACAACGGGGATCAGTCTGCTGCTCCTGCTCCCGGGCATCGGCTCCCACGGCAGAGATCCGGCATGGGATACCGCAACGCCCGTGGACAGGGGGCTTTAATCTGCAATTTATTAGTTGAGCCCAGTCAGTTTTAAAATGAACCATCAACTCTGAAGATTGCGTTCATAATTCAAAGTCTGGATCCCAGCTTACCTGGACAGCTGGTAGTGGCAGCGTGTGTATTTACACTGCATTGTTAGAGTGCTGGAATGCGTTAATCCGGATCCGGGATTTGTGTTTTTGGTCTACATGTGGTAGGACCGTGTGAAAGCAGGTTACAAATCCACCTGTAGTCTGGCGACTCCACACTCGCGGTCTTGCTAGAATGATCAATCGAGGCTCTGCCATGACACATGGTCATAGTGGCGTGGCGCTCAGAATAGTTGATCTGTGACAAATCGTTGATAGAGGCGGAATCAGTCGGGGTCTCCCCTCTCCCATCCGTGACAGGAGACAAAGTTTAAATGAACTTTGTACTTGTACCCAAAATAGGTTGCACAGGTAGTCCTGCTCCCCCAGAATTGCACATCCATACATGCTATTGTATGAAGGTTTGCTGCTTCTCCTATCAAAGTCTCAAGAGCATCGAACAGATAGAAAACACGGGCCATTATACGAGGAGAGCCGCACAGGGCCATAGCAGGGCACGAACCCAGCATCAGGACTGGTATCTGCTCCTTTATGTGAGGAGGAACAGGGGGGGATCACCGGCAGAGCCTTACAATATTACCTCCAACTGATTACTAGTCTGCATTTTTCTGACCAAACCGTCAGAAACAGACTCCATAAGTATGGCATAAGGGTCAGACATCTTGTAGTGGGACCTGTGCTCACAGTCAAACCCGGATTGGCAATTTGCCTGACTGGGCAGATTCCAGTGGGGCACATTGTCTGACTTCAGTGATGGGCCCTGCAGCCTGCTGATCGTGTTTCTATTTAGTCAGTTGCTAAAAGTGATGGTGCAGGAAACCACACTGATCTCCTGCTTTATCGCTCAGTGCCTTCTTTGAGATGCAGGCAGTGCAACGATCTCATCACATTGTCTGCAGTTACGCAGAACACCTACCAGAAGAGGACAAGGTACTTCATGGAGGATGCCGTGGTTGCGCAGGGAGGCGAGTGCATGTTTATTATTTTTTATTGCCAGATTGGGGGACAAGGTGTGGCATACAATGAATTGCTTAGTAAGGGGCACATTGTGTCGAAGGGTTTATCTTAATATAGGGATTAAGGATATGAAAAAGTAAAAAGACAAAAGAAGCCTGTGAAGGAAATAAGTTGTGTCCGGGAGAAGTTGTCTGTGCCAGGTGGAGAAAAAAAAAAAAAAAAGAAACCAATTCTAATTGGAGATGACATCACATGTGAATCACGAGGTCGTTTGTTCTGTCACGGTTGGTCTGATCAGTCCTGTAGTCACTGTATGATTTGTAGACTGATCATAGAATGGTGGAGTTGGAAGGGACCTCCAGGGTCATCAGGTCCAACCCCCTGCTTAATGCAGGTTTCACTAAGTCATCCCAGACAAAGGTCGGTCCAGCCTCTGAAGGCTTCCATTGAAGGAGAACTCGCCACCTCCTGTGGCAATCTGTTCTACTCATTGATCACCCTCACTGTCGGAAGGTTTTTTTCTAATATCTAACCTGTGTTTCCTCCCTTTCAGTTTCATCCCATTGCTTCTAGTCTTTCCTTGTACAAATGAGAATAGGGCTGATCTCTCTGCACTGTGACAGCCCTTCAGATATTTGTAGACAGCTAATAAGTCTCCTCTCAGCCTTCTTTTTTGTGAGCTAAACATTCCCAAATCCTTTAACTATTCCTCATAGGCCATGGTTTGAAAACTGCTCACTAGAGTTGAGCGAACGTACTCTGCCGAGCTTGATGCTCGTATAAGTATTAGCATACTCAATAGTGCTTGTTACTCGAACGAGCATCATGCCGTGTTCGACCCCGCGCCAGTATGCATGTAAACGGCTGGCTGGCGAGAGAGAGAGAGAGACAGAGCGAGAGAGAGACAAAAAAAAAAGCCCAGGACACGGTGGCCCACATACAAAAATGCTCGAGTCTCCCATTGTAGTCAATGGGGTTCGTAACTCGAGTAGAGCTCTCGAATTTTACGAAAAGCTCGACTCGAATAACGAGGATCCGAGCATTTGGGTGCTCGCTCATCTCTACTGCTCACCGTCTTGATAACTCTTCTCTGAACTTGCTCCAGTTTGTCGATGTATTTTTTAAATTGGGGTGCCCAGAACTGGACACAGTATTCCAGATGAGGTCTGACCAAGGAAGAGTACGGGGGAATAATTACCTCACGTGATCTACTCTATGCTTCTCAATACATCCCAAAATTGTGTTTGCCTTTTTGCTGCTGCATCACACTGTTGACTCATGTTCAGTCTACGATCTATTAGTATACCAACTCTTTTTTTCCACATGTGCTACTTAGCTCAATTCCTACCATTCTGTATGATGATGGGTGTTAGAATTCTTGTTTGTAAACTAACTCCTCTTAGAAATTATATTCTTACAAATTATAGTGTTATAAACTTATATAGCGAGTTGCGACCCTTTTGGGACAAGGTATTCTCTACGTATTACAGAATTAGCCAGAAAAAGATAGACAATACCCTTCCAGGTGGCCCTTCTTTCCATATTGCCTGGATCAATTAGTGTACAGAAGAAGGGCTTATTTTGTTTTTGCCTGGCCGCAGCTAGAATGGTCATCCTGTGCCATTGGCAAAGCACTGTTGTTCCCTCGATGCCAAACTGGCAACGGGAAGTGTCCCACCTATGTCATGTGGAAGAACTGTGCGCAGAACACTCCAGAGAAACTGATAAATTTTGGGCGGTGTGGCAACCATGGATTGACTCTGAATCATCGCCAAAGTTCCACAACCAATTTTCTTAAAACTCACATAAGACTCAGGGTTGTCCAGCACACTTTGCTAGATGACAGGGGTTTCTATATTGAACCACCTGCCTCTCTCTTCCCTCCCCTTCCTCACCTATATATCTGTTTATTATTTCCCCTCTGTTCTCTCCCCCCTTCTTTTGTTCGATCTTCGCTTTTCCTCTTTGGTAGTTTTTTTTGTAATGGTACCAAGTTAGCTGCCCCCTTCATAGTTGGGATCCGCAAGCACAACGCAACTCTGTAAAAGATCCGTTATGTAGTTGGTTGCTCTGCCGTTAGATTAAATAACACAATACTCTGCGATTGTCAAAAGGAGTTAAGGATGGCGCTGGATCCAAGTTTCTCAATAATGTCTTTGTCAGGACTCAGGGTCTGGGAAACTGGAGGTCCCTAAAAAAAACCACAACCCCTGTCCCTACCTACTTGCCCCCTTGGGCTAAGCCCCAGGGCAACGGTCCCTACACTCACTAAGGAACACTGGAACAAACAACAGCAATGCGGGTCAGACTATCCGGGTTGGCAACGAGAAGGTACGCGGTACAAGAGGGGCAGGCTAGGCAACATCAGGTCTAAAAGCAGAGAGTCAATATCAGGAGTCAAAACGCAAAGTACGCGGGTGTAACAGGGAAAACCAAACTAACACTGGCCTGCAGACACAGGCAGGTTTAAATCCTGTCAGAACTCCCGCCCCAGCAGCTGATTGGGGCTGGGAGTCTGACAGGAGCCAGGTACAGCCAACAGTGCTGGGGAACCTACCGCCAGACCTGCATGAGGCAGAGCAGGAAAGGCGCACCGAGTGCTTATGAGGCCTAGGACACGGCGCAGTGCGATCCCCGCCGCGTCCTTAGCATCCCGGCAGCGAGGAGAAGCCCGGCGGCCAGGGGAAGTAACGAGGAGCGGGGCTTCCCTGCGCCGCACAGCAGCCGCCTGAGGGACAGGACTGGCGGCGAGAGCACGGAGGACCCGCAAGCCCCCGGTCCTGACAGTCAGGTGGCTGTAAGTACCTCCTAATAATCCTGACACTGGTGTCAGGGCATTCTATACAGGCTGGTATGAAAAAAGTCATGAAATATTGGATTTACCCAAAAGAGAACAAATTATACTTTTATCTCTAAGAATAAAGCAATATTTGTTGCAGCACTCATTACATGTCACCTTTTTAATGTGATATAGGGGAATGTCACAGGAAGATTGGAATCCATGAATTAATAACCTATCACTAGATTTAGAGTCGGCCAAGAATTCCCCTTCCTGACATTTTAAGGAAAGTTGGCATTTTACCTACTGGGGAGTTTTGCCTTCCTCTGGATCCACGCTACAGGATAAACTAGATGAAAGGTACTGTGTAACTGTAACAATAGAACTAAGAAATGGAGCAGTGTTTAAATGTATATGGCAGCATGAGCTCACACTTAAGTTCAGCTTTCCAATAATTATTTTGCATTGCTCCGATGCATCTACATGTACAAGTCCTCTTTATTAAAATATACTAGTTTGTGTCCACAGCTCCTATGCAAACATTGTCTCCATGGTTACAGACTATCAAGAAACCCAGAGTGTAATGTGATCCTGTAGTATTTAATATTTTTTTGCTCCTTCTTGCAAATCTATGGAAGGATCATGGCCAGATGCAATGTAACACATGGCGTTAGGATCAGACTACGCAGGGTTTCTTTGTAGTCTGTAACCATGGAGACTATAAGCTTGTATAGGAGTTTCATGCATAAGGTGATTTGATATTCGTAATCAAAAGTTTTTGCAAAGTTTTTATTTTTTATGTTCAATGCACTGGAGCGAAAAAAACAAAAAAAAAAAACAAATACAACCCCCCCCCCCAAAAAAAATTACAATTCATCTTATCATGCCTCCATGCCATCCATGACAAAACAAATCGTGCAAAGAAATAGAAGATCCAGAAAATGTAGAGAAATTACCATCATTTTAATCATCTTAAGTTATTACAAGACAAAAGTCTTCCTTCGCGTCGAGTCCATATCAGTATTATGTTCATTGTGCTTTTCATTAAAGAAATCTCAGTATATACATACGAAACTACTGTACAGCATCTGAGATCAGTAAATAAATTTATGGAAAGGTTTTTCTTTTACGGATATATCTCATTTACAAAAAATGAACAAGCTGTAAATAAAGTACAATCCATGAATTAACATTGTTCTGTATCACAGGAGACTTTGTTGTCTTGCTGCATATTGTATCTGCTGTGTGAACAAAACTAAAGCCCTGCTAAAATAAACTGCAAGAACTATTGCAAAATGAAGCCTGAGATTTAAGCCTGAATATCTGTCGTTGGTAGATGCCTACCTGCTCTGAGCATGGCACAAGCAAGTGGTACATTCCATGTCCACCCCCACTTCAGCCTCATATACGTAGGTGTAGGTAAATGCTACACTTCACAAGGTTGGCATAATACTCCTGGCATATTTCATACAACCAAATCCTTGCCCAAGGTCAACCAAGGCCATGTGTTGGAGAAAGCTGCATAACAATGGTAAGTTAGAATGTATTATAGGTATAGGAGGTACCACACATACTATGGTCGGCACTGCACAAACATAGAGCAGTGGTTTTCCATCATACCTACACCTAGTATATCAAGATGTTCAGACTTGCAAAGGAAAAGTGGAGGGAAGAGAGAAAAAAAAACAGGCCAATAAGAACTGTGGGGGGTGGGGGTGGGAATTTCATTCTGTAGTGTTCCTTTAAGAAGAATCTTAAGTGTAGGTAAACCTAATATTAGATGTGTAGCTGGTCACCATAACCACGCTCAAGTTGGCCAGATATGAGATGGCTGCCTACTAAAAGTTGTTGGGTTGGTAGTTAATATTGCCTATCCTCCCAACATGCATATTAAATCTATGGAGGAGTGAGGTACAAGCTGTTGGCGACACATTCTGCACATTTTGGGGTGGGGGTGGGGGAAGGGGGGGGGCGGAAATTAGCCAAAAACGATCCAACATGGACAATCAAGTTTTCTTCTCAAAGGAAATGGTGCCACTTAGAAAAAATAAAAACCCAATGCCTTAAATAAGTGGCACTCATGAGTACCAGTCTAGGTATTCGGATATCAAATTTCAAATACGGGTGAATATTTTTGAAGACTGGAATGAAGGTGGCTTCGAAAACTGAATCCATTGTAGCATAGGCTGAGTCACCATGGGCAAATAATCACATTTTTGCATTTTATCTTAGGCTACCTAGTTTCAATTAGAAAAAACACAGAACCTTTCTATGTGGGAAAACTCCAATATTAAGAACATTGCTGAAATGTTTGCATTATCTGGTGATAGTTTGTGAAACATATCAAAGGTGAGTAAAAGTCCAACCAACTGGTGAGAACAGGATTCACTTTCATAGCAGCCATGAGTAATAATGGAAGAACTCCTCAAGAAAGTGCAATTGTACATCTATAGCACAAAACGAGTTTAGTTCAAACGTTCATTCTACGACCCATTGGAACTTGTCGATATATGGACCATGTACATAACTTTATTGACAACCCTCAGTGTACAAAAACAATTGACTGTATACACATATACAGAGAATATAAAATTCTGTGAAAATTACATCTTTCCAGTGTCTACAGCATAAGCCACAATGAGATGTGAAATCCCCGACAGGGAATTTTTGAGACTTAGAAAACAAAATATATTCCAGTGTTTAGGTCTCATCCAGTGTGTAGGTGTACCCGAAAGAGAGGGTGTTAGGTTGAAAGGGCGATGGCATCTTCACATCATTCTTCTTCCAAGTAACAACCGGAAATGTGAAAGGCAATTAAAGCAAGTCAATTAGAATGATCTGGGAATGTTTCAGGAGTTGGCCAGTCCCATGGACTATCATATGTTACCTAGTGTGCTACTTTTGAGCTTAGACTCTGAAGACCTTTCTAAAATACCTGTATCACACATTTAAATGTTATGGTAATTAAAGTGAAACTCCAGCTTCTAGCCAGTCTTAAGGACCAACAAAATTTTACTAACCTGAACCCCATTGTTCTAGAGACTCCCTTCTGTCCTCTATTAGTTTAGAGCAAGTTAAGGGGGTTGTCCCCTTTCTAGCAGGAAGCAGACAGCTCTGTACACTGCGCAGTGGCCTGGGTCGGTACTACAGGTAGAGTCCTACTGAAGTGAATGGAACTAAGCCTATAGTACCAAGCCAGACCACTGCGCAATGTACAGAGCTGACTCATACCTGCAGCAAAAGAGCTATGTTAATAAGACCATGGCTGCTCTCTTCAAAAATTAAGAACCCTGCTGCCCATGGATTGTATGTGGTATCGCAACTTCAATCAAGCTGAGCTGCAATAACAGAGTCAACACATGGACAGGAGTGGCACTTTTTTCTTGAATACCCCAGCCATGTTTTTTCTAATCCCTTTTTAAGCCATGGCAATATGACAAACGTATAGGATGAATTATAGGACGACATGGCGATGACAGACAAATGACGATGTGTCATCCTGGCTGCATAGCATGTAAATGAACGAGGTCATGCTGCAGTAAGCAGCTTAATCCTGTTCCAACTGAACAACCAATGGCACTGGTATAAAGTTTGGCATTCAACATATTATATGTATATTATAGAGCTACCCGGCAATTTTGGTCACGACGCACAGCCAAAGGACCTAGTATTCCTAGCTGCAATACATGTAGGGGGAACATGGTCATAATACAACTTCCAAGTCACTGGAACCTGACAATCGAAAGACATTCAGTAGGTCTGAATTACATGACTATGTGCTGTGGCAAAAGTCACCATGTAGCCCTAGTGCAACGGCAAATTGTAGTAGTTGTCTATCCATTGGCTTATGCCTATGCTTCTTGGTTACCATTTTGCTATAACCAGTACAAACCTCCACTGCAGCCTAGTAGAGTATAAGAGAGGGTCTTTCAAATGACAGGATTCAGGCAAGTATAATGATCTTGGAATGCTGAGTAATGCAGGGGTGGCCCTCTGCGATCACACTTTTTACCCATGTTATGCTCCAAGTCTTGATGAGGAGATGGTGGGATGTTAATTTCCTACAGTGTGTGACAAGTCAACATATTTCCTTGTAATTCATTAGACTATTTCTAGTTTTCCCTTCACTAAGCTTACACAAAGGTTATGGGTAATCACTGAAATTACCGAGAAGACATACATCTCCATTAACAGTAATATGTGGAGTATGCTGCATGCAGTGTAATACATTACAATGCAACCACAATCCAATGCACATTTAGTTTACTATATACACTCATTGTCAACAGAAATCAGGCACCTAAGAGGAGTTATTGGAATCAAATCAAACTTTCTCTGTGATCGGAACGTTGATATAAGTAATTACAATATCAGAGCAAAGGGCTAATTTCATTGTGGAAAACGGAACTCTTGAAGGGAGACTCTAGTACCCTGTTGTACCACCTCTAGCTTGGATACAAGATGTGATACGGATGGGCATGGAGGCTCTAGTACCCTGTTGTACCACCTCTAGCTTGGATACAAGATGTGATATGGGCGGGCATGGAGGCTCTAGTACCCTGTTGTACCACCTCTAGCTTGGATACAAGATGTGATATGGGCGGGCATGGAGGCTCTAGCACCCTGTTGTACCACCTCTAGCTTGGATACAAGATGTGATATGGGCGGGCATGGAGGCTCTAGTACCCTGGTGAACCACCTCTAGCTTGGATACAAGATGTGATACGGGCGGGCATGGAGGCTCTAGTACCCTGTTGTACCACCTCTAGCTTGGATACAAGATGTGATACAGATGGGCATAGAGGCTCCAATACCGTTGTACCGCCTCTAGCTTGGATACAAAATGTGATACAGGTGGGCATGGAGGCTCTAATACCCTGTTGTATCGCCTCTAGCTTCGATATGAGATGTGATATGGCCGGGCAAGAAGGCTCCTGTACTGTGCTGGTCACCTCTGGCTTGCATACAAGATGTGATACGGGCAGGCGTAGAGGCTCTAGTACACTGTAGTACAACTTCTAGCTTGGATACAAGATGTGATACAAGTGGCATGGAGGCCCTAGTATCCTGTTGTATTGCCTGGAGGCTGTAGTACCTCTATTATACCACCTCTAGCTTGGATACAAGATGTGATATGGGTGGACATGGAAGCATACAGGTTCTGTATAGTATCCTGCAGCATATTGGTCCACATTTGCAGTAACTGAGCCTCTAGATCGTGCAAACTCGTAAGCGGTTGAAGTTGGTGTCCTAGATGGTCCCATACATGTTCTATTTGCAATAAATCTGGTGACCGGGCAGCCATGGATATGTGGCAATGTTATGGAGGCATCCCTGTGACCCCCTTGCTGGAAAATGCCTCTGGGAAGCCACCATGAGAGGAACACATGTGACTGCAGGATATCCTGAACATATCGCTGAGTTGTTATTGTCCCTTGTACTACTACAAGCGGTAACAAACTGTTGTATACGATGGCCCCCACCAGTAGTGGGGGCCGTGTGCTCCACAGCAAAGGCAGGATTGGGGCGATCACTAGGTCTATGTATTTGTACATTACCGTCTGTGCCGAAATTAAAGCTGGATTCATCGCTGAAGACAACCCGCTTGCACTCTGTTGCAGTCGTTTCTTCATTCACAACACCACATAAAGGGCACCGTGAGATGAAATGTCATTCAGCCAAGCACCTCGAGATGGTTCCAACAGACACAGGGATCTGTAACAATGGTGCTACCAGTCTCTGGATGGCAGACAATGAAACAGTTGGAGTTGCCTGTGCTTGTTGGACAATCAGACGATCTTCTCTGTTGGTGGTCTGTTGAGGGAGTCCTGAGCCCGGTCACCTTGTGTACCCTTACGCGTAAATTGTTCCCAACACCTCCTAATTGTCTGGTCAGAACGGCCCAGGTGGGGGGCAATTTATCAATATGACCATCCAGCTTCTCACATCCCAATAATGCGCCCCTCTCAGACTCTGGTAATGGGGTGACCTCTCTTCTCTGCGTCGTAGAGGCATCCAGTGGTCAACAAGCTCCACACAAGCGGAAGAAAAGGTCACTACACACAAGGAACCTCTCTGAGAACCACTTTTAGAGCCTCAGGTGACAAGACCATTCATCTAATCACCACAACGCTAATCATTTGTATATCTGCCTGAGATGTTACTGCATGCCGAGTTTTGCAGCAAAACAACAACTTCTTCAGGGGTTTCATTTTTTTTTTGTTGACAAAGAGTGCATATCCACAATACGAAGATGGGTAGCTTTGCTTTGCCCATTGTGTATGCAAGTAATGGTACATCACTTCTTATGCTCTAGTAACATACAGAGCTGCATTAAAAATTCTGGCGGCAACTTTGGATTTCATTAACACTTTGCTCTCTTAACAGCATATCGGATATTTAATATTCGAGCTTCGTAGATTGTAGAAAATGTAGTTCGTAGCCTATAATATTTCTTACACGGCAGGCCATGCACTATCCAGACAGACAACTAACAAGTGTGGGGTGTCATCGAGATGTGAATTCTTGAAATCCAGTACTAACTGGAAACCAGCAGAACTCTAAATGCAGCTTTGAAAGTAACTGGAGAAGAAGACATGGTGTAAATAAGGATAAATATAAGTGTAAGAAAATACTTGCAAAGTATCTTAATTGTTCTATACAGATGTATACTGTAAAATGATGTTCAAAACCATCGGCTGACTATGCCATCGCAAAATGGGTCTGAGCTACAATACTGACACTGACCTCAGCCAAGAGTGGTGCTGTTTCTAGAAGAAAGCAGCTACGTCTTCTACTCTCATTTGTCTTACCTTAAAACTGACTCACCTACCCTATGGAACCTCATCATAATAGTTCAGTTGGTATTAGACACACTATTAATGTGTATTAGATGTTAAAGGGATCCAGTCACCTCCCTGCAGCACCATAAACTAAGTTATGGTGCTATTAGCAGAGGTGACAGGGAGTCGGGCGATGATTTCTTTTTATAGTCCCTCGCTCCCTGGTTCGCACAGTGTCCCTCTCTGAAGCCTGCGCGGCACACAAAAATCTGACTCTTTAGCTTGCATTGTGCATGCTCTCCCAATAGACTTGTATGGGACAGTGCACACACAACAATCTGAAGAGTCCGAGTTTCGTGTGCCGCGCAGGCTTCAAAGTGGGGCACTGTGGGTATAAAAAAAAAAAACAAAAAAAAAAAACACATCGCCCGGCTCCCCATCACTGCACTTAATAGCGCCATAACTTAGTTTACGGTGCTGTAGGGAGGCGACAGGCTCCTTTTCAAGGCAAGAAATGTATACTTTTGTTGATACCATAGTCTCATCAAGCTCTTGGCTGATGAATGCAAATCACTGGTGCAACTAGTGAATGTAAAAAACAATATGCAAAAATATAAAATCTGACCAGACAAGCCAAGACTTTAAAAGGTCAACACGGAAAACCTGAATTATCATAGAGACCCAAGAGGTCATTACTAGGATATCACGCCACGTGCTCCAGTTTCTCGGGATGTAATGTGAGTTTGTACAGAACATTGCCGTATAGAATTTTGCATATTAATGTTGTAGGTAAAGTAGATGAAACCATTCCATTAACAAGAATGCAGAATACCGTGACAATAACATGGGAAACATCTCATGCCATGCCTCCCACATTGTAGAATATACCTTCCAATCTAGAGGTGTTAAAAAGAGGAGGCTCCTGTTAGGTTAGACTTAAAGGGATATTTCAACCATAAATATTTACTTATCCACTAGGTCAGAAAGTTACGCTTAAAGATGGCAGCACCCCTTCTCTGACTACCTGATGCAGACTGTGCCCTCGTAAGTCTTATATCATTGATACTTACTAGTGCACAGTATGCATCAGGCAGAGAAGTAGTGCTGCCATCTTTGTTTGTCCAGGTTCAAGAGGGTCACTTTAAATAAAGTTTTGTGTCACTCTCATTGGGTTCTAATGAGGAGTTAGCTTAAAGAAGTTGTTCCATGATTGCAAGTTATGGTCCAACTGCTGGGACCCCACAATCCCAAGAACAGGGCCCCGATGGATGTATATACACTGTCAATCCATTCATAACAAAGAGACCACTAGAAATAGCAGAATGCTAGAGCTCTGCCTCTCCAGTTGTTCCAATAGAGTAAATGGAGACGCAGCGGGCACATGGAACCGCTGTTGCCCACACTTCTGGACATGCCAGGGTTCTCTTTTCAGCATCAGTGGCGAGTCCTACCAATTTGGCTCTCACCAATATGCAATTTATTCCCTACTTCGTAGCTAGGGGAAAGTTTTCATTAATGGCACAATCCCATTAAAGTGCGTTTTTCCCCAATCATGTACCTAAGGCAACGGGGGTTCAGGTTACCCTAGTCTGGCAATTGGAAGAAGCCCCAGCAGTCAGACCCTGAACAATCCGAAATTTAACACTTTTCCAGTGACTAGACAATGAACACTTCTGGGAGAAATGACCCTTGAAGAGTCAATCGTAGGGGCAGATGTGTGCCTGAATTTTGGAAAAAATTCCAATAATGACTAAATTCCAAGTCAGCATGGCAGGTTCTTAGGATACATTTTTTAACTGGTGTCTTGTAATCCCTTCCAGTTCTACTAAAAAGGCTTAGAGTGGTTTGGGAACGTGTGAGAATGAACTATCCAGCCCTTGAGGCACCATTACACTCAATATATCATCATACGGTCCTAGTTGGCAGGTACCCTTTAAAGTAAAATAAGCTTTGCATTAAAACATACGACTTAAAGAGCAATTCCTGTCACCACCGATATGGGAAATACTGCTGTTCAAAAGCATGGCGAAGGGGATCAGGACAAAGAGCAGAGAACACTACTATTACAAAGGGCTGTAATTCACTCCAGGTGAATCTTCTGTTAACCACCAGCAGCAGCTACTCAAAGAGAGGATAGACAGATAGCTGTGTAGTATTGAGTGGATGTGGTTAGTCTACACAGCCTCTGAAAGAGGGGAGGGGAAGCTGAGCTTGTGTGCATTCACGAGAGACCAGCTGATCAGTGCTGGGAACCTTTCCCCAGCCAGAACTCGAGTAAAGGAGAGCCTGCAAACCAAGTATGAGGCTTTTTAAGTGCATGAGAAGTAAAACTCAATGCGAAAAACAGATAAGTGCATCATTTTTTTCTGCAGGGACTTATAAGAAATGTGTGTATTAATTTTTCATGCATAAAAGGTTTCTGTAGACTTCAACTCTCATCATGCTTCAAGAATCTCCCTAATCTAGTTGGAGTATTCTTCTGTCACCCTCTGCAGAGTAAAATGTTTGGTATGAGCTGCAAAGAGGAGTGGGGGAAGGGAAGTGAGGGCATTTTTAGCTTAAATTAGCAGCTGTTATTCTTCAAGTTCACTTAATCCTTGGCCTAATAAAGTAAGCAGGACTACAACTACACCAAGATTAACTAATAGAATACTGCCCCTTGTGTAGAAAGAAATGGGGATGAAGAAGTAGAGACATTTCTAGACGTGACATGAATTGCTCTTTAAATCAAGAGAAAAAAAACTAAGCAGTAGTATGTCTGCAGTACGTATTGTGTGCGTGGAAAGTTATTGCTGTAAACTAGAAGCAAAAAATAAAATAAAAATCAACACAAACTGCAGCAAGCAGACTGCAAAGACACTTACAAGAACCATGTATCTCCAAAAGAGAAAGAAATCCTATGAGTTAAATGTTCCTAAACCATGTTGATTCTGCGCCATAGATCTTCCTAGAGAAGAGGCCATCTTATATATAATAGAAGAGAAGATGCGTGAAGGAAGGGATTCCCAGGCGTTGACAGGTGCAGCCATGCTTTACAGCGGTGCTGTGATAGATGCTACAATCTTAAATGTTTAAGGTAAGCAGTGATGCAGTGAGATCCGTAAAGCCATATTCCTTGTAGTCTTCTTTGTCATGGCCTTTGCTGTGCCAGTGCCTGAACATTTGGAAGACTGTACTGAAACCGAGAGCCACACATATTCATACTTTCCTTTTAGCAGCTTAAGAAAAATAAAAACAATCAAAACTTCTCTGTACAAATAATAATAATAGAAGTTTAAATTAAAGCCTGCATGCCGCCAGCAAAATCCATATTCAGTGAAAATTCTTGGCCCAAGTGTCCCCCCCCCCCCCCCCCCAGTAGTATCATGGCATCAAATTGCAGCTTTGTCACTGTAGAAGGGAGTGACGTGGAACATGTAACAGTGCGTACAGACGCGAACTGGCTTCATCTGCCCGTATCGCGGTAATGGGGCAGAATGAGAAGAGCAGCGAGAACAGAAGATCTGCAAGAGAAGAAACACAATTATGTTACTACATAAACACACATACCGGACGTGTTCTACAGCTTCATTCCTCTGCTTCAAGGAGGCCGACAGGATGTAAAAACACCTCTGGTGTTCAATAAAAGCATGAAAAGCGGTTTTTAATCTGTTGCTTCTATACGGAGATCGGATCACTTTACATTATGAGAAGTGATACAACTTTCTCCAGTCTAGGCAATACTCTGTAAGGGGGGTAAGCAGTGCCCTGCTCACCTCTTACTTATGATCCGCAGTCAACCCTTGATGGAGCTCTTAGTTTAAAAGGGTTTTGGCATTTAGGGTGCCTTCACGCTTGCAACAAAATTGC
Source organism: Eleutherodactylus coqui (assembly GCF_035609145.1). Taxonomy (NCBI): domain Eukaryota; kingdom Metazoa; phylum Chordata; class Amphibia; order Anura; family Eleutherodactylidae; genus Eleutherodactylus; species Eleutherodactylus coqui. The sequence goes on from NC_089843.1 coordinate 55,478,133, forward strand.
GTGTTTTTTGAGTGATGCGAGAGTGAATGAAAACGCAGAATTATGAAACTAATGATTTTCGATGGTTTCATACCCATTTGCGATGTTTCCACTCATGCGATGTGGAGTGAAAAAAAAAATTGCGGCTTTCTGTGTTTTGCTTTTTTTTTCCATCTTACAGGTTTCCCTATGGAGCCTCCTTTTTATCACATTGCAAAGTACAAACTTGTAATTTTCGTGCAATGTGATGCATTTTTAACATCAGAAATTCCTATTGTCTTTCTCACGAGAAAATCGCGGCAAAAATCGCGTGAAAAAACTGAGAACATTGCAAGCGACAGCGATGTTTATGCAAGAAAAAGCAGCACTGATGAATTTTTTTCGTGATATCGCAATAGTCAGTGTGAAGGACCCCTACCCCCCCCCCCCAAAAAAAAAAATACAATACTTCCCTATTCCTCCACAGGCAGTCTACTTACCACATCTGCTACTCACTGATTTTTTTCCTGGCTCTTGCAGTTCCCCAGGTCACCTCACCTCCAGGCGGCCAGATCCTCTTCTTCCTGTTATGCAGTGGCTTTCTTCTTCCTGCAGGTCAGTCTAGGCTACCTCAGTAGTGTCGTAGCGTTCACTGCCTAGCAAGGAGTGCCGAATCCTATGCCAGGCTTTTGCCGAGACTGCAAATGCGCGCTGTCTCGCGGCGTTAGTGTAGGAACACTTGCGGCAAGACAGTACGCATGAGCAGCCTCGACATTAGCCTAGCCTAGCATCCGGTGCTCCCTGCTAGCCAGTTAACGCTATGTCACTAGTGACAAGCGTACATTGCCATGCAGGAAGTAGAATGCTGGCAATGTACGCAACGTAACGTAACAGGAAGAGGATCTGGCCAGCTGGCGGTGAGCTGACCCGGAGGACTGCAGGAGCCAGGAGAAGATTGGGGAGGAAAAGGTGCGGTAAGTAGACTGCCTGGGGAGGAATAGGCAAGTATTGATTTTTTTAATTTTATTTTTAATGACAGAACCCCTTTATGAAACACACTGCAATATTAAAATTGACCACAAGATGGAGCTCCGACAAGCATAGGTTGTTGCTTATGGAAGGGACTCCGATTGGTTGAGCAGCCCTGTGTGACATTGGCCATCTCAAGACTAATGCAGCAAAAATTTAGTGTGAGACAAAGAGCGCAGCCCTTATAGCTCAGAGAGGGCTACAGTGACAGGGTGCACAAGTCATGGGTGCGGCTGTATCCCCTGCTGGGGAGCAGCCAGGACAGTGGAAGCAGGAGCCAATAGTGGCTATGGGCCAATACCAGAGGCAATCTGCACAGAAGTCACTCAGCCAGGAAAGTGGCGCAGCATGGGCTGTAGTTGTGCTGCAGCCCCTCAGTAGAGCAGGTGGGGGACTTCAACTACAGTGATGCTGGGACAAGGGCCCATACAGCGCCCCCTGCAGAGAAGAATGACGGCAATATCTGCATCTATGACAACTCTACAATGTGTGGAAGGAGAGGGAGGCTCCCTTCCTGCATGGGAGTCGGTCCCAGAAGAGAACGACAACACCATGACCTGGGTGGAGATCGAGCCTCCGGATACGGAATAGATTGGTCTCCGATAGGAGAATGAGGACCGACAGACTAGGGAAGTATCCCTCTTCTTGGACTGTTAGCGACAGAGGGGCAACCCCGTTTACGGGTACCCGGTGATATTCTGTATTCATGTGTACAGTTTGCTTTAAGGTTCAAGTAGATTGTAACGGTACAGCAACGCACTTTGCAGAGACGGAAGAAAGGTTGCGGAGGAGCGGCATTACGGGTCAATAAGTACGTCTGCGTTTACGGTGTATTAGAGCCCAATGCTGGTAATATACCAGGCATTATCTAAAGTAAGGAAGCACAGTTTAGGAGGATGACGTGGAGCGGTGTATGGTTGTGACCGAAGAAGCCCGTGCCCAAGTGTCTTGCTGTGACCAACAAATGGGACTTGTTTTCACAGTGCAACATTTAAGTACGAGTGCCCTCCTATGGAGTGAAACTAAAGCTTGATTCGTATTAGTAAAAATTGGTTTTGAAAAAAAATACAGCCTCCGTCCCCATCCGTCAGCTGCAGCGTCATCATGAACCTGCCACTTGGGGGCCTAACCTGAAACCCAATGAATGCTCACACCTGCGTTGGGGCTTTTGGGTGTACTTCAGTGTCTCTTAACCCCATTTTTTTCTGCTCCAGAAATGGAACAAACGTTTCACCCCCCCCCCCCCCCATTGGAAGCCGTATTTAAGGTCTAGACTGGATACAATTGCATCCACTTCTCAGATGAGAACAGGATTTCTATTCATGAATTCACAGCCTCTGAAGGTGTTCTCATCCGCTGACAGTAACTTATATCTTGTGTGGGTTGGGGAAAAACACTGATATGTTGGCCCGACCCTTTAGACACATATGCACTTGTTTGTGTTTTTAAAGGAGTATCTCTTTATGAAAAACACATGCATACGTGTCTAAAGGGTCGGGCCAACATATCAGTGTTTTCTCCGAATCACAAATTGCATCACTAGTCAACCCTAACGGGTTGCACAATCACTGTATTGGCAGCACCTCTAACTCTATGCTAACTAGGGATGAGCGAGTATACTCGCTAAAGCACTACTCGCTCGAGTAATGTGCTTTAGACGAGTATCTCCCTGCTCGTCCCTGAAGATTCGGGGGAGAGCGGGGAGGAACGGAGGGGAGATCTCTCTCTCCCGCCCGCTCTACCCTGCTCCCCGCCGCAACTCACCTGTCAGCTGCGGCGGCTCCCGAATCTTCAGGGACGAGCAGGGAGATACCCGTCTAAGGCACATTACTCGGACGAGTAGTGCTTTAGCGAGTATACTCGCTCATCCCTAATGCTAACCCTTTTTTTCCGCCCAAAAAATGGATGCACCTATAGAAAACCTCCTTGGACTATTCTTTGTACTGGGCCCTCACCAAAGTAGCTCCACCTCCTCCTCCTCTACTTTTCACCATTATGATTCACAAGTAACAGATAATTGAAAATGGTGAAGAATGTAAACACAAATTATATTAGAAAGTTGGAGAACTTTTAATTTATACAGCAATTAAGCTTTTTTGCCCTAAAACTGGAAAACTCCTTTAAAAATGGGCCACTCCAGCAAAACCACATTTTTTTCAAACTGGCCCTCTTCGCCCCATTGCCTACACAATCAATTTGATGCTATAGTACGCCAACTACATCCCTTCGTTGATGTACTTCAAAGTACACAAAAAAGAAGCTAATGTGGCAAACAATGGCACGGTGTAATGCCAGCTGTAGTGTTAGAAGTCATGGCCACATAGCTACACAGCCCGATGCCACCTATAACTCTGTGCCCTCCCCTGACCTTGGAGTAAGTGGGATGCTACCAGACCAGAATAAAAATGTGAATTAATAATGAAAAGGAGCAGAACAATTCAACATCTTTACAGTCTATTTCTATCAAATTACCCTTTGTTTTACAAGCAGACACTTCTCACCAGGGGCCGCTAATTGTTTCATGATTCACTACAGCGTTAATGTCCATGAAATATATGTGGAGGCGCAGTGCAAACAGAACAGGCTGATTAATGCCTGCTTATTATACAGCGCTGCCACTGCAATCTGCATGGGGCACCTCCTCCGCCATAAAGCACTCCCTAAACTGCCAAGCGAGCAAGTTTGGCCGAGGTGTAAGAAACGAGCACCTTTTGGTCCACACTCTACAACTCCTTGCACTGCAGGTCTACAGAACAAGTTGAAGAAGTTTGCTGATGAATGCTTTTGTGCTGATTTTAAAGTAAGTTAAAAAGTAAAGTTTTTTCACCTTGGTTTTCCCAATTCATTTGGTTCCATGCTTTGGTGGAACCTATCAACTTAGCTCCCAGGGTACATTCATATGGTGGTGAACCGAAAACTTAAATCACATGTTGGATCTCGATGAACGAAGGATACACAATGTATATCAGTAAAGATTTCCAACTTTTGAGCACAAAATGACGTATCAGCGGCCAATGGAAACCAAAATCAACCAATTAGGGGCTGGATTCCAAAGCGCCCACACAATTAATTTAACTGGTAAATGCCAATCAAGCTGCATGGTGCTGGGATTTGAGCATAGGTCCCAATACAGAATGTCCCCCTGGCAGTGCTCATACTGTTCTTCCTCAGAGATACCGGTCTTGATGCTGGGTCGATTCCCTTCTAGGCCATGTCCAGCTCTCCTCATGTAACGGCCCGTGTCCTGCACCTGCTCTTGTGACTGTGCTGGGAGACACATCAAAAGCCACCCCAGAAGAGCAGGACTACCTGTGCAAATTGTTTGGGCTGCAGGTAGTGCCTCATGTTGCCAGTACTGACAAGGACGCCAACAAAACTTGAAAAGAGTCAGTCAATCAGGATGGATAAGGAGAGGAGGAAATATCTCCATTCTATTTTGGGGGTTTCTTGCTGTTGCCTCTCCTGTTTAGCTGTTGCCACTTTCATTTGCACCAAAGCAGGTGAAATGGATTCGCAATCACTTCTGCATCGGTACTGGGCAGATTGCCATCCCTGAAGTGTAAGGGACTTGAGGATATATTGTGATGCTCAAGTGTTCCCCCTAATTTTCTGAGCAGTGTAGATTTCCATTAAGGAGTGACTGCTAAAGTTTAAAGGGGGTTTCCAATGTTACTCATATGTTTTAATGTCTGACAGGTAAAAGTTCTAATGCTGGGGCCCCAAACTTTTGAGCAAACGTGGATCCCTCGACCCACTCTGCAAGTCAAGGCAGCTGGCAGCATGCAAGAAAGCAGTAAGGTTTGCTCAGCGTACTTCTTAAAGGTAATGCATCACAATAAATATAATATATATATATATGAATAAAACTAATTAGAAGCAGATTTAAAAATAAAAAAAAAAAAACAGAAAAGAAAGCAACTGGTTTTGTTTTCGAATAGTAGATTTTTTTTATTCGTTCTTCTGTACATGACTATAAGGGTGGCCATCTTGCCTGTGCTGCCGTTAACAGCATTTATTGATGTATTACAGCAGCCTCATGGGCCATAGGAAACTGCAAGACTTCTGATTTTTTTTTTTTAAATATGGTGACATGAACAAATTTTTTTTAATTATTTTTCAACAACTTGATTTAAATAAGTCATTTTTCGATGACACCGTCCATTGATGAGCAGTCATGACTCTATATACGAGGCGTATCCTGTAATCTCTTTGAACGGGCCAAGAACGTTAAATTGCAGGAAGGAGCTCTAGGCGGGGGTCGCTCTCATCCCAGGAGAGGAGTGTCATATTTATTACCTAAAACTGGTTTCGAGAGGAAGCCAGATGCAAATTAGGCCAGTCAACTCAAGCAGCTCCATCGCCAGCTGGGGGCAGGCAGTACAAAAAGATAGTCTGTTAAATATTCATTGGGTTTGCCCCTTGCTACCTGGCCATCTATTCCTAGACCAGGGATTTGCTTAACAGAACAAGTGGCAGGTAAACACTATCCTATCAAAAGTATTTGGACACCCGTATAAGTAGAATGGATCATGTCACATGTACTAAACCATGCAACATAAGATGCAGACCCTTACAGGTGTTAGCCATAATCTGTGACTTGAAGAAGTGCATGCCATTGCATATGTGAGTTATTGCTGCTGCATACGTCATCCATCATGAAGCACAATGCATTCACCTATCTCCAATTCTGTAAGGGATACCATTATAGTATAGTTGAGCAATAGAAAAACAACCTAAACCCTACTGAACATCTTTGTGAAAAGTTGGGTCAGGAAATATGAATAGCATCCATCTTGTTTGAACTCGCCAGACATTTGCAGGATGAATGAAGGGAAATACTAGCTGAAGTGTATGAGACGCTAGCAGAAAGTATACCATGGAGAGTATCCGAAGTGATTAGGGTCAGAGAAAGCCTCACTAATGTATTAACACATGTAAATAAACACTACTTTTGATTCTTGCTCAGGTGCCCAATTGCCTTTGGTAGGATAGTGTACATCTGGAGACAGGGTAAAAAGTAAAATAAAAAAAAAGGTTATGTTGAATAATGGGACAATGTCATATTTGATGAGGGCAGCTCTGCACAGCTGGAATCTGCTCCATTATCCCCAGGAACAAAGACTCCAGAACGCCCTGTAAATCATAGGTCTCCGAGTTTCGCCATTTTATTTTCATAACCGTTTTGCCTTTATTGTACGACATTTCATTTTGTATATTTTTTATCTTTTTTCGCAATCACCACTTTTTTTTGTATTAAAGTCCAAAAACTTAGACAAGTTCAGTCCTTGTTACTCTTAAAGGGGTTATCCAGCGCCGAAATGTTTTTTTTTTTCAATAGCCCCCCATTCGGCGCGAGACAAACCCGATGCAGGGGTTAAAAAAAACAAAACGGATAGTACTTACCCGAATCCCCGCGCTCCGGTGACTTCTTACTTACCTTGCGAAGATGGCCACCGGGATCTTCACCCACGGTGGACCGCAGGTCTTCTCCCATGGTGCACCGTGGGCTCTGTGCGTTCCATTGCCGATTCCAGCCTCCTGATTGGCTGGAATCGGCACACGTGATGGGGCGGAGCTACGAGGAGCAGCTCTCCAGCACGAGCGGCCCCATTCAGAAGGGAGAAGACCGGACTGCGCAAGCGCGTCTAATCGGGAGATTAGACGCTGAAATTAGACGGCACCATGGAGACGGGGACGCCAGCAATGGAGCAGGTAAGTGAATAACTTCTGTATGGCTCATATTTAATGCACGATGTATATTACAAAGTGTATTAATATGGCCATACAGAAGTGTATACAACCACTTCCTTTCGCGGGACAACCCCTTTAACCATTAGCTCAGATGGCGTTGACCCTTTGACTGCCGGAGAGCAGTGTGTGAATACATCTGGGGAACGTCTAGCCGCATATTCCAGGAGTGATGTCAGCAAGATTTTTGGGGTGTAGGGAATGTGCTGGGGTGCGATCTACGCTCCATTTGCAGCCTGAGTGGAAGGTGAGCGCAGGATTGAGTGATAGAGCAACCCCTTGCGGCGGCAGCCACGTCACATGCTTGGAGAGTGCAAACGTGACAGCGCCAAAGACTAAAGTTCCCTTTCAGTAACCCTATATTTTCTCTCCTACTCCCCCAATTTTCTGTGTGCACCTTGGTTGAAGTGGGTGGAGAGAGAACACCCTGAAGCCAATTAGATAATGAATGTGAAGTTAGAAGCAACAGAAGAGTGTTCTGATAGATTGGCAGGCAGTGCAAGCTCCATACTGCATCTGATAGGTCAATATCAGGAAGTAGGCGGGACAGACACCTGTAGCCAATCGGATAATAGATATGATGCATGCATATAAAATGTTAAATAGTCACCGACAAGCCGTGACAAACACTTACCTTGCCGCAACTGCGACAGTGGTGTTTCCTGCGGATCACTGTAAAAGGAGCTTTACACGCAGTGCACAAACTACAGACTTCGTCCGGTACCCAGTCAGGAGGATCTGCGCCGGATGGGGGTGAATGATAACAAAGATTACAATGTGTGCAAAGTGTGTGAGACATCCAAAAACTAAGCACATCAAGGGGGTAAAAGTCAGTCAAAACTAAAAAACTAACAAGGACCCTGCAAGTGAACATTAGTGTTATGGTTAGACATAAATCCACACAAAAAATCCACAAATTATTCAAAGTCCGTAACTTTCCAGCCAGGATTTAAATTGCTCTAAATGTATGAAACGTAAAAAAATAAATAAAACAATTAAACAATTTTGCAAAGTGTCTTAATTAAGACCTCATGTTCACGGGTGGGTTGGATTCCGCATGCGGGAGAACGCAGCTGAATCAGACCCTGGCGGCAGCAGCGTCCGTGAGTACCTCACATTTCCTGTACTGTGGATGATCCGCACGGTTCGCCGTCGGACATGCGCGGTACAGATTTAAAAAAAAAAAATCCTGCTTTTCCTGCGGAATCCGCGGCCTGTCCGCCCGTTCTCAGTCCACACTCACATGTGGATTTTGCGAGCGGAAAATAAATCACAGCATGCTCCATTTGTGCGGATTCCGCACGGACGGGCTCCACTGATCTTTATGGAAGCAGTCGATCTGCAATTACGTTGCAGATCCATTGCAGATGTGTAGGCGGATACCTCTCAGGTTGCTTGAAAACCAGAGGCGGGGGGGTAAGGCACCATTGGGCTTACGATTTTTTTTCTGTGCGGCTGATCTGCTGTACATCCGTGCAGAAAAACCACTGAATCCGCGATCTCCTGCAAGCATTTAAAATTCATTTACGCAATGACTCGCAAGTCATCCGTGGCGGATATCCACATGCGGAATCTGTGCCTGCCGTGTGCATGAGGCCTCTGTGATATAAGAAACAGGTTTGATAATTAAGGGGATGTGCTACTAAATTAATTTATCACTAATCCGCAGGATAAGTAATAAGTGTCTGATTGTTGGGAGTTTGACTCTTGAGACATCCATTGATCACTAAAATAGGGGTTTGAGTATCCCCCATATGAACGGGGCAGCATTCACATGTGTGCACTAGCACATCTTTTATTTCAATGGGACGGTTTGGAGAAAGCAAATCCAAACAATCAGCTATATCCTGCAGTTCCATAACAACGAATAGTTCCACCACTCCATTCATTTTGGGGCCCTTAGTATCCCCGTTCCGGTGGTCGTGGGTGGCCCAGACGTGAGACTCGCACTGATTAGACACTTACGACCTATCTTCTGGCTAGGTGATAAGTAAACTGTGTGGAAAATCCCTTTAACAGGATGTTACATCAAGACATACAGTGTATCTGTCCATACAATACCTTCAAATTCCCCGTCTCGGGCCTTGGCAGCCAGCTCTGAAGAGGAGATGGTCTCCTGGCAGAGAGCACAATCTTCTAGCGCAGCGCTCCTAAGTCCTTGGCTCACTGCAAAACATGTCGCATATCAGTCACATCTTCAAGACGCAGGAATGTGGCAGGTACTCTCATAGGTCAACTAATTATTTCAATCAAGAGCAGGGGGGGAAAGTGTTCATCCCACCCCAGGGACCAAGGATGTTGCAAGCTATCCTCATATACAACAAGAGGTCATGAACAAGACAAGTACTTAGGCCTCCTTCCCACGAGCGTGACGGGGTCCGCCGCGTAATATTACGCAGTGAAGCCCGTCACGGCGCCCCCCAGAGCCCCTATACTTACCTGCGGGAGATAGCGTGAAATCGCTTCCCTGCCCACCACCGCCGCGTCACCGCCTGTCACCGCCCACCACCGCCGCGTCACCGGCCGTGTCACGTGCACGGCCGGCCGTGTCACGTGACGCGGCCGGCCGCGTCATTTGGCGTCATATGACGCGCGGCGGTGGGCGGGAAAGCGTTTTTTCACGCTATCTCCCGCTGGTTACAGCGGGAGATAGCGTGAACGGACGGCTTCCATTGACTGCAATGGAAGCCGTCAGTGCGTACAGCCCGTCCTCACCCGCAGAAAATAGAGCATGCTGCGGGTGAGGACGGGAGAAATCACGGTGCGTAATTCCGCGCTGGAATTACGCATCGTGAGCATTGTGCTATTAGGTTCAATAGAACCTAATAGCTGCGGGCAACGCAGCGGATTTTCGCCGCGAATTACACGGCGGAAATCCGTTCGTGGGAAGGAGGCCTTACTAGGGCGAAGCGCAGGTAAAATTTATTTTTTTTAATCTTTTTGCAAGTGCAACATTAAAAAAAGGTCTCAAAATTGCTTATATACTGTTTTGGGCATTATTATTATTATATGCCATTAAGACTGAATTACAACACGTCAAACCATCGATGCTTAACAGGTTTTCCAGGACTACAATATCAATAACCTATCCGTAGTCCTCAATATCAGATTGGTAGGGTTCCACCATAGATTACCCCAACAATCAGGTGTTTGAAGAAGTTGATGATGTCATGTGCCCCAAGTGCAACTCCATCCCATTCAAATGCATAGGACTGAGCTGCTATATCAGGCGCAGGTGCTAAAAATGTACATCGCAGTGCCTGCATTAAAGAGGTCTTCAAACAGCTGATCAATGAGGGTTCAGAGCTGCAGACCTCTGCCAATCGGATATTGATGATCTATCCTGACGAAAACCCCTTTGATACATGAACCTTTTATATAGTTACATTCTATCTGATCACCACTGGAGGGCGACATTGCACTGTTAATGTCATAATTTATAACGAATACCAATCATATAAGGTCCCGATTCTGCAATCAATATATGCCAGGAGGGACTCTAAACGAAGACATCTCACCAAGTCAACCAGAACCCTACTCTGTATGGATGGGAAGCAAATACTCAGAAACGGTGCCTTCTACAAATATGTGTCTGGTTTCGGGATAGCTCTAGTCATAAGGGTCAGACCTGGACTTACAGGGTACCTACCTATGGGCAGTCGGGAGCGGCTTTTTTTCTTTGGAAGGAGAGATGTTTTTGCAAGATTATCATAGATGTCACCAAAAGTACGAAAATATATCTTAACTCACTTTAAATCCCTTTTTTATTACCGCTTTGACACCAATCTCCAACACTCATGAATATGCAGCTGTGCAACAAACACAACCAGACATAAATCCCATATAATTACTAATGTCATATTAACAAGTGTTGATTTAAACGCTGTAATATATGCTTTGTGCCAAGTCATATAAACTCAATTAGGAATGGTCCCAAAGTTGTTCTGCACCAGCCAAGTTATCAAGATTTATTATTACTTTATTGGCAACACGAGTCTTGTAAAAAGACGAGGCAAGTCTGAATGTGCAGTCAGGAATACTATAGGTCAGAGAGGGAATGGCTGCTCCTTAGGGAGAGCACCTAGTAAGGAAACATATAGGGCCATGCAATGCTCCTCTGGGAAATGTATGCAAATGGGAAGATGGAATAATGCCTCTGCAGCTCCACCTACTGGAAGGCAGTATTCCTGCAAGTCAATGTCAGGCCTTTTAACAAGCCTTGTAGCAATGACTGGGAATATAGGTCAAAACCAGAATCTTTCCCAGAAGGAAAAGATAACCATGTACAGATAGCTGGTGCTGCAAAGAGATTATTCCATCTTCCCATTTGCATGATTATACAACTGTATTATATACTTTCTGCTTCTATGTAATACAGATGACATACTCCACTTACTATTCTAATTTCCTTTTTAGGTAAACTCTATGGCTATAGGAAAGGGTCACCTATCTAGCAACATACCACATCAGTCACTGCTCAATCACATGACTAAACTACATCATCTGTGGGCTCCGGCTTTGTATCCTTGCCAGAGCATGCACAGATCTTCATATGTTGCGTGCAATGACGGTAGCTATGTTAGATATAGTCATGTGATAGCAAACTGACAATATTCTTTGCGGCACTATGGGAAGAAGGGTTCATGGAATCGGTAAAGGTACGATATTAGTCTACCAGACACAAGCAGTGACATATAGTTACATGCGAAATCCGTTAACGTTAAGGGATTACTGGCAGCATTGATATTTTCCTATGGGACTTTGCAGCTGTCAAAGAAAGTTGACCCTGTTTGGATTTCTCAACAGCCGAAAAAGGGTGCCGCAACCTTATTTATTATGGGAAAACATTAAAGGGGTTTTCTGGGGGCAAACTATTAAGTTGATCGGTGAGGGTCTGCCACTTGGGATCCACGTCGATCGGCTGACTTAAGAGGCCATGACACTTGGGTGGCTGCCATGGCCTCTTCTCAAGTCTGTGATATCACATTTATTTGTCTCATGGCCTAAGAGCATCTGAGTCCCATTCAGCTGAATGGGACTGAGCTGCAATACCAGGTACAGCCACTATACAATGTACGGAGCTGTACCTACCGCTAAGTCATCAATCAACTGATTGGTGGGGAACTGAGTGGTGGCTCCCCACAAATCAACTATTAGGACCTATACCGAGGATAGGTCCGTAATAGTGTAGTCCCAGAAAACACCCTTAAAGGGGTTGTCCGGCAGATGAAGTAATTTTTTTTTGGAGATACAACCTGCAAATCAAAGCGCTTAAAATACACACTAAACCCCCATTTCAATAGCCCTTTCACTTACCTGAACAAGCTTTTTATCATCTTAGTAAAAATTCTCTTCAAAGATGGCGCCGGGGGTCTTCTCCCATGGTGCACCGCGGGACTTCTCCCATGGTGCACCACAGTATATGCTCCGACGTGCGCGCTCCCGATGCTGTGTCCTTGCCTCTTCTTCCAGCAGCAGCGGCAGGCATACTAGCACTTTCTGCTTAGGTTAAGCAGCGCTGCTGATTAGAGCCACCTGATTGGCTCTTCGGCACCACGTGACTGCACAGCGTGCACCAATCAGGTGGCTCTAATCAGCAGCGCTGCTTAACCTAAGCAGAAAGTGCTAATATGCCAGCGGCAGGCAGACACTCACTCCGCTGGTATATGAAACCAGGAAGTGAGTGTACCGGCGGCACGCGTCCCCTGCAATGAGGGGGGGGGGGCACCCCTAAAGGTAAGTGCATAACTTCTGTTTGCAACATTTTCCATGCACAATGTATATTACAAAGTGCATGGAAATGGGCAAACAGAAGTAATGAGATATAATGTTTATGGCCGGACAACCCCTTTAAAGAAAATGTCCAGTATTACAAAAACACAAGTGTTCTTTTCCAACAGCGACACACCGGTTCATAGGCGGTGTATGGCATTGCAGCTTAGCACCACTTTCATGAAGCTGAACTGCAATACCATACGCAATGTAAAGGCAGGCATACTTGTAAGGAAGCAGCGATACTTTTCTAACCCCTTTAAGGTTGCATTGTGCTTATCTCATGCACTTACCATAATCCACATATGATCAAATATCATCGTGCACTTCCACCTGGAGCACTTTGAATTACAGCACCTTGTATATAGAAACAGCAAATCTAGTTTTACTCTTTTCAGATACCTATAGTAAAGCTGCCTACCTTTCTTCTGCTTCCCCTTGTCATCCACTTCTTGCTTGGTGGCCATGACTTCAAACAACGTCTTCAGAATACTTCTTAAATCACTTGCATAATTTGTCTGCAACTGATCGGCAACACCTGAGGACCACCGAGATCAAGAAGAGAAATCTCAATGAAAACGGTCTCTATAGGGGGTTCAGGAAGTCTGAATCCAAAAAAAACTGCAGGATTGGAGGGGGCGGGGCATGACACGGAGATTCAAAGACCAGCATAGAGCAAATCCCAGTGTCACGCTCCGTCCTATCAGGACTTACATTGGACATAACACAATGGATCAGTTCCACCTTGAATGTTCCTTTAATTCACCCATACCAAATTTTCCACACTACAGTAACCGCATGCATTCGAAATCCCGCCCATGTGTGGCCGCCAATGGCCAGATGAACTTGCTGGGCATTGGCCATTACAAGGTTTCAAACGCATGCGGTAACCACAACGTGGAAACCCAGCCTAAGAAAGGAAGTTTGTTACATTAACAATTTGCCTTGTTATTTCGGGATGGATAATGGGATAAGTCATTATGCACCATTCACATCCAGGACTGCACTCAGAATTCTTGTTCTATATCAGGCTGCATCGCATCACATCTTCCTGTGGGTTCACCGTATGTACAGAGGAAATCTGCTAGAAGAGATAATCTTACAGCAGTCAACAGACTGGACTGCATTACAGGGTTTCAGCTGTAGGGCGGCGGCGCTGACGGATTCCGAACAGAAAAATTTTGAACGCAGTTTTAAAGTGAATGGAGAAGAGGATACGGGTCTATAAGGGTGAGTAAAGCAAAGTCATCAACATTATATGTAGACTGTACAATCAGGGTTAGGGTGGGTTCACACTGGCTATTAATCCCCAGGTTAGCTTTCTGTTTCTCAGTTTCATTTTTGGAGCAGAGAGACGGAATTATAGCAGAATTAGTGCTCCCACGCACCTGGTTTTTTTTGGTTTTTTTTTTTTATGAGAATGTCAATGGGACTTTCTAAGGTTAAAAACACATTGGACAAAAATCACAAAACTTGCGATGCGTTTTTAACATTAGAAAGTCCCATTGACATTCGAGTTAAAGAAACGCAGCATTAAAAAGCCGCAAGTGGGTGCGAGCCATAAAGTGGGTCCATTTTTACTGATATTGATTTCAATGGGGTTTTTAAAAATGGAAAGTAAATGGAAAACTTTCAGCTTGCTTCCATTCTGTTAATTTCGTTTGTTTTTTTTTTAAATTGAATGAATAGCGCAGTCTGCAGCAATATTTGTTTCGTTTAAAGCTTTCTGTTTAAAAAAAAAACAAAAAAACAAACCTTGAAATCAATGGTGATTAAAAAAAAAATAAATAAAAAAATTACTTACTGATACAAGAGGGCAGGTATGGACACTCCTTATCCCCCAACATGCAGACAGCCAGACTATATCAGTAGGTATATGGCCATTTTCTATTATTTTTTTGGTCTGTTTATATTTCCTTTCTGTGATTTTAACTAATGTAAGTGTAGGGACCTACAAGAAATGAGGACCCTTGACGCAGGTTGTGAGCTTAAAGTATTTTGGACAGAGTATTAACCAATACCTCATATTCATCGGTATGTATCAGTAACGTGCGGTGCGGCTTTGAATGCTGGGGGAGCCCGGGGTGTCGGTGTGGTTCACCTATGGGGTGCACGGCAACCCACCGAGTTCAAATATAGCGTCATTAATAGGTTGTAAGCCTGCATGGTGCACTACCTATACCACGTGGCCTGTATCTACTCTTTTGTGTAGGAATAAGCACAAAGCAGCCGCCCCCCTCAATATAAGGAAGGTGTATGAGTGGCTGCTTATCAGCGCCCACCACATGCGTTACTTGCTCCTCCGTTTAGCAGTCTGGCTGACTGCACGTTAGAGGATAAGTGGTGTCCATATCTGCCCTCTTGTATCAGTATTATATAGGCATTTTCTGTGATTACAAAAAACTAACAAAAAAAAAGAAAAATAAAGATTAATTCTGTTTTAACTCATTCTTTCTGCTCCAAAAACGGAACAGAGAGACGGAAAGCCAAAACGGAGATTAAGTCCTGGTGTGAATCCACCCTTAGTCTGGATCCTGTAAAATTTTACCCTTGAATGGCTAAAGAAGGGAAATGCATGTAAAGGGTATGAATACTTTTACATCTAAGTTGTAATTGCCCTAATGCACCCAATGTAAAAAAAAGAAGCACCTTTGTACATAGTGCTGAAAATATCTAATCTCCTTGTGTCTACAGCTCTTATGTAGCCGTATGTGCCTCCCCACAAACCCTGCTTAGTCTGATGCAGCAGTCCTCTGTTACTCCACTTCCTCTACCCCATGTTCTTGATGACCTACAGGTAGTAGAAAAGGTGCAGATAGAAAAAAGTAACCTTGGGATTGGACTACACACAGGGTTTGTCCACAGCCCTTAAACAATGGAGGAACAGTTCTGTCGTTGCTGTAAACCCAAAACGGCAGCTTTTTCATCACGGCAATTTGCTAAGTCATTCTCTTTAAAGGTACTGCCCAAGTTTGGGGGGGAAAAAAAAAAAAGATTTTTTTTTTAAAGCGCCACTCTTGTCCATGGCTGTGCCTGGTATTGCAGCTCATCCTCTTTCAAGTGAAAGCTGTAATACCAGTTACAGCCCATGCATAAAAGTGGCGCTGTTGCGATCAGATTATTTTGTGACATTGTATATTCTGTGCTCATTCTTCAGTAGAACGGTTGTATAAAGGTATGTGATAATCCTGTTATTCTGTATGCACATATGTGCGGAGCCCCATCTGGAAGCTGCAGAGAACCGATGACTCCTTGTATTAAGGCCTGATGTATGCAGGAAGCGGCGCACCTGAGATGCAGACAAAGAGCCGGTGAATGAGGTCATTACTGCTGTGGAAACGGGATCTGATCTTTTGTCTGGAAGCAATCTTTGCAGCTTTCAATGCCAGTTGAATTTCCTCCTGATCAATGTCATCTGATGAGCAGGAGCTGGTCATCAGGCTGCTGTGGAAGACATGACGGGAAAAAAATAATAATCATCAGCACCCGTGAAAGCAGCCAGACCGCTAGTGATGTATTATCAGAGACGCTGCAGGAAAGGTCAGGACAGTGCACGCACACAGCATAGGAGAAATACAGATCTCGATCACAGCATAACAAGTCTGACAGATGCCTTCCCTCAGCTGTCATTACTGGAAACACGATGTGACAATTGTGGGATGAGATTCCGGGGGTAATAGATAGTCGGCCAATAACCGAGGCACCTGCCGGTAAACAGAAGTTCCAAGAACAAAACTTACTACCCTCAGTAAGAAATCGGTGATTCACAAACTTCTTCAGGCGACCCCTAAATCATCCCAATTTTTTTTCTATATAACCCTGGCCAAATGTGTCATCTATCATCACAGCTGTGCGATGCAATTGGCCACCACAACTGCAGAAGGGGTCATCAATACGGGCAAACCGTCAACACGTAATAAAAAAACTTATGGACAGCCCAAACTTTTTACAGGCATTTGCCCCACACCTCTCTGAATAGACCACACATCCCCAGTACACCCACAACCTAATGCCAGAGGAACATAGTAGTCCCAAAAATCAAGCGGAGACAGGGTGGTGATGCAGCGATGTGGCCAGCCAGTTTTGCATCCTCTTCAAACCACTGTACACAAAACTGATTTTCACTAGCGCATTTGAAGTGCAATTCAAGTGTCATTTAGTCAGGAAATTCTAGTTTTGGAAATACTGCATTAAGTAACATGGGAACCATATGCTAGAACCTAAAGCTAGAAACAATACAATATAGTCACTCCAGACAGTTTTGTAACCAAGTACAGAAAGAATAAATCACACTCTCTTTACAATTGTGTATGGAAAGATACCAACCAACAATATTGGACAATTGGTTTTAGTGTCATGGCCGATTGGTGTAGGGTATCTACTATACATATAAAACACAAATCTTACATTTCCCGTTTTCACACAGGTCACTAAAGCAGTTATAATAAGCTGACACTTCTTGTTTTCTGCAGCTCACTTGTCAGCTTTGCTGTATAGACTGGTACAAGATGAGCAGAGTCATCTCATTTTTATTAGGAGTTTGAGGATTTAATGGCTCTTTTGTTGGTTGGAGGCCTAGATTAAGGCAGGATAGTAAAACTAAACACAGAGATATTACTATGTATGCTGCTGCACTGTCAGCATCACTTCCTGAAGATGGTAAACCTAATTTTTCGGTCAACTAACCCTCATTCACTGCATTTACCATAAAGCACACACATTCGGCTGTACTGTCTATACAGACAATGTAATGTAAGAAGGACACCTCCATTATAAATGATAGTGTAAAGCAGTGTTCCCCAACTCCAGTTCACAAGAGTTTCCAACAGGTCATGATTTGAGGATATCTTATAGCGAGAACACCTGTGGCAAAATCTATTGATTTCAGTTCAGTTAAAGGGGTATTCCAAGATTTTACTACTGATGACCCATCCATAGGATAAGTCATCAATAGTTAATTGATGCCTAGTGGGAATGACATCTCCTGCACTTCCAACTCTGACCGAAATGAGGAGTCAGAAGTGTTATAGGAGACTTCGCTCTCGTTGAATTCAATAGAAGTGAAGTGGGCTATTACTCTTCCTGTCTTGACCTGCAATGTGGACGCCCGGCCCTGCTACACTAACAGTGGGCCAGATCAGCTGATCGGCAGGGAACACAAGTTGCAGGCTCGCGTCAATCAGCTATTGATTACCTATCATGAGGATAGGTAATAAATAGTTAAAGGGGTTGTCCCGCGAAAGCAAGTGGGGTTCAGCACTTCTGTATGGCCATATTAATGCACCTTGTAATGTACATTGTGCATTAATTATGAGCCATACAGAAGTTATTCACTTACCTGTTCCGTTGCTGGCGTCCTCGTCTCCATGGTGCCGTCTAATTTCAGCGTCTAATCGCCCGATTAGACGCGCTTGCGCAGTCCGGTCTTCTTCCTGGTGAATGGGGCCGCTGGTGCCGGAGAGCTGGTCCTCGTGGCTCCGCCCCGTCACGTGTGCCGATTCCAGCCAATCAGGAGGCTGGAATCGGCAATGGACCGCACAGAGCCCACGGTGCACCATGGGAGAAGACCCGCGGTGCATCGTGGGTGAAGATTCCGGCGGCCATCTTGCTAAGGAAGAAGTCGCCGCAGCGCGGGGATTCGGGTAAGTACTAAACGTTTTGTTTTTTTAACACATGCATTGGGTTTGTCTCGCGCCAAACGGGGGGCCTATTGAATAAAAAAAAAACCTGTTTCGGCGCGGGACAACCCCTTTAAGGTTCCAGGATACCCCTTTAACTCCACTGACAGATAGTGGTTACAGTGCAGTTAACTCTACTGGTAGATGGTGACACTGACAATAAGGCCATCTTCAGACGGGCGACAAAGTTGGGTGATTTTCTCAAAATGTGACAATGTTACAAATGGCATGTATGTGAAGCCTATGCTTTCCTATGGGTTCTTTCACATTTGCAATGTTTTGTAGGATGCAACATTGCGAGTCCAAAATCTTGCTGCTTGCATAATATGCACGCGACCAGCGAGGTTTTGTAGCTCACGTTTCCCTATAGAGCCTTCCTCTCTGTTGCATTGTATGAAAACGCGTTTTTTGTGCGATACGATGCAACTTTGACATTAGGAAATTCTACTGTCAAAGCCCTAACCAAAGCCCTAGCTACAGGGTTAAAAAAAAAAAACCTATACATCACCTTAGAAGCGCTGTCCGGCGCCGCTGTATCTTCCTCCCGGTCCCCGACACTGTTGTTCTTCATTTCTTCTGACCAGTGAAAATTCACTGCCTCCTGGAAGCGCTGCCTCTGATTGGCTGACACTTAACCAATCAAAGTCAGCACTTGATAAGTGGCCATGACTGGTTCATGGAGTGCTGGCTCTGATTGGCCAAGCGTCAGCCAATCAGAGGCAGCGCTACCAGGAAGTGGGGATTTTTCAATCCTCGGCCAGAAGAGATGAAGAAGAACAGTGCGGGGGACTGTGAGGAAGCTGCAGCGGTGCCGGACAGCATTTCTAAGGTGATGTATACTATTTTGTTTATTTTTACCTGCAGCTACTGTTTATTCTTGGGGTAGGGCTTAGATTTCAAGGCACCCTCCTGAAAATCCTCGCAAGTGGTGCTACAAAATAGTGATATCACCGTGAGAAAATGCAGCGATATCGCACGGACCAGTGATGTGATTTCGCTGCGATGCCGTGTCGCCCGTGTGAAGGAGGCCTAATTCACATCACCTGTCATTGGATAACCCCTTTCTATATGCACTTTTAGTGCATGTTAAGCTAACACATGAGATCCCTTATTTGAGCTCTATTCATCAAAGCTGACTAAGATTTTGAGGATAGAAAAATTTAAAGAAAGATGGAGTCAATCATTAAAAACACCTATCTACTAACATCTAGTACTACTTTCAGTCTGTAAGTGGCTGCTGATTTCAGTGGATGCACTACAATGATCTGCAGGCCTCACACCACCCTATTCTTATGTCTGGGACCCCCCAAAAATGAAACTCTAATAATCCTCCTGGCTATGCATAATCCCATCACCCCACAAGTTAGGTACACCCCAGCTCCTCTGTACAATCAGTAAGAGTCTAGAACAGGGCTTGCTTAATTAAAGAGGTATAAATTGTCCAGCACTGCAGCGCCAGCAGAGATATCCATTATTGGCACCTAATCCTGAGATCAATGTTAGGACAAGCAACATGTCGGCTCCCAAATCACTCTGAAGGTGTAAGCAAAGACAATAGTATGTCATTAAGCAGATTAGGTACTGCAGATAACGAATCAGCTCCTGAAGCCGACACCAAACAGCTGCCTAAAGGGTTTAATATAAATTCCAAAGACGGAATTAGGGGATGACTATAGACAGTGTCGTGAACATGATGTAGAATTGGGAAGGTAGCACATACCTGAGGCTGCTGCAGGACACCCCCCTTCCCCCTCGAGGCTGCTGCAGGACACCCCCCTTCCCCCTCGAGGCTGCTGCAGGACACCCCCCTTCCCCCTCGAGGCTGCTGCAGGACACCCCCCTTCCCCCTCGAGGCTGCTGCAGGACGGCCCCCCCCCCCCTCGAGGCTGCTGCAGGACGGTCCCCCCCCCCCCTCGAGGCTGCTGCAGGACGGCCCCCCCCCCCTCGAGGCTGCTGCAGGACGGCCCCCCCCCCCTCGAGGCTGCTGCAGGACGGCCCCCCCCCCTCGAGGCTGCTGCAGGACGGCCCCCCCCCCCCTCGAGGCTGCTGCAGGACGGCCCCCCCCCCCCTCGAGGCTGCTGCAGGACGGCCCCCCCCCCCCTCGAGGCTGCTGCAGGACGGCCCCCCCCCCCTCGAGGCTGCTGCAGGACGGCCCCCCCCTCGAGGCTGCTGCAGGACGGCCCCCCCCTCGAGGCTGCTGGACGGCCCCCCCCCCCTCGAGGCTGCTGCAGGACGCCCCCCCCCTCGAGGCTGCTGCAGGACGGCCCCCCCCCTCGAGGCTGCTGCAGGACGGCCCCCCCCCCCTCGAGGCTGCTGCAGGACGGCCCCCCCCCCCTCGAGGCTGCTGCAGGACGGCCCCCCCCCCCCTCGAGGCTGCTGCAGGACGGCCCCCCCCCCCTCGAGGCTGCTGCAGGACGGCCCCCCCCCTCGAGGCTGCTGCAGGACGGCCCCCCCCCCTCGAGGCTGCTGCAGGACGGCCCCCCCCCCCTCGAGGCTGCTGCAGGACGGCCCCCCCCCCCTCGAGGCTGCTGCAGGACGGCCCCCCCCCCTCGAGGCTGCTGCAGGACGGCCCCCCCCTCGAGGCTGCTGCAGGACGGCCCCCCCCCTCGAGGCTGCTGCAGGACGGCCCCCCCCCCTCGAGGCTGCTGCAGGACGGCCCCCCCCCTCGAGGCTGCTGCAGGACGGCCCCCCTCGAGGCTGCTGCAGGACGGCCCCCCTCGAGGCTGCTGCAGGACGGCCCCCCTCGAGGCTGCTGCAGGACGGCCCCCCTGAGGCTGCTGCAGGACGACCCCCCTGAGGCTGCTGCAGGAAGACCCCCCTGAGGCTGCTGCAGGAAGACCCCCCTGAGGCTGCTGCAGGAAGACCCCCCTGAGGCTGCTGCAGGAAGACCCCCCTGAGGCTGCTGCAGGAAGACCCCCCTGAGGCTGCTGCAGGAAGACCCCCCTGAGGCTGCTGCAGCTCTTATTGAGTTCAATAGCAGCTGCACCTTTAGTACCAAACTTGGCTGCTGCTCTATGTACAGGGCTACTTGCATCCACTGCTGTCCACGCTCACAGCGGAGCCAAGAATTAGCCTATTAGTGAGGATCCCAAGTGGTGTACCATCGCTAATCAACTACAGATGACCTATCCTGAGACTAGATCATCAAAAGCACGTCCTGGAGAACCCCCTTTGAAATGTCAAGTTAACATTTCTACATCTGTATACCTCAGCTGCGGCACAAGATCATAAAACACCATGCCCCTTACTATGATTTATTGGTGTCATTTACAGTAGGAGGACCAATATTCCATACATTATTATATAATCTCAGCCAACTCTGTATCTGTAGTTCACACCTGAGAGGGTACGGCTGGTATCTTTTGCGCACCTCCTGAACTTTACCATAGATTACTGGGAATAAAACAGCAGCGCAGAAAGAGTCCCAGTGGGGAACACATTAAATAAAAAGTACAATCTGCTACCACAAGTTTGTCTCCGAGATTTACACCCTGTCGGTTGGAGTCAGACAAGCAACCAGGGAATAATAGCGCGACACGTCTGGGACCGGAGAATACGTCTGCTATCTGCGAAATGAAAGATTCATCTGTCTGGAGATGAAAGCTGCACCATGGAGGCCGGGAAATTATGTTCAGAAGGACCATAAAAATGGCCTGTCTGTAAGTGGAATACATCGTATAGTGCTGTCAATAAGACCGTCCAATCACTAATTACTTAACTATATCTATCGGCAAACATGTCAAAATATACGAGAAGCTGGCCACAGGCATTATATCAGCCCAATGCCCCGATTAGCATCATGTTCAGCTCTCGAATGGCCAAGTTATTTCAATAGCCCAATGTGAGATGTTAAGAGGCACCACAGTCTTAAAGGGCAAGATTTCTTTTTATTAAACGGCAGCACTATTTTACTGCTGGCCATATTAGGCAAGACATTAACACTTTACTAGGCTTTGGCGGAAGAGGCAATTTTTTTCTTTATTTTTTTTAACTTAAATGTATGTATTTTGGTCTGACAATAATTTTTGCAATAGGGTTTCATTAAAAGCGTTGCACCCTTTGTTCTCTGCAGCTTCTACATATCCCTGTATAACAGAAACTGCAGTCTAAATTTCAGTATGAGATCCGTCTATGAGGCAGGATTGACAGCTTGCTCTCCCTCTACTCTCTCCTGCATGCTCTTATCAGCTAAATTTATGACCACAGCAGAGTTTATCTTTGTGGTCATAAATTAGCTTATACAAAGTGCAGGATAGGAGAGGTAAAGACTGAAAACTAAAGCCCCATTTACACGCAACGATTATCACTCAAACGATGTCTTTTGAGTGATAATAGTTGCGTATAAATGCTACCATCGTTTGCTTTTCGTCCGAACGATGATTTTTAGTTAAGTTTAAAATCCATTGCTCGGCCGGGCAGCTGAGAGCAGGGACCGCACACTGTGATTCTCCAAAGGAGCGCTGATGACATTGTATTTAGTTGCAGTCCCGCAGCAGAACAAAGGGGCTGTATGCAGAGAACAGACCAGCTGCAGTTCTGCATACAGCTCAGAGAGGCTCATTTACATGCAAATGAAAGTAATAAAGCAGCTAATGGGCATTAGTGCTCATTGGCAGCTTATGGAAAATGATCGCTCTAACTGTCATTCTCCCTATCTTTTGAACGAATTTTGAGCAATCATCTTTGCGTGTAAATGGGGCTTAAGGGTCCCTATACACAGGACAACTGTGGAGCGCTTAAAGAGGTTCTACTAAGAGTACCAGTTATCCCCCCATAGGACAGGGAATACATTTGCTGGTCTGTGGGGGTCTCACAGCTGAGACCACCACCAATCTAAAAAAAAATGGGTCCCCCTCGATCTCTTCACTGTGGTGAGGAAGATACTGAATGCAGCGATAGTCGCACAAGCACGCTATTCACTTTAGTTAGTATTGGGGAGTTGGCCGAGTGGTAGGCGCTTGGGTATTTTTGTCAGCCCCATTGAATTGAAGTGCCGACCGTGAATGCGTGGCCAGTGCTCCGTTCATTCGGACTTCACTGCGGGTAAGAAGCACAGGATGGGGGATAACTTGTAAGCTTGGTAGAACTGCATTAAGCACTCAGGAGTCGTTCAAAAAGATTTTGCTCCTTTGCTTTCACACAGGAGCGATAATCGCTTAATTGATAAAGGCAGAGCATGCTGGAGATTAGCCGTCCACCTCCATTCAGGGTAAACAGTCAGAGGCTAACCACGTGCGTATGAGGATCAGAGGCCTGGACACACTTCAGAAGTCCATACGTAAAACGGATGGTGCACAAGACAGTGGGGTTAGCCCCTTGCTCAGAGGAACGACTGCTTAGATGGGCCAGTAATTGTCAGGTTTTTATGCCTGCATTAACCCTTTCCAATCCAATGTCTGACGTCTAAAGACATTCTGATTGAAGACTGCACACCTCTGATGTCGGAAGACATCCCGACAGGGTATTATTACTGTAGATTACTGTCTGCTCTGTTGTCTCTCCAGCATGTCACATACTGCAGTACTGGCTCGAGCCAGCAGATGGCGCCATTGTATAATGGCAGAAAGAGGAAGCCTCCTAGGAAACCTCGAATCCAAAATTGGATTGTAAAGGGTTAAATGATTTACAAACGATAAGCAAATGAATTGTAGGCCATGTTTACACTAAACGATCATTCAGTTTTGCACAATTGAACGATTATCTGAAAGATAATTGTTCCATGTCAAAAGTTCCTTAGACAGATTTTTTACTGAGACTGACTGCAGTTTGTATATTCAGCGATCTGTAGAAGCTGCAGAAGGCAAACAGTGCAAATTTTCCAATTAGACCCTACTGCAAAAAATGAATGTCAAACCAAACTACATGCATTCTGGGTTCACATCAGTGCTCCATTATCTGTTTATAATGGGGTGGTTTTTGTGTTTTTTTTTTGCTTTCTTTTCAAAACAGACAACAAATAAAAAGGATAGTTTTGTTGCATCAGTCAGACATCCGTTATGATCGCCTCCTCAGTTGTGCAGATGCACATTGTGCAGTTGTTTTAAACTGCTCCGTTAAGTGGAGTACAAACAGAATATTTTCCATTTGTGCCCATCCCCTATAGAGGATAATACAATGAGAAAAAATATAATGTCCATTCATTCCAGTTGTCGTATTTTTTTTTTGACAGAATTAAAAAAAAAAAAAAAAAAAAATGTCCTGCAGGTCAAGTTTTTTTTGTTAAAAAAAATATGGAAACCAGACAGAATGGAATTTTAAAAAAAATAAAAAATCCCACTGAAATCAATGGGGATCTTAACAGATCAAGTTATTATTATTTTTTTCTGCTCTTAGGACAGAATAGAAAACCAAACACTGATGTGAACTCAATTTAGAAAAGAAAATCTGGCGCCCCCAAAGGTCCCCATAGCTTTTAAGAGGTTGTATGCAGTTTCCCATCATTCCTCTGGGGAAGGGGGCTGTACTCTACTGGGGACTGTAATAACCTACTGGCACATTTCGGTCCATTGGATCCCATTCTATTCAGCTGTCATTAGAGCAGACACACCCCACTGCCCGGTCTATACAGACAATACTGCAAAGAAACATGTGACGCCAATATGGTCACCACCTGAAAAGTAACCAGAAAACCCAACGCAACCCGTTACTTCTCTTCTACAGACTTTTATCTAATGAATGAAAATAACATTATAGGGGTTGTCCAAAGAGGCTAAATACTGGCACAGGCCGCAGTGTTGGAACCTCCATTTCTAGCCCGATTCGGGTCACATGGTGCAGTACCTCAATGTGCTTGGCACATCATCAAGGGGGATGACTATTTCGGTCATCCTAATGACCAAGTCACACCCCTTCCCTGTCATGGCAAATGCAGAGAAAGAAAAGGGGGCTGACTTAATTATTAATCAGTTATCCACTTTGATGATGTAGCAGGCATAAAAAGAAGGTGCACACCAGAAGACCTGCGTTGGAACTGGAGGTTCCGACACAGTGGATCTATATAACTATTTGGCCTCCCAGACAACCCTTTTAAATACATGGTGTATACCTTTAAATCCATATAAAGTAGAGCTACACCAATTCTGGAGAAGACAGGCCCATTAGTATGTCCACAGTATAATGCTGCCTGTGATCTCACCGCGGTTATAAGCGACTCCGCAATAAGTACACAGTACTGTCAGTATGGATGCCGGGCTGGAAGGTTAACGCATTCCGGATAACAGTGAGATGCTATTAAGTCTTCTGAGTTTATTCATTAAGTTGTGGAGGTCACCCGCGCTCATTACCAGCAGCAGAGAAGACAGAAGCAGCGCTCAGGAGGAAGGCAAGCCTGTGTTAGTGCGAAGGGGAAAAAGAAGACGCAGGGTGAAATATAAGGAAAAAGCAATATTATGGGAAAACCGCGTCCATCTGGAGGATCCAAGGCCTGGAAAGTCTGTTTACTTGAAGAAAGAAGACAGGTGTAGGTTAGGGAGACCAGATACGTGGAAGAAGAAGTGTTAGAATGATGGCTTAAAGAAACCAGCAGCAAAGAAAACCCAAGAAGCAGATAGATGTAGAGAGAGATTATACAGAACATAACGCTCCAGGAATCCGAGTTTGCCCCCAAAGTTCCTAGAATGACAGAAATATGTAAGCCTAAAGAAACTGATGACCTTCAGAAGACTTAGAGGTTGTCCAGTTTTAAGTAACTAAAGCTTTAAGGGGTTAATTCAAACTGGACAATCACTTTTTGTTACAAGTTTATCGCAAAAATAAGCCAAAACCTCAGCCAATCGGTTTATAATCTATGTAAACGCATTACATTAGTTATCTCATACTAAAGAGGAGCAGGTCAGCTCACAAATATTAGACTGGAGGAGGAATCTGCACAAAAAAGCAGGATATACGGAGAACTGGAAGATGCTCCATGAAGGCCACCCTCGTAATGTATGACCCTTCATGGCATCTTCATCGGATGGGTATCCAAACTAACAGCCACTGATTCCTGCAAAGCTTTACCCCCGGGTGGTGAGCTTGTCAATCATCGTAATGCACCACCAACATACTATCAATCTACACAACCCTAACCCAACTGTCTTACCCCCTTCCCACAATAACAGTACATTGCATATTAGCCAGTGCAGGTCAGAGGCCATCTCTGCTCAGGTAAGGTCTGCGTTCATATAGCTCTCCCTTCACTAACTGGGCAGTCCTGAATAAGCGCTGCTTATACAGTTGCAGCTTCACAGTCCTCTCCCTGTCCTTCCCACACTCACCACTATGATCAGTACAGGGTGGAAACAGGAAGCTGAACCATCAGTGTTCAGCCTCCTGTTACAGCCAAGACAATGCTAGAGACTGGAAAGATAGTTAACCCACTCGACCACAGGTGTGCAAGCAATAAACCTTCACTTCCCTCTAACAGAGAACGTAAATTTAATAGTTTGACTGCCCTAAACCAACATAGATCTTTATATTAGCCCCTTCCCTGCCCTAGACAATCATGGATTCTGAAATTAGCCCCTTCCTTGACCTAGACCACCAGGAATATTGACATTAGCTCCTTCCCTGCCCTAGGTGACTGTGGAAATTGACATTATCTCTTTTGCTGCCCTAGGCCACCAGAGATACTGACATTATCCCCTTCCCTGCCCTAGGCTACCAGAGATACTGACATTATCCCCTCCCTTCCCTAGGCCACCAGGGATACTGACAATATCCCCTCCCCTGCCCTAAGCCACTAGGGATTCTAACATTATCCCATTAACTGCCCTAAACCACCATGGATACTGGCATTATTCCCTTCCCTGCTTTAGGCCTTCAGGGATTCTGACAACATTCCATTCCATGCTTTAGACCACCAAGTACTTGTGATATCCCCATCACTGTCGTAGACCACCAGGGATGCAGACTGACTTTCACTGTGCTAGATATGTGTGCTGTTTACTACTATTTGCATGGATGCTATGTAGCCCTCCATAGCTGGCTGCTTTGTAACACATTATTTTTAGGCACTGTACAATATTTATTTGATGAGTTTCTATACTAACTGGTTTAGAAGAAGCAGATCCTAGGTTCTTAATTGCTCCGCTCATTAGCCACAAAGCCTAAGAATGAACGTTGCCTGCTAATTTATTGTTGTCCAGGATCTCCATCCCAACCTTTACTTGTTGGCTGGCAGAAGAAAGTAAAGTTTGACTTGGAAAGTTAGCCATTGATCTGCATCGCTTCAGTATGGCAGGGAAGAAAGAACACACACAGATGAGATAGAAGATTACAATATGTCTCTATGTGTTATCAGCAGGAAAATGGTGATGTGTGTTCAAGATCTCCACACGGGACAGGGAGAAAAATCTAAATGTTATTATCACATTGAGAAAGAATAGAGAATGCCATTAGAGTGTGCGCTGCGAGAAGAGCGGCGCCGGCTGTGTTACCCGTTATTACCTCTCAGTGTAACCGCTGGAGAGACTACATGTGGTGACAGAGACACTGTCAAAGTCACTGCTGGCCATGGAGTTGAGGGGAGAGTCATGCGAGTCATCCTGAGAACTGGAAACAAGAATATGGAAATAGCATGAAGTGCGGGCAACACAGACAGGAGGAGCACAGTGGTAACAAACTCATCTAGACTGACAATGGGGACATGGGGAGAGGAACACTTAACTTTCTTTGCGGGAGCTTTTCTAAGCTTTCTGCATACAAGATGTCTTAAAGTACGCGCATTAATGTGCTGGTCCGCAGGACCCCTGTGTTAACAGTGCTTTACAGATGTAGCCGGAGGAGGTCGTCGCTCAAGTCTTTTGTGACTACAACATTTGTGCAGTGAGATAACCCTCTCAGGAAAGAACAACATATTGTGGTATCACCATGAGATCGCAAATCAGCACAACAGATTCAGCTCTGCTACATCTCATAAATACGACTGGTAATTATAGCCTATATGGTGCCAAGTAATAAAAGGGAAGGAAAAAGAGTTTTGAAATAGATTTTAAAAATATATATAAAATCTTACTTTTGATATGTTAGAGCTCGTTCACATCAGTATTTTGCTTCCCATTTTTAACAGAGCCTTTTTTTCCTTTTTTTTTTTAATTAAATGGGTAACAAAATGAAATTAAAACAGAACCAAAAAAAAGTGGATTATACCCACCTGATAATCAGGTTTCCAGTAGTCTCCACGACAGCACCAATGAGATTGCCTCCTCCTGGTAGGACAGGAACATACTGAGAGGTTAAAAGCTCCCCCCCTTCCCCACTTTCCTCAGTGGATTCTAACGAATTGCCGGGGCAGGAGCTAAACTTAAATTTTTTCCCCTAACCGGGGTTTTTTAATTTTAAATTTATTATTTTATTTTTCTAGGGCGGGAAAGGTACGGGTGCTGTCGTGGAGACTACTGGAAACCTGATTATCAGGTGGGTATAATCCACTTTTTCCCCCAGTCGTCTCCACGACAGCACCAATGAGACGTACCAACTAAAGTTTATTAGGGTGGGATTGCTGCCGAGAGGACTTTGCGGCCGAAGGCCATGTCCTCGTCCTGCTGCACTTTTACCCTATAGTGTTTAGTAAACGTGTGGGGTTTTTTCCAGACTGCGGCCTTGCAAATTTGCTCGACCGAGGCTGAACTGTGTTCGGCCCATGAGGACGCTACTGCCCTTGTGGAATGGGCTTTAAGCGCTAACGGGATCTCCTTCCCGAGGGCTTTATAGGATTCTATGATGGCCAGGCGGATCCACCTGGCTATGGAACTTTTCGCTGCTTTGCTACCCTTATTTGGGCCACTGAACTGGACGAACAGGTTGTCATCCCGCCTCCAGTGGCTCGTTGTATCTATGTAGGTTAGGACTGCTCTCCTAACGTCCAGGCAGCTTAGGGTTCTTTCCTCCTCGTTTTTTGGGTGGCTGAAGAATGAGGGGATTATTATATCCTGGGACCTATGAAAATCTGACACTACTTTCGGCATAAAGGCCGGGTCTGTTTTAAATATTAGTTTGGTGTCTGTAATTTTCATAAACGGGTGGCGGATGGACAAGGCCTGTAGTTCGCTAACCCGTCTTGCGGATGTAATGGCTACTAGGAAGATGGTCTTGATTGTCAGCATTCTTATAGGTAGCGCTTTGATCGGTTCGAATGGTACCGCTGTCATGGCCCCTAGAACCCAATTAAGGTTCCAGTCTGGGAACAGGTTTATGGGCCTAGGGCGTAATCTAGCTGCTGCTGTTAGGAACCTGTGGACCCATCTATCGTCTGCGAATTTTGTGTCGCAGATAGCGCTAAGGGCTGAAACCTGGACTTTTAGGGTGCTCGGGGAGAGGCCCATCTCTAAGCCCTCCTGCAGGAATTCTAAGATTAGCGGAGTGTCGGGGATAGAATCCCCGCGATCCCTTCCCTGTCTCCATGAGGAAAACTTTCTCCAGACCTTCTGGTAGATCAGGTGGGTCGTCTTTTTCCTACTGGACATTAGGGTTTCTACTACTTTCTCTGAGAATCCTTTCTGTCT
Organism: Eleutherodactylus coqui; assembly: GCF_035609145.1. Classification (NCBI taxonomy): domain Eukaryota; kingdom Metazoa; phylum Chordata; class Amphibia; order Anura; family Eleutherodactylidae; genus Eleutherodactylus; species Eleutherodactylus coqui. The sequence goes on from NC_089843.1 coordinate 55,507,801, forward strand.
TAGCGAGGATTCCTCAAGAGCCATGCCGTTAAATGGAGTTTGTCTAGGCCGGGGTGGTTCAGTGGCCCCTGCGATAGAAGATCCGTCCAGGTAGGCAAGGTGACTGGGTCCTGGACGCTCAGTGTTGTCAGAAGACCGAACCAGCTTCTTTTTGGCCAGAAGGGGGTCACTAGGATTAGCGTGCATCCCTGGGTTCTGAAGTGTTGTAAAACCCTGGGGATTAGTGGTATGGGAGGAAAGGCGTAGGCCAGTCCTTGTCCCCAGTCCTGGCCCAGGGCGTCTACCGCTATCGGACGATCTCCTGGCCGGAGGGAGAAAAAGTTGCCTACTTTCGTGTTCTCCCTGGTTGCGAAGAGGTCCAACTGTGGGGTCCCCCACCGGTTGGTTAAGATTCTGAATGCCTCTGGGGAGAGGGACCACTCTCCTGGGTCTATCTGCTTCCTGCTGAGGAAGTCTGCTTTTCCATTTAGTGTCCCCTTTAAGTGGGTTGCCGTGATCGAGAGGATCCGGCCCTCCGCCCAGTGAAAGATTTTCTGTGCGATGCTTTGCAGTGGGGGAGATCTTGTGCCCCCTTGGTGTCGTATGTGAGCGACCGCGGTGACATTGTCTGACAGTATTTTTATGTGATGGTTCTGTAGCGAGTTGCCCAACTGCTGTAGAACCTGCCAAACTGCCTGTAGTTCTCTGAAATTTGAGGATTGTTCTTTTATCCTCTGAGGCCAGGGACCCTGAAAGAATTGGTTCCCCACATGCGCTCCCCATCCACAGGCGCTTGCGTCTGTTGTGATGTGGATGGCTGGGTTTTGTAGCCAGTGAACCCCTCTCCGCAGGTTCTCTGGGGATGTCCACCAACGCAGGGATGTTTTTGCCCTGTTTGGGATGTACATCCTTGCCCCTAGCGAGGACTGCCTTTTGTCCCACGAGGATAGGACTACGGCCTGTAGGGCTCTGGTGTGGGCCTGGGCCCATGCTACTCCTGGGATGCATGATGTCAAGCTCCCCAGAAGAGACATTGCCTCCCGAATTGTGCAGAATCGTCTTCGTAGGAAGGTTTTGACTATTCTGCGGATTTTTTGTATTCTCTCCTCGGGTAGGTAGGAGCATTGCGATTCTGAGTCGAGAGTTATTCCCAGAAACGTCTTCTGCTTGCCGGGATCTAGGCTGGATTTTTCCCAGTTTATAATCCATCCCAATGATTGGAGAAGTTGTAGCACTGTCTCCAGATGTTTGGTTAGGAGTTTTTTGGACTCTGCTATTAATAGAATATCGTCCAGGTACGGTACTACTAGGATCGATTTTTCTCTCAGGTGGGCGGCTACCTCCGCCATAATCTTGGTAAAGATTCTGGGAGCTGAGGATATCCCGAAGGGCAGGCATCTGAACTGGTGGTGCTCTGTTCTTCCGCCCATGTCCACTGCGAACCGCAGGTATTTCTGTGAATCTTTGTGGATCGGGATGTGAAAATACGCGTCCTTCAGATCGATGGACGCCATGTAGGCTCCTCTGGGGATCAACTTTATTGTCGAGGAGATGGTTTCCATTTTGAATCTCCTGTATCGGACGCAGGTGTTCAGGTCTTTCAGGTTTATTATCGTCCGGTGTTTCCCGCCGGGTTTTTTTACTAAAAAGAGCCTGGAGTAATAGCCCTGGGTTTCCTCGTTTCGCGGTACGGGAGATATTGCGTTTAACCGCTGCAAGTCGCGCACGCTTTGCCCTAGTAAATGTAGCTGTTTTTTTGGGGCTCGCGTGGTAATGAATTTCCTTCTGGGGATGGATACCAGCTCTATCTGGTATCCGTGCTGTAGGATCTTTGGGATCCATGGGCCCCCGCAGATTGCGGCCCATTGATCCACAAAGCTCCCCAGCCTTGCCCCTACGGGGATGGCGTCAGGGTCTTTGCTTCGGCTCCCCCTGATGGGGGTTGAAGAGGATATTCCTTCCTCTGCCCCCCTTGGGGTAACTCCAGCGGCCTGTCTTGCCCTTGCCTCGGTAGGCCTCGGGCTGCTGCATTGGGGCCCGGGGAAAGGTCTTCACTCTCTGTGGTTTTTCCTCAGGGAACCCTTTTTTCCTGTCGGCCGCCTTCTCTAGAATTTTATCTAGGTCCGGTCCGAATAGAAATTGGCCGTAGAAAGGGAGGGCACACAATTTGTTTTTCGAGGCCAGGTCGCCTGACCATGACCTCAGCCATAACACCCTCCTGGCTGAGTTAGCGCGGGCTGTGGCTTTTGCTGAGAGTTTGACGGTCTCGGCTGCGGCGTCCGCTAGGAAGTTAGTGGCCATGCGCAGTATGGGAAGGGAGTTAAGGATCTGATCCCTCGGCGTTTTGTTGGTCAGATGTAGTTCCAGCTGCTCTAACCATACCCCCAGGGTCCGCGCCACGCAAGTGGCTGCGATCCCTGGCCTAAGGATGTTTGCCGCTGCCTCCCATGATTTCTTTAGGAGTCCCTCTGCCTTGCGATCCATGGGGTCTTTTAGCTGTGCGGCATCCTCAAAGGGCAGAGTCGTCCTCTTGGCTACCTTGGCCACCGGGACGTCTACCTTAGGTATTTCGTCCCAGCTTGCGCAAGCTTCCTCCTCCAGGGGGTATCTCCTTTTTACGCCTCGAGCGGAGTAGGACCCTGCGTCTGGTTTACTCCACTCTCTCTGAATTATTTTAGAGATGTTTTTGTGGACCGGGAAGGTATGTTTGCGCCTCTCCCCAAGTCCACTGAATATCTCATCCTGTCGGGTCCGCGGCTCTCTGGGCTGTTCTATTTTTAACGTAGCCCTAACTGATTTAATTAGTTCCGTCAATTCATCTTGATGGAACAAATATTTCCTGTAGTCCTCCTCCTCTGAGGACTCTTCGGCCGCCTGCTCCTCTTGCTCTGATCCGATGGAGTTCTCGGAATCAGAAGACTCCTCGGGAACATATGCCTTTCTTTGGCGTTTTGCTGGCGGTGCCGGCAGTGACGTTAGAGCTGATTGAACCTCTTCCTTCACCAGCTTTCTAACGTCATCCAGGAATCCCCCCGATTCCTCTCTGACTAGCCTAGCCACGCATGCCTTGCATAGAGGCCTCTGATACGTGGCTGGCAGTCTCGTCCCGCATTCCACGCACTTTCGCAGTTTTGTTCTGGGGGGGATGTCTTTTTTATCCCCCTGACAAACAAAGCATTTTTGCGGGTAAACATGCAATTTTTCCATACACAACATACTGGATATTTGCATTGTATTTTTGCCGCACTGGCTACTTACGGCCGCTGAGGCTGAGGTTTCAGCTGTCTCTGGGGCTGGAGCACTCATCTTTATACCAGTGCTGCAGACACCCTGCGACCTGTGATGCTGGTGTTCTGGCTTCTCTCAGGTTCCTATTTGAATTTTCGCGCTCCTGCGCTAAGCCCCGCCCCCTCCGCTCCTAATGCAGACGCGATGACGTCATCGCGCTGGACGTGAGATGCGGCGCCCCGCCCCCTGCCGTCAAAGGGCTTCCTGGAGCGCCGCGCTGTAATTTCTGCCGGAGGACGAGGGGGACTGAGGCTCCCGCTTTGAACCCCCTATGGGCCGCCGCGGGAGGAACCTGGCCCGGGGGTTACCACCCTGATGTGGCGTCCCGGGAGTCGTCTGGCTGCGAAGGGATGACAGGGTGAGCCACTGCCTTCCGATCCGCCTGTAAGTATGCTTTCGCTGGCTTCTCCACCAGCTCCTCTCATAGATCCTGCCTCCTGGCAGGACAGGAAGACACTGAGGAAAGTGGGGAAGGGGGGGAGCTTTTAACCTCTCAGTATGTTCCTGTCCTACCAGGAGGAGGCAATCTCATTGGTGCTGTCGTGGAGACGACTGGGGGAAAAAAAAATACATTTATAGCGCTTATATCAATTTCCATTTAGACTGTTTGGTCTTTCCTCCCTTCTGCACACGGATCTGTTAAAGGGACGACAAAAACAGAACCAAACGGAAATCTTTCTGTTCCATCACTCACTGACTTGGGGGAAAAAAAGGCACTTTCTTTTTCGTTAGTTTTTTTTCCCTATAGCAGAAAAAAGTGCTGCAATCTGTACTATTTTTCTGTTAAAAAACTAAAATAGAGACGAAACATAATTGAAGCTTAGAAAAATAGAAATTAAAACAGAACCTTATTCTCCACAGTTTTGCTCACCTATGACGGACCAGCAGAACGAAAAACAAAACCGCTGATGTGAACGGGGCCTTACAAGTCATGCGGGACTTCTAGGTCATGTAAAAGCTCATTATCCACCCAGCATTTGTGTGATTGTTACATGTGGATCAGGAATATCCTTTCACGTTTGCCTTATACGCCTTGTATGTATAAAAACTGTAAACCAAAAACACCAACTTGGCAATATTCACACCACACTAACCAGGACCCCTTGAAGTAAGAGGGCAAAAACCAACAAAGGAGGGAAACTTTCCCTAAAAGGGAACTAGAGGGTGACAACCCCTGCCCACTAGTGGATGGCCCGCCCTGATAAGGACGCATCCAACCCTTCTGCCTGTGCCACTCACTAACCCTGATAAGTAACAAAGGAGAAGCACCATACGAGTAAACAAAACCTTCAAAGAATAAATCTCTGTACTTATCTGAAAAGCTGCTGGAAGAACCACTGAAACCTGATCCAGAGATGTCCTCTACCAACAGCAGGAGACTGTACTGTATTGACCAGAACAGAACCCAGGCAAGGAGGATACTAAAAACCCTCCCTAATTGCCCCTAGGTGTACACCAACAGCGGACACACTGATCACAGCCAAAGACAACCAAATGCACAGTAAAACTCAAACTGATACAACACATCCCTTCTCTCCCAGCAAATCTGACTGTAGGTCCTGGCGCTTTAACAGGACCTGTAGGAGTGAAGAACACATGGAAAGAAGGAGGGGAAGCTGGTTGGACAACATGTAGGGTGTCGCGCTGTCTGACTTTTCATGTAACAGATATGGTTTCTTCACTTGGGGACTGTAGTCCAGGCCATGTTTATCTCAACACGCTGAAGAAAGGTGATAAGGTTTGGTGGTGCCTCCATTGGTACCGAGTGCCCAACTTCCTTTCCTTCCAGTCATATCTCCCAGTTAAGCCGTGATACAATCTTATTTCCATTGCACAATTTGTCAAGTTTGCCATTTATACAACTGAGAAAGCATGATGACAACCTCTGTGGGGGCTATAGAAGAAGTAGTCCTCTTGGTTGCCTCCCAGCTTTTCAAAACAGACTATTGGGGGCAAAGAGTAGGACTTGCCAACCTATGAAGGTGCCCACACTCGCTATATGAGGTTTTAAGAGCTGTATTGCTGGAATTACGCAGCACTTGGTCATAAAAGACTATGTCATGTTTTTTCTGTGTAGTAGGTAGCACTGATATATACAGGTTACAGATATCAGAAAAACAAATGACCTAATTTGCTGGAAATAGATTATAGAAACGGAGGACGTCTTGGGGGCAGCATCTCAGCCTCCTGTAATATTTTCTCAAAGAGCTCTTAGGAAACCCTGATGTTGGGTTTGATCTGCATTTTACGAGTTTGTTGAATAAAATGAAGAGATGGAATTTTGCAAAAATTTGCAGTGGGGAAAACAAGGATTTACCAAAATTTTCCTTGCTGACCGATACCTGCAGTAGTAATTAGCCGTACTACAGATGTGTCATACCGTACGGCTCTACATCTGCCGATGACTCGCTGTTTACTCGAACACACTCTGTTTTACAAGATAATACTGTTTAGCGATTCCGTACATCACAACAAGTACTTGAGAAATCTGCAATTATCTTGACGTGGACATGATAAGTGTTGCTTTTAATTAGGGACTGCGGTCTCTAAGCAAATATTCCCCATGGATAATTTCCATTTTCTGCTTTTTCATGCTGAAAATGAGAAGTTATGCAAGTTAGCAAAAATTACTATTGTAATTTATCGCCATGAAAACTAGACAGTTGTCTGCGCACACTGGGGAAAGTAGAAATGAGTGACTTCATGGCGACGCACCCGAGTCACAGGGAAAATACAAGGCAGTTCACAAACTGTTCAAAGGGGTTGCAGGAGACTCATACGACAAGGATGCTTCCGTAAAGAAACAGCACCACCTTTGTCCTTGGGTTGTCTGAGGTATTGCAGCTGTACCCTGTTGAAATGAATGAGGCTGTTCTGCAATACCACGGCCCGGCAAGAGTGGTACTGTTTCTGGAACAAAGCAACCGTGTTTTCTAATCATCATACAATCCCTTTAATTCTTGTGCTGACATGGCATTTCTGGACCAATACGGTAAGTTACGTCTAAGGGTTCTTTCAGATGAGCGTATATCGGTTGCCGTTTTCACGGCCGGCCGATATATGCTATGATCTGATGCATTGGATTCCAATGCATGAGATCACATGGTCGTATTCCCGTGGCATAAAAGTGCCCGGCCGGCCAATATCGCGGCGGCTGCTTTTACGTCGAGCCGAAAAGATAGTCCTGGAACTATCTTTCTGCCTAGAATACGTCGGCCACTGCAATGACTCCTATGCTAAACTCCTTCTCTCCTCCCTATGGCTGATTTGCAATAGGAGGGGATGGGGCGGAGCTAAGCGTTCAGCGAATAGAGGTAGAGAGCACCAGAGATCTCTTCCTGCCGTCCGACTCCATTCGCTGCGAACAGGCAGTTGTTAAAATATGAATGCTGCCTGTTCATACTGAGCTGAAATGAAGGGACTAATGGATGATTTCTCACATAGTACCCTGTTGCATCCCACTTTAACAAGGGACAACTATCACTTAAAATCGAGCAGATAGATTGCCTATGTAAAAGTACCATAATTCAGGACCTGAGGGGTGGTGGTGCATGACACAGGGATTGCAAAACATGAAAAGAGGTATATACTGCCCCTTAGGCACTGTGCTAGGTATAACATGTTTGGGGGAGACTTACTAAAAATTCAGCCAAAACACTGGCATGTGTAAAGTCCAGCAAATTTATTATGGGTTTTGAGTCACTTTTTAAATTTCCTCCAGTTTTGAAAAGCGTAAAGTACATCAGCCAAGAGGTGGCATAGAAATGGGAAAATAGGTATAGCCAATAGGTATAGGGAGATGCACCAAATAACATTCAGTGTGCACCATTAGGATTAATTTGGAACAGTTTCTGCCTTTCTGGAGTTTTCCTTTAAGATGTAACTAGTTTACCTGTGCATCTAATCATCATACCAGGATACGGCAAAAGAGTATTTGGATGGATGAGTAAATCTAGCAAAAACCTCAGTGCCTGAGGAAGACTCCAATCTGGGGTCGTAACGTGTAGTTCTATTTTAATAAAGTCCTTGATAGTGGAATCCATCTTGGACTAAACTGGCCATCTGTGAGCAGTGGTGATGCTTTTACTGGGTCTATTCTTCCATCCAAATACCTTGACCAGAGAAACCCAGAGAAAGGCGGTTCAGAATGTAACAAGCAGACTTGCAGCTCTGGGTTCTTGCTTGTTCCCATGAGATCAGCATTGTTCAAGAATAAAACTTTTAGTGTGGTTGTGCATATATCTTGCACAAGCAGTCCAGGAGAGAACATATCATTTATTAGGCACTTATCACTATCTACACTTTTTGGAACACTACACTGGATTGCACCTTTGCTCCCCCCCCCCCCCCCCATCTTTTCCTGGATCCAGAGTTATTTTCTTAAAATGTTTTCTGCTTTTTTTTTTCAAAATGATGACCTATCTTCTGGATAGGTCATCCGTAGTTGATGGACAAGGGGATAGGTCATCAGTAGTTGATGCACCGGCTTCACTTTCATTTGATTCAATGGGAGTACCACATTCTATTCCACTTCCTGCCCAAGACATGATATCATTAACAGGAGCAGATAGTGGAATAGCAGCACAGCACTCCCACCTCCTACCCTGCTCACGGATTACTACATCCAACCTACTGTACTAGACAATGGGCCAGACGATCAGCTGATGGCTGCGGATCCAGTGTGGCGGATGACCTATCCTATAAAGGGCAGAAAACCACTTCAAAAAGGGTCATTCAACTTATTTTATTCTCAGATAAACAGATTGACCAGGTGAAAGTAATAAAGAAACTTATACTCACCTCTACCCGATGGCAGCTCCGAGTCCCCTTGTCAATATATTAATTACAGACTGCTGCAGCAGCCTGTGACATCCCATAAGCAAGCTGCTGCAGCCAAGGACAGAGCTCAGCGATCATTCTCTAAGCTCTGTTATTAACTGCAGCAGCCTGTGACATTCCCATAAACACGCTGCTGCAGCCAGTAAACAGTATGCCAGTGAGGGGCTCCGCAGCCGCCAGTTATCAAATTTTTTCCATTTTTTTCCCCCATTTCCTATATTCCCCTATAGAGAACTTGAACATTCGATTGCTTGTACTAAATACTGCAATACTTTAGTATTGCACTATAGCAGTTTTCAATGTTGCCTTTTAAGTCCTCTCACAGATAATAGGCAGGGCTTAATAGGCATCCATGTATGGCAACACTGGGAAACTTCACTACGCTCAAGGCCGCTATGTTAACCCACTGGCACTCCATGATTGCATCCCAGGGAAGAGCAATGGGGCTACATTATTTGATCACATCATTTAAATAGTTAACCGCTGTGGTCTTAGCTAGCTAACACTGGTCATGGTAGTCGGCAAAAACAGCAGATCACTGCAAGGTATGGAGCGGACTCTGCTACTAAGCCTGTTCCATATATTCTGCAACCGCATGACTTATATTTACGTGATGCAGTCTGGAAGTGATTAAAGAAAGGACGAAGCTTTAGGCTTCGCTGCATTAAACATACTGAAGAAACGCTCAGTCAAATCATCTCTACAAGCTTGGAGCCCGACAGCACTGGTCAATAGCCGCATGATGTAGTGTCTGCCAGTAAGCATTCATCAAGAAGATGTCATTACTTACAGTAACGCAGAGCAGCTTCAGATCCTTCCAGACAGCAAACATTGCTATCGTCTCACAGGGAAAGGGAAAAGTTTAGTTTTTACACCAAGAAAGTTGGATGTAACAATTGCTTAGGGTTCAAAATGGAGGCCCTAAAAATCATAAATTGTGCTGCCATCCATGAGTCCTCGCGATACCGAATAAGGTTTTCCTGACTGCTACAATCAAAGCAAATCCAACAGCTCAAACAAATAAGGAAGAATCTTAGATAAAAATTCTGGATTGTAGGAATCTAGCACTGAATTGTCCCATTTTACATATACTGGAACACTATAAAACAACCGCAAATATTTGGCTGACAGACATCTTAGGCGTATGGCACAGCGCTGGTACTGTCAGGTCCGCTATACCCAAATGGCCACCCCACATGGGGTGACCAAGGGGCCTCTGAAGAAAGCAGATAAGAGCAAACAGGCAATTAAGTAGTATGGTACTTTCCTAGTAGTGTTGAACAAACTCAACCAGCAGAACCGCATTTTGGGTCGAACTTCGCTAAACGTTCGGTTCAACACAGACCTAAAATGGGCTTTAAACAAAGTTCTACCCGAAACAGGGTTCTGACCACAGTTTTGAACACTGGTGTATACCAATGTCTTAGAGCCATAAAAGCCCTCTCTGGGTGTTTTGCAGAGCTTTTCTGGCTCTTAGGGCAGATTCAGACATCAAACTTTTATCCCCTTATACGGCCGTTATAATCACAGCCGTATAACGGGACAAAGCAACGAATCCACTGATCCTTATTGGATATTAGTGGTTTTATTTTCACAAGCTCTGTTCCCAGGCAAGATTTGTAGGCCAGGAAAAGATAGGACCTACCCTCTATGTAGTCAACACCATATGCGAGAAAGATCGGACAGCCGCTAACTTCCCGACTCTTTTTTCAAACTCCTGCACTTTGGTGCAGAGTTTGAATTACTGGCGAAGAAGAAGAAATCTGGGGGCGGAGCTAGCTTATGGCAGTGGAAGTTGTGCCCTGAGTGAGCTCCCGCGGCAACGGCCCTAAAAGCTATTTACCGGCACAAAGAACAAGCCCAAACAGGCAAGATGGGACGCAGGAGAGCCCAGAGTACCTCTGGACACCTGCTGGGACGAGAAAGAGGAGGACTGGAGCACTTTCTGCGGCCGCAAAGAGAGGCTCCCGACCGCGGCGCTGAACCCAAGATGGCGCCGGCGGGGGAGGGGAGCGCGCGGAGCGGCCGCCGAAGGACGGGCTCGGACAGAGGTGCACAGGGAAAAGAGCCCAGAGATGGAGGGAGGCGAGCGGCAGGCAGCGGGGGCTGAAGCGGTGCAGCACTTCCCACGGCCGCAGAGAGAGGCTCCCGACCGCGGCGCTGAACTTAAGATGGCGCCGGCGGGGGAGGGGAGCGCGCGGAGCGGCTGTGCGGCCGCTGAAGGAAGGGTACGGGCAGAAGCCCATGAGAAGTACCCAGAGACGGAGGGAGGCGACCGGCAGACAGCGGAGGCTGAAGCAGCGCAGCACTCCTCACCACAGACGCTCCACTCCAAGAGGCAGAAGGAGACCATCGGCCAGATACAGGAGCAGCAGCAGCATACAGGTCAGACTACTACCACTCACCCTGCAACCCACAGACACCCAGAGCAGTACCCAGCGAGGGGGGGGGATGAGCAGGAGACAGCAGACCCTGACCCTGCAAGACACTCACCTTCATCAGTGCCCCTTGACAAGAGACTGCCACGAACACAACAGCAAACAGGGCAGTCCAGGCCCATACACCCCGCAGCCCACAGCCATGCTGAACAAGATAGCGGTCGGAGGGGAGACAACAGCGAGCCCGATAGCCCCTCAGAGTCCCCCTACAGAGGTACACATGTATCCAGACAAAAATGCAGCCCCCAGCACAGCGCTACAGACAACAGCGACACAGGAGAGGGATGGGACTGGAGGGCCCATTTAAGATCCCTACCCACAAAAGGAGACCTGGACGGTGCCTTACATAAGTTAGAGGCGTCCCACAAGAGAGACATTGCAGCATTACAAAAGGACGTCGTCCACGTGGGCCAACGCCTGACCGAGGTGGAAGATCTCCAAGACAAAATTCTAGAAACAACTGAATCCCATAGAAAAGTTATCCAGAAGCAGGCAGCGCAAATTGAAGAGTTGTTCGTGCATCTGGATGATTTAGAAAACCGGCATAGGAGGAACAACCTGCGAATCAGAGGCCTAAGCGAGAAGGTGGAAAATCATCAGCTGGAAACTTGGGCCCAAAAATTTTTCAATGACATTCTTCAGAGACCGGCAGACAAATTTATCGAAATAGATAGGATTCATCGCACGCTGGGCCCGAGAGCCTTAGATCCGGCGAGACCTCGCGACGTCCTATGCAGGATTCATTTTTTTCAGGATAAGGAATTGTTAATGCGCAAAGCTAGAGAGGCCGGGGAGCTGATTTTTCAGGGCAACCCCATCCTCCTTCTTCAGGACTTGTCACGACGTACACTACAGTTAAGAAAAGCGCTGAAACCTCTGCTGTTAGTCCTGAGAGAAAAAGAAATACAATATCAGTGGGGATACCCGTTCCAACTGACGGCAAGAAAAGGAAACAAGAGTGTCTCCTTCAGAGCTCTGGGGGACTTGCCGGGCTTTTTAGGCTCCTTGGGACTTCCGATGATAGCCCTCCCGGACTGGCCCCCCCAAGAGGGGATATTGGCCCCTGCCCTTCACTCCCCCTGGCAGAAAGTGGGAGCCAAGGACAAACGCTGATATCATAAGTCTGAGTCTAATGTGATGTAACGCTTGCCTGTTTGGCGGGTTCTTGTTTGCTTTATGTTCTAGGTTCCAAGATGGCAAGAACCCCTCGCTAAACGTCATTTTCACATGCTGGTAATGTGCTAATATCTCAATGCATAATGTTTGTCATTTGGCCGAAGCCGCTAGGGATGGCGGCCCTGCTGTCGGTTATCACCCCCCCTCATAGGGGCTATAGCCTATGTGCTATATCGAAATGGCATTTCGTACTGCTGTGTGGTTTAGTTTGAGAGGCCCTAAGCCTCATGTTTCTCTGGTTTTTTCTTCCCCTCCCCCCCTCCCCCTCCTTCCTTCCCAACACCCTAAAGGGGCGTGGATGCCGGGATTTCATAAGCTTCTAATCGACAATCCCCCCTGATGGCTAATGTATCTATGTGTACTTTCAATGTCAAGGGGCTCAATACCCCAGAAAAAAGAAATCAGATTCTGTATCACTTGCATAGAAAGAAGATTAAGGTTGCCATGCTGCAGGAGACCCATTTTAAGGTAGACAGTGTTCCACGCTTTTCTTCCAGATACTACCCAATATGGTTTCATGGCCCCCATCCTGAGAAAAAGGCAGGAGGTGTCTCAATAGGGTTACATAAATCTCTGCAGCACACTGTGGTGGACCATGAGACAGACCCGATGGGACGCTACATTTTTATCAAACTGGAAGTTACAGGGGTAATACTAACATTTGCTAACATCTACTTCCCCAACCAGGGCCAGGTTCCTTTCGGGATAACCACGCTGAGAAAGTTGGAATCATTCGCAGCCGGATCCCAGGTGATACTTGGAGGGGACCTTAACCTAGTAATGGACCCGGAGCTGGATACATCGGTGGGTAAGTCCCCCATCTCACACACAGCACGAAAAGCACTGAAAAGGGAGCTAGATAGAATGCACCTAACGGACATGTGGAGGATCTTGCACCCGGGTGTCAGGGACTACAGCTTCCACTCGGCAGCCCACAATAGCTATAGTCGCATAGACCACATTCTAATATCCCATTGCCTCCTGGACCAGAACCCGACATGCTCGGTGGGGCCCTTCCTCTGGTCGGACCACGCCCCAATATATGGGGGGTTGTCGGATCTGGGGGGACGGCCTCGCTCGAACCTATGGAGACTTAACGAAAACCTCCTTAACGACCCACTTTGTGTCGATGACATTAAAAAAACAATAGCGGACTTCGAGGCTACCCATAGTAATGACACCACAGACCCCCCGGTTAAGTGGGAAGCGCTCAAGTGCGTTTTGAGGGGAATATTCATCTCGCATGGGGCTCGCCTGAAGAAATTTAGATCAGCCAAGCTACAGGGGTTGTTGGGAGAGCTGCACACAAAGGAATCCCGTAATAAAAGCTGCCCCTCGGACGTAACAAAGGCAGAAATCTCAGTGATTCGCCATCAAATCCTGCAAATTTTAGACCAACGATCCCTCGGGGCCAGAGAAAGACTACGCAGATGCGCATTTGAATACGGGGATAAAAGCGGAAGGTGGCTATCGAGAACATTGCACCCGAAAGCCCCCATAAACCACATTCCCAAAATACAGAAATCAGGGGGCGTAGCCCACGCGACCTCCGAGATATTGGAGGTGTTTCGAACCTATTACAAGGACCTATATAACCTTAAATCAGATTCAGAGAGAACCAAGGAGGCGGATGAGGAGGATACCAGAGATTACTTAAATAATTTTGCCCCAAAATTAGCTAATGTAGATGAGCTGGGGGACTTGGAGGGGGACTTCTCGACACCTGAATTAAACAGTTTAATAAAAGAGCTTAAAACGGGTAAGAGTCCGGGACCGGATGGGTTCTCCTCCAAGTTCTACAAAATGTTCAGGAATGAAATCACCCCATGGTTGCTGGGAGCGTTTAACTCGGTGAATGGGAGGTGTGCCTTTCCAGCTCAGGCTATGCAGACGCATATAGTGGTTTTACCAAAACCGGGAAAAGACCCTGCAGTCTGTAGTAATTACAGGCCCATATCACTCCTGAATGTAGACATTAAGCTCTTTGCCAAGCTGATTGCGACCCGTCTGCAACCCTTCATCCCGAAATTTATACATAGGGATCAAGTGGGGTTTGTCCCAGGAAGGGAGGGTAGGGATAATGTGATCAAATCCATATCCTTGATCTCGAGGGCACGGGAGTCGGAGACCCCACTCTGCCTCATGGCTGTCGATGCCGAAAAGGCCTTCGACAGGGTGAGATGGAGCTTTTTGGAGGCATCCCTGCGGAGCACGGGTCTGGGACCCCGCATGTTAGAGAGAATTAAGGCCTTGTATACGAACCCCACAGCTAGGGTGAGGGTCAACGGGGTCCTGTCGGAATCCTTCTCTATCCATAACGGAACTAGACAGGGATGCCCACTATCACCCACCCTCTACATATTAACGATGGAATCGTTGGCTAACGCGATCAGAGGAAACGATTCCATCAGAGGCGTCAGAGCAGGTCAGGCGGAATACAAACTATCCCTATTCGCTGATGATCTCCTGGTCTACCTGTCCTGCCCAAGCGTCGGCATCCCGGTAGTGCTACAAGAGTTCAACAGATTCAGTAAAATTAGTAATTTTAAAATTAATCTCCAAAAGACAGAGATTCTGAATGTCACGGTCCCTAGGGCAGAAGAACAAAGGCTGAAAAGGCAATTCCCATTTAGGTGGCAAAACAGCGCTATAAAATACCTGGGTGTCCAGCTCCCCGCCAACCCCTCACATATATTCAATCTAAATTATAAACCATTCATAGAGAACCTTGACAAAGACTTGAAAAATTGGAACCCCTTATTCCTGTCTTGGAGTGGCAGAATCAACACGATAAAGATGGTCTCGCTTCCAAGGTTCCTTTACCTTTGCCAGGCCTTCCCCATACGCCTTCACAGACAATACCTGATGCACATACGCTCCCTAATCACTAAATTTGTGTGGCGAGGACGCAGGCCCAGATTAAAGCACAGTACGCTAATTAGAACCAAAATTAGGGGAGGACTGGGTCTCCCAGACTTCGCCCTATACTATAAGGCTAATATAGCTAGGTGTGTACTCGATCTCCTTAAGAGTAGCAGATCCAAAATCTGGGTGGAGATGGAGATGGACCTGGAGCCGAACAGGGCCCAAGGGATGTTCTGGATTCCGGGAGGCCTAATTAGAGACCTGCCTAGAGTATCCCCGCTGTTGAGACTGCTGTCTGAGGCATGGTCGAGCTTCGCAAGGCGAGATGGGTTGGTCTCGATCCCGGGCCCCCTCACCCCTCTTCTGGCGAACCCTCAATTCGCAGCTTTCGAGCAAAATAGAACCTTGCTACTAACTCCAATGATCCAGGTACCTCGAATAAAGGACGTAGTGGGTCACTCGGGGATCAAAACCTTAACGGAGTTCTTCAATGAGACTAGGGCTCCGCCGGGAGCCTGGATGGTCTACTTACAGCTGAGGGGCTCACTGGACGCCCTGGCACCCGGGTCGGGTCTACACAAGGTCCTCACTCCCTTCGAGGAGATGTGCATGTCTACTGAAGCCCCGAGACACTTAATTTCCCGGCTATACAAGCTAATGCTGGATCGTGAGATGGGGGACGAACTCCCGAGGTTCACGAGAGCATGGGAGGATGAGCTTTTCCGCTGACCTTTGGCGGAAGTCCTTCACTCTAACACACAAGGCCACAGTTCACTCAAAACTACATGACCTCAACTACAAGGTCCTATCTCAGTGGTACACAACCCCGGAAAGAATGCATAAAATGTTCCCTCAATCCTCCTCCCAGTGCTGGAGGTGTGCAAATGGAAGGGGTAATATGGTACACATTTGGTGGGAGTGCCCTCCGATAGCGACATTATGGGGTGACGTAGAGGCCCTTTACAACAGATTGAGCGGAACGAGTATTGTGCTCACACCCGAGATGGCCCTACTATCCATTTATCAGGAACCCACGACCCACGTTAAAAAAGGGCTCCTAAGATTCTTCATAATGGCTGTGCGGCAGATCATTCCAAGATTCTGGCGAGCTACCTCGGGACCCGCAAGGTGCCACTGGGTAGAAGCTGTCAATACCTTGGCCAGATTCGAGGAAATGAGGGCGGAGGAGGAGATAACGGTAGAGAGGTTTTACGCAACATGGCGACCGTGGCTGGACTTTAGACAGTCACCGGGATTGGGAGAATGGGCCTCCCGGTAGGCAAATTTGACGCAGCCACGCGGCTTTTCATCAGCGCCGCACTTGGTGGTTTGGGAACTCAGGCCCATCTTGGGGGCTGAGGCCGGTGAGGTATTCTGAGCTCAGGCCCGCCCTCCCTGAGGAGACACAATTCTGAGTTTGCTAAATTAATTCCCGGCTATTCAGAAGGAGGGCCACTAAAGTCCCCTAAGGCATCCACTCCCCCCCCACCTATATCCCCCCTCCCCCCCCCACCTGCTCGCCAGAGCCATCCTATTGTTTACCCCCTCTCTCACTTTTTCTTTTCTCTTCGTTTATCTCTTTAATTTCTTTTATCCACACCTCCTGGTCCCCTACCCGGAGGTGGGGAAAGAATATATTTGTTATTGAAAAGTTTAAAAAATGTTTGGAATGAAGACTGATAAGCTGCAGTCTCCACAGAGATGTAGGAGTGGAGCAGGCAGGGGATGCAACTCAATTATGCATATGTTTTAAAAGTTTCAAAGCCTGATATACACAGTATGCTGATACGATTGATGTATGTCTTTTCATTCCAATAAAAACCTATTGAACCAAGAAGAAGAAATCTCCCTCATTCAGGCGCAACTGCACTCCGTGCTGCCGAACTTAGTTGCACCTACGGCCATGTGAAACTGTCCTTCGTGTTATACACCAGTTTTATGGGTTTGGTGAACTTCCGGTTCGGTTCAAACTAATTCAAACTTTTTGCAAAAATTTGGCGAGCAGTCAAGCCCAACTTTTCAAATGTTTGCCCATTACAATCTCCTAGCATTGCAGGCAGTGATCTAGATTGACCGTTGTCACAGCACTTAGATCTCCGCTGATCAGAAATTGGAGGCAAATCTTTGCAATATGCTACTGATGTCTTCTACACAAAGAATCTTACCAGACTACAATTAGATATAGGTCTCTAATGTCAAAATTATCTGAAATCACTAGACCTCCATTTCCAGGCAACTTGTGATCAATCTACATCCAAAAATCCCAATAAAACATACTTCGTTAATGTGTCAAGACATAAGTTAAAGAAAAAAAAAAGCGAATTCAGTGTTGTCCCACTCCCAACACCCTAGTCCAACAGCCAATTCTGCAAAGGGAAGCCACGGTCACTTAGTCATTCTAGTAAATGTAGTATTACATGAGGCCAGATAAATAGCTGTCCATGTAATACAAGTATGACTCAAGGCTGCCAGATTTGCAGCCAATGGACCGGAGTAGCTATGCCTTCTGACTCATAGATAGTGGTACCGAAAAGTGAACTATCTATGATGTCCACATACCCTACAGGCATATGGAAAGGGGTTGTCATCATTAAACAACTGCTTTAAGTGGCTACATGACTTGATTAAAGCGTGGACTGGCTCAGAATTCAAGTACAAAATATAGACATACAACTCAGATCAGATCACAATAATTGGAACACACGGAATATTAGATATCTTTCATGCAACAATTTAAATAAGGTAGAACGATCAAAAAGAAACGAAAAGAAAAATTCCTTGCCTGGTACTAGATCTGGATCCTTCCTTGGCACCAGTTTCAGAGCTGCTGCCCTCAGTCCTCTGTGATGGCCCTTTCTCGCTTTCACTCTTTTTCCTTTTTTGATCCCGTTTTAGTTGAGCACTTGAAATTCCCGCCGTCTCCTCAGAATCACTGTCTGTCCCTAGCTGTGAAACGGAGTTGAGTGTCAGGCACTTGGAGGAATGAAGGTGTGTTTGTTCCGGTCTGTCCGAGTCTCTCTCTAATAACAAAACAGGAGGATTTTCCATTTTTAACGCCTCTTTAGCAGACATAGAGCACTCTGGTCTGTCTAAATGGCCCAATTCTTTGGACTTTATTAAGCTATAGGAAGCATTTATAACTTTACCCGAGGAGTTAATATTTCTTAAGTTGTCCAAGCCATCTTCCCTAGTGTCATCGCAGCTCCCACAACATACACAAGAATTGATTAAACAGTTAGTGGCCGCTATACTAAGTTTGTTAGCCTCTTCCTCATCGTTGCTCGTTAAAGGGTCTGAGGAAAGGGGAACCCGGTTGCTGGCTAAATTCGGTGATGTTTCCGGTGACACTGAAGTCGAAAGAGATTTAGGATTGAAGATAACAGTTGCAGAAATCTTCATCCCACCAGTTCTGTGAGCAATGATTTCTGCAGTCTCCGCATCGTCACCACTGGCATCCCAGCCATTGAGGTATAACTGTGAATCTGTCACTTCTAAACAACTACAAGAGTTCTGCAAAGTACCGCTTGCCATGAGTATTTTACTCCCATCAATGTTGTTGTTATTGCTTAAATCACTTTCTACATCTTTCAAGAGATCAATATTGTCCATTTCGCGGTTTTGCATGACTGTGTCTTGGCGTTGAGGCAACTGCTTGGGGTTGTAGCAGGAACTGTTGACCCATGCAATGGTGTTCTCGGAGGTCCTTTGCCTAGAAAGACCCTCCAGGGCTCCATCAAGGTCTTCCATGAAAAACACCCTATCTTCCTCATCATTGAAGTTATCAAGAGGACGTCTGCGGGGGGAGGCCTCTGTGCTAGAAGTAGTAGCCCTGTGAGCAGGTGACTGACAGACACTTGGTGGAGAAAGTAAAGAAGACATTTCATCACCTACTCTATGAACCATCATATTGAGCTGTTCCAGCTCCTGTTCATCATACTGCATAGAACAAGCCAGTTCAACCTCAGTGTTTTCAGCTTTCGATGAAAGTGGATCTTCCGTAGGTAAGGCAGTGACTAAGACAGGAGAGATCGCCGTGGGCACTTCTGGGTCTGTCCGGACTGGAAACTCCACATCTTGGGAAATGCAAAGATTCCGTTCTAGAGTGTGCAGCTCTTCCTCCGTTAATGTCTGAAGAAGATCTCTGTAAAGAGGTCAAAAGAGAAACAATGGTTTAGTCAGTAACCAGAAGCTTACAGCTGAGCTTAGAATATAACAGGCACACGATACTTCCTTATTTTATACCAATGGAAGACATCTGGAACCCCAAAGACGTTTTTTCCTGACAGCTTTAACAAATTCAGAACACAACTTTATTCAGAAGTTTGTTTTGACACAGGAATATAGCTGGAGTAGTAACTTCTTTCTTAGGCTGGCCATAAATTTGACATTTTTGTACATTTTTGAGGGCGAGAAATTTTAAATTGTTATAAGAGATCAAAGATGATTTGTACAAATCATTTCCATCCAGCCCTTTGAGTAAATTATCTTAACTGTGAACTGTTCTTTTCTAACTACATGTAAGTAAATTATTGTTTAGCATCGCAGGTAGTAATAAAAATGGTGATATAAATGGTTATTTTATCTGCGGCAACAATCTTTGTTCCTTGGAGGGAAGATAAAATAAGATTTCTTGAAAAAACGCAAATTACTAAGAACAACATTTAGGGTAGGTCCACATCTATTGGAAATGCTGTGAATTTTACCTTCAGATGGGCTCAGGTAAACTCCACAGCGGATTACACTACCAGCCGTATGGATAGCATTTTAACAAATGTCATCCAAACGCTTCAAAAATTTTTTCACATGGAAATCCACAGCAGGTCAATTTCTTTTACAGAGATGCCGGAGAGAGCCGCCGAGGACTTCGGGTAGCTGTTCAACAGTACGAGCAGCTGAAAGACTCAGTGGGCTGCTTACTGTGTCCGGAGCAGTGCTCAGCTGGGAAGGAGTGCAGAGGCTGTACTGTTGCAGGAGCCCTTACAGAGACTGACCCATCTTTTTACAGCCTATCGAATTGGAGAGTAGCGGCAGACATTGGAAATCTCTGTACCCCCACCACCGTGAAGAGGACATGGACGTTCATAAATGAGGAAAGTACCTCAGTAAAAACAAAGTGTGCATACATGAACAGTTAGAGACAGACAAGTAAGCAGGCCTGCAAGGTAGAGACTTCAATATATTACTCTATTCATCATTGGAGCTTTGCATTAAAAGGAACTTATGTTTTCCTTGATATGCACAAGATTATCAGACATCTCTTCGTGAAATACAGACCGTGCACAGAGAGCCACTGGTTATTTTGTTGCATCATCCCTTACTCTAGAGACATTACTTTCCCATTGTACGGGGATTATTCTGGCCAAGTGTGCACCAACTGTCCATTACTGACCGTATATGCCAAGTGTTGTGACAATTATACAGCGATTGTCAGGCCTTACTATTAAAAATGGTAAAGTGTTGCATAACAGTTTCTTATTTCTACGTCCGGTGTCTGCCTCGTATCCTGAACTCTGTGTCCCCTACCAGACAATGTGAAAAGAGCTTAACCACGCTTACATTTTCACTTGATAACCAACTACTCCATTACAATTAGCCTACAAATAGTACTGTATAGATGCATGCATATACAATACTACATATAGTAGTAGTTACATATACACCCATCTTGAGAACTGCACAGTTTAGCTGCTGTATGCTCTTTTCTTAGATGTAATACAACTTAAAATAAATAATTAATTAATTAAAACTAGACTCCCTGAATTGACTTTTCACAACTATGAAAAATCAGAAAGGTTCTAGACATAAAAGTTATCACCATCAGTCTAGAGAAAGCCTAAGTGAGGAGAACTTACCAAGGCACTAACAGTGTGATAAAGTAATAGACAGAAACATCAATCGGCATTATCACTATATGTTGTTGGCTTTTTAACATTTTTCAAACTGATAATTTAGGCAATGTTTAAAAAAAAAAAACCCAAAAAGATACCTTTTATAAGGTATCGCCCCAATAATATTTTGGTCTTTTTTTGTCTTTACAAGAATATTTAACATCGCAAAGATTTTTGAATCCATAGTATCTTACTAGGATTTGAAGGCACATCTTAAGACGCGCTATTAAAAGGGGCGCCGTTAACACTTGTGTAAAGCACTAGTTGCTTGCAGATTCCGCCCGGCAATTGTTGGGTAAACACTTGTGCAATAGCAGTTTTACAATGAGTGAATACAAGCAAAGTTAAACTACATTATAAAATTAAGTTAAACAATTTTAGGACCTTGCAATGGAAATTTCTTTCTACATTAGCTCCACCCACAATTAAGGGCCATGTTCCCACAACAAGTGTTAAAAGTGGCTACATTAACTTTAATACCAGTGGTCACTCATAGCAAGCAGACCCCCCACCATAAACATTACCAGCCGTGTGCACCCCATTACTCTTCCCAATTCTGTGTGAATTCATTTCACTCCATAGGGAACGCTCTATTTCTAACTTGACAAGTTATAGAATTACGCCTGCATGCAGCCACCATTGGAGTGGGCTAATCGTATATCGATTTATAAATCAAAGGCGGGGCTCAGTATTCCGCACGCTTGTCTTGCACGCGTAACATGCTGTACCAATCTGCCAAAGGCGCCTTGTTGACGCTCAAATGCCTTGCACGAAATACACACGCAAGAAAAATCAAAGCAGGTTCTATCTTGACGCATTACGCACAAATACACGCCAAGATAGTACATGGCTATGGGTGGCACACAGCCCAATACTGAGCTTTAATAGGAGCTGTATTAATCTGCATGCAGAGGGCTGCCCCTAGTGGTGATTGCCACAATAACAATGGAAGGAGTTCAGAACCCAATACCCGCTTCCTGCCCTGCCTCTATGAAAACGGCACAGTACGTCCTTGGCACAGGTTCAAAGTGAGCTGCACAATACATAAAGTGTCCGCATATTTGCGGAAATGTATATGTTTTTTGTGCTATAAGCTCAAATAACTGATTTGTGGTAAGGGTACGTTCTAACATGGCAAAAGTTTGTTGTTGCACATCTTGTTGAAAGTTTGTTTGACTCATTTGGATTTGGTTGCCGATTTGCTGTACATAGGGGATGGTGTGAATCATTTCGGTGGCACCGTTGCGGTCCTGTCATCCAATCCTCACTAATCGGTAAGTTTTTGCAGCAATTTGACTATGATCAATGCAAAAAAGTGCCACTTTGTTTCTTCCTAATTTTATCTACACTGTTTAAATCTGTCATCCGGCTCCTTCATTCGATATGGATGCAGAATATGTTGGCGCCATCAGAGAACACAGGAAGCTCTTCTGCTCCGGAGGAACTTTCTCTATTACAACTAATTCTCTGGAAACAAAAGCAATAAGATACAAGATAAAAGGTAACAATCACACAAACAGCGGCATCCTGAAATGTCTTGCTGGCATTTGAAAATGTCTGACATATGTTAATGCATCAAAAAGCTATTAGTTTCTAAGAGAATGTGCAAATAGAGGGAAACTGGGAGAAGAGGCAGCACATGCTTGTATCTGCACACCGCTCCGGAGAAATTACTGGTGGGGCCATAAAACCAGATACCAGGAAACACTATCTGTTATTGCGGAGCTCCAGGGGCAACCTAGGCTTTAACACCCTTAAGGAAACCGGCAGCTTTTTTTATTGTTGTTTTCTCCTACTTTCAAAAAAAATCAAAAAATCAGAACTTTATTTTTTTTCCGTTGACACAGCTGTCTGCCGGCTTGTATTTTGCAGACTGTTTTTGAGTGGTCGCATTTAACGTATCATACAATGTATAATCAATTTTCTAAGTGGGGTGAAATGGGAAAAATACACTGGCGCTATTTTGTGTTGTTACTTATTTTTATAACATACATGCTACAGCAAAAATGACATCATCTTTATTCTATTGGTCGGTACGATTACAGTAATGCCAATTTTTTTTTGTTATTTTATTTTTAAAAGTAATACAATATCAAAAAAATTACTTCTTACATGCCACAGGCAGGGCTTAATAGGCAGAAATACAGGCTGCCATGACGTAGGATCAGCAGTCTGCAATCTCACTGCAGGTGAGCCATCTGGGTGATGGTGTTCGCTTCCTCAACTGAGACATTAAATGCTATTGTTAGAACTGACAGCGATACTTAAATGGTTAACGATTGCGATTGGAGGCACTTCCATAGGGAACAAGCTTTATTCCCATACTGACCTCACAAATGGATGTTGCCAAAGGGTTAAAGGGGTTGTCCCACGAAAGCAAGTTGGGGTATACACATCTGTATGGCCATATTAATGCACTTTGTAATGTACATTGTGCATTAATTATGAGCCATACAGAAGTTATTCACTTACCTGCTCCGTTGCTGGCGTCCTCGTCTCCATGGTGCCGTCTAATTTCAGCGTCTAATCTCCCGATTAGACGCGCTTGCGCAGTCCGGTCTTCTCCCTTCTGAATGGGGCCGCTCGTGCCGGAGAGCTGCTCCTCGTAGCTCCGCCCCGTCACGTGTGCCGATTCCAGCCAATCAGGAGGCTGGAATCAGCAATGGAACGCACAGAGCCCACGGTGTACCATGGGAGAAGACCTGCGGTCCACCGTGGGTGAAGATCCCGGCGGCCATCTTAGCAAGGTAAGTAAGAAGTCACCGCAGCGCGGGGATTCGGGTAAGTACTATCCGTTTTTTTTTTTTACCCCTGCATCGGGTTTGTCTCGCGCCGAACGGGGGGGCTATTGAAAAAAAAAAAAAAAACATTTCGGCGCAGGACAACCACTTTAAGAGCAGGTTCTTCTTTCAGGAGTGAAGGTGAAATAATAAATAAGGCTCTATTTAAATTAGACTTCCCTTTCTGGAGTTTTGCCCTGATTTAGTGTCATACAGTTGTGTCAGTGCCAGCATACTCGCACCAAAAGAGCTCAATGAATAAATACAGCACCAGAAACAAGCTCAAGACATAAATACGGCACCAGAACCAATTGCATGACATAGATCCAGTAGCAGAGTGAAGCAATTGTGTTACTTGGTGCAGATAGGCTGACAAGGAACAACAGACGTGAGGAGACAAGAGTAAGGAGGACGACGACTGATGTAGCTCCACAAGATGATGCCGCATGGAGGAAGGCGATCATCCAGCCGGTCGGACCTAAGGAGTGTGGGGTCAATCGCCTCTAGCCACATCCACTTGGTGTCCCTCCCTACAAGCTGGCGGCTGGCAGCCTATGCGACTGCATGGGTCTCATGCAACCAGAGAACAAATGAGAGTAGAATTACCCTGCTGTCAACTATACCGGATAAAGTCAATGGGTCTATTGGGCTTCATCAAGACCTGGCATAGCTATCATAGGTCCATTATAAACAAAAGCTATGACGCTAGTCCGAACAGAGCCCAAGGAAACCTCCATACAATGATGTAATGTATTTGGTATCTAGCCAAGAGCTAACACGGAGCAGCAAGCCGATAATGCTTGATAAACACATTGACACGCTCCGTCAGACACACACAGCAAACAAACAGAATGCTAATAACACGTAGTAATGATTATAGCTCCAGTGGAACAATAAAGAGGCTCGTTTTACGGAGACTGTATATGAAGAAAAATCGAAATTAATCTGATTAGCAGAGCTCACAGTAATAACCGTCCGTGCAATCTGCAATACAACCGGCATTCGGATCTACTAATGCTTCAAGGCTACAAAGTAGAAGGGTCACCAGCAGCAGCGATCACATCAAGGCCTCCCCTTCCCCAGGAGATGAAATGATACAGCCAGTCGTCTTAATGCTTCTCATTTACAATTTCCCAAAACGAGAAAAATTAAAAAGTCAATCACTCTTGAATTGGAATAATTACCAGACCGGAGCTGAGGAGACTGAGCAAAGAGAAGAGTTGCTGAAAACAGACAACATGGAGCAGAGACTTACAATGGTATGTAAGGCCAAAAAAAGACATCCAGTTCAGCTTATCCCCCCCCCCCCCCGCCATGTGGATCCAGAGGAAGGCAAAAAGACCCAATGAGGCACAAACCAATTTTCCTCATTTAAGGGGAAAAAAAATCTTTCCAGACTTAAAATGGAAATGCGACAGTCTTGGCAGCCTCTGCATGAAGCAAGGCTAGCTGTGTGTTCACACATCTGTTATGAGGTGGATCCATGTGTAGTCGCCCAGTACATGCTTTCTTGGCCCCCTCCATAATGTCATACACTACCGTTCAAAAGTTTGGGGTCACCCAAACAATTTTGTGTTTTCCATGAAAAGTCACTTATTCACCACCATGTGTTGTGAAATGAATAGAAAATAGAGTCAAGACATTGACAAGGTTAGAAATAATGATTTGTATTTGAAATAACATTGTTTTTACATCAAACTTTGCTTTCGTCAAAGAATCCTCCTTTTGCAGCAATTACAGCATTGCACACCTTTGACATTCTAGCTGTTAATTTGTTGAGGTAAGCTTGTGAAATTGCACCCCACGCTTCTAGAAGCATCTCCCACAAGTTGGATTGGTTGGATGGGCACTTCTGGCGTACCATACGGTCAAGCTGCTCCCACAACAGCTCAATGGGGTTGAGATCTGGTGACTGCGCTGGCCACTCCATTACCGATAGAATACCAGCTGCCTGCTTCTGCTGTAAATAGTTCTTGCACAATTTGGAGGTGTGTTTAGGGTCATTGTCCTGTTGTAGGATGAAATTGGTTCCAATCAAGCGCTGTTCACTGGGTATGGCATGGCGTTGCAAAATGGAGTGATAGCCTTCCTTATTCAGATCCCTTTTACCCTGTACAAATCTCCCACCTTACCAGCACCAAAGCAACCCCAGACCATCACATTACCTCCACCATGCTTAACAGATGGCTTCAGGCATTCTTCCAGCATCTTTTCATTTGTTCTGCGTCTCACAAACGTTCTTCTTTGTGATCCAAACACCTCAAACTTGGATTCATCCGTCCACAACACTTTTTTCCAGTCTTCCTCTGTCCAATGTCTGTGTTCTTTTGCCCATCTTAATCTTTTTCTTTTATTGGCCAGTCTCAGATATGGCTTTTTCTTTGCCACTCTGCCCTGAGGCCCAAAATCCTGCAGCCGCCTCTTCACTGTAGATGTTGACACTGGTGTTTTGCGGGTACTATTTAATGAAGATGCCAGTTGGGTACCTGTGAGGCGTCTGTTTCTCAAACTAGAGACTCTAATGTGCTTATCTTCTTGCTTAGTTGTGCAACGTGGCCTCCCACTTCTTTTTCTACTCTGGATAGAGCCTGTTTGTGCAGTCCTCTGAAGGGAGTAGTACACACCGTTGTAGGAAATCTTCAATTTCTTAGCAATTTCTCGCATGGAATAGCCTTCATTTCTAAGAACAAGAATAGACTGTCGAGTTTCAGATGAAAGTTCTCTTTTTCTGGCCATTTTGAGCGTTTAATTGACCCCACAAATGTGATGCTCCAGAAACTCAATCTGCTCACAGGAAGGTCAGTTTTGTAGCTTCTGTAACGAGCTAGACTGTTTTCAGATGTGTGAACATGATTGCACAAGGGTTTTCTAATCATCAATTAGCCTTCTGAGCCAATGAGCCAACACATTGTACCATTAGAACACTGGAGTGATAGTTGCTGGAAATGGGCCTCTATACACCTTTGTAGATGTTGCACAAAAAAACAGACATTTCCAGCTAGAATAGTCATTTACCACATTAGCAATGTATAGAGTGCATTTGTTTAAAGTTAGGACTAGTTTAAAGTTATCTTCATTGAAAAGTACAGTGCTTTTCCTTCAAAAATAAGGACATTTCAATGTGACCCCAAACTTTTGAACGGTAGTGTACATGTATGTCTTATGTAGATGCACTGTGCTAAACAGTCTTGTCATTCTGTTATGTGAATTGCACAACTGCAGCAAATGATGGGTTAATGTCTGCAATGTGTGAGTTGACTGTCTGTAAATGTATCAATTCTATCCTGTCAGGTGGCATGAGAGAGAGAGTTTATAAATGTGAGTGATTGAGAGGGGGAAAGGAGTTCCATGTCTTCTGGAGTCATAGTTAGGAGGTCCTGGCACCTTCAGCCCTCATGCAGTGAAGCATGGAGGAGGAGGAGAGATTTCTCGAGTGTCTGTATCTATGAAGAAGCAGTGAGCCCCCAGAAGAGAGTGAGTGAGAAACAAGTGAGCATTTCATCCTAAGGCCTAGGGCAGAGGTACTCCTCTATTATCATTGTCTTTCACACAAGAGCGTACTAAAGTTTGGGACTGCCAGGTGGAGGTACTCTATCTTATTGTTCACACTCAAGTGTCCTGAAGTCCGGGTCCTGCTGAGTGGAGGTACACGTCTTCAATTCATCACACACCGGTGCCCTGAAGTCTGGGTCACCGTGTGGAGGTACTCTAGCCTGTCTATTGCCTGCACTTTCTGTCATTTGTGCCTTGTGTATTGCTGAAGTTACCATTACATAAAGTTATCTCCAGGCTCTGACTGGTCTCGGAATTGTCTGTGGCTCAGTTATTTCCCCGCCAATGTTCATGCCAGGGTGTACCGAAATGGTGGTATCACCCGTCACAACGCCTTCACCTGTCCTAATGTTTATTGAGCATACCCATGCGGGGGGTGTGCGAAGGAGGCCCAGCGCTGCCCTGGCTGTGTGCGTCCCTCCTGGAGGGAGAGTGGTAGGCGCCGCCATAACAAGCCAGCATCTTGCCCTCTCAGCTCCTCAGTGTATGCAATGTGTCCGGGGTCACCCTACGGGAAATGTAGGGTTTTTATGCAGCAGCGCTGTCATTTGACTAGTTTTTGCACATTCAGTTTCTGTGGCTGTAAATTCAGAATTTACCCAGTACAATGGGAAAAATTCAGCGTGGATTTCCTAAAGCAGATTCCGCATCAAGGAGACGTCACATGGATTTTCAATACAGTAGTAGTCTATAAAGCGTAGATTCCCATTAATATGAATGGGACGTTTACAGTATTTGCGTGAATTTTGCTGCAGATCTGATGCTGAATTGTTGTGGATTCAGGGTCAAATCTGCATCAAGATGCGCAAGGTGAACATGGCCTATAAAAAAAAAAAAACACAACAAAAAACAATCCCTCCTTAGGGTAGGCTTACATGAACGTATAATTAAATAGCGTATTACAGGCGCATAATACATGATAAATGGAGTTAATAAAAGTACATGGATTTTCCTTGTTCCAATGACACTTGCGGATGCACATGGTGTATAAAAATAGTCTAAAAAAAAAAAAAAAAGAAAAAAAGAACGCAGCAAGTTCTATTTTACAGCGTATTATGTGGGATAGAGCCCGATTGTTCTCTATAGATGCGTAATAAATGCTGTACATATGCAATCACATTGGGTATGTGTTGTTTTTATGCTGCACGTATGCAATGTAAAACAAACAAGGAAGACTGCACATGACAGCCTTTGTGAAATACGCTGTTATCCGTAGCCCAAAATCGCTGCCATATGCTTGTGTGAACCCGCCCTTAAGCAGCTAGAGAGGTGCATTATAATATTATAATCTGCAGATTTGGGGTCTTTTTTGTTCCCGTTGTGGATTCTATAAAAGGTATATTTTCTTCGCCCGATTGCTAAGTGGAGAGACCCTGCCTGCGATCATGTAAAAGCCTACACTGTGTGTTCTGAGGTTAAATCAGATGTCTCCCTCCTGCTGCTCCCCCTCCCCTCTCACAGCATGCAGTCTCAGACACCCTGCAGTTGCATCTCCCTCTTCCTCTCTGTCTATTTACTGTATTACACAAGATGTTTTTTTGGCTTCTCAGCTAAAAATGACGCAATCACCCCACTCCCCCCCCCCAAATAATTCATGGTTTAAAAAAACAAAAAAAAAAAACAAATAGCTTTAAATAGAAGCTCTAATTGAACAATTCCAAAAAGGGCAATTCCCTTTAATAAAATTATTAAAACTTGTCACTTTAGTTATAAGCCCCAGCATCAACACTGTTCAATCATTTGTGACATTTATGGATTTCAGTAAGCGGCAAGACGATACCATGGGGTGCAGTTTTCAGCCATTGAGCTTGTACACCTAAGTACACAGAATTCTCTATATGGTCTTTACTTTATAGCCTGTAGAAATAATACATAATAATAGACACCCCCCCCCCTTGGCGTAGCTGAAAAAAGAGCCATTACCCGTTATTAAATATGCTTCTACACAGAGTTGCTCATCTAGAATGCAGATTTAGTTGCCCCACCCCTACCCGGTGAGAAGGTTTGGGGGTGCAGCCAGTAGAATGGAGCAGACATAATTAACATGCTGAGAGTAACCGCTAGAGCAGGGGTGCTGTGTAGAAAATTAGCTCCAATTAGACAACACCAGTATTTTCAGGATGCTAACGGCTGAATTAATTTGACTTAATCCCCAGGTATTATCTCGCCATCACACAAGTAATCAAAAGCAGCATATCATTATTAAGAGGCAACCGAGAAACTTAAATATTCTCCTAGACTGATTCAGCAAAGACTTTCCCAAAATGTCTTCAGAAATCATTTCTTTCTAGTGTAAATTGCAATACTCCAATGACTGAAGGACTTGTTACCCTCTAGGGGCGATTTATAAATGTAGCACAGGTGAAAACCTAGCACAAGGTGGTGGTCACACTCACTAATTGCATCCATTTTTTTGCTCTTCACAGTGGAGCCTAAATGCTTAAAAATAAATTTAAATTAGTTAAATTGGGCCACTCCAGCGAAAACACTATTTTCATGCCTACCTCCCTCACCTGATTGCCTGTCACACTCTGGAGCCTCTTGTCAGCCACTATCTGGAGAGTTAGATTTAAAAAAAAACAACTTTTGTTTTCACCTCTATCTCATGATTGGCATTAACTTCTATAGTTACCTAGATAAGCAACAGCCCATAAGTATACAGTCGGGAGGATGAGCTGTGATCTCCTCTATTATAATTGTGTGACAGGACCTGTGTGATCATCATCAGTAACTGTGACAGAAGTACATGTCCCACCTCTTACACAGTTTACGTGGAAGATGTATGCAACGAGCATCACACAGATTAATGGCCTATTTAGACGGGACAAATGTTGGGCAAACGATGCCAGACACTCGTCCCCACTTACACTCGCTAGTATCGCTGGCTCGCTCACAGAGCTGCATAAATGATGGACGATGAGCTGAACTATGAGAGTTCAGTGTAAATAGCAGCCGTTCAGTATTGAATGACCGCTATGTTAAGTCAATGGAGAGGGGTGGGGGAGCGAGGAGGAGTGTCCGGCATAGTTTGCCCAACGTTCATCCCATCTAAATGGGCCTTAAGAAATTGACTAGAAAATGAATCCACAGTCCCCAAGTAGATCCGAGCTGGTCAGAACTGAGATCACATGACCATCTGAGGGAAACAAAAAGAGGCCATGAGTGTCAGACAGAAAGAAAACTAACCAAGGTAACACTAGCTAACGTTTATATACTTGGAGGATAGCTGCAGAATGATCGAATTAAAATAAATAAAGAACCGGAGTGGCCCATTAAGCTACGGCACCTCCACGGGTCTGCATCTTATGTAGCATGGTTTGTCCAAATACCTTTGGTAGGATAATGTCAAGTATACTTTTTTTTTTGTAGATGAGCAGTCTTCTGCGCAATCTGATACCAGAGATATACCAATGTGTGGTGCATGAAAAAGCCTGTAGCCTTTTTTTCATTAGATATGTATGTATGTATGTATGTATGTATGTATGTATGTATATCTATCTGATAATATATATATTATCAAAATAAATCTCTCTCTGGTATCAGATAGATACACGCACACACATACATATGAGAAAGTACAGGCTCATAAAATGGAAGAATCTGTCTCAAAATGGCCGCTAGATACAAAATGGAGCATTATAAGATGTAAATAAGCTTGTGTGTAGTGAAACAATTATTCAAGCAGAAATAACTTTACAGCAGGAGATTCGGTGCAATGCGTAATGATGTGTCTCTCTCTGTTCTTTTTCATGAGAACCAAGTCTGGACAACAGTTCTTATCAGGAAAAAGTCCTCCCACACTTTCAGAAAAACTTGGACAAGGGAACTGACTGTACTACAGCGAGCTGAATAACAAAGGGAGGACCAGGGAGGACGAGATAACGCTGAAGCTTGAGAACATAAATATATTCTCACTAAACAGTGCATGATTCCAATGTTTTTTCTAACCCAATGAGATTAACCCCCGTGACTAATGACGTATTCATTTTCTGTATTAGAACTATAGTCAGTCAATAAACTTTTCAGTGTGTACGCGCCTTAAGCAGAGTGGGCTGTATATACTTGCCGCGGCTCATCTCGACATATCTGTGAGAGCTAATTACTATACATCATAGTTTTTGGCCTCTCTGATGCATCCAGGTATGAACTAATTTGGAACCCAAGGCTTGAAAGGTTAATGTGACCGGTCATGTGTAACGGTCCTTAACAGTTGGCGTAGTCGGCAGGATTTACTGATTGATTGACTCTTGTGTCACTCATCGGACGACGACATCGGACTGGGAGAACATATATCCGCTGTGCCAAACCAGAGGACTGATCAACCTCACACACAGCCCGGTAAGTGTCATATTTATCATATGATGCCTGCCGTTGGTCTGTTTTGGCTCAGTTGATTGACAGACTCCTAGGTCAGTCGGAAGTTTGATGTTTGACATCATAGTTGTCATCGGTAAAGAAGTTTACCTCAGGTGACGGTTCAGAAGAGTTTTGTAAACTAACTGCTCCAACAAACACCCCTCTTTTTCTAGTCCAGAAAAGACGCTGAAGGGTCAGCCAGGCACCTACGGCATGTAGGTGCTGTGTGCTGATAATTTGGAAGCCTGCCAACAGGCCACAATTTCACTGTTAATTTTTCTTGCAGAAATGACAAACTCCAGTCCTGCAAAATAAAGGTTGTTCTCCTGGGTCATTGTTTAGGCCAAGGAACTGGACATCTGACCATGAATGCACTCGGTTTCCCTACTTATGCGGAAACCCCAGGGAATGGCTATATGCCTATAATACAACAGAGCGATTTGTCCCCTTATGGATCTGTCTCAGCAGAAACAGGGGTGACCACTCTAGTCTCCCAGCCATTAGAATAGAGTAGTATGTATGTTGTAGATCCCTTCTGTGTCCATCAGGTCTTCGCGTTTAGTTAGTTAGGATTAGTTGTCGGGGAAGGGATTAGCCCTTGGACAGCTGACCAACAATGATAGGTAGGGCATAGATCATAAGCTAGAGATAGGGAAAGCAAACCTTACCCCGCCCAGTAGAAGTTATAAAGTATCGTTTATTTTGAGACAGTTTCTAGGGGGAATTGAGAAAGTACAGGCTCATAAAATGGAAGAATCTGTCTCAAAATGGCCGCTAGATACAAAATGGAGCATTATAAGATGTAAATAAGCTTGTGTGTAGTGAAACAATTATTCAAGCAGAAATAACTTTACAGCAGGAGATTCGGTGCAATGCGTAATGATGTGTCTCTCTCTGTTCTTTTTCATGAGAACCAAGTCTGGACAACAGTTCTTATCAGGAAAAAGTCCTCCCACACTTTCAGAAAAACTTGGACAAGGGAACTGACTGTACTACAGCGAGCTGAATAACAAAGGGAGGACCAGGGAGGACGAGATAACGCTGAAGCTTGAGAACATAAATATATTCTCACTAAACAGTGCATGATTCCAATGTTTTTTCTAACCCAATGAGATTAACCCCCGTGACTAATGACGTATTCATTTTCTGTATTAGAACTATAGTCAGTCAATAAACTTTTCAGTGTGTACGCGCCTTAAGCAGAGTGGGCTGTATATACTTGCCGCGGCTCATCTCGACATATCTGTGAGAGCTAATTACTATACATCATAGTTTTTGGCCTCTCTGATGCATCCAGGTATGAACTAATTTGGAACCCAAGGCTTGAAAGGTTAATGTGACCGGTCATGTGTAACGGTCCTTAACACATACATAATAAAAAAAAGCCTACAGGCTTTTTCTTGCAGCACACTTTGACCCCTTTGCATGACCTTTGGTGGATGATTTTGGTGTCCTTAGATTTGTGACCTCCTCACCACCGCCGTAAAACCATAAAATTTGAGTTTGATACATTGAGTGACTGTCAGGCCAGGTCAAAGTTCCTATGTTAAGTCTAGAGGCGCTGTTGTACTTCAGCCAACAGCGCCGCTCGGGAGACTCAAGCATTGCCAAGTGACATTCACATCAAGTACTTACCCGTTTGACTGTTTCCATGTCCCCAAAACGTGGAAGACAGAGCCACGGACGGTGAACCATTCAAGCCGAATCCTCAGCTTTACAGATCTTAAGACGTTTCCAACCATTTTCCCAAACATTTTATGTTCACGTTGCGAACATCGGGTCAATCTAATATTACATATACACACACACATACACAAATGCATACATATATAGAGTCGTGCCAAAAGAATACTCTTTTCGCCTCCAACAAATGATGGGGCCTATGGATATTTTTATATAACAGAGGCTTGGCATGCTGTATACGCCAACTGTAACCAAATAAGACATGAGCCTACACACACAGTAAGAATCCAGTAAACAAAGTAGGACAGAACATTAAAAAAGAAAGAAAAAACAAGAAAAGCGGGGAAATAATATCCAGACTACACTGTAGAGTGGAGGAAACTATTTCTTTCAAGATGTAAAGTGACTCCAAGGGT
Source organism: Eleutherodactylus coqui (assembly GCF_035609145.1). Taxonomy (NCBI): domain Eukaryota; kingdom Metazoa; phylum Chordata; class Amphibia; order Anura; family Eleutherodactylidae; genus Eleutherodactylus; species Eleutherodactylus coqui. The sequence continues at coordinate 55,541,061 of NC_089843.1, forward strand.
GAGCCGGATACTGAATCCCATAGTAGCTGCCGGCAGGATGAGGTTATGAAGTAGAGGAGATTAGTGAAAGAACACAGGAGGAAGAATATGTTTATGCAATTACACAGACAAGGAAAGGACAGAAATTGTGGGCTTTAAAGTCAACTGCTGAATTGGAGTACGGGAGGAGAAAGCTGGCAGTGAAGTGACAGATAAGAGTGTAGAAATGACAAGGAGCTTCAGTCACGATTACAGACTTAGGAGGCCGAAGGTTTAAAAAACTCACAAGGAGAAAGTATCAGTCACAGTTGGGAAAGTTCTACAGAGAAGTCTGTTAATGTCAAGAAACATCTCTTAGGTATATGCTGAGTATCTGTTTTACAGGACAATGTCGTCAACAAGCAGCATCCAGCGGGATGGAGAGGGGAGTATTTCTCCTCTTCGGTCAACTTCATCTTATGGCAGGTCCACCGGCGGCCAGGGAGGTGGAGTCAGTAAGTGTTTTTGTACACACCAGCTTTTGTTAATGACTTGCATAATAATTAGTGCTAAAGTTACTTTAGTAAAACTGTAACATCAAGCTTCATACATTATTTAACATTTTTTATTTTGTCACCATTTCTACCAACTCCAATTCCATGCAAAATTGCCCAACTCCACAGCCCTGCCTGGGACATGATGATCAGGGTTGGGGGTATTGCTGTAAGGAGAAGTCTAAAGCCTGTCTCTGCCACAATAATTCCAAGACAATGATGCATAACAGAACGTTTAATGAAGTTGATTGGCATCTATTAAATATAGAGGTGACAAGTTTTCTTCGCCCCATATTCACAGGCGGATCTGATTTGCAGGTTACCCACACGGAAGATGCGCAAATCAAGCCGCCCATAGGAATACATGGGCCGTCCGCAAATTCATTAAAGCATGCAGATTTGATTTGCAGACCTTTTGGTCCGGAAAACAAATGGCAGCATACTCCATTTCACTGCGTATCTCGCCGTCAGATCTGCGGCTCATCCGCAGCTGACACTGTGGATGAGCCGCGGATCCCGCGGGAAAGCAGGAGTTTAAAAAGAAAAATTCCTAATGCACATGTGCGCCGGCACACATCCGCCGTGAGGAAGAAAGAAGATCCGGTCAGGACGCAGAAGACCCGCACAGGATCTGCACAGGTAAAATAGTGTCCTCGGCCACGGGCAGGGTGGGATTCCACTGCAGGCTCCCGCATGCGGAATCCGACCTGCCCGGAGGCCTAGATAGTGAGTGCCATGCTGGGAGCAGCTTTTTGGCTTTAGATAAGACAGGAGAATTCTGCATCAGGAATCGCTATTCGCTAAACAAGCCCACTACATTTTGAAAATGCCGTGTTCAAACGCTAGTCTGCAAGGCCTAATTGAACTCAATGGGAGCGTTTTACAGCGCTTAGCGCAGTGTTTAAAAATACCATGTAGAACGCTGTAAAAAGCAGGCTGTGTGACAGCAGCCTAGAGTTACCCCCACACGAGCAAGTGTGATATCAGGCCAAAAAAAAAAATCAGCCGATATCTTGCTCGCCAACATGCGTTTTAACAGTGATGTGGGTGTTTTTCGGCCCAAACCGCCTCCCATCACTTCTGTGAAATGGTGATCCTCCTGCACAGCTTTCAACCGCATCGGGGGATCAACAAGTATTTCCCATGGGAAACGTTGAAATGCATCAATGGGCGACGCATTCTAAGGAACGCAAAAAGATAAGGGCTTAAGAAGGGTGTTCATATTTGTGTGTCTCGCAACACACAAATCTCGTGCGAGTTTCTCGGCCTAAGGTTCTAAGGTTGCATTTTAACATACCCAATCCTTTGGTCAGCCGATATCCCTCTCCCCAATGAATAAGCATGAGCGCTTAACATGCATGTTTGTGGTAAGGTTGGGATGGATACTGTAGCAATCGGCTATTTTATGTGCATGGTCAACTTGACGTTTGTGCCATGAGATGCCCTGTTGTAAAGTATCATGAAAGTCATATTAGGATATGCCTTTATTACCCATAGAATGCAACGATGTTCCTACTATTTGGGATTATGAAGAGTTGTCGTGCGCAGCAATGTATAAAAGTACAATAACTCTCAATCGCTATTTGATGCGCCTTCATCTGTCTTTACATGTAACATGATGGCGATTGCTCTATCGCAGTATGTAGCACAGCTTTCCACGCAACTCAAGCTTAGTACACCGCTGAAATCTCCAGGCTAAACATCAGTGCTATGGCGACAGCAATAATTGTTGAAAGTGTTTCCAGAAGATCCTAAAGGAAACATCTATCTACTGTCTCTAACCTTATTAAATATAAGACATAGCGAAGGGACAAAATTCAATATTGCTCTGTACAGATAAAAGACTGGGCAAGAGAAAAATACAAAGCGGTAAAGAAGAGAAGCCAAATATTGAAACAAAGAAGAAGAACGTGCTTCAGGCTCGGGAATTCAGTAGGGCTGATACAACTACTATATAGAAAATAAGCAACAAGAACATCATCATGAAGGAAAGCCATCAACTTGCCTGATCTTTCGTAGCAATGTGTGGAAAGGCCGGAATAGTTCAGACATGTCTTCCGGTTTACGATCGAGGTTTAGTGGTCCTTCAGAGTAAACAACAAGCCCGCTGGAAAGAAGAGTGAGAAATAAAAGGTGACAATGAAAGTAAACTGCTATCAATATGTCCAGTGGTTAAATATCTAACAGCTTCGAATCAACTGAGCAAACATTGCTGGCTTCCACAAAACCTTCAAACAGGCATGGGCTTACGCAGTTGGATCTATAGTAGGGCTATACACCACAGGGTTTGGCTCATCGCCCATTAAAGGTTTGCAACCAGTGCCAAATATACAGACCGGAATGTTGTATACTCCACAAGTGGACCAGAATGCTCCTGCACACGTTGGTTGGTATATAGAAGGACAACACTCTATGCTTCTCCTACATCCGTTATTTCAGCAGAAACCATTGTGAAAAGCTACATGCAGCAACAAGCAACAGGCTGCATGCTAGGCTGGTGACAGTACCTGGCAAACTCAGGCAGATGCCGAGACCCATTGGTAAGGGCCAACGTAGTGGTGGGATCTGGCTAGTCCTTGTTCTTTAAAATCAATTTTATCCAAGTTTTAAAGGTAGGTAAAGTCCCCTGTTGCAAGCACCAAGTCATGACTGACCCCCTAGGGTGACGTCACATATGATGTTTTCTTGGCAGACTGTTAATGCGGGGTGGTTTGCCATTACCTTCCCCAGTCATCTTTCACGCCCAGCAAGCTGGGTACTCATTTTACTGACCTAAGGTTGCATTTTAACTGACCTCGGAAGGATGGAAGGCTGAGTCAACCTTGAGCTGGCTACCCGAACCACAAGGGGATTGAACTTGCAACCTTCAGGTTGTGAGCGAGAGTTTAAGACTGCATTCCTGTTGCCTTAACACTTGACAATGACAGCAGCAAGCCAAGCACTCCCTGTTCCGTTGTTCGGAGCCCTCCCTGGCACACAGGCAGCACGATAAAGATGTCCTGTATGATTTTGGCCAAAAGAGGCCAAGGCAGAGGTTGAAGAACACCGTGAGAGCGTGAAGGAGGCTCTTCAACGTCGCAAAAGTAGGTGTGGGAGGTAACTGCATATGTCTGGCATGGTCAGGGGACTGCTCTGTTTGTTAAAGAGGGTTGTGTAGGGTGTTATGGCGGGCCCCCTCTCACACATACTTTTGAATGGAGCTTTTTCCATTTTTCTACATAACTTGCATTTTAAATCTATTATAATAAGTTATAAAAAGGGTTTTAAATCCGGTGTTTTCACAGCGATTGAAACCTTGATCACAGGTTTATATAGCACAAAGAAAGGTGAATCCTATACTTTCCTATCATACTTAGGCAGAAATCTTAAACATGACATGGCCAGGGGTGTCATTGCTGGTCTCTAACTTAGGGAGCTGGCTCCAAGCCTTGGCTAAAATTCATGATGTAATGTTCTAGAGCCAGGTGATGAATATTTCCAAGTACAGATTTCTATGCTGGAGGATTGAAAAGATGCTCAAATTCTAACCAGTCCACCTGAATCATGCGTTGCCCTCACTTACCATACGATAGCTAGTCTTGGGATTGTAAACATTAATGCTGGTTCATAATCATCAATCATGTCTTGAGTGAGGTATCCAAGCTTTAAGGCTCTGTACGGAGAAGTATAGCGAAAACAAGGCATTATACATCACCTTACACACAGAAGTAGATTTGCTAATAGGATCTAATAAGCATGGCAAATTTAGACTAGGTAATCTAAAAATGGGCCAGATTTATGAGGTGCATTCAAGTACTACAGTCTCATTTTTTTTTTTTGGGGGGGGGGGGGGGGATTGAGATTTAGGCATGAAGATACAGGCATTCTTTAAAGATGAGCGAGAAAGATGGCAGCATCGTCCAGTGCGCGGAACCCATGTGACAGCAAATGGAGAAAGAAGCATCTCCAATACTTAAAAATGGCCACGTTCGCATTCCAAGAACAGGAGGTAATCCTCCTTTTCTTCACTTGCATGGAATGACACACATCGACATTCATCGTTGAGTGAGACATCGTGAAAGTGTCAAGGAACTGAAAATGAATTGTTGCACTCAAAAACCTAACAAGGCCAAATGCCATATAGGAAATCAAAAGGAGCCTTGGCCATGCACCAGCCAGTCCGACAACATGGTCGCTTGAGTGGAGCAAGTAGTTATGAAGGCTCACCAATGAACCATGTAAGAGATTGCATACAAACTTGGCATTTCCTTAGGATCTGTGCATACCATCCTGAAGATGCTGAAAGTTTCCTTCAAGTGGGTGCAACAAATGCCAACTGATGATCACAAGGCTGCGGGCGCGGCAATGTGTTAGGCAATCTTGACATGTGGCAATGGCATGAATGGTGCCTTTTTTCATCAACTGTCACAGTGGATGAGATGTAGATGAAGGACGCTCAGTGGTTGCACGGTTTCCGGTTGGGCGGCCTTTGCATCAATGGTTTTGCACTGGGCAAAACAGACCCCTAAAGAAGCATTCGCAGCAGCCTTGCAATTATGGTGGTGAGGTTCTAAAAAATGTGTACATCAAGAAGGAAATCATGTTTAGAAGTAACAATACTTTCAGCTTTTTGGGGTAAGTATGGTGGTAGAGATGAGCGAGTATAATCGCTAAGGCACATTACTCGAGCGAGTAGTGCCTTAGCCGAGTATCTCCCCGCTCGTCTCTAAAGATTCGGGGGCCGGCGCGGGTGACAGGTGAGTTGTGGCGGGGTGGGGGTGGGGGAGGGAGAGAGAGATCTCCCCTCCGTTCCTCCCCGCTCTCCCCCGCCGCTCCCCGCCCCCCGAATCTTTAGAGACGAGCGTGGAGATACTCGGCTAAGGCACTACTCGCTCGAGTAATGTGCCTTAGCGAGTATACTCGCTCATCTCAATATGGTGGCTTTAAAATAAGCAGACCTTAGAACATGAATGCAACTCATATCACATTGGCTCATGCTAGATGTTAAATTGGGTGAATCTTTAGCTTTAGTCTAACTTTTATTTGGCTTAGTTTACGCAAAATTATTGGCATGTGATGTCACATTTAGGCCATACCCACTTTTCACAAAGCCACACTATTTTTTGCTGAACTTGCCATGAAAAAAAAAAAAAAAAAGGTCTAAATATTCATTCTAAATGTGTTGCAAACCATGAAAAGGCAGTTTTTGGTGCAATTGCCCTGAAGTCAACAGGCTGTCGTAAAACCAGGGAATTTATTGCGCGGTTTCCCTGCTCTATTATCGGCATGCATCCTACTTATAAATGTAGTAGGACAGATCCTAAAAAAATAGCGCAGCTCAGCAGCCACAGACTAAGCGCCGTTCAGCTTTAAACAGATTAAGCCCATTTCCTATCTGCCTGGATGTATAACATGGGGAGCGTGAACATTTAAATCAGCTTTTCTGCCAGGAAATAATTCAATTACAGTTGCAGCACAAACTGCCTTATGCGCTGCGGATTTGATAAATCTACGGGTCAGCCTGATGTATTAACCAGAGGATGATAATAGCATTTTTACATTTGGACAATTCCTGTAATGGTTCTTTCCTCTTTTACAAGCAGAATTTTAATTAACGGCTTATGTGGGAACAATCAGTAGTTTGAGAAGGAGACTTGTACTTATCCTCAGCAGGAGAGGCAATTTATGTTACTTGACCTAAGCAGATTCTAGATATAGCAGCCTGACTTAATGCCCTTATAAATACCAAGTCTCCCTGGCATGGCATCAGATACTGAATGATTAGGACGACACTGGTAAGAATTGTTAAAAGGGGTATTCCAGAGAATGTTTTTTTCAAGTTTTCACCCATCCACTGGATAGATGAAAACTGATAGATCGGAGGTCCGGCTGGTCACCGAGGGAATAGAGTGGAGGTCATGCTGGTGCACCGCCGCTCCATTTATTTCAATTAGAGTGCCAGAGATTGTTGCATGCTTGATTTCTGGAATTGTCAGTGCTCTCATTGAGTGAATGCAGTGTACGTGCATGACCTCCACTCTTGTGCCCTTGGAGACCAACCAGAACCCTGATCTCAGGGTCCCAGTGGTTGGACCCCCATTGGCCATAATTTACAGGGATTGGTCCTGGGCACATAGATGTGTAAAAAAAATAAAAAAATGGGGCCGCAAAACCACCATATGGATAAAGACACTAAAAAAAGTGTCTGGTCCGTTTAGACTGGAATACCCTGGTCCTTAAGAAGTAAACCTTTGCTCATTTAAGCTGAACAGTCCAATGGGCGGTCCCAGTGATTGTATGACTGTACATACAGGGGTAGCTGTCACATATAGCTGTCAATCACTGATAGCTCCGCCCATTGGACTGTTCCGTTCAGAACGAGCAGAGATATAAATGAATAAAATACAAGTTCTACTGAATCTTTCCCATAAATCTACATATCAATCTGCTCTGCTCCTCCGGCTCCTTAACATGCCTGAAGTTTAGACAGCGTGTTCAAGCTGACAGACTCCCTTTCATAATGGTACTCAGGTAATTGCCCAATAAAACATAGCAGATACTACCTGACATTAGTAGTGCACATTTTTGGAATTATTTTGGGGGTGCGCATCCAGAATTAGTTCAAACTGCCATAGATCTTAAATGATTAATCTGTCTGCCCCGACGGTGCTTACCTTTCTACAGTTTCACAGAAAAGGACAATTACTTCCTGCTGCACATAGTACTCTTTTGGGGATTTTACAGGTACCATCGCAGACACATAGCTGCAGGAAGAACAGAAACAAGGGTGGCGGTAAGTAGAGCAACAGAAGAACGGCAACACAAACGCATCAACACAAGCGTAACATTTCCTGCGAATACAGGGGTTCGAGAGCACTTGAGGTACAGAGTGGGTTAATCAAGTGATTGCAAGAGCCCACTCAAAGTCCTCATTATCAAGTAGCTAAAAAAATTACAATGACTAAAAGCTTAAAGGGACTACATCGCAACTTTGTTTTGTATTAATTAAAACCAGATAGTGAAACACTTTCCATTTTTCGAATAGTTTTTTATTGTCCGAGTGTAGAAATCTTTTACTCTGCTGTCTACACATGTCTATGGGGGCGGCCATCTTGCCTGAGCTACGACCAACACCATTTAGAAGATATGTTTTACAGCAGCCTCAAAGGCCATTCACACAATGGACAGGTGAGGACCCACTGACTTGTATGGGAGACTTTATAGACGTGTTCTGTGCCCGTCACACCATAGGAGGGGTCGGGCTGTTCTGTTCATCTTAATAGCTAAGCCAGCCCTCTTCTCTATCTCCACCATGATAGAAGAGGGCTGGCTTAGTTATTAAGACAAGCCGCACAGCCAGCCCCCTGCCATAACATGACAAGCACAGAGGGTCTATACCATGTGACCCAGTGGTGGAATCGGTACGGAAGTGGAGGCTTTAACACCGCGAGTCCAAGTAAGGATGTCGCCTCCCTAGATAACCCTTTAACTTAAGCACCCCTTAACTCTGCTGATCTACAGTATCCGTTGTAGAGCATCTTTTTTAAATCTCCGCCTTGTGCTGTTACTCTGTTATTCCCCCTGGAAATCTATAAATACATTTTAAACTGGGTGTTACCAATCTCCCTGTCAACAGAGGGAGTCTGTATGCAGCCCGAAAGAGTTAATACTAATTGGACACTGTCAAAGTCTGTAGACCTCCCCCTCCCCCCACCCAATTAGTTACACCCAGTTGTCAATCTACTCATACACATTTGCAGGAGTAATAACAGAGGAATGGCAAAACGTTGAGTATTTATAGTACTAAAACAAGCTTGCGAAAACTTGAGCCAAGTTGTTTTCTTTAATGACATGTAACAGGGAAAGAGGGATTTGGAATCTACATTATAGTGTAATCTGGGTATTGCCGGGAGAACACCACCCTACTTTTTTGTGCATTTATAAATGTTTTAACCATTTTATCAAGAATTGGAAAATATAATGATTTGTCATAAGAAAAGAAGGAATCAGCCTGTACAGAAGGGGCTGGTGGCTTAACATTAATGCAGGTAGACTAATATATGGTCAGAATAAAGGGAACAAGTCAGAAAATGAATTATCGTATAAATCAAGGTTTTAATGTTAAACTATTTTAAATTACCAAAAATTCATTAAAAATACAACAAAAAAAACCCTACAATCCTCCTTTTTTTATATTACCCATATATTTGTCTCAGGTAAAGCTACCCTTTGAAGCATCTCCTAGAGATAAGCTGATCACAGAAGGTCCTGCAACTGGTACCTCCAGCGATCAGGTCTGATCTGTGGAATAATCTCACAGTAAGTGTTCCTTTTTTCTGCAGCACCACTACAGGTGAAATAAGGTATTACATGGTATCCATTGAAATCCATGGTCTGGTTTTTTTTTTGTGCATAGACTTACTTGAGTCCTTCTCTGTGTAACCGCTTTCTGCTCTAATAGCAGACTGTATTTGAAAATGAATTTTTTTAATCCAGGCAAAATCTTCGATGTTTTTGTGCAAACTCCTTCAAGCTTTGTGTATGAAGCCGCCCTCCTCTATGATCGTCGTTTCACCATCATCACAGGCAGTAATATAATGAAAGCTGGCACCAATATTAGGATAACACAGGATTTGCCATTTATAACAAGTGATTGTCACAGCTCACCTCCTCCCCCTCCCTGCACAATGTGCTCAGCACAGGTGACAGCATGCCTAGAACACTTTCCCACAGAAGTCATTGGGTCAGCTCCTGTTGTGTAAACAGCCCATGAGTACTGCTGTAAAGCATTTCTCCAAATGCTATTAACTGGATCTCAGGCAAAGATGGCTGCGCCCATAGTCATGTACACACATTAGAAATTTTTAGATTTTTTTTAAATCAGATAATGAAAACATTAGAAAAATTTTAAAAATGTAATGTTTTAAATGGACCAAATGTATAGGCAAAATTGTTGAGTCCGATTCCACCTTTACTTGTACTATCACAGCATAGAAAGAATCCACATTTTGTATAATTTAGCATTTAGCTGCTGTGCCTTTTAGTTTTTGGGCTTTGAACACCAACATAAGAAATTACGACCTGTATAAATCGCTGCAATATTTTTAGTGTGTGAAATAAATGCAAATTGAGCTGTTAATAATGACTATTCATTTTCTAACCTGTAAATCTCCTATAGCGTGAAGCAAGAAATGAAAAATGTAGAACAAAAAAAGAATTTGCAGATTTTCAAACATTCATAGAGGAGGGCGGCTTCATACATAAAGCTTGACGGAGTTTGCACAGGAACATCAAAGATTTTGCCTGGATTAAAAAATTCAATTTCAAATACCCCGAGGTATTATACAGCAAAGAGCGGTTACACAGAAAAGGACCCAGGCAAGTCTGTGCATTAAAAAAACATGGATTTCAATGGACACCATGTAATACCTCATTACACCTGCAGTGGTGCTGCAGAAACAATGAACACTTGGTGTCAAGATTATTCCACAGATCAGACCCGATCGCTGGAGGTACTACTTGCAGAGCGTTCTGTGATCAGCTTATCTCTGGGAGAGGCTTTATATGAGACCACTATCATCTGAATAGTCACTCGATGGAGCCATGTAAGCCATAGTATTTCAATGTAAATATGACTACCAACCAGGTGACAAGCAAGAATTTGTCTACTAGTCACTTCGTTACAGTTCACCTAAAAATAATCGCTGGTTAGTGATCATCTGATATTAAAAAGGTAATTGTTGTCTTTCAACAACTAATCAACAACTTTCCAGGGAGGCGTGAACTGGTCTGTTGTGCTCCTCCCAAGAAATGCTGATTGGCTCCTATCTTTTTTTTTTTTCTTTAAATTTTGACCTCCCACTTAAAGGAATATTCTGGGACTACTTAAACTTTTTCTATTTAGTACATCAACGGATGATCACTGGGGATCAGATCCCAGCGATCATCCGATTCCCAATGTCACTGAGGTAATTGCAGGAAGCAGATCACCCTGACCATAGCGCAGTGGCCTGGGTGGGTATTGCAGGTGTAGCTCCTATTGAATTCAATGAAAGCTGTGCCTATAGTACCAACCCAGGCCACTGCGCTATGGTCAGAGTATTGTACTTACTGCGCTAACCATAGCAACAGCGACTCAGGGAATCAGCTGATCAACGTGAATTAGCTCAGCAATTGTGAACAAGAATTGCTCTATGTAAAAGCACACAGTTGTTTGTACACTTTAGCAACAATTTTCGGGGACTATTCAGAGGATATTTGTCCCAAGTAAAGCTACCCTAAGAAAAAGGGATTGTCCAAAGTAGACAACCCCTTTAAGAGATCTGTAAAAGGTTTGAATTATTGGGTGTACTTCATGTTCACTATAAAGCCCGATGAACTGTAGTTCAGAGAGGGGGTCTGCACACTGCTTCCGCATATCTGCCCATTTTTAGATTTATTGACTCAGTATCTCTCCAATGGTTCCTATCAATGCTGGTTGGCCGAGTACCTGAAGACTGATCTAGTGCCCCTCATGTTATGGTGCCTATTTTTGGCTACCACTGGATTTGGCCAGGTAGTGTTCACACCCTTTAGCTCCGATATGGGGGGCTGTATAGGTGAAGTACTTACCCCATTCCCTAGTTTGAACATTAGCGATCCCTACAGTACACATGTCTCATGATAAATAGGAATGTGGGGGAATGAGAAAATACAGGACATCTATATGATGCTTTACCTTAGTTCAAACTCTGCAAAGAGAATATCAAAGTGCCGAAGAGAATCTTTCATTTTTTCTGTGTAGATATTCAGATCCCTGAGGGCCTGGTCTCTGATGATATTGCGAACTTCCTCGAGGCTTCTGGTGAGGTCTTTTGCCAGTGGTCTCATAGCCATGCTCTCTATCTCTCGGTTCATGATGATTGAACCGGCAGCCAAACACTGGTGAAAGAAATGAAGATGAACAGTAATATGAAAAAGTGCATCAATTCTTCTAATATACCACATACACACTAATAGGATACAGAGAGACGCAAGAGCTCAGCATTTACAACTTCATGGTATGCAAAAAAATGACTCTGAAACTGTAGCATTAGGAAAACAGTGGTTTTCTTAGAAGAACGGCACCACACCCATTTGCAGGTTGTGAGTGGTATTGCAGCTCGGTCCCATTTACTTCAAACGAGTGGACCAGCAATACAAGACACAACCTATGGACAGGTAGGCTATGCTCACGAGAGTGAAATCTGACACAAATGGCATGGATTTCAATGACAACCACAGAAAAAATACATATGTTTGAGCATTACTGAAATAGCAGATTCACACATCAATTAGCCTCATTTCAATGGGGTCAAAGAAACTAACGCAAGTTGTCCCTTTATTCTGGTTTTCATATGACTGGATCATTTATCAGATGTGGGGTTTTTTTTGCAGGTAAGGTAGGTAAAGTCCCCTGGTGCAAGCACCAAGTCATGCCTGACTTCTCGGGGTGGTTTGCCATTGCCTTCCCCAGTTATCTTTTTACTCCTTTTTACTCATTTTACCGATCTCGGTAGGATGGAAGGCCGAGTCAACCTTAAGGGCTACTGGCTACCTGACCCGAGAGGGGATTGAACTCACAACCTTCAGGTCGTGAGAGACAGCTTAGGACTGCATTTCTGCTGCCTTAACACTTGACAATGACAGCAGCACAGCAGTAAGCCATGCACTTCCCAACAAAGGAGCAGTAAGCCATGCTCCTTTATTCGGAGCACTCCCTATCACTCAGGCAGCACAATGATGCGTCTTTCTGTATGATTTTGGCCAAAAAAGACCAAGGCAGAAGTTGAAGAACACCGTGGGAGGGTGAAGGAATCAAGTTTTTTTCTTCTAATTTTAATTACAGGAGCATAATAGGGCCTATATGTGACTCAGGAGTACAATGCAGCTTTATTACTCAAGGTGCACAGTGGACCCTGAACCACGTGTCGATTGAGCCTGCAACCTTCAGGTCGTGAGTGAGAGCTTAGAACTGCATTTCTGCTGCCTTAACACTCTGCACCACATACCATATTTTATGCAGATTCCATGTCAAGAATCCGTCGGCAAAATATGGCGTGTGAATAGTACAGCTTCTTAGAGAAAGTAAAGTTTTTCTAATCCTGTAAAACCCTTTTTAAAGTGTTCAGCAAACCCACAGGATATAGTATAAATGCTGGACAGTTTGGGGTCAAACCTCTGGGACCCATTCAACCAGGAAATGAGGTTATTGTCACAAGATTTCTGGTAGCCGCTTGTCCCATTGCAATGAATGGAGAGTTGGTAGAGATGAGCGAGCGTACTCGGATAAGCACTACTCGCTCGAGTAATTTGCTTTATCCGAGTATCGCTGTGCTCGTCCCTGAAGATTCGGGTGCCGGCACGGAGCGGGGAGCTGCAGGGGAGAGCGGGGAGGAACGGAGGGGAGATCTTTCTCTCCCTCTCTCCCGCCCGCTCTCCCCTGCTCCCCGCTGCGACTCACCTGTCAGCCGTAGCGGCACCCGAATCTTCAGGGACGAGCACAGCGATACTCGGATAAAGCAAATTACTCGAGCGAGTAGTGCTTTTCCGAGTACGCTCGCTCATCTCTAAGAGTTGGCCACTTATGGAGAGGACCTCTCCGCTCAAGTCTTTACGAGCGACGGAAATAGGACAGCGGGCCGCCACCTCTCCACTCAAAGCAGCCAACCTGAAGCGAGCGCCATAAATCTCCGCGATCGGAGTACACTTGTAACATCCTGAGTTATAAAGTACCTGTATAAATAAAGCACAAAAGCTCAAACAGTGAAAAGCCTGAGACCAGCAACATTTTTTATGCTCTTCCGAATGTGCCTGTCCCGAAAGACCAAAAACACACTTAAAATTAGTGTCATCTTTCTTATGTGAAATAGAGCTCTACAGGCAGTAAAACATCAGCCTCCACAGCATGAAATTACTGGGGGAAATATGAGATCGGGAAGAAGCACATGAATAATTTATTTATATTGTTTACTGTCAAGGCAAATCTCCACTTGTTTTTCTTGCAATATTATGATCTGAAAAATGCCGGTTTTCAATTAAAGATCAATAAAAAAAAAAAGAGCAACTGTTACTATGATACTACTCTAGAATTATTCTATTACCAGGTCATAAGATTTCTACAGTTTATTATTAAATTACTATTATTAAAGGGGCTCTCCGCCACTTTTACCACAGATCCGCCACATGGGATTCCCACCAATCAGCTGATCGCTGGCAGCTATACTGACAGGAAGTGTTGAGGGAGAGGGGGGTTTAAGAGTAAAGAGATGACTTACCTCTGCGCCAAACCAGAGCTGTCCAGCGAGATTATCGTGGCGAATTTCTTCAGGAAATTTTACACAAAAATCCCGGTTTGCTCGCTCATGCTGTATGCATTCCTCCATTATCTGGTTGATGATATTCAGAACATTGTCCTAAACAGAAAAAACGATTAAAATGTTAAAATTCTACTATTCCGCCATAAAAACCACGTTTGAGCCCCTAAGATATGTTGTGGGGCTCAAAGCGGAAAAAGCAGATGATCCAGGGGACACCAGGTCCGCAAGTTCCCCAAGCAGTGTCCCTGCGAAGTTGGCATGCACTGGGCAGTATGACTCTCTGGGGAGGTTCTGTGGGCATGCTCTCCTACTCATGTCTATGGGAGAGCATGCCCACAATGCCTGCGAAGAGTCATACTGCTGTAAACGCCATCTATGCGGGAATGTAGCTCAGGAATGGCGGATCTGTCGAGTATAAAAAAAACACAGCTCTCCAGACCCCCCTTCGCCTCACATTTGAGCCCCATAATGTAGTTTATGGAGCACAAACGTAATGACATGTTCCCTATAAACCCAATAGGCCTCCATAAGTGCCATATTACAGGTCTATAGAAAATGCACCTGTAATACGGTACGACCATGTGCATGATGTCAGAACAAGTCGTTAGCACCAATTACCAGGCAGGGTCAAGGAGATATCCATATTGTCAGATGCTCAGTAACTACCTTTGAGGTTAGGAGGAATATTTTTGGAGTTTGTATATGCAGATATCGTTTAAAAAGGCTATAGACACCTTTGAAATGGAAATTTTTTTGGGGGTGTTTAACGGATTACTTTGAGTTAAAAAAAAAAAAAAGACCCCAAAACTGCAGCAATCTCCCTTCCTTCATTTTCAGACCCCTCATATTCACTTTGCAACCTGTTCCTACCCCGTTTCCCTGAAAATAAGACATACCCTGAAAATAAGACATAGCTTGATTTTCCAGAATTTTTGAGGATGCAAAATGATTTTTCAGGCTTTTTGAGGATGCTTGAAATATAAGCCCTACTCCAAAATTAAGCCCTGCTAACAGTTAACTAAAGAATTCAATTTAAAAACAGTGTCCAGGCAGCTTTATATGTAAAAAAGTTAAACATTTTTGAACAAAAATTAATATAAGACACTGTCTTATTTTTGGGGAAACACGGTAGTTTTATGTGGATGCCCCTCCCAGTAGTGAGTGAAAAGTCTCCAAACAGAAGTGCTTTGCAGGTAGCACTGACAAGGGAGGAATGGAATGATGCGCTGCTGCTGGCACGGTTGGGGTCACATGGCCCAGACATTTAAGGCGACACATGCCACGCAAATTATGCATGAATGTTGTGAAACTTATGTAAAAGTTCGAGGTGTGACGTATGCAGACTCTATAGGGGCGTTCGAGATGTGTGTCCAGGATGCTGCTGCCTTTACTAGCTCTCCTATATTCTCACGGCTTCATTCCTGCACACATTTCTCCTTTACCAACCCACGAGGGATCTCTTCTCGCTTGTGCTTTTGGACACCATCTGATTTCCTTCTCCCTTCCCTTGCAGAGCATCCATCAGTTCTCTTTCTCTGTCCACTGGTATACAGTCTAATTATATAGTTAATGTGTGTCTATAAAAATAGGACTGGATTACATATGTGAGGGTATCATACCAGAATACTTCTACTAAACAGTATGGCTAGGAGATATCAGGCAGTGCTCTCTGGGGAAAAAATATGCAAATAACCATCTTCTAAAATACAGACTGAAAGCACTTAAAACAAAAATAAAAAATGTGCGCAATGAAATACACCACCACCGGATGGCAGTATAGGGTTAACCATACAAGCCAGTGACAAAGTACAACTTCTTCTAAAGCAAGAGTAGCTAAAGTAATTGTAAATCAGCATTAGTACTGGTCAAGGAACAGGAATTGCCTTAATGCACAAGTAATTAAAGTTGACTGAGCGATATCTGATGCATACCCATCCTGCAGTCACAACTGAACGTACCTGAATAAGGTTTGACGCTGGACAAATGTGCAGTTACAGAGTTAATGGTCCGATGTTCCCATTTTTTGTGTAATTACGCATGCCGATTTAACGTCTATTGAGGCATATCTTTCGCAATAATTAACAAGTTGAGAATGGATTACTTGGAAAAAAAACAAACAGCAGCAAGCCCCAAGACGCGGTGTCAAGGGGCATGGAGTAGAGGTAGGAGTTACAGCAAGACCCTGGGGTCTGAGAGGGGCCCGAACGTCCCCCCTCACATTAGAAGGCGCCAGTACTGTAAGTGGCACATAGAGCACTACACTACAAGTAATCAGCAGTCCCACTGTAAGGACTGGAGCTGCAGTGCGCATGCATACTCAGTCACTGCCCCATTCTTTCGGGCTACACAGGACCCCTGTTCTTGTGATTGGTGGTCAGCGGTCAGACTCTCACTAATCCTGTGGATATGGGTTAAGTGTTAAGGTGCTTTTAGATGGAATGACTATCGTTCAAATGAGCAAAAGTGAACAATAATCGTTCAGTCTAAACGTAAGCCAACGACCGACCGATAGTACTGTACAACACAATTGTTGTCACAGATAAGCAGATAGGCGGCTCATAGTAACTTTAGTGCGTTGAATTCAAATAGGATATTTTTTTTCTCCGCCACGTAAGGTTTTCCAATTATGGGGAATAATGTAATCCAAGTGCCGTTGTAGTGCATTTTTTTGAAATCTGCCTATACAATTAATCCAGTCGGCTCACCATTAACCTTGCGTAATAAAAAGAACAAAAGTGATTGCGCAACTATTTCACAATCACTGTTACACACTGCGCGCTGACTGCACACTATAAGGGTAGGTTTATGTAACATATAGGTAATGTTTCCCCAGTGTGGAAACACTGCGAATCATCCACCAGTAAGTTGTAATTAATGAACTGTGTTTTTACAGGTCATTGGTTAGACCAAATAGAAGAACCAAAATCATAAAACAAAAATACATGTTTGGTATCGCTGCGTCCGTAAAATTATGTTCTATCAAAGTAACGCATTATTTACCCCGCACGGTGAACATCGCCCGAAAAAGAATTTTAAGAAAGCCAGAAATGAGCTTTTGAGGTCATTCTGTCTCTAAGAAAAAATGGATTAAAAAGTGATCAAAAAGTCGTATGTATTCGAAAATGGTACTAACGCCAGCTACAGGACGCCTCGCAAGAAATGAGCCCTTGCACAACTATGTCGACGGAAAAATAAAAAAGTTATTGCGTGCAGAAGATGGCGGCAGAAAAAAAATGTTAAAAAAATTAAAGAAAATAAAAGTAGTACCGCAAAAAAAACCAAAAAAACTACATAAGTTTGGTATCGTAATAAATCGCACTGACCCATAGAATAAAGTTATCATGTCATTTTTGTTGTAGTTTGTGCACCATAGAAACAAGATGTACCGAAAGATGGCTGAATTTCAGGGGTTTTTTTTCTTGTTTTTTTCACTCCGCTTAGAACTTTCTAAAAGTTTTTCAGTACATTATATGGTACATTAAATGGCACCAATGAAAAATACAACTTGCCCCGCAAAAAAAACAAGCCCTCATACAGCGACGTTGATGGATAAATAAAGAAGTTACGATTTTATTAAAACGAAAAAAAAAATAAAATAATGCTTGGTCACTAAGGGGTTAAATAACTTGTTTTAATTTTACAGAAACATTCATTTACTTTCTGCTACGAAAATTTTAAAAAAAATTTGGTGCAGTGTGATCGTTAACTTTTCATTCATTTGATGCAAGCATAAATATCACGGTTGGCTTATTGCTCAGTTTAAACAGCGCTCATTCAGTCCTTCTCATTCACTTCTACAAGGACTGAACGGTTCTCTTTTGAACAAGCCAACGATGCATCTTCCCGCCCAAATAGCCTGCGCGAGACCGAACGAGCTAGAGATGGCGTCACTCGCTTGTTCAAATGAGAATCGGCTCATCTAAAAGGACCCTTAAAAGTTGAAACATCCACTACAAGTCTCGGTGGATTATTGTAAACGCCAACCAGCATTAAAAAAACGTGCACGGTCACCACTAACCAAAAGCCGGCAATGCTTTGGCTACATCTTCCAAGTCTTAATACAGGGTGGGTCAGAAATTAGGGCTCCAGTGGTATTAAAAAAGACTAAATGACCCAGCATGCTGCACTATTGAGTCCAGTAAAATGCTGGAAACCTAACAGACCCCATTGCAGTCAATGGTGTCCATTCGGTGCCAAACAATTCTGCTCAAACACTGGGTACTGTTTTCCTGCTGCTATAACGGACCCAAACAGAAACCAAAGGCAGCGATGTGAATAAGCCCTTACCAGATTTGGAGTTGGGAAGTAATTTTCCCCTAAAATTAGGAAAATTAGTTTCTATCTCATGGGGTGTTTACCTTCCTCTGGATCAACATTTCAGGTTAATAGGCTGAACTGGTTGGATTGGTGTCCTTTATCAGCCTTACATGGCGAATAGGAACCAGAGATGAGCGGACGTACTCGTTTCGGGTGTTTTTGCACTCGAGCATCGCTTTTTCCGAGTAACTGACTACTCGGATGAAAAGATTCGGGGGGCGGCATGGTGGAGCGGGGGGTAGCAGTGGGGAACAGGGGGGAGCTTTCTCTCTCCCCACTCCAACCCCCCGCTCACCCCTAGCGTCCCCTGAATCTTTTCATCCGAGTAGTCAGTCACTCGGAAAAAGCGGTGCTCGAGTGCAAAAACACCCGACCCGAGTACGCTCGCTCATCTCTAATAGGAACCTTTTATTGTTTAGTTGGAGTGAAAACTTGTCCTGGTCATGTGACCTCCAATATGGATGTCTGGATGAAGCATGATCCTCACATGACCTGAAGAAATTTTCATCCTTTTGAGGCAGATTTCGCATGGGAGTCAAACGTCTGTGAGATTTGGGGGTTTTGGGATGCAGATATGAACCCCATTCTTTTGAATGGGGTCATCCACATGTGCGATGTTTTCCTGCACGGCACCGCAATGTGATGCTATTCAGGAAACAAATCGCGGCGTGTTCTATCTTAGCTGCGAGATCTCACATCGCAGCATCCACTGCTTTCAATGGGGCCGATGGCAGCAGCGCTAGCCCTATTAAAAGCAATGGGAGAAACTCCTCAATACTTTGCCGCGGCTGTGACAGCTGCGATGGAGGATCCCTGCATCCCCGAAGTAATGCAAGCGCCTCGCATCCCTGTGGATTTCACATGGGTGGGGAGTGGGATACGGGGGCAGGATTCACAGCCACATACCGCGCTGCCTGTATGAAGTTAGCCAGAGGTAAATAGTCCATCCATTCACTGACTAGAAGCATAGTTCCTGAAAACTTCAATGGATGGATACATACAACGCCGCTTTCAGATGAGTGCTTTCTTTGTATTTGGTCCCTGTTTTGTGTATATATGTGTTTCAATGTATATCAACGTATTTTTCACGCTATTTTCAGATACAGAGCATTACCTTTTTTTTCCCATTTTTTGCCTCCATATTGCCATTTTCTATTGGGCAAATACAGATCTGCACTTGTGCAGTAGGAAATAAAACCAACAGTAAATACAAGTTACATAGTGATGAGATGCTGCCGACATACAGGGGTATTGCCCGTATTACAGTATGCTCTCCTGAAGCTGGCCTAAGGCCTCATGTCCACTAGCTAAATGGAATTGCGGATTCCGCAGCGGATTTTGCCCATTGGGAATCATTGCCATCTGCGGTCCATTAAATTGATTTTTGCACCCGCGGATGGCATTTTAAAAGAATTGCGTTTTTCATGCGCGGGGGGAAAAAACGCAGCATGCTCCATTCTGCCGCGGATTCCGTGCGGATCGGAAACATTCCTATCACATTGATAGCAATGTGTGCGCATATCTGCATGCAAAAAAAAATACCATTTAAAGCAAATCCGTGGCAGATTCTACGCGGATTGCATTTTTCTAGTGGACATGAGGCCTAAAACCCACATTCCTCTGCTGTAGTTTTTGGCAGAAATCTGAGCAGATTCCACCCCGTCCACGGGCAAAATCCACGTGCGGAATTCTAACGTGAAAAAGCAAATTTCCACATTGTAATTCCGCACACAGAATTTGCCCGATGATGGGACAACGTCCGCGGCAGAAAGATGTGGATTTTGAGCCAATTTTCAGAAGTGGAATTCGCACTAAATACCCTCAGGGTACGTTCCCATGTTGTGGATTTTGGTGTTGGTGCCGGTTCACACCAACATCCGGGCCACTACTGTGGTGTATAAGGCCTCGTGTCCACGGGGACAGATCCGCAGCGGGTGTCCCGTACGCGCGATCTGTGCCCCATATGGATGCATTGGACACTCACAGGTAGTTAAATACCTGCAGATGTCATTTTCCCTTGAGGCGCGGATTGCGTGTGCGGGAAAACACCAGTGGCATGCTCCATTTTAGTGTGAGTCTCCCACGGGGACGGCTCCCGCAGGCTTCTGTTTTTTGGTCAACTCCTGCTTTCCCACGCTCCCGGCACGAGAGCGTGGGAGAGCAGGAATAAAAAAAAAAAAAAGGGCATGGCGCATGAGTGCAGCCGCCACGCCGAAGAAAGAAGATCCGGCCGCGACTGAGGGAAGATCCGCAGCGTCCAGACAGGTAAGTTAATCTTTTTAGGCCTCATGTCCGCGGTAGAGGAGGGACCCGCTGCGGGATTCTGCATGGAGAATCCGCGGCGGGCCTGATTTTCCCCGTGGACATGAGGCCTTAAGAGTAAATAATCATCATGAGTGCTACAATTCCGCAATAATCAGCCCCTGTATGTGCATGGTGATAAATGTGGGTGGAGTTTAGCAGAAGGAGCATGGCCTCTCACTACCCGACATCTCTATACTTATGCCAGAACCGACAATTAGGCTGGGTTCACACTTGACTGAAATCCCGCGCAATGGCCGAACAGAAATACCCCGATATTTCAACAGGAGAAATGCAGCTTCAAAACCCTCTGCCTTTCACCACGGATTTAGGAGCGGCTTCGCCATCTGCATTCTGCTGCGGCCATCTCTCCCCATAGAAAGGAGAGCGGCCACCATGGAAACGGGGGAGGAACGGACATTCCGTGGCTTTGAATTCCGCGCGGCATGTCAATTTCAGCGCGGATTGGCTGCAAATCTTGTCCACTTTACTGACTAATCCCAGGATTAAAGCCGCGGGCGGAATGTCTGCCCAGACATTCCGCGGCAAAAACCTTGTGTGAACTCAGCCTTAGAATAAATCTACGCCGCCTCATAACTGGAGGAGACTTGCTATTCTGGTGCATAAATTTGCTTTTCTCATGTCCCAAACTTATTAAGAGGACTGCGACCATTAAATCGTTAATACAAGGTGGGCCACAGAAAAGTAGCCCCGCACCGCACCACACCCTTATGAAAGCTGTCTAAAGGAAAATCTGCTCTTGTTGCCCATAGCAACCAATCGCAGTAAAGCTTTCATTTCTTATACTGCTGAGGTAAGATGAAAGCTGTGCTGTGATTGGTTGCTATGAGCATCACACTCTTATGAAAATCTTTGGTGCCCATAGCAACCAATCACAGCACAGCTTTCATTTTACCTCAGCAGAATAAAAAATAGCAACCAATCACAGCGCAGCTTTCATTTTACCTCAGCAGTATAAGAAATAGCAACCAATCACAGCACAGCTTTTATTTTACCTCAGCAGCATAAAAAGTAGCAACCAGAGTGCAACTTTCATTTTACCTCGGCAGTATAAGAAATAGCAACCAATCACAGCGCAGTTTTTATTTTACCTCAGCAGTACAAGAAATGGCAGCCAAACACAGCACAGATTTCATTTTACCTCAGTGGTATAAGAAATAACAACCAATCACAGCGCAGCTTTCATTTTACCTCAGCAGTATAAGAAATGAAATCTGTGCTGTGATTGCTTGCTATGGGCAGCACAGACAGGCTTCCCTTTAGATATCTTTCCTTTATAAGGCCTCATGCCCACGGGCAGATTCCGTATGCGGGAACCCACAGCGCAATTAACCCCTGCGTACCTGTCAGAGTCTCCTTTTTCCTGTACTGCGGATGCGTGCAGAAGCACCGGCTGGCACACATGCGCAGTACAGTTCTTATTTTCAAACTCCTGCTTTCCCGCAGAACCTGCGGCCCGTCCACAACGTCAATCGCGTACAGGCCCGGATCGGACAGCTTCCATTGACTTCAATGGAAGCCGTCCGCACAGAATGCGCGATAAAATGGAGCATGCTGCGATTTATTTTGCGCATGCAGAATCCGGAAAACAAATCTGCATGTGTAAATTAAGTGCGGACGCCCATCAAATCAAATCCACCGGTGGACACGAAGCCTTAGGAGTATGGCGCCGGCCTACTTTTCCGTGGCCACCCTGTATCTTTGTAATGGCTGCAGATTTATTTGGCACAAGTGCTCATTCTCTCGGTAACCTGAGCCACCATATTCCTCCATTTCTTGGCTACGTCACAGCCTCATGTAGCAGCGAACACGGACGCCCCTATAACAAGGCCAGCTGTCCTATGCATAATCATTTTTGATTGACGACCCCGGGAAGGCATCAATAATCAAACAATCCGATCACTTTACGTCCCGCCTCGCCGGAGAGCTGTATGCATTAAACTGCTGACCGACGCGCCATAAATCTAGTAATACCGGGAGTGAAGACATTGGGGGGAAAATTACCAACTTTTGTGTGTAAATTCTTAGTGGATGGAGTTTGGGCAAAATAAATCAAACAAGCTGCGATGGCTGAAGACCCATTTCCTGCATTTATTGACTAATATAAAGATTTATCATCTGCAGCTCGGAGAAATGCAAATTCTGAGTATATTTAGCGATCCGTCCCCTGGATCTCCTTTCTTTGGCGAAGGGGAGGAGGAGATTTATTGGCATTGCAGGGTTTGCAGGAGGAAGCATTTGTGGGAACGAGCCGGCGCACATTGCAGGGAGACAGCAGCACATTGTATAGCTCATTACGCCCGAAGAAGAGGCTCGTTGCAGAGTTCACGCTTAAAGACTTTCCCATGTAATTAGCGCTCATTACAAAATCACAATGACAGGCATTAAAAGCCGACGTTACCCAAGCACGTCACGGTGCGAGAATCAAACGACGTAGGCGGGCGTACTGAAAAAAAAAATTGCTGCAGTTCAATTAATGGATAATTATCAAAGTTAGTAATTAGAATTACTAACTTTGATAATTATCCATTAATTGGACCACGGCTTTTTTTTTTTTTTTTTATTTTTTTTATAATTATCAGTTGGTTTGAGAGTCCTCGATAATTCCCGCCGATGGGGCTGGTGCAAAATCCAAAAGATAGCTGAAAGGAAAGGTCTACTAGTGCTGATAGATGGATGGCGCAGCATGATACACACCGCTCTTCAAGTCATATAGGTATTTATTATAGATGGGCGAGCATACTCACTAAGGGCAATTGCTCGAGCGAGCATTGCCCTTAGCGAGTAGCTGCACGCTCGAGAGACAAGGTTCGGGGTGCCGACGCGGGGGAGCAGTGAGTCGTGGCAGTCAGGAGTGGGGAGCGGGGGGAGAGAGGGAGAGAGAGATCTCCCCTCCGTTCCTCCCCACTCTCCCCACCCGCCGCCGGCACCCTAACCTTTTCTCTCGAGCGGGCAGGTACTCGCTAAGGGCAATGCTCGCTCGAGCAATTGCCCTTAGCGAGTATGCTCGCTCATCACTAGTATTTATTGGATTCCCCAAGACTCAGATGTAGCACAGCCGAATCAGGCCCAATGCACACGGGCGGATTTTTGCTGCGGAGGAGGGTCTCACACGGAGGATCTGCGGCAAAACGCAGGCATTGAAAGGCATGTAGTTTCGATTTTTCCTTCACACCTCGCAGATACGAATTGAGTGTTTCGCGAGCAAATGAAGCGTTGCAGCTTGCTCTATTTTGAAGTGGACAGCCCCCATTCAAGTCAATGGAGGTATATGGGCTGCGTGTACCCGTGTTATCACTAAGCGACTGCGTGGGAAATACAAAGAAAAAACTGTATTGCGCATGACTGCTGGCGAGCTGCAGTAGTCATCCGTAATACAGTCAAAGCAGATACTCGCAGGGTCATTGGCCGGTGCTCACAACCGACACGTTTGTGTGAGCCCAGCTTTACGCAGTGCCAGCCTTAGGTAAGATGGCACCCTGTGCAGAATTTATCATTATAACAAGTACTACATATACTCTGCACCGCACTGATGGGCAGTCTGCCTGTATTCTACTTGTGCAGAAGGCAGCAAGATAGCAGCATATCCACACCAGAACAGCTCAACAACAGAACCAAGCTTATATCATAAATACATCACCAGAACCAAGCTCATAACATAAAAGCAGTACCAGAACGAAACTTAACACATAGATACAATACTAGAACCAAGCTCATAACAAATAGAACACCGAAAGCAAACTTAAAAATATAGCACAAATCAACCTCAGTACATAGATAAAATATCAGAACCAACTTCAATACATAAATACAGCACCAGAATCAAACTCCCAACATAAGAACAGAATAGACCAAGCTCCGTAAATAGATACGGCACCAGCACCAAGCTCATAACAAATACAGAAACAGAACTAAGCGATTGTGTTGTGGGGTACCAACGGGCTAACAGTGCTGACTCGGATTATCAGATGTGAGGAGACAAAGCCACGAAGAAGATGATTCAAGTAATTCCATAAGACATGCCACATAGAAAAAGATCATCTGGCCGGGTGGACCTACAGGGAGCGATCACCTCCAGTCTACATCCAACTGGTGTATCCCTTACAGAGTTGTGGATCATGCCCAATGCAACCACTCAGAATGCACGTAGCTAAGGCGGGTCATGCCCTTATGTAAACCATATCTAAGAGGTTTGGTCAGCTCTCTGGACTTTCTATTTCAGGAAACTTAGGGACAAATTGGCAAATGGATATACCCCAAGGGATGACCAACTCAGCTCTGCTACATCTGTAACTGCCATGTAGCCCGCAGTGCTGTATGAATGTATTCCTCAATAGTCTATCACACTACATGTGTGTGAATACCAGCACTACGGCCGGACCCATCAGTGTGCTTGACATGTGAGACAGAACGGGATGGATGTCTGTACATGCCAGGGTTTTCTCTGTCATAAAAGAAAGAGGGCATTCACTTCTCATGCCAATCAATGATAGGCAGATGTCTCAGTGATGAGATTATATGCCAGTCTCCCATGCCAAGTTCACAATTGGCAGCAATAGAGCCACAGCAGAAAAATAATTCTAAGAAATCCCTGTTCCTAGAATTGCTTCTGTGAGAAAAAAAAAAAAAAAAAAAAGACTATGGCGGTACTATTTTTTTTCTCCACAAAAGTAAATTGAGAAACAAAAACAGATACAAAAATGTTGAAATCCGAAATTTTTTGGTAGACTCTCCAGGGAACTTGGCAGCCACTTTAATGATCTCTTTAAGCTACATCTGAATTAAATCTATTGTTTCCTGTTATCAGTCATTTCAAAATCACTCACCACATAAACCCCACTTTAACTGGTTACTGATTGTTCTCTGCAATATAATCAGCTTTACGTTTAACGATAATGATATTATGAGAACTAGGTTTATAAGGCGGCCGTAAGTGGCACATGCCCTGGTGCCTCTATAACAGTGGAGCCATTAGGGGCCTCCACTACAAACTGTATGCTGAAAGATATTAGTGGTTGTATGGGAACCCCACCTCTCAACGAAAAGAAAAGGATTCCAGTGATCCTATCCAAATGAAAAGGTGGCTGACTCACATGTGAGGGTCTTCTAAGGGGATTAACAAATTAGGGCAAGTATGGAGTTAACAGAGGAGAGCATGGCAAGTGGAGGATTAACACAGGCCTCAGAGTCTGCCAAAGGCAGGTCGGACTCCACATGCAGGAGCACGCAGCGAAATCCGACCCTGCCCACGGCCGAGGACCCTGCATACCTATCCGGGTCTTCACTGTGGATGTGTGCAGAAGCGCTAGCCGGCGCACCAGCGCAGTAGATTTATTTTTTTAAATCTCCCGCAGAATCCACGGCAAGTCCGCAATTCAATTGCGAAGGGGCTGCAGATCAGACGGCTTCCATTGACTTCAATGGAAGCCGTCCGTATGGGAACCGCAGCAAAATGGGGCATGCATGCTGCGATTTGTTTTGCGGACCGCAAAACAAATCCGCATGCTTTAATTGAGCTGCGGACGGCCATGTCTCCCCTATGGGCGGCTTGAATCGCGGATTGTCCACAGTGTTCCAGAATAAAACATACATGGTGGTAATGAGCATATAAGTCCCAGGTTCTCGAAGCCCATGGTCTTAGCAGCATGAACCCGGTCAGATCCCCTTTAAAGGAGTTATGCCAAGATGCACAAGCTCCTTGAGAACGCAGGGCCTGGCCTCCCTAAGTAAACAACTAAATTTTCCAGGGAAAACCAAGGCAAGGAAAAAAAAAAATGATATGGCTTTTAACCCTTTCCAATCCACTGTCTGACCTCTGAAGACATTATGATTTAGGGCTGTACAGCTCCGATGTTGGAAGACGTCCGTCGGGGTTCTCTTACTGTATATTGCCAGCCTCTCTGCTGTTGGAGCCTATCCAACGTGTCACCTCATGCAGTACTGGCTTTAGCCAGCAGATAGCGCCGTTGTATAATGGCAGAAAAAGAGTAAGCCCCCTAGGAAAACCAGGATACAAATTGGATTGGAAAGGGTTAAATAGTGAAGATGAAAATTCTCCCAAAAATTGTTGCATTCTTAGCTCCAAAATAGGATGCACCATTAAGGGGTTAAAGAGTCACTGGAATGACCATCTCCAAAATTCTCGCCGTGGACTTCAGTAATAAGACCATCTCTCTTATAATGTGGCTGTCATTAGAGGTCAGCTGATCCAGGTTCCAGCTATACGATGGGGCCCCCACCAAACTATTTGCCAAGGGGTGTCAAGAATATAATAAGTGATATTACCTGCAGGAGACACTGCAAAATAACCAACCAACCCTTACTTGCCTGTCAAATCCAGCACTGATGCTCTCCATAGGACTATGCTTATTGTTTACTTTTTGTAGCAATGACAACATTTACACCCACATGCATCACTGCAGCCAATCAGACTCCAGCACCACTGAGACCAGTGATTGGCTGCATGGTTGAACCCAGATCCGCAGAACATCCTCGCTGGAGTAGATTTGACGGTTGATTATGGTTTGGTTGCTTATTTTATGACATTTCTTGTAGGCACTATCTTTTATTATATTCTTGGACAAGCCCTTTAATCCGGCCCTGGATATCCCTCGAAACACCTCAAAGCAACAGCAGGAGGATCCGGAGGCAGCGGCACTTTGATGTGACATAAATCTACTTCTTCCTCTATAGTAACAAGTGTAATTATCCACCATGGTTGTTTGGATGATTGACATTGATACAGTCAAACACTTCTTTCATATCTGATGTCAGCCATTAGCTGATCTAACCGGCGGCTCCTTCTCGGATGCAGCAGGGGGTTAATGATGAAAGCGCATCCCGCTCGGCAGGAACTAAACTGCTCTTTTATGGCTTAAACTCCAGTTTCCTAAACATCAGTTTATCACATTATTGGCCTGTATTCTTTTGGCAGTGCACATATTTAACTAGGAACACAACACAAGCAATACTTACATCTATAGACTCTAATTAGCTTTATAATAAAGCCCCCGGGAGTTCTTTGGCATCTGGCTAACTTAATTTGCATTTAGTGTTGTCTTTTGCAACCTCTAAGGGTAAATTATTTTCAATGAAACTTTGTATGATAACATTAAAAAATTGCAGGGCTGGTAAAAATCTGCACGTTGCCCCCACCGCCAGCAGCTGTTATACAAACAAGAGGCGGCTGATGTAGCCGCAGATAACCGACTGGATTGTGATTTATCGGGAAAATGCCATTACTTCCAAACTCTACATTTTGGAAGAAAACCATTACCATTCGTCTCAATACCATCCAAAAAATATGCTGCGTGAGGGTCACATAAATCCCAGGTAGCCAACGTGCGCAGAGAATTTTTTTTTTTAAGGCAAATACGTTTTTTGGGTTGTTTTGTATTTATGTATTGAACTGGTTTATGGGATTGATTCATCCAGTACAGGACTTTAAATTGGTGTCCTATCCTAAGAACAGCCTATCAATGTGTCATCGCTTGTGGTCCGACTTCTGGAATAATTAGCAGAATGAAAAGTAGACTAGTGGCCCCTTTTTATCAAGTTCTATCGTTGTACATACCGATGTTTCTGTGCCTAGTAATGCAGCGCAGTACCATTATAGTGACTCCCTGGTTTCGGGACAAAGAGGGGGAAGAGTATATTATTTACTGCCATTGTTCTCTGCGGATGTCCCTCTAATCTACCATTTCAGGATCCTGTTTTCAGGCATTGAAGATGGCCGCTGCAACCTTCCAGTATGGTCTGATTGACCAGCCCTGATCACGTGATCAGGGCTGGCCATTCAGAGAGTAGACATAGTGTGTATTGGTACTCTAACACTACCAATGCTCTTTGGTGATTAGGTGATCTCAATATTGTATTGGCATCGGCCATCTTGGACAGTTGAATATGAGACCTCAAACCAGCCAACTCGAGGAGCATCGGCACAGAAGACTAACACCTGGTAATATAACTGTCCACTCCGGTCCTAGGAAAAATTTTGTTCCAAAACCAGAGGGTCACCTTAACTTGAATGGGCTGAGCTGCAGTACCAGGCACGGCCACATTTTTATGTACAGCACTGTGCCAAGATAAATACTAAAAGCCCTTTTACATGGGCACATCATCAATAAGCATGTCACTCAGCACTCATTCACCGGGTTTCACATGAGCATATGATCTGCAGTATGGAGAAGAACATTCGCTCACACAATTGTTCATTCCCGTACTGCTTTTGTTGGTCAGCTGCACATCTCCCTATTCACACGATGAAAATGTGCAGTCGAACAGGAAGCATTTTAATGCTCCAATAAACATGCCAATGAGCCAACGAACAATTGTTGGCTTATCACTGGCATATCTACACTTCCCTGTGATCAGGGTGACATTCATGTCTAACCATTGGGCTATACAAAGGGCCTGTTAGGGACACGCTTTTCTCTCCTTCTCACGATCGTCATATTAGCACAGGGTCAATGATGACAGAAAGGTGACATCCATTAATATATTAACTGACCTGACATGAACGAAACTGGTTAACTAGCAGCGTACACCTCTGAGGATCCTTCCTTCCATCCAGGCTGTCCAGTTCAGCAGCCACTTGGTTGAGCTCTTCGTCTGCATAGTAGAATTGAGCAAGAAGCTGCGGATCCGACCTCTAAAAGTAAAGAAAAAAAAAATTAGCAAATACTAAAAAACAGCAAGGGCTTTACAGCTTAGTGTTTTAGTTTTTAAATGAGAGAAAACCAGCTCTGCCCACCAGCTTGGCTGTAGAAAACACTGATTGCAGCCAGTATCTTTGGCATCAACATCTTTTGTGATGCCATCAAATAAAAAGCTGTGGCCAGACAACATCTAACAGAAGCTATAGTTACACAAAGGGTTCTAAAATTGGGAGCAGGATGCTGGAGAGCCACAGATACAGACGCATGGCCCAGGAGAGGCAGCAGACTGTCCAGTGAAGCAGCATGCATGTCACATGCATTCTGCAAACTCCGGACCACGACTGGGAGAGCCAGAAATGACAGCTTTGCAATAACCTTACATCATCTTTAGTTACATTGTTACAAGGAAGAAAATGCAATTATTAGATTTTCATCCACACTTCCCTTTGAAAGATCTGTGAGTAAAAGAAATGAAAAAGGAGGGTGGAACAAGACCCAGTGAGGGTGGTGGAATATTTATGGAGTACAAAGAGCTTTCAATGATTGAGTATTTTGAATGGTGGAGGTGCTGCCAACCAGATGACGCTCCACCAGTGTGGGCGTGAGTGTAGCGAAAAGGATGTGAAAAGAACTAGTATGGAGGCGCAACCCTCTAAGCTACTAGAAGATGTAGATCAAAGTCCAATGTGTGATGGTGAAAGCACTTTTTTATTATTTTTTCACAAATTAAAAACCAGCAATAGAATACGCGTTTCGGGGAAGAACCCCTTCGTCAGTTCGGCTGGATAGGACAACAGGATGCCTGGGGGTGACACGACTCCAAAGATGTATTGGATGTGTCGGAGGTCCTGTGTGCAGGAGGGCAGGGGAGAAAAAAAAAAGCACTTTTTTTCCACACATTGGACTTTGATCTACATCTTCTAGTAGCTTAGAGGGTTGCGCCTCCATACCAGTTGTTTTCACATCCTTTTCGCTTTGAAAGATCTGACAGGACAATATTTTTAATGAGGTCTATTGGACTAATGCTGCGCTTAGATGAAACAATCATCATTTTAAAAAAAACAACAACTTTCAAATGGGCAAAAGTGAGCGCTATTCGTTTAGTCTGCATGCAAGCCAACGACTGAACGACGAACAAGAATCAGTCGCTTTTCATAAGTCACCCGGTTTCTACAGACATAAAAAGAATTGTTGGCTCGTTCGCTTATTGTTCGGTTTAAGCAGCAATCGTTCAGCCCCCGTATTCGCTTATACAAGGACTGAACGATTCTCCTTTGTACGAGGCGTTTGCTGTCTAAACGGGCTGCATGAGTGCATACGAGTCAGCGGCGACGTCACACGCTCTTTCAAACCATAACCGTATTGGTTTCAAAAGATTGGAAAGGTGTTCTATCAAGTCCGAATCCACTTTTTATATACTAGGCCACTTTGTTTTAATAGGAGAGGGGATAAGCGGCTGTTGAAGCTGTCAAAAACTATAGTAGACATTTATTTTCATGAGAAAGAAAGGACTGGACCGGTTAAAAAGGAAAGAGTCAATAAACCCCGGCCAGCTATAGAACTCAAGGCTGCTTATATAGCTCACTGGATCTGTCCAACCCTGCCTTATGGGCCACTCCGGCAAAACCACATTTGTTCATCCCTGCGCCCCCTTATCGAATTCGTCACACTTTAGACATTTCCTCTGAATATAGCAGTCACTTCCCTGCAGTGCAGACTCCTGTCTGATATTTATCAGGCACCATCTAAATGCAGAACTTCTCCCTGCTCACTTTCTCTGTGCAATGGTATCACTCCCATGATGCATCAGCACAGCATCACATGACCAGCTACAGACTGTACTGCAGGGAGAACAAAATAAGCTACATACCATAAAGTATGCAATCAGGAGGATGATCTTCTCTATTATACCCGTGTGACAGGAGCTGTGTGATAATGATTAAAGGGGTTTTCAGTGGAAAATACTATTGATGACCGGTTAGGATCCGTCACTCTGGACCTCGACCAATCAGCTGAGCGGGCGCAAGCTGTCAGCGCCGCAAATACACAAAGGTCTGAATCCGCGGAAGTCTCTGCGGCAACCTCTGTGCAGTGGCCGATGCTTGTAACTGCAGGCATGGCTCTCATTGAAATCAATGGGAGCCGTGCCTGCAGTTACAAGCACTGGCCACCACACAGAGGTCAGCATGGAGACTTAGGCTTGTTGTAGTAATAATATAAGGAGTTTCCTAAAGGAGCCTATGCAATTATATGTGTGTGTAAATAAATAAATAAATAAATTAATTAATTATATATACACACACACACATATATATATATATATATATATATATATATATATACACACACATACACACATATTATATATATATATATATATATATATATATATACACACACATACACACATATTATATATATATATATATATATATATACACATATATATATATATATATATACACATATATATATATATACATACATACATACACACACACACACACACATACATACATACATACACACATACATATACATTCATATATCCACCTTCATAGAAAATAGCTAGCAGTGAAATGGTTAACTTCTACAAGGTCCTGAGATGTGTTTCTCATAAAAAAGACCTGCGATGCCCAGCGCTCATAAGGAGGGGGGGGGGGGCACTTATCTACTCCCTTGGATTCCTTGGTCCAGGCAGAGATATTGATAGTCTATTCTAGTTGCGTTTCCTAGAAATTACGTGTTCACATAGCAACGTACACCTGGGGCGTAAACATATGTTAATCATCAGCGTCGTTACATACTAGGCCAATCATGAGTTGTTATGATGTTGGAAGGGGTATGCATGTAATTGGTGCGTCATATTAAGTATAACTGTATTGTACTTCTTTACAATAAACCGTAAGGGTATGGGGGCTCAAGGGGAGCACATATATTCATGCATGAAGCTTCTCATTATAACCAATCTGGAGCAAAATCCAGTGAAATCTTCTGGAATATGATTTATTCCCATAACACGCTGCTTCCACTCCGACCTCTGTTATTGCGGCCCTGACAACGCTCAGCTAATCGGTCGGGGTCCCGAGTGATAGATCTCAGCCGATCAACTATTGATGACCTATCCGTTTAACAATGATAGGAGTGTCTGTGTCCTCCTCTAAATAGTTTGTGTGGTATAGTTCATACAATATTACACAGGGATTATGCTGAATGAAAAACTTGACTAATTTTAAAGTACATAAACCCAAGTAAATGTGAACTGGTCAGAATTGAAAATCACATGATCCATATGATAAAGAGGCGGCATGAGCGTCAGATAGAAAGGCATAACTAAACAAGGTAACAGTAGCTGACTACATACTAGCTAAATAACAAATGAAAGAATTAAATGTC
This sequence comes from Eleutherodactylus coqui, assembly GCF_035609145.1. Lineage (NCBI taxonomy): Eukaryota > Metazoa > Chordata > Amphibia > Anura > Eleutherodactylidae > Eleutherodactylus > Eleutherodactylus coqui. The sequence goes on from NC_089843.1 coordinate 55,573,581, forward strand.
ACCGGGCTGGCCCTATATCATTTTAAGTCTAGATCTTTGGACCTACTTTCAAAGAAAGAACAGCAAATTTAAATAGAAATTCCTCAAATTAAGAATTACACCAGCATTGAACCAGCTTTTTATTGCTTAGTATGAATTATATACAACAACAAAAAAAGACAAAAAAAAGACATTAAAAGGGTTATTATTAACTAGTACAGTGATTGTAGGCAAGACTGTTTTTTAAAGATCAATGCAACTTTTATTTAGATATACCCCAGCCTGCTTGTGAACCCGGGCACGTTGTTCTCCACAGAGAGAACCGGCACAATGTATCACAGGAGCTTCGATTTTCTGTGCTCTCCCCAAAAAAATATTTTGCATGATGATGTGCTTTTTGTAAAGCACTGGTTTATTTATTTGTAGCCCAGCCAGGCTGCCACAACGCGGCGATAAATGTGATTTACGTCTGGAGAAACAATCCACCTTCCATCTATCGCCTCTCATTCTTGTAATAAACATCAGGGCTGCCAGTGCTGGCTGTTCTCACTGCTGGGGACAGAATAGAAATGCAGTGACCTCAAGTTACATGGAGGCTGGAAGTTCTGAGCCGCAGAAATATCAATCACACATAAGGAGGACTCTGTGTACCCAATGCTGCCCATAGTTACAAGGAGAACCCAAGAGAAAACAGATGATCCTTAAAGAGTATTTCTCATCTCATGTTGATGACCTATCATTAGGATATTTTATCACTTGATAATTGGTTGGGGTCCGATGTCTGGTAGCCCTTCCATTCTCAAAAATGAAGGGGGAGGTTATGTACATCAACCAACTGCAGTTCCTTGCACGGTGGCTGGCAGAGAGTACCACTGTGGAGGAGAAACCAGTGAAGGCACAGAGCTACATTCCCTTAACTGGTGGAGGGCCTCAGCAATCAGACTCCACCGATCAAAGTGATAGCATATCCCAGCAATTACTTTATGAAATGGGAAAACCAATTTAACAACCATCATGGAACTAGACCCTGTATCGGCATCCTGAGCATCGTTGGGTTTGGGAACAAATCGGCCCAACGGAAACATGTTTTACTGCCATTAACATCTATCGGAAGGTTGGAAAACATTAGATCGGCACAAGACTATCTGCTGGAAAACCCACCAGTCAAACACAGTTTACTAGAGATATAGAAACAACCGGTATTAATGTATCTTGACACCACCAGAAGTGCTGGTGGAGCCAAGAAACAAGGAGTTTGACAGGGGGTTGCCGCCCAGTCGTCATGATTGGCTGTCCTGCATTCTCCCCATACTGGTCCTCACATGTCCTATAGACAGCGCCGTCCGCAGTGGAGGAAAAATATTTGCAAAATTACTGAAAGGGTTTAACCCACAACCTAAAATAGCTTCACAACCACTCTGTTGCTCCTGGCTGCTTCTCACCAGGACATGTGACTGCTGCAACCAATCACTGCTCACAGCAGTGACCTTCTGAAGCCAGTGATTGGCTGCAGCAATCACATGTCCTGGTGAGAAGCAACCAGGAATGACAGAGTGGTTGTGAAGCTATTTTACATTGTGGGAAAACCCCTTTAAAGTGATACAGCTTTACATAGGATGTCAGGGCTACATGCCCAGCGCTTGTTATAGTGATATAGTGATTGTCTTCCCCGCAGTGATAATCCGGCCGCGGGGAATGCAGTGAAAGCCTTCCATAGCATTGCTATGTCCTGGTGTCCTGGACATGTCCAGCATGCTGCGAATTGCCGCGGTTCTCCGGTGATCTGTCAGAAAGGCTCACTGTGGAGATCCGTCTGCTGGCTCTTGCTCCCGGGCGGCGGCGATCCGCCGTGGGATATCGCAACGCTCATGGACAGGCAGCCTAAGGTAAGGTAAGTTCAGGAATTCAAACTACTGGCAAATTCCTAGGCTTGCTATACGCCCCTGGCTGAAAGTGGATTGCAAACAACAGGGCAGCAGAAAAATGGTGAAGACCCCCTGAAAAACTCCACCGTTGCAGTATCCACTGTTTCCTGATCCCTGCTGAACTTCACTTCCTACAGGGAGCGATGACGACCTGACACAGAGTCAAGTGAGTGCCGCAGCTATTCACTGGCTGTAGGGAGCTGGTGATTGGCTGCAGCAATCATTATGGACTTCTTGCACCCAGTAACGACGACGAGTGAGGACCAGAGAGGCAGAGAGGCGGCAGTGACAGGGGAGCAAGGAATGATGTATACTATTATTTTAATACTGCCAGGTTTTACAGAACACCATGTCCCCAGAGCATGAAATGGTGCAAACAGCAGCATATAGGCTGTCTGCATGCAGAATCTGGCTCTGGCAGCAGCGTCGTCGGCACGTACTTGCTGTCGCAGTCTTCATCTGTAGTGCGGATGGACCCGGCAGCTCGCTGTCGGTCATGCGCAATACAGATTTTGCTTTTCAATTTTTCTGTCCCCGCGCCGTCGCTAGGTGAGGAGACGGAATCCGCGACCAGTCTATAATGCTCATTTCAGATGGGCCGCGGGTTGGATGGCTTCCATTGACTTCAACGGAAATTGTCTGTGCGGGGCCCGCATGAAGATGGAGCATGCTGCGATTTTTCCTCGCGAGCGGGAATCGCAATTGATTTCCGCCCATGCGTAGGAAGCAGCAGATCTCAATAGGAAGTAACAGATGGCATTTGCTGCGGTTTTGTGGTGGGGACGCCGACCCCAGATTATGCAGCAAATATCTGCCAGTTTGCAGGCAGCCACACTCTTTAGGGTAGAAGGTGTAAGTATGAACCATCTGAGCCCTGTGAATGGTTCTGGTATTTTTTGAAAAAAAAATAAAAAATTGCACACACGCGATGAACACCCCGTTCTACAAATGACAACACCGCATTACTATGATACGGCAGCCAGCTGACTGAGTATATAAACACCACTTGACTTCAGGACAGAAACAACAAAGTACATTAAACAAGGAGGCAACGTCCTAGCAAAGAACACCACAAACAACTACCATGCGAATGGAGGGCACCATTTAGTCCAAGATGGTCTGCTAGATCTGTGCCAGAGGTTCATAGCAGAGCCTCCGATGCAGATGTGAATGTAGCCTTGTGTAGGTTAGAAGTATTTGTGAGGATATGCCTTTAAATTAAAAAAAAACAAAAAAACAGAAACTTAGAGGTATTCATCAAACACTCATATCTTAGAAAGCCCAACTTACACCGAGCGCAGGCCGCCACTTGAAAACATTCCTAAGACATGATGTTAATGGACTTGCGCACTGCACAGACACACCGGTTCAGGACCTGCAGGCTAAGGCTGCTTTCACATCTGCATCGGCAGTTCAGTTTTCTGCTCCGTTCGGAAAGCAGGAAAACGGACCCCATTGACTAGAATGCGGTCTGTTCAGTTTCTGCTCAGCTGCCTGGCATTTTAAATGAAAGAAAAAGCACTGCACGTGGCGCTATTTCTTCTGGTATTTCTTTCCCGAATCTGCGACAGGACCTCCGCACAGAGGTTCCAGCACTGATGTGAACCAGGCCTAAACTGGGTTAAAATTTTGGCCTTGCAAAACTTGACATAATAAGGGTAAAATATCTTCATAGAAATGCCAGGTAGCATCACTGCTGGAGTAATGCCTTAATTTAGGGGATACAATTACGTGGTCTCAAAGCCTCATCAACCATTTATGTCCAAGCATCTGTATGGTGAACTGGAGAAAAACACAACATGGAGTATTTAGGTCTTGTTATAAAGCCCTTCTGATGGAAGCAGTCCACTCAAAAGGGTTTTTATTGCAAGAAGTAGAACAAAGAAGTCTAGAATAGTCCAATCACTATGGACAACACCCTACGTTACACCTTTTTGCAGTAATAAAATAGCAAATCTTAATAAAAAGTTTGATCATCTGTAATATGAGGCTACTTTGAAAAGAAGTCATTATAAATTCGGATATAAAGACTAAATATGTTCTCTCAACCCCCTTCCGTGTATCAAGAACATGCTGTTTTCATAATGTTTTCGGATGAAGAGGTGTTAAACCCTTGAACAAGTGTAACAAATAATCTTAGTACTTCCATAGTCATCCTTGGTTCATAAGTTCCCAACAAAGGTGGCAGGGGGTGGGTGGGGGCCCGTCCACCATGGAAGGGTGTCGAAGTCTACTCCCAACCTCTGGGGCTGATGAACAGACTTCCCCCTTTCTCCCCAGAGTGATTTGCCACATACCCACTGGGGATGGATGCCAAGTATTATATGCTTTACCTTTTCCGTATCTTGCCAATTTACTATTTGTATATCATGTTTGTAACTTTTGATCTTGTCCAGGTGATCCTTTTCTTGATCTCGATACTTTGCATGTATATCTACTGTCATCACTTCAGTAAACTTGATTTGGCCTGTGTGTATGTAAACCCATTTATTCTCACCAAGAAACCCGCTATAAGACAAGCCTATTTCACCCTGTAATATGCCAGATGGCCAAAGGGAATCAGAACGAACCCCATTATCAGAGGCGTAACTTGAAGTTTCTGGGCCCCAATGGCCCCCGACTATAATGCTTTATTCATAGTACTAGGCTCCCTATATGGAGAAGAGAGGCCTTATGGGCCCCCTAAGGCTCCTGGGCCTGGGTGCAACCGCATCCCCTGCACCCTCTATAGTTACGCCCCTGCCCATTATAGCCAATGGGGTCCAGTCAACCAGTGGATTCCATTTTCCTGCTTCTATGACGCTTATTTGGTCACATGCGCAAATTAGATAATTATATACCAACGCGATATAACTAGAGAGATACAAACAGTATTTCAGCATCTGCTGAGAAAATGCAATGACTGCACTGTTACTGGTAAATGAGGCTTCGGAGAAATAATCTCTGCGCCGGTCACCACATGTATATATGATTACTCAACAATTTAATAGAACACACCAGTCTTCTTGGGAATTCACCATCCGCTATATATAAAAACAAATCTAATTTTCTAGCTGCACAATAAAACAAGAAAAAGGTAGATGGCATTATATGTGATGTGTGTCCTCCGCAGACGAAAGCTATGTTTTATAGACATGGGCTTCTAGGGTCGTAAATAAAGGGTGTAATTAGTTCAGTGAAACCTGGAGAGATGTGAAGAAAGGCTTAAGCCCTGCCTGGAAGTAAAGATCCGGGTAATTCGACTACAGGACAAGAAAAATAGACATCATAAATCCACACAAGTGATAAAACAAGTAGATTACCACCCCAAGGGGCAACGGCTCCTGCAATGACCCAGACATTGTCGCTTCTATGGTGACCCTAAGTTGTAAGGGATCAGAATTAGAAAAAAAAAAGTCAAAAAGTCAGAGCCCGTACCTGACCAGCTATCGTACTTGACATGCAGAGTCTAAACTTGCCAACAGTCCCAACTTTTGTAGGACAGTCCTGTGGACTGAGCAGTATTTGTCGTAGATTCCCCCCCCCCCCGAGGGGGTGTTCCGCTAGAACAAGGCAAGGCTTAAGGACTCACTTACACAGGCATGTGTGGCCTGTGCATTAGGCCTCTTTCACACGGGGGACAGCGATAGAGTTGCGAGAAAATTGCAGCGATATTGCAGCAGTGTGCTGATATCGCAATTTTGTAGGCGTCTTTTGCTGGGATTTTCCAGGGGGCATGAAATATAAGCCCTACCCCGAAAATAAGCTCTGGCTCCATGAAAAAAAACAACCCCAAAAAAACACAATACCTTACCTAACAGGTGCGGTCCGCTCCGCTGCACTTCTCCGAAGCTTCGACACACTTCTTTGTAGTCTTCTATCGGCGCATACTGGTCAAGGGTTTCAAAAACCCCGCCTCCAGTAAGCGCTGGCTCTGATTGGTTTTTGAGCACCACGGCTCAGCTAATCACTGCAGCACTCGAAAACCCAACAACAGTATTCAATGCCTTAACGGCCTACTTCTCCACAGCCCATCCTGTATATATTTTACATTAAATAAATTAATTTTTATATTTTTTTTTTCTTTGTATCAAATGTACAATAATTAAACTGTTGTTTCTGACAAACACAAAGTGAAAATGTAGCAACTCGCATCGTCGTTCGGTATGATTTTTAGTTCTTTATCCTGCACACATTATGTTAACAGCCAGGGACCCCAATATGAAACATAGAATTTTTTTAACAAAACGAATGTAGTATTTTTTGCTTTTCCACCTTCAGACGCAGACGCTTTTTTTTTTTTTCTTCTTCTTTAATGGGAACCGGTCAAGGCCTTTAAGCCCCATCAATTACGTTAAGGGGCTCCAAAAGGTAACGAAAGTGGGTGTCCGGGAATGGAGTTCTATTCACACGGGACACCCTGTTCCTGCACTGCCCCCCCCCCCCTCAAGTCCACGCATTCTAGTGGCGAGACTCTCTTCATGCACCCTTCCATTCATCTCCATGTATGAACACCACTCCCTGGCCTCTGAGCCCTAGAATGTAGATTATGGAGCTCAAAAACATCATTACAACTTAAAGTCTAGAAATTTGGCACATCTAGTGAAATATTTCTGGTATTTCCCTGGCATTTAGCAGTTTTCCTTGAAGCTGGGAATCCTATATGGTTCAGAATATTCACAGGCCGTATGATATGACTTATCCCACACACAGGAAACCCAACAATCCAAATAGTTCCATTCATATTGCATCACCTCTGAGGGATCTAAAGAGTCCATTGTAGCCGGGAATAAATCATTCACAAATTGACAGAAGTGCAAATCCCGAAGTCGAGCGAGGGCCATACAGGACACAATCGTACTTCACATCGTCAAGGATAATTTATGCCGCATTGCTGAATATTTTACACTGTCTTGTAGGGTGGGAAGCGGGCAGCAGTCAGACTGCAGCTTCCCTGCGCCGCTGTAGGGTGACGAGCGGCTCGGGATTCACAACGTCATTTATCTCAATTTCTGTAATTTCAGATAATTAGAGATGCATTCTGCGGCATTAAAAATGATTACCCAAGACCCTTCTGAAGTCTACCTGATGGTCACACAACATGCAGACAACTATTGTTCTAGAAGAACGGGAGGAGTAAAAAAAGGCATCTGCAGTGGTTTCCCTAAAACGGTGTTGATAGGGAGGAGGGATAAAAAAAATGCTACCAAGTATTGGATACTTCTTAAACTCTGCGCTAATGATCAGGAACTCTGTTAGACAATGTAATAAAGAGAATGAGACTGGTGCTCTGTCCTTTCCTCATGCTTTACACTGCAGCTCTGTATAGTGTCTGAAGCTAGTAATTGCAGACTGGGGTCTCAAAAATTAATAGGAGCTGCACCTGCAGTTACAAGCACCGGCCACTACACTAGGGTCGGAGCAGCTGCTTCGCTCTGCATCCTGTGTGCTACAACGCTGACAGCAGACACCAGATCTGCTGATCGGCCGGGGTCCTGTGTGACAGACCCCATCCGATCAACTATTGAGGACCTATCCAGAAAATAGGACAATAGTTTTTTCCTGGGAAACCATTTAAAACTCTTATCTACACGTTGCAGAATTTGACCACATTTTTAAGTTCACAGCATGTTAATTATTGTTGTCTATTTTCACCACAGTTTTCACCCCTTTTTAAAGTACATTAGTGAGGTGACATCCATGATGAATCTGTAGGAAAATCTGTCACACAATGGCCCTGGACTTAAAGAGTTATCGTTATTTTGGGGTAATCATGGCCAAGAGATCAATATCCCTCTGTAGGCGGTGGCCAACGTAGTGAAGAGTACAGAAAGTGAATGGAAGTTACCGAAACAGCAGGACTCGCAGATCTAAACCGTTCCCATACCTCCAATCACTTCTATGAGGCTTATGGAAAGGGCGTATAATGGCCACTCGGCTGTTTCCGCACTGCAGTCTCAGTCTCATGTAGAACCAGGCCAGGAGGGGTGTCGGTATTTTAGATGTGTGCAAGTCCAAAAGGTGGGACTCGTATCTACCAGAGATTTATGGTATATCCTGTGGATATGCTGGAGAAGTCTGGGATGAGAATATCACTTTAAAAATTGAGTCCTCGGGGGAGGGGGGGGGGGGGGGACAGGGACTACTTAAAAATACATGATATGGGTTATACCTTAAAAGGGGTTGTTTGACTTCATTTTTTATATAGTTTTGGGCCCTTCTGCCCAGGCTATAAAAAAGAGAGATACAATCACCGTGGCACCACATCTGACAGGTAACACCGGGTCTTAATATAGAAGCCCCGGAAGGCTTAAGGGGCGTCACTATTGATGTCGGCTGACGCCCCCTAATGGCAGCATCGGTCAGGTAGGTAGACTACTGCAGCCGAAGTAAACAGTAGTCCATAGAAGGCTTCTCTCCCAACAAAATCAACACCTTCCATTACACTTTCAAATTCTCACTCCTGTCGGATTAATGCCTTCTTTTACACTTCTGGCTCCAAAACCAATGTGGACTTCCGACTGAAAGTGGGCCCAAGGATCAGAGGATGGGCAGCTATCCCCAGCAGCAGACCTAAATGACCTATCCTAAGAACAGGTTATCAGTAGCAAATACCTGGAGTGCCCCTTTAAATACACACACAATAGGATATTCTGATATTCACCTGCAAGCTCTACCTGCACATATTAATAATCAATACACGATATAAGCAAACCTGACTACCAGCAGTGACGCATGAAACGTTCCTCTCTTTGGAGTCAGATCTGGATACACATTAAATATTGCTGTCTGTGATCTTAATATGTAGTACTTCAAATAGCACAAAATGTACATTTCTGCTCCCGGAGACCTTGGAAAAGCTAAAAATATCCAGAATCAGCTCTATGAGACAATACAGACGGTAATTGACATGCTGGTGTAGATTCGGTGCCGGCGGTCGGACTATCATACTGATCAGAGACTAGCGCACAAACAAGACTTTACACCTGGGGCTGTGAAGGCCCTATAAAATAACCACTGAGATACAGGGGCGCATACATAGGAGTTGGGACACTCACAGAATTCAGTCCTGGAGGGACCGCAAAGCCAGCTCCAAATGTTTAGGAACCAACAACATGCTGTAGAGCCAAGTCCCCCCCCCCCCCCCCCCATGAGGAATGTAAAAAAAAACAAAAAACCACAACGAAACAATCCTTACACACAAATGTCAACCGACCTGCTGTAGCTAGTAGCTTTGCCCTGCATTAGACAGTAGAGAGCTTCTCTTGGTACTTAAAAGTTTTCTGCCCCTGACTTCTAGTTGTAAATTTGTGACTCCATCCTCCTCTTCACTTCCCCAGTATTCTCATGTAGCTCCTTACTTTCCCCTCAGCAGGCACGGAATATACCCCCACATTACAACCGGTAGTCACAGCAGCTACTCTTCACTTGCCCCGGTAGTCACAGCAGCTACTCTTCACTTGCCCCGGTAGTCACAGCAGCTACTCTTCACTTGCCCCGGTAGTCACAGCAGCTACTCTTCACTTGCCCCGGTAGTCACAGCAGCTACTCTTCACTTGCCCCGGTAGTCACAGCAGCTACTCTTCACTTGCCCCGGTAGTCACAGCAGCTACTCTTCACTTGCCCCGGTAGTCACAGCAGCTACTCTTCACTTGCCCGGTAGTCACAATTGATAATAGCAGTGCCACACATCCCTCTTCTTCAGCAGGCAGACAGAAGAAAGTCAGTGGTCTGTAACTGCTCTGCTGGGAGAGATGGAGTTTAATACTAACATCAAAATCATGCATTAGGTCTAAGGGGAAACACAGAGGTCAAAAATGCATCAAGGCGAGACAGCAAAGTGTCCACTACAAAAAGGGTGACCAGCCTATACAGTATGGAATGATAGATTGTACTAAAGAGGTGGAGTTAACAGGGCGTGTCAACAGGAGATTGTTGATAGTTTCCAGGTAGCAAGTGGGGATTGTCTTTTTTTTTTTTTTTTTTTTTTTTACACTGCACAAAAATTTATTATAAATATATATATTATACATACATATACACACAGCTTTTTTTTAGAAACTGGAAAACCCCAGCTCAGTTTACCCATTCCCTCACGAGACCATCAAAAGGATGATTAGCATCGCTACACACCAAAAAGCCCAAACTATCAAAATGTATCCCATTATTTATCTTTTACTGTAATGCTAGTAAAAACAAGAATACATAATGCCAGAATTGCTTTTTTTGTCACCGCATCTCCCCATAAAAACTGAACAAAAGGTTGATTAAAAACAATCGTGTGCATGCAAAAATGGTAACCAAAAAAAAAACAAAAAACCCACAACCACCACCTTACACTTGCACTGAAGAAAAACCGTGACCTAACACACCTAGATCAATAGAAAAATAAAATTATGGCACTCTGAATACGACAAAAGCATATATCATTTTTTTACCTTTAGACGGAGGTATACATGCTTTTTTAAAGGATATATACATCTACCCAAAAGATGACGCATTTGCATTATTTTTCCCATTGCACGCAGAATTTTTTCTTTTTAAATGTTATGTTGTTTCCAGCATATCCTTGCGCTAATAAACAAATACAACTAGTGTTATATACGAATACAACTTTAATACAAAAAGTGCTCATAAGACGATGACGACAGAAAAATATAAGAGTTACAGCTACTGGAACATAGGGATAGAAAAAAAACTGGAAGAAAAACAAAGCAAAAAAAAAAACCCCACTATCTAGTAGTTGTAGGGTTTATGTCATGGCTGACAGGTGTATACAATGTTTCAATCTAACCTTTTCACAATCTTGTCACAGATGAAACATAACCACACAGACATTACCTCTTGTACAAACTGGCTAATAGCCAAGTCGTTGTGCCGACCCTGAAACAAGTCATATATATTTAAGGGCTTCAACCCAACGCCACAAATAAGTCTCCCGCTCTGACATCCCGCAGCGGACGCCACATAAACTATGGCCTGAAACTTTAATTCAATGTTCAAATCCTATTAGGCATCCTGATCGGAGGGGTATGCCGGCTATTTATCTCAAAGCAAACAAGGTTAAGAGGCACCAGGATTCGCTGAAAACCAACCTGTTTCCTTGACCAAGAACCCATTTTAGCAGTTTATTAGATTGGTACATCTAATAGACTTGCACTATTGATAAACACCCTGAATACCGGTGTCGTTAAAGTCAACGGCCTTGTTTCTGTTAATCCAAATAGCCCCCAAATTTTGTATTGATTAACTTCTTAACATAAAACTTTATAGTGTTTTACATTTTGTTTTCTTAAAACAGAACTTCAAATTCCCCTTCAGAGTCAGATTCAAAAGATAACAAGCGGACTATGAGCAGCCACCACAAGAGGGAAATTACATCAAACAGCTCCCTCTAGTGGTGGCTTCTGGTAGGCAACAAATTAACTTTTATGCAAATGATTTGTTGTGTTCTGTATTCAAAAACAAAGTTGACTCTCTCTAAAGATATATAAGGAAATTAAAAGGGGTTTTCCCAATTAAAAAAAAAAAACATTAAAACAGCTGGCCATGACAAAAAAAAAAAAAGGCATACTCTCCTCTCCCCCGAGTAAGCAGCGCAAAAGCTCCCACGGCCAATCAGAGGCTGCAGTGCCACTGTCCCAAACTCCCAGCATCATGATACCAGGAAAAAAGGACAATGGTGCTGCAACGCTCACTTCACCTCCGCTATAAACACAGACTAGGAGAGCCGTAGAAGCCTTCAAGCTGCTTACCAGGACGAAGAGGGGCAGGTATTGCTTCCTTTGTTTGAGGTTATGGCCAGCTGTTTAAAGAAGTTGTCCCACGGAAAATAAATCTTTTTAAAGGTATCTTCAAAAAAAATATTATATGGCCATGGAACCATGTAAAATTAAGAACTAATACATATGCACCTCCTTCAGCGCCTCATCTTCCACCGCTGGGGCGCTGGTCTCAGTCGCTTCCAACCCAGAAGCAGTTGACTGCCATTCGGTGTGCATGTGACCACTCAGCCAATAACAGGCTTCAGCAGTCACAGGCTGTTCATAGCAGAATAACCACCGATGCCTGTGATTGGTTGACCAGAACAAGGAGCCACTGAAGAAGGGCTGTATAATTTATTTCTTTATTTTACAAAGTCTCTTTAAGGCCCCCTGTCCACAGCAGTGATTTCGCCGGCGGTAAACCGCTGGTGAATCACGCCGGCCGACGCTTCCCATAGCATTGCTATGGAAAGCGCCGGCACCTGTCCACGAGCGGAGAATCATTGCGATTCTCCGCTCGCGGCAGGCAATTCGCAGCATGCTGCGAATTTCCCCGATTCTCCGCGGTCAGCCTATCTATTAGAAAGGGCGGAGATTGGGCGGCGGCTCCAGCGCCGGAGCTTTGCCGTGGGATACCGCATCACCCGTGGACAGCCAGCCTACTAATGCCAAAACGTTCAACCTGTTTACAGTTATAAGAAAAAAAAAGTAAACCCATCATTTCTGCATTGGCTACTAATAAAAATGTGATCCGATTGTTGTCCAAAAGGTCCTTTCACACGGGCCACAGCGTTACTACAAACACTTGTTTGCCCAACAATCAGGCCATGTAAAAGGGTGAATGATCAGCTAATGAATGAGCCACCGCTGGCTGATCATGTTGTCAAGGCGCACCCGACTAGTGTAAAGGGGCTTTAACCCTTTCCAATCCAATTTTGGATTCAGGGTTTCCTAAAAGGCTTTCTCTTTTTGCTGTTGGAGCCTCTCTGGCGCACTAACACTGACTTTAGCCAGCGGGTTGCACCGTTGTACAACAGAGGAGTGCCTGACAATAGACGGTAAAAATACCCTGTCGGACGTACTTTGAAATTGGAGCTGTACAAGCTTCAATCAGAATGTAGGAAGACGTTAGACAGTGGATTGGAAAGGATTAAAGGGGTTGTCCCGTGGCAGAAATGTAAATTGTTTCTCTTCCCAGTCCCCCTTCTAAAGCAAACATACTACACTACCCGTGGAAAGCGTTTTTAAAGAGCGTTTCTACTCACCATTAGCTCGTTTCGTGAACTTATAAAAATTCTTCTTTCAAGATGGCCGCCGGTCTTTTCCCAAGGTGCACCGCGGGTCTTCTCCAGTCTTGCGTTCCACTGCCGATTACAGCCACCTCATTGGCTGATCGGCACCACGTGACAGAGGCGGAGCTACGATGACGCAGAGAAGAGGGAGGAGCCAGGACGCCGCTCATGAGACGGGTCACAGCCAGCAGAGGATTCTTATCTGCGCAAGCGCCGACTGTTGCGGCGACCAGAGAAGAAGGCTTCGGTCGTCGCCATGGAGACGGGGACGCCAGCGCCGGAGGGGGTAAGTGAATAACTTCTGTATGGCTCATATTTAATGCACGATGTATATTACAAAGTGCATTAATATGGCCATACAGAAGTGTATAACCCCACTTGCTTTCACGGGACAACCCCTTTAAGTCATGGTACTTATGGTTTTGTTACGTGACGTGCAGGGAGCTGTGGGTTATACTCCCCTGGTCCGCCATTCCTGTGGCGTCTCCTGGTGCAGTCAACGCACGCCAGTCAACTTCACTCTTCAGAGGATTGTATGCGCAGCTCCCAGTAAGTCACAAGCACAGGCAAACACAATGTAACTATACTAATAAACAGTTGCAATGTTCATGCCTTTTATTGACCACATTTAGTAATTATCCACCGTGCAGGAAGAAAAGGTAAGTGAACCCCTTGAATTGAATAAGCCGCAGATCCCCTTTAGCAGCAATCAATTTGAATTATGCAGGAGAAATTTCAGACCATTTTTGAGTCCAAATGTATTCCAGTTCATCGGTATGTCCGAGGAGCCTTGCGGCACAGTAATCTTCAGGCCATGCCACAGCATCCCGACAGGGTTAGGGTGAGACATGTGACTTGGCTATTCAAAAACGCAAATCTTTTTCAAAATGGAAAAGTTGACCAGCACGATAAAAAATGATGCTCTCCTGAAACAGGGTGTGCAATTAAATATCTATTATTAATGTAAAGTGCATCTGTTGGGATGTACAAGATAAAGCAATGTTCAATAGGGTTTGTCTAGGGTTAGAAAAAACATGGCTACTTTCTTCCAGACACAGCGCCACCCTTGTCCATAGGGTCGTGAGAGGTATTGCAGCTCAGTTCCTTTGAAGTTCCCAGCTGGAGGCAGTGGTGCATCAACACAAGTACATCAGATACAAACTAGCCTACCAAATGAATTGGACACCTGAGCAAGACTCAAAAGTGGTATTTATATACAGTATGTTAACACTTAGCGGGGCTCCTTTGGCCCAAATCACATCAGATACTCTCCTTGGCATGCTTTCTACCAATGTCTGATACACTTCAATTATTTCCCTCCATTCATCCTGCAAACGTCTGATGAATTTTCTCAAAGAAGATAGATGCTGTTCATATTTCCTGGCCAGGAATTCCAGTTTGCCCAAAGATGTTCAGTAGGGTTTAGGTTGTCTAATCATACAACATCCATATCCATAAAACAAAGTAAAACAGTGCTGGATTTGTGACAAGGCCTGTTGTCTTGTTGGAAGTATGGCCGACCATTCCCAGAGTATTGCCACATTGTCAGCAGCACATTATTGTCTAAAATGTCAGCGTACTCTCTGTTCATGGTTCTTGCCCCTACAACCAACAGACTGCGACCATGTCATGTAACACATTCCCAGACCATAACGGAAATATGTTCCCCATGCACCAAAATAAGAAAATTGGCATATACTGCCCTTTCCCCGTTCTGGCTCTCCCCTCTGACATCCCATTTACAGCCTCCCCCGGCCCATTTACGGGACATCACAGGTGCTGCAGCCAATAACAGAACTCCGCATTCTATCGCTGAACTCTGATTGGCTGCAGTGCCTGTGATGTCCTGTAAACTGGGTGGGACTGCCGCCTGTAAATAAGCAGAGCAGCAGAGGGCCAAGCACCGGCACAGGAGGTAGCGGGAGTGGGGAGAGGCGAGGATATGTCAATTAGTTATTTTACTGCATTGGGAACATACTTTTACAGAAAGACAACCCCTTTATCTGTTGGCACAACGCACTCAAGCAATAGGTGTTCCCCAGGCTCTTCAACACCAGGTAGATCCATCTGGTCTGAAGATGGAGTAGTGCAATTAGTCACTGCATAGAACATTATTTCATTGGTTAACGCTCCTCACACCATTGTAGACAGGACAATATACTGCGCTTCACGATGTACAGCCATATATCCAATAGCATGCGATACCCATCATAAAATATAGTTGATACCTCCAAGGGTCTGCATCTTATGTAGCATGGTTTAGGACATGCGACATACTAGTAAGACAAGATCCATTCTACTGATAGGGGTGTCCAAATACTTTTGGAAGAATAGAGTATGTATGAAGCATTCAAAGTATGAAAGGAAAAACTGGACATAAACCGGCTACAAGATTACAGCTACAGTAAAACCTCTACGAACATTGGTAATCCATCCGAAAGTAATAGGCTTTACCTGGAACTGTTGCTACTCGAGGTAATTATTTCCATAGGAATCAACGTAAATAATTAATTTGTTCTAGACATTCCAAAAAACACACCAAACCACATTTAATGGAGAATAAATATATGCTTTAATACCAAAAACAATAACAATAATAAAAGGAATTTAAAAACTACTGCAAAGAAGAAATGAACATTTAACACGCTATTGAACATGTGACTATGTGTTATCTGTGGTGTTACATAGGACTGCAGGTGACATCTTCCACATCATCTGTCCTCAGCGTTATCGCTGTGTTCTCTGTGCTGTTACATAGACTGCAGGTGACGACATTATCTGTCCTCAGCGTTACCACTGTGTTCTCTGTGCTGTTACAGTGGAGTATAATTGTACAGTACTGTACTAGTGTATTACCCATCGCAGATGATGGAGAAGGGTGGGTTGCATTAGGAGGAGGAGATCACGTGGGTTCAGCAGCAAAGTCAAGTGGGCCGGCACACGCCAGTGTTATTAAAGGCAACCAATGTTACAGACTACCTTTTTTTTTTAATTTTCAGCCAAAAATTAGCCTTATTCGAAATTCGCCTTAGTAGATGTCAATGCTAGTAGAGGTTTTACTGGATTTTCAGTGATCTATACTGCAGACTGGGTTCATATTTGGGTTAATAACATCGTGGGAATAGAAAACCAAAAATGACGGCAGTGCTGGATCGGTTATTTGATGGCAAGAACAGTGCACAAACATCGTTATTTTGGCGGTCAAAGCTGATAGAAGCCAGATCAAACCCCATTATAATAAGTCAACAGTATCTGTCGGCGGCACTGATATTGGTTGTACGACACATACGGCAGTGCAGGGGGTCTTTTATAAATGGTCTCCCCGATACTTCTATTCCATTCCATATGACCTCTGCAATCGCTGCCTCGTAAGAGCCCATATGTCACTTATTTTTATTTGCCCATAAATCACTGCAGGCGACAGGTGATATTGGGATAATCTCCGTCGCCTGCATTTTACGGTCTTCTAAGATGTGTAGATGAGACGTGAGCGCCGACTCAGCACGCTCAGATTTAATACCCATTAATTAAATAATGAAGATTATAAAGCCTTGGGCTTCATACCACCAAGGCTTAAGACACAGCACTTCATTAACTCCTTCATAACTGCAGTGATGCCGCTTTTAATGGAGAGCGATCCGGTAACTGCAGCCCCCCCATCCCCTTTGTTATATACATCTCTTTGTTATTGGTGGGGTTCCATTTTTAAGGTTCACACTCAGCCATAAACTGCCCAACTGAAAGCTCACGTGAATTTTATACTAAGGTATTGTTTGGGACCCCTATGTAAAGAATTCTGCTTGGTATATGGAGCAGTACGGTTTAATTAAAGGCAAAGGTCAAATGTTTCGGATACCCTCTGATCAGCTGTTCACTGGCCCAGTGTGCTCATGCATTGAGTGGCTTTTGGCTGGAAGCAAATAGCACTAGTACCACTGCAGTGGCCTGGCTTAGTATTGCAGCTCTCTCCTATTCACTTCAGTGGGGACTTAGAGTGTAATACCAAGCCTAACCACTGCAGTGGGAACGGAGCTGTCTGCTTCCTGCATAAATCAGCTGAACACCCAAGTGCACTGGCCCAAAGAACAGCTGATGAGCCGATTAGTTTCTCCTGCACACTATCGATTCTAACCACTGTGTCGGAAACTGTAAGAGTAGGTCCAGACACGGTGGATTGAAAATACAGTAAAGTGAACTCAAAAACCGTATGAATAAAGGCACGTTCACATGGTAGGTTTAGTGCAGATTCCACAGGAAATTTGCATCCTGGTCGATAAGAAATTTGAAAATAATTTGAAAGAAAGAAGAGAGATAGCACCACTTAGTGCCAAGACGTCTAGCAAGTATAAAACCAGCATCTGTCCAAAATACAAAGAGGCTCAGCTTCCAATTATGCACAGATAGGTTGACGCCAGGGGTGTAGCTAGAGGCGGTGCAGGGGTAGTAGTTGGAGCCTTAGGGGGCCCAAAGACCACTCCATCACATAAGACGAGACTGGTGTTATAACCAGTACATAATAGGTAAGGGGCCTTGTTATAGATTTTGCATCGGGGCCCAAGACCTTCTACCGTAGTTACGCCTCTGGTTGACGCCTTCAAGTTGTAGTGTTGGAGGAGACTGTTGGGATTCCTGGGGACAGCCAGAATCACCAAGAAGGAAGTCCTGGAGTACGTCAAGCCAAAGATCAAGCAGAAACCATCCTACTTTAACCACGTCATGCACAGCAATTCACTTGAGAAGTCAACGTGCTATGAATGATCAGTGGAAGTATGGTGAAGGTCCACCCAAGAACGCATTGACTTGACACCGTCAAATCTAACACCAACATGAGCCTGAGTGAACTGAAGAAAGCCATAATCAATATATGTGTGGAGGAGAATGACCCGTAGAATGACCGAAAACTGAACGGTCAATCAAATTGAACGGGAATACAATGCTATTGCAACATTTTAAGCAGTTAGTGATTTATATCCAAGAGAAGGCTACCAAGCATGGTGTCCCTTCTAGAAAGAAAGGTGCCAACGTCGTCCAAGGAAGCTGAAATACGCAGAGTACAGAGGACCACTTCACACCAGGATTCTAATTTCCATATAATCCAACAGGTTTAGTCAAGAAATCTCTGTACAAACGTCTTCTGGGGCAAAAGTGCCCATTCTTAAGTCACTCGGAGGCATTACTCGGCGTCTCTTGAGAATGGGGGCTTATGCTCCAGCAACAGGTTTATATGGGAATTTTTTGAATAAACCTGTTGAAATATACGGAGATTTGCACCCTGGTATGAAGTGGGCCACTACACTCCGTATCATGAATTTGAACTGGAATTCGCGTCATACTCAGTTTACCGAAGATTTGAAATTCATGTCACGCGGAGTAAAGAAGAAACATAACTGTTGTGACAAGTCACTTCTTGATGCGGAATCTGCTTCAGGATATCCAGCTTCACATTGAAATACATAAGAGATCTCTATGTATGCCAACCACTGAAGAAGTCAGGTCTGGATTACACAACTAGGCTTCGTAGGTATCCTTGAAGAGTAAGCAAGGATTAGTCTTATCAACTAATGGGGTTTGCTTTAAGGAACAAAGGGTGTTTTCATCCTCAGTTTCTGCTTACTTCCACAAATTCCTAGTTCATGTTTGAAGGTAGTTACACATTAAGCCTAGGGTCACACGGGGCGGATTGCCGTCGGAAATCTCGCGGTTTAGCCGCAGCAAAAACCGCGAGATCTCCGCCGGCAGAGCCGCTGCGGTTTAAGCCGCGGCGGCTTTGAAGCGGTCCGGCCGCTTGCTCTTCCGTTGCGGCCGGCGCTCCCATAGAGGAGAGCGCGGCCGCAGCGGAATGAAAAAAAGAATGAGCATGCTGCTTCTTTTAAAACCGCGGCTGCGGCCGCCGCAGCCGCGGTTTCAACCGGATTTACCGCAGCGGATTAGCCGTCCCGTGTGGACGAGATTTCTGAGAAACCTCGTCCACATGGCTGGCTAATCTCGGGCTTAGCGGCCGCGGGCGGTTTTGCCGCGGGCGGATCTGCTGCGGCAAAACCGCGGCAAATCCGCCCTGTGTGAATCCAGCCTGTGTTGCAACTATGAAACTCAAGTCTTACAAAGAACATGTTATCCAGCTTTTAAAAACTAATGATCTTCAGGATAGAAGGAGGATTCCCACTGATCCAATATTTAAGTCCGCTGGTTCCAGGTTCCAGTTTCAGCCTTATAAGATGGCCAACACAATCTTCAGACTACCTAATCCGCACAGTGAATCGATATTGTTAGACTACCAAAGCACTATACCTGCTCTCTGATTGGCAAGAACTTCTCACATGACCAACTGGCCAATCAGAGAGCAATGCACAATATGCATGACATAGTTCGAAAACTGCTGCAGTCATCTTGGACAGTTGAAAATGGGGCCCGAAACTTGTGGATTGGGGGGAATGTCCAAGAACAATTGAGAATAAGACGTATACCCCTGCCCATCCTGATAATATAACCCTGCCCATCCTGATAATATACCCCTGCCCATCCTGATAATATACCCCTGCTCATCCTGATAATATACCCCTGCTCATCCTGTTCTGGGACAGAATTTTGTCCCAAAAATGTTCTTCTATTCCCACTTTTTAGGTGTTCGAAGATCAGACTACGTAAGTAGGTCATCCACCTGAGGTAGGAAACTTCTTCGCAAGTGGGGAACGGGCAGTGACAACTGCCATCATTGGACTATATTTACAGGGATGAGGGTGTTATCAGGCCATGAAAATCAGACCAATCCTGCACTCATAAGCGTGCGCTTTTGCACACCATTGCAAAAGAACATTTTTTTGGATTCCATAGGAAATAATGGAGGATTACTTAACAAAAAAAAATGCCCAAAGATAGGACATGCTGTGATTTTTTTTGTTTTTGCACCACGGTTGCAAGTGGGTGGGTGGGTGAGTGGGTGGGTGGGGGCAATTCCTTATGTAAATTGATATATTGAAAATAATGTGTTCTCACGCATGATAAACGCCCGTGTAAATACACCCTCAGCAGAGCAGCTGATTCTTCTACGTATCGCATCTTGTTCTGGGTAATTAACTGGGCTAAAGAAAAAAAAAAGATGGAAGGGCCCTTTAAAACATGGACAGTAGTGAAGTAATTACTAGCTTTCCATGGCAGAAGACTCGGGGCTAGTGTGAACTTTCAGGACTGCAAGCAGCCTGCTATACGGTAGCGAGTGAAGCTCATCCATTTAGCTGCATTACCAGCAGCAGAAGACAAAGGTGTAAAAGAGCCGAGAGATGAGCTGTGATATCGCCCGCCTCTTCAGTGGATTATACGGAATAGTGCACCCCTGCTATACCCACTGCACTGGCTCCTGACATTGGTTATAGCTGAGTAATGCACTTTGGCCAATTGCTGCATGAGAGTGCTAATCTCTGAGCATGGCAGACATCACCATCGCAACCAAGTCGAAGGATACTTCTATGCAGTATTATGAAGATAACGGCGCTAGCATCCACAACACAAAATACACAGTCCAGTTATATTTTGACCACCCCCTACTTCCATGAAGGAAGTGATGTGCTGTGGGCGGCCTTGGTGGGTGTGTAAGGTGCAGAGTAGGCTGTCTGCTCACCAATCACTTGTCATAGCCAAAAGGGGCAACTTATCAGAGTTGCAAGAAGTGGAAGAGCACGACCAAGACTTCCAAGTAGTTCCCTGGCCACCCAATTCCCCAGACTAAAACCCAATTAACCCCTTAAGGAAACGGCCTATTTTGGGCTTAAGGACACAACTATTTTTGGCGGATTTTTATTTTCATTTTTCAAAAGCCATAACTTTTTCATTTTTAAGTCGACACAGCTGCAAAAGGGCTTGTTTTTTGCGTGGCGAACCATAGTTTTTATAGGTGCAGTTTTTGGGTTCATAGACCATATTGTAAAACGTATTTAATTTTTATGATAGCAGGGAGAGAACACACATCAATTCTGCCAGAGGTGTGTGTGTGTAAGCTAATATACGCTGCCCGAGATCAGCGTATATGACATTGGGCGGGGTAGAACAGCTTAGCTCTGCTAAGCTGTCTCCCCCTTCCCTCCCCCTCGCTGGCTCACCTCCTCTCTCCTCCCCTCGAGCTGTTTGCAATGGAGGGGTCTGGACAGGGACAGACTTCTGCCATGACACCTATGATCGCTATGATAAAGCACTGTAGGACTTCTGTATTGCCAGTGCCTGTGATCGCTATAACAAGTGATAAGGCGTTGCAGGACAGAACGCCTTTTGCCATGGTAACAGTCAGGCTCTCCGCAATCTCATCATGAGAGTTCAATGACGTCACAGAGGGAGTGCGCTCTCTCCGAGTTCTTTACAAGCCGCGATCTACATAGATCACGGCAGTGAAGGGGTTAACAGCAGGGGTTGCTGTCCTGATGCACCCCCCACTATTCCAGCCGTAGGCCGGCTATCTGTGACAGCTGGCTCCCGCTGCCGGATAGCGTGGGATCTCTTTTGATCTTGCGCTATCCACAGGACGCAAGTTTACGTCCTGTTGCATTAAGCACCCTGCAGCTAGGACGTATATTTATGTCCTGTAGCTTTAAGGGGTTAAGTATCTGTGGGACTTCCTCGATTGTGGTGTTCATTCTATGGATCCTCCCCCAAGAAGCAACTCTCCAGCAACTGTGGGAAGCACTGCAGTCAGCATAGCGCCATATACCTCAGACAACCTACTAGTACCTTATCGAGTCACTCACTACCCGTCTAGCTGCTGTCCATGCGGCACACGGCGGTTACTCTTCAGAATAGCTGAGAGTCATAATAATGTCACTCAGTTCAGGTACAACCTTTATATTACTCCAACTTGGTTTCAGAGTTAGGGCTCCTTCACATGGCACAAATCTAAAGTTTGTGCGCCCATTCAGACAGCACAGGCCCCGACGCATACACACCGAGCCTGCAATGCCGTTGAGCCTCCCCTCCCTCCCTGGCTCACCTCCTCTCTGCTCCCGTTCGGCTGTTTGCAATGGGAGGGTGCAGGACGGGACAGAG
This sequence comes from Eleutherodactylus coqui, assembly GCF_035609145.1. NCBI lineage: Eukaryota > Metazoa > Chordata > Amphibia > Anura > Eleutherodactylidae > Eleutherodactylus > Eleutherodactylus coqui. The sequence goes on from NC_089843.1 coordinate 55,595,547, forward strand.
CTAAGCTCCACCCCCCTCCTCGCCCCTTGTCTGCAGCCAATAATGGGAGGAGGTGGAATGGAGTGCCTCTGCCCCTTTCTATTGCAAACAACCCCAGGGGATGAGAGAGGAAAAGAGAGGAGGGAGGGAGTTTAGCAGTCACGCTGCTAAACTCTCTCCCACCTCCCTTCTGCGGCCGCCATCATTGACTCCCATAGGAGTCTATGCAGTGGCTGACTTATTCTGGCCAAAAAGATAGTTCCAGGACTATGTTTGCTGGCCGGCGTAAAAGCGCTCGGCGCTATATTGGCCCGGCTGGGCGCTTTCATGCCGCGGGAATACAGCCATGTGATCTGATGCATTGGAACCCAATGCATCAGATTATAGCATATATCGTCCGGCTGTCAAAATGGCGGCCAATATACGCTCGTGGGAAAGAGGCCTTCGATTATTCACAAAAACACAAATTAGGGCGGTTTCACACACAAGGATTCTGCTTTTGGATGGCTTCTTCAACTGGAATACCTAATCATGAACTGAGGCATACCAGTGGCAACGATTTGATACTGCGCTGAAGTTGAAATCACAGCTACAATCATCATAGTGCGGGTTACTAGACGGTTTGTATGGCAACACTCATTTCAATTGCAAGGCCATCAAGAGCTGGAATTCACAGTGACTTATAATTAAAGTTTTAAGTACTCTTGAAGATTTGCAATCTAAAATAATCACCTGCGAGTCTCTATACACTAATAGGATTGCTAATCTAATATTGAAGTTAGCTGAAAACTGACATACTGTAGGCATTTTTGGAGTGGGCAAAAGCACTTTTAGGCTGGATTCACACAAACGTATATCGGCTCTGTTTTCACGCCGAGCCGATATAAGTCGTCCTCATCTGCGGGGGGGGGGGGGGGGGGATGGAAGAGCCAGGAGCAGGAACTGAGCTCCCGCCCCCTCTCTGCCTCCTCTCCGCCCCTCTGCACTATTTGCAATGAAAGGAGGTGGGGCAGGGGCGGGGCTAAGGTCTGCAAATTAGCCCGGCCCCCGTACCGCCTCTCCCCATTGCAAATAGTGCAGAGGGGCGGAGAGGAGGCAGAGAGGGGGTGGGAGCTCAGAGCATGCTCCTGGCTCTTCCATCCTATCCCCCCCCCCCCTGCATATGAGGATAACATATCGGCTCGGCGTGAAAATCTTAGGCTGGATTCACACGAATGTATATCGGCTCGGTTTTCACGCCGAGCCGATATACGTTGTCCTCATCTGCGGGGGGGGGGGGGAATGGAAGAGCCAGGAGCAGGAACTGAGCTCCCGCCCCCTCTCTGTCTCCTCTCCGCCCCTCTGCACTATTTGCAATGGGGAGAGGCGGGATGGAGAGGGGCTGAGAGGGGTGGAGGGGAGGCAGAGAGGGGGCGGCTCTTCCTGCTCCTGGCTCTTCCATCCTCCCCCCATCCCTTCCTGCAGATGAGGACGACGTATATTGGCTCGGCGTGAAAACCGAACCGATATACATTCATTTGAATCCAGCCTTAGGGTAGTTTTACACAAGTTCTTTCCCGGGTTTTTTGAGCATCAGCAATGCTTTTTCTCGCAAAAACATCGCTGCCGCCCCAATTTTTTAGCGCAAAAGTCAATAGGGCTTTCTAATTTTAAAAATGTATTGCACAAAAATCGCAAGTTTGTGCATTGCAATAAAAATCAGGCTCCATAGGGAAATATGGGCAATTAAAATTTTTATTTAAAATGCCGTGATTTTTTTTTTCATGCAACATCGCAAGTGTGGAAGAAACTATAGAAAATCATTGGTTTTATAGTTTTCTTTTTAAAAGTCACTAAAAAAAAAAAAAAAAAAAAAAAAAAAAAAGAAGTACTACTAAACTCCCTCCCACCTTCCTTCTCTGGCCGCTGTCAATGGCCCCCAATAGGAGCCCATGCAGCGGCCAACGTATTCCGGCCCAAAAGATAGTTCTACGACTTTTATGTCACTGGAATACGGTCATACGGTCATGTGATCTGATGCTTTGGAATCCAATGCATCAGATCACAGCATATATCGACCGACCGTGAAAACGGCGACCGATATATGCTCGAGTGAATGAGGCCTTAAGCTGTAAACCCTAAACCCCCGAAAAATGGAGCAATCACATTTTTTGTATTCTTTCACCCCATTTACATTTCTTTTTACACTTTTTAAGTACATTAAATGGTACCATTAAAAAGTACAACTAGACCCATAAAAACAAGTCTTAATATGGCTATGTCGATGGAAACAAATTCAAAATGTTATGGCTCTTGGAAGGCGGGGACAAAACAATGAAAAGTTAAAAAAAAAAAATTAAAACCCCTCTGGGCTTGAATGGGTTAAGCAAGATACGGTAAAAAGTTTCTAAGCTTGATCTTTTTCCGTCAGAAACGGACTTGAAATGTAAACTAAACATGCGGTGTAAATGCATTCATCTCCACAGCAGCGCAGCGCTACACCGCGGATTACATTACTTTACAGCAATCTATAGTTCAGGAGAACAGTGAGAATCTTAAACAAAAAGTCACTGCCTGCTATTCTCTAGGAATTCCTCCCAAAAGATCAGCGCCTCAGCTATATTCAACTATTGATTTTATCACGCGCTGGAAAGATTCTCTCTTCATATTCCGGAACCACATGGTATAAGCCGACGGCGGAGCCGGGGAGGAATGAATGCGGCCAGCACACGGCGTCTAATGACTTTCATGCCGAATGAAAAACGCCAACATAAAAATCTATTCACTGCTGAAAGACCAAACCGACAACATCAGTTCTGTCGTATCCTTTCAGCCGAGCAACGGGAGAAGTCTATGAGGGGCTTGTAATGGTCGCACTTCTTTCACGCTCCATGGAGAGCCGTGGTAGGAACACAGCAACAATGATAGGAGGTCGAAAAGAATATTACCTCCCCCCCTTCCCCCTCTCCTCATCCCATTTATGAGAAAATAATACGCAAGACATACTATAATACATGCATATTTGTCAGCTTGAGAGAATTACTTCAAATGGGAGAATATAGTGTAGTGACCTACAGGATGCTTATTACAGAACCATAGGCGCCGCCATGTGTCAACGTATGGGCGCCCCCCCATGTGTCGACGCACGGGCGCCCCCCCATGTGTCGACGTACGGGCGCCCCCCATGTGTCGACGTACTGGGCGCCCCCATGTGTCGACGTACTGGGCGCCCCCATGTGTCGACGTACTGGGCCTCTTAGGCAAAGGAAATTTTATACCCCCTCTCTTCTCTTTGGGATCAGATTCCATTTTTCCTTTAAAGAGGATTGGTCAGGTCCATGCTAGAGGGACCAACTGTATAGCTTTGCAGCCGTGTCCTCGATGAGGTCTTTCTTTTGTGGATACTCACCACATACGTGCTCTTCTTAGATTTGTTTCCTAAAGTTGTAAATGTGTCAAAGTGGGTGGCCCCCACTGCTAACACTCAATCAAATCTCGAAATCACCCATTGGCAGTGAGAAGTCACCAGTGACCTGCTGGGGTATAGACTGAGGGCAATCTAAGGCATTGGACTTTGGTGGTGAAAGTCCTCCCCCCCCACCTTTCTCAGCTGAGGTGGAAAGACCTCATATTTCCAACTTTGGCAGGTCTGTTTTGGCACTAGAAAGTTTAGTTGGCCCGGAAGATCAATCAGCAGTCTCCATTTATTGCCGTAGAGAGTGGCAGTCCCAGTTTCCTGCACTCCGTTAGAACCAACTCCTCTACCTCTTCCTCTCTTTAGTACTGTGGTTGACCAAGGGGAAGGCACGCAGTAGCAACCCCTTCCACCCTGGTGCAGGAGGTCACAAACAGCACATAGGCTCATTCGAGCAACTAGCGCACACTGCTCAACAACATGGCACTCAACCACTTCCTGTTCCCGATCTAACAAGGCAGAACAGGAGCATGTATAAATGAAAGAAGTCAACGGGGCTCCAGCTACAAAGCTAAGCCGATGGCCCGATAACATGAAGACATGACAAGTCCACTTTCACAGAACAGTATTCTGGTCAGTACTTTCCATCAGTATCTGTAGCCCAATTCCATGATGGGTCCTGAAGGTGATACAAACTTTTCCATTATAGTTTTCTCTCCCCCAAAAAGCCTGCCATATACAAGATTGTGTGCAAAAATTATTTTTATTCAAGGCAGAGCATAGAAATGAACCGCTAATCAGAGATGCTTGAGTTTTTAATTGATCTCCCCCAACGTACATAAAAAGCCTCAATAACCTCTCTATGAAGAAGCCATCCACATTAAAGGGGTTATCCCGCGGCAGCAAGTGGGGTTATACACTTCTGTATGGCCATATTAATGCACTTTGTAATGTACATCGTGCATTAATTATGAGCCACACAGAAGTTATTCACTTACCTGTTCCGTTGCTAGCGTCCTCGTCTCCATGGTGCCGTTTAATTTTCAGCGTCTAATTGCCCGATTAGACGCGCTTGCGCAGTCCGGTCTTCTTTCTTCTGAATGGGGCCGCTCGTGCCGGAGAGCGGCTCCTCGTAGCTCCGCCCCGTCACGTGTGCCGATTCCAGCCAATCAGGAGGCTGGAATCTGCAATGGACCGCACAGAAGACCTGCGGTCCACCGAGGGTGAAGATCCCGGCGGCCATCTTCACCAGGTAAGTAAGAAGTCACCGGAGCGCGGGGATTCAGGTAAGCACTATCCGTTTTGTTTTTTTTAACCCCTGCATCGGGTTTGTCTCGCGCCGAACGGGGGGGCTATTGAAAAAAAAAAAAAACTGTTTCGGCGCGGGACAACCCCTTTAAGGATTTCCTTATGACTTCTATCTGTCTGTCCGTTTTTGGAGCAGAAAAATGGAATTGAAATGAGAGTTTTCTTATTTTTACCTCACTGATTTCAACGGCTTAAAAAAAAAACTAAACGCTTTCAGTTCGATTCAGTTGCATTATGGCTCAATTTTTTAAGCATTATCGAATATATTGAGTTTTTTAAATTAAAAGTACAAGCCAAGATGATAAAATCCTAGAATGGCAGAGTTGAAAGGGACCTCCAGGGTCATCGGGTCTAACCCCCTGCTCAGTGCAGCTTTTACTAGATCATCCCAGACAGATGTCTGGCCAGCCTCTGGTTGAACACTTCCATTGAACGAAAACTCACCACCTCCTGTGGCAACCTGTTCCACTCATTGATCTCCCTCACTGTCTAATATCTAATCTGTGTCACCTCCCTTTCAGTTTCATCCCTATAAAGTCACGGAGTCGGACACAACTAAATGGACTGATTGATTCCCTGCTTACTGTGAATGGAGGCAGGCGGACCAGAATTATCCGCAGCCTGCTCCGCCCCTATACCCTCAGTAGTGACTGTTTCTGTGTAAAAGCATAGATTGTGACCAAAAACGAAAATAACGTGATTTATATGACAAGTCACTTTCTGATTACACTTCATTTAAAGGGAATCTATAATGGGGAGAAAACCGCAAATACGCCATTTTCAGAAGGTTTTCTGGAATCCTGTTTTTGAGCTTTAGATAGAACCTCAAGCTTCCATTGCTTAAACAGAGACCAATTACGTTTGACAAGCGTTTCTTTCTGTGGCCAGACTATGCTATTCTGCTAACGGTGTTACGGGTGTTTGTTGCATCTTCATCCATAGACTTCAATATGAGAACAACAAATACTTGGCAAGGAATTTCCTAGGATACAGAAAAGCTCTAATGATTGCAGAGCAAATGGAGTGTGGAGGCGATGATGACGTCACTCCAATTGTTTAGGCGATGACATAACCAAGAGCTATTTAACAGTATATACTCCGCAGTAACATAAGAAAAGATAAACTGTCTGGTGTCATACAAGGAACAAAGACTTTAGCGGCCTATAAACACCCATCAGTCATAACTGTTCCGATGTGTGACACTTACCTACTCAACAAAGATAAATTGGGCCCTCTCATATTGATTCCTCCCTTCCGGACTGCGCAGCCCCTTCCCAGTGAGCTCTGCGGATCATATTGATCTGAGCATCCCATACCATGCACCGAAAAGAATAATCTGCGATTGCCATGAGGGCAACAGAACAGTTCTTTTCAACTGGCAACCATCAGCGCAGGTTAATCATATTATATAACAATCTTTTATATGTAAGCCTTTGCATTGTGTCCTAATAGACAGCAGGGCAGAGGAGGAGATCCATGTTGTAGTCTTATTCCTAGAGAGGCAGATAACCCAAGTTTATTATGCCAGCATCTATAGTACAAATGCACAGAGATGGAACGATACCTCTGCAGTGCCACCTATTGGATGATAGCATTCCTTCGAATCAATACCTGACCCTTTAGACAGGCCTTTAGAGCACTGATTGGGAAATGAAAACCAAGCCAGAATCCATACACAGACAGCTGTTTCGGTTTTTTTTACCATGCATCAGTCTAAGTAGGATCCTGGATTGGCTAGTGGATGGCCTATGACGTGGGTGAGAAGAGGTATTGCTCTAAAAGATCTGTCTTAAGGGTCAGACATTGATTTGAAGGAATGCTGCCATCCAATAGGTGGCGCTGTAGAGGTATTGTTCCATCTTCCTTATTTGTATATTACCCAGAGGAGCATGGATGGCCTTATAAGTCTTCTCACTCACCTTCTTAGTGCTCTCCTTAAGGAGTGATGTTAACGCTCATGACAAATGCACATTACACGTGAATGGGCCTTACTTTACCTGCACTTGCCTTTGCACTGCTTTTAGAGAAGAATATCTCCCTCATATGGTACCCAAGAAATCATGGAATAGTAGCATAAGGCACAACCTATTCATCGAAAGTCAATTGCCTAAGCAGTTTTAAGACAGCAGGAAGAAACTGGAGTACCCAAAAAGAAGATCTACTAAAGAACATGCAAATTCGTGCGTTTGCAAGCGGCTTCCCCGACCGTCTGAAGTCTTCAACTAGTGGTTGCAATTTGAAGGGCGCTCTTGCCTACATCATTGCTTTTGACCAACAACAATGCAAAAGCAGCTAGCTCCAATCCACCCAACCATATGAGCTCACATGGGGGCCAACATTTCAAATGTCCCCTTATATACAAGCCTTAATTCACTCCGGCAACCAATTGATTTTTACCCAATAAAGACCTATACAAACACTGGGAGAACTCATGCTAGTTTTGGGATTGCATGTTGATCCCTCAACCATCTGACTTAGTCAACATGTCTGTCTGTAATACCCGATGGTTGAGAGTAATCACAATGCACCACCCAGATGGCCGATTCCTTCAGTAGAGGGAGCAATGGACATCCCAACACAACTGCAATCTCGGAAGTGCTATTTTGCCTTCATTGTATAGGATTAGAAAAACATGACTGCTTTCTTCCAAAAACAGTGCCACACTTGTCCAAAGGTTGTATGTGGTATTGTAGTTCAGTCCTACTCACATCAATAGAACTGTGCTGCAGTACTAGACAGAACCCATGAAATGATGTGGTATGGAGTTTGAAAGAAAGTGGCCATGTTTTCCGACTCCTGGACGGCTTGCCCCTTTAAAGTAGACTTTATTGTAAGAAAATACTGTTCTATAAGCGGTACAGCACATGTCCGGTCACAAAAAGTGTTGTTATCGCACACTAGGAACAATTGACATTAATAACGCCATTAACATTACTCACAAACCTATGAAAACAATTAATCATATCACAGGAAAATATGATCCCCCAGACTGCACAAAGCTTTAGGTCAACCAGACATCTGCAAGGATTTAATTAAGTTCTTATGAGGTTACGGAGAGAAGTGATACAGGAAAAATCACATTGCCCATACAATTTTGTAAAAGTCATCTCTAAGGTTTTGCTCAATTAACTGTAGCTTGGTGTCATGAATTACTAGGAAAACTTTCGAGATCAGATCTTGTAATGGAAATTGGAAACAAGACTCCAGAGAATACTCGATGCTTTGCGTGTTCCACAACACTAATCATTTATATCTCGGTGGACCACAGTGTCCATCCAGCTACGACTTTTCAATGTGTGATCCTCCTTCAGCATTGGTGAAGGAGAGCCCCCAGTAAGAATGGACCCAATCCTAATCCCTATAGGTCCTATAAACATCTACAGGGTGAGGGAGGAGAACCATTCTGAGAACAGGTCAGATCATGTGTGACATTATGGGCGACATACAATAGTCCCATGGCTGTGTCCCCTAGTCAAAAAAGTCTTTCTATTCATTACATAAGCACTCCCCCAAAACGTGACTTGAGTTGATCTATCTAAGCAACTCGATCTTGCGCACACCTTCAACATTTCTCATGTCAGACACATCCTTGTAAAGTTCTCAGTCCCTAGTTCAGGTTGCAGAACTGCCCATTTGTTCATTAAGCAATTCCCTGGGTTAGCTGGAGAGCGAGGTAACAAGGGAGAAATAAAGTAAACATTAGACCGTCCATATTCTTATACTCCCACCCCCAACTGGAAGCTACTGAATTGGCTTGCCAAATCTGTATCTGACTTTCGGCCAGTTTAGCCAGGCTGGACATTGCCATCCATGATAAAAGAGCGACCTCTTACAGATCCCTTTCTTGCAATGAAAGGCTTGCTTAGTTAGAATCATAGAATGGTAGAGTTGGAAGGGACCTCCAGGGTCATCGGGTCCAACCCCCTGCTCAGTGCAGGATTCACTAAATCATCCCAGATAGATATTTGTCCAGCTTTTGTTTGAACACTTCCATTGAAGGAAAACTCACCACCTCCCGTGGTAACCTGTTCCACTCATTGATCACCCTCACTGTCAGAAAGTGTTTTCGAATATCTAATTTGTGTCTGCTCCCTTTCAGTTTCATCCCATTGCCTCTAGTCTTTCCTTCTGCAGATGAGAATAGAACTGATCCCTCTGCACTGTGACAGCCCTTCAGATATTTGTAGAACGCTATTAAAGGGGTTGTCCCGCGCCGAAACGGGTTTTTTTTTTTCAATAGCCCCCCCGTTCGGCGCGAGACAAACCCGATGCAGGGGTTAAAAAAGAAAACCGGATAGTGCTTACCTGAATCCCCGCGCTCCGGTGACTTCTTACTTACCTGGTGAAGATGGCCGCCGGGATCTTCACCTTCGGTGGACCGCAGGTCTTCTGTGCGGTCCATTGCCGATTCCAGCCTCCTGATTGGCTGGAATCGGCACGTGACGGGGCGGAGCTACGAGGAGCCGCTCTCCGGCACGAGTGGCCCCATTCAGAAAAGAAGAAGACCGGACTGCGCAAACGCGTCTAATCGGGCGATTAGACGCTGAAAATTAGACGGCACCATGGAGACGAGGACGCCAGCAACGGAACAGGTAAGTGAATAACTTCTGTATGGCTCATAATTAATGCACAATGTACATTACAAAGTGCATTAATGTGGCCATACAGAAGTGTATACCCCCACTTTGTTTCGCGGGACAACCCCTTTAAGTCTCCTCCTAGTACAAAGACAAGCCAAATGGAGTCTGGCTATATCACATACTGTATATACAGGCATTATACACGTTCATTAGTTGACTTTCTCCTTATCAATGCAAGGCTACACTCCCAGTCCAGAGACATTCCCAACTAAGGCTATGTCCACAAGGCACGGATTTGCTGTGGAATGTCCGCAGCAAATCCACAGTGGAAAACCTGCATCAAAAACTGCACCATTTGGTGTGGAGTTAATCCTCCTCGTTGGAAGCGGTGGGATCCACACCAAAAATATGGTGTTATAATTGACATGCTGTGGATTTCTTATTCACTTTGCTGCTACTGTAAATGCTGTGGATTTTCCATGCGGAGGGCCTGCACGGAAAATCTACAGCAAATCTGTCACTATTGCCTAAGGGTGGCCAAACACATTAGAATGCTCGTTAGCTGACAGCCAACTCCCCCATACATATGCGTGCTGGGTTCAGTAAAGTGTGAATGTGTCCTTAAGGCCGCTTCTACATGGGCAACTTTAATCGCACGATTTTGCCGAAATGTGACAGTGGGACAAATCGCATGTATGTAGAGCCCATGCTCTCCTATGGGTTCTTCCACATGAGCGACGGTTTGGTAGTCTGCGACATTGTGAGACTACAAAATCGTGACATGCTCTATACAGCCGCGATTTGCAATTTTTTGTAGACCCTGTTTTCCTATGGAGCCTTCCTTTCTGTTGCATCGCATGAAGACGCGGTTTTCGTGCGGTGCAATTTTAACAATAGGAAATCCTACTGTAAAAGCCATAGCTGCAAAAAAAAAAAATTAAATAAAATACATCACCTAAGAAGCTCTGTCAGCTCCAGCGCGGGTCTCCTCTTTACCTCCGACACTTGTCTTCAGTCTTCTGCCAGCACTTCATGGGTTGGAGGATCAAAATCCCCGCCTCCTGGAAGGGCTGGCTGTGATTGGTTTACGAGCGCTGTGGCTCAGACAATCAGAGCCAGCGATCGATGAACCAATCACAGCCATTTAATGAATGAATGTAGTTGCCAGATCCTTGTAGTGTAAGCTTATATCTCCAAAAACAAAACGATTGGACATGTTGAACTCCAACTTCTAGACCCTGATCAGCCCCAACATCTGCTGCCAGAGGAGTGTCGGGAAACTCCAACACACATTAGAAGATCGGCCAAACTTGCTGTTAATGGCGGATTCAGTCGATATTCATCCGATTCATGCCAACTTAAATCTATGCAAAACAGTAAAAAGTCCCTTTTCATCACCACAAAAAGTTAACATCTTGCATGTTTTTTTATTTTCAGTGTCATTAAGTACAAAGTGTGTGCAAATGCAGGTTATCATAAAAGTAGAACGCAAATGACTATACAAGTAGCAGTATGCCATGATTGGAAAGCTACATGTAGCAGTCTATGGATCTAAGTCTACAGAGCCATGCAAATTCTGTAAGGCATGTAAAGTGCAAATGGAAAGGGACTAGATGAAAGCAGCTCGGCATATTAGGCATTCTAATCCAGTAATAAAATATGTGGGGGTTTAATTGTGCCTGTGTATGAAACTATGCATGGGCAACTGTTAGAGCAAACCACTTAGCTTGCTTGAGTTTTCTCTGGTTTCCTCTCATACTCCAAAAACATACAAGTTAATTGACTTCCTTTGAAATTGTCCCTGGAGTGTGTATATATGAGGAATATTAGTTTGCAAGCCTCATTATGGACAGGGATTACCAGAATTTTCTCAGTGTCACATGACCCAAGTATACCAGAGAGTCATTACCAGCTGTAGCCTACTGACCTCATTCTTCCAATTACTACCCCACACCCACTACATCCCGAATAATGACACTTATTAATTTTGGATAATTTGGCCACAGCAGCCATTTTATTATAAACCATTTACATAAATTAACTCAATTTAACCATAAAACTCATTAATTCAATATTCACCATCCACCAAAAGAGGGGAGGTCCTAAGAGCCCTAAAATCTGTGACTTCACTATTTAAAGGGAAATATCCCTCCAGCTGTACTACAACTGACTCAGGAGACTCAATATCCCAATTGCCTCCAGCCGTACACCTCCTGACCCGCAGACCCAATAGCCTTTACAAGGCTAGACTCCCCCTGTCAGAGCCAAGAGGCGACAGACACCAACACAAACCATCCAATAAGAAAGGAGAAGGTGGCTATCCACACCCTGCCTTCCCCCTTCGACCAATTTTATAAATCGACTCCAAGGACCCCACCCACCCACCTACCACTGCCATGACCATGTTATTAACTTCCCAACAACCAAACCACCCCCACTCCACATTCTTTACATATTACATTGACCATTTTACTCCATTGAAACAAAACATTCATAGGACGGGACTTCCTTGTTCTCCTGCTTGTGCTCTTCTCCTCTGAGGTCTCTGATGGTCTTTCCCTGCACTTTTGTAACTTCTCTTATCTCCCTGCTACTCCCCTCTCTTCTTTACTGTTTACCCTTTCCTTCCCACTTCCTTGTTAACCCCATCATGTTGGCCTCCAATCACAGTCCTGCAGATCTCTGTTCAAGCCCTTCTTAAGGAACAGAAAATATACATGAAACGTGACCTGGTGACTTTAGTCAGATTCCAGACTCCTGGTGAACATGTTGCTGGTTATCACCAGTCGGAGGGGGTAACTTCCTTGCCCAGTGCCATGGTCCGTCTAGACCACGGCACAGAAGGGTTTATCAGACGGGTTTGGGTGTTTTCTTTAATACAGGCAATTGCAGTGGCCCAATTGCATGTTATAAATGGTCAAAAAATGTTTTTCTAAATTCCATTTGACTTCAAAAATAAATCTCTCCACCTCAGATTTTTTTTGTCCAATAGAAACCCTGTCTATGTGTAGCCAAAATTCTGGAATGTAATACTAGAGCTTTATGTGTCAACTGAAGAACTAGAGAGGTCAGAGGGGTTGAAGGCTCATTTAACAAGCTCTTGAATAAGGCAGAGATCGATGGATGGTGCGAGTACACGGACACAGCAGATAGAAATGTCCTAGGCATTACTATCAGCAGCAACAGGGGGAGAATAGGATTATGAAGTCTGCAGAAAGTGATAATTCCCGATAAGCATCTAAAATATAGTGTAGCTGCTCCAACAAGTAGAGGAACAGATCATGATTGAAGTGGTACAGAAATAAATTGCCTTGTCCTACAGGTGTGATAAGTCATCTTGAGGGATGAAGCATCAAAATTTTAAAAAATAAATAAAAATAAGAGTAACAAGGTAAAGGAATTTTAGGAGTAAATCAAAGCCTCCTGTATCTGTAAATAATAGAGTGAGGGCATATGCATCTTCAGACAGGAGGTGCCCTATTTAAAAGGAATAGTAGACATGAAAAATGCACAAAGGATGCAAACAATGGGTAGACGAAAATATGGAAACACCGTATGAAATGCGTGCCTTAAAATTGGTCTCTACATGGGATTATAATTCATATTTTAATAAAACATGTAATTTAAGTGAAGGTAATATGACACAGATGCTGCTGGGTAGAAGTGAATATCAGCCCGAGCAACAAGGTTCCATTGGACAGGGGTTTGAGCCACTTGGTTGCTGTAACCAGCTGGCTTCCAAAACCACCCAGAGCAGGGCAAGAGGTGAAGTAAACACAAATATGGTGGGAAAGCTCTCAGACAAGCAGGGGTCAAAAGGGCAGCTCCATACAAATGATTAAAATCCCATTCATTTCGTTTGGGGTTTCCATATTTTTGTCCACCCGCTGTATATCACAACATTTCTCCTTTAAATATCCTTCATTTATTTGTCTTCTTGTCTCATATTACCATAAAAACAGATATCTATATAAATAAAATCTCCAGTGTCACCCAGGAGCTTAGTCTTGTTCCCCCCCTCCTGCTCACTGTCTCAGACCGTGAGGCTGCCTGTCCACGTTCGTGACAGAATATAGCTAGCGATATTCCGCCACGGGGGAGGAGGGGGGAGCACTGAAAGGTCTTTGCAATGAGCCTATCTAACAGATAGGCTCACCGCGGAGAATCGCAGCATGCCACAATTTTAATCCCACGAGCGGAGAATCGCTATAATTCTCCACTCATGGACATTGTGCTGCGCTTTCCATAGTTAGCCTATGGAAAGCGTTTCATGTGAGGACCGTGGGCGATCTATCACCGTGGATCTTGCCATGACAACTCGCCCATGGACAGCCAGCCTAAGCCAACTGACTGCAGCAGGAGCCTCCCCCCTCTGTCATGTCTGTAGTAAGATAAAAAGATTGTTAAGCACCACCTCCTGTCAAAGCCCCTCCCTGACCCACCCCATAGCCAAAAAACTGGAACCAATCAACAAGAATAACCCTGTCTTCCCTGCAGAACTTCTACAGGACTACAGGATTTTCTGCATTTTGGTACCATTAGAAACTAAAGATTGCCCCACAAAAAAACAAAAAGAAAAAAGAAAAAAAAGTTATGGATCTGAGAATGTGGCGACAGGAAGCTATTAAGAAAAAAACATGTTTTATTTTTAAAAGTAATAGTACATTGTAAATCTGTACAAACTTGGTATCAGCACATCTTTACTGTCCTGCACAATAATGTTAGCGTGTAATTTTTAATGTACTGTAAAAACAAAACCTTATAAACAATGGCGCACTCGTGTTTTTTTATATTACCCTACTAAAGTTTTTTTTTCTTTTTAAAGTTTTTCAAACACAATTATAAAAAGGTACCTTAATTAGTATTTAAAGAAAAACAAAAAACTAAGACTCATCCCACAAAAAAAAAAGTCTATATACAGCTACGTTGACAAGAAATAATAAAAAAAAAATAAAAATAATAGTTCTAGCCCTTGAAAGGCGGGGATGAAAAAAAAATGAAAAAGGCAAATTGGAGAACTTGCTGATCATTAAAGGGTTAAAAAGGATCACCACGTGTGAACCATGGTAGTGTCCCATACAATGCAAAGAGTGGGGGGGACACACTGAAAAATCACAATGGAAAAACACTGCCTTATACAGTTGCGTACCATTAAGGGATCTACCTAAAATACTCTGTGCTGCAGTAGGCTATTCAGTTAATGGAATACTAGATGTAGGTCGAATAACATGGCAAGTGAGTAAGTAACGGATTTTTTAATGTAAATGTAACATCAGGCTCTTTTCTCTTTTCCCATCTCTAGATGCTGCTGGTCATTGGTGAAGGCTGTATTGTCCCCGGGACCAAATGTCACCTCTCTTGTACATGACAAGCGCATACGAATTTACAGCCGAGAAGCTTGTATGACTCAGCCGAATGCAGATTAAATGGTTCAGCACATTCCTGGTGGTGTAATGATTTCACATCCAAGATCGGCCAGCTAAGCCGCCCTTATTATTATACAGTTGGACAGAGTAGCGCTTGTTTGTGGGCACGGTGCCATAAAGAAACAGAATGCCAAGATTAACTGTTCACATCCTTCAGACTGCTAGCTTTCTGTGACTCATAGAATTCCCAACGGTTCACATATTTTACTGTCTCTGTATAAAAGCAGTGCCCAGAATAAGATACGGGCTTATATCAATGCCCAAATACTGCGTCAACAGGACAAACACCGTATAGCCAGGCCATTGTGAATCGACTCAACAACGTCCTAAAGTGGTGGTCCCAAGAAAAAGGTTTAAAAGCAAACCAGGATGGCTAACATTTTTTCCTAGTAACAGATTACTTGGGACAGTGGTTAGAAAAATAGTAGCCAAGTAGTAATAATTTGGGCAAACCCCTAGAAGACAATTGGATTCTATAGGAAGAAACGGCAACGAACACTAGTAAAGCACTTTTCTCACTTGGGACTCAAAGTGCCATCCAAGAGCAGGTTAAATGGAAAAAAAAAAAATTGGACTAAAATAGCACTGTGTTCTTATCACCTTAGGGTGGCTTCCCCAATTTAAATGCCCTATTAGGGCATATCGATGTCCTAGAGAGGGAATTCCCCAATCTTGCAGATAGGATACCTCTAAAAAAAAGTACATGATGTTATAGCGGGCTTTCGAACCTCTGAGGGTTCCTGAGAAAGAAGCATGAGATGCCTAAGAAAGAACCATGAGAGGTTTGAAAGCTCACTATAACATCATGTATTTTTGTTCGCAATTAAAAGGTATCATATCTACAAGATTACTTGGTTTCTCTTGCTGGGAACAATCACATTTTGCTCTACTGGCTAACACGGTACCAAACCTTTTTCAATGTCCATCCTATGACACTACATTTCCCCTAAAACAATAGCTGCAAGGGAAATGTAAGGTTGGCCATGACAGCCCCGACAAAATCAGCTGTTTGAAAGGGAATACTAAGAGCAAGACTTGCATTTAAAAAGTAGTTTTACATCTTGGCACAACCACTTTACTACCATGAATTACAAGGAGCAAGTAGTCATAGCACTAGTCGTCTTAAGGGATATCTGCCATCATTGTTTAAGTGGAGATGCTGTCCAAACTTCAGGCAAAAAGTTAGAGCAGGATAGACTTATTCAGCTTCAATTGCAATCAACTGATCTGAATCTCTGCTCATTTGGGTCTTAGGAGTCAAGTGGGCAGTCCTACTCAGTGATTGGCTGCCATCTTTGCACACGCATACAATGATCAAAGTTGAATATTTAGCAAGACTGACCAGTAGGGTTGTAAACTGAATCTTCTCCCTCAGCGGTCACTAATCTTCCCCAACGCATCAGCCATGTTACTTTTTGGCTCTTCGTTATCTTTTGATGGGAAAACTTGATTTCCTACGACAGACCAAACTGAAATAGATTTTCTATGCAGATTTTTTTGATTTAAAAAAAAAAAAAAAAGATTAAATGTATTTTTAAAACTATATAGGAGTAGGACATGCTGCCTTAAAAAATAAGAATGTAAAAAAATAATCTCTAGGAAATGTGGGAAATTTGCCAAGTTCTGAATAAATGTACTGGCCTGTTTTCTTCGATTATGTTCCCCTCTAAGGCCTCATTCAGACAGGAACATTGCACCAGTGTTTAACGGTCCATGTCTCGGAATTACCATCTTAACCATCTACTAAACCAAATTTACAGCACCAATTAAGATCTACGATGCGTTAATTCCAGTGTCATGACCATAGTGGTTGTCCTGGAGTGGCAAGATATTTAACGGGAGAGTACTGGATCAGTAAAGGTCCCAAAAGTAGGACCACCACCAATCAAAGTGATGCCATCAGTTTGGAAGATGGCACTACTCCTTTAAATTACACAAACCATCTCACTGAGCTGATGAAGCCTTCAGAAGATCATCAGGAATCAGGATGTAGGACATATTGGATTTTACTCAACGGCAACCAAAAGTATAGAATTTTGCAGGCGTGAGTCAAGTTACATGCTAGCGATACAAAAGCAATTTCCTAAAACAAAAATGACAAACTGACCACATCGGTACACAAGTCAGTCTACTTTATTGCTTTTTCCTCTTTTCTTTGACATAATAAAGGCTGCTCCACCAGTTGAAATGGAGAACGGTTCCTTATTTCAGCCCACGACTGTTCTGGCCTCCCGTTGGGAAGTGTTGCAGAGATTTGCATTGTTATTGTTGTTGAGTAATCACTGTTAATAATTGTTGACTCTGATTTCGCGCTTCATTGGGTCTTTGAATGCTCATCTGTACATGACAATATCACCGAGCAGGGCTAAATCAACAACTCTATTTTGTAACAAGGTTCCGACAAAGCATCTCTCTTTATGATTTACAAAGAAAAAATAAATCCCTTGCAGAACGGTTATTAGACGGGTAATGAAGCAATTCATAAGCTGATGCTTGTACCCAGCTGCTTATAGCCGAATGTAAGCCTCTTAAAAAAGGAAAAAAAAAAAAAGTTCGACTGGTGAGAGACCTCAGGGTTAATTGATTGCTTGACTCAAGGTTACACCACTGGAAATAAAAGGTGGACGTGTGAGAAGGCCATATTAATCAAGACAAGTATCTTCCAGGTAGTCCTTTCCTTGACCTCTTTGAGGCACCTATCTAAAACTTTAATTACTTCTATGGTGTTAATAGCTTAGAAATTGGTGTCTTGCCAGTAACGCGTGTTAATATTTCAACTGTGGGCATCCAAAAAGAAATGATTTAGAGTCTATAACCTCTAATGGACATTTCACATTGATAATATGGAACATGCAAAATGCCAGGAGTGGTACCATTTGGGGATGCCTAGAGCAATCGAGAACTTTACCCTTCCCAAGCC
The DNA here is from genome assembly GCF_035609145.1 of Eleutherodactylus coqui. Taxonomy (NCBI): domain Eukaryota; kingdom Metazoa; phylum Chordata; class Amphibia; order Anura; family Eleutherodactylidae; genus Eleutherodactylus; species Eleutherodactylus coqui. The sequence continues at coordinate 55,613,154 of NC_089843.1, forward strand.
CAAAAGCATTAGGAAGAAAGCCTGGTTAAAGCTGGCCATACACTAGAGTTATGGGGCAAAAATCTATTGCATGGGATAAGTGGTGTGAGAGAAATAACAGTGTACCATTGGCCAAACTAAACTCATGAAATTATGGAGTATGTTAGGAGAGACAATACAATTATCTGAAGGGGTTGTCTCACCAACACAACCTATGTCCATATGCCCCATTAGGAAAAATGGACATCACAAAAGGATCCCTCACTATGAGCCCGATTGGAGAGCCTGTCCGTGAGACCTAACCCTTCCAACTATTACATAGCCACCATGTAATTTTACTTTTCCCCAGCAGGGGAGGTGTTTGGCCCGATGCAGCTTGCCAGGCAATAATGGCTTATTCTAATTATAAAAGTGGATGTCTTCTCAAGTTAAAAAAATAAATAAAATTCTACACCAAGACAAACATAAAAATCAGAGCTGTTAGCAATTTTGTAGGCCATGAAGGTGGTCACTTCTCTAACAGATGATCAAAATGTAGGAAGCTCTCCAAGAACAGTAATTGTTTTAGATAGATATAGATAATCTCACCCTCCCTTCCTCCACACTGTTATCTATTATATATCTAGTCCACAAGTCTCCAACCTTTTATACCTTGTATGCCATATTCAACTCAAACATAGAATAGAGAAATTTTTACGTTCGGTCTACAGTACATGGCAACTTTAGCCGCAAACCATGTCAGACAGCCAAAGATCACATTATGACCCTTCTATGTTGCATCCTATTTTAAGTGAATCTAGTCGCATTGCAACTCGCAGACTAATAAGACTATGACAAGCCAATAGCAATTAATCAAAATCTGATGGATTTCTTGTGATTGTCAGGTTGCGGCAACTATAGAGTGACAATATGACTATTTGCTTGCACTTGGATGCAATGTAACACAGCTATCCTCAGCCTCACAGCGTTATGATATTACAGGATATAGACATTAAATGACCAGCAGGATTGTTGATCCAGGTCTTGGAGTCAGGTAGGAACTTTCAAAACGTTGATCCACAGATTATTCTAACTGCCATTATGGAGTTAGGTAGGAAATTTTTCTCCCAAATGGGCTTAACTGCCTCACTGGGTTTTTTTTAAATTTTACTTTCTCTGGATCAACAAGGAAGGAAAGAGGGGGGGGCTGAACTAGATGGACATAGTATGTTAGACTGAAAGAAGACTATGTTAAACCCAAAGTTGTTGCGTAGCAGTAGCCTAAATGTTGATAAACAAAATGCTGCAAAAGTGTATTTCACCATCCGAATGGGTGCCTTTTGGAGGTTAGGATAGGTTTGCAATAATATCAACTGCCAGTACATAGGGTTATAACTCAGGACTGGCATGGCGAGCCACATGTGGCTCCGGAGTAACAGGCTGAGGACCACAGATCTAGACTATCACTGTTTAAATACCTTTATCCAAGACACTTGAAAGGCTAGAGGAAAGAAACTTCATTCTAATGTCAAGTTTGGGACTGCAGCTGTCTCTTTTTTCGCTTAGTATGCGTCTGTGCTATATCATGTACTATTGTACCTTCCATAATCGCAAGCTGAACACAAGAGCAGATCTGTTCAGAAAACAGCGAGTATGCACATTGCTATAGCAAATAATGGTCCAATACACAAGCCTATCTGCCAAATGCCGTCTACAGCTGCACAACTGCTCCATTGTAACTTGTGATAATTGAATTAAACAATAGCCCATCGTACCAGCTCACAGTAAATGCTGTATAGCTAGAAGAATGTGCCCCCAGCCGCTCCCAATACTGTCATTTAGAAATGATTGGCAGAACAAAAGTCTAGTTTTTAGTTTCGCAGGTTTCTGGGTAGTGAAATGTTTCAAATAAATATTTTCAATGAAATTGGAAACTATTAAGTCAAAACAAGATTTTATTGCTACCGTTTATGTATACAGCAACTACCCCGTTTCCCTGAAAATAAGGCATACCCTGAAAATAAGACATAGCATGATTTTCCCAAATTTTTGAGGATGCAAAATGATTTTTCAGGCTTTTTGAGGATGCTTGAAATATAAGCCCTACTCCAAAATTAAGCCCTGCTAACAGTTAATTAAAAAAGTCAATTTACATAGTGTCCAGGCAGCTATACATGTAAAAAAGTTATACCTTTTTGAACAAAAATTAATATAAGACACTGTCTTATTTTCGGGGAAACACGGTACATGTGGTTAGGATTCTGCAGTAAGAATACAAGTGCCATTTTTTAAAGGGGATGTCTAACTTTTAATATAGCATAAGGCTTCCTCCAGACCATCTATTTTCAAAGAAGGGGGGGGGGGGGGGGGGGACGACATACCAGAAAATCACATTATCTTGAAGGGTGTCCTCCTGAACCAGCGCAGACTGCCCAATTCCAGAACGTACAGTGGTCACATGCCGTTCATGGCAGTATCCCTGCTAAAGCCTGTGATTGGCTGAGTGTTCATGTGCACAATGCATGGAGATCTATAGGGGTGTTCCCATGTCAGCCAAAACAGGGTTCAACTGTTTTGGTTCCCTAGAAATTATCTAGAAAGCTGGCCAAGGAATAGTGACATGTTGTTGCCTAGCCCTGCCAGCTAACTATGGCCTGCCGACACTGGCTGAAGACTAAAAAAGGACATATCTGAAAATACCTTTTTCGAAATCTTAGAAATTTCTTTGCTCTTTATGATGCTTGGGAATTAAGAAATTACGTAATAAAAGATTGCACCTCCTATGCACAGGACATTTTTACATAATTTTAGCAGGAGACTTAGCACACTGTTCTTTATGGTGTAATTAGTTGGAAAATAATGTACACTTGGTGCTGTCGGGAGGCTTTAAATCTCGCCCGCGCATAATCTGAATATTTTCATTAAAATTTCTCTCGCTATAAAGATCATGAGTGGTAATATCAAACACTTCCAGTAATGTTACCAGCTCATAAGGGAGATTCAAATAGCCATTGCCAAAGTGATACTTTAAAGAATTCATCAAAGTACACATAAAAAAGTGAATATATAACATTATCCTAAGTTACCACCAGGAAGCCACGTGGGACATCCAAAAACAGAAGAGTCAACGATGACATGCATTACCATCTGGTGGTCCTCAGTAGGATTTCCTGATCTGTGGTCCTCCAGCTGTTGTGCCAAAAGACTTTTATCACCCATTTATATCAGATCCCCTGATCTGATCCACTTAGACCCTCTGTGATTCCAAGAAAGGGGATCCCATGACCCCCTCTGCTCATTATTGCGGGCTTATTGCACCTGTAGCAGTGAGGCCACTTTCACGCGGCCGAGAAATTCGTGCGAGATGCGCGCGTTGTGAAACGCGTGAATATGAGCCCCATTCTTTTGAAAGGAGTCATATACACGAGCGATGTAAAAAAAAAAATTGCGTCACGCTCTATCTTTTCAATTTCCTTGGAACGCATTGCCCATTGATTTCAATAGGACCTTTAACGCATTCTCCACCTCGCCATACCATGCACATCTCCGGCCCTTTACCTTCTGTATCACCCCATTACTTGTATTATGTAAGCTTGTTGGAGCAGGACCCTCACCCCTACGGTCTCCATCAATTGATTACTATGTAACCGTTGTCTTGTGTTATTTCCCCTATATTCTAAGCGCTGCGGAATATGTTGGCGCTATATAAATAAATATTACTACTTTTGAAATAAAGTAGCCATGTTTTTCTAATCCGGCACATCAATGAAATCGCTTACAAAATATTAGCCATTTTCCCAGTCACCGATATTATGAAGCAGTCACTCCAGCGGCGTCTGAACTACTGCATATAATACAATCAAAGCCTCCGCATGAAAGCGGCCAACTGTGACTTGTGTTTTCTTATCTACATCTACAGTCAACGCCCAGAGCAAAATCCTCCGCTTCCCTCTCCGCTGGTACCACTACACCTACACCAATAAATCTCCATTGAGCCGCTAATGCAGGGTCATTTGTTTTTGAAAATTGAAAACAAAACCTTTGTTTTAATGCTCGATACCCGTATAATAAAAATGAACATTATTTTTACTGCTGCGCAGCACTCGTAGCGGTACAAATAACGCTTCATTGTGAGCCATGAACTTGACAAAAAGCGATATAAAAGAACTGGCCTAATAAGAACTGTATGGAAGGGTCATAGTGTTAGCCATTTAAACAAATATTATAGCTACAATAGAACAAAAAAAAATAATAAAAAATTTTAAAAAACAGGAACAATGAAAATAAAATGATTTACTATTCAAAGTCTTGCAAAAATACTGGGAAAAATTGGAGTTGAAATTTCTATTTCACAGAGAACAGAACATGGAATACTTAGAGAGGTCATCTATGATCGTTACCGTTCATGACCTACCCTAAGGACAAGTTATCAATAGTTGATTGGCGGGGGCCAGCTGCTTATGATTCTTACCAATCAGCTGAGCGCTGGGCCCACTGTCCGTGCGGACAATGCTGGAAGCAGATAGCCCTGTACGTATTGCAGTGGCCTGGTTTGGTACTGCAGGCACAGTTCCCATTGAGTTCAATATAAGCTGTGCCTGTAGTCCCAAACTGGACTCTGCAATGTTGACAGCGCCAACTGTTTCCAGTGCTCTCCACACTAACAGCAGGGGCAGTGATCAGTAGTGATCCCGAGCAGCAGACCCCTACTGATCAACTATTAATAACTTGTCCAGAAAATAGGTCAATAGCAATTCAAGACAACCCCTTTAAAGGGAATCGGTCACCAGGTTCATGACGTTTAACTCAGAGTTGAGCTGAGTCATGGAGGTGGGACGTTCCGGCCTCTATCCACCTGCATTGTGCAGAGTGATCGCTCTCTCTATAGACATAAGGGGAGAGAGCAGCCAGTCTGCATGATGCAAGTAGGTAAGAGGGCATGGCCCTCCTCCAGGACTCAGAGTTCAACTCTGATTCAAATTTCATGAACCCTGTAAAGAACACATAAAACTGTCGGAAGTGGTCAAAGTTGAAGATCAGATTGTGAAATTTTTTCTTTAATTATTGGCAGCAAAAAGTATGTACACATCAATTCTAGAAAATTGTGGGACTAATCTCTACAAAGTATCCTCTGTTTGAAATAAAGGACTTCCTATATATTGAAGGGGGTTGTCCAGATTAGAAAAGTAATTTCCCAATAGTCATTAACATGACAGGTCCTCCATTCAGAATCCTTATCTCTAAATGACAGCAACTACAAATGGGTCCTCCAAATCAAGAAATACTAAACAATCACACTATTTGTTTCACTGTGCAATACTTAAATTCTCCTGCAGAGGCGCTGCAGGAAAACCAAACCATGATCAGCCACAGATCACAACTTATAGCTGGAAACAACCTCTGCTCAGCTTATCATCATGGGACCCTTCTAATGAAAAGATAATTGTAGTAGAGCTAAGCTCTTTTCATTGAGCCCTCATGGCCAGTCAACAACTTCCAGAAGGCTCACTCAAGACCTGAAAAAGAAGAGAGTTCTTTAGACCATTCACCTAAAAAGGCCAAGTATGTGCCAGATTTTTTTAAAGGGGCCCATCTTGGTGAAAGCTTACTTTAGTCAGACCATTTTTTACTCAGGCTCTACTCTTATTTGGCATCAGATGCGAACAAGTTTAACTACAACTAAAGTCTAATTCAAGTGCAATAAAACTGATGAGTAACTAGGATGAAACGGTTCAGTAACTCGGACCCTTACTTGAGAAATACTTCCTAGAAATTACATGTTAACGTGCCTCACAGAGCATAAAAAGCCTTACAATAGCAAAGCACATTCTGCTGAAAAGGCAGAACGTTTAAGTTACGGACCAAGAAGTCATATAGATTCCCAATGCTTCTCAAATTGAAGTCAAGATTTCTGATTAGGAGTGCACATTTCAAGTGAAGCTCCGATATTGACTAAAAGACATTAAATACTAAATTCAGGATCCTTTGTGGTACCCAGACACAATTATCAACCCAACTAGCATTGTCTTATTGTGCTTTCAAGAAGTACATAATGTTTTACTTCTTTTCTTCTTTCATAAATCTATAGTAGAAGTGTAAGAAACTTTTTAATGTATCTTATTGCAGAAAAATGCTTCTTCCAACACTTAAACTGCCACTTCTTCCCCTCCCTCCTGCACGGATTACAGTGCATTAGTAGAGTAAGACTACCACTACACTATACCTGCTCTCTGATTGGCCACAGCTGCTCATGTGATCAACACTGGTCAATCAGAAAGCAGCACACAGTGTGTATAAGGTAGTTCGAAAATTGCTGTAGCCATCTTGGATGGCCGAAAACTGGCAGATCAGAGGGGCAGCAAAAAAAAAAATGCTAGAGGCAATATACTCCCTCCAACCCCAATATACTTCTGCTCATCTACTAGCTTGTGTTGATCTTCATTTCTAGAATATACTTGCAATAAAAATTTTGCTACCTCTGTAAATCATATTTGAAGTGGTTACCACTAGGGGTCTCCCTTCCAGCTTCTCTACAATCCACTCTCAGTTAGGTACATAGCTTCTGCATTAACAAAGACACAGGTACCTAACCAAAGCAACAAGGGGAGGGGCTATCTTTACAGAATGCCCCAGTGGACTCAGGCTGCAGGCCGACAAATCTGCAGACTCTTTGATAAAAATCTCCACAGTCTCTGCGTCTCCTGCTGTTACAGCTTGTAGGTGTGTGGGCATTATAGTGGGTTTACTAAAGATTTGGCTACAAGGTCTCTAAATGCCTGATCACCCTGGGAAAGCAAGGCAGGCATTCAGATCTAGCCTCCCTACTGATTGGACCAGAGACCATACAGTGCAGCATGGGAAGTAAGGGCAAGGAAGTCAGTACAGGGAACTACTGGCTTGCTACAAGCCCCTTCCATGAAAGTGAATTGTAAATCTCAGAACAGAAAATGGGTAAGACCTCCTGAAAAATCAGAGCCTACAGACAAGAAACTGGGTGCAAAGCAGCAGCAAATAAGAACAAAAAGCAGGTATAATTTTAGAAGATTTTGAATATATTTTGGAAGATTCAAGTATGCTTTAATCTGTCTCCCCAGGAATGGTATAGCCTTAGCTAATGCATGATGGGATTCATTTGAAAGTCAAAGTTAAAAATTCATTCTCAAGATGGTGCCTGATAAGCATCAGACAGGGGCTACACTGCATAGAAGTGTCTGCAATACACAGGAAGACACCCAGAGTGTGACAGGCAATCAGCTGAGGGGTGTGGGGGTGGGGGACAGGGAATGAAAAGTGAGCAGTTAAAACAAATTGAAAACTAGGACAGCCAAGATAAATAATACTTGCATATGCAAACATAACCTAACATATAAACATCTAGTACCTAGAAACAGTATTCAGGTGACAATTAGTAATGTTACATGAGTCGTTAATCATATTCACCAGACCTTCGCAACAGGACATAATCTTAATATAACCGATCCAGTAGGGGCAACATGCTGACTGTTTCCATTATTTTTTTTATATAAAGCATAAAAAAGTTAAAAAAAATAAAAAACCATGTATAACAAAGATGCTAGATATCAGTTCTCCGTTTAATGAACTAGAAACTGATTATTTGCCATTTTTCCAAACTTTGATGTATAGGAAAAGCCCCCTGTGGGAGCAGACAATGGAAAGATTACATAGGTGACGGGTTTTATAATCTAATCTTCATCCCAAAGATTTTTTTTTGAAGAAACAAAAAAAGACAAGAGTAGCAACTGAACGAAGACCAAAGAATATGGAATAAGGCTGAGTCTCTCCAGTCAGTTCGGCGACAAGAGACAACATTAGTATGCTGACCTGTGCCTGCTCCCTAATCACTCCGAATACATCGCCAAGTCACTGTCTGGAGAATCAGCGGGCGGCACGGTGAGCAATAGAAGATGAGACACTGCAAAAATGGACTGTGTGCAGATAACTGTTTTATGGTATTCTAGTTTCTTCAGATAAAAAAAAAAACTATTTAAAAAAGTATGAAAAATTAAAAGCGGTTTTCCAAAATTAAAAAAAAATATATAATTGTATGGGCAGGGAATGGGTTAAAAGGTTATTCCACTCTCTGCAAGGTATCCCCTATCCACAGGATAGGGAATAACTTGGCGAATGATAGGGGCCCAACCGCTGGGACGCTACTGATCCAGAGAAATTGCTCCTGCAGGTGACTGAAGTGAATGGAACAACGTTCAGAGATTGTCGAGGCTTAATCTTTACTACTCCTGTAGTTACTTTTGAAGTGTGGCACAGTGGGATGCATGGGTGGCCCCCGATGTCAAAATTTCCGGACCTGTAAGGAGCAATTTCTAAGAATCAGTGGGGGTCCCAGTAGTCAAATCCTCACTGATCTGCAGGGTATCCTGTATCCTACGGATAGGCTAAATCCACAAGTCATTCACTCATTCTTGAGATAGGTCATCAATAGTACTTTCCTGGAAAACCCCTTTAATCTCAGAAAATCCTTTAAAAGTAGCCCTCCTGTTTAAGGAAAAGAATTTCTGTCCCAAGACTAGAGGGTGGAGAGATTGTATTACCTGCACCTAATATTTCTCTTCCACCCTTCTGTTTCGGTCCCATTTTTTGGGTGGTCAAGATGACCAGCACCATCTTTAGACTACTTAACCCACAGTGCCTTGGTACTGTTAGATTACCAATGCACTATACCTGCTCTGTGATTGGCCAGTACTGCTGACATAATCAGAGTTGACCAATCACAGAGCAGTGCGCAACTTAGTTAGACAATGGGGTTGGCCATCTTGAACGCCTGAAAACTGGACTGAAGCCAGCGCAGAAGAAGGGACAGTGGAGAAAATAAAGTGCAAATAATATACCCCCTTCACCCTCTGGCCAAGGCCACAATTTTATCCTGAAACAGGAGGGTTGCTTTAAGTGATGTAGAAGATTCAAGTAAAATGCCGCGATGTGGCAAGCTGCTTCAGACTTTTCCCCGTTGTCATCTCCCTGGCTCGGTTTCGAATTCCCCCGCAGTCAGCGCTGTGTAACTAAGCGCTGTGATTGGATTTAGCGTCAGCCAAATCACAGCCGGCGCTTGATAAACCAATCACAGCCATTCAGTGATGTCATTCACTCAATGGCTGTGAATGATCGAGCACCGACTGTGATTGGCTGGCGCTTGATCCAATCACAGCGCTTAGTTACACAGCGCTGACGGCGGGGGAATTCAAAACAGAGCCAGGGAGAGGACAGTGGGGAGAAGTCTGAAGCAGCTTGCCGCACCGCCAGGGAGAGCATCGCGCCGGGGACACAGAGGCCGCCTGGGAGGTGAGTATTGCGTTGTTTTGTTTTTTTACCTCACTCGAGTATAAGCCAAGGGGGCTTTTTCAGCACATTTTTTTTGTGCTAAAAACTCGGCTTATATTCGAGTATATACAGTATGTCCTAAAAAAAAAACTTGAACTCTCAGTGATGTGCAGATTGTGTACCTCTCTTTTGTAGTTTATAATTAAAGGGGTTGTCCCGCGCCGAAACGGGTTTGTTTTTTTTTCAATAGCCCCCCCCCCGTTAGGCGCGAGACAAACCCGATGCAGGGATAAAAAAAAAAAACGGGTAGTACTTACCCGAATCCCCGCGCTCCGGTGACTTCTTACTTACCTTGTGAAGATGGCCGCCGGGATCTTCACCCTCGGTGGACCGCAGGTCTTCTGTGCGGTCCACTGCCGATTCCAGCCTCCTGATTGGCTGGAATCGGCACACGTGACGGGGCGGAGCTACGAGGAACCGCTCTCTGGCACGAGCGGCCCCATTCAGAAGACAGAAGACAGGACTGCGCAAGCGCGTCTAATCGGGCGATTAGACGCTGAAGATTAGACGGCACCATGGCGACGGGGACGCTAGCAACGGAACAGGTAAGTGAATAACTTCTGTATGGCTCATAATTAATACACAATGTACATTACAAAGTGCATTAATATGGCCATACAGAAGTGTATACCCCCACTTGCTTTCGCGGGACAACCCCTTTAAATCCTCAAATCTGCTTCTTTTTGAATAACTGTGTATTCCTGACAAAAAGCCTCTACTATGCCAAGAAAGTAACTGCTAGATCTTGGTGGGGACTTCAGGCCCCTGAAGCTTGCTAACTGGTTTTGGGGAATTCTACACCTACCCATAAAAATGGGTGTCTTGAAGCAGGAACCACCAAAACACTTTTTTTTTTTTAAGTTTGGGGCAGATAGCTCCTCCTCCTCTGTGGTCAACCCCATTCTATGTCACACAATGTACCTCCCCCTCACCTGATAAAGATATGGTATCAGTGCGAGTCCCTTATCTCAGGTGCCCCAAATATGTTCAAGTGATGGCTAGCTGATGGGCTAGATACACACAGGATGTATCCACTCCACCCTGGTTGTGACCTTATCATTGGTATACTATAGGACCAATACTTGTGTTGTAGTGTTTTCTTTCACATAGTTGATGGTCCACTAGTAACAGATTCTTAGTCCAGTCTATGGCTAGATTTAGGTCCAAGAATCTTGACTTGTATAAAAAGTATTACACTTGGTATGTGTTTTTGTGATACTCATTGCCTTTACTTAGGCACTATGTTTTGTGTGGAACAGGGCAATGATCTATTCTTCTTTTACAGGTGCTTTGCTATTATTTAATGAAAAGTTTTATTATAAATAAAAAATAAAAAAAAAGTTCTTGGGCTAAAGATGAAAAAAAAAATCTGTGCCAGGTCCCCAACTACCGCAGGTCATTCAGGACTCCCTCAGGTTCCAGTTCACAGACAGCCCGTACCACCCAGCAATCAAAGTCCATTGTCTATATACGGCACACTGAAATTCAGCACACAAGAGCAAACATTTCTGTTTTCATAATCATCAAGAGACCAAAGAGTACGAGCAAAAGGCGTACCAATAAAAAATAAAAATGGTTCTGTGCGGGTCTGCATAGAAGAGGTTCTCCAATTACTGGATGCACACTGTGCATCATAATAGCATCAGTAATCTAAAACCCTGCCTCCAGCAAGAGATTGCTCTGATTGGTTCTAGAGCGCTGGCTCAGCCAATCAGAGCCAGCGCTCGATGCACCAATCACAGCCATTCATTGGCTGTGATTTGTGCTCAAAAGCCAATGAGAACAATCGATTGGCACTCGAGAGATAATCAGAGCAATCTCTTGCTGGAGGAGGGGTTTTCAACCCTGTTAACAGCAAGACATGGTCTGTCAGAGGCTGACAACTTCAGCGAAGCCTGCAGGAACGCGCCCGCTAGAGGAGTACTTTTCCCCTAACGTAGTGTAGCTAGGGCATTTAGTGCTGTCAAAAACACGACACCAAGTTGTGCCGCGTTTTCAGCAGCGATTAAAACTCTGTCCATTCATTTCAATGGGCGACGCACAGCATTTCAAAAAGCTGAAAACACCCAAAAATATAACATGCACCTCTCGAAAATCAGTCTTTCCTGACCACCAGAGTGGCGGCACTAGAGCAGCAGGGGATTTGTAAGGAAAATAATGTTTTTCCTTTGTTTTTTTAAATTCACATTTCCTATCAACTTTTTTTAAACTCTCGAAAACCCTGTAAAATGGAGCTCATTTGGTACAAGTTTTACCAGTCCCATGTAGTGACAAAAGGGCATTAGAAGGTAGGGCTCTGACTATAGTAGCACATGTATTGCCCTAAAATGCACCTATAGCCCCTATTTTGTCAGGCAAGTTGGCTGGGTGCAGAATGAATGGACAAGTAGTCTCGCACGTGGGCAATCCTCTCTATTAAAGTGTACTGGATTTATACAAAAGAGCAAAAAAACGTGGCCATCTCAGGTGGAACGGAAATTAGGGGGCCCCCATGTTCCTAATATATCATGTAGAAATAAGAACTTGCACAGTTAATGACCCAATTTAGACTCCAATCCCAAGCTACAGTTTTTAAGCCATCACAACCACCAAACATGCAGGGTTAAAAAGGACAACCAACCCAGGTAGCAGAAGTAGTTGTAATTTCTCTCGCATCAAAAAGTGGAAAAGAGAATGGCTATTTGCTCTATCAGATACTATGACCTGCGTAAGTTAGGAGTCTTGTATAAATTTACAGGATTTTTTGCAAAAATGTCATCCTAGACTTTTTGGTTACATTTTTCTATAATTTTACCTTTGTTTGTATATGACGATTGCTTCCATTTAGAACTATATGAGATATTGCACAGGCTTGCAATTGTTGAACAAACCCCCTAAAATTCCCAAGTAAATTCTCTATATAAGCAGAAGGAATCTAATAAACGGTTTCCAGCCACAAAATAATAAGAATCTGTCCTACAAATACTGTAAAGGTGCTGTTCATAACAGCCTGCATTTTGCAGACTATACGGAAGAGATCTAAATTGCCCACAGCTTTCCTATTCACCGATTGGAACGATCTTCCATGTACAGGGAGCGGTTCACATGATACTGGTGAGGTGTTTTTATTGAGTCCTAACTTTGGTTTTGTATCTAGTGAGCAAGTATTTTAAATCTCCCATGCAGCATATATTACTGCATACATCGCACCCAATTGCAAACAAATGTGTTATTGTGCAGGGCACGTGCATCAGTTTGTTTTTGCACATCTAGAGTTTCCGGGAAATCTGAAGAGCTAACATATTTTCTGCAGTCTGCAAGAGATCAACAAAGTATTCACATTGGTTTTCCCATATTCTAGAGAGATTGCATGAGTACCATTGTATCTTGCCTCCACCGGAAGCAAGGGGCAGAGAGATGGGTGAGCTGTGTTGAGATGCAGGCAACACCCACAGCTGGTGATTGCCTAGCTGTCCCCGCTGCCCTGCCAGCCATCAGCTCCGGGTCTCCGCTTCAATCGTCTCCCCTCCAGACTCCGGCTGCCATCTCTGCTGCTGTGAGTGCTGACCACCCCACTGCTGTGTCCCTTGTCCAGGCCACCCGCGGCCATGCAATCTTCTCTAGGAGTTTTCTCGCTGGAAAACCCAGTTTTGCCGCTGCCATCAGTTACCTGCCCTGTTCCCACTGGCCGCCTATCTCCGCTGCTCTCTGTGCCGACGACCCCACTGCTGCTGTCGTGGGCCGCTGCTGTCACACTTCCCTGGGCCCACTGGCCTCCCATCTCCACTGTTCTAAGTGCCGATCACCCCGATGCTGCATTCCCAGTCCACCCCACTGCCCTGCCATCATCTTTGGACCGGCTGCCCTACCATCTCTGGCTTTGTCGAACAACCTTTGCGGTCTGCTGCTGTCACACTTCCCTGCCCGGTCCCCGCTGGCCAGGTGGCCGGCCGCCCATCTACGCTGCTGTCAGTGCTGACCACTCCGCTACTTGCAGAGTGCCCTGTCCCCGCGGCATCAGGGAGCCCACATACCGAACTGCCGAAACAGGAGCCTAGCCAATCAGCACCTGTGGGCGTACTTTATACCTTCTACAGCTGTATCCCAGGTCTTCACCCATTTTTGTGGTGGAGACAAAATACCATAGTATCGATTGCGGAGTCACACGGGACCAAAATCCTGCTGAATGACCGCACCAAAAAAAAAAAAAAAGCGAGATTTCCATGGGATAAGCACAGCTTCAAAACCCACAGGTTTTGGAGCGGCTTTTCCATTGGAATTCCGCTGCGGTTATCTCTCCCCATAGAGAGAGACACCGCCATAGAAAAGGGAAAAAGAATTGACTTGCCACGGTTTTGAATTCCACGCTGCATATCTGTTTCCGCGCGGCTTGGCCACAGAGTGTGGGGGAGATTTTTTGCTAAATCTCGTACACTTTGCTGGCTAATCCCGGGATTAGGAGCCGCGGGCAGAATTGCTGCACAGAATTTACGCACGGAAATTCCGTGGCAATTCCACCCTGTGTGAGCCCAGCCTTACGGTAGTTTGCTTCTCTGATTGTCTCCTGCACACAACAGAAAGTATTCTTCAGATTTCCAGGTAGCTCCAGACTTGCCAAAACAAACAGATGCATGTGCTGTGCACAATGACGCACTTGTTTGCAATCTGCCATGATTAGGCGTTATGCGTACAGCGATATGCTGCAGTGGAGATGGGGCCAGCTAAGATACCGGCTCAACTGGTACAAAGCCAAAGTTATGACTCAACAAAAGCACATTAGCAGTTACATGTGACTTGGGCAACACAAAACCAGCGCTAAATTCCTGAGAACCAAAATAAATTCTTTGTTACCTAGTGCTATTTCTTTATGTATAAATGTTAACCCTTTCCAATCCACTGTCTGACGTCTAAAGACATTTTGATTAAAGGCTGTATAGCTCCGATGTCGGAAGACGTCCGGCAGGGTGTTCTTGCTGTAGATTACTGACCGCTCTGTTGTTGGCGGGCCTCTCCAGCATGTCCCCCTACCGCAGTACTGGCTCTAGCCAGCAGATGGCACCATTGTATAATGGCAGAAAGAGAAGGCCCCCTAGGAAACCCTGAATCCAAAATTGGATTGCAAAGGGTTAAAAGGGGTTGTCCGAGTTATATAAAGGGCATCTCAACGGGTCCCCAATGGTGTAAAATAAAGCCGCCTCTGCAAGTTCCTTCCCTGCCAGCAGCTTCACGTCTCCTTGCTGATGTCATCTTTAATGCTACTTGATTGGAATGAGGTTTGTTGATTTTATGCAAATAAAAATGAGGAAAAATTAGAGGTTTTACGCGTTTCACAATAGGAAGTTTTTGAATAAATCGCTTTTCTGGCTACAAATCCACAATTTAAAGCGAATGATAGACATTTTCTAAATGTTTATGACATAAGCCATCGGAAACTAAGGGTTACAACAACTGTGAACTATTACGGAATAGCTATTCATGGATATCCCTATAATAAGAGAGCTGAATCTTGTTAATAGAACGCAAGTGACTAACGACGGGAACAAGAGATTAGGATCCAGTGATGGAAATGGAGACACAGATCCTAACAAAAAAAATTCCCTGCAGGGAGCTTGAGCCGCGTTCTTTTCATGTGGACGAGGCCTACGGCTTAAAATCTCTGGTGTGGTCCCCACCCTGCTTAATGCAGCTTATGATCCGCATTAACTCCCTCCCTGCTGCAGCAGAACAGATCAATGACGGACTCGGCCTGCACGGGGACGCAAATAGAACATGATCAATCAATGGCAGTTTTATTGCTGCAGGTAGACAATATTCTGCGAGGAACATGCTGCGATCTCCGAGTCAGTGCAGCGTACAGCCTCCATCACCGCCATAAATGCTATGTGGTTCAGCACTTCACTGTGCAAATGCAGACAGATATCCTGTCTCCTTGGAAGACCAACAATATCACAATCAATGATTCATGAAGAGTCATTTTTATCCCAAGGTTCTTGAGCATGCGGCTTCTGGCTGCTGTATTTTCCTCCACAACCAATTAATTTTCTGTTGCCTATAAGTAAACATCACACAGATGTCCTGATTATAATGCAGGAGTGGAGATCAGCAGCGCAGGGCGCCCGCCACCGCTGTCACCATGATGATGTACTACTGCGCACAAAATAGGGGCAGTATACCATTGGTAATGATGCAATGACAAATCCATTGTTTAGCACCAAATATGCTAAAAGCAACCCTCCCGGACACAATTCTATCCTTGGACTGGAGGAATTGGGCGGTATAGTACCTACAATTGTTCTGATCTGCCAGTTCCAGTCCCAGTTTTTTGCCATCCAAACTGGCTGCTGCAATTTTCTATCCAGCTAATGCACACAGTATACTGCTCTGATTGGCCAGTGCTGGTCCCGTGAGCAGCACTGACCAATCAGAGAGCGGGTATAGTGCACTGGTAGTCTAATATTACCGATGTACTTTGGGGATTAGGTAGTGTGAAGATTGCGTTGACCATCTTGGATGACCAAAAATGAGACCCGAAACTGGCAGATCAAAACAGAAAGGGAAGAACAGTGCAGTAATATACCATCAGCCCTAGGACAGAAGTGTCTCTCAAACTGAAGCGTCATTTTAAGAGTGGTTGGCTTATGAAGGGCACCTCTACCCATATGCCTCATTTGGGCATATAGCCCGTTTCTCTGAAAATAAAGACCTACCTAGCCGTGATTTTTTTCAGGTAGGCTAGAAATACAAGCCCTACCCCGAAAATCCTGGAGCTCCGACGTGCTTCTTGTAGTCCTTGACTGCCCACAGTATATCGCTTCCTGGTTATGGTATTCATAAATCCCGCCTCCAGGAAGTGATGACTCTGATTGGGTCTAGAGCGCTGCTTAGCCGATCAATGCAGCACTCGATGAACCAATGCAATTGGTGGGGATTGGTTCAGCATTGCTGACTCGAGCTACCCATTGCAATTGTGTAGCTGCTGCGGCTTCTGGTTTGGCTGGGGGTGCCAAGAGCCTCGGACCTAATGTACGCTGTACACCACAGGATAGGTGATAATAGTCTGGGGGGGGCATACTGTAGAAAGGGAGTTCCTGTTCACCCCTTTCCTCCTTACTGCAACCCCCAAGTGTAGAGCTTGAATGAAGTGTTGGCTAAACATTAGAGTATATGTGAGCTATCCATGAACTCTTCTCTAAGAGACTGCTGGACTACAAGTGTGTGGCCATCTCCAGCAGTCCAATTTAAATGGAAGAAGCGGTGTTGCCCATGCGCGGTCACCACTCCATTCAAGCTCCTAATCTGCGGGGAGGGCAGTGAGGAGGAACCACGGGACCCCTACGATCAGATCATCTACCCTGTGGATCAGTGAAAAAGGTCAATTCTGGGACAACTCCTTTAAGGAATGGTGGTTACTCCTTATGGGCCAGTGCTGTGTGCTTGCTTTTGAGGCCAAAATGTGCTAGCCCACCTCTGGTACAAGCAGACAATTATGGTTTATTGCTTCGACTGTTAAGTATATGTGACTGCCACGTTGAAGGTTATGATAATATACTTTGCTTTTCCCCGCTGATCAGTTTTGGTTGGATAATTAGGTTGCTGTGTTATTTTTTCCCGTATTGCAACCACTGAGCTGTAAAGCCTATTATTCAAGAATGTATCACTTCCAGAACAGTTAGCACACATCATAACTGATGAATGAGGAAGTGTCAAATATGTTAACTCCAAGCTTCAAGAATGGAGCTTCCAAGATCTGCGAGTCACGTGGCCTCAGCTAGAACTCTACTCTTGCTACTGTCCCGATAACTGGGTGTGTTAGGCTAGCTATGTTCACATTATGCCCACTGGCTATCCTTGGCTTAGGCCTCAACGGACCCAACTCTTACCTGGGACCCTACAGGCAACGTATGGATCGTGCCATGCAAACGTTGGAGGTTTACATTCGGTGTCAACGAAAGGAGACGATGATGTACAAAGTCTAAGTATAAATAGAGAGAACAAATTTGGAAACGCCCGCTTTAAAAAACACGTTAGCACAGATTAGAAGATAATTGGGTGAACACTATTTTTGGGCTGCCTTCCAGTCCGTTATCGAACCTTCTTTTTGGCTGGTGCTAATCGGCTGACTACACATACTGTGTTTGGGCTCCTGCTTCACAGAAAATAAAATAAAAATAATATGATAGGAACTTGGAAAAAAAACATAAAAATGCCCTCCCGATGCTGATCATGGGTAAAATGCCCTTCCGATGCGGATCATGGGTCAACTGACCCCCACTTACGGACCATAATGAGTCAGAACTGCAGGAAAACAAGCCATATGTCTGCACACAACTGATGAATGGCCTATATTAACAACTCTATTCAGACCAGAGTTACAGTCATGGTGCAGCCCATGCCACCATGAAACAGCTGCATTGTGCCAAGGAAAGCTTGGACCAGCCATTGTGCAATATACTTTTCAGAATCAACAGACGTACATCCACTGTAATGCACACTGGTTTAGCTTCGGGCCAATTCTAGAGGCGACACTTGAGGTACGCCGGTCTTCACCTTTTAACCCTACCAGCGGGATGTGGGCTTCGCTGTTGATTCCTCAGGCAGTTACTCTGGAAGTGATCCCAGTAACGTGGTAGTTGAAGCTACTATGGACCAAGACAGGGTATCTGAGGACGTGAAAAGGAGCGTAGTCAGACAATCCGGTTCGGGACAAGACGGAGGTCAGGACACAAAGAACAGGTGCACAATAGGATAGGCCTGAGGTTGGGATAGGTAGCAGACAGAAGCGTGGTGAATATAACAGAGGTCAGGAGCGCAGACAAGACTGTAGTCAAGAACAACAAGGTCAGTAACCAGAAAATCAGGACAAACTCAGATAGCAACTTAAGTAAGACAAAAAGACCACAAACTTAGGCTTCTCTCCATAGGGGGAGGATGCAATATATAGTCCAGGGTATTACATAATTGGCAAGAGGAGGAATTTAGATGGTGCATGCTCACCCTTTAAGAGTGCATACATCCTTAGGGCCGCTCGTCAGATGCTACAGTCTGTTGAGAAGGGAAGCATGAAGCATGCCACGGCCAGCCACTGGAGAGGTAAGCCAGTGGCTGCAATCCGTAACAGTAATATTACATGGTGATTATTCAGACAACTAGAGAGGAAGCCTCTTTTTTTTCCAGAGTAGTCCTTTAATCTAAATCATAAGAGGGGAGGTCTAGAGCCCCCACCCCCATTTCCATATGCTTTGCTTCTTCATGATACAGACCCATTAAGAGGGCCCAAAAGGAAGGAGTTTATACCGTCATTTACTAGCGTTGTAGCTGACAAGGTCATTAGGCACCTGTATATCTGGCCACCACAATCATCCATTATTTAATGTTGGCAACCAGACCTGTAAATGTGCAGCACCGGAGGGTAAAACATGAAGCAGACACAGTTATGCAATCAGTACCGCCTAAATAAATGCTCTACTGAAAGGTGTTCCTGCTGGTCACTTATTTTCAGTAAGAACTGGTTTACCAATGTGAAAGATTTTGCAACTACTTATCCCTTCCACTTACAAGAAAGGGTCATTACAATAATGAACGCTTGTGGCGACAGTGAAGAAAACCGCACAAAGGGAAGTGATGTGAAAATTACATTACGGTAGATTTTTCTTCAAGGGCAGTCTTACTTTGTTAGGCTTTCTTTTTTTTTTTAGTCTGATGGAAGAAATTGCGTCTTTCCTTGTGAAAGTTCCAAAGGATTTGCCTACTGTTCCAACCGGCTGGCATGTTAATCTACCCGTCCGGTGATGACAGCATGAATCAGCACACTGGACAAAAAGAAATCAATTACCTCCTGACCTGAGGGCAGTACAAGAGGCAACAGGTGCTGGGGGGCACGAAAAGAAGAATAGTGGTCACAAGTTGTTGTTTGGGGAGAGGGGAGGAGCAGTGCCACCCACGACTGTTTTGGAAGAAAGGGTGGTTTCAAGTGATGCCCGCACATTGCTGTTTGGGGAGTGGTGCTACACTAAGAAGTAGACTTCCTTTCTTTTTATTATTTTTTAAGATACTGTAAAATTAAGGTGCGGATCACTAGCAATGATCATTAAAAAAGTTGTAAATTACTAGCTTTTTGCTCTATTTTGTAAATTGTAAAAAAAAATTTGGTAGGGGTGCCCAGAGGTAAAAAGCTTTTTAACCCATGGGTGTCCCAAGGCTGATAAAGGTTAGGAAACACTGACTATGGCCAGGCTCATCACTATCTTGGCGTGTATGCTTGCACAATACTTGCCAAGATAGGACATGCGATTTTTCTTGAGTACGCATGAGCAGTAACATGGCCGTCTTTGGCAGATGGGTACAATAATTACTCGCACGCGGAATATGCTGTACGGACACACCCATGTGAGCCGGGCCTTAGACGCTCATGACAACACCGACAGACGTGTATCTTGTTGAGGGGTATATTGTGCACCACATCTGATGTAGGTTTCCTGGAGTAGATCCATGGGCCTCCACGATTAATATTTTAATTGCTGTAATAGTGATCAACTAGAAAATAGCCAGCAGGAATCAATCAATCAATCATTCTTTGTTACCATTCACTCTCAAATCAGGTAGCGTAACAGTGTACAGGAGCCTACATGGCATCACCCAGAGCCCATACACACACGACCTAAAGGAACGTGCCACGATTTCTTTCCTAGCAAATTCATATGAAGTCTTACTATGGCTTCATACACAATGGAGCCTAATACAACTGTGAGCACGGGTCCTTAGGCCATATTCACATGGCTGTGCCCGTGCTGCACCCGTTTTAAACAATAGGATCCCCTCTGTTGCATTTCCTACACAGACCATCGCCCTTGTAAGAAAAAAAATATTAAAATTATCTCACGTAAATAGCCTCTTTGGCCATCGTGGGTCCATATACGACCTCATAATATGACCGTTGGAAAGGGGCCTAGTCAAATGAAGATGATGTGTATTACTCAAGCTGTTCCAAGAAACCTCAGGAAGGTTCAAATGCAAAAGAGCCCATTTCCTGGTAAAAACTACATAAGGAAGATAAAAGAAAAAAAAAACAACTTGTCATTTACTTGCTGTCCTGCTCCGTGTCTGCAGACGCCAGTTACCCTTGCCTTCTTTCTTTGGCAATTGCAGCTCCCATTCTCCTGCTCCTGACACTGGTGGCTGACACCACATCCTCCTCCAACACATCTGTCACTGCCGTCCATAGGGTACATGCGTGCACCTATTAAAAGGGCCAAGGCGCACACCCAGCTTTCCCACAGCCAGCCAATCCTGACAAAACCCGATCCATTTAAAGGCTACCCTCCCACAAGAGCACGTCTGAGTAATTAGTCTCCCTAGTGTGCAAACTTTCTAGGCCATTTTCCCAATTTTGATCCATGTCCGTTCCACTGTTTTCCTGACGTTGGCTTGTTTACCAACCACATTTATTCTACTGCCTGCCCTGACCCTTGGCCCAATTCACATGAGGAGAATCCATCTGCCCTGACCTCAGCTCTGTTCCCCAACCACATCTATTTACTCCTCTGATACCACATTATGGTAATCATGACCAATTTGCATCAGTTGTCTCGTAATGGAGACCATTTCTTGGGTAACGGTCTCTGGTTCCCTACAGCAAAACCACATCCCAATTGGTGGGGTTAGAGGGTGAAAACTAGGAGATCCCAGGTGCTGTCCCCAGATTTAGCCCCAAGTCGAATTTGTTTTGTGGCAAAGCGAGTCCACGTCCATGGTCTTGATACGTGCAAAATACCAGGGTAAAGATACAAGAAAATGTCCAAGTTTCTAAATATCCTTGAAAAGAGACTTGTGGCTTTTCTCCTATATATTGAACGGCTGGCAAATCCTGTTAAAAACCATCCGTATCCCCTGACAGATATCTCATGACTGTACAGTATGTGATATTATATCTCCATTTTCTCCTCCCAGCAGAAGATCTAGTTGTTCTGTCCCAATGGACATTTAATAGTCATCGGATTCCATTGGAAATCAGTAGGGTCCCCAACAAAAATCTCATTTTGCCAGCTTAAACCTGCAGTCGACCATGTTCCCATTTTTCTATGCAGAAGAACACAATGTATTGTTTCCAGTTATCAACCATTGCAGGCTGGGGGGGAGGCCAACCACAGTGCCAGAGTTAAAGGGCCGCACACAGTAGTCGAATGCCTGCTGACCATCTATTGTACATGGAGGTGTCCTGACTCTTCCTCTATGGCAGAGGTCAGAGGAAAGGGTATGACATGATGGATTTTAAACATGTCCAATCAAGGGACATAAATTGCTATTAGACTCCACATTCACATCGCCTTGGGGTAAGGGGGTAGCTATTGGCCAGACGATTTTTGGGGGCAACAGCTAAGATGTATGACCGTAGACTTTACTAAAGTCTAGGAAAATCTGTACTTCTGATCACTACATCTCACGTTCCTTTAAGTTCCTTTAAGAATACAATCCCCTATTGCATAAACTGCATGCGGCCAGAAGCTTACCCATGTACGGCGGCCAATGTTTGGAGGATTTTGTTGGCATAAGAGTGGCATTACTAGCAAAACATGCCATAACTTTATGATTAGTGGGCGTCTGACCTCTGGAGCCCCTACTAATATTGAGACCAAAGGGGATGTAGCGTTGGTTTACTTTTCCCCAGCACAGTGGCGCCCCGGCCACCCGGCTGTGTAGGGGAAAAATAAATAAAGAGGACGCAGCAGGTAATTATAGCATTGCACATTTCCTTTCCAGAACATTTCTGTAAACCAGGCAGGGAAGGGTACGGCAGCATTGTACTAAAGCTTCGAAACGTCTATCAGACAACAGGGCTGCAAACATATTCTCACTTTACAATGAAGCTGTCGATCTTGGTTTAACCATTTTCCTCCTGCCGCAGGTGTGAAGTCATTTACATGAACACTTTTCTATTTCCGTGCAACTTGACAGATTCTGACATCTAGGAGAATGAAGCGGTTATACGCTCTGGAGGAGTGACAGAATCGAAGGAGAAAACAGATCTATTACCAAAAGCTTTACAATATACCAAGTAGAAGGCCAAAGTGACATGGCATTTGTCTAATTCTTTTCATCTGTGACCCTTAAGGTTTTTTTTTCGGGGCTTAAAGTGGCTGTCTGGTTACTGGACAACAATCCCTGTATAGGTCCAATGGTGGTAAAATGAAAAGAGCTTTACTTACCTGTCCTCAACCCCCATGATCCAGTGCTGTGGCTCCACCAATCTCCCAGCGTTTGTTGTAGAGTATGACATCATCGGACGTCACCCAACTGCTGCAGCCAATCGGAGTATGCAACGTCATCGTTCTCAACTATTGCCATCATTGCCCCCAGTAAGAGCGCCGATTCCAGGAGTTCAGAACGATGAGGCAGCAGCCGCTGGTTAGCTACAATGGTCAAGTGACAGCAGGTGACATTATCCTCCGCAACAAACGCTGGGAGATCAGTCAGGCAGCAGAGCTGGATCGCAGGGTCTGATGACCGGTAAGTACACCACCTTTTCTTATTTTAGTACCGTTGGACATGTACAGGGAGGGTTGACCAGTAACCAGACAACCCCAGGATAGGCCATCAATAGTTGATCAGTAGGCATCTGCCATTCGGGATCCCTGCCGATCAACTAATTGAAGCATTAGCAGCACTCATGTAAGCATAGTTGTCACTTTCGTCCATACCAGTGCTGAATATTGTAAAGTGGCTGTGCCTGGTACTGTAGTTCAATCCCATTCACTTGAATGGCCATATAACCAATAACAGTCACATTACAGGCCTGAGAAAAGGCCATAGCGTTCACCCAAGCGCAGTGTCCACCTCAACCAATTGATCGGTGGGGATCCCAAGCAGCGGACCAGCACAAACACTAGGTCACCAATAGTTTAGTCTATGAAGACCCTTTAATGGGCAAAGCTCCTTTCACTCTGCATTTACTAATCCATTTACCATATCTGTCCACATTCATCAGGTAGAAGTCCAAAGATGGTCCTTTTGGGCTCTGTTCATCCTATATATGTTGAGGATGCCATTTTTTTCTTTTGATGTATGGAATAGCACTGCAGAATGCCCTTACCCATACAGAGGCATCCAGTAGAGAAAAACAAAAACAAAAACAAAAAGGCGGCTTTCAAGTCTACTTAGGTCTCTTAAATTAGGCAAGTATAAGAAGTTATTCCTTGCCTGATGGAGACCCAAGTAGTCTCGAAAGCTTGCTGTAATATAGTTTCATTTTGTTAGGCATTAAAAAGGTATCATATCTACAAGATTATTTTCTCTCCCTAGACAGCTTCCACACAGGCGACAGTGATACTTTTGCTACAAAATCACCGCTATGTATGCACGATTTTGTAGCGTCAGTGATGCTTTTTTACTGAAAAAAAATATGTAGCATCGTGTCGCTGCTACCCGCGATTTTGTAGCGAGAATATTAATAAGATGTTTAAAACAAAATAGCAAAATCGCAGCTGTATGGAGCATGCCGCAATTTTTTTTGTCTCGCAATGTAGCAGACTCGTGGGAAAGAACCCATAGGGAAGCATGGGCTCCACATACATGCAATTTGTAGCACTGTCACAATGCGAAAAAAAGGGGGTGGGGGGGGGGGGGGAAATCGCCTGTGTGGTAGCAGCTTGAAAGCTATAATAACATTTGTTTTCTGGCTAACACTGTACCAAAAGGTTTTTCTTTCTACTGTTCCAGACTATTAATACCCTGTGAGCTAACCAACCTGGACTCCAGACCAATATATTGTAGCAAACTCGCAGATATTTGGCCAGCTGAAGGATTTTGCTTATTTTTAGTAGCTGTGCGACCTATAAATAAATTAGCATCAGCTTCGCTAAAAGAAGCCAATGGGTTTAACTAGAGATGCATTTTCCCAGTATCTGGCAGAATCCATTAGAGAACAGCTCACACGGGGTTACAATGTCTAGCAATTTTTGAAGGTTTTCCTTTTTTTTTTAGCTTAATGCCATATGCTGCATGAAGTGCACGTATGGTTAATGTACAACCAGTCCAAGCCGAGAAGCAGGCGATGTGGCATTGAGCGGCTTGAATGCCCCAACAAAGAGCCTGGTAGAACAAAAGTCCCTACATGACATCTAGAGCAATCACGGCAAGACCTTTGATTCCATTAGTTAAGTGAAGCATCGCTCCTTGGCACCCAGATGAATGATTCACACCACTCCGCTTGGCAGGCTCAAGGAACGCCTTGCTTTTATCCAGCTGAATCACAGATGAAATCTGAAGCAGCGTGTCACAGAGCAAAATAAAACTCGACTGGTTTTCTAAGCCATGTGAACTGCAGTCCAACAGGGTCAATAAAACAGTCAGCGGTGGCACGCTGCCACGTGGTAATCCACACTAAACAGTAACAAAGCTGCAGATTAGATGCCCGCATTTGACTGACTGCATTTATCACTGCGACAGAAGTCTTGTGTCATAAACCAACATGCACCACCCACATGCTGAGATTTGCTATTAAACATTTTTTCGCCTTTTGCCAATTATTTTGTTTCATTTTCAAGGCGTAATAAAGAAACGTCCCCTTCGTATAACTGTTGCCTATATACATGTCTAGAGGCTCATGGGTACGGGAAGAAAAGGTTTTCCACCCACAGCCATTTTCGCAAGTAAGCAGGAGAATTAGGGACTTGGGCGCTGATCCCTCTGAGCCGAGCACAGGCTGGCCCAGAGGGTAATAGAGGAATCCCCTGAGGAACCCTCAATGAGGAGTGGGTCCCCAGCCCACCATACGAATGGTGTACAGTGCAGTACACCCACCGCACTACAGACGAACAGGCAACATTCAGCATCTCAGATAGGGCTCAGTCAGACGAGCAGGGATTTGCGCGTTTTTCCACACGGAAAAAAACCGCAACGCGTCTGCGGGAAAAAATCCGCACATACAGAAGATAGAACATATGTGTGGCAATTGACGTGGTCATGCGGATTGACCGCATCCCTGGTGGTCCAGAGCACTGAAGTGGTTAATGCCAGTATGCATGATCATCTAGGATAGTAAGGGGGTTAACTTAGGTCTCACTCGTAGTCTGGATAAGGAGCTCTGGTGGTCTAGGGCAGTCAGATGAAAAATTTTACGATCCCTGGTTGAGTACATACCTGGGGTCCCATGATTACTCCCTCTCTAGGCTCCAGCATTACACTGCATGCATTCAACTTTCTGTTTACTCCCTGCACTAATTAAGGGAGAGGATAAAGGTCAACTGTGCAACTGTATGGCTACACAGTTCACTCTATGATTGGGTAGAGTGATGCATGAGTGCTCTGCTCCATCATAAGAGGTTGCCCAGTGTTCAATTAAAATAGAAAAGAAATATATACATCTTATGATGCAACCACTGTGATAAATCCAACTCAACACGAATGCCTCCGAGTCCAAAGACTGGCTGCTGCGGTTATAAAGATAAACAGCATGTGATCAGCTACATGGAAGTAATCAGAGACCAGCAGGGAACACCAGACTTGTGGGGGCTTACACTGGCAAATATTGGCTTTAACACTTGACAATCGCTTGGCTTTTGAGTCCAAATGCAATGCGAACCCAATCGCTACGTCACTACCTATATATTCCCTATTAGGACATACCGAAGTCTTGGCGGGAGAGGGCCCGGAATCCCAAAATTTAAGTAGAAAGTTGCTAAAAAGAGTATCTGGAGGACCTGGCAGAACAAAGCATTGAATGGTCACCCATAGATTTCACTGGGTACTACATAATATCGCTTTTGCCCTGTATTGCTCAGTACACACCGACGGTTAATTGCCTTTTATTTCAGCAGTTAGACTTCTGGCAAATTTCTTGCAGTTAGCAAGAAAACCCTGTAGATTAAGACCCAAGATAAGTAAAGGTAAAGTCATCTGGCGTAAGCACCAAGTCTGCTGCCTTAACTCTGCGGCACACAGCCGTAATGAAACATGCATCTGAGAAACTTGAGCTGAACTCGCATTGGACAGCAGATTTGACACCTGCCCACGTACTGTCAGATAATCACGGACACCGCACATGCTATTCTCGAAGGTGCAAATGGACGAAGATAGAACCTGCATGTGAATAGCCTTGGAACACACGGACAGCACATTGCCCAAAAACACGCAGTGTTCTTTCAGTTAGATTCAACCATTTGCTTCTCAGCTGCTCCTTAATATTTGCTCAGTCTTGCTATTTCGAGCCTCATTGTTGAAGCTTCTTATAAGTAATGGTCATTAACAGTGGGGTTATCCAAGTAAAAAGACATTGATGGCTATTGCAAAGATTCAATCTGTGACCCCCTGCTGTTCACTAGAAAGAACAGTCACTTCATCTATTGTCAGCTCCGCTTTTTTCGGGGGCAGCATGGTCAACCATGCGGCCTCTGGAAAGAGCTGTCAGGAGACAATGTGGCATGACGTTCCTAGAACTTTGTCCTAGCAACTGCTGAAGGTTACATCTAATGGACCCCCAGCAATCAAACATTTATGGCTTGTCTTAAGAATAAGCCATCAATGTCTTTACTGTGGCAATCACTTTAAAGGGACACTCCAGTGAAATTTTTTTTCCCTTTCATTATGTAGCTATTCCCCAGTATATACTGTATATAAGTGAGCTAGTGTTACCTTGGTTAGTTATTACTTTCTATCTGAAACTCCCGGCCCCTTTTTCTTCAGGCGGTCACGTGATCTTAAGTCTGACCAGCTCAGATCTACTTGGGGTTGTGTGTTCAATTTTTAGTCACTTACCATACTTTTTGCTGGTAATAGGGAAAAAAAATAGTTTGAACCCAGGGACTTTAGGTGACTGTGCAGGAGATAGTAGAGGGCGACAGAGGGCCACTACAAGTCCCTTCCTTACTTCTCCATGGCAGCTGGCACATCATAAAGCCGGAGCCGCGGGAGCAGGTGAGTGCCGCGCTGGTCCCTGCAGGGGCTTGGGTCAGGTCCCGCTGTGAGAATTCTCGCAGCAGGATTTGACCCGGCCATCTGCCGGCGGCCTAACATCGTCAAGAAGCGAGTAAGGCCTCATGTCCACATTCGGATCGGAATGTGCATACGGGAGCCCGTAGCGTAATCTGACCCTACCCACGGCCGGCAACCCAGCGTTACCTGTCTGGGTCTTCTGCGTGCCTGTCCGGGTCTTCTTTTTTCTGCACTGTGGATGTGTGCGGAAGTACCGGCTGGTGTACTGCCACGCATGCACAGTGTAGTTTTTTTTTCTTAATTCCTGCTTTCCCGTGGATTCGACGGCCCATCTACAATTCATTTGCAGACGGGCCACGGATCAGACGGCTTCCATTGACTTCAATGGATGCCATCCGTGCGGGAACCACACTAAAATGAGGCATGCTGCGATTTGTTTTCTGGACCAAAAAGGTCTGCAAAACAAATTTGCATGCTTTAATTCCAGTGCGGATGCCCATGCTCCCCCATGGGAAGCTTGATCTGCGGATCTTCCACACAGGTTATCCGTGCAGAATCCGCAATTCAAATCTGGCTGTCTACAGCGGGCCTAAGCCGATTGGTGGAGGCGGGGGGAGGAGCAGTTCTTGCCAGCGTTCACCACCAATCAGCAGTAATAAACCTGCTGTGGGGGCATAATCGCCCGCAGATAGGGGGACACATTTATGTCGCTGCCCAAAGCCCAGGCAGCAGCAACATAAATTTACCATTGGCAGTGGTGAGGGGTTAAGAACAACTCTGGTATACTGACGATTGGTTTCTTTCTATAGTCATCCATAAACCAGCAAAGAGGTATTGACTGATACTGGTAATGTCAGTTTAGAGGATTAATCTAATTTATAATCTAGAGCGCTGCATTCATCATACAGCACAAGACCAGATTTTATTCTAGAAATGCTGAACACCACAAGAGGAGACACATCGGTGACCTCCGTACATCCCAACTAATTGTTCCACCTCCAGATAAATGCTAACTAATTGGTAATAAATTGGTTTGTCAATCACGTCACCTTTTAATAGGCCACATACCTGCTAATAAAACACAGTAGCTGAGCAAGGTTTCCTAAAGGGAGACGAAAGGTCACCTTGTAGAGACAAGTATACAGGCTTTAGGCACAAAGCAATGCAAAACATAGCAAATAGCACCATCAAATATAGTACAATAGTCTACCGGGGCTGCGCTCCAGGCTTGTGACCACCATTTACCTGCATATTAATTACTGTAGGTACAGGGCTGTTTGGTCTGTGCTCATTGGGTATTTTGGGCTTTTATTATTGATGACCTATCCTGAGGTGATCAGCAGGGGACCACCGCCCGTGAGCCACATGTCCGTATCAGTGGTCAGGGCCAGATGTGTAATTGATAGCTTATCCTCAGGTTAGGTCATCAGTAGCTGATCGCCATGTGTCTGCCGCTCAGGTAACCCCACCAATCACACCCGTTGGCATCAATGGGAGTGAAGCAGTCTATCACACTTCTGGCCCTGAGCACTGATGACGGCTGGCCCAGCTGCACTGACAGTGATCGGCAGGGATACTGAGCGGCAGACCCATGACAATCAACTGCTCGTGACCTAACCTGAGGATAGGTTATCAATAAGCCCAGAACATACCTTTAAAATGAGTTGGGAGACTTTTGGGGTGGGAAAGAAAGTTTTTTTTGTTTTTTTTTTTAACTTGAATGTATTTTGGGCTAACAATCATTTTTGCAATAGGGTTTAGCTAAAGATTTTGTCCATTTGGCTTCTGCAGTTTCTACATATCACCGTTTACACAAACTGCAGTCTAAAACTCAATAGGAGATCCTTCAGTGAGGCTGGAGTGATCGCTTAGTTTTCAGGCCTTTTCCCTATCCTCCTGCTGGTCCTTAACAGCTAATTTATGACCACAACAAAAGAAACTTTTTGAGGTCATAAGTCAGATGATAAGAATGTGCAGAAGAGAGCAAAGGAAAACTAAACTGATGAATCCCCTATTGAGACTAATGGTCCTTTAATACGGGAAAAGCTGTCGGGCAAACGATGTCCAACACACGTCCCAGTGATGCTCATTGCTATGCCATTACATAGGAGCGAGTATCGCTGGCATTGCTCACAGGGCTGCCGACATGGAGGCAGAGCAGCCGGGGAGCGTTCTTCCCCCACCGCCTCTCCCATCATTCAGTTTTCTGCATGCAGACACTGAATGACTAAACAACTCTCGTTCATTAGTTGCACGCGTTTACACGGGACGATTGTTGTTCAGATTCCTGTGGGAACGCGATAATTGTGCTGTGTAAAAGAGCGATTAGTCTGCAGTGTCTATATACAGTGATATGTACAGGCTGCATAAGACAAATGGCGCGTCATTTTTAATCAAACCATATCGCAAAAATGAGTGCCAGCCCAAAATACATGCAACCAAGTGGGAAAAAAAATGGTCTCCCTCCCCCTGACTTAGGTTCAGGATGACCATGCCCCCTCATAACAAGTCCCACCTACTTTTTGGAAAAGCAGCAAGGCTGGCACAAAAAGCTAAAAAGTCACAAATTTTTGCGCAAGTGGGACTTGAGATTAAAATTAAAAATATAAGATTTTTAATGCAAAAATTCTGGTGTAAAAGCTTTTAAAAATGACCCCCATTGTATAAGTTATGCCCAGAGTGTTAAAGGGGTGGTCCTACCCAATGACATTTAGAAAGAAAAAAAAAAGGATAACTTAACATGGTGTAAACCAACAACAGTAGTAATACTCACCTTACCAATCCCCTTCCGATTAGACATGTCCGTGGTCTCCCAACCGTGTTTGTTGTTCCTGCTCCGGTGATAACTGAGGTCACACGCGGGGTCTTAACATGTCATCGCTGTAACATGAGCAACAGAGACCACCAGAGGACCTGGGAGTTGTCGACACCGCAGCGGCAGATAAGTCGTAAGAGGATTACTCTTGTTATTTTACACCAAGCAGTTTAAAGAAAATTAACATGGAGGGACAAACTCTTCAAAAAGTTTCCTACACATCTTTGCAATAGTCTATGCCCCCACCCCATGTACTAAAGGGTGTAAGACCCCTCTAAGGCCTCCTTGCAGTAAATGAGATTTCTGGATTCGGAGCAGACTTCAATAAAGAGCGAGCCATGGCAGCCCAAGATATTTATGGCACCGCAGTGACTTGGAGATTTTATCAAGTGCATTCAACTGCTATAGCCAAATGCATATTGATTAAAGCACAGAAGGAGGCGAGCGTGAAGGAAAAAGGTGAGCGGCGCAGGCAAAGTCACAGCATTGTGAGGGGACAACACTTTATTCTTCTAATCACAGTAGGGGCGCCTCCACACTGGCGATAAAATCGTGCAATTTCCATGCGATGCGAGAGTAACTGAAAACGCAGAATTAGGCCGCCTGCAGACGGCCAGGTCGGATCCAGTAGCGAGAATTCTCGCCGCGGGACCCGACCCGAGCGCCTGCAGAGAGCAGCACGTAGTCACCCGCGCCCGCGGCTCCGGATCTTTCATGTGCCAGTGTGAAAGAGTCCAAACAGATTGTTTTTAACTTGCGGGTTAGAGCAGGTTATTGTGTAGTTGTCTTAGATCACGTTCTACGCTAAATTTTACAACTTGCTCCTATTTACCTGCACTCACCGAATTATACACCATTGGTCATTGATGAGCCGCACTCAGTTTAGACGACTTCCAGGAAATAGATTTCTATAGGAAGGCACTTTATTTCCTTGCATTCTCAGACGCTGATTTTTTTTTTCGCCTGCTGGATAAGGTTTTTGCACAAATTTCTGCAATGGGTGGGGAAAGGGAAGGGAGAACTATTTATTGCACATTTCTGGCTCGGAGAAGTGGTTGTCAATTCACCAATGCCATGTCTTGATGCGGTGAGGAAACATACAGCTGGTATGAGTTGGCAGCAATGCCCAGGCTTTTAAGGACAACACATGACTTTTCCACTTGGCATGCAGGTATGTATTATACACCGGGCCAAGGTAGGTTATGGAAGGACTATAAACATTTGCATCACCCAACAGGAATGCTATCATTTCCCATAATGAACCTGATTTATGCCAGGGTCACGGGGCCAGCTGTAACCTTCCCATGATGAGCAACACATTCCAGTCCTGCCCAGCAAACTTCATCACCTGTCAACTTATTACCATTGTCTTACAGCAACCACTTGAAAAACATGTTCTGCAAAATACCATATCAATACCATGTGCTGATGGAGAGCTACAGAAGGTGCCAACAATAATATGTTCCCAATACATAAACTGAAGCAGGTATTCTTGGAATAAACTAAAAAAGGTATATATTAGCAGTATTCAGTCAACGGAACCAGTGGAATCCAGTTTCGGGATAAACTCTGCTAAAAGTTCAGTTCAATATAAACCCAAACCAAACTTTTATCAAAGTTCTACCTGAAACGGGGTTCCACTGGTTGGGTTCTCCCAACACTAGTCCTGAACACTGGGGTATAACACAGTCTAAGAGCGCATTCAGACAACTGTATATCGGCCGGGTATTCACTCCGGCTGCTATACGGCGTCTCTCTCTGCAGGGGGAGGAGGCTGGAAGATCCGGGAGCAGTGCTCTGAGCTCCCGCCCCCTCTCTGCCTCCTCTCCACCCCCTCTCCGCCCCTATGCACTATTTGCAATGAGAGGAGGTGGGATGGGGCGGGGCTAAGTTCCAGGAATTAGCTCCACCCTGTCCCGCCTCTCCTCATTGAAAATAGTGCAGGGGGTGGAGAGGAGGCAGAGAGGGGGTGGGAGCTCAGAGCACTGCTCCCGACTCTTCCAGCCTCCTCCCCTGCAGACAGACGCCGTATATAGGCCGGCGTGAATACCCAGCCGATATACGGTTGTCTGAACGCACCCTAAGAGGCATAAAAGACCTATATAACACTCAGCGTATTACACAGGGCTTTTAAGCTACATTAATACGGGCGAGAAGCTCACATGAGTTTTGTGCATTCTGAGCTGCATAAGTATGAACTCCATTCTTTTAAATGGACTTATTCATGGGTGTTTTTTTTCCCCTTAACGTAATGCTGCGAGGAAATAAATAAAATCACAGCATGTTCTATCTTTTGGCGTTCCACTGAAACACCTCACCCATTGTTTTCAACGGGATGTTAAAAGGTATCACATGGCACTAGAATGCCATGCGATGTGAGGTTTCCCATTGAAGTCATTGAGAAACACTTGCGTTCCTCCAATACGCATGAAACACACGGCTGAGGACCGCAATTTCACATAGGTGATGAGACATTTTTGAATGAAAACCGTGTCGCTTAAAAAAACCAAAAAAACTCGGGTGGGTGTGATATCGAGCCGAGAAACTCGTGCTCGCATGTGTAAATCCGGGCTTAGTGTTGAACACCAGCTTTAGGCCTCCTGTCCACGGGGAAAATCAGGCCCGCTACGGATTCTCCATGGAGAATACATAGCGGGTCCCTCTTGCCCCGCGGGCATGAGGGCTGGCAATAAGAATAAATAAGAATAAACTTACCCGCAGCGGACCAGGCAGGTCTTCCCTTCTTCATGGCCAGATCTTCTTTCCTCGGCCGGCGGATGTACTCGGCACGCCGGCAGCGTGCCGTGCGCATGCGCCGGGCCGAAGAAAGAAGATCTGGCCGTGAAGAAGGGAAGACCTGCCCGGTCCGCTGCGGGTAAGTTATTCTTATTTTAGGTCCCCCGCGGATCCGTACGGCTTCCATAGGCTTCAATGGAAGCCTGCGGGAGCCGTCCCCACGGGAGACCCGCACAAAAATGGAGCATGTCACGTTTTTTTTCATGCTCCATTTTTTTTAAATTCACTTTTATTGACCACCCGCGGGTATTTATCTACCCGCGGGTGGTCAATGCATCCCTATGGGATGCGGATGCGCATGCGGGTGATCCGCTGCGGATTTAAAATCATATTTTGCCCGTGGACATGAGGCCTTAAGACTTTTGGGGAACTTCCGGTTCACTTCAAACTAATTTGAACCAAAGTGAACTTTTTGCAAAGGTTTGTCGAATCGGCCGAGCCCAACTTTTCAAAAGTTTTCTCACCTCCAATTATGAGCAACAATACAAGAAGCAATCATTGACATGTGTCATGCCCAATTAGCAGTTATTTCTCCTCAGTTCCATATATCAACCGCTATCAACATCTGGAGTTATATAAGTGTTGGGTGGCCCCCAAACACATTAGATCATATGAACCAGCTAAAGCCAGCAGATTTGGCCCAGTTTCGTATAATGTATATTTATATCAATCAGGCCACAGTGTCAGTTTTGTGTATTGCCTGCATTCATGATATAAATATATTATCAGGGACATAATGCTTAAATATTACTGTAAATTTCCAATTAAATTAAGAGTTGATTCTCCGAAATTTCCTGCTAGTTCAGAATGCTCCTAAATATGAAAGAAAACGTGTTGAACCACAGAATGGGAGTATCAGGTGCCAGATCAATAGAAACTTGAGTTTTTATTCAGGATTCTTCCTTACTTTTTATGAAAGAACCACATTTCTTGGACACAATCTTGGCAATGCAGAGTTATCAAAAAAGTTTCATCCAAAAAACAGACCACCTGTATGTAGCACTCTAGTAGGATCCACTACTCATTCTCATAGCCTTGAGCTAACAAAAGTTACATATGCTAGAGCTAGGGATAAGTGTTAACTACAGTAAATGTCAAACCAAGCAGTTCCTGGGTGAGGAGAGAACCTGGAAACAGGAAGTCAATGTATGATCACAGCGACCTCTGAGCATCTCCCATGAGTTTGAGAAATGAGTAAGATAAAGGTAGTGAAAGCAAGAGGATGCAGATGGCGATTTCTCTTGGATGGGGTCTTCATGTGCAGTCTGGTTGAAGGCATCTTATCAGGCTTTTTTGTCTTATTTATGTTCTTGAATATTGATGATATTCAAAGCCTAGTAGAGAGCATCCATTGTCATCTTCTGATCACATAGACTCTTCATGCCCCAAAAGACCCTCTCAATTTAAAAAAGAAAGGAATGTAAAAGAAGCAAAAGAGAAGGTTCAAGATCAGGTGGACAATCAGTAGACAGCCCACCAAGGTATGAGCTTGCTGAAACTTGTTTAATACGCCACATGATGACCACCATTAAGTTAAAATAATATATAAGCTCTCCAATTCAGCATGCAGTTTCTCATTCCACACTATGCTACCAAAAGTATTTCGACACCCCTAACAGTAGGATAGATTGTATCTTATTAGCATGTCATGTGTCCTAACCATGATACATAAGATGCAGACCCTTGGAGGTATCAGCCATAGTTTAGAGCTGCACTCTATTGGATATTCTAGTTATGTTGCTGCACACAAGCCAGCCATCACGGAGCGCAATCTATCTGCCCATCTACAAGGAGCGTCCTCATTGGATAGTTGAGCAATGGAAGAACCTTCTATGCAATCCTGAATTGCACTATTCCTTCTTCAAATCAGATGGCTATACCTGGGTGTGGAGGATGGCTGGAACACCTCTTGCCTGAGTGTGTTGTGCCAACAGTTATGTACATCGGAGGTTCCATTATGGTCTGGGGATGTATTACATGACATGGTTCCATTCATGGTTCTTGCCACTACAACCAACAGACCATGGAGGTGTACCTTGACATCCTAGACAATAATGTGCTGCTGACAGTGTGCTAATACTCTGGGAATGTCACAAATCCAATGCGGTTTTATATTGGTGAGAATATGGATGTTCCACAATTGGACTGGCTTCAGGTTTGAGTCCAAACCTGAAGCCTACTGAATAGCTATGGGACGATCTGGAATGGCAGGTCAGGAAATATGAGCAGCGACCATCTTCTTTGAGAGAACTCGACAGATGTTTGCAGAGTGAATGGAAGGAAATACCAGCTGAAGTGTATCAGACGTTAGTAGAAAGTATTCAACAGAGAGTATCCGATGTCATTAGGGATAAAGGAGCCCCACTAAGTACTAACATATGGAAATAAATACCACTTTTGATTCTCGCTCAGGTGTCCAGTTACTTTTAGTAGGATTGGGTATTCATTCCATCGCCCCACCCATTTTCTCGGATGTTTGGACAGTTGCTGGTCTTCCAGAATGAATAAAGGCCAAAAGAATCCAAACGAATCTAACACTACCGAATAAAATCTCGTATTTTCAAAAAAAACTAAAATATCTAACAGCATGGTCAAGAGAGTATTGTGTCCACATATTTACACTTTCAGTCCTTGATCCCAGCATGAACGGCCTGACACATAGTTACCATTTAAAAGAACAATGAACCAATGAAAAGACTTGCCGATATAAACCATATACGCCCCAAAGAATGACACAATGTGCGAATCTACAAAGTAACATTATGAATTCAGAATGAAAAGGACGGCCATGACGCAATGAAGTGACAATTCATGCATACAGATGAAGGCATTTAATCAGCCCATCAATTAGCAGTAAATCATAAGTATTCGCAGCGCCCCCTAACGCTCATGTAACAGCAGCCTTGGGCCTCGTCCGCAGGATCAATAATTTGCCTTAGAAGGATCCGACGTGGATTTAGAATGGGTTCTTTAATTATTTTATGATGCTGAGGCCCCGCACCCGTCACTAGGGGCTAATCCACATGCGGATTTCCCATGGCAGATTCTGCATGGAGAATTGAAATGTCAATTCTCTCTTTACCTCCGAGATGTGGATTTCAAATCCCGTTGAGTTAAATCGAAAAAGCGCCATAGTTCACACAGCACAGTGTCAACAGCGCCTAAAATTAACTTCCTCGGCTTCACGACCCGAGTAAACTGTCGGATGAAACTTGTTATCATGCTGGCCTTCCCGCTGTGAGGAGAGGAAAGGCTTCTTCACCGACTGTCAGGACGCGGTATACAACAGCTGGACCAGACCCCGCCACGTAACCGCAAAACAAGAATGGCAACTTTTAACAACTTTGCATGGATAGACAGTAACTCCTGTGCATAGAAAATAAGTGGGGAGTTTTTGTGTTTACAGCCCCGTTTTCCGGTGGGAAAACATTCACTTCAACCCAATCAAATTGTCAGATATGTCGCAGATAGAAGGATACTTGGGGTCTAATTGGTAGAAAGAGTCTGGTCTAACAGCCAGGATATACTGCATTTAAAGGCCATTCGTAGGCTTTCACCTATAACGCTCCCATATTTCACCGGCGGCTTTACATCACAAGTAGAGATGAGCGAGCGTACTCGGAAAAGCACTACTCGCTCGAGTAATTGGCTTTATCCGAGTATCGCTGTGCTCGTCCCTGAAGATTCGGGTGCCGGCACGGAGCGGGGAGCTGCAGGGGAGAGCGGGGAGGAACGGAGGTAAGATCTTCCTCTCCCTCTCTCCCGCCCGCTCTCCCCTGCTCCCCGCTGCGACTCACCTGTCAGCCGCAGCGGCACCCGAATCTTCAGGGACGAGCACAGCGATACTCGGATAAAGCACATTACTCGAGCGAGTAGTGCTTTTCCGAGTACGCTCGCTCATCTCTAATCACAAGCCTTTACAGGTACATTTACGTTTTCCATGTCTGAGCACATTCACTCGGCTCTGAGAAGACGAAGCTGGCACAAGTCAGTGGAAGGCTTTACGAATCTCTATAGTTTAGCTAATGATTCATTAAAATGCGAGATTGCCAGAATTTGCATCTTTCAGCGGATTCAGCAAAATTAAAATCTACCAAGATTCGCTCACTTAATTTTAACAGTTTTCCCAACAATTTTCTTGCGCAGTAACAGTCATTTTAAAGCTGTATTATTCACAACCCGACTGCAAATGGCAGATTGAAGAATTGTTAATGGAACTTCCTACATTAAAGAGAACCTGTTACCTATAAGCTAACTTGTCATGCTGTTGGGCGCGGTGACACAGAGATGGGTGCTGCATTTTTTATACTCACCCGATCCCTGATCCTGTGGTGCCCGCTGCTGAAGTCCATACCCCGGCCAAAGTTCTGACTCACTTCATGCCCTATACTTGTATAGAAGAGCGCATGCAGGGGACTCTAAAATGAGTCAGGTCTTCATCCGTTGCACAGACTTCACAGACGGGAACCGCAGGAAGTGGGCGAGTATGAAAAATACAACACCCGGCTCCCCGTCACCTCACCTAACAGCACCATGTTAGTTTATGGTGGTTTAGGCGGGTGACAGGTTCCCTTTAAAGCGGCACTCCATTGAATTTTTTTCCTTCATTCTTAAAACTAGCTAGTATTAACTGTATACTTTATGGTAAGTAGGTGAATAAATAAGGTAATGATGAGTATTGTGTCCTCCTGACAGACAGAGATGGTACTGCCTCTAGCTAGTTATGTGATGCTGTGCTAATGCATCATGGGATTGCTAGCACAGCATACATAAAAAGAAAGCAGGGAGAAATCTAACAATCAGGATGTTGTCTGATAAGTATCAGACAGACGGCTGAACTGCATAGAAGTGACTATTATATAGATAAGAGACGTTCCAAGCGTGACAGACAACCAGTAAGGGATGCAGTGATAGAAAAATGTGTTTTTGCCGGGGTGGTCCTCGAATTCCATGGGAGTTGTGCCTGCAGTACCAACCTGGACTGCTGCAATAGAGACAGTACTATCGGCTTCCAGTGCGGTCTGCACTGACATCTATAGCAAATCCATGATGTATGAATGCACCCTAAACAGCATCCCACAGCTGTTTCTTCTATCCCAAACAGCCCCTGCCCCCACATCGAGTCAGGCCAGGGTTGAATCTGGAGACAGATGCAAGTCCTAGATTTGGGACCGCATCTATTAGACTTCTGGCAAGTTACTACTTTGCGGAAAAGTCTGCAGCAACTTTTAGTAGTATCAATGTGGATAAGGTTTCAAGATAGTAGCGTAAATTGACCGTTGCTGTGGATGCCACGGACAGCACATGGACCTATAATAGCCAATGAGGTTATTCACACAGGAGATAGTCTGGGGGAGAGGGGGGGGGGGGGTAAATAAATCTCATAATGTCCTACTCTCATTAACAGCAGTGGGCATCCAGGACATCTTCAGTGGTTCTTGTACCCCATTCCTACAGACTCGGCCATGTGACCAAGACCTCAAAGTGCTTTAAACACTCCCATAGTACACCGAGTAACACTAAGGGTCATTCCCACACAGCAGACCCGCTGCGGACTGCGAGCCGGACCTCTGCAGCAACGTACAGTACAATGTAAGTCAACGCAGATTTAACAAACCTCATCCCCCAACAGCGAGAAAAATCGACAGCAGGAGATCAAAAAGCTGCGGATTTTAGAATTCACAGCTGGTTCTATTGGTTGTGGGAATGCCGCAGATTTTGTATCTTCACTAGAGATGAGCGAACGTGTTCGGCTCCGCCCCTTTTCGCCCGAGCACCGAACTTTGCGAGCAATTCCGTGCTCGGGCGAAAAAAGTTCGGGGGTCGCCGTGGCAGCGCGGGGGGGTGCGGCGGGGAGTGGGGGGGAGAGGGAGAGAGAGAGGGCTCCCCCCTGTTCCCCGCTGCTGCCGCCCGCGCCGCCGCGCCTCTCCCCGCCCCCCGGCGCCGGCCGAATCTTTACGCGCGGACACTGAAGTCCTCGGTAAAGCCGGTGTCTGGGTGCGTAAGTGTTCGTTTAGAACACGTTCGCTCATCTCTAATCTTCACATAATCCGTCCATTGTAATTGCAGAATTCTGCAGTGAAAATCCACATCAAAATCTGCATGTGGATTTACTCCACGATGTGTGATAATACCCATAATCCAGCTTTCCCGCGCTCTATCAGTGACTGACAGCTTTGCCTGTATGTCTGCCCCCTAAAGTAATATTATGTAGTAGAGTGAAGTTTGGGGGTTAGCATTGAGGGGGAAATCGGAAACCTGTGGATAGGGAATAACTTTAAATTCTGGTACTGCCCCTTTAAAAAGGGTTTTCCCATGTCCCCCATCCTCCACAAGGTGGGGTTATTGCACACTCCTGCAGTAAGCGCT
This sequence comes from Eleutherodactylus coqui, assembly GCF_035609145.1. Lineage (NCBI taxonomy): Eukaryota > Metazoa > Chordata > Amphibia > Anura > Eleutherodactylidae > Eleutherodactylus > Eleutherodactylus coqui. The sequence continues at coordinate 55,652,353 of NC_089843.1, forward strand.
GCTGAGACCCCACCCTATCACAAGAATGGGACCCCCATGTCCCACTCTCCTATTACTGCCAGGGTCCCTTATCCCTCCACCATGAGGTCACTCTGAATGGAGTGCGGGCGGATGGTGCGCCACTGGTGCTCCCATTCACTTTCAATGTGTATCAGAAGATACCCAAACAGGTGCCACTCTGCTATTTCCATCAGCCCCATTGGAATTAATGAAGCGTAGACCACGCATGACGTGGTGCCAGCGCACCATTCAGCGTGACCTCACTTGGGGGGGAGGGGGGGTCTGGGGGAGACCTCCGCAGTGGCAGGAGACCTGTTCTCAAGATCGGCTGCAGTCTCACTGGCGAGACCCCCAAGATCAAGAAATTATCCCTTGGGGAGAGGATGTTGTGATATTCTGGTACAACCCCTTTAATAGTGGATAGCCCCTTCTTCAGATGTTCTAATAGGCGGACCCCTACTCTATATACTTCCAATTAAGCCACATCCGCCCCATTACAAAAAGCAGTCTGGGGAATCAATGATGCCTACTGATTCCAAGGGTTTCCCCACTGTCAACCACAACGGTTCTAACCTACAACACTCAACTAAACCAACTAGTCTTGAGGTGTTTGGATGATACAAGAGGCACTAATGAGCCAATTTGGAAGCATTTAATAGAAGGTCAGGCATGAGCTGCGCAGCTGGTGGCCAAAGTGGCTCCGCACTCCAAGAGGACTAATTCATTTTCCCCATTTGGTATAATTGGGAATAATGTCATTATAGGAACGGCTCCTTGTAAAAGCAGCAGTGACTGACGACATATTGGGCTGCAGGGAAATTAGAATTCCTGCCAGCAGAATATAGAGCCTCTGTACGGCATCCCATAATGCAATTCCCAAATATCATATGTAAAGTGGTTCCAAAAGCGAAGCTTCATTTTACAAGAATGAGGTGAGCGCAGCAGGGAGGACCTGGCAGATCTCGGATTCCTTGGCACAGGATGCGATGATCTCACAGTAAATAACAGGTCGCTGCGGTATAATGTAACAGAGCGTAATAATACCTGATCTAAATAAGTGGGTTAGCCGGGCATAGGTAATCATTGTGATCCCGGATGGGGTCACCGCGAGGTTGTAGTGACGTGCGATATTAGATGTGCCCTAGATTATACCAGGCCCCCTCCCGGGAGCCTACATTATGGAGAACAATTATAGCTATGATGTGACATTCTCATCCAGGCAGGTCAGAGAGAATCAGAATGTGTAAATCCAGCCGTATATACGGTATATCTACGCATGGCACAGGATACACCAATTAAGGCAGGAGGGTGACAACAAAAATACTTTTAAGGGGTTTTCTGAGTTTAATATAAAATTATTTGCCCAAGCCCAGTAACAATAAAAAGGCCCTATACTCATCCATCACAGCCCTTCCATAGGCTGCACAGTCACCCCGTCAATAGATCATCACAGGCTGCTGCAGCGATCAACTGCTGGGGTCTGTGATTGGCTGCAGCAGCCTGTGATGTGTCGTCAACAAGGCTGACTGTAGCCTTTAACACAGACCCGGCAAGGTGAACAGGAAGGCAAAATATGTCAGAGGTTTTTTTTGTTTAACTTTTATTACTTTTTTTTTAATAATTGATAAAACTTTAAGGATCTTATTTTCAGTTTCTTTAGTCCCCAGAGGGGACCACAACATGCGATGCTTTGATCACTCCTGCAGTATGATGTAATGCAGTAGCATTACATCTTACTGCGATCGGGCAGGCAGTCTATGGGAATTTCTTGATAGGCATTCTGCCCAGACAGCCCTGGGGCCTTTCAGAAGGCCCCCAGTTGCCATAACACTCACACAGCTCTCTACAATCTCATCGTGGGGGGCCGTACGGGTGTTCGGTGGATTTAAATGCCATTGTCAGAATCGACAGTGGTATTTAAAGAGCCAACAGCTCCGATGAACCATACAGCTTATCGGAGCTGTTGCCGCCGTGTGTCAGCTGTAAGAAACAGCCAGCAGCCCTGATGTATGAAGGGAGATCGCCCTGCAATCTCCCTTCATACATCTTCTACAGCTGCAGGACGTAAAAACACGATAGGCTGGTCACTAAGGGGGTTAACAATTAAGAAAAATGATGCAAAACATATCCGTTTATTATGGATATAAAGTAAAATGTGTCACGAAAAAAAATTATCTCAGAATCACTAAGGGACTACATGTCCGGTTTGAATAGTTGGGCTTGACCCCATAGGCTAAAATCGACCTGAGTAGCAAGTGGTTAAAGGAGCAGCTCATTCTGGTGGAGGTAAAGAACAGTACAGAACATGTAGTACCACACTGTACTGTAGAGAGGCGCTACTAGACAGTCAGTCAGTGCAGGCACTTCGGTGTTACATGGGTTTTACCAGGGATATGCCCAGGCTGATTGACTAGGTGTTTCAGCAAGGGGCCCGTGCTGCAGATCCGGACTGTCTGCGACATTGTATAGTGAATCCGGTCTGAAGTTACAAGGTTTCAGGAAAGTCCATGTAAGTTGAAAATATTGTACCTTGAGGGATCCATGTAGACTTAATTAAAATAACAAACTATGTTCTGTACACAGCTCCCATGTTTATTTACACGTCTCTATGGTAACAGACTACAAACAAACCCTATTTAGTCTGATCCAATAGTCACATGCCCTTCCAGACATTTAGTAGCTTAGGGAGTAGTGGGAGCAGATTACAGCCTGTGATCATGGGGACAGATAGGGAGGCAAGAACCACACAAGATTCAGATATGGCTGCTGTCACACCTGCCTTACTGCTCAGCTGAAGGTTTTTGTCTCTCTGCTGTTTTTGGAGGAGAGAAACTGAAATAAGACTGGAAAAAAATAAGTTTTTTCACCCCATTGTTTCCAATGGGACCCATGGAAGTCAATGGGAAACACTTGTGATCCTCTGATGCACTTGAAACCCGCGCCTGAGGATCGCAGTTTCACAGAAGTGATGCGAGGCGTTTTTGAATGAAAAACGCCTCGCATCAACGTGAAGAACGCACGCTGGCAAGCGCGATATCACGCTCGCTCGTGTAAATCCGGACTTAGTGTTAAACACCAGATTTAAGGGTTTTGGTGAACTTCCGGTTCACTGTAAACCTAATGGGTAGGATCACAAAATGGCGCGCACGTCAGGTGGGCGGGGCGAACGGTTTTGTTTTCCATCTGTTTCGTAATGGCAGTAGCGTCATTTTTTCTGCCCATAGATATACACGGTCCCTCAGTATCGATCTGTATCTCGATTCTCCCTCTTCGTTCCATTTCTCAGCGTACCGCTGCGTTGTTTTCAGTTCAAAAAACGGACCAAAACGGACCCGTTTTTTTACATTGCACTCTGTTTTCATCCGCTTCACTTCCGTTTTGCACAGTTGTGTTTTGAAAAACAGGATCTGCCGTAAAAAATGCTTGTGTGATCTCAGCCCGCTCGTTCAGATTACAAACGGCGGGAAAACAGCTTTTCGATAAGTTTTCAAATAAACGGAGAACAATTGAAGTCAACGGGGGAAAAGGAAACACTTATTTTTGTTTTAATTCCGTTTCTCTGTTCCAAAAACAAAAAGCAGAGACAGAAAGCCCCAACGAGGCGTGAATGAGCCGCACAATGCTAATGTGAACTGTCCGTAAGGCCGCCAGCACACCGCATTCCGCAGCAGAATCCAACCCCGCGCCTGGGCGGTGACCCCTGGCGCCTGGGCGGTGACCCCTGGCGCCTGGGCGGTGACCCCTGGCGCCTGGGCGGTGACCCCTGCGTACCTGTCCTGTGACCCCTGGCGCCTGGGCAGTGACCCCTGGCGCCTGGGCAGTGACCCCTGGCGCCTGGGCAGTGACCCCTGGCGCCTGGGCAGTGACCCCTGTGTACCTGTCCAGTGTCTTCATGTGCAGACAGTCTCTGTGCTGCGGATGTGCCAACCACTGCACTACGCACCGTCGCTAGGCGATAACGCGGATTCCGTGACCCTTCTGCAGTGCACAATGCAGAAGTGCAGTGGAACGGACGGCTTCCATTGAATTCAATGGAAGCCGTCCGAGCGGAAGCCGCACAGGTATTTGCTGCGGAATCCACAGCGACCGTAGTGCAGAAGTAGACATCCCGCAAGTGACAGACCAGTGGAATCAGCATGTTAGGCTTTACTTTATCCTGCTCAGAAAGTATCTACCAGACTCCCCTTAACCCCTTCCTGCCCCAGGGTGTAAATGTATCTGCTGGATTGGAAGCAGTTCCCATGAAGGGCATATATTTATGCCCTATGGATGACATGTGCTAAGAAGCCGAGCCTGCACCATCCACAGCGGAAGTCGGCTGTGACTGACAGCCAGCCTCCAGCTGCAACAGCTGGGATCGGTGAGAACACTAATCCCAGCTGTTAACCCCTTAATATTGGTCTCATGTAAGGGCACGTCCTCTGTCATGTCATTGTGTCATCAGCTTTCTGCTATTTAATCGCTGATGGGTTGCCATGGCAACCAGACACCACCACCACCACCACACGTTCGGGTCTGCATTAGCCTGTGATCTCTATAGCGATAATGCATTTCAGTACAGAAGTACTGCAATGTATTATCAATGTGATCATAAGATTGCCGGTTCAAATAACCTACAGGACAAAAAAAAACAAAGCAAAAATTAAAAAAATTAAATTAAAAAAAAATTAAAAAAGCACCACATAAAAAACTAGTAATGAAAAGAACCCCTTTCTTGCTCACTTTCTCCCCTGCATTAAAAAAAACTAAACATAAACAAGTTTGGTAGTGTCACATCTATAACAACTAGTGCAACTCCTCACTGTTAGATCTACGCTTGCTGTCCATGAACAGAAACAGCACCATTTACATACAGATGTTGATGATCCCTACCGTGATCTCCCGATAAGACCTACCATGATTTTCATGACTTAAATATTAGCTTCCGCCCCCCCCCCCCCCAAAAAAAAGAGGGAAAAAAAAGCCCTAGCTACATTACATGTTAAAAAAAAATTAAAAAAATACTCACCTAGCAGATGGCATTAGATTCCCTCGCGATGGCCTGCGACAGGCTGCTGTGCCCTCCCTCATGCCGACAGAGCAGTTCTTCCGGGTAGCGGGGCTTGCTATTCACCCTACTTCCAGCAAACTAATGCTCTGATTGGTTAACTGAGCGCCGCGTCAGCCAATGAAAGACGTCGCTGGATTAACCAATCACAGCCATTTAATGTCATGAGATTGGTTAATCAAGCACTACGTCAGCCAATGAAAGCAGGTGCTTGATTAACCAATCGGAGAAATAGTTTGCTGGAGGCATGGTAGTCAAGCCCCACTACCAGGAAGAACTGCTCTGTCGGCGTGCAGTAAACACGGATGCCTGCAGAAGCGACATGGACCAGCCCAAAGGACCCGAATGCCAGCTGCTAGTAAGTATAAGACACCCTCCGAAAGTAAGGCATTGTGCCTCTCTTGAGGCAGAAATTAATATAAGACAGTGTCTTATTTTGGGGGAAACACGGTACAGACCTAGCACCGCTCACATAGCTGAGGCTTTCTTCCCATCCTCTGTGAAGTAAACAGTGGCACTTCAGACGGATACATTTTCCCAGCAGTGATACATTGTTGCCAATCACAGAACAGCAGAGAGATCTGTGCTGCTGACTACTGAGGAATAATAGAACAGATGAGAGCCGGCACACATCTCCAACATATTCAGCATCTGGAAGCAGGGGCGTAGCTGAGGTCTCAGGGGCCCTGGTGCAAAACTATAGCTTGCCCAGATACAGCAGCTCCGCTCTAAATAATGCAGTCATCAAATATTAGTCAAATACAAGTTCTACACAGTAATAGTGATTACAGTGCAGGTACCTCCAGTCATCCTCTGTCTGACATCCATCTTCATTATCTGGACTAAGAAAACTTTTTGCACTCATCGTTGTCTCTGGACTCCCCCTATCCTTCAGCTACCATCAGCCTTCCCAGTGCCCCCCCACAGTACTAGTACCTCTGTTTGTGCCCCATAAAGTAACAGTGCTCCCACATGGTAGTTATTTCCGCATAGTGCCCACCACAAAATAATAGTGCCTCCTTAAGCTTCTCAGTGTCCTTCTTGGCGACCCTGCACAGTGATGATCTTCCTGTGATACTGCCCCTTTAAGGTACTAGTGCCTAGATGCCTCTGTTGTGCCCCCACAAGGTAACACTGCCCCCTCTATGTATCCTATAAAGTAATAGTGCCTCCACTGTGCTTTCCACAAAGTGACATTACGCCCTTTCAGTCCCCAACTAGTAATGCCCTCGTGTGCCTCACAGATGATAATAGTGCTACAGCTGCAGAACCCTTACAGCCTCCGCAGCGTGCAGCAGTCACTCTCCTGTTATCTGCATTTGATCTCTTCTCTCTGCTCCACTCCCGCTCCGCACGTTATCTACATTCATTCTCTTTTGTCTGCGGCGCTGGAGTGGAGCAGACAGAGGAAAACAAATGTAGATACAAGGCAGTGACTGCTGCAGGGCACACGCTGCGGAGGCTGTAAGGATGGCAGTGCAGGTAGGATGAGTTTGGAGAGGGGAACCTGTGGGCTCCCCTAGTTTATGGGCCTGGCCCCAAATGCAACCCCTGCGACCCCTAGAGTTACCCCACTTTCTGTGCATAAAATAATAATTCACTGACAGCAGAAAATTTGAAAATAGATATTGGACCAAAAGCGAGAAATGTGTGTAATCCCGATTGTGTATTACAGCATAGATTATAGGCCACTCTGCTGTCACTGGAAACCACAAGCAAGCCTGTTATCAGGCACTTAGGTGAACTCCTGTAATACAGGGGGCACTTAGTTTTCCCCTAAACCTGGTTCCTGATCACACGTCTGAAAATACAGATGACCAGCAAGGAATGCTGGGAGATTTCACCTCTGAAGCCAAGTGTGCAGAATTAAGAATGTTGCACTGAATATATTATACACTATTTAAACCAGCAGAATAGTGAGTGCAGCTCTGGAGTATAATACAAGATGTAACTCAGGATCAGTACAGGATAAGTAACGTATGTACACAGTGACTCTACAAGCAGGATAGTGAGTGCAGCTCTGGAGTATAATACAAGATGTAACTTAGGATCAGTACCAGATAAGTAATGTATGTACACAGTGACTCCACCAGCAGAATAGTGAGTGCAGCTCTGGAGTATAATGCAGGATGTAACTCAGGATCAGTACAGGATAAGTAATGTATGTACACAGTGACTCTACAAGCAGGATAGTGAGTGCAGCTCCAGAGTATAATACAGGAGGTAACTCAGGGCCAGTAATGTATGTACACAGTTACCCCACCAGCAGAATAGTGAGTGCAGCTCTGGAGTATAATACAGGATGTAACTCAGGATCAGTACAGGATAAGTAATGTATGTACACGGTGACTCCAACAGCAGAATAATGAGTGCAGCTCTGGAGTATAATCCAGGATGTAACTCAGGATCAGTAATGTATGTCACAGTGACTCCACCAGCAGAACAGTGAGTGCAGCTCCAGAGTATAATACAGGCTGTAACTCAGGATCAGTAATGTATATACACAGTGACCCCACCAGCAGAATAGTGAGTGCAGCTTTGGAGTAGAATACAGGATGTAACTCAGGATCAGTACAGGATAAGTAATGTATGTACACAGTGACTCCACCAGCAGGATAGTGAGTGCAGCTCTGGAGTATAATACAGGATGTAACTCAGGATCAGTACAGGATAAGTAATGTATGTACACAGTGACTCCACCAGCAGAATAATAAGTGCAGCTCTGGAGTATAATACAGGATGTTACTCAGGATCAGTACCGGATAAGTAATGTATGCACACAGTGACTCCACCAGCAGGATAGAGAGTGCAGCTCTGGAGTATAATACATGATGTAACTCAGGATCAGTACAGGATAAGTAATGTATGTACACAGTGACTCCACCAGCAGAATAGTGAGTGCAGCTCTGGAGTATAATACAGGATGTAACTCAGGATCAGTACAGGATAAGTCATGTATGTACACAGTGACTCCACCAGCAGAACAGTGAGTGCAGCTCCAGAGTATAATACAGGATGTAACTCAGGATCAGTAATGTATATACACAGTGACCCCACCAGCAGAATAGTGAGTGCAGCTCTGGGGTATAATACAGGATGTAACTCAGGATCAGTACAGGATAAGTAATGTATGCACACTGACTCCACCAGCAGGATAGAGAGTGCAGCTCTGGAGTATAATACAGGATGTAATTCAGGATCAGTACAGGATAAGTCATGTATGTACACAGTGACTCCACCAGCAGAACAGTGAGTGCAGCTCCAGAGTATAATACAGGATGTAACTCAGGATCAGTAATGTATATACACAGTGACCCCACCAGCAGAATAGTGAGTGCAGCTCTGGAGTATAATACAGGATGTAACTCAGGATCAGTACAGGATAAGTAATGTATGTACACAGTGACTCCACCAGCAGAAGAATAAGTGCAGCTCTGGAGTATAATACAGGATGTTACTCAGGATCAGTACCGGATAAGTAATGTATGCACACAGTGACTCCACCAGCAGGATAGAGAGTGCAGCTCTGGAGTATAATACAGGATATAACTCAGGAGCAGTACAGGATAAGTAATGTATGTACACAGTGACTCCACCAGCAGAATAGTGAGTGCAGCTCTGGAGTATAATACAGGATGTAACTCAGGATTAGTACAGGATAAGTAATGTATGTACACAGTGACTCCACCAGCAGAATAGTAAGTGCAGCTCTGCGGTATAATAAAGGATGTAACTCAGGGTCAGTACAGGATAAGTAATGTATGTACACTGTGACCCCACCAGCAGGATAGTGAGTGCAGCTCTGGAGTATAATACAGGATGTAACTCAGGATCAGTACAGGATAAGTAATGTATGTACACAGTGACTCCACCAGCAGAATAGTGAGTGCAGCTCTGGAGTATAATACAGGATGTAACTCAGGATCAGTACAGGATAAGTAATGTATGTACACAGTGACCCCACCAGCAGAATAGTGAGTGCAGCTCTGGAGTATAATACAGGATGTAACTCAGGATCAGTACAGGATCAGTAATGTATGTACACAGTGACTCCACCAACAGAATAGTGAGTGCAGCTCCGGAGTATAATACAGGATGTTACTGAGGATGAGTAATGTATGTGTAAAGTTCCTCAGCTATGTATGTGGATTCTAGATGCCAGCGGTGACATGATGCAGGAGGTGAGGAGGTAATCTCATGGTGGCAGTGCAGACAGGCACAGTAACAGGGTAGTAAGTGGCAGAGTATACACGGCTGTACAATAGCATGGCACACATTCTAATAAGCTTCCTGGCATCACGTGACGAGGGCCCCCAGGGGCCAGCACTGCACTTACCTTGGGTTTGTACAGCCACTTTCTGAACCTGTTCATCATTCCCTCCGGGGCTGCGCGGCTGCTGGATGTCACTGATCCCCAGGGGACGGTCCCCTTGTCCTGCCGGCTGCTCCTAGTGCCGCGCTGAAGATCCGGGTGTCAGTCCCTCCAGCCCCTGCACGCCCGAGGCCGGCTCTCCCCTTTATTGTTAGCAGCAGCAGTGAGGGCTCCACTGACAGCCCCAATACAGTCACCATCCCAAGCGAGCAGCGCCACTCTGACACGTCCGCGCATGCGCGCCACTTTCTCAATCCAAAGCACCTAGCCTCGCCACGCCCCAAGCCGCGTCCCAGCAACCAATTACCAGACGGGGGCGGACGCTTTCATTTTAATTTACCTATGCCCTCTGGAGAGCCTTTCGGTCGCCATTTTTGAAGCGGGCAATCTTTATCTTCCAGCACTGAACCAGCGTTTCGTCTCGTCATGAAAAAAAAAAACGTGACAAAATACAAAGAAAAACTCTATAGTCATTGTTACAAGAAACGTAACGACGTGCTGGCCCTTTAAGAATGAGAACAACCCCAGGGGGCGCTGTGAGATTAGCTCTGTCATTGTGTCATGATGTGAGATCAAGTGGGAATATTGAAATGCTCTGTGACAACGGAGAGATCCTCTGCCCGATTCAAAGATGGCCGCCGAGGAGAAGGTGTGGTGATGCGCATGCTCCGCCCATCTCCTCCTCCTCTATACATATGTACATATAGCAGCCGTCCTGAGGTATTGATCCTCAGATGTGGAGATGTTTCCCATAACAGTGACGTATAGCTGAGCTGGAAATAGAAGTCATTAGCATTTCAATGTACAAGAACTGATTCCATCCTCAATGACAGCAATCAATTCCCCTCATATGACTGTACAGCTGCCATGATGATGACGGATGATACACGTGTAATTAATGTCACACTGCTCATCATTAGAGATAATATATATACACACGTACCGATGAGGAAGGGCTGTCGGATTATATATAGGGGGGGGTTCCCAGTATCTGGGCAAAATCTTCACTGAACCATGCAGCGATTGAACTCGCAACCTTCAGGTCGTGAGCGAGAGCTTAGGACTGCTTCTGCTGTTTTACTACTCTATGTCGCTCATATATACAACTCCATTTTAAAAAATGGGTTCATATTTGTGCATCTCGCAACCCACAAATCTCGTGTGATTTTCTCAGCCGGCTGGAAGCGGCCTTTGTTATCTCTTTTGCCTTGGAACATAGTGCTCCATCATGCAGGAAAAAGCATTGTTCATCCCCAATTGCTCCTTGGTGGTTGAGAGAAGTTGCTCTTGGAGGAGGTTTAGATTCATGGTAGTGTTATGTAAAACCGTAAGTGAGCCCACTCCCGTGGTTGAAAGGCGCCCCCACACATGAATGGTCTCATGCATTACTGTTGGGATTAAACAGGGCTCATGGTAGCGCTCACCTTTTCTTCTCCGGACAACCAGTCTTCCAGATGTCCCAAGCAGTCTGAATGGGGCGTCATCAGAGAAAATAACTTTCCCCCAGTCCTCTGAAACCGATCTCTGTGCTTCCTGCAGAATGTCAGTCTGTCCCTCATGTTTCTCTTAGAGAGAGGTGGTTTCTTGGTGGCCCTTCTTGACACCAGGTCGGGCGAAAGCCTTCGCCTCACTGCATTCCAATACACTGACACCGGCCTGCTGCCACTCCTGAGGGGTCGCTTTTCATCCAAGAGGGTGGGCTCACTTACGGTTTTGCCTATCATCACTGCCATGAGTAAAGAAGGGTATATAAACCTCCTCTGAGAGCAACTTCTCCTGACCATCCAGGAGCAATTGGGGATGAACACGCTATTTCCACATGATGGAGCAACATGTCACAAGTGATAACTAAGTGGCTCTGTGAACAAAACGTTGACTCTTTGGGTCAGTGGCAAGAAGTTCTCCAGATCTCAGTCTCATTAAGAACCTGTGGCCAATCCTCAAAAAGTGTGGACAAGCAAAAACACAGAAATTGTGATAAACTCCAAGCACTGATTAGGCAAGAATGGGTAGCCATCAGTCAGGATTTGGCCCAGAAGCTGATATCCAGCATGCCGGAGTGAATTGTAAAAGTCTTAAAGGAGTTTTCCAGGGAAATACTATTAATGACTAAATCATCAGGATAGGTCATCAATAGTTGATCGGCTAGGGTCTGTCGCTGGAGCGCTGGATGGGCTATTTATATGCATTATATTTAAAATTAACATGCTGCAGGATTAACCCTTTCCAATCCACTGTCTGACCTCTGAAGACATCATGATTTAAGGCTGTACAGCTCCAATGTTGAAAGACATGCGACAGGGTTCTCTTACTGTATGCTGCCAACCTCTCTGCTGTCAGAGCCTATCCAACGTGTCACCTCATGCAGTACTGGCTTTAGCCAGCGTATAGAGCCATTGTATAACAGCAGAAAAAGAGTAAGCCCCTAGGAAAACCAGGATACAAATTGGATTAGAAAGGATTAAATCCTGCTCCACGTGCTAATATTCGCATGAGTTGTGTCCACAGCCTGTGGATGAGATTTTCAAAATATCCACTGCACTGCTACAGCTACTGTAAACTCTGCAGCAAATCCGGCCCGTGTAGTAATAGTGACCCCCTCCTATACAGGTGGCCCCAGTAGTAATATCGTTCCCTATATTGGCTCCAGTAATAGTAGCGTTCCCTATATTGGCCCCAGTAGTAATAGCGTCCCCTATGTTAGTGGCACCAGTAGTAATAGCTTTCCCCTATATTAGTGGCACCAGTAGTAATAGCGTCCCCTATATTAGTGGCACCAGTAGTAACAGCGTCCCCTATATTGGTGGCACCAGTAGTAACAGCGTCCCCTATATTGGTGGCACCAGTAGTAATGGAATTCCCTATATTGGCCCCAATAGTAATAGCATTCCCTATATTGGCTCCAGTATTAATAGCGTTCCCTATATTGGCCCCAGTAGTAATAGTGTCCACTATACTGGTGGCCCCAGTAGTAATAGCATTCCCTATATTGGCCCCAGTATTAATAGCGTTCCCTATATTGGCCCCAGTAGTAATAGCGTTCCCTATATTGGCCCCAGTATTAATAGCATTCCCTATATTGGCCCCAGTAGTAATAGTGTCCACTATACTGGTGGCCCCAGTAGTAATAGCATTCCCTATATTGGCCCCAGTAGTATTAGCATCCCCTATATTGGTGGCCCGAGTAGTAACAGCATTCTGTATATTGGCACCAGTAATAATAGCGTTCCCTATATTGGCCCCCAGTAGTAATAGTTTCCCTATATTGGTGGCCACCGTAGTAATAGCAATTCCTATATTAGCCTCAGTAGTAATAGCAATTCCTATATTAGCCCCAGTAGTAATAGTGACCCCCTATATTGGTGGCCCCAGTAGTAATAGCAACCCCCTACATTGGTGACCCACTGCCGGACTGAAGGAATCCCCCGACGAAGCTGTCACATGTTCAGGACCTGCAGTTGGCTTAGCAACATGGACCACATAACCGCAAGGGGGCTCATGTAATCTGCGTTGCTATGCCAACCTCAGGTCCTGGACGTTGCTTTCCTCAGCAGAGCCTGTTGGGTCACCACTACAGCAGTGAGTATAGCAGGGACCTAGTCACTCCGTTGAAGCCCCTGATAATCGCTCGCAGAGTCCCAAGGGCTCCGTGGAGCACAGTTTGGGAAAGCCTGTCCTAGAGTCCCGTATGTCTTCTTACATAGAGTTCCCTGTTGCCCTGCCTGTCTGGCATTGTTCATACGTACTTGGCATTATTTATAGGGGAGCTCTCGCTCTATAAGGGAGGCGCTTTAACACCTAAAGGGGTTTTCCAGAACCAAAGTATTGATGAAGCTATCGGCAGGACTGGTCATCAAGAGCTGATCAGCAGACCTGTATAATAAACTGAACATCTTTTTTATCCAGCACGACAATCACTATAAAAAATTTTTAAAAGTTGCAAAAATGCTTTTTTTAAATTCATTTCACCTCCCCAAAAAACTCTGTATATATGATCAAAATAATCAAATGTACCCCAGAATGTTACCAATAAAATACAGTTCATCACATAAAAAATGTAGTGATGTCAAGGGAAATAGTTTTCTGATTTCTATATGCAAAAGTGGAAAAACCTAAAAAAAATGTAATTTTGGTATCGTCTTAATCCTACCGACCTGCATTAAAAAAGTCACTGTATTTTATACTGCAAAGTGAAGGCTATAAAAAAAAACCAAAATTGATGTATTCTTTCACCCTGCTGACCTCCTAAAATAATAATAGTTATATATAGTATGCACCCCATAATGGTGCAGGTAAAAGCTCCAGCTGGCCAAACAGCGGACGAGCCCTCATAGGCTACGGCAGCGGAAAAATAAAAAACGTATGGCTTTTAAAATGTGGGGATGAAAATGCCTAAACTTGTACAAAACACGTACGCCCTCCGGAGGCAGGGTTTGTATGAAGCGGGACCAGCTGCCGATCCGCTCCATACATTACATTACCCGTCCGCAAGATCGTCGTTCAAGCTGATGCGGCTGTTAACCCTTTTAATGCTGTTGTCAATTCTGACAGCGGCATTTTAATGCAGTAATTGCCATTTGAGGGTCCCAAACGGGCCCCCACGATGAGATCACGAGTTGCTGTTAGGTTGTCATGGCAGCCCAGGGCCTTTCTGCCTGTCCGAGTACAGTATAAAGATAGGACATGCTGCAATTTGTTTCCCGAGATTGTCTCGGCCATAAGGCTTGGTCATATGAGTCTTAGGGCTCCTGTCCATGGGCGAATTTTCACTGCGTTCCCCGCAGCGATAATCCGGGTGCGGGGAACGCAGTGAATGCTTTCCATAGCAATTCTCAGCTCGCGGCTGGCAATTCGCGGCATGCTGCGAATTGCTGCGATTCTTTGCAGTGAGCCTACCTGTCTAGATAGGCTCGCCGCGGAGATCCGTCTGCTGACTCCTGCTCCCGGGCGACAGCTCCCGCGGCAGAGATTCGCCACGGGATTTCGCGGATTTCGTGGACAGGCAGCCTAAGGCCAGCTTCACACAACCGAGAAAGTTGCAAAACATTTTAATGGGGTCCTGCACATGAGCGATGTTATCCTGCTTGGCACCGCAATGCTATGTGGGAAAGAAATTGCTGCACGTTCTATCTGGCAGTGAGATCTCGCAGCGCTAGCCCCATTGAAAGCAATGGGTGAACTCCGCAATCATCTGCCACGGCTGTGATAGCCGCACCGGACGATCTCTTCATCCCCAAAGTAATGCGAGGCTGTTTTCACATCCCTGGGGCGATATGGGGCGGGATTCATATCTCACTCGCCCAGGTGAAGTTAGCCTTAGGGGATAACCAAAAAAAAAAAAGAAAAAAGAAATGAAAAAAAAAGTTTTTATTAATGTAAAAATAACAGGTAGTAGAAGTTTAACTGCCGCCTTTCTATATTTCTGCTAAAAAGTCAAAACAAGAACCCCGAAAAGCATATATTTGGTATCGCCGTGTTCATAAACGTCCAATCTATCAAAATAATGCAATCTTTGTCCTGAACGATGAGTGTTGTCAGAAAACATAAATGCACAACGCCAGAATTACTCTTTTTTAATCACCTTGTCTCCAAGAAAATATGTAATAAAAAGTAACCAAAAATTAGTGTGCGCTCCAAAATGGTAGAAACTGCAGGATGTACCCCAAAAAACGACAGATCGAAAAGTTATGGTGGCAGAAAATGATTTTTTTCCTAAAAGATATTTTATTTTTTAAAAGTAGAATAGCAAAAAAACTAAAAAAAAAGGTATATTCGTAATCGTACTGACCCACAGAATAAAGTTATCACGCCATTTTTGCCGCTGTATGTACGCTGTAAAACCAATACCTCCCAAAGATTT
Source organism: Eleutherodactylus coqui (assembly GCF_035609145.1). Taxonomy (NCBI): domain Eukaryota; kingdom Metazoa; phylum Chordata; class Amphibia; order Anura; family Eleutherodactylidae; genus Eleutherodactylus; species Eleutherodactylus coqui. The sequence goes on from NC_089843.1 coordinate 55,667,632, forward strand.
GTGTTCCTTCATATTTCACTTCAAATTTTGAAAAAGTTTTTGCGCACATTATATTGTATCTTAAATAGTACCTTTGAAAAATACAACTCGTCCCGCGAAAACAGCGAGCCCTCAGATAGTTACCTCAATGGAAAAATTAAAGAGTTAGGCCGCCTGCAGACGGCGGGTTGGATCCGGCCGCGGGACCCGACCTGAGCGCCTACAGAGAGCAGCGCGTACTCACCCGCGCCCGCGGCTCTGGCTGTTTGATGTGCCGACTTGCCGGCGCATGCGCAGACCAGAGCCGGCGGCCGGGCAGTGACAGTTCTGTGCGTTGCTCTGCGAGACCCGCAGAGAAATAGAACGTGCTGCAGTTTGTTTGCCGCGCGAGATTTCGCGCGGACAAACCGCGGCTGTCTGCCTAGGATTGCGTTTGCTAATGCAATTCTTTGGCAGCTTCCAAGGGCGGAAATTCCGCGGGAAATCCCACCACGGAATTTCCACCCATCTGCAGGCGGCCCTAGGCTGCCTGCAAACGGCCGGGTCGGATCCCGCTGTGAGAATTATAGCAGTGGGCTGCGGACCCGTGCTGCTGCAGAGACCTGCGGCTCACCCGCTCCCGGCGTCTTTCGTTTCCTGCTCTGCCCCAGCTGCCGGCGCATGCGCAGAGCGGAGCCGGCCTGTTACTACTGACGTTTTTGTGCGGGCCTCCGCGAGACCTGCACAGAAACAGAACATGCCGTGATTTGTTTGCCGCGTATGTTTTCCCGCAAATCGCGGCTGTGTGCGTAGGATTGCGTTTTGTAATGCAATCCTATGCAGGTGGGCACGGGCAGAAATTCTGCAGGAAAACCCGCCGCGGAATTTCCGCCTGTGTGCAGGGGGCCTTAGGATCTTTTGAAAGTGGGGATAAAAAAAACAAAAATCGAAAAAAGGGCCGTGTGCTTCAGGGGTTAAAATACCAAACTAAGTCTGGCTTCCTATATTTTTGCGCCCCACATGAGCCTTTTTTGCGTGTACATGTGTGTTATTGTACTTTTTATGCCCGCAGAGCCCGTTCATTTGTGTGCGCCAAACAAATATGCAGTTTTGTTAGTTCCGGATGCATTCTTTTTCGCACAGTATTTCACGTATCTCCTTGCATATTGCGCATCCCTATTGACTTCTATGGGGACTTTTGGTGCGCAATTACACAGGAAAATAGAGCGTATTCTATCTTTTTCTGCGCGTCTGAAATGTGCGCACAAAATACAGAAATGCGAATTAACCCATTGAAATCAATGGGTTTTATTCTCTGTGTATTGCGTTGGCAAATGTTGCATACACAAATGTGGCCGCCTGAAGAAGCCCTTAGATTATGTTCTTCAAGTTGGTGCTCTGGCCGCCCTGAATTAATTGTTAACGTCCTGCATTACGTACAATGACAAAGGTAACTGCTGCCTATAAATTTAAGCTGCAAACTACAGCAGCCTAGTCTCAATCCAACTTTATCCACACCTAATTCAAGGTAAGAACAATAATAGCGCACGTGTTCCCCATTAACCAATCACCATCCTCTATATTTTCTAGTTGCTAGGGCGACGATCAAACACTCGGAGGGGAACGAGGCCCAACTGCACTCTGGGAAAAGTAGTTTTTTCCTTCGCTGAAAACCTATTTAGAATGGACTGTCTGTACACTCGAGGACTACAATACCCAGACGTCATCGCGCCGCATTCGAAACGGCTGAGAAGTCCGGCAGAGTTCGGAGGTTCTACATACAGCGAATAACAGAAGGTAAATAGTCTGTCTACATGTCCTTCTATTGCCCGACCATCGCATATATGTACTGTTTCCAGCACAGCTGCATATACTTCTATAGACCAGATCTCTTCCTGGGTGATAAAAGGGACTTTGGCTTTTCAGGATTCTAAGAAAGCTGGGTGATAGCCCTTTGAAAACTCCAATAGTGGTCGTTGTGCGCAGCATGTATACACCATGTAGGACCAAAAAACCAGCCCCGGGCGTATTTTCTGTCCATATTACGTCCGTATTTTTTCTGGATGTAATACGGACAGCGTACAACAACATTGATTTGCACTGATGTATTCAGACCTGTGGTTTTCACGCACGGGGGAAAAAATGTCTAATTTTCATCCATATTTACGGATCGAAATTACCCATTAGAGCGGCTTCCCATGGTGTATTCGCTTTACGCAAAGAATAGAACTCATTGATGTCAATGGGTTTATTCACATTCCCTTTTTTTTGCGGGCGCATTTCTCTGGTGCGCAAAAAAAAAAAAAAAAAGAACCTGCTCCATTTTTGTGTATGTTTGTGCACCAAAAGTCCCCATAGAAGCCAAAGGGGATGCGCAAATGCTAGGAGTTGCCTGAAACACTGCGTAATTGCGCAGGAAAAAGCACACATTTTGAACACATTTTCAGCCGAACGCTGCGGGTTTTTTTAGCGTGAATGAAGGATTGTTGTGATCAAATCCCGATTTTTAATTCACATTTTTCTAGCCATTCACATGAGCGGCTGCTGCGCATCAGCAAAGAAAATACGCTGCAGCACAGAAATCCATCAATCGGCAGAAATCCTCGGACTGACTACTAATGCTTAAATAGAGCCAGCTGTCTTTTCCCAGCGCAGACGCAGCTAAACTCCCCCCCCCCCCCCTTTTTTTCCAGCTTCCATTGAAGTCTACGGGAGCCTCCTAGGGCAAGACCAATCTTTTGATGTGGCGTATAAAATCAGCAACCTAAAACGGTCACCCATGTGCTATTTTTCCTGTCGCGATTTTTTTTCACGCGCCCAAAAATCGTTCATCTAAATGAATACATTGCGATCAAACGCTTCAGATGGTCATGAGATTTTGACGCAGGTAAATATCTGCGTAAATACGGTCTTTTCAATAAGTCCACAGGGTGCCTTTTTGTGGAATGATTCGTCCACGCAAGTGAATGAGCAAAGGATGTCACAGTTTGCTTGTTTGCAAGCAGAGATGCGCAAGGGTGACTGCCCACCACAGTTTTTTTCACTGCAAAATTCGCAGCGTTTTTTTTTTCTGCAGGGGTCTATGGGACTTGTAATGTTAAAATCGCGATTTCGCAGTAAATTGAGATTTTGCGCATTCGCGATTTTAACATTACAAGTCCCATAGACCCCTGCAGAAAAAAACCCGTTGCAAACTTCTACAGAAAAACTGTAGTGTGTAGTCACCCCAAGGCCGGCTGCACACGGAAGGATGACTAGTGAATCGGCCGCAGAGTTATGGACACCCAAGACTCACTGATGTGCGCGGCCAGTGAAGGCTAGTCCGATTCCGCCGGAGATACTGTACCACAAGTGTGAAAAGCTTACTGCTGGCGATGATCATGAAGGGCATCACAGCTTCCTGTGTATGAGATGATGCAGCCGTAGACCAGTCAGAGTGCCCATGCTGACTTCTGTCCACCATAAAGGCCGCTTGCAGACGGGCGGAAATTCTGTGGCGGGATTTTCGCCGCTGGAAGCCTGCATAGGATTGCGTTAACAAACGCAATCCTATACAGACGGCCGCGCGAAATCTTGCGCAGCAAACAAACCGCAGCATGTTCTACTCCGTGCGGGCCATGCAGAGCCCCGCACAGAAACGTCACTCACCCGCCACCGGCTCCGGTCTGTGCATGCGCCGGCACATGAAAGATCTGGAGCTGCGGGGCGCGGGTGAGTACGCGCTGCTCTCTGCAGGCGCTCGGGTCAGGTCCCGCGGTGAGAATTCTCGCTGCCGGATCCAACCCAGCCATCTGCAGGCGGCCAACAAGCGCCAAAACGCCTACTAGGATTGCCAACTTGATTTTAGCTATTTCCTGGATCACGTATCCAAAAATCACAAATCATTGCTACACCTTCTAGTGTTGCAACGATAAGCTTCTTAAGAGACCTAACAATGCAGAGGAAGGGCTCATGCCCACGAGCGTCGCAGGATTTACCCTGTGGGAGTCCCACGATTAACAACAGAAAGTGCCTGCTGGTGATCGGGGAATTCCGCTGTCTACATTAATGCTATAATAATGGAGACCTCCCGCAGCGTAAATCAGTGGTAAATAGAACTTGCCGCATTGTATTTCCCGCTGCAGAAATCCACGGTAAAATTCCGCATGTGAGCATTGGCAGGCAGAAAACAATTAGGTTCAATAGACCCTTATAGCTGCTGAATTCACGGGCGGGTTTCCGCCGTGGGAAACGCGGTAAAAATCCTTTCGTGGGCATTCACCCGAAAGCTGAACTTTTGCATCCGGGCCCACAGGGCTTTAGCTCCGCCTCTGGTAAAGATTATCTGAATGTTTATAGGTCAGATACTGATATGAATTCATTACCAGCATTTACTGTGAGCTGGAAAATAATAACTACAGTCATAATAACCTGCTCAAGTACCACCGGCCTCAAAAAAAAAAAAATCACAGACACGTCTATTTTTTTTTCATGGACACTCCAAAAATGTGCCTTAGGCCTCACTCACACGGGCGATGCGCTCTCATGCTAGCCGCATCGCGGCCTGAAAAATCACATCAGTGAAGAATAGCCGTGATTGAGTCCGGAGCTTAATTAGTGCTTTCTCATCCATTAGCACAGGTGTATCGCGTGATAAATTCGCTGCTGCGTGGAATTCTGTCTGTTGGCAGAAATCCTCAGAATGACCTCTAATAGCTTAAATAGTGGCAGCTATCTACTTTTCCGAGTGCTGGACGCAGGTAAACTTCCTCCCCCTGGCTTTTTTTTTTCAGCTCACATAGAAGTCTATGGGAGCTTCCAGTGTTTTTCATCAAAAGATAGGTTTAAGAGCTATCTTTTGACACCGCGTGAAAAAAAAAAATCGGTGACGGAAAACTGTTGCCGATTTCATGTTTTGTTGAATTTTTTCACGTGCCCGAAAATCGTCCATGTGAATGAATGCATTGGAATCTAATGCTTCACATGGTTGCGATTTTCGGCCAACATTTTATTGCGGCTAAAAACGCTCGTGTGCATAAGGCCTTATTTTTATGGACTGCTCAGGAAGTTCTGGACCGTTGTCAACCTTAGCGCCTACAATGGACATGTGAGCAACAGAACTGGAGCAATGGAAGAAGGCGGCTTGATCTGATAAATCCTGTGCATGACATGTGCATCACTTACCTGGGGAAGAAATGGTATCAGGATGAACTATGGGAAGAAGACAAGAATGGGCAATGTTATGTTGGGTAACCTTGTTGCTGTGACATGTACCTCCTACCTAACCATTGTACAGACCAGGTATCGCCTTTCATAGCAGCCATATTCCCTAACGGCAGTGGCCTCTTTCAGCAGGATAATACCCCGGCCACACTGAGGAACATGGCAAAGAGATGAAGGTGATGACTTCTCCAAGTGCCTCAAATCTTATTCAAACGAAGCATTTGTGGGAAGTTCTGGAAAAACAAGCCATGGAGGCCGCCCCTCATAAGGTCTCTTTTACACGGGACGACCTGTTGGGCATCCCAGCGATAGTCGAACCTATGCTTTTACACAGAAACAATCATTGCTAATGAATGGAGTCAGAGCGGGCCGGGGATCGTTCCAGCCCACCCGCCTTCATTTACAATAAACAGGTAATCATTCATAAGTGAACCACTGCCTGTTTGCACTGCCGATCCATGATTCAGTTTTCTGCATGCAGAAGCTGAACAACAAACGAGAAGTGAACAAAATTGTTCGGCGTTCAGTTGGGGTGTGCCTTTACATTGAAGGATAATCGCTCAGATTCCCGCTAGATGCAGGAGTCTGAACGATTTATTGGTCCATGTAAAGGGGTCTACTTATACCAAACGATTTCTGGTTGAATGAGCGAACTATGTCAGAGTTCACTCGGGCAGCCTGTTTATACATCCTTGACTCGTTCAAACAAGAAATCGTTCGGTCATTCACATTTGTTGTATAAGTGAGTAAGAAGGATGGAACAATCTGTAATTAAACCGAAGGATTAGTGATCGAGCCAACGATGATTTCTATGCCTGCATAAGATGAACAAGAAGTGAACGATTTATCGTTAGTCGTTGACTGCGTTTACACTCAATAATTATCGTTCATCTTTGCTCATTTGAAAGATTTTTTTTGACGTTCCGTGTAAAAGGGCCTTAAGGTAAAAGGACTTTTACATGGACAGATAATCTGCCCGTTTATGCATGGATGCCCGTGCTGCTGAGAGTACCTGGGAGGTGAAGGTGGTGGAAATCCCTGGACAGTTGTTGATTTTGCGCTCCCTATAATCCAGCATGTACGTATTGTAGCTGATATAGTATGCTAAGCCCAAAAGACAAATGCCCATCCAGTCCAGCCCAGAGGCAGAAGCCAACCCACCCCCATTCTGAGGAAAAAAACTCCCTCCCGACTCCGTAATGGCAGACAGAGCAATCCCTGGATCAACATTTGAGATCAACAATCCTTCTGGTTATTTAATGTCTATAACCTGTAATATCATAGCGCTCTAGAAAGGCATCTAGTCCTCCCTTAAACTCCTCTATGAATTTTGCCATCACCACGTCCTCAGGCAGAGAGCTCCACAGTCTCACTGCTCTTACAGTAAAGAACCCCCTTCTGTGTTGCTGATGAAACCTGCTTTCTTCTAGACATAGCGGATGCCCTCTCGTTACCATCGCAGTCCTGGGTATAAACAGATCATGGGAGAGATCCTTGTATCGTCCCCTCATGTATTTATACATAGTTATTTGGTCGCCCCTTAGCCGTCTTTTTTCCAGGGTGAATAGTCCCAATTTGGATAGCCTCTCAGGGTATTCCAGTCCCGTCATTCCATTTATTAATTTAGTTGCCCTCCTTTGAACCCCCTCAAGCACTGTGATTACTGACTAAGTAATAAAAGTTGTGCCAAACTAGAGCCGTACTAAATCTTACAAGCTCACTAATAGACGCTACGGGTCATATCTCTGTTTTCATCAGTACATTTTGAAGGGATTGTTCTTTTTTGTATTTGATGCCAGCAGTCAGTAGTACAACTCTACAGAGATAAGGGGCCACCTGTAAGCTGATCTCCTTATCACAATGCTACAAAGACAGACATAGAGAGCCGGGGGCCACCGAAATATCATTTTCAGTGCCTGCTGTAGAGAATTCATCACAAGCTGGGAAGCCGATACCCTGGCAGCTAGCAGATTAGAGCGGAGACAGACAGCGTGTGGGCTGCACGTGGGCACGCTACAAGGAAAAGAGAGATCAGATGTCACGTTGGCTGTCTAACACAATAGAAACACACAACCAAACAGAGGCGCGCTGGAATATTGGTACAATTAGGGTCAGCTGTGCCGCAGGAAAGGATTCCGAGGATGTGAATGGCAGCAACGACCTAGGGTGCAGGCACACAGGCTTTTTTTCTCTTGGATTTTCGAACCAACAATCGGTCCGAAAATCAGATGGAAATAGCATCCATTCATTTGCACATGGGCAAAAAAAATAATTGAAATTAAATCGCAGCATGTCCTATTCTTCACCCTCTATTGCAGAGCAAAGTATAAATCAGCTCCGTGCATAAGCGCTCTGGCCTGGTGAACAGCTGACCAGCAAGAATCCTGGACGGCGGACCCCCGCCAATCTACTATTGATGGTCTATCCTGAGCATAATCATCAGTAGTTTACGATTGGACAACCCCTTTAAGAATTATTAGGCCGCTTTTACACGGCCCGCATCTGCTGCTGCAGAAACCCCCCCAGCAAATTCTCTGCAAATCTGCACTGGGGAAATCCACGAGGATGTTTGCAGCAGATTTTCTTGCAGGTCTGCCGTGGATTTAATCGTTGTATTTCAAGGGTTGATATCTGCTGCATAAATAGGCATGCTGTGGATTTAGATATTGTAGCAGTTTCGAAAAAGTTTGCTATTATGCAGTAGTTGGGAATGCTGAGCTATTTCAGCTCTGAAGCATGCAGAATTGTGAATACAGCTCAGTAGTATATAACAGGCTGTAACTCAGGAACAGTACAAGATACATCATGTAAAGTATGTACGAAGTGATTTGACTAGCTGAATTGTGAATGCAGCTCTGGAGTACATAACAGGCTGTAATTCTGGATTAGTAATGTATGTACACAATGTCTCCACCAATAGAATAGTGAGCGCAGCTCTAGAGCAGCTAGAGGTTTCATTGCAGATCCTGCTGCAAATACTTGAAGAAAAAGTGCTTCCTGCAGCAGTTTTTTTTCCATCCCAAAACTGGGCAGCTGGGCGGAAAGTAGTCGGGCCCCATTATAGTTAATGGGGTCCGCCTGGCACTGTTAGACCATGGGGATTCCTCCTCCCCGAACGGGGCAAGAAAGTGGAATCCCCAGTGCAAGTTTGAGACCACCCTAATGCAATTTAGAGAACCCCGTTGCCCAACTTTCACTAGCACTCCAGACTCTAGCACAGAGACATAAGAACAGAGAACAGAGCTCTTAGCGCTAATCACTTCTTAGTGGTACAACTTTTCAGGTGCCACCATTGTGTAGTGGCCCAGCACATCATCCTGGTCCCCTCCATAAATGTCATACATGTTTGTCTTATGTTGATGCACCGTGCAAGCCAGTACTGTCATTTCCAGTGTGTGAGTTGCACAGCTGCAGCGCCTGAGAGGTTAATGTCTGTAAAATCCAAAAGGCTGTCTGCTAAATGTATCAAATCTGTCATGTCATGTGGTATGAGAGAGGGTATAAATAGGAGTGTCTGAGAGTGGGAAACGAGTTCCATAATCTAGAGTAACAAGTTCCATCTTGTCTGCTACCTGAGTTCCATATAACACAGAGCCACATGCAGGCACCTTCAGCTTCCTTGTGGTGAAGATGGAAGAGGAGGAGACGATTCCCGTGATGACTGAATTCTGGATGTGAGTGGAGTGAGTCCCCAATAGTGAGAGAGCAATTGTAAGTAATTGTTCAGGACAAGGCCAGTGCAGAGGTACTACCTCTCTGCCTAATTTTCCTACGTGGCCGTCCAGTGCCAGGATCACCGCGTAGAGGTACACCCTTTAATAGTCACACCCACGCTTCTCCAAGGCTGGATGGAAGTACGTCAAGTCAATAATTGCTGCCTGAGTGTCTGAGGAGTGACCCTACCCCTTTCCTCCTCCAGAGTGTTTCCCTTCCAGGAGTGGTTCCTGGCAGATAATATAGACTGCAGGACCGGTGTCATCCTGAGTTTCCTCAGATCTTTTGTCTTGCCTGCACTGTAAAGACTTAGGCCTCCTTCCCACGAGCGTGACGGGCTCTGCCGCGTAATATTACGCAGGGAAGCCCGTCACGGCGCCCCCCCAGAGCCCCTATACTTACCAGCGGACGATAGCGTGAAGACGCTTCCCTGCCCACCGCCGCCGCGTCGTGTGACACGCCCACCGCGTCACGTGACGCGGCCGGCAGTGTCACGTGACGCGCCGGCCGCGTCAAATGACGCTGCGGCGGTAGGCGGGGAAGCGTTTTTTCACGCTATCTCCCGCTGGTTACAGCGGGAGATAGCGTGAACGGACGGCTTCCATTGACTGCAATGGAAGCCGTCAGCGCGTACAGCCCGTCCTCACCCGCAGCAAATAGAGCATGCTGCGGGTGAGGACGGGAGAAATCGCGGTGCGTAATTCCGCGGTGGAATTACGCATCGTGAGCATTGTGCTATTAGGTTCAATAGAACCTAATAGCAGGGGGCCACGCAGCGGATTTTTGCCGCGAATTTACGCGGCGTAAATCCGTTCGTGGGAAGGAGGCCTTAAAGTGAACTACCTTGTATTATCTGTTTGAAGTTTTGCTAAAGTAAAGTTTATGCTGGGCCCTAACCGTACCTAGGGACCCGTGGTACTTAAAGGCTGTGTCTGTCTACATTTATTCCCCACTGACGGTCATTCTGGTGTGTGTAGGAACGGTGGCGTCACCAGTGACAACTACAACCCCCATTTTCCTGTGTTTATTAGCATTCCCTATCCTAGGGGTGTCTTTGGTGGCCTGCAGTAATTCTCTGGCCTTGACTGTGTGTGTTCCCTCCAGAAAAGAGTTTGGTAAGTGCCGCTGTAACAAGCCATCACTTTACCCTCCCAGCTCCCTACGTATGTCAGGTGTCCGGGATCCCCCTATGGGACGCTGCAATTGACTGCCACAATACAGATTCTGTCTATAATATACTTGGAAAGGAAAGAAGGAATCGTTAGCATGGGCAGATGAGGTGAGCGAGAATGGGTAATGCAGTACGCATTGCACCACTTCCGTGCCTAATCAGCACTTCTCCCAATATTAGAGAATATGCTACTCTTTCGGAAGACCAGGAGGTTAACGGCGGAGGTGCAGAGGTAGCAGTTGCAGTCGGATACTCGTGCCTGACGGTGCACAAAGGCCCATCTACCACAAGGGGTCCTTTTTACAGTTTTTGCATTGGGGCTCAGAAGCCTCAAGCTACCCCCCTGAGTAACATTGCTCAGCTGCGGGGCCCATAGTACACCTGTGTATATTATATGATCATGCGTTACATTTGCAAAAACTTTGTACTGCATGTTTATAATATCTGGATAGTATATGAGATTGAGTTGGTCCACAAGGCTGAGGAAATGATGAGATGTCTTCATGAGGTCAATGCGGTCATCTACATTCACTTTGTTATTTGGTCATCATCAGTATGAAAAAGCCATTTTGTGTAAAGAAGCCAATTAAATCCGTACCGTAGAGCAGTAATGCAGGTCATACGGGCACATCTTCAGTGCCAGTTATTGCAGGACTTGTGCCATTACTCATGTGCTGCCCCACGTTCTGCCGCTATCATTCTGCTGGATCACTAACTACAATCCAGTATTCACAAACAAACACTTAAGGCTCATTCACACGAACGTAAATGCGCTCCATACTACGCACGTATTTTTTGATCTGTGTAAAAAAAAAAACTGCTAATACGTGTAAAAAACTGCCAATACGCAGAAACACGCAGGGGGTCGGCATATTTCAATCTGTGAAAATTCATTGACCAAAATATGGAACCAGCCCTTAGAAAGTGGATGAAAACTTCAGACGGGATCGGTGAGCGTGACGGTCATCATAGGTTAGGGCTGTCATATTTACTGTGGACAGGAACGGATGGCGTTCAATTACCGTTAGGCTAGAGAGAACATGGCGCTCAGTGGGGTCGTAAAATCTTACACTTTACAGTCACACAAAACACAAATTCTCCATAAATATTTTATATTCCACTTACTGCGGCCGAAAAGCACATCCCTAAAAGACTTGCCTGAAATATGGTATTTTATCGTGCGGCTGGGAAGCCCAAGATTTTCTAGTCTGAGGGCAACATAGTTAGACTCAACAACTCCCAACAGCCGCTATAAAACTTAGGCTTTACTCACACGAGCGTTTTTTTAAGTTTTCACGCCCGGCCGAATAACGCGACCATCCGAGGCTTTGGATTACAATGCGTTCGTTCAATTTGCGGCATGTAAAAAGGTTGCACCGTAAAAAATAGAATATACGCAAACGAATTCCGCGACTGCAAATTATACACTGCTTGAAAAGTTAGTTCTGGTTCTGTCTTTCGACTGATATAAGTCGGTGGCTCCCATAGACTCCTATGGGAGCTGAAAGAATAGGGAGGGGGAGGCAGTTTAGCAGCGTCCAATGCTGCGAAAAGCTTACAGGTGCCTCTATATAGGCATTTTGAGTCATTCCGAGGATTTATGCCGAGCGAGGGATTTCCGTGCTGAGATGTTTTTTTTCACTAATACATCGCACCCGGCCGTGTGAATGGACGAGAAAACGCTAATTAAGCTTAGGACTTGATCATGGAAAATCATTCATTCATGCAAATTAATGGCGCGCACAAGCAAAGGTAAAAATGCATACGCCTGTGTGAAGGAGCTAGCGGGTTCAGGCTGTCTTTGACAGCTGAATCCCAGTCGCGACCAGCGCTCACGTTGATCACGGCTGTTAACCCTTTAAATGCCCGATTGGTGTTCAGTCATCTTGAATGGCCACCTCGTGATGAGATTGCAAGGTGCTGTTTGGTTATCATGGCAATCCATGTTTTTCTGAAGGCCCCCAGGGCTGTCTGTGGCCTGTGCTCATAGGATGCTGGCAGAAATGCCATATATTGCAATACTAAAGTGTTGCAGTAAAGTAATCAAACCATCACAAGTTCAAGTCCCCTATTGGGACCAATAAAAAAAATGTTAAAATAAATAGAAGAAAAGTTTTTATTATTCTAAAAAATAAAGTATACTAAAAGTTAAAAAAAGAAAACCTTTACTTGTATCTATAGTAAAAAATCAAAATGACCCCCATCCACCCATAAAAGTCCGATTTATCAAAATAATGGAAACCCCATATGAAATGCATGCCTTTATTTGCATGGCATTATAAATCATGTTTTAATAAGACATGTAGAGACAAATTTTAAGTGGCGGTAATATGACACAGGTGCTGTTGGGCAGATGTGAACATTTGCCCAAGCAACAAGGTTCCATTGGTCAGGGGTTTAAGCTACTCAGATACTGTTACCAGCTGGTTCCCAGAACCACCCCGAGCAGGGCAAGAGGTGAAGTAAATACAAATTTGGTAGAAAAAGCTCTCAGCCAAGCCAGGGTCAAAAGGGCAGCTCAGTGCTAATGATTAAAACCCCATGCATTTTGTATGGCGTTTCCATATTTTTGTCCATCCCCTCTACGTCCATGGAAAAAAAAAACAGTTATGACTTTTTGAAAAAGGGAAGGAGAAATCAAAAATTGAAAATTAAAAAAAAATTGCCTCTTTAAAGGGATAAGAACAAAATTACTGGTGTGCCTGAGGCCTTAACCCCGTTGTGATAATTGCAGCTCTTTTGCATCGGCATAAAACCTTCGCCCGTGCTATTATTTTAACAGTTACCACATTGTTTTACTGACGGGGAAAATTTAACAGAATTTTTAATGATAACGGGTATTCTAAAGACTGCAATTATGTTATTATAATACAAAGTGGAGAGAAGTTATAATAAAGTGCTGCACATCACAATAGAATAACTGACAATAGTTAATTGCTCATTTCAGTGTTTGCACGTCATAGCCACGATTTAGGGTTTAACGCCAGACTTGTGTTTTTACAGATGACTCATTATGGCAGATGCATTAACCTGATCATCCAGCTCCTTAATAAGTACAATCCAGGCAATCAGAGTCTTGAGCATTATCTGGAAGAATCTGCAGATCACTTGCAGGTAAGAGTACTTACTGTATGTGGCCAGAAATGGCGAATACTGCAAGAGTCGTGTTATCGAACTGATGACTTCAGGAAGCAATCCATGATGAATCACAAACGACTGGTGACATTAAAAGAGTTTTCTGGGCAAAAACTATTAATGATCTATCTTCAGGAGATATTATCAATGGTTAATCACTGGAAACCAGTTGCTCGGGATTCCCGGCGATCGACTGATTGTCTGACCCAGAGGCATAACTTGAAGCTTCAGGGCCCCAATGCAAAATCTGAAACAGGCCCGCAAATATAATGCTTTATTCATAGTATTGGGCTCCCTCTATGGAGAAGAGAGGCTTTATGAGTCCCCTAAGTTCCTGGGCCCGGGTGCAACCGCATCCCCTGCACCCTCTATAGTTACGCCCCTGGTCTGTCCCACTATCAGTGCAGCAGGGCTGGACATCATCATCAGGGACAGCAATTAAAGTGCCACAACCAGCTTCACTCCCATTGAAGTCAATGGGAGTTGAAGCATCCTATTACACCTTCACATCCAATCTTGCTGTCAAAAGTGTAACCGCCGACTTCAGCTCCCATTAATTTCAGTATCTAATAATGTGGCTAACAGAAAAGGAGACAAAATAGCACAAAATAGGGCGAGTACGTCCCAAATATAAAATAACCATATAAGTAAAACCAGTGTCACACAAACTAATTTGAATTGCGGATTCCACGGTTGCCGTACGATACGCTGAATTACGTGGGCGTTGAAATGCATTGACTTTCTCTGGTTCGCTCACACTTGCGAGAAGGAATTACTAATTCCACAAGCGAAAGAAAAATCGCAGCATGCTCTATTTTACCGCAGATTCCGCGTGTATGGGCTCCATTGATCTCTATGGATGCGTTCGATCCGCAATGGATACACAATTACATTGCGTATGGACGCGGATTCATAAGCAAGTTGCTAGGGGGCCAGATAATAAATGGTCTTAAAAAAAGCAAGAATTTGTGGGCAGTCAATACAGGACAGAGTCTGGGAAGGAACACACCATCCAGACTGCTGTCTGCAACCTCTGCTTGTTCTTATTGGCTATTCCTGCACAAGAAGTGTTTTTTTTTAATTGGTTTATACTACTTCCAAAAAAAGTAGTATAAACCAGCCAAGCCTAGAGAGCAGTATCGCTTTCTGAAGGCTCTCAGGGCAGAGCTCACCACGACAGCACAAGGGAATGTCGCCTGAGCGATAAAAGGGTGTTTCCAGGAGGTTGGGCAACTTTCTGATGGCATTCCCTGCTTGCGTTTGTTCCACGCGGAAAACCGCACTCATATGCTACCATATGCAATTCGCTTCCACAATCATATGCAGGTCTTTCGCTGTGGATATCCACAAGTGGCATCCGATGCATTCGTGTGAGCCCGGCCTAATATAAGCTCACTTGTTGTGGTTATCCTTTAGGCATAAAACTAATAGTAGCTGTAAGTGATTTCAGTGGGAGTGAAGCCGGCTGTGGCACTTCCATTGCCGTCCCCGATGGTGACATCCCTTCCTTCTCCACTGACATTTGGCCGATCAGCTGATTGCCTGGGATCCTGAGCGATAGGTTATCAATAGTTTTGCCTAAAGAACTCCTTCCAATCAGATCATGTTACCAGTTTATACCCGCCCACAACATGCGGAGTGACAGCTCTCTCCATATACACAAAAGAGAAGATATAGTCACCTTGTTGATCATTTGCTGTCTGGTGTAAACAGGCAGTCATCTGTTTATCAACGACTAGTCCACTTGTTGCTGCACCAACAGTAAGTAGTTCTGAGGCGGCGTCCTGATGTCAGCCCCAGCCCATGTAACCACAGTGTTGGCACATGCACCCTGGCATTCCACACTGGGCACCGACATGTATGCATTGTCTGCTGGTTTGGGGCTTGATTGTTAGAGAGGTTTCCACTAGTCGAATAAATCAGGGAGTTTTAGAACTTTTACTCCGGACCCTCCTCTCAGTGGGTGCCAGTTGTTCATCATGGTGGAGTTCTGGTCCAGCACGCATCCTCCTGGTATCATCTTATTTCCAGATATGTCCTTGGTGTTTATACTTATTGCTTTGTTTTGGTAGCATCTGCTTCCAAGTACTCTCATCCCACTCCGTGTAAAAGCACACAAACTCATACGCTAGGTTGTTGGCACTTGTGCAGAGCGTTTAGACAGGCAGATCACCACTGACTTCTTGCTCAGCGTTTCACATTCTATGTGAAACGCTGAGCGGGGAGTGTCTACACGTAGTGAGAAGTCAACGATTTCAAGGGCTTGAAATATAAGCCCTACCCTGGAAATAAGGCCTAGCTACACAACAAAAAAAAAGAAATACTTACCCAGCAGGCGCTGTCCGGGTCCCTCCCGCTGGTCTCCAGAGCTCCGGTGCTCTAGCTTCAGTCCTCAGCAGCCAAAAGACCATCGCTTCCTGGTAGTAGAGTTCATAAACCCCCGCTTCCAGGAAGCAAAGGCTCTGATTGGGTCAGCCGCGGCGCTTGGGAACCAATCAATGCAGTGCTTGATGAACCAATCACAGCCATTTAATGCGATGCTGTGATTGGTTCTTCAAGCACTGCATTGGACTAAAGCAAGAGCTCTGGAGAGCAGCAGGAGGGACCCGGACGGCACCTGCTAGGTGAGTATAAAAGATCCCCTGAAAATAAGAACTTGTGCCTTTTGGGGGCAAATATTAATATAAGACAGGGTCTTATTTTTAGGGAAACTCAGTAGTACTCCTTTGGTATCCAATGGTTACCACCTGTAGGCTCCGCTGTTTTACCTGTCAGGCATGCTCAGTGCCTTTAAATTCTGCAATGATGACAGTTTGTACAGTCGTTAATGTGCACTGGTCAGTAACTGGCAATGGACATTGTGGAAGAGGTAGTTTTTGCGCTCCCCAGCGCCCATTGTAGCAGTGCCGCAGAATGCAAAAAAGTTACTGGAGATCCGTTTGATGATTTAGATGGATGTTTGAAATAATGGAAATAAGAGAAAACTTTAGGGAAATTTTGCCCAAGTCTCCAGAATATCCCTTTAAGTCATTGATTGGCGCTCATTACTGCCATTTACAGTATGGGGGCGAACAATCGTTCATATGATCATTCACCCCATACAGATAGCATTCGTTGGCAGCACATCTCCACACAAGGGGATATGCTGCCAACAAGTACTTTTTTTTTTTTTTAGGCCTGCAGAAAAGATCCCATCATCCAACAAACAAGTATTTGCTTGTTCAGCAGCTGGGCGTGGCTTATTCACCCGGGCTGATGTTACAGAGAATGTTCATCGGCCTGTGTAAAGGGATCTATTGCGACTATGAAAAGTCAGAAGCGGCTCAAGCTGTTGTGGGCAGAGAGAGGAAAGAGAAGAAGTAGCGATGTCCAAGCCAAAGGACTGAGAGCTCCAGCAGATCTGCTATCAAGACCTTCCATATAACAAACACTGCTGCTCTAGTTATTAGAGGGGCGTCCCGGGGGGTGTTATTGTATAGTGCCAGACAATGGCATAAGTTTTAATAATAATATATTAGTAAGTGAGTACAGATACCTGAAGCAACACTTACGCATATACAATGCCTAGATAAAAAAGCAATAATTACCTTGGTTTCAGTACGGAGATATATGCTAATTGCTGGCTGGTTGATGCATAGTAATGAAAATTACATGGCTAAGCAATATATTATTAAATGAGACTCTGGTGCCATGACGTCCATTCTTGCACCAGCATGTGGCATGTACTGAATGCCAAGTAGGCACAGAATTGTGTAACATAAGAATGTGTCAAGTAAATGTTATAACAGGAGGCGCTTGCTCTGGAGTGGTGGAGTGCTCGGCTTCTGCTGTCATTTTTTGTTAGATCTCTACACTAAGAAGAAACACTTGAAGTTTCTGTGAAAGTGCTAATAGGATGTATCGTATGCCCAGGAAGGCCCCCTTTCCACGTGCCATCTGCACGCTCTTTTCGGAAATACTGCAAAAATGTTTCACAACACCTTCAAACTTTAATTTGGGGGTAATGGCTGCACATTGAATACCTACAATAATGGTGCTGACAGTAGCCTACAGAACTCTCCCCTTGCACCTACGTAATAATGACTACGGTGCCAGTGTGAACTTGTAGCGTAAAAGAGGTGATCAATATATATGTCTCCACCTAGCTAAATGTGCAAAATTGTGAGTAACTACCATGCCGGGTAAAAAACAGCAATGTGGGAGGATATTACTCAGCAATCGTATATAGAGACGGCACGACTTATCATAGCTGTGAGGTGTTGCAATGCTTAAATAAGGGCATTGGAGGTCTGGTAGATAACCCCTTTGTTTAGGAATATTCAGGACTGGGTATACCAACAAAAGTGTGGGGTCAGCATATAACACGACTAGAGATGAGCGAACGTACTCGGATAGGCACTACTCGTCCGAGTAATGTGCCTTATCCGAGTACCTCCCCGCTCGTGCTGAAAGATTCGGGACGCGCTGCGGAGCGGGGAGCTGCAGGGGAGAGCGGGGAGGAACGGAGGGGAGATCTTTCTCTCCTTCTCTCCCGCCCGCTCTGCCCCGCTCCCCGCCGCAACTCACCTGTCAGCAGCGGAGCACCCCGAATCTTTCAGCACGAGTAGAGCGGTACTCGGATAAGGCACATTACTCGGACGAGTAGTGCCTATCCGAGTACGTTCGCTCATCTCTAAACACGACCTAAAGCGGTTTAACAACTAGTCTGAGAAGCCAACTCCAAATGGAGATAAGGAAAAGGTTTGAGTGGCCAATCGAATTTCTGGTTCAAACTCAACATGGATGATGGGTTCAACGAGTTGGACCAGCAAGTCGGTTCGCTAAAGGGTTTAGATTTGGTTACAACATTTAATTCATGTTCAGTTCGTGGTTCTACACGTTTCGTCGCGAGAGCGACTCATCAGGAACCCATGAAAAAATAGAACCTTTGGAAAGTTTTACAAATGGCTCAAAAGGAGAATGTTTGGAGTACTGGTTGTCTAAAAATGAAAAGCTTTTCACCATCCATGTTGAGTTTGAGAGTGTCTGTGCCGCCCCACCCCCTTGGGGATTACCTCACACATTGTAGTGGCCTGGGTTGATACTGTAGGCACACTTCCCATTGAATTTAATGGGAGCTGTGCCTATAGTACTAACCTGGGCTGTAGATCACTTGATGAAACACAGGCATGAAGGATGCTAATATGAAGATGTTGCAGATGAATTATAGGGGGGATAGGAGTCCAACGCTTTCTGTACAACTTCGGGTTTTCCCTGTTGGTAAAATACTTAATGATGCGGATATGCAGCGGCTACAACTGTTTGCAATCTGTTATTCACACAAGCAATTTTTTTCCCCGCACAGCGATACTGAGAGATTAAAGATGGCAGCATGTTCTATCGTTTGGCTTCCCTCAAAAGAATGGAGATCATATTCACATGTTTTGTGCATCTTGCAATGCACAAAACTCATGCGACATTCTTGCTCATGTGAATGTAGCCTTAGGCCGCCTGCACATGGGCGGAAATCCCGCCGCGGGATTTCCCGCGGGATTTCTGCCACTGAAAGTTTGCATAGGAGTGCATTACAATACGCACTCCTATGCAGACGGCCGCGGTTTGGCCGCGCGAAATCTCGCGCGGCAAACAAACCGCGACATGTCCTATTTTTGTGCGGGGCACGCACTCACCCGGCCGCCGGCTCCGGTCTGCGCATGCATCGGCTGCGCCGCAGCCGGCACATGAAAGAACTGGGGCCGCCAGGCGTGGGAGAGTACGCGCTCGTCCCTGCAGGCTCTCGGGTCGGGTCACGCGGCGAGAATTCTCGCTGCCGGATCCGATCCACTCGTGTGCAGGCGGCCTTAGGATGAGTTCATACACGGCAGAATAGCTACAGAATTGTGGCTGTGGAATGCATACCGAAAGTAAGGGCTTATGCCCACGGGCATACGTGGTGAAAAATGTAAATGAATGCGGTTGTAATAAACCCTGTTCACTTAAAGCGGGAGAAAACCACAGCGGAATTTAGTCATGTTGCAGAGTCTCAAATCCACAGCACGCTCTAGATGTTGCAGTAAAGGGTGGAAATCCACACCAAAATCCGCAATATAGTCATGTGCAGATTTTATTGCAGATTTTGGTATGGATTTAGGCCTCATGTCCACTAGCTAAATGGAATTGCGGATTCCGCAGCGGATTTTGCCCATAGGGAATCATTGGCCATCCGCGGTCCATTAAATTGATTTTTGCACCCGCGGATGGCATTTTAAAAGAATTGCATTTTTCACGCGCAGGAGAAAATACGTGACATGCTCCATTCTGCCGCGGATTCCGCGCGGATCGGCAACATTGCTATCACATTGATAGCAATGTGTGCAGATATCGGCATGCCAAAAAAAAAGGAATTTAAAGCAAATCCACGGCAGATTCTGCGCGGATTGTATTTTTCAAGTGGACATGAGGCATTACATGTGAAAAATGTCTGCTATGTGTGCACCTTCCCTGTGTTCACAACTCGCTGATTTGCTAAGGACTGTGTCAAAGATTTTGGTGCAGATCTGCAACAGATTTTATCCCTTCCATTTGAATTCAATTAAAAAAGAGTGAAATTTGCTACAGATCCCCACCAAAAACTGCAACAAAAGCCACACCCAATCAGCGATGTTTGAACACACCTTTGGGATGCCTTCACACTAGCACTTGCATTTTACTGACAATTGCCAGGATGCACCTGCAAGCGCAGCAACTAGCTCTGTCACACAAAGTTAATGCTTATGTAATAGCCCTAGTTTCTGGGCTGCGCTTGCATCTGCAGTCTGGCAATGGTCATTAAAATGCGAAAGCTAGCGGTTGCCACTAGCACTCGTATAACAGCACCTTAGGAATCAGCTATGATAAGCAACAGCTGCTGCATTATAGTTGGAGATACACAACACGCACACGAGCGACAATCGCGCATGAATTTTGTGTGTTGCAAGAGGCACAAAACGTTCGCGAATATATAAACCCCATTATTTTGAAAGTAGTTATTCACACAAGCAATTTTTTTCCTTCACAGTGTCATGGAATATAAAGTATTAAGTTTCAGAATGCAATAAGTGTATGTTTCTTATCTTGTTTTGGACTATTGGCCCTTAAATAGAAGACTAAAAACCTATGCTTTGTAGGATTTTAAGATAAGAAGTCAACAGACAAATTAAATAAGGCTAAGCTATGTTAACAGAGAAGACACAGCTATAGCAGAAATAGTGTCTAATGCAACAGTAATATCCTGACTTAGGCAATTCTGTGTTTGAGACTGGCCTTAAGAGCTTTGAGACTATTTGGTAGATGTCAGTAAGCCTTATGATCAATCAGCTTTGTCACCTATGTAACACTAATCTTTGTACCAAGTAACTTGTGAATACGCCCCCTTCTTTCTGTATAAGAGTTGGTAATGTTGATGATAAAGGAGAATTCATTGAGTTCTCATGGAGAAGTGTCTTGACATAACATGGAGTGATTTCATGCTATTGATAGATGTTTGCTAGCAAATCTTCTCATCACGCGCTTCCATATCTACCAATTTGGCACCTGGCAACGAGGTCATCCGATCGGTACCGGTGTGGTCCGATAACATCACAGCGATGCAGATAGCAGCATATTCTATCGTTTGGCTTGCCCTGTTTTCAATGGGAGCTTTAAAGACATCGTGGGGTACTCACATGCCGTGTGATGTGTATAAGTGCCATGTGAGGTTTCCTATTGAAATCTATGAGGCACACTTGAGATCCTCCGATGCGCATGAAACGTGTGCCTGAGGATTTCACAAAAGTGCACGAAAAACGTCTTGCATCCGCGCGTAAAACGCACGTTGGCAAGCGCAATATCAGGCTAGCCTGTGTGCATGTAACCTAATAGAGCAGAGCTGAAGCGATAGAAGTCACTACTACTCTGTCTTGATTGCCTATCAGATTCCGGACACTCGTCATGCATACTTGAGTTATGGCCACCAGCGTCTGTATAGTTTAGGTGGGGAGCACCCTGACCCCTGTGCGCAGCCTAATCCGGTTTCCTGCAGTATAACACTATCAGAGCAGAAGAAATAGTCTAATTGCTCCTGAGAGACATCTTAATCATGTTACAGAGGGTTCTTCTGTATGTCTGCCAGCAGCGGAGTGACATTCATAATGAGTCATTTAATTGTGCACTTGAATCCTGCGCACTCCTCTCGCTTACAGCGCGCTTCAGAGCTGGAGATCCGATATTACAATGTCAAACAGATGTAATTTGGAATCATAAATCTGTCACTGGCAAACCCAGAAATATAATTGAAATCCTGACGAACATCTGAATCATCCGCCGGCTCCGAAAATTCTCAGTATTTCTTTGTCTAATGACAGATGTTTAATCCACGTTCTCAGGACCTGGTGAGGCGCTCGGCTGGATGTGATCTACAGGTGATTACAGTGTTACATCAGCTCTATGGTGATCAGTCAGTGATTTAGGGCGCAGGTATATTTTAGGTCCATAATATGGACAGCATAAAGCCCATTGTTTGCTGCAACTCAGGCATTTCATAAATCCCGCCTCCATGACGTGATGGCTGTGCCTGGTTCTTCGAGCGCCGTGGCTCAGCCAATCAATGCAGTGCTTGAAGAACCAATCACAGCCATCGCTTCTTGGAGGTGGGATTTATGAATCCTGTAACCAGGAAGTGATCCTATGTGGCCGGCATAGGACTGTGGGAACCACGTCGGGGCTCTGGAGAGCCACGGGAATGATCTGGACCGAGCCTGCTAGGTCAGGTAAATAAAACATTCCATGAAAATAAGACCTAGCGCCTCTTTTGGGGCAAAAATTAATATAAGACCAGGTCTTATTTTCAGGGAAACATGGGTAGTATCAAAAACAAGCATTAATCCTCTTCCTCCCATTCTGCACAGGCTCTTGCCGGTTTCTGCATCCCAGCTTTCAGTGATGACATGTGACTGCTGTAGTGGTCACGTGGGTCAATAGGTCATTGTTGGAGTCCAGGAGAGGCAAGCCAGTGTACAGAATGGGGAGAAGGCAAGTCTGCAAAATCCCTGCAAATCCACACTGTGTGAACAAACCTTTCTGCTTGAAATACATTGAATATGTGTCGTAGTTGGTGATATTGTAAGGCAGATTCGGGATATGATGCAGCAGAAGGAGTTACAAAAATAGGTAATGTTTATTTATAAACAAAGAAATTAAAATGAGTAAGGTTATTATAACAAGTACACAATTTCACTTTTAGGCCGCCTACAGACGGCCGGGTCGGATCCGGCTGCGAGAATTCTCGCAGCTGGACCTGACTCGAGCGCCTGCAGAGAGCAGCGCGGAACTCACCCACTCCCGCAGCTCCGGCTTTTTCATATGCCGGCTGCCGGGCAGCCGGCGCATGCTCACAGCAGAGCCGGCGGCCAGTGAGTGACATTTTTGTGTGGGGCTCTGTGAGCCCCGCACAGAATTAGTACATGCCGCGGTTTGTGTGCTGCGCGGGATTTCTGCGGGGAATCCGCCCATCTGCAAGCGGCCTTACCATAGATTTAGCTAACACTAACTAAAGCCCAGGATCAATAATACCTTATGCACAGTAAGAAACAATACCGGCAAAACAGTATCAATAATGCAGTTCAAAGATCAAAACCATTGTCCAGAAATACAAATCACATAAAGTCATGCACAGTATATATATATATATATATATATATATATATATATATATATATATATATATATATAAGGATTAGCACTCCACTTTCAGTGATCAGCGCCCCACTCAGTCTCCTAGCAAAGCTAGTTCCCCTGTTACTCTTGTGATGTTCCTTTAAATAACGCATAAATTCCAGTGTCATTACTATTAGCTCCATCTCCTACAGCAGGACTGCTAATTATTAGACTGAGTCCCTTTCTGGTGGGACACCTACCTGTTGCAGGTCGGCCTCACTTACAATTCATTCCGTGAGAATTATTGCTACCACCGGCCCAGACTAGTCTAAGGTCAGGAAAATGCCGTCACAGATATAGAATTTAAAAATTGAAATTTTATTAGGAATTATTTTAAAAATCAAGGCCAACCAAAGAAAAACAATTACATAAAACGTATAGTGACAGGACAGACAAACAACTAAAAAGAGGGATCTTGGGATGGGTGAGGGAGGGAATTATGTGTCACCAACTCCCGTCTAACCATCACCAGGATCCTCAAGAGTCACTTGTGATTTAGTTGATGGGGCAGACCCCCCTATCAAGGTAAGTATTCAGCACTTGAGGTGTTGTATGATTCGTATGTTCTCCAAATGGAGACTGTTTTTTAATAAAGGTATATATGTTATACGAATCAAGCAAACCACTTTTCTTTTGGGACTCTTGTAGTTTTTAATGTTTGGGGGCTTATCGATGCCCGGCTCCTGATGAACTATCGAGTACCCCGATAGGGAAACGCGTCGAGCAAGAGCAATATAAACGGAAAAGCTTTAAACACTGTAAACTCAATACCATACTGGTTTGAAGAGCAATCTAAACAGAAAGTGTATAAAACAGTGAAAACAAATGCACTAAACGACATTGATTCAAACATTAAAAACTACAAGAGTCCCAAAAGAAAAGTGGTTTGCTTGATTCGTATAACATATATACCTTTATTAAAAAACAGTCTCCATTTGGAGAACATACGAATCATACAACACCTCAAGTGCTAAATACTTACCTTGATAGGGGGATCTGCCCCATCAACTAAATCACAAGTGACTCTTGAGGATCCTGGTGATGCTTAGACGGGAGTTGGTGACACATAATTCCCTCCCTCACCCATCCCAAGATCCCTCTTTTTAGTTGTTTGTCTGTCCTGTCACTATACGTTTTATGTAATTGTTTTTCTTTGGTTGGCCTTGATTTTTAAAATAATTCCTAATAAAATTTCAATTTTTAAATTCTATATCTGTGACGGCCTTAGCTTCGACTATATAGATATCTCATACCACTGTGATTAAGGTCAGGAAAATGACTCTACCTCTGTTCCCTTGGATGTTTCTCACTGTTATGATACCCCACAGGGTTGGGAATGTAGCACGATTTCACTCTCTTTTAGGTAGCTGCCTCTTCAGTCCAGAGCCTGATATTTTCTCCATGCAGCATCTTTTCTCACAGTCTCGGGGTTCCCGCTGCTTCTCCTCTGCTGATCCCTGCCGTCTTCAGCACCTCTTTCTGCAGGCTATTGCACCTGTTTCTAGCAGCCACCAGCTCTCCCCTCATGACACAGCAGAAATTTTTTTTTATGTCCGAGGCATCAGCCAATCTGTTCCACGCCAGAGAGCATGCTTAGTTCAGATGTGCCAAAATTTGGTGCAAATTGTGTTGCATGCAATAATTTGGCGTTGTTTTTGGCATAACTCACAGTCCATTACCATGGCAATCATTTACCTCTATAGGATAGCTCCTTATACATGGTCCAGTATTGTACCTTTGTCGCTACTGATTTTAGGGCTTACTTATATAACCCTATGATGGTTGTGCATAACACCTGCATTTTGACATTTTCCATCAAATGCTGGATTATGGAAATATTCTTCACTAGAATGGATTGCATTGTATTGTGTTGCCGTATAGACTCATAGAATGGTAGAGTTGGAAGGGACCTCCAGGGTCATCGGGTCCAATGTAGGATTCACTCAATCATCCCAGACAGATGTCTGTCCAACGTCTGTTTGAAGACTTTCATTGAAGGAGAACTCACCACTTCCAGTGGCAACCTGTTCCACTCATTGATCACTCTGATTGTTAAAAAGTTTTTTCTAATATCTAATCTGTGTCTTATCCCCTTAAGTCTCATCCCATTGCTTCTAGTCTTTTCTTGTGCAAATGAGAATAGGGCTGATCTCTTTGTACTGTGACAGCCCTTCAGATATTTGTAGACAGCTATCAAGTCTCCTCTCAGACTTCTTTTTAGCAAGCTAAACTTTCCTAGATCCTCTAACCGTTCCTCATAGGACATTATTTGCAAACCGCTCACCATCTTGATAACTCTTCTCTGAACTTGCTGCAGTTTGTCTATGTCTTTCTTAAATTGGGGTGCCCACAACTGGACACAGTATTTCGGATGAGGTCTGACTAAGGAAGAGTAGAGGGGGATAATTACCTCACGTGATCTAGACTATATGCTTCTCTTAATACATTCCAGAGTTGTGTGTGACTTTTTGGCTGCTGCATCACACTGTTGACTCATGTTCAGTCTATGATCTATTAGTATACCCAAGTCTTTTTTACATGTGCTGCTACTTAGCCCCATTCCTCCCATTCTGTATGTGCTTTTTAAAAACTTTTCTTGCCCAGATATAGGTCCTTGCATTTCTCCTTGTTACATACCATTCTGTTAGTTGCTGCCCACTGTTTAAGTTTGTCTAGATCTTTTTGATTCCTCTCGCTCTTCTCTTCCCTAGTGTTAGCTATCCCTCCTAGCTTTGTGTCGTTGGCAAGCTTGATCAGTTTCCCCTCAATTTCCTCTGCCAGATCATTTATAAAAATGTTGAACACCACTGGCCCCAGGACAGAGCCTTGAGTTATCCCACTTACTACATTCTCCCAATTGGATGTTCAGCCATTTATGACCACTCTTTGAGTACGATCACTCAGCCAGTTGTGAATCCATCTAACAGTTGCCTTGTCAATCCAATATTTTGTCATTTTTTTCAATAAGGTTGGTATGAGATACTTTGTCAAATGCTTCACTAAAGTCAACATACACTGTATCTACTGCATTTTCCTGTTCAACCCAGTTGTTGATTCTGTCATGGAAGGAAATTTAGATTAGTTTGTTACAAATCCATGCTGGCTCTGGTTAATTACTCCATTTTCACCCAAGTAGTTGCACATATGTGGTTGAAAATATGTTCATAGATCTTTCCCGGTATAGAAGTCAGGCCCACAGATCTGTAGATTCCGGGGTCCACCTTCTTCCCTTTTTTAAAGATAGGGACAACATTTGCCCTTCTCCAATCTTTTAGGATTTACCCTGTTCTCCACAAATTTTCAAAGATTATGGTGAGTGGTTTAGCAATTACCTCCGCTTCTTCCTTCAGTATCCTAGGAAGTAATTCTTCTGAACCTCGAGAATTAAATTCACGTAAGTCATCTAAGTGTTCCCTCACCATCTCTACGCTTATAGATAGCCTGCAGTCTTTTATTCCCCCAATAGCACAGGGAAGATTAGTTGATGTTACATCTACTTTCTGAGAGAAAACAGATACAAAATAGGAAATTAAAAGTTTGGCCTTCTCAACATCATTCTTAACCAATTCACCATTTTCATCTTGTAAATTTCCTATAGCATCTTTGACTTTTCTTTTGTTTTGACATACCCCCAATGCTTTTTGTATTGCTTTTAGCCTCTCTTGCAAGCTTTAGCTTTTCCAACATTATATTCTTCTTTAGTTATTCACCCCTCTTTACATTTGCTAAACATATTTTTCTTTCTTTTTAGCATGTATTTAAGTTCTGTGTTCATCCATCCTGGTCTCTTTAAATGCGCATTCTTCCTTCTTTTAGGCCGCCTGCACACGAGCGGGTCGGATCCGGCAGCGAGAATTCTCGCCGCGGGACCCGACCCGAGAGCCTGCAGGGATGAGCACGTACTCACCCGCGCCTGGCGGCCCCGGCTCTTTCATGTGCCGGCTGCGGTGCAGCCGGCGCATGCGCAGACCGGAGCCGGCGGCCAGGTGAGTGCGTGCCCCGCACAAAAATAGGACATGCCGCGGTTTGTTTGCCGCGCGAGATTTCGCGCGGCCAAACCGCGGCCGTCTGCATAGGAGTGCGTATTGTAATGCACTCCTATGCAAACTCTCAGTGGCGGAAATCCCGCGGGAAGTCCCGCGGCGGGATTTCCGCCCGTGTGCAGGCGGCCTCAGGGATTATTAACGATTGACCTTATAGAATGTCATTTCGCAATATTTCCCAACTGTCGTGGACATTTCTGTCCTGAAGAACATCCTTAAAAATTTTCCGTGGCGACAGTGTCCCTTTATTGTTTTTATAGTGTGTTTAGTCAGTTGAATAGTTATTAGAGAAAAACTGTTTATTTGCATAGTAATAATCTAATATCCCAGTGTGGCTAGTCATGAATGTTGCAGAACAGGCTGGCCGGCTCCAGGAAAAAATCTGCCTTTGAAATCACAAACGTGTATGTGCAGATTTAAAATAGGAATTTTTAGATTGTATGCATAGATAAAGCCTTGCTTTCTGATGTTAAATCAGAACTAGGTGGCACCGTTCACTTCGAACTTCCGAGGTCATGAATAGAATGACTGAACTAAGTGAAGACTGACACGCTCAGACAGAGCAATTGGAAAGAACGGATGGGTGGTCATTATAAGTGGTTACCTAGTATTTGTAGTGTAGGATCATACAAAAAGTGAAAATTATAAGACCTGACACTAGAGGACAACTTGAACACAGCTTTGTTTAGGGGAAATGTGATTTTTCTTTGCGGTTTACTTCACTTTTGGAGGTATATGATTAGCATAGAATAAAACACTTCACTATTGACCAATAGTTTATTATATTCTGCATTTATAATCTATATAATGGCCCCTTCACAACTGCTTATGGCGCAGATCTGGCATGAAATTTTATATAGCATCATAAGCTATAATGGGTTTTTGTGCCGTCCGTGGAATAAACTAAGAAGACAGAGACCAAAAATATCTGATTGGGCCCCACGTTGAATTCACAGGAGCACATGCGTATTTACATGCACAAGTGCATTGCGTATTTGCACACTCAAGTGCGTTTTTTTCTGCACCTTTGGCACACAAATTGTGCGCACGTAAAAAAAAAAACATGCGACGATGCCTTCAGCCATTGAAATTAGTGTAATGAGTTCTATAGGTTCTTTCCTTGCACAAATGCACAGGAAAATAGATCATGCTGCCTATTTTTTGTGTGACCGAAATGTGCATGCAAAATGCGTACATGTCAACGAACCCATTGAAATCAATGGGTCTATTCTGTGTATTGTACGCAAGATTTTGCATGCTCAAAAAAGGTGCGCAAATATGGTCGTGTGAATAAGCCCCAAGTGTGCTGCTACACGAACGCCTCCAACACTCACAATTTACTGTTAATTGTGGACTTTCAAGTTCCATCTGGCAATCATTAGTAAGTGGCAAGCACTAGCAGCGGGCGCCAGAGCTGGTGTACTAGCCCCCTAAAGAGATTTTCCAGGCACAGTACATATTTTAACAAAGACCATAAATTGTTTGCTTAAGTCACTTTGCAACGTAGTCCTATTACAGTAAAGGGGTTGTCGCACAACACCGCATATCTTAAATGCAGCCCCAGCCTGAAACGTGGGGCAGCAGAGGCCGTGCAGGCGCAGCTTCGCTCCCATTCACTTCAGTGGGACCGTTGGACATAGTTGACTCAGTCTGCATCTTCAGTGCATTTGTCCACCCTGAAGGACCATTGTGGTTTTTGTGGTTGACCTGTGCTGATTCATTTCTTACTATATCATTATAGCGGTCGCTGCGCCTTTTTTTTCTTATATATACTGCGCTCCAAATCCCCTGCAGACACAGAGGGAGACATTTAAATCGTACCTGAGTTTTCAAACCCATTTGTTAGAAGCAGGCCGTTCCTCTTTGGCAGCTTCTGCTGTTTGTACCCAGTAGGAGCTCCATCAACTCAGTTTTCCATGTACATTTGCCTATTTTTCTGCTGCCTTCCTGTATGCAATCCTCTTACAGATGGGTTCGTCCTAACCAGCCAATCTGCAAGGACTGTAATGGCTGGGACAGCCTCTCCCACACTTCCCATGCTACCTTGCACAGCCCTGCTCCAATGAGATGTAAGGCAGTATCTTAATGCTGCACCTGTAGCCCCATGTGCCTGTCACTAGAGCAGCTAAATGCCTAACAACAGGAAGTGGATTGCAAAGCTGCTGGAAGAAGTGGTAAAACTAAAAAGCTTTAATGCACATATAGTACAAGATTGAGGATACACATATAGGCTGTTAGAGGAGCAGAAGTTGCCTGAAAAGTTTTGGTCCATTTAAAATTAACCTCCGAGGCTGAATAAACAAAGACGTTACACCGCTTCTCAGACTACCTGGTGTATTAGTATGCATTGGTAGTCTCAGACACTACATGCTGATCTGACTGGTCACACGGACAGCACTGGTCAATCAAAGCAGGGAAGCAGTGTCTTACTAAGGCCTCGCTCACATGAACGTTATTTCAGCACTCCGATAGTCACGCTAAAACATCGCAGCTATCGGAGCACTAAATCATGTGAACAAAGTATAACCGCGACCAAGCCACGGCTCTTTTTCGCTATTTTACCTGGCTGGCTGCAACATCTTGCAGTGCATTGACGCTGCGGCCCCAAAATCCCTCAGCCTCCAGAATAATAAAAGGAGTCCCCGTGGGGATTCTCTTCATTGTTCTGGTGACCGGCAAAGGAAGGGTGAGGGAGTTTAATACTGCGAAGATAAAGGGAATCCCTACGAGGACTCCCTTAATTGTTCTAGCGCTCCCCACTGCTAAACTTCATCTCCCTCCCTTTGCCAGCCAACTCTATAGACTCCCATAGGAGACTATGGAGCCACCGGCGTTGTGCCTTTAAAAGATAGGACAAAATTGCATGAGGTCATGCACACAAGGCGATCGGGCTCAGGACAGTCTGATCATTCAACAAGCATGAGCAATTGTTTCATTGTCCACCATCCAGAGACAGGTGGCGCCATCGTTACACCCCTTGTCGGAACCATTTCAAGGGGCTTGGCTGATGGACATTTGGTCTTACGACATCCATTACATGTACTGCTTTTGATGCCCACCGTCCTCTCCATTTGCAGTGTCCATTTGCATCACATACAATAGTTTGTCACCCCTAGTAGTGGTAGGAGGGACAATGACAGCTCAGTGATATGTTCAGGATATCCTGCAGCCACATGTGTTCCTCTCATGGTGGCTTCCAAGAGGCATTACCCAGCAGGATAATGCTCGGCCGCACACACAGGGGGGGCTCACAGGAATGTCTCCACCACATTGCCACACTTCCGTGGCTGCCCGGTTACCAGATTTCTCACCAATAGAACATGTATGGAACCATTTGGGATCCAAACTTTAACAGCCTAAGGCATCACGTCCACGTGGATTCCTGCTGCA
This sequence comes from Eleutherodactylus coqui, assembly GCF_035609145.1. Lineage (NCBI taxonomy): Eukaryota > Metazoa > Chordata > Amphibia > Anura > Eleutherodactylidae > Eleutherodactylus > Eleutherodactylus coqui. The sequence goes on from NC_089843.1 coordinate 55,697,956, forward strand.
GATTTCTGCAGCGGATGCACTTTTAATTGTCTTTTTGCATGCGGGAGATCAATTGAGATAGAGGACAATTAAGCCCACCCACGCATGATCCACATTAAAATAAAGCATGCTGCGTTTTTACTAGAGATGAGCGAACGTACTCGGTAAGGCCGATTTCGCAATCGAGCACCGCGATTTTCGAGTACTTCACTACTCGGGTGAAAAGTACTCGGGGGCGCTGTGGGTGAGCGGGGGGTTGCAGAGGGGAGTGGGGGGGGGGGAGAGGGAGAGAGAGTGGGCTCCTCCCTGTTCCCCGCTGCTACCCCCCCCCTGCTCCACCACGCCACGCCCCCCATCGACCCCGAGTACTTTTCACCCGAGTAGTGAAGTACTCGAAAATCGCGGTGCTCGATTGCGAAATCGGCCTTACCGAGTACGTTCGCTCATCTCTAGTTTTAACCCTTTCCCATCCACTGTCTGACATCCTTAGAGATTCTAATTGAAGGCTGTACAGCTCTGATGTCAGAAGACGTCGGGCAGGGTATTCTTACTGTATATTACTGGCCTCTCTGTTGTCAGGGGCTTCTCCAGCATGTCCCATACCGCAGTACTGGCTCTAGCCAGCAGATGGCGCCATTATAAAATGGCAGAAAGAGAAAGCCCCCTAGGAACCCCTGAATCTAAAATTGGATTGCAAAGGGTTAATTCCTGCAAGGGACATTTGCAAATCACCTAAAAATACCATCCGCGGCTATTTATTTAACCGGAGGGGGTCAATGATCTACTATTGGCAATTTTATTTGTGGATCACATGTGCAGGAGACCCGCACCGATTTAATAAGTCTATTTTCCCCGTGGACATTGTACAAACTCTTAGGCCCAATCTAGAGGCTCAGTTACAGTAAATGTTGACCAATATGCCGTAGGATACCATACAGAACCTATATGCCTTCATGCCCGCCTGTATCACATCTTGTATACAAGCTAGAGGCGGTACAACAGGGTGCTAGAGCCTCCCTACAAGTGTCCACAATACATTGAAATATAAGCCCTACCCCCAAAAATAAGCCCAAGCTGCAGTGAAATAAAGTATACATCACCTTACAAGCACTGTCTCAGGCTCTGCTGCAGCTTCTTCCCATTCCCCGACACTGTTCTTCACCTGTTCTGGCCGGGGATTGAGAAATCCCTGCCTCCTAGAAGCGCTGAGTGTGATTGGCTAAGCGTCAACCAATCACAGGCAGCACTTTCAGGAGGTGGAGATTTTTCAATCCCGACCAGAAGAAAAGAAGAATAGTGCCTGGGACCCGGGGAGAAGATGCAGCGGAGTCGGAGACCACATCTAAGGTGATGTATACTTTTTATTTATTTTTTCCTGCAGTTAGGGCTTGGGATAGTGATTTGACAGTAGGATTTCCTACTGTCAAAGTTGCATCGCACCACACGAAAATCGAACTGTACATGGACTAATCTTTACGAGTCCCGGGTATATCGCTGGACTCGCAAGGTTTTTGTGTAGGGATTAGAGATGAGCGAGTAATGCCTTAGCCAAGTATCTCCCCGCTCGTCTCTAAAGATTCGGGGACCGGCGCAGGTGACAGGTAAGTTGCGGCGGGGAGTGGGGGGGGGGGGGGGGAGAGGGAGAGAGAGATCTCCCCTCCCTTCCTCCCCGCCCGCCCCCAAATCTTTAGAGACGAGCGGGGAGATACTCGGCTAAGGCACTACTCACTCGAGTAATGTGCCTTAGCGAGTATACTCGCTCATCTCTATTAGAGATGTTGCACTCTCCAAAACATCGCACGTGTGAATTAACCCATAGGAAAGCATGGGCTTCACATACATGCAATTTGTAGCATTGTCACCCGTGTGAACGAAGCCCTAACAGTAATTGAATCCAACTAGCACATAATCCTTCAACACTCAAGCCGCTGCTGTTAACATGTTGGGGAGGAGAGTTTATTATCCTGAATGCTGCTGTAGACGGCAATACAAGCTTCCAAAGTGATTTATCCCAATAGCTGGAGACACGTTTAGAGTGGAGCCTTGGCTATAACTTTAGGAGACCTGTGATAGATGGGATGCGGTATCCTGCAAACACACCGCTAACATTTGGGGAACACTGCAGTCTATCACATGTGAACAGCAGCAGGCCGAGTGTATGAGGATTCCGGGCTGGTCGTATTCAACTGCCATTAGACTGTCATCCTGGCGCAAGGGCCCCGCGTCACGGGATCAGAAGCAATGACTATTTTATGTGTATTTGTGCGGTTTTTATAATCTTTTAAAATTTGTATATGTTTTTTTATTAAAATTTCTCAGATCTCCACACTGAGGACTTAAGAAATGGTTTTTATTTTACTCCATCTCCGATAGGAAATGGTTTATATGACACAGATTTTATTGTGCCCGGATTTGAAATCAGTGTTGCCGAAATATATGAGGCCTCACATTTCTGCCATGGTTTTAACGTCAGATCTGCACCAGATATGCCATCTAATCTGCAGCAATAATCTCATGTGAACAGGACTTTATGCCGCTAATGTATTAACACCTTCACACCCAATAACATCCCATTGTAATGGTAGAGATCGTCAAGAGCACTGATCCCCACAGTTACCATTACTCTCAATGTTGATTGCGGAATGTATGGGGTTCACAGAGGGAGAAAGTTCATCTGCTCTCCGCCATGAAATAACAAAGGGCCGATGGGTAGCCATGGCAAGTGGAGGCCCAGCAATGGTTTCTGGGTCTGCCATGGCTTTCAATGTACATAAATAGCAATGATACACTGCAGTATAGAAGTACTGCAGTAGGTTATCTGAGTGATCATACGATCGCAGGTTAAAGTCCATAACGGACATAAGGATAGGTGAAAATAACGTAAAAACCTTTTTGGCTCACTTCCCCATTTATTGTTTAAAAAACACAATAAAGCCATATATTTGGTATTGCCACTTCCATAATGGACTTCTACAATAAATTGGGAATGAAAATCCCTAAAAATTGTCACGTCCTTAAGTACTAAACTAGACATTGTCCTTAATTGGTTAAGAGTCGCATTCTACTGATCTATGTCGAAAGCGGTATCATCATTTCTTCAGGAGAGCACCTAGAAGGTGCGTGAGGATACTTATAAGGCCATGCATGCTCCTCTGGGTAATGTGCAAATAAGGGAGATGGAACAATACCTCTGCAGCGCCACCTATTGGATGGCAGCATTCCTGCAAATCAGTGTCTGACCCTTTTATACAGGTCTATGCAACAATGATTGGGAATTGAAAACTAAGCCAGAATCCATACACAGATAGCTGTTTCAGGGTGTTTGCCCCTCATCAGTGTGTAGTAGGATCCTGGCTTGCCTAGCGAGAGGCCAATGATGTTGGGAGGGGCAACATCACTCCTTAAGGAGAGGCACCGAGAAGGTGAGTGAGGAGAGTTCTAAGGTCATGCATGTCCTCTGGTTAATAGGCAAATAACGGAGATGGAACAAAACTTCTTCTGTATAAAAGGGTCAGACATTCATTTGCAGGAATGCTGCCATCCAATGGGTGGCGCTGCAGAGGTATTGTTGCATATCCCTTATTTGCATATTACCCAGCCCAATCCTATATACACTAGGTCACTATTATGACAGTATAACAGATGCTGTGTGAGCATTAAACAGACATTACTCTAGTGGTACTGTGGCAAGTATTTTATGAATAATGGAGGGGGGACTGTAGCGGCCCAGCACATCATCCTGGTCCCCTCCATAAATGTCATACATGTTTATCTTATGTAGATGCACTGTGCAAGCCAGTCTCGTCATTTCCAGTGTGTGTGTTGCACAACTGTGGCGCTCGAGAGGTTAACTTTTATAAAATCCAAGTCTGCATGTAAATGTATAAAATTTGTCATGTGGTATGAGAGAGGGTATAAATAGGAGTGATTGAGAGTGGGAAGGAGTTCCATCTTCTGGTCTGCTACCTGAGTTGCACATAACACAGAGCCACATGGAGGCACCCTCAGCTTCCTTGTGGTGAAAATGGAAGAGGAGGAGAGATTTCCCATGATGACTGAAGTCTGGATGTGAGTGGAGTGAGTCCCCAGTAGTGAGAGAGCAATTGTAAGTAATTCTTTAGGACAGGGCCAGTGCAGAGGTACTACCTCTCAGTCTAGAGTTTCCTACATGGCCTTCCAGAGCCAGGATCACTGTGTAGAGGTACACCCTTTAATTGTCACACCCACGCGTCTCAGTCGGGGTGCAGGTACTGCAAAAGAATATTCTGTATTACGTTTGAAAGTCGTTTGCCTGCACTGTAAAGTCCTAAAGTGAACTGCCTTGTGTATTTTGTTCAAGTAAAAGTTTATGCCGAGCCCTAACCATTCCTAGGGACCTGTCGTACTCAAAGACTGTCTCTGTCTGCATTTATGTTCCGCTGGAGGTCATTCCGGTGTGTAGGAACGGTGGCGTCACCTGGGACAACTACAACCCCCATTTTTCCTGTGTTATTGGCATTCCCTATCATAAGGGTGTCTATGGTGGCCTGTAGTATTACTCAGGCCTTGACTGCATGTTCCCTCCGGGAAAGGAGTTTGGTAAGTGCCGCCGTGAGAAGCCATCACTTTACTCTCCTAGCTCCCCACGTATGTCAGGTGTCCGGGGTCTCCCTATGGGACGCTACAGGACTAGTATAAGGTCAGCACTGAAGGCATAAGAACATTATATGGTAAGATTGACATAGTGTGTCATTATTCTTGGGGCTCTTAGTTATTACTATTTGAGTTATGTGGCACACGGTTTTTAAGTATCTTATAACCAGAGCTATCCAAGGAGATTGAGTGTTCAGCATAATCTTCCATACAATAAAAGTACATTTTCTTCCTTTAGTGGATCCATCTCTGTACTTCATGTCCTTTGTCTCCTAGATTCTTAATGATGAAGAAGAAGAAGAATTTGTCCTTGATATTCTTTCTGGATGTATTCAGTACAAAAATCTCCTGGACGTCGTTGTCCAAGCTTTCTATGCTCGGGATGGGAAGCATTATCTACTGTCAGAGCAGAGCTTGTATGCTGGTAAGTAGTTACATAGGACCAATATCAGTGGGGTCGGCTGCATACTTTGGCAGCAGCAGCCTAATGGACTCCAAAAATGGCTCTCTTGTTCATGCTTACCCCCCATACGGACTTTTCTTAGATTCAGCTCCTAGTGCTGTGAAGGTGTCAATCAAGTCTGACATCACCCATTTCAGTCTGCTGTAGGTAACACCCATCACCCATTTGTTAGTATCGGCAGGGCTGCAGGTACAAAACTTTGAGAACATGGCTGACAGTTTTATTTGGAGTTGGTGGGGGGTGATGACGAGTTGTATATTTTAATATATCCACTCTGGGGTAAATATAATGTGTTGTATAAATTTTATAAAAACTTTTTTTTGGGGGGGGGGGGGGGGAGGGGGGATTGTAGCATGTAAGGGGTTAAATTGCCAGGATCTGAAGTTTCTCTGTTCCTGGCTACTAAAACAGGAGCCTGGCTGTCAGTAATCAGCTAAGCTGCCTCCTTTAAAGGATGCATGTGCTTGTTTATAGCCCATTAGTAAGCGGCATGAAGAGACCTATTGGTGGTCACTAAGGGGTTAATACGTTTCTTCCTTTTTGCAGTGATAGGTTATATTGCCATGTTTAAGCTTGATGATCTGGATACCCAAACCTTTGGTAGAATTATTAGATGCCACGATATCACCAAGATGAGCAAGGTAAATATACCCCTGTTTGGATAAACAGTTTATCACAAACCTTGAAAAGCCTTTGGCTTGATTTGCTAATATCAATGAGTTTATTTGCGGAGTACAACGTGTGCCGTCATGTCTCTCAGTGCATCTGAGGTTCCAGCGGATCGCTGTCCAATCACACATTCTGCTGACGAAAAGGAGTAGGACTTCCTAATTGTCAATTTATTTATACATTTCCAGGAGGTATAACAGAGGAACAGCGCAACATGGAGTTCCAAGAAAAGGTGCTCCAGAATTGTCATTTCAGGAACAATGCAATTATTTACTAAAAAAGACATGTCCAAGAGCTGATGGCTCCAAAATTGCAAAGTCAATTCTGTTAAGTCTATAGAAATAGCCTTCCAGCACATTGGATGGATGATATTGGGCAGAGAGTTGGTGAGTCACTGAAAGAGGTTGTCTAGGGTTAAAAAAAGATGGCCGCTTTCTTCCAAACACAGCACCGCCCTTGTCCATAGGGTTGTGTGTGGTATTGCAGCTCAGCTCCATTGAAGGGAATGGAAGTTGAGCTGCAGTACCAGATACAACCCTCGAACAAGGGTGGCGCTGTGTTTGAAAGAAAACAGCCATGTTTTTTTAGCCTTGGACAACCCCTTTAAAGTGAATTTCTATATACATTTTTATGTGGATGCAAGGCGTTTTTCTGGCGAAAACTCCTCCCATCACTTCTGTTAAGTATCGATCCTCCGGCACATCTTTTGAGTCGTCTTAGAGGATCGACAAGTGTTTCCTCTTGTTTTCAAAAGGAAATATCGCATCGCACTCGCGTGCACATTGCATGGCGTGCCATGTGTTTTACTTTACTACTGAAAATAGGCAATGCATTCCAAGAAACATAAAAAGATAGGACATCGCGCAAAAGAATGGAGCTCATATTCACGAGCTTAAAACTATGTTTTATAAGTATACTCACCGCGGCACCAGAGAGTTCTTTTGGCTTGACGTCACTGGGCGTTTTAGCACGGCGACGTCCCGTAAGCGGGTTATATGGGCTTGTAATGTAGAAACCCCAGACTGGATTGACACACATTTTCCACTATAACCAGCACCACACTACAGAAGCAAGAAATCACAAAAGAGAAACTAGCAAATGAGGAGCTCCTCCCCAAATGAGTCTGGGCTGAGCAGTGTGGTCAGTTGACCCATTCTAATCGAGTAGCCTAACAGAGTAGTAGAAAGGAGATGACAACACAACAGAACACCCTTTCTATTGTGACACTGTACCTTGCTGATCGTAAATACAGTAAGGGTCCTTTAACATGGAACGGTTATCATTCACATCCTCGCTGGATCATGCCAATCTGAACGATAATCTTTCAGTGTAAATGCTGCCAGAGACTGAACGACGAATGATAATTCATTCATTTATCATTCATCATTCAGTTTGTATAGGCATAAAAATCAAATGACAATTGGCCTGTGTAAACAGGCAGTCAATCATTTATGAATGACTCCCTGTTTACTGTAAATGGAGGCGGGCGTCCAGAAGTGATCTCCAGCCCATTCCCTCTCTATTCACTGAGCGATCATTTCTCTTGTGTGAAAGCACAGGGGGCAATCACTTAATCGCCTTACATCCATCCCATGTGTAAAAAGGACCTTCAGTTGGTTGTACCAAGATTGCAAGGTATTCCCTATCTATAAGATATAGGGTAACTTGCTGATCGGTGGGGGTCTCACAGCTGGGACCACCGCCCATCTGCAGAACATCCCATTCTTCTGCCACTCTGGGGATAGCTTCCCGCCCTGCAGTGACGTCAACATGAAGGGAATGCTGGCCGCAGATAAACGATCAGCACTCTATTCATTTCAGTAAAACTGCCGGAAATACCCGAGCGGGTGCCACTTGGGCATCTCGGCAGTCCCAGTGAAAGAGAATGAAGCACTGGTGCACTTGCTCGATCAGCGCTTCATCAAGTCTCCTCCTCCCTGCCGGAGGTTTGGTAACCCTGCAGTGAGGAGGATGCGGGAGAGGGTACCCCCATCATTAGATCGGTGGTGGTCTCAGCAGTGACACTCCACCAATCAGCAAGTTATTCCCTATTCTATAGATAGGGGATAACTTACAATCTTGGTGCAACCCCTTTAAGTCATATGAAGAGTAGTAATTCTAGACCCTTTTGTATCCATAGTTCGCCTGCAGCTTCTGTGTTCCTTTCTACTTGAGGCGTGGATTGTTTTTACTGCTCTCAATGCAATCTACAAGAGAGGATGATCTCCCACAGAGGCTTCTGCAGTAATAGGAGAATACATTGGCATACCAGGTGTGATGTGAACCCACTCACCGGTGACATCACACCCCGCGCCACATTCTTCACAGTAATGAACATATGCATCTCACAAAATTAGCCACCTATAATTAGATTTCTCCGCCACTCTGAAATTCTCATTTGCTACCAAAATAGTCGTCTGCCAGAAACAAAGTGCCTTTACATCAACAAAGAGAGATCCTCAACCATACGGCGGCATATATGTGCCTGGAATTTATATGTGCCAACTAGAAAGGCGGCTACAGAAGCACAGTGACAATACACACAGTGCTATGGCATATCTTGTATGTATGGTCTTTAGAATAGTCTCAAGCTGCAGAAGGTTTGTGGATTTTACGTATATTTTAGCGGAAAGTGCCTCAAAAATCCAAAACATGTGAACAGCCCCAAACACAGGCTGCAATTGTGGATCAGTACAAAAAGTGTATTGACAAAGGGAATATATACAGTATTTAGGTAAGCTTAGCTTTTTATTGAACAGGGGGTTTTCTAGCTGTGAACTACTGGTGTCCTATCTGCAGAATGGGTCATGAATACTAAATTAGCGGGGGTCCACCGGCCAGAACCCTCATTGATCAGCTGTTTACCAGGCTGGTGCGCTTGTGCACTGAACTGATTTTTGTAAGACATGGCCAGCGAAGTTCCCACTGCAGTGGCTAGGCTTGGTATTACAGGCAATACTCCCATTCACTTTCACTTTAGCAGGAATTTTTTCTGCAATACCAGACCTGGCCACTGCAGTGGGAACGGCGCCATCTGCTTCCTGCAGAGATCAGCTCATTGAATGAGCGCACCAGCCTGGTAAATAGCCGATCAGCAGTGATCCCGAATGGCAGATATTCACCGATCTACTATTGATAACCTGTCCTAAGGATATGCCATCAATAGTTTACAACAGATTACCCCTTTAATTTGTGTTCCAACAGCATAATGACTATGCACCTGTCCATAACGCAGTGCTCCGAATGCTTTCATCTCAGGTGCATTCACCAGTTGTGGTCAAATCATGTTTTTGTTGTACTTACCGTGAAATTGTGTCAAAATGTAGCATTTTGGCCACATGTTCACAAAAACTGCTGCCCTTAACTGCAACTTTGTGGTAGTATCAGAAGAAAAAGGCGCAATATTACCACAAAGTGTGAATATATCCTAAAGCTAGCCATATACATGATGAGTTTCTTGTTCTCCTCCCACTGATGAACTTGTCTTTGCAGTTTCTTAGGTTTTTCTTTAATGTCCTAAACCTGAACACATGGATAAAGGATGAATGGAGTCAGATATACGATTCAGATTACGTGAAGGAAAACTGGATTAATCCATTGCTGAAGTGAGTAGAACGTCTTTGCTTTGCATGAAGGACACAAGCTCCTTATTGGGAATCTGTCACCATCCTCTCTGACAGCAGCGCAAGGTAGTCACCGGCTCGCTGATTTCAGTGATGTGTCTGCTATATGTATCTATTTAGTAGTTTGGGAGAATTTGCATTTTATTGGTAGAAGCCAGACACAGAGGACTGCAGGAAGTAGTCCTTGATATTCATAACTGCAGGTTTCCTCGTCCACCCTGCCCTACAGCCACTGATTGACAGCTATCTCTCCATGAACAGTAATAAGCAGACAGCAGTCAATCAGTGGCAAGAGGGAAGGGTGGACAAGGCTAGCTGCAGCTCATGAATATCAAGGACTACTTCCTGCAGTCCTCTGTCTCTGGCTGCTACTGATAAAATGTAAGTTTCTCCCAAACTACTGCAGAGAAAACCTACATTAGACACATCACTGTAATTAGCATGACTGTCACTACCTTGTGCTGCCCTCAGACTGGACTGTGAAAAGATAGCAATAGGTTCTCTCTAAAGAGTTTGAAAAAGATCTGTTTTTTACCCCTGAAACAGTGCCAATTAGTCCATTGCCTTGACTGGCATTGCAACCAAGCCCTATTTAACTACATGGGCACCACCCTGGCTTGGTGTTAGCACTGTTCTCATGTGGTCCTGAGATCACATTCTACCAGGGTAACTTCTGTAAGGACTTTGGGGCATATTCAATAAGTCTTGTACACCAGATTTCTGGCTTAAGGCCCATTTACACCAGCCAATGATTGTTGATTTTTTTTTTTTTTTTAAGCGATCGTCGAGTCTAAACACGCGTCCATTGTGCGCTTTTCTGGTACTGCTAGCTGATCGTTAAATTTAGTCCAACCTAAAAATCGTCCTTCAGCCTTATCAGCCATTCTCCATGGGGAATGCTGAGAACAAAGGATCTGAGCGCAGATAAGAGCCCTCGGGCTATTAACTGCTTTTGGCGAAGGCTTCATTTGCACACTTAATTGCTATTAAGTAGCTGAGTAGCTACTTAATCGTTTATGTACAATGATCGCTCACAGCTGTCACTCAAACTGTCGTTTGAGCAATCTTTTAGCGATCATCGGCTGGTGTAAATGGGCCTTAACAAAAGTTGCATTTTTGGTACAACAGAAAAAAATTGCAACTTTTTGAATTTTTCACTGGCCCCACCATTTTTAAAGCATGGGTGGGGCCTTATGTTAGGAGGCATGGCCGCACAACCTGACAAATTTACTTTAATTCATACAACAAATTGGTAACTATTACAGCTGAAACCCACACCAACTCCTAACTAGCAAAGGTTTCAGTCTGGTACATGGCTGTAGCGCCAGATACGACAAATGTATTAAGATACTGGTCTAAGTAAATATGCCCCTTATGTTTACCTGCATGGGATGAAACAACCCATGACCATGCAGGACACATCAAATCCATGGTGCTTCACCCGGGTACTCCAGTTTCCTTCCACACTTCAAAAGCCTATAGATGGGTGAAAATAGATTGTGAGCCCCAATGGGACAGAACACTATCAAGTGATTGTAAAGTGATGCATAATATGCATGCACTATATAAATAAAGGTGATTATTATTAAAGTCCTCGTCTGCATCGGCACCATAGCTACCTCTACAGCATGTATCCTCATAGTGCATGGACTTTCACTGTGTGGGTTCTAGTTTCTTCTTGTTGAAATTACCTAGTAGGCATGAGGAGACTTCAAAGGCCATACAATGCTCCTCTGGGAAATTTGGTATGCAAATAGTAGACGGTACAAAGCCTCTACAGTGCCATCTATTGGAAGGTGGCATTCCTACAACCAAGTGTCCAAGCTTTTGTCAAACTTTGTGACATGACTGGGAATATAAGCCTAACCAGACTCTTCAGAAGGAAAAGATGTCTATACATTGGTGTGTGTGTGTGTGTGTGTGTGTGTGGGGGGGGGGGGGGGGGGGGTTGTCCCTCAACGGTGTACAGTAGGGTTCTAGCTAGTTGGGTGAGAGGCAAATGATGTGAGTTGGGTCCACCTTCCCCTTGTGAAGGCTGCCTAATATGCCATTTGCCTACTGTGTGGTGAGAAAATTCTGACAGCCATTCGCCATCTTGACAAGGAAGGCAGGGAATATTTTTATTTAACACCACCAATCAATTAGGAGCGTCCAGCAGAAAACCTGCAATAAAAACATCCTCCAATACAGTCCATACAATTGTAACACCGCAAAGTAAGGATACCTATTATAAATAGCACCACTTACATGTAAAGTGCCTCGAAATCCAAGGGTATACTGCGATCAGATGTACTATTACACACTGTCCATACCCCTTACGGTCTAATATTTCCAGACCAAAATGTCATGTAAGCTAGGGACTCCAGGTTTTGGAGCTGCACAGTGAGAGTAGTTCTAGTAGGTGGTGTCCTCACAATCCCACCCCATGTGGGTAACTAGTGATGTCACTCAGCTGGCTACGCATGCCACTTGTAAACAAAAAGGTCCTACACGTTTCAGAACATTTAAGTTCCTTCATCAGGAACTGGGGTTAGAATGGCTAGAAGACATCCTTATATATCGCCATACCTGAGCCCTGATAGACTCTCCACCCCCAGCTAGCTTAACAGTCCTATTTAGCACTCTTTCTACCATGCCTGTATGCCTCAATCCATAATTTAATGCATACTGACATAGTAGAAAGAGCACAAGGGGTATGGAAAGCGTTCATCGGTACATCTCTGAGAACATCTCAGGTGGACCCTTGAATATTGAGGTACGTTACATGTAAAGGTCCATTTACACGGAACGATGATCTCTTAAAATTCACTCAAACGATAGTTGAAGTGACAGTTTCAAGCGATCATCTTTGCATAACTCTAAGTAGCCAATTAGCTACTTAAAAGTTAATGCAGGCGGAGCGGGATACCCCCGTGATAGCTCCAAGAACAAAGCAGCTGTTTTGTATATGCAAACAGCTGCATTGTTCTCGGAGCTTACAGCTGGTGTCCCACTGAGAACTGCCAGCGGGACACCAGCTGAAAAAATACGATCAGCGCTGCCCGCTGAGAAAATCAGTGTGCGGCGCTGATAACAGTCATTCTAGCAAGGTAGAAGTCATCGATTAACGAACAGTGCGCGATGGCCCCACATTTGGATGCAATGATTATCGCTCAAAAGACGGCTTTTGAGCAGATTTTGAGCAATAATCATGTCTAAGTGTTGCTATTTATAATAGGTATTTTTACTTTGCGGTGTTACAATTCTATGGGCAGTATTGGAGGACGTTTATGCATATTTTTTGCTGCGCTGGACTTTTCCTACTAGTGCCCACTGTTGAAGTGGCTGGTAGATGGCACTCCTTTAGCTGCAGCAGTAATTTACTAACCATTTATCTCTTGGTGCAGCCACAGCTGTGGTTGTAGATTGTGAATATCTGTAATTTACTATTCTATACAGAACGTACAAGAATTAATGATATTCTCCCATGTATCATGTGTATTACTAATTAATTTTCTTTGTATTCTAGATGTTTTCATGTTACATATCATTACTTCTCTGATTTTTCCCGCACCCGAGTGGATTTATTGCACAAGCTGAATTTGTCACAGATGTCACTTTATGTTGTATTCTGGCATGATTTGTGTTTTTTTTTCCCACTAGATGGCAACCCGAAGTCCTGAATTTATTAGATGCCATTGAAAGCAAGATGATAAATGGTCCTAATTTTGTCAAAGGCTTTAGAGTGACAAAAGTAAAGGAGTTCAGTTTAACAAAGCCTAAGCCCAGAACCATACCAGTACCACAAAAAATACCCGCCCAAAAGCCTCACCAACCAGTAAGTAGTAATCAGCTGTGAGACATTGTACAGGATAGGACACAAGATGGTGATAATTAAAGGGTTTGTCCAGTTGTAAACTATTGGTGACCTAGCTTCAGGATAAGCCATCAGTAGTAGATCAGCGGGGATCTGCCCTCTGGCATCCCCACCGATCAGCTGTTTGCCGGACTGGTATTCTCAGAAACTGAGCTGATTTTTGCAGGAGGCAGAGAGCTCCATTCCCAGTGTAATGGCCAGACTTGGTATTAAAGGCAAATTTCGCATTGAAGTGCCTGCAATATCAAGCCTGGCCACTGCAGTTGGAACGGAGCTGTCCGCCTACTGCAGAAATCAGTTTAGTGCAGGAACATAACAGACCAGCACGAAGCTGATCAGAGGGGTTCCTAGGTGGCAGACCTCTGCTGATCTATTATTGCTGGCCTGTCCTAAAGAAAAGGAAGCAGTGATGAGTATTAGGTGCACTTTTAATCGTGAACTACAGTATGTTATGACTATTGCAACCTCTTATGCTGTATATATGATTAAAAAATGACCCCTCTACTATAAATCATTAGACTATTCAAAGTCACCTTGCAGTTCCACGACCTGTATAAATCTACTCTGTCGGCCATCTCATGCTTGTATGTGCTCACAAAACTCATTGGTGACATCTAATATTTATATAATTGACCGTACTAGATATTATCCTATCTAATATGTACATCATAGCCTGATGTGGGGTGGTTTGTTATCAATACAATTCTGCCCTCATGTGTATGCATTATGTAACTACATGCTATTCCTCACACTCACTTATCACCATCGCATCTACAGAGTGGGCCACTGAAAAATAGCGACACTCCTATGAAAGTGGTCTAAAAGAAAATCCCATAGTAACGCAGCTTTTCTTTTAGACAGCTGTTAAAGGCCCATTTAGAGCGATGATCATTCAAAAATCGCTAAAAAGCAATCGTTTGAGCAATAATCGTCGCGTCTAAACGGACGGGCATCGTGCACTGCTAGCTGATTGTTAAATTCAGTCCAACCTAAAAATCGTTGTTCAGCCTCATCAGCAGTTCTCCACTGGTAGTGCTGATAGCATTGTTTTCCAATAGAGAACAAAGAATCTGAGTGCAGATAAGAGCCCTTGGGCTATTAACTGCATTCAGCTAAGGCTTCATTTGCACACTTAATTGCTCTTAAGTAGCTGAGTAGCTACCTAATAGTTCATGCAAAATGATCTCTCAAAGCTGTCACTCAAACTGTTGTTTGAGCAATCTTTGAGTGATCATCACTCTATGTAAATGGACCCTAAGTGTGGTGCGAGGCTAATTTTCCGTGGCCCGTACAACAAACTTCATTGGAATGTTGATTCATGGGAAATATTTTATTTCGATGCATTAAGAATAAAAGAAAAGCCAGCAGAGGATTAGGAAATATTCTGCCAGCATCTACAAGAGTCGGTCAGAGGGGAAACACACAAAAGGACCTCCACGTTGGTTTGCGCTGAGTCTTTTGTATCTTCAAAATAGCTGACGCCTTTGTATTATAAGTTGTATTACCAACGCGATGGCTGTGATTGCTGAGATGGCTGAAGGCAGCGCTCGCTGAACCAATCAGAGCCATCGCTTCCTGGAGGTGGGATTTATGAACCCCGCAACCAGGAAATCAGGTTCTGTCAGCAGCTGACAAGTGCAGGACGTGCGGTGGAGCTATGGAACTACGGAGACCAGTGCGAGGGACCCTGACCGTGCCTGCTACGTAATGTATGCATGATTTTTTTTAATGTAGTCTAGCTAGGTCCTATTTTCAAGGTAGGGCTTATATTTCGAGCCTCCCCAAAAATAGCCAAAAATCAGGGTAGGACTTATGTCATGGTAGGGGAAACACAGCAGTGTACAATTATACTCCTAGTCTAATCAGTCATAAGGGACCTTTCATTCAGGATATTCCACAACAGCGATGTGTTATATGCCCTCTTGCGGAATATTCAGTCCAAAAATCTGCATTGCTAACGTTCAGATTTTGGTGCAGAATTGAAAATAGCAGAATCCTGCCAGCAATTTTGCACCAAAATTCGCAGTTAGGCCCAATGCACACAGGCATATTTGCATTGCGGAATGCGGTGCGGGCGTCAGCCTCCAGATTCCGCAGTAAATACTGCCCATAACATGTTATGGAAAATCGATTTTTCCATGTCTACGAGCAGAAATCAATTGCGATTTTCCGCCAGCGGAGGGAAATTCGTAGCATGTTCTGTACCGCGCGTGGATTCTGCACAGACTGCTTCTATTGAAGTCAGTGGAAGCCGTCCAATCCATGGCCCGTCAGCTGTGACAGCAGAATCCGCGTCATCACATAGCGACGGCGTGGCATCATCTGTACTGCGTATGTGCGCTGGACAGCACATCCACATTACAGATGAAGAACACTACAGACAGGTTCTCCGGGGTTACCAGCTGGGCACCGGGTCGGATCCCGCATGCAGAATCAGACCTGGCTGTGTGCATTTGGCCTTAGTGTGCATTTGGGTGCGGAATCCAGGGACAGCATATTTCGCAACGCTGTTGCAGAAAATTCCATCCCTCGTGAAGGTCTCTAAATGGTCTTCTATTGCTCGCAATTCTGTGTATAGGCACCATTAGTGCATTACTGGAATTCATCTCTCAGTAAGCCCACCTGCAGGCGGGCATCACGCCGATCTACTGGGCGCCAGCTGGTCAGAATCTTACTGCACCATTCTGAGCACTTGTGTATGAAAAAGACATAGAAGAGAATAAGAGGGCCCAGTGATGGGCATCCTCATCAATATATGGAATGGAAAACTGAAAGGGTTAACAGCTGCGCCGCTGGAAGGACGTCTTCTGTACGATGAATGCGATCAGTAATTATCTCAGTATTTACTGGAAAGCTCTTGTAAAAGTACTTCATGTCTGTAATGCAGGTCCCTGAGAGCACATACAGAAGTCCTAAGGAGCAAGAAGTTCTTCAAGGAAAGAAACTGACAAATCGCCAGAAAGCAGAGGTTCGTGTACTCAGTCATCTTAACCCCTTCCGCCATGGTCCTTTTTGTTTTAATTTTCTCCTCTCTACTGTCAAAAAAATAATTTACCTTTTAATTTTTCCGGGAACCCAGCCACCATAGGGCTGGATTCACACGAACATATTTGCGCGGCGTTATATGCAAAAAAAATGTGTACGTAATGCACAGCGATTTCAATGGGTTCATACACATAAGTGTATTTTGCGCCGCCTTTTGTTCGCGTAAAATAATACGCAGCATACTCTATTTTCCTGTATATTTGCACAGGAAAAAAGCGCATATTGAACCAATGGCACTAATTACCTATTTCAATGAATGGCAGCATGATTACATGTTGTGTGCGCAAAAACAACTGTAAAACACACACAAGCGCACGCAAATACATGATCAAATTGTGTGCATAAATGCGCTTACGCCCATGTGACACCGACCTAAGACCGGCTTCACACGATCAGACTCCTATTGCGGAATAAGCAGTCGGCGTCCGCTTGAAGGATCCGTTTGATATATTTTGCTGTGGACTCCGTGTGGACGGCCTCCATTGAAGTTAATCGCCTAGCAACAGCGCGGGAAGAACATTTAAAAAAAAAAAAAAAATTGTACTGCGGATGATCGCCTGTGAGCCTCCAGTCATTCGCATTCCAGATTTTGCAGGTATGTGGGGTCGTGGGCTGGGGGTCACAGCCGGATTACGCTGCAGAATCTGACCTGGTTGCGTGCAGCTGGCCTAAGGCCTCATGTCCACAAGCGGATTTTTGCTACTATGGAAAAACGATTCTTCATGCACACGAGTGGAAACAAATTGCGGTTTCCACTCAGATGAAAAATCGCAGCATGCTCCATTCTACTGTGGTACCCGCAGGGACAGCTTCCATTGAAGTCATTAAAAAAAATCTGTACTGCGCATGTGCACGAGCGCGACAGCCGGCACGTCCGCAGTACTGAAGAAAGCAGACATGGACAGGTAGGCAGGATCGCCAGCCGTGGGCACGGGCGGATTCCATGCAGGATTCTCCATGTGGCATTCGCACGTGCCATGGACATGAGGCCTAAGACTTTTTTGTGAGATAACTTGTATTTTTCAATACTATTTAAAGTACTGGAAAACTATAAAAACAAAATCTTATTGGGGTGAAATGGAAAACATACAGCTTTACAATTTAAAGCAGGGCTTTGTCTTTATTGCTTTCTTGATGCTATAACCTCTTAACAGCCCATACACCTTTTTACGCTGGTCATTAAGGGACTTTATTCTGATGCATATGTCTTTTTTCAGCTCTGCATCAGAAACCTGGCATAGGTCTCCTGTGTCAGAGTAAGCAGGGTATCAACTGTCTAATGACGGGGACTAGAGAAACATCTGAACCTACCTGATTATTCTTTTACATGCTGTGATAACAAACTAACAGAGGGGGAAGGCTCCGTCTGTCACTCACTGAACCCCCATGATGAGTTGCTATGACACTCAGAGGCTTCAAGATTGCCTCAGCCATCTATGGTGGCCCATGAGCCTCAAAGGACCATATAATACACTGCAATACTAAAGTATTGCAGTGTATTACACAAAATCAAAAGTGATGACATTCAAGTCTCCTAGTGGGACAAAAATAGCTTGTGAAAACACAATAGTTAAAAAATACATTTTAAAAAATCATTAAAAGCTCACCTTTCCCATTTAGGAAACATTCAGACAGGCGAGTGTGATATCAGGCTGAGAAAATGTAATATCACATCGCTGCTATGAAACTGCGATCGTCATGTGTTAGGATCGCAAGTGTTTCCCATTGACTCCAATGGTAAACATCGCCTCTCACGGCATGCGAATGCCATGCACTGTCTTTCAAGGTCCCATTAAAAAAAAACAACTTCCAATCCCATCACATGTGTATTTAACAGGATTGCAATTTCACAGAAGTGATTCAATTTTTAATCAAAAACGCTTTGCCGTGAAAAATCACTAGTTGGCAAGTGCAATATCGTGCCAAGTGCCCCAATATGGTGCTTGCCTGTGTGAATGTAGCCTTAGATGCCTAGTATGGTGGTACCTCCATTATAAGGTACCATATGGAGGCACTAATCACTATACAGGGAGTATCTACGGCTCTGGATTTCATGCACCCTTATAAGGTTATCATTGCTGATAGTAACTCATTAGCAAAATAATTCTAATTTGTAAATCCAGCAGCAACTTCACTTTCAGATGTCACATACCTCATCAGAAATTCCCAGCATTACTTCCCCTGTTAATTATTTTGGCAGCATCTTGTCAATGCCTCTTTTGCAATGTGTCAGCATATGTGATAAACACAGTTTTGACTGGGAACACTGCAAGGGCAATTGTTCTCCTGATAAAAGCTTTTAAATCAAAAGAACAGCTTGTCAATAGGAACACACCCATTAATGTGATTACCGATAGGCAGTAGGAAAACTGTCCATGCAGCATGATTCAGCCCATGTCACACAATGGACGGGCATCTCTCCTATTCACAGGGGTCATCACTGCAAGCGCTGACCCACCCAGAACGCCGGCCGCTATGCACAGCTCCCCATAAAGCCACAGCCTTACAGGGAGAACAGAAGAGAATTTGTGGCAGCAAGCAGCGATGCAGTAAAAACTTCTTCCTTTATTACTCCATACACATACAAGAGGGATGGTAGGGACTGGTAGAACACAAGACAGAAGGAGGGTGCAAGGTAGCAGTATAAGCAGGTGCTGGCTAGCAAATTATGTAGAACTGCAAGGACATCGAAGTATAGCAGCATATGTAGGTACAGGATGGCACTATATTGACCTGGACTACAGCAGTACAGGGACCTGCCATCTACTAGTATAGGGACGTGTAGTCGAACAGAAGTGTAGGAGAGCAGTACATAGACGTAAAGTAGAGCAGTTGTGACAGTTCTTTGGAATTAGTCTAGAATCAAAGGTTGGCAGCAACACTCACTTAAACCCGGCACGGGTAGGGCTGAAAAAATGCAAAGCCACATAAAAGGGAACCAAAGAAGGCAATTGTGTAATAAATCAAGACGTGTGGCAGCATGTAGAGGTGCAAATAAATTCCAAATCTTTATTCCTCCATAGTCCAAAATGCCACATTTCGACCTCTATTCAAGATCTGGCATTTTGGACTATGGAGGAATAAAGATTTGGAATTTATTTGCACCTCTACATGCTGCCACAAGTCTTGATTTATTACACAATTTTTGGGGGATTAGTCACACTTTGATTGCAATCTTTTATTCATGAGATGGGTGGCAACCCTCCCAGGATCCACAACGTAGTTAACCTTCAAAATCTTATATTGCTTCACTTCCACAGATCAAAGCAATGTTCACACTGTATTACAGGATTTTCACAGTGCATGACATCAAATAAACACCTGGCCATCTGGTCTCTAACTAAATATCAACAATACCCTCAGTACCAGGCCTAGTGCCACAGAACATCTATATGAACAGACCTTTCCCATCAATCTGTCAGCATAGGGGGCATCATCCCAAGTCATGCCTTTTGGTGAACAGCATACACCTCTCTCTAAACATCAGCTCAGAGCTTCAAGCAGCCAAAGAAAGCTTTGTCTGACAACCCCTCTCTTTTCTAACTTTTCCTCTTGTTCTCTCAGGTGTCTCCAGATTAAGTAATTGAGACACCCTTTACCTGCCAGACAGTCTTTATTCATACCTGTAATCCAGCCCTGTTAATGACCATTTTCATAGAGCACTGCTACAAAGCACAGAGACATGCAGGAGAGCAATACAGGAAAGAATGGAGCAGCAGCCCAGAGACATGCCTGGTAGAAGCTCAGAGACCTGCAGGGCAAGCAGCACAGAGACCTGCAGGGCAAGCAGCACAGAGACCTGCAGGGCAAGCAGCACAGAGACCTGCAGGGCAAGCAGCACAGAGACCTGCAGGGCAAGCAGCACAGAGACCTGCAGGGCAAGCAGCACAGAGACCTGCAGGGCAAGCAGCACAGAGACCTGCAGGGCAGCAGCACAGAGACCTGCAGGAGAGCAGTACAGGAAAGAATAGAGCAGCAGCACAGAGACATGCAGCATAGCAGCACAGAGACACAGGGTAGCCAAGCAGATCATGCAGGAGAGTAGTACATGGAAGAACAGAGTAGCAGCACCAAGACATGCAGGGTAGCAATACAGTTACATACACAAGAGCAGTACAGGGAAGAATAGAGTATCAGCATAGAGACATACAGGGTAGCAGTACAGAGAAATGGGGAAGAGCAGTACAGGAAATAATAGATTAGCAGCACAAAGACACAGGGTAGCCAAGCAGATCATGCAGGAGAGCAGTACAGGGAAGAACAGAGTAGCAGCACAGAGCTGCAGGGTAGCAGCACAGAGACTTGCAGGATAGCAGTACATGGAAGAACAGCGTAGCAGCACAGAGACATGCAGGACAGCAATACAGAGACATGGAGGGAAGTAATATAGATCATGCAGGAAAGCAGTACAGGGAAGAACAGGGTTTCAGTACTAGTAAGTGCAGAGTAGCAGTACAGAAACATACAAGGTAGCAGTACAGGGACGTGCAGCATATCCGTACAGTAATACACAGGATAGCAGAAAATAGATGTGAAGTATAGGCAAATAGAGGGTAGCAGTAATGAAATATTTTTGTTAGCAGTACAGAAACATGTTGTAGCTTTACAAAGACATGCAGGGTAGCTGTATAGGATTCTACAGAGTAGCAGTACATATATATATATGTGCAGGGAAGCAGTATGGAAACATGTCAGATAGCAGTAAAGGGATATGCAGAGTGGAATAATGGAGACGTGTCGGGCCGTGTAGGATAGCCACACAGAAGAGTGCAGGGTAGCAGTAAGAGGACTTCAGGGTAGGTAAACAGTGATGTGCTGCACAGTAATAATGAGACAGGAACTACTGGGACATGGATGGTAGCAAATATAAAATAAGGCCATTTGAGGTGCAGCTTACCATTATGACCGTTTTAGGGCAAATTCACATGTTGCACATTTACTGCCGAAGTTTCAGTGATGTAAACATACACGTTGAATGGATTTGTCTCTGCAGATTATACATGGATCTTTATGAGCCCCGCTGAGCTGAACAGTCACATAGATTCCTGCAGCTTCAGCACCTGAGACAGAACCCTGCCCACCTGCCCGCCACATCCGTGTTTGCTAATAATGTTTGCACATGTAAAAGATAAAATCTGCTAAAGAACCAGCTGCACAGACCGGATTCACCAAAGTTTCTAACTAGTTTCAAATGCCTTTTCTTAGGGATGAAAAGCGAATAAATTAAAGAGCTTTTTCAGTGAAATACTACTGATGACCCATTATCAGGATAGGTCATCAATAGTTGATCAGCTGAGGTCCATCGCTCGGGTTCCCCGACCGATCAGTTGAGCGGGTGCATGCTGTCAGCACTGCAATAACACAGACGTCATAGTGGAAGCCTCCGTGCCGACCACCGTGCTTGTAACTTCAGGCAAAATGAAATCAATAGGAGCCGTGCCTGCAGTTACAAGCGCCGGTCACTACATGGTAGGTTGCTCCAAATACAGAGGTCAGAGCGGAAGCCTTTGTGCCGACCTCCCTATAGTGACCGGCGCTTGTAACTGCAGGCACAGCTCCGATTGATTTCAGTGAGAGCCATGTCTACAGTTACAACCACAGGCCACTACACAGAGATCGGCGAGGAGGCTTCTGCTCCAACCTCTGTGTTATTACGGCGCTGACAGCTTGCACCCACTCAGCTGATTAGTCGAGGTCCCGAGCGACGGACCCCATCCGATCAGCTTCTGATGACCTATCCTGATGATGGGTCATCAATAATAGTTAACTGGAAAACCCCTGTAAATTAAATTGCACCATCGATTTCTTCCTGAAAATCTAATCAGAGTATCTGTCCATCCTAGTCTCCTCCTTCTGGAGATTCTCTGACCACTTCCAGAATAGTAAACTTTAGAACGCTTGAGTCCTCCATGAGTAGCCAGCACATGCCTTGCAATGGGATTATCTCCCCTATGGCGAATACCCCCTAGACTTGGAGACAATGGAACAACGTGTCTGTACATTTAGAAGAAGCTGACCAAGACTGAAACCATTGCCTTAATTACATTATAGAAAGATACATCTATTATAAAACCATCAAATGAGGGCAGGAATGTAGTCATCCTGATGATAAACAATATCTAACCTTGTGCCAGGTCTTGTGGAAGGACAAAGATTGCTATGAGGTCCTCCAAAAATATTCCACTGATGGGCTCGTGATAGATCTTAAAAATATACTTTTCACTGCATTAGAGTGATATTTGGTGTTGCTCTAATTGCCCCTTATGGGACATTTGCTAACTAGGCCCTTTGATGCATGAGGTATTAAGTCTGTGCAGATGTTGACATCTCTTCATGCATGCGTACTTTTATCAGATAGGGTGTTTCTCTAGTACAAACCTACACATGTTGGAACGTAATTGTGCGTACGCTGTACGAGTATACACCCATGTAGTGACATTGAACAAGGATGCCGTAAATTGCAGATTAATCTGTGCGGAGGTGGATATTTCTTTATACATGCGCACGCTGATGTGGTGTGGCCTCGCTATGGAGGAGTGAGGAGGCACAATTCCTCTCTTGCCGTTCTGCTGAAGAAACCACAGCCATGTCACCAATTTAAAGGGGTTGTCCCGCGAAAGCAAGTGGGGGTATACACTTCTGTATGGCCATATTAATGCACTTTGTAATATACATCGTGCATTAATTATGAGCCATACAGAAGTTATTCACTTACCTGTTCCGTTGCTAGCGTCCTCTTCTCCATGGTGCCGTCTAATTTCAGCGTCTAATCGCCCGATTAGACGCGCTTGCGCAGTCCGGTCTTCTCCCTGGTGAATGGGGCCGCTCGTGCCGGAGAGCTGGTCCTCGTAGCTCCGCCCCGTCACGTGTGCCGATTCCAGCCAATCAGGAGGCTGGAATCGGCAATGGACCGCACAGAGCCCACGGTGCACCATGGGAGAAGACCCGCGGTGCATCGTGGGTGAAGATCCCGGTGGCCATCTTGCTAAGGTAAGGAAGAAGTTGCTGCAGCGCGGGGATTCGGGTAAGTACTAAACGTTTTTTTTTTTTAACACATGCATTGGGTTTGTCTTGCGCCGAACGGGGGGCCTATTGAAAAAAAAAAAAAAACCCGTTTCGGCGTGGGACAACCCCTTTAAGACTTCCAAATGGGCAACAAAAAGGCCCTTTCACATCCCTTTTCTCCAGAAGGGACACCAGTTGCTCAAGGCATCCAGCTGTTCATCGCCAGCGCACAACAGGCGGAAGCGCAAGTGGGACCCAGCCATCATGGCACTGCAACTAGATTCCATCCGGAACTTAACTCCCCAGTGGGAGATACTGGGGATTCCCCTGATACCACCCCAACAGGGACCGCTGTCCAAAAGCTGTAGTCGCCACGGGAAGAGGAGGACACTGTGTTGCTGCAGCATATACTATTGCTAACTGCAACAGAGAAGGGTTAAGACAGGAGAAAGATCTCCATACCCACGTAGAGTGGCTGCGCAGGGGAGTGAGGAGGGCCATGGAGGAGCACACTCTTCAAACCATTTGCTGGGTACAGCCACAGGCATTCAGGTACCTGATCTATCCTCATCCCCATGCTGCCTCACCCCAGACACTAAAGTTCATGGCCAAAAGACTTCCCACAGCCTTCCACTGACTGATATCAGATGAGTTGTGTGGAAGGCAGTACAGTGCCCCCACTTACCGTGGCAGACATGACAGTTCCCACTACATCTGAATCCCCTCGGGGTATTACAGCACTAGCTGAGATCAGAGCCCTCAGCTATACCAACTAAAGAATCGGAGAATGGTAGAGTTGGAAGGGACCTCCAGGGTCATCGGGTCCAACCCCCTGCAGGATTCACTAAATCATCCCAGAAGAAGAAGATATGGAGGCTTACATTGCCAAATTGGAAAACTCATAAAAAAACAGAATTGGCCTCTGTCCGTACCAAGATTACTCAAAGTGACTCGAGAGTCACTACCATAGAGACTTCTCTGGCTGACCTCACAAACCGAGTAAATACGCAGGAATTACAAAATTCAGCCCATACCTATCAAATGCAGTACCTGGTGGACTCACTATATGACGTGGAAAATAGGGGAAGGAGAAATATCATTAGGGTACATAGTATCCCTGAGAAGGTGAAACAACAGAATTTGGAGGAAACACTCTGTCATATCTTTAACTCCCTCCTGGAGATCCCTTAGAAGGCTCCCCTTGAGCTAGACCATGCTCATCGGTCTCTAGACCCCAGGTCTAATGATCCGAATCACCCATGAGACATCATAAGCCGAGTTCACAGATATCAAGTGAAGGAGAAAATAATACAAAAAGCATGGGGATGTCATATTTTGTATTATCAGGAAAACATATACAGTTGTTTCCTGACCTCACATCACTTTACAAAAAAGAAAGACCCTTTGCACCCTTCTGGACACTGCGCCAACACAATTTCCCATACATCTGGGGATTCCCATTTCACCTGCAGGGCCTCCATAAAGCGCCTATATGTACTCCGGAATCCAGGTGAAATTCCCTCAGTCCTTTGCCTTCTAACAACAATGATTCAAGTTTGGCCTTCTCTCCATATGGCACCATCTGAGAGGGCGCCCCACAGCTCCAGAGAGTGGGTCATCGACGTTGAGGAGACAGCTCCACATGGAGACAGAACTCGGGAATACTCAGCAGACTTCTCGACCATACACCAGTTCATCGTCTCTGAACTCGTATACTGCATCATTATGGGAAGGGAGTAAACATTGGACCTTATTGTTAACTCAAGGGCAAACTCCGAGCATGTTAGTTTAAACATTTTATTAATTTTAGGTTTCATGGGTTATTGGTGGGAAGGAGGGGGTGGTGGGGGTGTAGAAAATGCATGCAAACTTACTCTAATTCCCAGTAATGACATGTCAGCTGGTAGAGGCACAGTCCCAACTGAACAACTCAGATCGCTCAAACACCGGCTACACCCTCTACAGTTAGTGGATATATGGCGAGTTTTGCATCCACAAGATAAAGTCTTACATTCTATTCGCTTGCACATAGCTCCTATATCCATATAGATTATTTTTTGCTTAGCGATCAGGCAGTATCCTGGCAACCTTCAGCTTCTATTGGGGACGTGGTGTCATCGGATCATGCTCCGATATTTCTGAATCTTTCTCTGGCAGACCACATAGATAGACCGTGGACTTGGTCCTTTAGGAGATTATCATTTACTCACCAAGTATGTGTGTTGGAAGTAAAGGAGCATTACGACCTCTTTATAGTGACCCACGCTCCTAAAGCACATCCATACCTACTCGGTGGGAAGCGTGGAGATGCATCCTGAGAGGCATTTTGAGTAAACCCAGTACGAGATTAAAGAACAAAGGGGCACTTCAAATTTCTAATATGCTCCAAAAACTTCATATACCTGAAACTCACAGAAACTGACCCTCTCTTCCTCCACACTGGCAGACCGGGTAAGGGCCTGGAAAGAACTTAGATCTAAGTTAGACCAAAAATATGTACATTTTAGGGACCAATGCAAACGCTTTTATTAGCAACACTCTAACAAGGTGGGGAGGTATCTATCTCGATTAATACATCCACGGACTGCTCAACCTATATCCCTCGGATCAAGAACTCAGCGGGTTTAGACACTCAAAATCCCCCGGAGATCCTTGAAATATTTTGAAACTACTACTCACAGCTATATGACCTTAAGGGACAGTTTGCAGACATGAATGCGGATACTCTACTGGAGTGCAGTTCTGGTTTTGTTGCAGACACTGCCCTACCGACACTAGATAATGTCTCTAGAGAAGTACTAGAGACGGATATTACAGAGGAGGAGATAGATGAGATAATTAAATCCATCCCAGCTGGGAAAAGCCCGGGACCTGATGGCTTCACACCGGCTTTCTATAAATTATTTAGGCAACATCTTACTCCCTTTTTAGCTAGGATCTTCTCTGCAATTTCTCTGAAATCCCCTTTCATGCGACAATCACCAGAGGCGCACATTAGTGTCCTGCCCAAATCAGGTAACCATCACACAATCTCTACTAATTATTGGCCCATATCATAAAAATTTTCTTCAAAACCTTGACTAAGGTCAATCGAGTGTCTTTAATAACTCAATGTTTTTTCACGCAGCATTTTACTGCATGCAGAGCTACGTTTTTACGTGTTTTTTGTGCACATTTACCTGCGTTTTTATTGCATATTTTTGCGCAATATCAACCCAAACAATCTGATGTCACACCTTTTTTTTCCCTCCCGGTGGCATAGTAACCTGTGTAGAAAAACGCAGTATTATGTGTGCAATTGCATATTTACTGCATTTTTATGTACCCCATTCATTTCAATGGGCAATTCAGTATGTGAAATATACACTGAAAAGCTGAAAATAGGACATGCTGCGTGCGATATTGCGCATGTAAAATTCGTGATGCAAAAACGGCAGTGTGAGAGGCCCCATTGAAATGCATGGAGCCTCAGCGCTGCGTATTATGGTCATTTACCTAATTTTAAAACAAATTACTCAAAAACTGAAGCTCTAAATATATGGCTATCAATAGCAGAGAAGAAACATATCTCGGAGACATTCCCTTTCAGATGACAATGGGGGGCCGTACAATACTTATGGGTGTTTGTCCCCTCAGATCAAGCTAAACTGCTCCCTCTAAACTATCAAGCCCTCTTGGAAAGCACACTTAAGGATCTTAACTCATACGCTACTTGGGACCTCTTGTGGTTCGGGCGGATAAACACCCTTAAGATGGATGTGTTACTCAAGTTTCTTTACATTTTCCAAGCTGTTCAAATTATACCACCTATATCGTTTTTTTAAACTCTGCAAGGTCAGCTCTAATCAAATTTGTGTGGGGTCATCTGAGACCACGATTGGGAATTCATAACCTTTTTCACTCTAAGGCCCAATGTCCACGGGCGGATTTGAATTAAATGGGCGTCCGTACCTAAATTTACACATGTGGATTTTTTTCCCGAATTCCTCCATTTTAGTGCGGATCCCGTGCGAACAGCTTTCATTGAAGTCAATGAAAGCCGTCCGATCCGTGGCCCGTTCGCAAGTTGACATTGCGGGCGGGCCGCAGATTCCGCGGCAAAGCAGTTGTTTGAAGAAGAAAAAAAGTACTGCACACGTGGGCCAGCTGGCACTTCTGCACACATCTGCAGTACACTAAAAAGAAGATCCGGACAGGTTCGGAGGGTCTTGGGCCATGGGCAAGGTCAGATTCCGCTGCAAGCTCTTACATGCGGAATCCGCCCCTCCCCGTGGACATGAAGCCAAAGACAAATGGGGTTGTCGGTCTGCCAAATCTTAGACTAGATCACACAGTTGCAATCATGACTCCTTTTATAGACTGGCACATTCTGCTCCTAAACAAGGGGTGGATCTGGAACAGACCAACTGCTCAATCTCCGTGAGACATCTCCCGTGGATCCGACAAAGCGACATGGCTCAAACTTTTTCCTAGATATTAAAAGGGACATTTAAGACCCATTTACACACACAGATATCTTTTAAAAGATTGAAAGATCAGCAATCGTTTTGCATACAGTACTTATAGGCACTAATTGCTATTTAGTACTTTATTAGCTTCATTTGCATGCAAATGAGCTTCTGGGAGCTTTTACGGAACTCAGCAGGAGTTGTTCAGCCACAGGCTCCCATGGAGAATTCAGCACCATGGACAGCAGACACAGCTTGCAGTCCTGCTTATCAGCTGTTCTGCTGAAGGAGGTTTTCAAGCAGAACTGAAAACAGTTGTTGGGCCAAACAGTGAAAGATGGGTGCATTTAGACACAACAATTATTGCTCAAAAGACGGCTTTTGAGTGAGAATTGTTGCATCTAATTGGGCCTATAAGCTTTGGGACTCGAAAATATGAAAGCTGATCTTATCAAGGAAGTTTTCTTCAGCTCACTCATCAGCTTTCTTGGAATTGGAACATGATGAGCAGAGTCATCTCATTATCATCATTTAAACTGTAAACTCTTAAGGTCCATTTAGACAACGATTATCGCTCAAAAGCCATCTTTTTAGCGATAATTGCTCTGTCTAAATGCGCTGCCATCGTGCACTGTTTGTTCATCACTCATTTCTAGCCAGCTAGAAATTAACGATGAGCCTTATCAGTGCCGCACAATGATTTTCTCAGCGGGCGGCACTGCTAACATTCTTTCAGCTGGTATCCCACTGGGAATGCTCACCAGGATACCAGCTGAAAGCTCAGTGAAGAAAAGAGCTGTATACAGAAGACAGTACTCCAGCTGTCTTCTGTATACCCTGCTTGGAGCGCGCTCCGAGAACACAGCAGCTATATACAGAGGACATCGCTCCCGCTGTCTTCTCTATACAGTGGGAGCCTTCATTTACACAGTAATAAGCTCTTAAGTAGCTTATTAAGCTTGAGTAGCTTAATAAGCTACCCATAGTAGCTTAAGTAGCTAATTGGCTACTTAAGAGCTTATGAACGCTCACAACTGTCACTCAAACTGCCGTTTGAGCGAATTTTGAGCGCTCATCTTGCCGTGTAAATGCACACAATGATTACTGCTCAAAAGATTTGTCTAAATGGGCCTTTATGGGCAGGGACCTTTCTTCTTTTGCTTCATTGTTATTTTGTTTTGATTATTTGTCATTTTACTAGTTTGTTACTCCCTAGTTTTAAAGTGGGCTGTACACAGCTGTTTCTCTCAGCCCCATAGACTTTAAATACAGTGCCAGTTTGCATATTTGACCGCCACTCCATTCAGACACCTCCCTGTGGTCCTGCAGGAGAGATGAGAGGCTTGGGATCTCAATTTTAATGAACACTTAATAATGTTAAATGTTTAACAATAATCGTTCTGCGTAATGCAACCAAATCCAGAAATCCCCAACATCCCGTCACTTACAGTATTCT
Source organism: Eleutherodactylus coqui (assembly GCF_035609145.1). Lineage (NCBI taxonomy): Eukaryota > Metazoa > Chordata > Amphibia > Anura > Eleutherodactylidae > Eleutherodactylus > Eleutherodactylus coqui. Next base: position 55,727,132 of record NC_089843.1, read on the forward strand.
CGAGCAGGAGTGTTTATTTGTCGCCTTCCTCAAGACAGCTGCCCCTCCATTTTTTCCCCATCCTTTCCACTAGTGCCATATCCTGCATTGCAGAACATTGTCACCCTTAGTAAATGCCTTCAGAGTTTCGCCATCTAGTGGGCGAATCCTAAGTCGCAGAATCTTAGGATAGTACGATTGGGTTGCAATTTGTTATCTTTTGTAAAATGGTTTTCCTTCAGTTTATTTTACTCCTAAATCATCCAAAAAAGTAAAATGCGATCAGTTGAATTTAGGCCGGCTGCACACGACCGGGTCGGATTCTAGAAGCAGGATCCCGCACCAGAATCCAACCCTGTTCCCGGTCATACCTTCCTTTCTTTATTTTCTTCTATTCTGCGGATGGTCCGGACGGCTTGCCGTTGGCAATTATGGAAGTGCCGCAGGTTGGACGGCTTCCATTGACCTTAATGGAAGCCGTCCGTGTGGAGCCCACACAAAAATAGCACATGCAGCGATTTTCTTCCGCGAGCAGAAAATCGCAATTGATTTCTGCTCGTGTGCAGGAAAAATGGCTTTTCCTGAACATGTTATAGGCAGTATTATCTGCGGGACCCGGAGGCGGACGCTCACACAAATCAAATCCGCTCGTGAGCAGACCGTCATAGTTGTATGCAGTCAGGTAGCTGCCTTTTTTTCAGGTGCTTTAAAAAAAAATGCTTGCGCTGTCTGCCAGAACAGGAGCTACGCTCTGGCTGAGGGCTCCTCACACGAGCACATGCCGTTAAACCGCGTGAACGAAGAAATGACGCAATGACGTCCCAAGTACATTCACATGGCTGGGTGCGACATATAAGCGAAAAAATACGCCGCAGCTCGGAAATCCCTCACTCGGCATATATCCTCGGAATTACTTCAAATGCCTAAATAGAGGCACCTGTAAGCTTTTCCCTGCGTTGGACGATGCTAAAATGCCTCCCCCTCCCTATTCTTCCAGCTCCCATAGGAGTCTACGGGAGCCGCCAACATATTCCGGCCCCAAGATAGAACCAGAACTATCTTTTCTGGCAGCGTATCTGCTATTTACCCCCACCGGGTGCAAAATCGTCCATGTGAATAAATGCATTGGAATCTAAGGCCTCAGATAGTCGCGGCTAAACAATTTTTTTTTCATTTTTGTTTTTTCCTTCCCCTTTTAAGAAATCTTAACTCCTATTTATTCATCGATGTCACTGTCTCAGAGCTTGTTTTCTGCGGGAGAAGTTGTATTTTTCAATGGTACTATATAATGTCCTGAAAAACATTAAAAAAAATCTTAGTGGACTGAAATGGGGAAAAAATGAAATTCCGCCATCTTCGTGTCTTGTTCCTACGGCGTACGCACTGCAACAGAAATTTCCTAATCACTTTATTCTATGAGTCAGTACGAATACAGTCATACCTCTACTTTCATTATTTAGAATTTCGCCTCTACTTTTGTTGCCTGCTTCTAGTTTCACCGGCAGCCACTGACACACGTGACCTTGCTGTCCAATCACAGCCATTCATGGATTGCTCCAATCACAGCCATTCATCCATGAATGGCTGTGATTGGAGTATCCAGCACTGGCTGTAATTGGCTGATTACTCAGCTGACTCAGCCAGTCAGAGCAATTTCTTGCTGTAGGCGGGGGATTTCAATCCCCGCCACTAGCAAGATGCTCTGCCAGCTTGACAAGTCCCCAGCATCCTGCACGGAGGTCCGGAAAGCGGCTCCCGGGACACCGACGGCACCTGCAAGGTGAGTGTTATTTTTTTTTTCTCTCAGGTAGTGTAGCTAGGGCGTTTAGCGCTGCCAGAAATGTGGTACCAAGTTGTGCCGCATTTTTGGTAGCGCTGAAACCACTGCCCATTCATTTCAATGGCCGACGCAGGGCCGAAAACTCTTGTGTGAGCAGCCCTATTGAAATGAATGGGAGCGTTGTACAGCGTTTAATGCTGAGCTGAAAAAGCAGTGCTAAATGCTGTGCAAAAATGTGGTTTGCTATGTTTTTTTGGAATGTCTAGAACAAATTAATTGGCTTTACATTGATTCCCATGGAAATAATAGCCTCGAGTTTCATTAGTTTCAAGTCTAGCCAATTGTTTTCGGACTGATTACCAGCAAAACAAGAGGTTTGACTGTACTACGATACCAAATTTGTATAGTTTTGCTGTACTACTTTTATTTTTTTCAAAGATATTTAATTTTTTTACATTATTTTCTGCCGCCAACTTCTGACAGCCATAACTTTTAATTTTTTCGGTGACATTGTGCGACATCTCATTTTGTGTGGGACATGCTGCAGTTTCCGTTGGTACCATTCTGGAGTACATACGACTTTTTCTTGGAGATGGGGTGGACAAAAAAGCGCAAGTCTGGCATTCTTTTTTTTTTTTCTCTGACGATATTCACTGTCCGGAGTAAATAATGTGTTACCTTGATAGATCGGACTTTTATGGACGCAGCGATACCAAAATATATATTTTTGTTTTAATATTTAGATTCTTTTATTATAAATATGGCAAAAGGTTGTTTAACTTTTATTACTTTTTTAACTAATTAGTTAAACCCTTTTTTTAAAATTAGATTTTTTTTTTTAGTCCCCAGGGGGAACAAGAACTTGCCTTGCCTTAATTGCTCCTTCAGTATAATGTAATGCCATTGCATCAGGCATTCTGCTATGACAGCTATACCCCCGGCAACCTTCGATCTCATCGCAGGGGGCCGTACAGGACCCCAAAACATTGGCCAGGGGATTTAAATGCCACTGTCAGAATTGAATTGATTTAACCCTTTCCAATCCACTGTCTGACCTCTGAAGACATTATGATTTAAGGCTGTACAGCTCTGATGTTGGAAGATGTCCATCAGGGCTCTCTTACTGTATATTGCCAGCCTCTCTGCTGTCAGAGCCTTTCCAACGTGTCACCTCATGCAGTACTGGCTTTAGCCAGCATTTGGCGCCGTTGTATAACGGCAGAAAAAGAGTAAGCCCCCTAGGAAAACCAGGATGCAAATTGGATTGGAAAGGGTTAAAGGGTTAACAGCTCCGATGAGCCGCGCAGCTTATGGGAGCTGTTGTCAGCTGTAAGAAACAGCCGGCAGCCGCGATGTATGGTGCGAGATCGCTGTGATAGGAGTGTCTGTGTCTCCTTACATGCAGTTTCTGTGGCAGGGTCTATATAACAGTATAACACAGACTGCGAAATTGACTAGTTTTAGACAACATAATCCCCAGTAAATATGAGCTGGACAGACTTGAGATCACATGACCATCCTAGAAGAAAGAGAATGAGAGTTTCAGATATAAAGGATAATACTGGCTCACATACTGGGATGATAGTTACATCATGAATAAAAAAAAAAATGACCAGAGTGGCCCCTTAATAATCACACAGGCAGCTGATGTGTAGTATGGGGACGAGCGATCGTTACTATGTTTGTTTGTCCCCATACAAAATGCATTAGTTGGCAGTACAACTCCGCATTTACATGCAGCTCATATAGTACGATGATCGGGGAAACGAATGTTCCTACAAACATTCTTGCCCAATGATTGGGCTGTGTTGATACAGGGAGGATCCTGACTGGGGTCGACGTCCATATGACCTTCCAGAATATCTTTACAACGTGCATCTCATTCTCAATTTCAGGAACTGTTGATCGAAGCAAACATGGAGCAGTTTAAATGCGCCAATCCTGAGAAGTCTGAGAAAACAAAGGTAGGTAATGATCAGTGGTGTATGTGCAGGGCCTCCGCTGTGAGTAAGAGGGCAGCCACACTTCTTGTTTTAGTGGTCATTGGTGAAATACTACAGTGGGTAAATGTTCTTTCATTACTTTTATCATGGGTGAATGTTCCCAAGTAGATCTACTGGGAGAAACAAGACTTTTAACCCCTTCAGTGGCAGGTTTATTATTACAACGTCATGTCTCAACAATGCAGTAAAAACCCTGGAAAATTTCAGATGACAGCTCAGTGCTCTGCACATTTCAGCACTAGAGCTGTCCACGGAAATCTTTTGGGGTTTAATTGCATGGTCAGTGCAGGAAGCCCCAGAGATTTTTTGGGCGTGCCACTAAAGGGGTTAAAGGGGGTTTCCTATTGAAGTAAGTGATGGTACAGGACTGTGTAAAACATTTAGGCATCCCTCACACAGGTGGTTTTTTTTCAGCGTTTGATGCTGCGTTTTAAGCACTGGACCAAATGTTGTACAACGCTGCTATTCATTTCAATTGGGCTTCTCAGACGAGTGTTAAAACGCAGCGTTTTTAATGCTGCGTTTTTCAAGTTGTGTCTGTTCTATATTTGCGAGTTTCAGTATTTTTAAACTCTATACAGCGTTTGGTACAGCGTTTTTGGCAGTGTTAAACGCACCCTGATTTTTCATGGAGGGGTGCTTGAAATACAGGCCCTACCCAGAAAATAAGCCCTAGCTACACTATGTGGGGAAAAAAAGAAAGCAATACTTACCTAGCAGGTGCCATCCGAGTTCCTCACGCTGCTCTTCGGGGTTCCTGTAGACTTCCGTGCAGTTGTCAGCGCCAACAAAGCATCTTTTGCTGGTAACTGGGTTTATTGAATGGCCGTGATTGGTGTATCGAGCGCCGGATCTGATTGGCTGAGCCACAGCGCTCGAGAACCAATCAGAGCAATCTCTTGCTGGAGGCAGGGTTTTCAAGCCCCCTTACCAGCAAGAGATGCTTTGTCGGCACTGACAATTTGCACCAAAGCCTGTAGGAACGTCAGGGAGCAGCCGGAGGGACCCAAACGGTGCCTGCCAAAACGCGGTCAAAATGCATGCCAACGCTGCTGAAACCGCAGTAAACGCAGTGTTGAAAAACATAGCGTTTTTACAAACGCCTGTGTGAGGGAGGCCTTAGGCGCGTGTGGAAAAAATGCTGCAAACTAACAATGCTTTTAAAAATAAAAGGCGTCTGATTGGCTCCAAATGTATTCTGCAGCAGGACAATAACCCTCAACATCCAGCCAATGTCATTAAGAACTAGCTTCAGTGTAAAGAACAAGGAGTCCTGGAAGTGATGACTCGGCCCCACAGAGCCCTGATCTCACATCATCCAGTCTGGCTGGGATTTCATGAAGAGACAGAAGGATTTGCGCAAACCTACGTCCACAGAAGATCGGTGCTTAGTTCTCTAAGAAGTCTGGAATAAATTCCTGCTGAGTGTCTTCAAAAACTGTGTGCAAGTGTACATAGAGGAATTGATGCTGCTTTGAACACAAAGGGTGGTCAATAAATTAAGGCTAATTTCACACAGGCCAGTGCGATATCAGGCCGTGACACTTGGCCTGATATGCTCACTAACAGGATTTCACCATGGATGTGAGGCGGTTTTGTATCAATGTGATGTTTTCAATGGGAAACCTTGCATTGCACCCACGTGCACCTAGTACGCAGTGCAATACTGCCGCTGGCCCCAGTGAAAACAATGGGCAATCCGATGCGAGAGCACGCCCAAAGATAGGACATGCCACGATTCTCCCCCACCACCCAAAAAAAATCCTATTCGTGCAAGATTTGTGCGTCTCGCTACGCACGAATCTCATGCGAGAATCTCGGCTGTGTGAGAGCAGCCAAAGTGTGAAGGTGCACAGTAAGCTATGGCTGTAACAAATACAGTATCAAACATGTCTCAGCACTCATAAACACGTCATATCTGCATAAAAATGCACGACTGTCATTTATACTAACGGCATTAAAAAATGCAAGGATTTTAGCGCACAATTTGATCACATTTGTGAATGCCCAAAGAGTCAATCACTCTGGAATCTTTGATGCTCTCATTGAAATGAATGGAGTGCAGTGCGTCTGCCCTACCTGTGCTTCCTTCATGCGGGGGCCGATCACGAATACCTCTTTAATGAGGAGCTCTCAGTTCTACCAATTTCATTAAAGGTGTTCTCCAGGGAAAATACTATTGATGATGTATCATCAGAATAGGTCATCAATAGTTGGGGTCCGCCGCTCAGGACCCCAACTGATCAGTTGAGCGGGTGCATGCTGTCACCACCGCAAATACACAGAGGTCGGAGCAGAAGCAGCTGAAGTCTCAGCGCCGACCTCCGTGTAGTGGCTGGCTCTTGTAACTGTAGGCACGGCTCTTCCTGAAATCAACGTGAGCCGTGCCTGCAGTTACAAGCGCCGGCTACTACAGAGGTTGGTGCGAAGGCTTCCGCTCCGACCTCTGTGTGTTTGTGGCGCTGACAGCATGCGCCCGCTCAGCTGATTGGTCAAGGTCCCGAGCGACGGACCCTAGCTGATCAACTATTGATGACCTATCCTGATGATAGGTCATCAATAGTATTTCCATGGAAAACCCCTTTAAGATCAGCTAGTGATTTAACCCTTTCCAATCCACTGTCTGACGTCTAAAGACATTCTGATTGAAGGCTGTACAGCTCCGATGTCGGAAGACATCCGGCAGGGTATTCTTACTGTATATTACTGGCCGCTTTGTTGTCGGGGGCCTCTCCAGCACGTCCCATACCGCAATACTGGCTCTAGCCAGCAGATGGCGCCATCGTATCATGGCAGAAAGAGAAAGCCCCCTAGGAAACCCTAAATCCAAAATTGGATTGCAAAGAGTTAATGTGCATGGGGAGAAGCTTGATAGTCCCCTCTTGGCAGATATAGGGGAAAATATATATTCCCATGGGAATTGGCTTTTCCTTCTCACTATTAAAATAATTTGTCACTTTTAGTCCATAGAGAGGTCAAGACAGATAGCTGTCGGCTGAACTATTGTTGGGCCAATAGCTCACTGATATACGTATATGGATGGCTTAATGGAGTTGCTCCACCATTGTATTCACGGTATAGATCATTTACATGTTGTTAAAAAAAATTATCTATCTTTTCCACCTTCCCCATAAACATTCATGCTCTGATCAGCCAAGTGCACATGTTTCTTCTAGGTGTAGTAGAGCAGTAAGCAGCTTGATCACTCCCATGGGACCAAAACCACTCAAGTGGCAGTTAGACAACTCTGGTGGCAGTTTATATCCATGAGAACCAAAGGATCGGGATGGTAAAACCCATCTGCACAGTCCCTCTCTTTGGGAAGCTATTATCTACATTAGATGGTCGACCATTCCCGCTGAAATTAGAAGGTTCGGCTAACACTAATGTACATGGCCAGCTTGATTTCTATGGAAAGAGAAGAAGCTAGCTAGTTGCTTCCTCTGACGTCACTCTTATAGGGTCAGCGGGATTTTCCTAGATCGTATTTGTAGTGTTTATGGGGTTTGTAATTTACAATGTCTGAAGATTGCAGGTGTACTCAGTGTATAATAAGGTCCTTCTAAAATATATACACAGGTAAGATCATCATTTCTGGGGCACATGTGCATTGATATAAAGACTGATCTGTATTATCTGGTTGATGTCTTTACAGCGTGTTTTGTCAGAAATAATGAGAGAAGAAGATAACAAAATGGCTTTTAATAAAGTGAAAGTCCAGCATGCTCCGATGAAGGTAAGAGTCTATTGCTCTCTAATCTATGGGTTGTAGCTTTGTATTGTACACCTCCCATTTCTTTATTGGGATTGGATCTTTTGGCTAAGCGTGGGTGGTGACTTCCTGTATAATGAATCAGCGCCCCACCCATAAATCCAGGGATGTTTTAGAATAATCCTCCTGATAGTAAAGACCTAGTATACTTACCCATCAGGCATCACGGTCACTGGGTTCTGTTTTATTGAGGTTTTTAGAAGATACAAAAGAGGCAAATACAGCCCAACAAGCACATGGACCAAAACAAGATGCTACAAGGAATGTGCACATACAAAACCAGAATGAAATAATTCAGGAGAACAGAAGTAAAGATATGTGGGAAGTAGTTTTAAAGTTGGGGAATGTGGATGACTCATGTGTAGTGACAGCATTTCTCAGGAGCAAACGAGGACATTCCGCACTAAGTATTCAACAATAGAAAATGAACTGGAGACAGAGCTGAAGTAATGGGCGCACTCGTAGCAACTAAAGGAGACGATCGTCGGTGGTGACAGTTGGAGGATGAGCTTATAGCATCTTTGTATCATGACTCCATCAAAGATGGAAATGTCAGAAGCAAGAAAGCTGTAAATATGTTATGTGGTCAAACTTTTTCAGCTTGTAGCTGCCACAAGGGGGAGCAGTATGCACCAATTGACGGCTTACCTGAAACTTAAAAATTGATAGTTCTTCCTTAGAATAGGATATCAATATTAGGCATCTGATTGATTTTAATGGAAAAACTCACATCGCACTCGCAAGGCATGCGAGAGCCACACGATGCATTAAAGGTCCCATTGAAAGCTATTCAGAAGAACGCAAAGAGATAGGACATGCCACTATTTTTGTATAGGACTCCATTCAAAAGAATAGGGTTCATATTCACATGAGATTTGTGAGTTTCTCGGCCGTATGATAGCGGACTTAATGTGTATTCTGGTTCAGATTTCTGCTCAGGCTCAGTGGTTAGCACTGTTGACTTGCAGTGCTAGAGACCTGAGTTCAAATCCCGCTAAGTATGACATCTACATTGAGTTTGTGTGTTTGCATTGGTTTTTGCTGGGTACTTTGGTTTCCTTTCATAATCATACCCGTAAGTGAATTAAAAAAATGTGAACCCCAGTGAGGACAGAACCCATAATATCAAGCCATGTAATATGCGTGCACTATATAAATGAAGGTGATTATTACTTCTCTGCCTTTTTATTGAACATTGTTGTTGCTCACTGCCTACCGTGACCATCTATCTCCCTGGACATTGTTACTGTTTCTCTACCACCAGCCCTGACCATAGCCTGTCTTCCTATTACACTCCTGTTCACACCATCAGCTACCGCACTTTGGCCCTGTGCAGCGTCAGCAGCCACACAACTGGGACTATCTGTGCAAGTAATAGCTTGTGATCCATGCAGCAAATACTGTATGCCGCTTGGAGGGGTCAAGGATCAAAACCAAGGTACCCCGAGTGCTGCCGGCTCAGTTTGGTCAAAGTCACACCAGTGTGTGGCAAGGCAGATCCACATCCATCCTGGTCCGAGTATCTGACAGAAAAGGGGCTAAACCAGAGTCGTTGCCCCTTTCATCTCAGGATTAGAGATGAGCGAGTATACTCGCTAAGGCACATTACTCGAGCGAGTAGTGCCTTAGCCGAGTATCTCCCCACTCGTCTTTAAAGATTCGGGGGCCAGCGCGGGTGACAGGTGAGGAGCGGGGGGAGAGAGGGAGAGAGAGATCTCCCCTCCGTTCCTCGCTGCTCCCCGCCGGCCCCCGAATCTTTAGTGACGAGCGGGGAGATACTCGGCTAAGGCACTACCCGCTCGAGTAATGGGCCTTAGTGAGTATACTCGCTCATCTCTACTCAGGATCTACAGGGGTCCCAGAAGTCAGACCCCCACACCCTAGCAATATGCCATAACACTAAATGATACAAATACCCCTTTATAGTAATGCTTTTCAAAGACCTTCTATACAGTTGTATCCAATTGGAATACATTTTGGACCAGTTCTGCTAATACTTTGTCTATTTTCTTATTTTTCCTTCCAGGTGGATAACGTCCCGGTTAGATTGAACGCGGCAGCCATACTAAGAGAGCGCGCTCTTTACCAGCGGCAGGTGGAAGAAGAGCTGAGCAGGTAGAGTTTCATGTCGTGCAGCACTATATCATAGGATACTCGGGCGGACGAAACATATAGTGGTTGCCAGACACAAGCAGTGTGGCCTTCTGCTGCCTTTATGACTCAGTAATTGCTGCCTGCTTTGTGACTGCATCAAATTGATATTAGAGGAATCGCTGGTGGATATTTTCTGGATATATGGCATTATACATACTCGCATATTGTAGGATTCATAGAACCAGCAATTACTCACTTTCCGCCGAGGTTATGAATTTTTTTTACAGCCCCAAAAATGCCAGCGAATCTGTCTGACTTGATTTCTGTCACCATCTGGCAGATACTTCTGCAGACAAAAGCATATATTTGAGATAATTAAACTTGCATACTGCCTAAAAATCTGCATTGAGTAGAGATGCATTAGAAAGGTAGCAGTTAGAGAATGACAGCTGCTGGAGCGAGCGAGCTAAATGCTGAACTATGTGATCCTTCGAGCTGCACAATGCAGAAGTTGGCACTGAAGTACTCTGTTGACTCTGCTCTCTGTGACCTTATTCTGACAAGGCTGTCTGAAAACAGAAAAATATATATATACAGTCCAGTATGGATAGGAATAGGGACCTGAACCAGTTATATTCATCCATCACTTGAACACATGCCAAACACTAATGCATAGCCTTCATCCTAAGTATTTGGATGGGACAATACAGCAGGCCCTGGTTCTGACCCAATAGGGCTGAGCCATTACTTAGTTCATGGTTTCCAGCAAAAGGCAACCACATCTGAAGCCAACCTTGTAACAGATCACTTGTCTATGAACTTTTTTTGGATATGTAGGTATACGGTGGGGGGCTTATAAATAAATTCTTACAGTGGGCCTCAAGCACTCCAGTCCATAATTGATCTTGTTGTGAATATTTACCATTGAACACTCTTTTATTGCCTGAAGCCACCACTGGAGAGAGGTTAGGAGCTAACGCTATACTGTTTGGGTATTATTGAGTTCAATGTATAACAGTATGTAGTAAGCGCCACCTAGTGGTGACTGCGGGTAGTCTGGTGTTTATCATTCAACTCTGTATAAATAGAGGATTTATAGTTCTGTATTAAGCGTTGACCACCATTAAGATCTATTAAGAAAGTAATCAGCACAACATTTTGGACCTAAGAACTTGTTAATAAAAGGTGGACATTTAATTAAAAGGGGTTGTCTGGGACTTTTACTATTTATGTCCTATCCTTGGTTCCCCTGCTTGGCATCCTCACCATTTGACTATACAATGAGCCATCTGTTTTTGTGGAAAGAGCTGGAAGGAGATAGCACTGTCTGTATTGTAGCACCCAGGGTTGATTCTGCAGGCACATCTCCCATTTAATTCAATGGGAGCTGTGCCTGTAGTACCAACTCGGGCCACTACAATGTTGACAACACTACCTGCTTCCAGCACTGTCTGCTTTGACAGCAGCTTGGCAAACAGCTGATTATTGGAGATCCCAAGTGCAGGAGTTCCCCTACCATGAGGTGACCTGAGACTGTTGCCTCAGAGGGGCAGTGCCAGGGTTGCTGCCTGGCTGGTATAATTGCCACCTCTTAGCCAGCTGGGCAGCAACCCAACAAGCATTTAATTCACTCGCTCTACAGACATATTCCAGTGGCTTTCGCCACCACTGTTGTCATCTGACCTTTCCCCCAGCGTCAGAGTTCCTGCACACAGACGCTGGCCTGTATGCACTGCAGACACCAGGGGGGAGCGGTCAGGGGTTACAGTCTGATGACAGCAGCAAGTGAGTTAAATGCTTGTTGGCTTAGTGACCTCCAGCCAAGCAGCATTAACTCTGGGGTCACTATAGTGGTCACTATTACTGGGGCCAGTAACACTATTACTACTGAGGCCAGTACAGGTGACACTATTACTATTGGGGTCACTTAGGGGGAGACTATTACTACTGGGAACCCTATGGGGTATATATAAACAGTAAAATTTAAAATACAGCTCACCAAAAATCTTGAGCCAAAGCGTTATATCAAACAGCCAACCTCCAATAATGGGAGAAGACAACACCAGGTGGTTTCTCTGGAATGCAATGTGCAACAAAAACTTTGTATATAGCTACAGCGCTTTTAATTTAAAAAATTATCTTTATAGCATATATCCATAAAAAGGTAAAAACGCTCAGATGTACGAACAGCTAAACAGGGAAAAAACTAAGCCGAAGGCCTCGTGTCCACGAACGTATCAGTAAAACACTGCAGGTCTGCGCAGTGACCCTCTTTTTAAATTCCCTGCTCTGTTTCAGAGCAGGGCTGGGTATGAAAACACCTCCCAATGCATTGCGTATGCACCGCCTACGTACAGTGCCTATACCAATGTATAGGCTCACCCTGAGTGGCATGCAGTATCTACACGCACATGAAAGGGAACGTCTGAATATACCTGAGGAGGGATCAGAGGCGGATATACGCTCAGCAATACCTAGTTTTAATTTACGTGATGTCCATCCGTCATATTCCTCACAACAGATAGTACATTCAGTAACCTAAATGACATGAGTGGTGATAAATAAACTAATATGAAAAATATGTGATGTTGTAAAGGAAAAAATATACTGTTTTTAGAAAAAAAGAACAAAAGGGTAAGCGTGTAAACCCCTTCATATTGTGCTAAAAGAACTAAGATGCAAATAGTCATTTTCCGGCTGAGAAACTTGGCACTGTCCTTCTCTCAAGGCTGATTTTATTTTAAAAGGGGGTGCTAGGCATCAAGCAAATCAGCCCACAGTACCCCTGTCCCACCCTGCTTGTCTTTTTCATTTCAAAGTCCCTGCTGGTCTAGGGTATTGAAAGAGTCAAATGTAAAGTCCCTGGTGGTCTAGAGCAACAAAGGAGGTAATTGAAAAATTCGGGTTGCCCACAGGGTTCTTAGCCACCTTCCCGAAAGGATGCCTTCACACACCACAAACCAATGCATCACAAATCCACATGGCTTACGTGCGGAGTTTGATGTGGATGTGGAATAGCAGGCAGACTTTGCCCTTTGCAATGCAATGACATGTGGATTTTGCGGCTGATTTGTTTGTGGTGTTAAAGGGGTTTTCTGGGAATTAAAACTAAAAAAATTTCAGTGACTCAAAAATGTATAAAAATTAAAAACCATACTCACCTGCTTAAGTGGTACTTCATCTAGTGAGGGGGCTCTCCATTCGGAAGGAGCTAGCGGGCCGTCACGTGTCTTACTGTACATTGTGCATGTGACTACTCAGCCACTCACAGCTGCTGAAGCCTGTGATTGGCTGAGCAGTCATGTGCTCAATGAAAAGCATATGGCCGTCCGCCAGATTTTTCCTTGTTCTGAGTCCTGGAAAACCCCTTTAAAGCCCAATGTCCACAGGCGGATTTGATTTGCGGAATTTGCATGGGTCACCCACACGGAAGATCCACAATTCAGAGTACCCATAACTGAATATAAGCATTTGATTTGCGGACTGTTTGGTGCGGAAAACAAATCGCAGCATTCTCCATTGCAGTGCAGATTCCGTGCGGACGATCCGCCGTGCATCTGCTAATACAATTGTGGATGCACTGCGGATTTGAAGGTTGAAATCAATTAGGGAGGTGAGGAAAAGGCTGGGAGGTGGGGTTGTGGATTTTTTTTCCGCGCAGATGATCTGCAGTGCATCCATGTACATCCGCGCGGAAAAAACATTACTTCCGCGATCTTCCCCAGATAGTTTCCGCAGGTTTCCGCACAAGGAATCCGATCCGCCCCTGGATATGAGGCCTAAATTACACCCATTGTGAAAGCACCCAAACTGTCTCTGTTTTGTGTAGAGTCAACAACATCTGCTAATCTGTATTCTCTAGAATAGAGAAGCTGGTGGATGGGGCCCGGGACCCTAGCGAGTTTCTGGAATGGCAACGGCAAATGCACGCAAGGGACCTAGAAAAGCAACTAGCCGATATAGAATGCCGACGTCTAGAAGGGAAGCTGAGCCGCGAGGAGGCTCTTCTGGCACGACAGAACCTCATCCAGGAGAACAAGAAAAAGGCTTTAATTAAGAAAGAGGAGGTAAGACGCAGAAGCGGGTAGATTTGTGAAGCTACTATGTCAATGCTTAAAGACATAAAGCACATTGGCAGCACCGTGCAGGCGTCTAATTAATCTGAACTAACGCATGGCTTTAAGGCAGAAGGGATTCAATTATCTGTACTCTGCTGCCATTCTGCCCACATAACATTAATCCTTATTCTAATTTCTAAGACAAACAACCTCACTTCAAGTGTGACAATGGGAAATAAATAAAAAGTGTGAATAGTCGCACAGCGATCATAAACTGCGGCTCTCAGGTTTTAATCCATTAGGGCTTAGAGCAACAATAAAAGAGGCGAACAGGAAGATTCAGGGGTATATAGGCAGACACATGGCTGATTAGTCATGGTAGGCAGTGACATAGGTCGCTGTACAAGTAACATAAAACTACACCTTATTTCATGTCACTTGACCGTAAACCAAGACGATGAAGTGAGATCATAAATTCCAGCTCCTATTAAGACTTTATTAAGTTCTGCTCACAAACTTCTCAAACTATAGGCACATCTCATTAGCTAAACTCTCAGTCAGCAGCTTTGTTGAGACCACAGTCTGCACAAAAGATACTATCAGATGAGGAATGAGCATTTGCCTGTTCATCGGCCGATCGCTGCCCTGTTTAGACGGGGCAATATTCCGCTGAACGCATGTTCCACCAAACTGCTGTCCATGGTCATTGGACATGTAAAATGGCTTTAAAGGGAAACTGTCAGCTTGAGCATGCTGTCAAAACTGCAGGCATCATGTCATAGAGCAGGAGGAGCCGAGCAGATTGATATATAGTTTTATGGGGAAAGATTCAGTAAAACTTGTAGTTTATTCATTTATATCTCTGCTCATTCTGAGCTGAACAGTCCAATGGGCGGAGCTATCAGTGATTGACAGCTTTCCCGTATCTACAATACACTCCATGGGATCTCCATGTTCCTGCATAAGACAGTTGGCACATGAAGCAATTCACTTCCATACCAAAGTTTATTTTCCAATCCAGCTTCCTTGTGCTTCTCAGCAAACACTTCTCTACTGCATCTTACTTCACCTTACATAAAAAGCAAAAATAAACCCTGGTCTGACCTTTTGCTATAATATAACGTCCCTCTCTAACAATTGGGTCGAGCGCCCAAAACGTCTCAAGCCTTAGAACTGTACAGGGTGCATCCACTACCTTGTCGTGCACAATGGTCACTACTGTACGAGTCCCACAGGCCCTTTTTGCATAGTCTCTTCCCCTTCCAGCCAGGAGTCTGTCTCTTTTCCAGAATGGGAGCCACAAATGAGACTCTCACATCTCCTTTTAATGAGCCCTCTCAGCATAATCAGCCAGCTTGCAAATAGAGAACGCTACTTCTTTAACAGCCGTTCTCCTGAAATCTGGCCCCCTAGTGGCTTAAATACACTACAACAGTGGCTCTTGTTCTACACAGTTCATAGTATTTCCGTACAAACCCATATTGTGTATATTAGATTTAGATAGTTGGTTCTGCAAATGCAAAAAAAAAAATCCTTGATCTATAGACTGCGGGACAGAATAAGGTGACACAGATATACCTCCTCCCCCCAGAGGTCTCAGCACCACCGCATTGCACCCTCACTAGAACATCCTATTTTTCACAAGCAGGCTCCTCGTTCTCAGCTTCATTACAATGCTCTGACTTTTGAAGTACATGATTATGTTTTTCAATTATCATTTTGCTAAAAGTCTTCTAAAGAAGGCCGGGTGCACGAAGCGCTCACTCTTTAGAATTACCGCCTCAGCAATTCCAGGGGATATTAATGATCAACTCTCTGGTGATGTTCAGTTCTATGTAATTGTACACAATATTTCACAGTCCTTCAGTCTGTGATAGCTTTAATGAAAATGTTACGTATTGTGGTTCTCCGGGCCTTCTACCAATACAAATGCCAACTGCAATGATTATGTATGCATGGCATGCAAACCTGCAATATATAGAGATTTAAACTTGGCTTATATGAATACATCCAATATTATTAGTTAACCTGGCCATGTAATAATAGTAGAAAATCTGCCCCAATGTATATTCATAAGCTGGAACACGTCTTGTAAAGGGAGACTCCGGTGAACCAAAGGGCTCTATAATGTATCAAGTGTCTGAATACTAGCAGTATAAAATGTAGATGTATATTAGATGTAGTACAAACAGAAAGGTTTTGTCTAATTTACATATTTTTGGACATGTTATTTCTCTCTCTTCATACTTGCTGAGTGAGCATGAGTCGCCTCCTCCTCCCTCCCCTCTCACAGCATGAGTATCACATACATTGAGGAAGAGATTCTGCTGCAGCATCCCCCTTTTCCCTGACTAATATTTACTTTTTAATTTAGATTTTTTTTTTTGGTAAGTGAGGAAGTTTCTGAAAGCCTGCAAGCAAGGAAAAGGGAATTATAAGCATATATTACAAAAGTTCTTCTAGACACAAATATTTTGCTGATTTATGCTTTTCAGACTCTAACCCAAAATTATATTTTTTTATTTCCTTTCAACATCAAACTACGTCAAACGTGTGGAATCAATAATCGAACATACACTTGCCTGTGTGCATAACCAATATGGAACTCCTACTAAATAGTATATACAGAGAAAAATATGTGCTAAAAATTAATCTTTATTAAAGGCTATGGAAACCTTTGTGCATGAATATACACATCTTACTAAGTCCTGCAGAAAAAAATTGATGCACTTACCTGGGGGGGGTTATTGAGTTTTCCTTCTCATTCATTTGGAAAGCCTCATACTTGACTTGCAGGATCTCCTACATTCAAGTTGCTGGTTTGGGGGTCTTTCCCAGCACTGATCAGCTGGTCTCTCTCATGAATGCACACAAGCCCAGCTCCCCCACCCCTCTCCTCTTTCAAAGGCTGTGCCGCATAACTACGCCCAGTCGATACTACACCGCTATCTCTCCATGTATCTTATCTTCTCTCTCTGAATAGCTGCTGGTTCCTCCTCACTGCTGATAACAGCAGAAAATTCCCCCAGAGTGAATTACAGTCCTCTGTAATAGTATCTTTCTGTGCTCTGTCATCCTGATCTCCTCCACCATCCCCAGCACTGTCATACAACCCTCTTAGTGTAAATGGAATGAATGCACATTCATGATAGGGGAGCAGGTTACAGAAGGAGCTGTCAGTTTACTGTGACTGACATAATTTGCTAATTTTTCAGTTCCCCAGTCTGCAGCACCTTGGAAAACACCACAAGTATAGAAATGTGACAGCTGCGGGTGTGCTGCGGAATGGACGACTTCCATTAACTTCAACACCGGGGGAAAAAAATAAAAATCACACCCGCATGCTTTTAGCTGCCCTGCGGGTGCCCATGTCTTCCAATGGGCGGCTTGATTTGCGGATCTCCCGCGCGGGTGCCCCTACACGGGTTCCGCAAGTCAAATCCACCCGTGTGCATGAGGTCCAAGAAAGATAGGCCGCCTGCAGACGGCCGGTCAGATCCCTCTGCGAGAATTCTCACAGCGGGATCTGACCCGCACCCCTGCAGTGATCACTGCGGCTCACCTGTTCCTGTGTCTCCCTGCTCTTCTATGTGCCGGCTGCCGCCCAGCCGACGCATGCGCAGAACGGAGCCGGCGCGTCACTTGTGACGTTTTTGTGTGGGCTTCTGCGAGATCCGCATAGAAATAGAACATGCCGCGATTTGTTTTCTGCACGTGTTTTCACACGGACAAATCTCAGCTGTGTGCAGGCCACAACAGCATATAAACAACAAAGTAACCTACTCCCCACTTCTGGCTTGTATGCTCTTATTTCTCCTACCGCTTTATAAGGTTTTTACATAAACTTTGATTTACTGTTTATTTATATACAAGGAGTTGGAGATATACAAACTTGTGATAAACATATCTGCTTCTAAACATGTAAGCCTGTTTATGGTTTTTATGGCTGTTTTTTAAATTATGAATTTAATGAAGATGAATTTTGCACATGTTTTTTGCTTTATGTAGGAGTAGAATTTCCTTTAAATGCAATTTAGTATTCCCTTTTATCCAGGCATTGGAGTACTGAACATCAGAAAAATATGTGCACAACTTTTCCATATCTCTATATACACTGCTTCACAGAGAAAACGCCACGCCATGAAGAAATGCTCAAAACGAGATGAAACTGAACACACAAATAGAGAATTACGTTCTGAACAATCACTTTTAATTTCTAACAATTACACGTCTCCTGTGGCCAAATAAACAGGATGATCGGTAATAGAGATGAGCGAGCGTACTCGGTTCGGGTGTTTTTGCACTCGAGCACCGCTTTTTCCGAGTAACTGACTACTCGGACGAAAAGATTCGGGGGGCGGCGTGGTGGAGCGGGGGGTAGCAGTGGGGAACAGGGGGGAGCTCTCTTTCCCCCCCCCCCCCCCACTCCCCTCTGCAACCCCCCGTTCACCCCCGACGCCCCCCGAATCTTTTCGTCCGAGTAGTCAGTTACTCGGAAAAAGCGGTGCTCAAGTGCAAAAACACCCGAACCGAGTACGCTCGCTCATCTCTAATTGGTAAGTACTGGGGCCACCATTTGGGTGATATATGGCATCAATTCAGTGGGTGCCAGAATACTGACTATGTGGTATTGACCATAGTCTACAGTTCATCCTCATTACAGAACAGTGGGGGAAAGTTCACTCAACATCCACATGTGTTCCACAGATTCTTGATCTGGGAATCATGCTGGCTAAGGAATCATCTGAACACCGGCTGCACTGGCAAAACATGCTGGCTAATGTTCACAATCGGGGTTACACGTTATCCTGCTGGAAACGGCCCAGAAGATATGGTAGTGCAACGGGTTCCAGCACCTCATCAACATAACATCTTGCTGTCAATGTGCTCCTGATGCATACTAGAAGTGATGGCACCACAAGCCATGACTCCATATTAATAGCTCAGTGGCATTCCAAAATGGCAGAAGAATCAGCCCAATTGCCACGTTACCTCCAGACCCTGCACACATTCAGGACGCTGGTGAAGTGTGAGGGGCAGCCTTCGCAAAAAACAACTTGACCGCAAACGTGCATCAACGAATCTTTGATTGTCACTGTGATTGTCACTATTGGAGACGCTAAATCTGTCTGCACACTGAATTCTGTCCGCAGAATGTCGCCAACTTTGGATGGTAGAGACACTTACTGCATGGCACCAGATGCATCAATCTGTGCCTACTGACGTTCATCTCAGTGCTCCAGTTCACTATGATGTACATTTATTTCTGCTGACCACCGTCCACAAATTCGACCCACGGTTGTGGCGTCCTATTGAGTTTCTGTTGCGATATGATGAAAAGACCAACCTGCTGAAACGTTCAATAAAGTTGTTGGTTTGATGAAACTGCTTTCAACAGCATCTTAGAAGCATTATCACTCCTTAACCTTCATCCAGACACAAAAAACAACGCCGAAAAGCTGTTTGTATGGGCGTGACAAAACCTCCAAATTTAGACTGTTTTTCGACATTTATCGCGCTCCCAAATCACACAATTGGCCCGAAAATGCATCAATTTGCATAACTTTGTCTGAACCTGCCCTGTAGATTGTGTAGTAATGCGGCCAAATCTTTACTGTACGGCATTTTCTCTGTGATGTTTGTGAAGTTAAAGGGGTTTTTCGGGACTAATGAAAAATGTTATGGAGAGGAAATGTAATAAAATTGAACTATAAGCCATAGTCACCTTCCTGAAGGACCTCCTGGTCCAGTGGTTCCTACCACTGCAATCCCAGAAGAAGCTACAGCAGTCACATGCCATTCATGGTGCAATGTGACTGCTTAGCCAATCACAGAATGGGATTAGCTTAGTGGTCATGTGGGCAAAGAATGGCACATGACCACTCCAACTTCTTCCAGGTTGAAGTGGCAGAGGCCAGGGCTTCTGCACTAGACTGGAGGCCATTTAGGAAGGTGAGTATGGCTTAATTTTCTTTTTTATTACATTTTCTGCCCGTTATATATATATTTTTTTTTAGTCCTGAAAAAAAGCATTAATTAGATTCTTTTTCTTCTCTTTTGACTTTTTTCTATTAGATCCTGTTAATCTTGCACATTCACATTGCATATAGTCATCTGGCTGTTTTTTTCTGCAGACAGAGAAGCTGATGCGGGTGTATGCCGAGAAACGTCTGCAAGAAGAGAAGGAGATGAGGGACCTTGTGGAACAAGTATCTGAGGGACACAAAAACACTAAACAAGCAAGACTGAAACTCCAGAAGTACAAGCAACAAATAGGTATCACTCCGGGAACACCACTATAATAATGCAAGAATTAGGCCAGGCTCACGCTGGACCCCGGAGGAGGGGAGCAGTGAAACATTCCTATAGTTTTCTGTACCTAGTGAGTAATGACCGAGTATGCTCCTGACGCATACACTAAACGCATCCATAGGCTTTATTAGATATGACATACCAAAGGAGTGGCCTTCCGGCATACATTCATGCTTTTTCAGTGCATACATCTGGGCTTTATGTCCAGCTTCTATGTTTTATGCAGCAAATGTAATGAACAGAAAGTGTGAACAAAACCAAATTCAGTTGCTTAAATGGTTGTCTCGCGGCAGCAAGTGGGGTTCAGCACTTCTGTATGGCCATATTAATGCACTTTGTAATGTACATCGTGCATTAATTATGAGCCATACAGAAGTTATTCACTTACCTGTTCCGTTGCTAGCGTCCCCGTCGCCATGGATCCGTCTAAATTCGCTGTCTTCTGGCGTTTTTAGACGCGCTTGCACAGTCCGGTCTTCTCCCTGGTGAATGGGGCCGCTCGTGCCGGAGAGCTGGTCCCCGTAGCTCCGCCCCGTCACGTGTGCCGATTTCAGCCAATCAGGAGGCTGGAATCGGCAATGGACCGCACAGAGCCCACGGTGCACCATGGGAGAAGACCCGCGGTGCATCGTGGGTGAAGATCCCGGCGGCCATCTTGGTAAAGGAAGAAAGAAGTCGTCGCAGCGCGGGGATTCGGGTAAGTAATAAACTTTTTTTTTTTTTTAACCCATCCCTTGGGTTTGTCTCGCGCCGAATGGGGGGCCTATTGAAAAAAAAAAAAAAACGTTTCGGCAAGAGACAACCCCTTTAAGTGTCAGATGTCTATGTACAGGTATATAGGGGAAGGCTCGGAATAGCAGAATGACTTTCATTGCTGGATATTGTCACAACAGCACAATATCAAACATAAGAGACAACAGAGTTCCAGACTAAAAAAAAATTACCTAGGAGCCCTTGGCTCTCAACCTGCAAAATGTAGGAGCCAAATAAAATTTTAAAGCACCAAATTAAAAAAATAATTAAAAAAGATTATAATAATAATTTACTGGGTCACATCTCCTAGATCCCCCATGCCGTGCAATAGCATCCATCTCTGCATCCCCCACGCCTTACAATAGCATCCAGCCCCGTATACGCCCACGCCATATTATAGTATCCAGCCCTGCATCCCCCACGCCTTACAATAGCATCCAGCCCCATATACCCCCACACCATATAATAGCATCCAGCCCTGCATCCTCCACACAATACAATAGTACCCAGCCCGTATTCCCTACGCCGTTAAATAGCATCCATCCCTGCATCCCCCACACCATATAATGGCATCCAGCCCCGTATACCCCCACGCCATATTATAGCATCCAGCCCTGCATCCCCCACGCCTTACAATAGCATCCAGCTCCATATACCCCCACACCATATTATAGCATCCAGCCCTGCATCCCCCACACCATATTATAGCATTCAGCCCTGCATCCCCCACGCCTTACAATAGCATCCAGCCCCGTATACCCCCACGCCATATTATAGCATCCAGCCCTGCATCCCCCACGCCTTACAATAGCATCCAGGCCCGTATACCCCCACACCATATTATAACATCCAGCCCTGCATTTTCCACGCCTTACAATAGTATCCAGCTCTGCATCCCCCACGCCTTACAATAGTATCCAGCCCTGCATCCCCCACGCCTTACAATAGTATCCAGCCCTGCATCCCCCAGGCAATAATAATATGCAGCCCCACATCCCCAAAGCAATATAATAGCATGCAGCCCCCCCACTACAATTGCATATAAAAGCTTCATAGTAGTGATATTCAAGCCAGAGATGACACTGCTCATCTCCCTTCACACTTTTTCCCCCTTTTCCCAACTGGGCCATAGACAGGTGGCCTATCTCCACCTGTTCTATAGACAGGATGCTCATCTCTGCTTGTTCATGCATGGACAAGCACTGGCCGCTCTTCCTCTCCCAAGTCTGTGGGCATACTACTCATCTCCATCCCTCTAACTCTTTTTCTACCTTGAAGGATACTGGCAACATGGCGCAGGATTACTACAGCACATGGGTGGGTAGCTGGCACTGAAAAAAAACCCAGCAGCAGCGAGGAGCTTGCTCATTCTTCAGCTCCTAGCAGGCAACCTCAGTGGACAGGCCAGTTAGTGTACAGGCCTTGCATGCTGCGTGCAGAAGAGGCGGCTTGTGTATCAGAGCCACACTTGCAGTGCAGCTGTGGGAATACTCGCAAATGGTGACAGGATTGAAAAATCTTGTCGCCATTTGCAAAATCTTAGGTGCATTGGTGACCATTTTGGTGGCCATCTGGAGCTCTGGACAAACCTAAATATTAGATCGGAGGGTGGGGGATCGGCTCATAGCACCCTATATCAACTGTTTGAAGGGGCTATCACACTTGAGCGAGCCCTACAACCTCTTCTTTGGCCTGTGATGCCTTGTTCATCAGTCAAATGGCCCTAATGCAGTCCAATTCAAGTAAATGGGATTGAGCTGCAGTACCAGGCAATGCGGTATGCAATGTAGGGTGCTGTGCCTCATGACTTGAACTGTAGCCCCTTCAGACAGCTGATCGCAGGGGTTGCTAGGAGTCCCACCCCTACCTCACATCTAAGAAGGATGTTATCAGTATAAAAGTCCCAGAAAACCCCTTTAATGTAAAACAGTATGCAGTAAGCTCCCTCTATTAGTGACCACAGGTCATTATGAATGGAGCTCTGTATCAGAAAAATGGAGCTCCATTCATAATGAAGATATATTAAAGGGATTGTCCTTTTTGGATTTTTCTAATGATAAGCTGTCCTCAAGACAAGTCATGAATAAATTGTTGGGGGAGGTCCGACACTCGGTATTCCCACTGATCAGCTGACACCCGGTAGACAGATCAGGTCATCAATAGAAAAAAAAAAGTCCCAGACAACCTTTTTAAGAAAATGATTGACAGAAAATGTTGGCATGTTAGATAAAGGACACAACTGTATTCGAGGATGAATATTCAATTTGAGGTTTAAAGCAGATTTCTAGAGAGTCTGCTGTTACTGAGGCTCATTTCCCTTAGTAGTGGTTATTAGTTGCTTGTATTTTGCAATCATTCTGTCCATGCCGTAACAATGCGATCATCTTCTGATGATATTCATCAACAAATTGAAAGAAGCAGAGCTGTAGTGTAAAGCATGAAAAGAACAGCATGAAGGACAGAGGAGCAGCGTGAGCCTCTGATAACGTGCAGAAGTGGATGTTAAATTAACTCTGTCTCACTTTAGGCAGTGCAGTCTCCTCCATACACTAATGAAGAAGAACTAAAAGGATGCTGATAAAATAAGCAGCATTGGAGATGTTTGCTAAAGGGAGAAGTCCCTACGTAAAGCTGTAAGAGCGCTTTTACATGGGCCGATAAATCGCTGAGATTCCCACATTCAGGAGGAATCTGAACAGTATAACTCAGTGTAAATGCATGCAGAAAATTGACCGACGTATCGTACCATGTAAACAGGCAGTCATTAATCTATGAACGACTGCCTGTTTACTGTGAAAGGAGGTTGGCCAGATCGATCCCCAGGCGCTCCGCCTCCATTCACTGAGAGATGCTCATTGCTGTGTAAAAGCATAGGAACGTTACCGCTGGGACAACCTTTCTACCTTCTGTGCTGACAGGTCATACTATGTCAAAGGGCCCTGAGCAACTTTACCTTGATCATGGAATTTAGACACAAGCTTAAGCAACAAACTGAGTTTTTACCCAGGGTAAAAGAAGATAAAAGGGAATATATCACCAAATTTGTTTTGCATGAATTAAAACCAGATAGAGAAACATATTCCATTTATCTAATTTATTTTATTTTCTGATTGTAGAATTTTTTATTTTCGTGTCTGTATATGACTATGGGGGCTGCCGTTTTGCCTAAAGGTCATTTAGACACAAAGATGATGGCTCAAAAGATGGCTTTTGAGCGATCATTTTTGCATAAACTACTACTTAGTACTAATGCCTATTAGTACCAATTAGTAGCCACTGGGAACTGTAATCAGAGAACAGACCACCTGCTGTTCGCCAAATACATTTCCTTTGTTCTGCTGATGGGGCTGACAGCTGAGACAATGTTATCAGTGTTCCCCAGGCAGAACACAGCATGTGGTCCGTCTTTATCAGCTGAAGGATAGATTTCATGCCAAACTGAAATCCATCCTTCGGCAGAAAAGTGAGAGATGGGCACATTTACACGCAACGATATGGCTTTTGAGCGATAATTTTTGTGTCTAAATGGCCTTTTAGTTACATTTAATAGCATTTAGAAGATATGCTTTTTAGCAGCTTCATGGGCCATTCTAGATATGCTCTGTGACTTGTGCAGGGGTCATTGTTCAGGGAGGGGGAGTAGTTAGTCACAGTTTACACCTATTGTGAATGGTGGATCCTGTGTTATCTACATAGAGGTGTTACCTCTCAGTGTAATCCTGACTGTAATGTTAGGGAGATGACTGCTGCAAAGCTTTTTCTACAGAAGTCTCTGCCTATTAGTCTCTGGTCAGTGTGAAAAATGCGGGATTTTAGAATTTTTGTAATGTAAAATGCAATTGAAAATTTTTTTAAAAAGTCTTAAAAAATATGTTTAACACAAACGTGATTTATATAATAGGCCATTCTGTGATGACACATTCCCTTTAAAGCGACCCTCCAGTTTCGGGAAAAAAATTCTGTTTTGGGGCAGGAGAGGAAGAGGGGTAGATTACCTGCAGTCATTTCTGTCTGCTGTCTCTCCAATCTTCCCTATGCAGACGTCTTTATCATTTGTCCAAGATGGCTGCAACAAATTTCTAACTACGGTACCTAGTTAATGCAGCGAATGTCTGTCTGATTGACCAGCATTGATCACGTGAGCAACACTGGCCAATCAGAGAGCAGTATAATGCATTAGTAGTGTAATACTGGCAATGCATGTCGGAGATTAGGTAGTCTGAAGATTGCGTTGGACATCTCGGATGACTAAAAACGGGACCTGAAACTGGTGGATCGGAGGGGTGACAGAGAAAAACAACTGCAGGTAATCTTACCACCTCCTCTCCCTCCGTCCTGGAATAGAAGTTTGTCCTGAAACCAGAGGGTCACTTTAACGATGCCTCTGTCTTGAGAGCATCAACGTCTTAGGTTCTTCTCACGTCTGTTTCTACAAGCAGAGATATTTATTAATATAATATTGGAGTTATTACTTTCCAATTTCTTCTTGTAGGAGAGCGCTATAGATTATTACCGTCTGGTTTTACCCCTCTCTAGTACAAGAAGTAGCAGAGGAGAGTCGGGAGCTGTTACGCCAAGCCTTGGAGGAGGCCCAGGAGGAGCTAAGGAAGAAATTTGAGCTGATCCGTGAGATACGAGCCATGGAGTCCGTGCCCTTCATTAGACAGACGTTGGTGGATCTAACACAAGTGAGTGCACGGTAACACTAGATGAAATTACGCAGAAGCTTTAGCAAAGGCATCACTAGAAGCTCAAACCTCAACAAGCAAGTCCGTCTTGCTGTATGGTGGGGTATGGTACGCTTCAGATGTGAGAAGCTTCTGTGGATGCTAATAGATTCTTTCCTGGGTTATTCTATTCCTCAGACCGCTGGGCATGGATTAAACTGTGAGATGTCCATAGTGGAGCTCCGGGAACGTCTGGCTTTACTGAAGGAAGCTGAAAGAAAAGCCGAGGAGGAAAAGCGAGACCAGATCCTTGAGGAAAAGCAGTTAAAACAGCAGCATCTTCTGGATACTCTGGAGCAGATCTCTCTACACCGAGCTGCCCAAGCCAAAGCTGCTGTCCTCAGGTCGGTGAGGTATCCGCCATTGTGACTGTGTGTAATAACTTGCATATGTGAGTCTCCGTGTGTTGTCGCCTCTTGTTCTAACAACATACAGTATATGTGCACATATAGAATTTTTTTGAGATCTTCTCCACCTAGACAGTGTGAAGGTCTTTTTTAAGACCTTCAGAAAAGAAGGCCAAATTCTAACATGCCAATGTTTCAAAAAACTGATGATTTTTCATCCATATGGATTTACATATCATGTCTGTTTGCAGTTCATGGAGGAAATTTACTAACCCCAGCATTTCGGAAACCGCTTAATGCATGAAAATTTGCACGTCCCTTCATGTTTTAAGCGCATCCCTGGCACCTCCGTGCGCCTTCTCAGAGATGTATGCCAGGCGTAAGCTCTACATAAATCTGTTGGTCCAGGGTGGCTACACTCCCTTCCTACAATCCTAACTCATTTTTAAAGAAAGTGGCAGGGCGAGTGCAAAAAGAAGAAACGTTGCCAATTTTTGTGTAAATTCCTGCTTGCTCAAAAATGTGCAGCTTTTTTTATACCAAAAACCAGTGTAAAATATTTTGTAAATATTCTCAATTATACCTTTACCATGCCCAGAAACATACCCTTAAACCAAAACACAAAATCATCATGGCAAGCAATTTGGCAAGACAACACATTATTGAGCATGTTACTTCCGACCTGGACGCCAAACATCACGTGCAGATGGGGCGTCATAGTTATCCTAAAAGGACGGATACACACAGTTTGTTACCCTACCATACTAATACGAGGAAAACCCTACCTAAGGGCTTATTTACACGAGCGTATATCAGTTGGGGTTTCATGCCCAGCCGATATACGCTTCCATCTAAGTAGTTCCCCCCCTTCCCTCCCTCCACCGGCTCTCTGCCTTTCTCCTCCAATCTGGCGTTTGCAACGGGAGGGGGCGGGACATTGGTAGAGCTAAGTTCCGCTCTTCCCCGCCCACTCCCATTGCTGGCTATGGTCAAGGGGTGAGGAGGGGTCGGGAGCTTAGCTCCAGCCCCGTCCCGCCCACTCCCATTGCAAACCGCTCAGAGGGGAGGAGAGAGGCAGAGAGCCAATGGTTGGGAGGGAAGGGGGGGAAACTGCTTAGATGGAAGTGTATATCGGCTGGCCGTGAAAACGCTGGCTGATAAACGCTTGTATAAATAAGCCCTAAAAGTGAGGCTATCACCCTGACTAGGGCAGCCACATATCCGGAACCTGGGAGCAACCTAGACTGTCCCTTGATGGTTACAAGAGGGGTAACAATTGACAACAGTAAATAACAATAATCACAACAGTACTAGAAAGTAAATGTTGCAACACCAAAAATAAGTGGGTTGTCCTGCACCTTGTAAGTGAACCACACTAGTACGCACGCCCCAGGCTTCCCCAACATTTGAAAGCCAGACAGCTCACTGTAAAAATTACTATAAAAATTGGTATTTGTTACAAATAGGGCCCTTTACACACCAAGAAATGCCATTGAAAGCTGGGCCTGTCTGCCACTGTCTCCCATCCTGAACTTACAGCTATTACACACAGTTGGACCAATCCACATCAAGCCAAAGTTTTCTTTGGAGGGCCAAATTATTTCATTAGAAGCATTGATAATGCTTGGAGTGGTCAACGTCAAAAAAAGTCCTGGCCGTCAAAGAACATGCTGGTTAGATACTATCAAAGCTGACAACAACATGCAAATGTTCGAACTGAAAGAAACAATACAAAACAGAACCAGACAGTCTTTCCACTTGGGCAGCTGCTGGTTGCTGTTACGTTCATGTGAGCAAATGAGCACCAGGCCCACACAAATATGACCCGGAGGAATATAGGGAACACCAGGTGTACTACCACAGATATACGCCTCTCCCTATCTACTTCCAGGTTTAGTGACACAGACCTACCTGAGCGGGGACATCGCCCCAATAAAGGGCAGCCCAGTGGTCTTCGGAACTGGGCCCTTGCTGCTCCTAGGACCCACGCACCCTGGATAGGACACATAAACATGCCACCACCGATAGGGAAAACTGGACAGAATAGGAAGACAAACAGAGCCAGAATCACAGGAGACAGATGTGACACTACCCCCACCCCCACACTTTAAAAAAAAGGAGCCTCTTGACCCTTAAGGCATTAAAAAATTTTTTTAGCAACTTCTCCAAAGGACACCACACAATACAGGACTTATTCTACAAGCCTAGTACTGCCGCAATAGTGTCCCAACCAGGATAGGCGTCGCACAGGACGTATCCTTCGGGCCTGATGCGAACGCACAACATACCCTGACAAGGAGGGAGAGTACGTAACACTTAATATAGTGAACGTAGCCAGAGAGAAAGATGGAAATCCCGCCTGCTGAAATAGCGTGCACAGGACTTATCCATACGGGCCTTGTGCGAATGCCAGCCAGTCAGCAGGAGAAGGAAATACTAATACAGATAGTGTCATACCCGGGAGAAAGTCAGCACAACAAAAAGACAGAGTGCAAAACATAACATATGAACACCACTCAGATGTCATGCATGCCACCAATACAACCAAAGTTGTATAAAGCCACCACACCCACCGTACAAGGGGAAGGGGCGCCAAGCATCACCCACTTGGCATACAAGAAACACTGTGGCCGGCATCACCAGCTCACACCACACTCAAGAACATCCGATGTTTGGAGGCCGCACCTGCCAAGAGAAAGGGAGAATCCTGCAGGCGCATGCACCTGCATGGACATGGTACCACACACTATTCAATGCCCGCACCCAGAAAGCAAGGAGGGGAGGGACAGCCGGTGTCCAAATCATCTTCAGGAAACATAGGGGATTACACTCCAACAACTACATGCAAGTCAGCACATTCTGACCACCACCAGAAACAAATGCAACAGTCGTTATACTAACATACACACCAGACTGTCCGCAACACAGACGTGTAACCAAAACAATATCATGCACAATAGTGCAACATAGACGTGTTACTAACATAAAGCAAGACAATATACTGCTCTCTCCTAGTTTTTCCGCCTACCTATCTGACCGCTCATTCAGCGTCTCCTTTGCTGGCTCTACCTCCCCTCCTCTTCCCCTTGCTGTTGGGGTCCCCCAGGGCTCGGTCCTCAGCCCCCTCCTTTTTTCTATCTACACAGACCCTATTGGACAGACTATCAGGAGTTTTGGCATCCAATACCACCTCTACGCTGACGACACCCAGCTATAAACCTCTTCCCATGACATCTCTGCACCTTTCCTCTAAAACATCACTGACTGTTTGTCCGCTGTCTCTAACATTATGTCCTCTCTCTAACTAAAACTAAACGTCTCTAAAACTAACCTGCTGGTATTTCCACCATCCACTAACCGACCTCATCCTGACATCTCAGTGTGTGGCGCCACCATAACTCCTAGACAACATGCCCGCTGCCTTGGGGACATATTCGACTCCAATCTCTCCTTTACCCCCTACATCCAATCTCTTGCCCAAAGATATCAGCTGCAGCTGAAGAACATTGCAAGAATCCGGTCTTTCCTCACCGCAGACACGCTAAAAACGCTTATTGTTGCCCTCATCCACTCTCTGCTTGATTATTGCAACTCGTTGCTGATCGGCCTCCCCTGCACCAGGTCTACCTTCTCCAATCCATCCCAAATGCGGCAGCCAGGCTCATCTTCCTGTCCCACCGCTACTCAGACGCCTCTGCTCTGTGCCGGTCAACCAGAGGGATAAACAACTTCAAAAGGGATTTATGAAACACCCTATGCACCCTCTAAGAACTCACTAAATCCAACTCATAAGCTAGAGGATTAATGACTCGCGTTATGGCAAAGGGACTAATAAAAAGCGGTGCAAGCTTTGCCAAGGGGAGCTTCAATTTTAAATTCTTCGTGGACAGATAGACCTTCTGACCGACCTCAAATGGCTCCGACACAGTGGACCTTTTACAACTACGTAGTTGCATACGACCACTTGCTTCCTCCAGGTTCTTGTGTACACCATTCCAAATATCCCGCAACTCACTAGTAACAACATCAACAGCGGGACAAGCTGTAGGTACTGGAATGGAAGTCAGGAACCGGGGATGCCGACCAAAAACACAGAAGACAGGTGACACCCCTGTCGTAGAACTGATGCGATTAATTATGGCAAATTTGGCCAAAGGTAAAAACTCTACCCACCGACTGACCATCTTGCCCACAAAAAGATGCAAGTATTGTACTAGGTCTTGATTTTTACGTTCTGTTTGCCAATTGTCTGCGGATGAAACACTGATGAGAAAGACAGAGATGTTCCCAAGTTTTTACAGAAGGCCCTCCAAAATTGAGCCATGAATTGCACCCCCCCAATCTGAAACTATATTGACCAATATTCCGTGCAATCTTATAATCTCTCTAATGAAAATCTTCACTAATTCAGCGGCAGACGGTAATTTTTCCAAAGCAACAAAATGGGCTATTTTCGAGAACCTGTCAACAACTACCAAAAAAGTGGAACAACCTTGTGACAGAGGCAGGTCAGTGACAAAAATCCATGGACACGTGCGACCATGAATTACCAAGTACTGACAGCGGCATTAACGGTCCCTCAGGGCTCTTACGGCAACTCTTACCACGTGCCCAAGCTGAACACCGAATTACGAACTCCTGGACCTCCTGTGCCATGCCAGGCCACCAGTAGAATCGGGAACATAGCTCAAGAGTCCCCTGGACTCCCGTATGCCCTGCAAAAACGGAGGAATGAGACTTTTCCAGAACCAACAACTGCAGAGACATTGGTACAAATAACTACCTCTGGGGCTTCTTGTTGATATTCCTGAAGCTGAGCCAGAAGGGTCCGTGTCAGGGCTGCCACCACGACACCGGGCAGGAGTCTGCCTTCCGGAGAAGAGTCCTTAATCTACCAATACCTGGGAGAGGACTGCCCCCACCCCAACCTTCGAAGCGTCTACCTCCACGAAAAAGGGCTTCTGAGGGTCCGGCTGAGCGAGCATCGGCGCTGTGAAAAAAGGCCTTTTTAAGTTGCTCAAACGCCTCTGAAGCTTCCGCAGACCACAACATCACGTCGGCTCCTTTTTTTGTGAGATCAGTCAGTGGTTGCGCAATCACTGAAAAATTTCTGATAAATTTTCTGTAAAAGTTGGCAAACCGAAGAAAGCGCTGAAGAGCCTTCAAATTATCTGGTTTAGCCCATTGTGTGATTGTCTGTCTCCATACACACATCAGTTGGAGTAATGATATACCCAAGGAATGACCCCAAATGAGCACTTCTCCAATTTAACATACAATTGGTACTCCCGAAGCCGCTCTAACACTAAATGGAGATGTCTGACATGCGTGTCCCAATCCGACGAGTACACCAAAATGTCGTCCAAAAAGACAACCATAAAAACCCCTAGATAATTGTGGAAGACCGCGTTCATAAACCTCTGAAAAACCGCAGGGGCGTTGCATAACCCGAAGGGCATAACCAGACACTCGAAGTGCCCCAACAGGGTCTTAAACGCGGTCTTCCATTCATCACCAGACTTAATACGTAGAAGATTATAAGCCCCCCAAAGGTCAAGCTTAGAGAACTAGCGTGCTCCCACCACCTGATTAAACAGATCAGGGATCAGAGGGAGCGAGCACTGATTTTTTTTATGGTGATCTTGTTTAAAGCCTGATGGTCAACACAAGGCCGCAAAGACCCATCTTTCTTTTCAACAAAAAATAGGCCTGCTCCAGCTGGTGACTTTGATGGTCTGATATGTTCCTTGACTAAGGCCTCTGAAATATAGGATTTAAGAGCCTCATGCTCCCGACCCGACAGATTAAATATGGCCCCCTTAGGGATGGGACTATCTGGGACCAGTTCAATCCTACAATCCCATTCGCGGTGTGGGGGTAATCCCTCAGAAAGCTTCTTAGAGAACACATCTTGAAAATCCCGTAAATAGTCCAGAATACTAATAGTATCAGTGGAGCACAATGTAACAGGCACTAGATGATCCCTCCCCACCAAACTAGCTCCAGAGTAGTACAATCGAACTGAGGATTGTGCGTCTTAAGCCATGGAAATCCCAGAATGATATCCTTGGACATCTTCTCCATGACCAGAAATGAAATAACCTCTGAATGTAATGCGCCCACCATGAACCGAAGTTCTGGTGTCCTCCAACGCACTACCCCTGAGGACGGAGGGGTTGCATTGATACTGGTAAAGTGGATCGGCAGACCCAACGCGGTAAAACTTGATAACAGTGGTCTTACGAACTGCAAATGGATAAGGTTTGCGGCTGACCCAGAATCAATTTATGCCTGTTCTACCCTGTGAAAAGCCTTGTAAGACACAGTGCAAGGCACCAGTAATTTAGGGAGTACCTGACCTCCTAGATGACCCTCCCAACAGTCACCTAGGAGCTGAAGTTCTCCTGTTGCTTCCTTATCTGCCTTTCCTGGCAGGACGCGATGCGATGACCAGCCTTGCCGCAGTAGAAACAGAGTTGGTTTGAAACCCGCAACCGCCTCTGTTCTTCAGGACCAAACCGGTCCACTTCCATACCATCAGCTCCGGGGCTTGACAATGGGGTACAGGCTGTAGAAGTCGCCAGAGACTTAGCACCACATTCTTGACGGTACGCTAGCTTAGCTTCCCTTCCAGACCTGAGTCTACGATCAGCTCTGACTGCCAATTCCATAGCCTGATTCAAAGTAGAGGGTGGCGGATGGGACAGCAATAGATCTTTTACTGTGTCAGACAGGCCTACCAAAAACAAATCTTTGAGCGCACAGTCGTTCCATGCAGATTCACCTGAATACTGCCTGAAACTAGAGCAATATTGTTCTGCCGATTGGCCCCCCTGGTGTAGGGCCAACAACTTACTGACTGCATAACCTGCACGATCGGGTTCATCAAAAATATTCCTGAGCTCAATGAAAAAAAGAGTCTACCGACTGCAGACAAGCGGAATCAGCCACTAAAGAATAGGCCCATGACTAAGGCCCCATCTCTGAGCAGAGACATAAAAATCCCCACCCGTTGGGGCTCGGACCCAGAGGAACGAGGCCGCAAGCGAAAAAACAACTTACAAGCCTCCCGCAAGACAGAATTTTTTCCGGTCCCCCAAGAACACCTCGGGTAATGGGCATTTAGGTTCAGGTACTGGATCAGCGTGCACAACCAACTGCTGCTCATGATGTCCGAGACGCCCCGACAGGTCCTGAACCATCCCGGACAGGTCATGAATCTGACCGGTAATCGTATTGTAGGACTCCATTCACACCGTGAATCCCACCGTCCAGGTCCAGGCCACCAACACTGACCTATGCTGCCTAGTGGCAGGACAGGAAGGAACAGCCGTACCTATGCAGAAGAGAGCTTTATGTGTACTGACAGAGCAATTGGCTGACTGGCTGACACACACACGCCCAGCCAGCACAATCCCCCACACCTGAGCAGGAGAACTCCAGAGCACCTGTAGCACCACAGGTTTCAGGAGACGGATGTGACACTTGCCTTCAGTTGGCCTTTGTGGCTACCTAGGTTAGCACTCAAATGGGAGCCACAGTAACAGTATTGCACCCCCCCGGAGAAGTTACCATGCTGTAAAGTTTGTAACTTGCCCACTGTGACCTTTGAAATAATGAAGCCTTAACTCTTACCAGTGCTTAAAGGGGTTGTTTTGTTACCAGATAGCATTCCCTCTATAGGTCCAACTGTGCTAATATAATACCTTCCCTCCCAGTGTTTGTTGTGGAAGGTGATATCACCGGATATCATGTGACTGCTGCAGCCGATTAGAGGCTGTAGCTTCACTATTCTGAACTCCTGCCATCATGGTGCGTAGGATGTCAACACTGATGCCAGGAGAACAGATGGTGATACTGTAGCCTCTGATTGGCTGCAGAGGTCATATAATATCCAGCGAATCACCTTTTACAACAAACTTCGGAAGAATGGCGGCACTACAGTGCTGGATCCTCGCGGCAAAGGATGGGTAAGTAGAGCTCCTTTTGTTATATTAGCACAGTTGGCACATAGGGGAAATGCTGTCTGGTAACCAGACGACCCCCTTTAAATTCCTACATGAACCCACCTTCTAGCGTATTATCTAATGCCGAAGCATTGTGTTTGTTCCACAGTGCATTCACTGTAACAGACATCATTTATTTTCATGTGATTTTTTTTTTTCCTACGGGAAATGGACTGTTAATCTGTTTTTGGATTTTTCTGAAATATCATTTCCACAATGCGCAGCGAGATCACCGGAGCATGTCATTCATCAGCATGTGCCTCATTGTCCTACACATCTCCCCAGTCACAAGAGGATCACGGCTATGTTAATCATCTTCTGAACTGTGGCAGGCAACTAATTAAAGACTCTACTGGTAAAAATGGTTTATTCTTCACAGAGACAAATTGTGGCTCTGTCCAGTATATAACATAATCACTTTTATAGAGATGTGGCTGCTAAGATCTTCCTTAGATGTCTTTTGAATTACTCAACAATCCTCGTTAAAGGTAATTTTTATGGAATAAAAGACAGAAAGAAGTAGGAGAACTGAAGATTTGCAGGTGGCATTGTCATAGGCTTGTACCTCTAAATATGCCCACACTCCAGGCTATTGACGGATACACTTTAGAGGGTGTGGTAAAACCGTGTTAGATTTGGCCAGTAAATGTCTTGATAACAGCGTTTCAGCAGGAAAAGGTGCGTCAAGTTGTTAGTTAGGCGGTACCTGACGAGGTTTGGTAAAAGGAAGGTATTCCCTCACCATTTAGCTTGAGGCTCTTCGGTAGGCCAGATGTGAACTCAGGTGGTCTGAGAAGAGAAGCTCTCTGGACTAAACAAGACTGTTGGTAAATGGACTGTGTTTATGATGTGTAATGAGTTATGGAATTTGGCCGAATAGAAAAGGGACCACGTTGATGTATAGTGAGTGACCAGGCGGTCAGGGTCTATTTTGTGTACCAGTTAATGTACAGTGTGAAATACTCTGAACAGTTGCTGAGATTAATAAAAACTATAAAATCCTGGCCAGGTGGTACTACTGTCCAGTAAATGTGCATTGCATGTACCTGAGTATCAGAGACCTGTTGGAGATATGGCATAGAAAGGGGCACTATGCTCCACACATGTTGGAGTTGCCCATCTATAAAGCTGTTTTGGGATCAAATATTGGGTCTTCATAATGCATAGGCAGGGACACAGATCTCAAACAGCCCTCAACTCACTTTGCTTTCCATGTTGCCCGACTCACTGGCAAAAAATTTAAAAAGGGTATCCTGAGTTAATCCTTGTAGCAGCGCGACTGGTCATACAAGGCATTGGAGGGCAGACATAGTAGCCTCTTTGTGTGATTGGCTCTCTAAATTCCGCCTCTTCAAGAGAATGGAAGAGTTGATAGCGGAGAGACTGTAATACTCAGATGCTTTCACTTCGCTCTGCTTTGCATGGCAAGACTTTGAGAAAACTCTGGAGTTCTTTGCGTTGAATCTGCAGGTCTCAGCTTACCTGTTAGCAGATACAACATTTCTAGTCCACTCTGTACCCCTTTCCTTAAAGGGAATCGGTCACCTGTGCCTAAAGCACTATAAACTAACTTATGGTGCTGTTAGGGCAAGTGACACGGAGCCGGGTGACGTATTTTTCATACTCACCTGCTTCCTGACCCCCACAGTGTAAAGTCCGTGTCCTGGGCAAAAATTTGATTCTTTGCAGAGTCCCATGCGTGTGCTCTCCCATAGACCTGTATAGTTGAAGGTTGGCGTCAGACATCTTGAGTGGAGAAGATGGAGATCCTGAGTAGTGACGAATTCCCTAATGTCACAAGGGGTATTCTCAGTATAGACCTTTATGGCATATCCACAGTAAGTAAATGGAAGGTATTTTCAAAACTTCCTATTAAAATCCATGCTGTATGTTTTAAAAAACTTTGGTCTGGCAGGTGTACGTTAAACAGGATCATCCGTAAGAAGCCAAACTAGCCGGCGGTTATAGAATACAACGCAGCTATGTATTATATAAGCTCAGCTAGATGTAAGGTTTCGGAAAGCAGCTCATCCACCTGCTTCCATTTTCCCATAAACACTGGCGATATGCATATGTTACTGGCGGCCATAATGGTAGCTTCACACAGCGGGAAATCTCTGCAAGTGTTCCGCAACGGAATACCTGCAGGAGTTTTTGAATACCTATTGAAATCAGTGGGGAGATAAAATGGAAACTTTTCATTCCGTTTCTCTGCTACAAAAATGGAACAGAAAGATGGAAAGCCCTAATGGAGCCCTAATGCAGATATGAATGAGCCCCAAAATCTTGACACCAAAATATCCATAGATTATTTATTTAGGTCAATGAAGGAACGAGGGATGGAAGCACATTAACTTTCAGCATCGTAATAATCAATATGGACCGGGATCTAATATCCTGAGTAAAGGCTGGCTATGCTGTATGGAACCTGTATACGCCGCCCGATCCATAAGCCAGTACGTATGTTTGTTCCATATTATGTGTTTGTTGATTATTTACTTAATTCATGTTTAATTTAACATTGAGCGATAATGAAATATATGTAATTACCCCGTGCATACCAGGAGCTGCCAGTGTCCCAAATCTTCAGGTGTTAAATTGCCAAGTACATTACTTATGTTAAAAGGTTTGGAAAAAGCAGCTAATTTTAAAATATCCCATAAAAATCACCCCATTACCTGATTTATCTACCAGTGGCAGCATAATTAGCTCATTTTCTAGACAGCTAATTTACATGCAGACACGGTACAGCTGCACTAATAAATACAGTTCAAGCTGTAGCTGTAGAAGAGACTTATTTACATATCGCAGCTGCAGGAGGCTCCATAGCGCAGAGGTAAATCGAACGGAATAGACTAAATACAGAGAAACCGCGGTCTTATCTGTGTTGCTCTATGGCGGCTGTAGTCTGACTTTTACTGTAGAAAAGTAATATGTATCATCTGCCAGGTTTATATAGGGTGTATTCTGAAATTCATATTGTATGTCCGTGCAGGACTTATCCCACGTGGCCTACACCGGCCTAAATATAAAGTCCAAAAAAGGACTAATATACAGATTAATACAAACATGCCAAATATATAGACAAAACATATATACTTGATTAGTACAAATGCGGATAACGCATAATGACATAAGAAACAAATACAGGGAATCAAGGGAAACTGACCCTTGACCTCTTAAATAAGGAAAACCCTACTTGTAAGTGGAGTGATCGCCCTAATGGGGGCGACCCCACATCATGGCTCTGAAGCGATCCTCACTCTCCCGAGATGATAATGGAATGGTGTCAAAGATGACACCTAATATAATTCTGCAGAGTTCAGGGAATATAATGCTACAACACTCCAGCATATCAGTAAATCGACAGAGAGAAACACAGTCTGACAGAATATCTACATTCCCGTAGACTGGTTTCAGACAGGACTCAACCAGTCCGACCTTCCATCTGACTGGGTTCAGACAGGACTCAACCAGTCCGACCTTCCATCTGACTGGGTTCAGACAGGACTCAACAAGTCCGACCTTCCATCTGACTGGGTTCAGACAGGACTCAACCAGTCCGACCTTCTATCTGACTGGGTTCAGACAGGACTCAACCAGTCCGACCTTCCATCTGACTGGGTTCAAACAGGACTCAACCAGTCCGACCTTCCATCTGACTGGGTTCAGACAGGACTCAACCAGTCCGACCTTCCATCTTACTGGGTTCAGACAGGACTCAACCAGTCTGACCTTCCATCTGACTGGGTTCAGACAGGACTCAACCAGTCCGACCTTCCATCTGACTGGGTTCAGACAGGACTCAACCAGTCCGACCTTCCATCTGACTGGGTTCAGACAGGACTCAACCAGTTTGACCTTCCATCTGACTGGGTTCAGACAGGACTCAACCAGTCCGACCTTCTATCTGACTGGGTTCAGACAGGACTCAACCAGTCCGACCTTCCATCTGACTGGGTTCATGAATCGGACAGAACTCTGACAAGAGACAGAGATCTGACCAGCATTCATACTCTAACCAGACTGGAGAATTACCAGCACCGCATGAGACGGGAGACCAAAATAATTGTACACAGACAAACAGTGATTGTTTGGGCAGATCCACCCCTCAGCCAACCATTGTACAAAAACCAGAGAAGTAGTCTTGCTGGTGCCTCATCGTAGAATGACGGAGCGCACGCTGACAAACAGTGACATCACAAAGTTAACTGTTTTAGTAGTTAACATGCAACAGAGGGATACATAGAGCAGAAATGGCACCAAGGCAAGAAGGGTCCAAGGCTTGTCCACACACCTCACTAGCCCTGGTAAGGGCCTACTCACACAGCTGTATTTCTAGTTTCCACGGACAGCATATGGACTCATAATAGTCGATTGGGCTATTCATAAGCCATTTAAAGAAAATCACTGCATGTCCTATTCTCATCTATTTTTACGGACAAGCGTAGAGCATGCAGTGTATGGGCCTCCAAGAAAATTGGACAGCATACAAATGGCATTTGTGTGCTGTCTGATTTTTTAATTTTTTTTTTTGCGTTCAAACTCTCAGATCATACATGGCAATGGCCATTTGAATAAGCCCTTAGAGAAAAGGACAGTTGACTTCTTAGTTGGTCCTTCATTATCCTTTTTTTTAGCATTGGAGGTTCAAAGTGATTTTCCTACTAAATATGTATATCGCCAATGTAAGATTGTAGAGAGTCTGACCATTAGAACCTCTAGGGATCATAACAGCAGTCCACCTTTTGAACGCATTGCATGAGATTAGAAAAACATGGCTGCTGTCTCCCAAAAGCAGTTTAGTGGCATTGGAGGCGGTTAACATAGGATCCACTACTGAAAATAAGTGATGGACACAACTCACCTCCTTCCCCTCTCTGCACAGGTCACACAGTATGCTCACAATATTCTCCCATAGAAATCAATGAGTTCCCACCTCTCCGTTGTATCTGTTCACGGAGCAGCAACTCATGCACACTGGCCATTTTCATAGCCATGTATAAAAAATATGGTAAAATAAAAACATATTGTTACATCTGTGCCGAGCGTGTTGATAGTATCCTATAAACACAAATAACACAAAAAGGAACACAAATGGGAAAACTGAAACTAGAACCTCTGATACAAGAGATCTCTGCCTAAAGGCGAAGTGCTCGCCCTGATGAGGGCAATCCCATGTCAAGAACCTGTAGCAACTCTGATTTTCCCAAGATGGTGAAAGGGGATAGTAGCAAAGGTTAGATGATGCACAATATGGAAATGTCCACAGGGAATAAGATGTACAAACACCCCAGGGGTAATACGTGATAAACAGAAGACTTTGCTTTAGACAGGGAACAGCTAACCAGACCAGAGACACCTTCAGATAACGGAGTCAGACAAGGAGTCAATCTGATAGGAAGACACAGACCAAATTGGATCTTCAAACAGTGGCACCAAACAGGGAGTCAAAGCAGACCAAGCGAATAACCAGTACCCTCTCTAAGGAGGAGCCGGAATAAGTATATACAAAGTAATGGCGATTGGTTTGCTGGGTTGTCTCCTCTCTCAGCTAACCAATCTGTCCATACACAGGAAGAGAAACATCACTGCCGGTGTCCAACGCCAAAATGACAGTGAGCATGCACCAGTATGAGGATTCCAAGGGTTGGGGGTGATGTAGTGATCCTCAGTAGTGACTGGTGCGCCATGTCACACAAAAATGCTCCTAAGTTCTATCTATCTATAATAATAATCTTTATATAGCGCTAACATATTCCGCGGCATCTATCTATCTGTCTATCTATCTATATCTCATATCTATCTATCTACCTATCTATCTCATATCTATCTATCTATCTATCTCATATCTATCTATCTCATATCTATCTATCTATCTATCTATCTATCTATCTATCTATCTCATATCTATCTATCTATCTATCTATCTCATATCTATCTATCTATCTATCTATCTCATATCTCTCTATCTATCTATCTCATATCTATCTATCTATCTCATATCTATCTATCTATCTATCTATCTATCTATCTATCTCATATCTATCTATCTATCTCATATCTATCTATCTATCTATCTATCTCATCTATCTATCTCATATCTATCTATCTCATATCTATCGATCTATCTATCTATCTCATATCTATCGATCTATCTATCTCATATCTATCGATCTATCTATCTATCTATCTATCTCATATCTATCTATCTCATATCCATCTATCTATCTATCTCATATCTATCTATCTCATATCTATCTATCTATCTCATCTATCTATCTCATATCTGTCTATCTATCTATCACATATCTATCTATCTATCTCCTATCTATCTCATATCTATCTATCTGTCATTTCTATCTATCTCATATCTATCTATCTATGTCATATCTATCTATCTATCTCATATCTATCTATCTATCTCATATCTATCTATCTCATATTTATCTATCTATCTGTCATTTCTATCTATCTATCTATCTATCTATCTATCTATCTGTCATTTCTATCTATCTATCTATCTATCTATCTATCTATCTATCTATCTATCTATCTATCTATCTATCTATCTATCTATCTATCTATCTATCTATCTATCTATCTATCTATCCATCCATCCTAAACGCAGAAATTGGTCCTGATTTATGAAGTGATCTATGAGGTCTTTATGATTTTGCCATCTAAGAAAAAAAGTCCTACAATGGACAGATATTTTCCAGACAGATAAAGGGAAGGGCTGGAAAACCGTGTTCTCTGCAAATGTTCATTTTCACAGGCAGGCAATGTAATTTTCCACTTCAGCTGCCGCCTTAACTCAAAGCTGCAGAGTCAGGGTAAACTTGGCGTTAAGTGTAACAATGAATCACTCATGTGACGGTCCAGAATGGGATGCTATTTGTGAGCCCTCACCTGATTAAAACAACCTTGCTTTATTAGGAGATGAAAAATACACTTTTTCATCTCCTTTATTCTAACAGTATACGCTGGATCTGTTTTATTTCATCTATCTTTTTGACAGGCTGGAAGAGAAAAAATCTAAATCTCAGCTGGGAAAAGCTGCTATAGCAAACAATGATCGTGTCACCGAACTGCAGAGGAAACTCGAAGAGAAAATGACCGAACGCAAGAGACAGGCTGAAGCCTTAAAGCTGAACGCCCAACGTAGTACTAGCAAGTCTTGTAAGGTAAGTGGGTGGTATATGAGAGCACATCAAGCCCGTGTGATTGACATGGGCGTGGAGCTATGTGTAGGTACTCCCAGCGGATGAGCTTAAAGGGAACCTGTCACCCGCCTTAGGCCTCCCTCACACAGGCATTTGCAGAAACACAGCATTTTCCAACATTGCGTTTACTGCAGATTCCGCTTGGTTTCAGCAGTGCTGGCATGAATTATGCCAGCGTTTTGGCTGGGTTTAAAAAAAAAAAAATCAATACTTTCCTAGCAGGTGAAGCCGCTGTCCCCAACAGTCGCTGTCGGGACCTTGTGAAGCCGGCAGATTGCTGCGATTGGCTGAGTGACAGCCGGTTGAGCCAGTTGGAGCCAGCGCTGGATGCGTCCAATCACAGCCATTCAATGAATGGCTGTGATTGGACACATCCAGCGCTGGTTCTGATTGGCTTAGCCGGCTGTCACTTAGCCAATCACAGCAATCTCTCACTGGAGGCGGGGATTTAAAATCTCCGTTACCAGCTAAAGTTCCTCTGAAGGCTGACGAGTCCCGAGAGCGCCGCCGGGAACGACGACATCACCTGCAAGGTGAGTATTGATTGTCTTTTTTCTCATTCAGGCAGTATAGCTAGGGCGTTTAGTGCTGCCAAAAGCATGGTGCCAAGTTGTGCCACGTTTTCGGCAGCACAAAAACCGCTTCCCATTCATTTCAATGGGCAACACAGGGCTGAAAACGGCCAAAAATAGAACATGCATCGCTGTCAAAGAGCAGCTTTGGAAGGCGCTGCGTTTTCAGCCTTGTGTGAGCAGCCCCATTGAAATGAATGGGAGCGTTGCACAACGTTTAGCGTTGTGCTAAAAAAGCAGCGCTAAACGCTGTACAAAAATACCCGTGTGTGGGAGGCCTAAAGGACCATAAACTAACTTGTGGTGCTGTTAGGCGAGGTGGCAGGGAGCCGAGTGCTGTATTTCTTACACTTATCCACTTCCAGGGTTCGCACGCCAGCCGAAAATCCACCTTTTTTCCGAGTCCTGTGTGCGCCCCCTCATATACAAGTTTTTTTTCAGTTTTCACCTATCAAGTGGATGGGTGAAAACTTATAGATCGGGGGAGTCTGACAGGTGGAGCCCCTACCGTTCCCAAAAATAGGGGACATGTCTCCCCCATATTTCACAGTTAAAGGTACAGTCTCCCATTTCTGTAGTGTAGTGGGCAACGGAGCCGCTGGCTGCACATGCACAGCTTCTCCATTCCTCTCAAAGGCGCTGCTCCATCCATTTTAATTGAGCAGACAGATAGTGGAGCACAGCGCTTGGCTATCTACCTGCGCTATTAAGAGGAATTGAGCCGCTGCCACGCACGTGCGATCCGCGGCTCTGTTCCCCCTACACTACAGAAATGGGAGACTGTAACTTGAATTGCGAAATAATGTGTCCCCCATTCTTGGGATCGGCAGGGGTCCAGTAAATGAGTGAACACTGAAAAAAAAATGTCCCAGCACTGGAATAGCCCTTTAACATTCTAGCAGCCTGCAGCCAACACTATTGCAACTATTCTTTAACTGTTAACCTAATTCTATCTGGTTGTGAGTTCAATCCCCACATGGTTCAGGTAGCCGGCTCAAGGTTGACTCAGCCTTCCATCCTTCTGAGGTCGGTAAAATGAGTAACCCAGCATGGTGGGGGGTAATAAACAAGTGCTGCGGAATAAGTTGTCGCTATACAAATAATAAGATTTAAAAAAATATATCTACGGCCACCTTAACTGATGAAACTTTATCCCCTGGGAATATACAAAGACGGCAAAGTACCAGCAAGTAGAGATCTTGAAATTGATACAGAAAATATATAGTAACTTCTCATTATGCAGCGAATAACCTTTATCCGCTGACACCGGGATACCTTTCTGGGCAGATAAATCTTCCACACTGCAGTATTCTACATTGCACTGTGCTTCGTATTGCTGCTGTAGAGGAACTGCTGGTTTGTAGATACTGTATGTATTTCTAGTAAAATCCTCTTTGTTGCAGAACTCTTATGAAGAGAAACACTGGAAGGAGCTGGAGGGGAGCCGGGAGCGCCAGGCGCAGCTACTGCAGTATGGGGTGGTGTCAGGAGAAACTGCTAACAGGATGGCCGCTTATCAGGCTGCAAGAAATGGGACCTCACAAGCCTATGTTATGCCATCATAACCTTCATGGACTTTATATTCTCCTTTATCCAGCAGGCTGTAAGGAGAACAGAGATACAGTAATAAATAAAAAGATAGTAAAGACACAGAGATAAAATATTCTTCTGCACAATGGTCAAGCAATGCTAGAATTTTTGCACAAGTTCTGATATTATAGCGAGTAGCGGGACTCCGCAATACCAGATTTATAGGATGGTTTTCTCCCAGGAAGTCTGTCCATGTATTGTAATGGGATAGCAAAGGAGACGACGTTGCATTACTGGCTCCTATGCTACATGTGGGCTTTTCTACTTCAGTTTCTTACTATTGTGAATTAATTTATATAGTTCAGAGTTCAGTAAGGCCACTTTCACACGGCCGAAAAAATCTGTGAGATGCCCAAATCTTGCATGAATATGAACCTCATTCTTTTGAATAGGGTCGTATACGAGGGGCTGCTGATAAGTCTTTGGCTTTGTGTTCTTTCTTTGTTTCTATGGT
Source organism: Eleutherodactylus coqui (assembly GCF_035609145.1). NCBI lineage: Eukaryota > Metazoa > Chordata > Amphibia > Anura > Eleutherodactylidae > Eleutherodactylus > Eleutherodactylus coqui. Next base: position 55,770,805 of record NC_089843.1, read on the forward strand.
AATGAATGTTACATCAGATGAAAGCCTTATGTGTCTAATATATGTTTCTAAATTTTGGTGTTTGTAGCTTATGGGAACAGTGATCAAGGCACGCGGGAAAACAAAATGGCGGAGTCTAAGGCGATATTCACAGTAAAGGAGTCATAAAATTCTTGTTTCTGCAAGGAAATTCCCAAATGTTTGACAACAGATCAGAAAAGCATGCAAGTGAAAACTTCACGGTTCATTTGTCAGCGTTTCCGGACTGATAAGAACTTCTTGGATCGACTGGTCACTATGGAGGAGACCTGGATTTATTTGTATGACTCTGAAACCAAGGAGCAGTCAAAGGAGTGGAGGCACAGTGATTCTCCTCGCCCAAAGAAGATCAGGGGGCAAAAATCAGCCACTAAGGTGATGGCGTCTGTGTTCTGGGATAAGGAGGACGCACTGCTAGTGGACTACCTTCAAAATGGTTCCACCATCAATGCAAGGTATTACATTGAACTTTTGGACCAATTGAAGGCAGCTCTGAAGGCCAAAAGGCGCGGCAAGCTGTCCAAAGGAATCTTGTTCCTGCAAGACAACGCCTCCGCTCACACTGCACAAGCGACCACAGCAAAACTGGTGGAGCTAGGCTTCCAGCTGGTTGACCACCCACCTTATTCACCAGATCTAGCTCCCTCCGACTATCATCTGTTTCCAAACCTGAAGAAACACCTCAAGGGGACCAAATTTCACACCATTTCTGATGCCATGGCTGCTACAGATGACTGGTTTGAAGTACAACGGAAATCCTTCTTTTTGCAAGGCTTACAGAACTTGGAATACCGATGTAAGAAGTGTGTTGACATCAGTGGAGAGTATGTGGATAAATATAAAGTTTCATCTTCCCATCTCGTTTCTTTCTGGGTAAAGCCAAAGACTTAGCAGCACCCCCTCTTACATGAGCGTTTTTTTCTTCCCACATTGCATTGCAGTGTAGGAAAAATCGCGGCATGTCCTATCTTTGGGTGTTCCCTCGCTCATTGTTTTCATTGGGGCCAAAAAAAGCATTGCACGGTGTGTGAGGTGCATGCGAGTGCGATGCAAGGTTTCCCATTGAAAAAAAAAGTGAAATGCTTGCTGATGCTTTCAGCCGCGCCGGAGGATCGCTACTTCCCTGAAGTGACAGGAGGCGTTTTCGACACAACATTTTTGAGGGAACATTGCACGTTTCAGAGCGTGATATAGGACCAGGTTTCACAGCCTGATATTGCGCTCGCTCGTGTGAAATTAGCGTAAAGTAGGAAGAGCAGCTCTCAAGCGAAATGAAGAATAGTGTGCTCACTAAGAAAGTAGCAAGATGTAAGGAAAAAAACTAAATGTCCCACTACATTATAGGAGCTGAGCAAAAGCTGATAGGGGTGTCTGTTAACAAGCTTGCTGACAGTTTCCAATCGCACTCGGGAGAATTATGAATACAGCTCTGAATACAGACTCGCCATAAATGGTACCAAGCTGCCAAGCACAAAGTGATCAAGGTTAATCGGAAGGTACAGAATTGTCAGCGGTCTGAAAGACTGACAATACTTTTAATCAGGCGTCCTGTAGCTGTACAGTCAGCTCAAGGCTGAGCAATGCCTGTCCCCAGTACAGAGTATCAAAATAGGAGATGTCGCACATTTATCACTATTGGTCATAAGTGAGACCTCGAGGCTACAAGAATGGTCCCCCTAATGAATAGAGCAACATTATGCCTACCTGACCACCACCATGACATTCATTTATGTTGTAGTCGTAAATGGGTTAAGGCCCTATCAACACCTCTAATAACATACACACCGTTCTCCCCATGGTCCCTTCACAACTTGGTGGATCTCAAGATCCTTCGAAATTATAGAGATAGATCCATCTCTCTAAGGTTGCCATTGATTGTTGCTCAAGGTCACTAATGGGGTGCCCCATTACCACTGGGGACACTACTACGATTGGGGACACTATCAGGGATGCTTTGTTTTTGGAGCCACTATTACTTTTGAGGCCACTATTTGGGGCACTATTACCTTTGGGTCCACTAAGTGAGTGCACCATTACTACTGGAGCCACACTATTATTATTTGGGAAACTCTCAAGGGCACTATTACTATTAGGGCCATGAAGGAGGTGCACTATTACTATTGGAGCCACTAAGGGAGCTCACTATGACCACTGAAAGAGGGCACTATTACTACTGGGGCCACTAAAAGGGGTCGCTATTACTTAAGAGGCCAATGAGGAGTCACATTTTATAAACCACACCCCCTCTTACATTTTCAATATTTTTGGGTGGCGGCCCTACTGTCTAGCTTCCTGTTCTGGTTGACCCAACCAATGAATTGCATTCATTTGAATGGCCAGCATTTAATACTTCATTGAAGTAGCCACAACATTACCAGCCGATCACAATGGGTTTCAGAAGTGGCGTCCCTGATTGCTACGCTTGCTTCATTTTCATGCAGGTTTTCATGTTAAGACCACCGTTTAAAAAGAATATCGTTACTCACTGACAGCAGGCTGAGATCTTGAAAAGTTGGTTAAAGAATTGCAGTACTGAATCCATTCTGAAAAAAATCATATGAGTATGATGGAAGTCTAACGCTGTAACAAGGTGCAACACACGGCCGCCAAGCTTAGAGGAGCACCTAGTCCCGCTTACCGTGACAACATTGCATTTAAACCCTGATGTTTTATGTCCCTCTCCAGCTTCTGGGTTATAACCCTGATGTAAGGAGATGTCAGCAGAGCTCTCAGCTATAATCCCTCATTATTTGTGTCAGGTACAATGTGGAGACAGATGCACTGCGACTGATTCCTGCCCTAATACCTTTGGCGTGCTCATACTAATCTGTAAACAATGTGTATTGGCTTTATACTTCAGATGAGGAAGGAGCCGGGATGAAGGTGACAAATGGTCGTCTGGGCTCTATGGCCGACCTGTATTTTATCAATATGTGGTCATACAGATCTGACATTTTTATAGGAGGCTGTATATATTTGGTACAGGAGCAGATCGCTGCTCGTAAAGATAAAAAGGACAAGGGACGTTATGTACTAACATGTAACACTGTGGCGGTCAGAAGAATACCAGCCGGAATATTTTATTACATAACACTAATAATACAACTGTTCAGAGTTACGGTGGACGTAAAAAGTCTACACACCCCTGTTAAAGTGCCATGTTTATGTCATGTTAAAAAAAACAACGATTTTTTTCCACCTTCAATGTGACCCATAATCGGTACAATTACAGTGAAAATCAAGCTGGAAACTTTTATAGTGGAAAAATTAAAAAATAAAATTATGTGGTTGCATAAATATGCACACCCTAAGGGTGACTACCCACTACAGTTTTTTTCATTGGGAAATTCGCAGCGTTTTTTTTTCTGCAGGGGTCTATGGGACTTGTAATGTTAAAATCGCGCAAAATCGCAATTTCGCTGTAAATTGCGATTTTGCGTGATCGCGATTTTAACATTACAAGTCCCATAGACCCCAGCAGAGAAAAAAAATGCTGCGAATTTCGCAGTGAAAAAAAACTGTAGTGGGTAGTCACCCTAAAACTAATACTGGTACTTTGCTGATGTACGCTTTGACTTTATGACCGCATTCGGTCTTTTTGGATATCAGCATCTTGGCAGTCTTTGTCTACTGTTCTTTGCACAAGTGCTCCAAATCTGTTAGATTGTGAGGGTATCTTGTGTGTAGCGCCCTCTTCAGGTCAACCCACAGATCTTCAATAATATTCAGGTCTGTGCTCTGGCTGGCTCATTCCAAGACTTGGATCTTCTTCTGGCGAAGCCATTCTTTTGCTGATTTGGAGGTCTGCTTTGGGTCGTTGTCGTGCCGAAAGGTGAAATTCATCTACAGCTTTTTAGCCGAGGCCTGAAGGTTTTGTACCAAATTGACTGATATTTGGAATGGTTCATCATTCCCTCCACCTTTACTAAAGCCCCAGTTACAGCCCCAAAGTATAATGCTGCCCCCACCATCCTCTCTGCAGGTATGGAGGTCTTTTGGTGATGCAGTGTTGGCTTTACACCAAACATAAATTTTGGAATCATGACCAAAAACTTTAACCTTGGTCTCATTAGACCATAACAGGTTCTCCCACATACTTCTGGCAGACTTGGTGTAGGTTTCGGCAAAACATAGCCGGGCTTGGATGCTTTTCTTTGTTAGAAAAGGCTTTCGTCTTGCTCTCTACTCCACAGACCAGACATATGAAGAATACAGTAGATGGTTATCACAATCCCAATGAATAGAATTCTAAATGCTCCTCTTCAATATTTACTTCTCCGCTTGTCTTGCTATAAAAATCCCTTCTGTGCTGCGTGGAAACAAAGAGGAGAGAGAAAATTTGTCTTACCTTAAAGGAGATGTCCCGCGCCGAAACGGGTTTTTTTTTTTTTAAACCCCCCCCCCGTTCGGCGCGAGACAACCCCGATGCAGGGGTTAAAAAAACCACCCGCACAGCGCTTACCTGAATCCCGGCGGTCCGGTGACTTCAATACTTACCGCTGAAGATGGCCGCCGGGATCTTCTACCTTCGTGGACCGCAGCTCTTCTGTGCGGTCCACTGCCGATTCCAGCCTCCTGATTGGCTGGAATCGGCACGTGACGGGGCGGAGCTACACGGAGCTACACGGAGCCCCATAGAGAACAGGAGAAGACCTGGACTGCGCAAGCGCGGCTAATTTGGCCATCGGAGGGCGAAAATTAGTCGACTCCATGGGAACGAGGACGCTAGCAACGGAGCAGGTAAGTAAAAAACTTTTTATAACTTCTGTATGGCTCATAATTAATGCACAATGTATATTACAAAGTGCATTAATATGGCCATACAGAAGTGTATAGACCCACTTGCTGCCTCGGGACAACCCCTTTAATTTTGCTTTCCTCAAGTCTGAAGTCAGCATATATATACCCTCACAATAAATTATAGTTGCAGCTATTTGTTTCTATTTGTTACACATGTATGAGAAGGTTCTTATAGGCCAGCAATTAATTATGCTGATTCTTTCATTGATCATTCTAGGTGGGTGGCTCTAGGGTGGAGTCTGGGGGAAAAAATATTCCTTCTGTTCTGCCTTAGGACTTCAGGGAAGCAAAATTAAATGGAAGACAAATTTTCTCTATAATACTGACCCCTATGTACAAGCATAAAACTACTACAATACTGCTCCCAATATACAAGAATATAACTACTACAAACCCGTCTCCTATGTATAAGAATATAACTACTAGAATACTGCCCCGACGTACAAGCATAAAACTGCTAGAATACTGCCCCCTATGTACAAAAATACAACGACTAGAACACTGCCCCCTATGTACAACAATATAACTACTTTAATACCCCCCTTATGTATAAACCTAAAACTACTACAATACCACCCCCTATGTACAAGCATAAAACTACTATAATACCGTCCCTATATGGAAGAATGAAACTAATACAACACTGCCCATATGTACAAATTTAAGACTACTACAATACAGCCCCATATGTACAAGCATCAAACTACTACAGTACCGCCCTCTACGTACAAGCATAAAACTACTACAATACTACCCCTATATACAGGGATTTAACTATTACAACACCGCCCACTATGTACAATAATATAACTACTACAACACTTCCTCCTATGTACAAGCATAAAACTACTATAACACCATCCCCTATGTACTAGTATATAACTACTACAACACTGCCTCCTATATACAAGCATAAAACTACAACAATACTGCCCCCTATGTACAAGCATAAAACTACTACAATACTGCTCCCAATATACAAGAATATAACTACTACAATACTGTCTACGATGTATAGGAAAGGAATATAACTACTATAATACTGCCCCCTATATACGAGCATAAAACTACAACAATACCGCCCACTATGTACAAGCATAAAACTACTACAATACCATCCCTATATAGAAGAATAAAACTAATACAACACCGCCCATATGTACAAACTTAAAACTACGACAATACTGCCCCCTATGTACAAGCATAAAACTACTACAACACCGTCCCCTATGTACTAGTATATAACTAGTATATAACTACTACAACACTGCCTCCTATGTACAAGCATAAAACTACTACAACACCACCCCTAAGTATAAGCATTTAACTACTACAATACCACTCCCTATGTACAAGGATATAACTACTACAATACTACCCCCTATATACAAGAATATAAGTTCTAGAATACTCGCTCCTATGTACTAGAATATAACTATTATAATACTGCTCCTATGTACAAGAATATAATTTCTATAATACTGCCCCATATGTACAAGAATATAACTACTATAATACTGCCTCCTATGTACAAGGATATAACTACTATAATACTGCCTCCTATGTACAAGGATATAACTAGTATAATACTGCCCCCTATGTACAAGGATATAACTACTATAATACTGCCTCCTATGTACAAGGATATAACTACTATAATACTGCCTCCTATATCCAAGAATATAACTACTATAATACTGCCCCCTATGTACAAGAATAAAACTACTATAATACTGCCCCCTATGTACAAGAATAAAACTACTATAATACTGTCCCTATGTACAAGAATATAACTACTTATAATACTGTCCCTATGTACAAGAATATAACTACTATAATACTGTCCCTATGTACAAGAATATAACTACTATAATACAGCTCCCTATGTACAAGAATATAACTACTAGAATACTGCCCCTATGTACAAGAATGTAACTACGATAATACTGCCCCCTATGTACAAGAATATAACTACTATAATACTGCTCCTATGTACAAGAATATAACTACTATAATACTGCTCCTATGTACAAGAATATGATTTCTATAATACTGTCCCATATGTACAAGACTATAACTACTATAATACTGCCCCCTATGTACAAGAATAAAACTACTATAATACTGCCCCTATGTACAAGAATATAACTACTATAATACTGTCCCTATGTACAAGAATGTAACTACTATAATACTGCCCCCTATGTACAAGAATATAACTACTATAATACTGCCTCCAATGTACAAGAATATAACTACTATAATACTGCTCCGATGTACAAGAATATAACTTCTATAATACTGCCCCTATGTACAAGAGAATTATCTACCATAATACTGCCACCTATATACAAAAATATAACTACTACAATAGCGCTCCCCTATGTGCAAGCATATAACTTCTCTTAACACTGCTATTACACATAAGAATACTAGTAATTATTAGGAAATTATAGTACCAGTGTTTCTAGTGGCACAATGCGTCACACAGCTGTGCTGCATGGTACATGAATTATGATCCCCACACATCACACACACAGCTCTATTACATCCATTCTAATTCCCATGCATTACACACAGTTCTACTACATCCATCTTGATTCCCACACATTACACACACAGCTGCACTACATTGTACATCCATTATGATCCCCACACATCACACTCACACAGCTCTACTATATCCATCTTGATTCCCAAACAAGAAAAGCACAGCTTGGCTCCTCTCACAGCAGTCACGTCACCACAGGTCCTTCAGCCCACTGGATCCCTGTGGTGGCGGTAGATCAGGGTCTTCTGTGAAGACTGCTGAGTTGTGCCTGAGATAATAACGGCTTAGTTTTATTCTCATTTTGTTGTTTTTGTCCTCCCCTTCCAAGAACCCTAACTATGTTGTTCTTCTAAAAGTCAGGCTTTGTGTTTTATATATCCTGTAGGACCTGTGATGATGTCACCAGGGGGTGGAGCACGAGAAGAACCCACATAGAGTGCTTTCTACCAAACTGCAGAATGGCTCCTCCCACAGTAGTGACATCACCGCATGTCCTTCAGCCCACCAGATCTCGGAGGTGAAGGTAGGTTGGTGTCTTCTGTCAGAACTGCGTTGTGTCTGAAATAAAAATGGCTTGGTTGTATTCTCATTTTGTTATTTTTGTCCTTCCCTTTTCAAGAGCCCTAACTGTGTTGTTCTTCTGTTGGTCAGGCTCTGTGTTTTTTATATTTTGTAGGCCCTTCGATGATGTCACCAGGGGCGGAGCATGAGAAGAACTCACATTCATACTCACTGACAAGTGGTCGTTAGTAGCTTGATAACTGCTATTATATTGCCTCCTATGTAGGTGTACCACATGCTGATTTATTGTGGAATTCATCCAGCTCATTGGAACTGGTAAAATCCACTGGGAAAATCCACATGAGACAAGACACATACTGTGGATTTAACATCTGCATCACAGGCCAATCCTACTGCAGGATTCCACGCAGCCTTTTCTGCAGCATGTGGAACTAGCACACCTTCCTGCATTGTGCAGCCGCCCGGAGAGGTATTGCAGGCTCTCTCCCATTCACTTCAATAACAGAGAGCCTACAATTCCTTTCTGGGGCGCTGTACAATATAGAAAGCCGCACTAAGTCCAGTGTGCAGCAGCTCCAAGAAACAGCTGATCAGTGGGGGTCCTGGGCAGCAGATGACTTATCCGCAGGATAGATCATCCATAAAAAAATCCTGGAAAACCCCTTAAATAACCACAATTTATATTCTCGGGTAACAAAAGTTTTCATGAGTTTGATTAATCTGTCAAGACCAGTTATATTTGATCCCCATAATTTACATTTTGAGGCTCAAAGATCAGGGAACGGGAAGTCTGAGGAGCAGTGCTTGAAACTCATCGTGCGCCCGTTCCTGCGCTGTCCCCTTCCAAAGTGCGCAAATGCTAGCAGTCTTCTTAGCTCACTCTGAGCACACGTTCTCCCATTCATCTGTGTAGGAGACCGCGCGCACAGAGTGGGCTGAGAAGAGTCACGCTGCTGGCGCTCATGGACTTCAGGTGGGACACAGAGCTGGCACAAGGTGCCCAGTGAGTATCAAGCACTACTCCCCAGACTCCCCATCCCTACTTTTGAGCCCCATAGCAGAGTTCATGGGGCTCAAAGATCATGACAGTTTCCCTTTAAGTTTCCACAAACTTTAGATAGCTGTCGACTGACAGCTAGCTACTCCACCCAAATCCATACGCCTTGCCAAACTGGCATCTTTTCAATATCAAGAGGGAAATAAGCAACCGCCAGAATCTTTTGGGAAGGAAGAATAGGAAGACACTCGATGCTTCTTTCGGCTTCTTTCACACTATTTTTTGGTTGCACTTATTGACCCTTAAAATTGTATGTACCAAAGAGCCCTGCATTTTTTTCCCTATAGAAGAGCCTGTGAAATATGAGAGAACAAGACATCAAGCCTACAGCGTGCTGCAACTGCCATAAAAGCCAAAAACATGAATTGCACTATTTGTAGTGTGTTATATACTTCTCCACTTACTTATAAATACCATCTGGCTGCAGTATTTTATGCCACCAGAAAGAGGCAAAAAACACCTGGAACAACGCCACTAAAATCATGCCATTTCTTTAGAAAAAACGGTGTGAAACCTCCCTTTCTCTGGTATATTTTCATGAAAATCGACTTTTTCTTGTACAGTATATCTCTCGTTTGGTAGAACCTGTGCTTCTGATTAAACTATAGCACCATCTGCAGGCCATATGATGCATTACACAGACTGAAAAACTATTGGTGACTATAAATGGAGAGGCTGCCCAGAGGAACCAATCAGATTCCAGCTCTTTAATTTTCCAGTGCAGATTAGATAGGGAGTACATTTGGAGGAACTACGCCACACCTCAGACCAGAAACCCACCAACAACGGGCATTGCCAAAATACGTGTAATAAGGTCCCCTGGCTTGTGCCACATCTCCAACAAAGTGGGGAGAACGCTGGTATCATTTTATGTAATCGGGAGGGCACCTTGTGCCAACATAAGAGGTTTTTGACTCTCGATACCTGCATCTTAGTTGAGATGGAGGACTTATGTGTATTAGGGCTTATTCAGACGACCGTATATTGGCCGGGTTTTTACGCCTTGCCGATATACGGTGTCCCTTTCTGCAGGGGGAAGAGGCGGGCCGGGAGCAATGCACTAAGCTCCCGCCCCTTGCCGATGTTTGCAATGGGAGGGGTGGGACAAGGGCGGAGCTAAGTTCCGCCCCATCCCGCTGCTTCCCATTACAGATACTGGAGAGGGGGCGGGAGCTCAGTGCACTGCTCCCAGCCAGGCCCGTCTCCTCCTCCTGCAGAAAGGGACACCATATATCGGCTGGGTGTGAAAACCTGGTTGATATACGGACGTGTGAAGAAGCCCTTAGGTGTAGACTTTAGTTACCTGTTCAGGTGTAAGCAATATCGACAAATCTTTTTCCCAAGCTAGGACATATGAAGGTGGTAATATGTTGTATATACGTGAAAGGGTGCGGCTAGAGGGACCTGTCCCACTGCAGAATTGCTCAAAAGGGGTCTTTGCTCTTAAGAATCCCAGGGCCAGGGATTAGAGGGTGAGTTCAGGCCGGGACTCCGTGCAGCCAGTCCAAGTGTGAAACACCCATATCCTCATACTAACGTAAACCAGCGTTGGATTTGTGACAAGCCGCGTTGTCTTGTTGGAAGTATGGCCGACCATTCCCAGAATATTACCACATTGTCGGCAGCACATTATTGTCTAGAATGCCAGTGTACACCTCTGTGTTCATGGTTCTTCACTACAACCAACGAACCGAGACCATATCAACGGACCATTGCGGAACCTCTGCCACCATCAGATGTAACACTGTTACATTCAAGTCTAAGCATAACTTTTTATACTGGCCCTATATTGTGCTCGGCAGTGTGTGATTTCCCCGCAGATGCGAGGCATTTTTCTATCAAAATGAGATTTGCCAATAGGAAACTTCGTATTGCACTCACATGTACCTAGCATGTGGTGCAATGCTTTGCCGACCCCATTGAAAACAATGGACAAGGCGCTGCAAGGCATTCCGATGGAACGCCCAAAGATAAGACATGCTGCAATTTTTTTCGAGCACTACGATGCCGGGAAAATCGCTCATGTGTATGACCCCATTGAAAAGAATGGTGTTCACATTCATATGATATTTGTGATTTTATCAGCTGTGTGAAGACTGGGCAGCTAGGTAACAAGGGGCGAACCCAATGAAGATTTAACAGTCCACCTTTATGTGTTTCCACCCCTCAGCTGGTAATGAGGGCTACTGAGTTGGCTTGTCCAATTAGAATCTGCCTTCCTCTCAAAACCAGTTTGCACAGGCTGGGTGCTGCCATCCAAGAAAAAAGTGACCCTAAGGGCGCCCACCCACTGGCGTTTGCGATTTTCGTGCGTTTTTCGCGGCGGTTTTTGCGGCGTTTTCGCGGCTTTTTCGCGCCTTTTCCATTAATTTCCATTGACATTCATGGGTGCATTAGGAGAAAAATAAGGACACATATGCAACTGACAGTTCCTATGTTAAAAATCGCAACGCACCGCAAAAAAAAACGCCAGTGGACAGGAGTACATTCAATTCTAATTGCTCTTGAGAAAAAACGCAAAACGCAAAGAAAAAAAATCGCCCTAAGGGCGCCCACCCACTGGCGATTTTTTTTCCCTGCGAAATTCGCAGCATTTTTTCTCTGCAGGGGTCTATGGGACTTGTAATCGCGATTTTAACATTACAAGTCCCATAGACCCCTGCAGAGAAAAAAATTCTGCGAATTTCGCAGGGAAAAAAAATCGCCAGTGGGTGGGCGCCCTAATATCGCTGCGTTTTTTTTACGCAATTGTCAATAGGACTTTCTAATGTTAAAAACGCATGGCACAAAAATCGCAAAGCACAAACTTGCAATTTTTGTGTGATGCAATTGGGTTGCGTTGTGTTTTTAACATTAGAAAGTCCCATTGAATATCGCATTAACAAAAAACGCAAGTGTGTGGGAGCCCTAAGTCCTTGTTCACACAGGGGTGTTTATGTGCCAGGGCTCAGGTGCGTCTAGCCGCTTGGGTCCCCAGCAATGTAGTGAAGTTCTTTCAGCAGCCGGGGATTTAAAATCCCCGCCTGCTGAAAGGGCTGTATCTGATTAGCTGAGCGCTCAACCAATCACAGGCAGCGTCAGCCATTCATTGAATGACAACTGAGTGCTGCCTGTAATTGATCACAGTGCTCAGCCAATCACAGGCAGCACTTGGCCAATTCATTGATAGACTACCTGCCCTGCTATGGCATTACATCATACTGCAGGAGCGATTAAAGCATCGCAAGTTGTTGTTCAGTCTGGGGAATAACGTTATCATGTATTTTTTGTTGCAGTTTGTGCGCCATAAAAACAAGACGCACTGAAAGATGGCGCCAGTTTTTTTTTTCTTCATTTTACTCCACTTAGAATTTTTTTAAAGTTCTTCAGTACATTATATGGCACATTAAATAGTACCATTAAAAATACAACTCATCCCACAAAAAAAAGGGGGGGGGGAGGAAAAAGCGAAAATGGGGAAAAAAGTGCCTCATCTTTAAGGGGTTAAAGAGGTTTTTCAGGGCTAAACTATTGATGACTTATCCTCTAGTCCAATGTTTCTGGATCCCCACTGATCAGCTGACTGAAGTGACAGCGGTGCTGGAGTGCGTACCCAGCTGCTTCAGTCTATACCAGGCTCTCAAGTCATGTGACGTCACAGGTCTGAGAAGACGCGGGGGTGCTTGGACCCCCAATAATAATCTGATATTGATGACCAATCCTGATGATGACCCAATATTGTTATCCCAGAAAACTTCTTTAAATAAATATATGCCATCCCAGTGATTTTGGTGAGATTCGCTGGCCCTAGTATAAATATCTAGCCTCCCCCCTGATGTTGTGCGACAGAAGGATTGAGCATGTTAAATCTCCCCCATGTCCAACCCTACATTTCTAAGGGAGATAAACCGCTGCCAGGGGATCATCGTTTTATCCTCTTCCCACTTGACTGTGCCGAATCGGGAGGAATAGTCGTTGTGTGATCACACAGATACCTCTAGGGATCTTATATCGGGCATGGAGAGATGCAGTTGCATGCTGGGTAGTATAGTTGCCAGTGCAGCCGTAGGTCGCCCAGGGAGTATCTTCGCATAATACTCGCTCGAGCTTATATGGTTGCCTTGGCGGCTGTACCAACCATTAGATCGGCATGTCTGTTGCTAGTCCGCATGCAAGATATGCAAATTTTACAATGAATTTGTCCGTGGCGCAAAATTCAGCCACATGTAATTCTATTCTGCAGGTGTAACCTTACGTTGCAGTAAAGGCCCATTTACACGCAACAATTATTGCTCAAAAGATGTCTTTTGAGCGACAATCGTTGTATCATTTACAGCGCAAGATGATGACTCAAGATGAGCGATCACCTTGCGCTGCGAGCGGAGGATGCAGAAGACAAGCGGGGTGTTCCCGCTTGTCTTCTGCATCCAGCTGTACCCCGCTCCGAGCGCCTGGCTGTTATACAGCTGAGCGCTCCCAGCGGAGGATGCAGAAGACAAGTGGGGTTGCCCCCGCCTGTCTTCTTCATCCAGCTGTTTTCTGCACGGAGCATGGAGAACACAGCTGTACCGCTCTGTTCTTCATACCCAGCCTGAGATCAGGGAGCTAAATACAGCTGAAACAATAGTATCAGCTGTATCCCGCTGTGAATCCCTGATAAGGCTCATCCACGTCTTTCAGCACGCTGAGAGACAATGATGAGCGACGGCTTAACTAAAACTGCACGATGTCAGTGCATTTACACACAACGATTATCGCTCAAAAGACAGATTTTGAGTGAATTTTGAGCGATAATCGTTGTGTCTAAATGGGCCTTTACACAGTGGTTTTCGCTGCGAAAATGCAGCATGGCCGCACAATGCAGTACCCTTAGCCTGCGCTCACACAGTGTAATCTGACACGGATTAGACACTGAATCTGCTTGTAAGGCTGGTTTGACACGGGCGAGACGCACAAAACTCGGGAGAATATGAATCCCACTCTTTTGAATGGAGTCATGCACATAGGCGATGCTGTGAGAAAGAAAAGTCGCTGCATGTCCTATTTTTTCGCATTCCTCTGAGCGCATCGCCCATTGATTTCAATGGAGCCTTAAATCTGCCTGCACGCGACCGGGTCGGATTCCATATGCGGGAGCCCACAGCAGAATCCAACCCTGTGCCCGGCTGGCATCCGCACGTGCCTGTCATTTCTTCTTCTTTTCTGTACCGTCCGATCCGCGGCACACGCACAGCTAACACTGCAGAAGTGCTGCGGATCCCGCAGTAAAGCAGGAGATTTAAAAAAAACCAAAACCCTGTACTGCGCATGTCTGATGGCGAGCCGTGAGGCTCATGCGCAGTACAGCAAACCCGGAAGTGTAGGAATCCCGCTGCCGGGGAACCACAGGTAAATAGGGCTCACGGGACGCGGGCAGGGCTGGATTCCATGTGCGATTTTCTGCACGGAATCCGACCCGCCCGTGGACATGAGGCCTTGATCTGCAGCGAATCTGTGTGAGCATAGCAGGGATTTCCATCCCAAGTCCGTCAGTCGGTTTTGTTTTTGGGGAATACAAACAGAATTAATCGCGTCCATTTTTTCCACATTGGGTTTTCAAAAAAACGGAATGCTTTCAGTTTGATTCTATTACGAATCAGTTTTTCAGACGGCGCAAATAGCACTGCAGACTGCGCTATTTGTTCTGTTAAAAGAAAAAAACGGAACTAAAACGGAATGGAATCAAAATTAAAGTATTCCGGGGTTTTTTTTTTTTAACCCATTAAAATCAATGCTGAAAAAATGGACACGAATAATTTCCTTTTTTCTGCTACAAAAATGGGACAGAAGGAATTCAGTTATCCCCTAAGGGCTCCTCCACACTGGCGATCGCGATTCGCTGCGAGAAAATCGCAGCTTTCTTCAGGCGATTTTTGAGCATCAATGATGCTTTTTCTTGTGAAAAATCGCGCATCGCATCACTGCCACCTGCGATTTTCTAACACGTAAGTCAAGAGTTTAAAAATACATTGCATCGCACGAAAATCGAAGGTAATGCGTTACGATAAAGAGGGGTTCCATAGGGAAAAATGGGGTAGAACAAAAAAAAAAGCAAAACGCAGAAAGATAGGAAATGCATGAGTGAAAACATTGCAATGAGAATGAAACCATTGAAAATCATTGGCTTCCTAATTCTGCGTCTTCACTCCCTCTCGCATCATGCGACATTTATCACAAATGTAGAGGCACCTTTAGGGCTTGTTTACATGAGCGACATGGTCACACGTGTTTGGTGCAATGTAACACGCGCACAACTCACGCCACTATGAAATACTTTCGTTTGAATGTATTTATCCACGTAAGGAGAATAAATAGCGTGTTCCGTTTTTGGACGTCTTCTCGTTACGCCTCGTCCGTTGTTTTCAATGGGACCTTAAAAGACGTCGTATGACACTCGTATGCTATGCGATGTGCATGCGAGTGCGATGACGGAAGTCACTGGGAAACGCGCTTCTATCACACGCATGACGATCGCAAGTTTACAGAAGCGATGCGATTTTGAATCAAAAACGCTTTGCATCGCTGTGAAAAACGCTGAGTTTCTCGCCCGTGTGGCTGAAGCGTAATGTAGGTGTGAACAAGCTCTCATGCAGCCCCTTGAGCTCTATATCCTAAAGGGTGGGCCATAGAAACATACACTGTACTCTATCTAGAAAACAAATGTCAGTTGCCCATAGCAACCAATCACAGCACAGCTTTCATTCGTTATACTGCTGAGGTAAAATGAAAGCTGCGCTGTGATTGGTTGCTAGGGTCAACAAAGGCTGATTTTCTTTTAGACACCTTTTATGTGCGTGTTGTGGCTACTTTTCATTGTTGCTCCCTGTATAACATGAAATGAAATAAATTGCATTAAAAAAAAATCGTACAAAACAAATAATTGTGACTAGTCTACAGAGAGCATCACGTGCTCATCACTGCGCCGCAAAGCGCTGCGAGCTGACATAACGACGCCGAAACCATGCCAGTACGCATGCGCCCAATGGCAACAGCACATGCGCACTACTACAGTCCTGACGCACTGGTACTACTATTCCCAGAATGCAATTCACGGAACCGGAAACCGAGTCGATTTGAAAACTAGACAGTTGATAGTTACAAAATGTCTCCGGGAAGGTTTTAACGTCTGGGCGAGAGAGAAGAGCCGCTAATGAGGGTGAGTGAGGAAGAGGACGGCCTTGTGGTGAGAGGAGGACGGGAAGGGGTATCTGTCACGTGACCCTGGAGCCCGCTGGGCGTCAGAGCTGACACTCGGGTGTGTATATAGTTGGTATGTATGTGGTAAAGCCGGTGACCACAGCAGTGCTGCTGCCAGGAAGCGCCCTCACCCAGCTTTCCGAGGCTCCTGAAGGGTATATGTGCTTAGTGCTGCCTTCATACACCCCTGCGGATGCCACCCAGCTGTGACGTAAAGCGGGCGAATTCATGAGTGCCCATCAAATCCGCCTCTTGTTACATTAAATGGCATTTCACGCCGCAGACGAGATCTGAAATCCGCACAAAAGTGCCATGTTGACGCGTAATACGTGCCAGGAATTGCGCCCGCGTATTTGCCCCTTGAGAAGGGATACGGTCCGGTCCGCACAGAAGTGATCTGCAGGAAGCACCGCGTACATACACGCAGCATGCGGTTACTTTATTTAACTCTTATGTGCGGTAGAACTTTTGTCAGCGTTTCTTTTTTTTCCGTAAAGTTTTATTCGCACTCGCTAACCTGCGACGTCCCTGCAAACGTCAGGCGTGTTTATATCAAAACCGCCTGGCATCACTTCGGGGAGGTAGTGGTTCGCCGTCGCGCTGGCGGAGGATTGCAGAGTTTTTCCCCTTGGGGAAACCTCACTTCACACGGTGTACAGCTAGCTGCTGCCGGCCCCACTGAGAAGAACGAGCGATGCCAGGGAGCGCCCACAGAGGGCACGTGCCGCCGTTTGTTTCCCGTGATGCAGGATCATATTTGGGCGTTTCGCAACACAGAAATCCCGCTGTGTGAAAACGGCCTTGGGGTACGATCAGATGACCGCAGCGGGCCGTACGTCAGGCAGTACTCCTCATGCGTATGGTTTTTGATGGAAGGCTTAAAGGGAGTGTGTGTCCTAATTTAAAGGGGTTTTCCAGTGAAATACTATTGATGACCTATTGGGATAGGGCATCAATAGTTGATTGGCCGGGGTCCTTCACTCGGGATCCCCACTGATCAGCTGAGCAGGCGCATGCTGTCAGGGCCGCAATAACAGAGGACGGAGCGGAAGCCTCTGCGCCGGCCTCCATGTAGTGGCCGGTGCTTGTAACTGCAGGCAAGACTCATTGGTATCATTGGAAGCCATGCCTACAGTGACAAGCACCGGCCATTATAAGGAGGTTGGCGCAGAGGCTTCCACTCTGACCTCTGTGTTGTTGTGGCGCTGACAGCATGTGCCCACTCAGCTGATCGGCCAGGGTCCCGAGCTATGGACTCCGGACGATCAGCTATCAATGCCCTATCCGGATGATAGATCATCAATAGTATTTCCGCAGAAAGCCCCTTTAAATGCAGTGTGACAGAAGGCTGTGCACATCCTTGAGGGCCTTTATACGAACTAATGATAGGGCCAGAACGTTCCTATGAATCTGTTTTTGTCGCCTCATCACATTTTTAGTGTAACTTGGTAAAAAAATTGTCGTGGGCAGCACCCCCCCCTGTGTGAAGGAGGGGGGGGGGTGCTGTCGACTAAGATTGGAGACAAACGAACCTGTGTGTGATCGTTGCCCCACGTATATCGTGAATCGGCCAGTGGTAAGGCCAGATAGACGAGTGCCGATCTCATTAATCAGCACTTGTCACCCTCCTACTTGGACGTGTTTTTACAGGGTGGAAGAGGAGTGAGAAAGAAAATACCGATGGGTAAGATTGGTGCGCGTAAATCTGGCCTCTACATAGGCCGATTCATAATGCATGTGGGATGAATGATCATTCATGCGATCATTCATCCCCCATACTGTTTCATCAGTATCGGCAGCTCATTCACACAGGAGGATGTGCTGCCAACTATTGTTCTGTTTTTTTCCATCTGCATGAAGGATGTAATCGGCCCAATAATGAGTATGGCTGATGGGGTGCGGCGGCGTACGACCCGATGATATGGCAGGTCGGCCTCACTGATGGATCTCTATATACATGGGCTCTCATGCGAGGTCCTCTGGATGCCATATGGAGGAAACTCGCTCAAATGAAGAAACGGTTCCCGTACATCAGTGATTTTCACTCGGACCAACAGGTTATGCTGTGAATCTTCATACTTGGACCATTTTTAGGAGATTCCACAGTGAGAATCGCCTATTATTGCTGATGGCAGAGTGAGAATAAAGGGCATAGCGCCCGCCTGCCATGAAGAACACAAGTAAATCTGCGGATGGCACAATCTTCCTGCATCTCACACGCTTGAGAATAGTGTGGAGACTCAGCAGTTTGAGTGCATTTAAGTGAGAAAAAAGCCCAAATGTTTCCCTAGCCCTGGGCCTTATGGCCATGGGCGGATTTTTTTCTGCGGAATCTGGAGCGGGCGTCCGCAGCCATAACCCTCCATAGCATGCTGTGGAAAATCGATTCTTCGTGCACACGAGCGGAAACCAATTGAAAAATCGCAGCATGCTTCATTTTACTGCGGTTCCCACACGGATTGCTTCCATTGAAGTCAATGGAAGCCATCCGACCCACAGCCTGTCCGCAGTTGTGCACATCCGCAGTACAGAAGAAAGAAGACACGGACAGGTACGCAGGGTCGCCAGGCACAGGCGAATTCTGTGCGGGATTCCCCATGTGGAATCGGCATATGCCGTGGACACGAGGCCTTAAAAGCAGTTGTCTCATGGACGGGTTTACCTGTTGCACACACCCCAACTGTGTCTCCGTTCTGAAGTGAATGATACATTTGCTACAATGTGTCTGCCAAATATGGCTGACTCCCCGATCTCCAGAGCTCCCATAGAAGTGAATGGAGCAGTGATGCACATACACAGCCACCCGCTGCCATTCACTTTACAACTGAGCCTGGTTGGGGTGTCTGCATGACAGGTAAAACCTGTCTTCAGACAGCACCTTTAACTCTTTCCAATCCCGGGGTTAGCCAGCCATGTGGACGAGATTTGTCAAAAATCTCATCCACCCAGGGTGGCAAATCTGTCGCGGCAAAGCCGACAGAAGCCGGTATTGCGGCACGGATTCCCGGGGACGCAGCATGTCCATTATTTATTTATTTATTTTTTTCTGCTGCAGTCATGCTTTCCTCTATAGGAGAGCCGGCCGTAACAGAAAAGCATGCCGCTCCAAAACCCGTGGCTAAGTGCTGCGGGTTTTGAATCTGCGCTTTCCCACCAGAAATCTCTGTTTTTCGCTGCAACAAAACCGTGACATTTTTGCCAAGAATGTGACCCCCGCCCCCCCGCCCCCGCCCAAGTGTTCAGTGGCTACAAAAGGGAGGTGTATACAGAATACATGTTGGGTAAAAACAGCAAAGTTTGTTGTTCTGTAGTTTTAACCAGGAACAGATTTGCATAAGTGGGGACCAGTTCTTCCACTAGCTCAGGGGTATAGCAACGGGGAACTTGTGTACCCCCACTTACACAAATCTGTACCTGGGCTGGTGGGAGGAGCTAGTGGACTTCACAGAAAAACATGTTTTTTTGTTTTAAAGGGTCATATATTGTAGAGGTTGAGATCAGCGGAGCGATCCTATATGATACAACAGGCTGTGTTATGTGGGGGTGGTATACAAGGAACTGTTGGGAGGAAGGATAGTGGGTATCTCGCCTTTTACACGGAACGCGTGGTCTTCTCAACGGCATGGTTGAATATCATGCTGCTGGGGGGTGTAATATCTCTCGGGTGACGTAAGCAAGGTTCACCTGATATCTAGTGCTGATAGCGGAGTTATATCATACTGAGTGATGATCTTCAGATTTAAAGGGGTTGTCCCACGGCAGCAAGTGGGGTTATACACTTCTGTATGGCCATATTAATGCACTTTGTAATATACATCGTGCATGAAATATTGGCCATACAGAAGTTATACACTTACCCCCTCCGGTGCTGGCGTCCCAGTCTCCATGGCGCCGACCAAAGCCGCCTTCTCCCTGGATTAGACGTGCTTGCGCAGTCTGCCCTCTTCTGTCCGGCTCCGGCGTGCTCGCGCCACAGAGGTCTTCAGCGCAAGCGCGTCTAATCCAGGGAGAAGGCGGCTTTGGTCGTCGCCATGGAGACGGGGACGCCAGCACCGGAGGGGGTAAGTGTGTAACTTCTGTATGGCCAATATTTAATGCACGATGTATATTACAAAGTGCATTAATATGGCCATACAGAAGTGTATAACCCCACTTGCTGCCGCGGGACAACCCCTTTAATTTATATAGAATTTTAAAAAATGTAGTTTCTAGTTATCTCAGTGATTCGGCCATTTTTTTTTAGACCAATGCAAAATAATTGACAATCAGTGAAGTATTCAACTAAAGAGATTGTGTGATGGCCTTTTCATGGAATGGTAACGTTAGAAGAGACTCCGGGGTCATTGGGACCAATTTTGAATCCTCTGTCTCCCTTCTCCAGTGTTGGCAATCTCTCCTAGCTTTTAGTCGTCAGCATGTCGGATCGGCGGCCCCTCAGTTTCCTTCTAGATCATTTATAAAAATGTTGCGCAGCGCTGTGAGATGCAGTTGGTGGAGAGATGAGTACGCACTTGTTAGTCATGTTGGAGCATGGGGAACAGGGTTGTACTTAAAAACAAAACCTAAGACATCCTCTTGACGCTTTTGGCCATACATGTGCGACCTCCAGTGTCAGTGTTTGTATGGAAAGGGACCGGGTGCCAATCCTGCTAATACCAGACGGGTGCTGGCTGACTCTGACAGCTGATACCCGCTGACAACCGCCACGATCAGAGCTCACAGCTGTTAACCCATTTAAATGCAACAGTCAATTCTGACACCTGTATTTAAATGCCCCGATCAGAGTTCCCCAACACACACATTGCTATATACCTTATCCGTAGAGAGGAAAACGCTCCAAAATGGAGCATGCTGCGACTTTTATTTTTTCCTCCTTGAGCAGAAATCGCGGTTGATTTCCGCTTGTGTACGTGGAACAGTCACTTTTGCATTGTATCCTGTGGATGGACATTACTGCAGAAACCATGGACAGACACCCGCTGCGGATTCCGCAGCACAAAGCCGCCCATGGGCATTCGGCCTCGTGGGAATAAAAAGCCATCCTGCAGCTGGGCCACACCTAAAATAATAAATGAGGGTATACTCTCCTCTCTTGGGGCCCGTAACGCAGCTGACAGTCAGAGGTGACTTCTGACGGAAACGTATGACCACTGCGCTCAGTCAGAGGCTGCGGCATCATGTCGGCCCGGATATGAGCACTGATGCCAGGATAGCGGACGGCGACGCTGCAGCTTCTGCATGCAGCAGTCACATGCTTCCACCAAGCCAGTGTAACCGGAAGTTGTCGCCGATGCCAGGAGCGCCAGCTGTCGGTTGTGGCCCAGCACAGTCCTCCAGAGTTAGTCTCTTTAGAGACGTTCTCCCCTCTATCCAAGAGATGATCTGGAACAGCAGACTCCCTCCCCTATTCACTCAGAGTTCCATAATGGGGTATATGAAGATGAGTTTTTTATAAACTGGACATCCCCTTTAAGACATATGGGGTTCTGAATGATTAGACTATATCTAACCCGACCTCTTAGATCAGGGGTGGGCAATTAATTTTCCCATGGGGCCACATGAGAAATTGGAATGGTTTAGAGGGCCAGACCAACATACGAAGGCTCCATAGTTCGCCTGGAGAGGGGCACATTTGCGAATGCTTCTTTTTTCTCAGGACAAATTAGTGCTGCAGAGTCCACCAAACATTCTTTGACAAACTCCCCATCAGAGAATGGCTTACTGTTTCTTGCAATTTTGTAGGATACTACAAAGCAGGTCTTTACGGCTGCATCCCTGGATGAGTGAAGCTTTTTAAAAAATCCTTGCTGACTTTGCAGTTTTGCTAGCAAATCTTCAGATACCCGTGCCCGCTCTGCCTCCGTCAAGTTCTTGTATTTCTCTCCGTGTTTAGTCTCATAATGGCGATGCAAATTGTAATCTTTAAATACAGCTATCTGCTCTCCACAAACTAAACACACAGCTTTACCTTTGGTTTCAGTAAATAGATATTTAGAAGTCCATTCTTTGTTAAAAACTCGGCATTCTGCATCAATTTTTCTTTTTTTAATGTTAGCCGCCATATTTAAGGGTTAACAGCTAACCTCGGAAAATAGATTTTTTTAATACACAGTAGTATGCTCCTAGGAGAGGGCACAGAGAGCTGCCCCAAGAAGAGAGATTAAAAAGTGAATATTATTAGTATTATTATTCTAATTACAATGCAAAGGGAAAAGTCCTGACACTTACCAATGACGAGCGTGGAACGATTGTCCTGGCACTCCCCAAGGTCCGCAACGAGCATCCTGGCACTCAGAAGTTACAGTGGCATCACTTACTCAGCATCGGGAAGCAGTGAAACTACAAACTCCGAAGCCTTGTCCATTTTGTTAACTTATGTGCTGTTTAATAAAGTTATTCAAGCCTACGTCATTGGTAGAGGTGCTTGAATAAGTAAGGCCTGAATAACTATTAGCACAGCACAGAAGTGAACAAAATGGACAAGGCTTCGGAGTGCATAGTTTCGCTGCTTCCCGTTGCTGACACCGGACTCATTGGTGAGTCACCAGGACACTCTTTGCGGGCCGGTCCGAGCTATTCAGCGGGCCGGATGTGGCCCGCGGGCCGTGCTTTGCCCAGGTCTGTCTTAGATCCTGCTGATGACCGATTAGATTAATGTACTGTAGTGTTATTGCCTTCTGTGCCTGGCTGGTGATCGCTGGATGTACCGGTGTATGAGGTTTCCTGTGCTATGATCTGAGGACACACTTCTGTCACCGCTGCCTATATACGCCTGAGAAGTAGGGCGAGCCGACATACTGCTAAGATGTTCTCTGAATAATTACATGTTTCTGGTTTCTTTTGGCAGGTCAGTGAAAGGACGTCTGCTTCTCTGGTCTCTTGAAAAGGTTAGTTCCTGTGTTTATTGCTGGCGTGTTTTGTTTTCTTGCGTCACAGCCAAAGCAACCTTCTCCTTGAGTTTAAAGGGGACCTTTATCATCAGATAGACAGCAAAGTGCGGGGTGTGACAGGATGTGTCATTTTAAAGGTGCCAAGACACCACGATGAACACTTTGCAGACAGCCCAATCACTAGTTCAATTTAATGACAAAGGGTTGGTACCGTGTTGGCCAGTAGAGCAAAATGTGATTGTAGCAGCAAGAGAAACCAGGTAATCTTGTAGATATGTTTCCATTTGTGTACGGTACCTAATTTACAAGATTACTTGGCTTCTCTTGCTGGGAACAATCCGTTTCATTTAGTGCTGCATTGTTTTGGAGTTGTACAAGATCCTTATAGGGCGCCATAGACTTCTGTAGGGCTCTGCCGTGTCTCCAAATATACGGCCTTGGTTGCTTTTTTTTGTTGACTCTTATATGAATCTTACAGAAAAAAAAGTACCTAGCGTGCTGCACTGATCACTGTATTCTGGAGATACAATAATGCTTCCTATGGTGTCACACAGCTGTATGTAGTGGCCCTCTGAGGGACGGAATACAGACATGGGATGACTGCTGGCAGGGGTCACGTGTAAAGAACCTCTTCATGACTGATGGGGATATAACATTTGCTATTTGTAGTGTGTTCAAAGGTAGGGATTTAGTGGATAATAGTTGTTTTGGGTTTTTTTTTGGGGGGGGGGGTGTTTTTTTGGGGTTTTTTTGTCTTTTTTTTTTCCCTTTACATCTTTTTGAAAAATTTAGCAAATCCACAACTTAATATAAAAACCAAGTTAAACTTTTGACAGACTTGTGAAGACTGCAAGATCTAGATGTTGCTCATGCCGCTTATTAAACATCCCTCCCTGTTCTGAACCTTTTGGACAGGCTCCTCTCATTTGCAATAAAGTGGTGGTGGTGTCTAGGAAAATGTCACCATTTCTTTCTAGTGAGCAGTAGAGTTCAGTAGTCGAATCCCCAGTAGTTGGACGTTGATGGCGTATGTCATCGCTGTGTGAGTGATGAGACAACACCTTAACCTCTTAGTGACCAAGCCTGTTTGCGTCTTAATGACGAGGCCAAATTTTGCAAATCTGACGTGTCACTTTAACATGGAAAAACACCAGAAAGGTTTTGCATATCCAAGCGATTCTGACATTGTTTTTTCGCCACATGTTGTACTTCATTTAGGCGGAAAAAATAGACCGATAGAATTTGTGTTTATTTATTAAAAGCGCCAAAATTGGGAAAATTTTGAAAAAATCATCATTTTTTTCACATTTCCAACTGCAATATCTTAAAGGGGTTGTCCCGCGGCAGCAAGTGGGTCTATACACTTCTGTATGGCCATATTAATGCACTTTGTAATGTACATTGTGCATTAATTATGAGCCATACAGAAGTTATCAAAAGTTTTATACTTACCTGCTCCGTTGCTGGCGTCCTCGTCTCCATGGTGCCGACTAATTTTCGGCCTCTAATGGCCAAATTAGCCGCGCTTGCGCAGTCCGGGTCTTCTGCTGTCTTCAATGGGGCCGCTTGTGCAGAATGCCGGCTCCATGTAGCTCCGCCCCGTCACGTGCCGATTCCAGCCAATCAGGAGGCTGGAATCAGCAATGGACCGCACAGAAGCCCTGCGGTCCACAGAGAGAGAGGCTCCCGGCGGCCATCTTCAGCAGGTGAGTATGAAGACGCCGGACCGCCGGGATTCGGGTAAGTACTACCCGGTTTGTTTTTTTAACCCCTGCATCGGGGTTGTCTCGTGCCGAACGGGGGGGGGGGGGGTGTTAAAAAAAAAAAAAAACCCGTTTCGGCGCGGGACAACCCCTTTAAATATGTGCAAACATAGACATTTTTGCTAAGATTTATATTTCCATCCGTTTACTTTATTTTGGGCGCACATTAGAAAAACTTTCGTTTTTCTTTTAACCATTTAGGAGTTGTACAAATTTAACATTACTTTTCAGCATTTTGAGGAACACTTTGTTTTCCTACACCAAGCCAAGATTGGGAAGGCTCATGAGTGTCAGAATAATAGATACCCCCACAAGTGACCCCATTTTAAAAACTACACCCCTTAACGTATTCACTGAGGGGTGTCAGGAGTATTTTAACCCCACAGTTTTTTTTCAGGAGTCAATGCAATTTAGAAGAGAAAAACTAAAATGTCATATTTTTGCAAATATGTCATTTTAAAGAAGGACTTTTTTCTATAGTGCACATGAAAATGAGTATTTGCACCCCAGAATGGATACCCCTATTTGTCCCGTGTTCAGAAACATACCCATTGTGGCCCTAATCTACTTACAGGGCCCATGGCTAGGCCCATAATGGAGGGAATGCCCGCTGGATTTCATGGTACAACTGAATAAATTCCAGGCCCCATTGCCCACCTATGCAGAAAAAAAAATTGACTTCCTAAAAATCCCCATTTTTTGGCATTCCCTAAATATTAGATAAAAGTAATAATATTAACTGCGTTTTATGTCCGAAGACAGAGGTAATTACGGAGGCTGGTTGGGATGGGCACATGGGGCAAGAAAACCGTGTATCCCCCCTCCTCTCTCACTTTTTTTGGGGTATTTCGTGACCTCAGCGGCAGGGATGGGGTGTAAAAAGTGGTGCTCTGTGAGGCTTTGTAATCTTGCTGCGGTGCAGCGGTGTCACACAGAAGACGCTCAACAAGCTGCTCCTGGAACTGTCTGTCGGCGAGCGTTCCCGGGGCTTCTTGTAAATTACGAATTACAGGTAGCGATCTGAATAACGCCAGGCTCACACGGCCCTATGCAGAATCCGCTTGCGGAGGCCCGCAGCGGATTCCAGCTGTGAGCCCGGCTGTGACCCTGTGTATGGCTGCGTAATGTACTGCGCATAACTGCCTACTCGCACAGGCGATCATTCGCAGTACACCGTTTTTTGTTTATATTTCCCGCGCCGTCGCTTAGAGATGAACCGGGTACCCGCAGCCCGTACACAATGTATTTGCATGGGGGCTGCGAGTATATCTGCGGTAATAGAGCACAATGGGCTCTAGGTCGCGGATATCCGCGGTAAAATATAGCATGCTGTGTTCTGTTTCTGCAAATGGATTACATAATTCCGACCCGCTAATTGGGGGGAATTGTGTAATCCAATGCATGTGATTGATCCGTGGATTACCGCTGATCAAGCGCATGCAGAACCTGTAATTCCTCTCCGGTCTTGTGTGACCAGCCTAATGTTATATCACTACTTTATCACGTGACAGGGGACCGCTCAACGAGGCCTCCGGTCACTGCTCCAAGCACTCAGCGACCGTTGGTCGTTGGGAGCAAGGAGATTTACAATTTCCTGGGCTCCTGCGAATGTGTCCGGCATTTTGCCGGCGGGCGCATATCCAGTAGCCGGCAGGATCCATGGAGGATCGCATCTGGATTCAAATGCTGAAGCCTCCGAGAAGATGTTTCATCTCCTCTCACCGATCGCATCGGTGAGGGGAGATGAAACTTCCACTTTTTAAAGAACTTTTACGTGATCGCCATTATGCATTGGATAACGGCGATCACGTGACCAGGAACCGCATACCACAGCTCCCTGTGACATCTCCAGGCTCTTGGCTACCTTTTGTAGCCAGCAGCAGGGAGATTTTAAATTTCTTGGATAATCTTTCACTTTTGCGCATGCGTCCGCCATCATGCTGACGGGCGTATGCGCCGAAGCTGGGGTAAGGTCCACGGATCAACATCCCACCAGGGAACAAATCCGGGACCTTGGGTACATAATTTCATCCCCCCTTACGGATACGATCCATAAGGGGAGATGAAACTTTAACTTTATAAACTTTTTTTAACTTAACTTTTTTATTTTTTTTTTACTTTTTAACTTTATATGTCTCCAGTCATATCTCCCTGCACTTGGCTATCTGTGACAGCCGGGTGCAGGGAGATTTTGAATTTGCCTGTGGCGCGCATGCGCAGAAGCCAGCGGAGGGTCCCAAGACCGGCCGGAGGACATGGAGGAAGCTGGGTGAGTATTTTCACCTTCCCTCATGGATCCGATTTTTTTTTTTATTTTTATTTTTTTTAAACTTCTTGCTTCACTTTTCCGCGATCGCCGTTATCCATTGGATAACGGCGATCGCGGTACCGGGGACCGCTCACCGCGGTCCCCGCTGACATCTCCTGCCTCCTGGCTACTTTTAGATTTCCTGGGCTGCCAGGTGCAGAAGGCCGGCTTCGGGGCCCGGAGGACCAGGGGAGCAGTGCAGTGGACGGGGGGTGAGTAATTTCAGCTGCCCTGATGGATCTGGAATCTTTAGCTTTTTTAAAACTTTTTTTTAACATTTATGCGGTCGGCGCTATTGATTGCCGAGGAGGGGGGGGGGGGTGTCCCTGCAGCCCGGGATGACAGCTCCATGCTGTTGGTTACCTGCGGGCACCGACCGCATTGAGCTGTCACGTCCACAGCCCGAGGGGCTTTATTCTCTGCAGGACACATGTTTTTACGTCCTCAGAAAAAAACGCCCACTTGGGCAGGACGTAAAAACACTATCGGCTGGTCGTTAAGGGGTTAATACAGATTGCGTATGTAGATCATTGCTGATTGGTAGGTACAGCTGCCCTCTTGTACTAAGGCCTGGTTTACATTGG
The DNA here is from genome assembly GCF_035609145.1 of Eleutherodactylus coqui. Classification (NCBI taxonomy): domain Eukaryota; kingdom Metazoa; phylum Chordata; class Amphibia; order Anura; family Eleutherodactylidae; genus Eleutherodactylus; species Eleutherodactylus coqui. The sequence continues at coordinate 55,798,513 of NC_089843.1, forward strand.
TCAAGTAAGGCCGGTTTCACATCTGTGTCTGAACCTCCAGCTGGAGGTTCCGTTGCAGAACCGGCTGCAAATACCAGAAGAAAAAGTGCTCTGTACACTTCCCTGTCTGCGTACACAGGGAGAGTCCAAGGGGAGTTCCCAGTAGGAAGAGTTCATAGTGAGCGAGCAACAATGCTGTCTGCTCTACCGCTTACTTCTTCCCGCTGCTCGCCTGTTTACTGTCCACTCGGTCAGTGTGTTTACATTGGTCAAGTGGTCTTGGTCTTACTAACTTGCCTGCCTACTTGCTCAATCTTAACCAGTCCCAACAGCTGTGATTAGAGAAATCCGTGATCCTGGCCATGGACCACTGAAGCACTGCGATTACTGCTAATTGCAGTCTGGACAAAGGCAGGGGCTCCAGTGGTCCTGTCCACTGGTAAACCATGACCGCCCTGGCCTCATTGAAGGCCCACAAGCATATCCCCTAACAGATGCCTGTGCATTAAAAAGGAAAATTTAATTAACCGTTAAAGTTCACTAATGAAACTTATAGGGGTTTTCTCATTAGAACACTATGCTGCCGCCCTGCTGGGCCCTGTCTAAAGTAAATGAGGGTATACTCTCCTCTTCTGGACCCCCAGGACTCAGCTGCTGGCAGTATCAGTGTTGACTTCTAGGTAGAGGCTGGGTGGTGGGATGTGACCACTGTGACCAATCGGAGGCTGCGGCGTCACTGTCGGTGCTCACATCCTGGGTGCCATAATGCCAGGCGTTTGGGGACATGTCTTAGCAGCCTTTGATTGGTGGCAGCAGTTAGATGCTTCCACCCAGCCATCTACCCAGAAGTCACCGCCAATATGGACTGTGGCTGTAAGCTGCATTCTGGGGCTCCAGGACAGATGAGTATATCCTCATGTTTTATCGTATGTAGGGCCCACCTGGGGACAGGGATTTGTGCTAATGACAAAACCAATTTAAAAATAAAAATCATGAATGTAAAATAAATAATTGCATAACAATGCACAAAAAAAGCTGTTTTTTAAAATACATTTTTAAAGCTACAGAGTGTTTAAGGCCGAACGCACAGGCCGGGAGGATTCTGACTCGGAGATCTCGCAGCGGAATCAGACCCTGTGCCCTGGCGGTGACCGTTGCGTACCTGTCAGATGTTGTCTTCTCTGTGCTGCGGATGTGCCGGCTGGCGCACCACCGTACGTGCGCAGTGCAGAGAATGATGCGCTGGCGACGGCGTGGATACGCAGCGAATCGCTGCAGGACAGACGGCTTTCAGTGAATGAATGTAATGGAAGCTATCCGTGCGACACCCACACTAGAATAGAATATGCTGCGATTATGGTTTTTATTTATTTTTTTCATGCTTGTGGGCATGGAAAAGAATTTTGTTTAGCATGTCTTTAAGTGTCAGATTCTCTGATGAGCGGAACAGGCTGCGCACCTATACAGTCGCGTCCCTGCTGACTCGAGCACCATTTTTCTTCTACACCTCTGTTCAATCGCAGTGGCTTCCATTCCCTATGAAGGCCGAAGTGAATTAAGTGGGTGGTCTCTACCGCTCAGCATCAATCAAATGTGATATTGGCCGTTGACGTTTAGCACTGGAGACTGCCCCCTTGACAGAAGACTAGCGATGGACTCTATGTGTAACGGTAGCCATTGTGAAAGATAAAACCGTTGCTGGGGATGTGAAAATATGTAGTCTGTCCAGCTGATCGGAGGATGTGGAAAACCCTCTATAGGTGATCAAAGAGGTTGTCCGGTTACCGGACTACATCATCCCTTTTGATGGTGCATTCACACCGGCGAGTCACGTCCGACACGGACAACTCCAACTGTGCGGGAGATCACACATCTGCATGTTCTATACTTACGTGAAAACAGAGCATTCTGCGATTCTCTTGCGATGCTGCAAGAGAAAAATGGCCCATGTGAATACACCCATTACAAATAACTGGTTGTATTTACGTGCAACTTTTGAGAGTCTTGCAACTTGCAAAACTCGCTCGACTTTCTTGTCGCTTGTGTGAATGCGCTGTAATTGACCTGTCTGTTGTAAAATAATAAACTGAGCTATACTTGCCCCTCCGCTGCCCCTGGGATCCAGTGCTGTTGTCCCGGCGTTTAGTTGCAGTCGTCAGTAACAGCCGCTGTCGCAACAATCGGCACCACCGCTCATTCTCCTGGCATCGGTGCTCACATCCCAAGCCAGGAATTCAGGAACGTGATGCTGCAGCTGCCATAACGAACGCTGGTACCACAGCAGCACTGGAGCCCGGTGGCAGCAGAGGGGCAAGCATAGCTCTGTTTGTTTATTTTTACTACAGACAACTTTAATTAAAGGGATGTTGTAACCGGACAACCCATTTAATGCCGGTTGTCACATCCTCTGATCAGCTGGATAAACTACATATGTTTTTCCGTTCTGCTGACTCCATCCATCTCTTACCCTCCTTACATGCCCCTTCTTTCCCAATCTTTCCTTGTTCAGGTGTCTGTTTGCACTGCTGATTTCTAGGCGGCCAATGGAAATTCTGCAACCAATGGAACTAACTTTCATTGATCATAAACTAGTATTTTGATGATTTATGCACACTGTTTTATAGGTACAAACTGGTGTTTGAGGTTTGTTTATGTTGGATCTTGGCCCAGGTCTGTGTAAGGGTGGTTTCACATCTGCAGCAGGGATTCCGCTCTCCTGCTCCATTCTGAGAGGGGTATCCCCGCAGACAAACTGTTCCGTCTCTGGACAGAACCGAACAATACCAGACGGACCCCATTCACTATAATGCAGTCTGCCAGCTTTTGGACCGAAGAGAAAACTCTGCATGCAGCATTTGCCACCCGGATCTGCGATGTGATCTCCTGTCGCAGATGTGAATCCGACCTAAACTCTTTACACTGTCTACTTTGTTTAAAATTGTGTGCCAATCCTGTTCTTGTTTCTCTTTCAGGTGTCGAGGAGCAACCTTGTAAGAACTTGGAATTTTATCTGTAATTGTCACTAAGAATCTGAGAAGCATTCTAAGGAACTGAGTCGTGTTCTTTCTGCATTCTCTATGGTGTTTTTATCACTTTTTTGTGTCTAATTTGCAATCCAAGGTCACCATGAGCTCTGTAAGTATTACAGTCGGTGTCTAAACATTGTGTTTCATAAACAAAATCTGAATGTGTAGTATAGTAGTGGTAACTCTTATCTAAATCAGTGTTCCGCAACTCCAGTCCTCAAGGACCGCCAACAGGTCATGTTTTCGGGATTTCCTCAGTGTTGCACAGGTGATGTAATTATTGTCGGGGCCTCAGACATTGCCACAGGTGTTCTTACTATAGGATATCCTGAAAACATGACCTGTTGGTGGTCCCTGAGTACTGGAGTTGGGGACCTCTAGTCTAAATCATGGGCGTTGTCTAACAACTGACTCTTATCACCTATCCATGGGATAGGTAGTAAAAGTGTGACTCCCACTGATACCGAAAAATTGAAGTCCCCCTAACCCCCTCTACTAGTCACTGCCAGTTGGTGCAGACATTCCGTAGTGACGTCACATTGAATGGAGCGACCGTTGCACATGCACATTGCCACTCCAATCATTCTCTGCACTTGTACTTGGCTATTTCCATTATCCCAATTGAAATTAATAGAGCGGTGTAGCCAGTGTGTGACTGTCACTCTATTCAGTATGATGTCACTGCAGGTATGTGAAGCGATCCTGCATGACGACAAGAGGGGGACATAGGACCCCCTTAGTATCGGTGGGGGTCTTGGCAGTGAGATTTCTACTGATTAGACTTGAGGTCCATTTACACGTTACGAATGTCGGGCAAACGATACCAGACCTCATCCCTTTGTGTACTCGCTCCGTGCTGCCGCAGAGGAGCGAGTATCGCTGGCTCGCTCAGCAGGGGGCCTGGGGCAGTTGCAGGAGATTTCTCTCCTCGCTCTACCCCGCCCCTCTCCATTCACTTAACACAGCGGCTGTTCAGTACTGAACGGCTGCTGTTTACACTGAGTGATCATCATTCAGGATTTTAAGCTGCATAAAATCCTGAACAATGATCGTTCAGCAGTGAACGGCTGCTGTTTATACTTAAAGGAGATGTCCCGCGCCGAAACGGGTTTTTTTTTTTTTTTAAACCCCCCCCCCCGTTCGGCGCGAGACAACCCCGATGCAGGGGTTAAAAAACCCACCCGCACAGCGCTTACCTGAATCCCGGCGGTCCCGCGTCTTCATACTCACCTGCTGAAGATGGCCGCCGGGATCCTCTGTCTTCATGGACCGCAGGGCTTCTCTGCGGTCCATTGCCGATTCCAGCCTCCTGATTGGCTGGAATCGGCACGTGACGGGGCGGAGCTACACGGAGCCCCATAGAGAAGAGGAGAAGACCCGGACTGCGCAAGCGCGGCTAATTTGGCCATCGGAGGGCGAAAATTAGTCGGCACCATGGAGACGAGGACGCCAGCAACGGAGCAGGTAAGTATAAAACTTTTTATAACTTCTGTATGGCTCATAATTAATGCACAATGTACATTACAAAGTGCATTATTATGGCCATGCAGAAGTGTATAGACCCACTTGCTGCCTCGGGACAACCCCTTTAACGGCCGCTGTGTTAAGTGAATGGAGAGGGGTGGGGGAGAGCGAGAAGAGAAATCTCCTGCAGCTGCCCCGGCCCCCTGCTGGCTGCTCTGTCAGAGAGCCAGCGAAAATCGCTTCTGTGCCACAGCATGGGGGCGAGGACACACGGGAACGAGTGTGGGGTATCATTTGCCCAACACTCGTCCAGTGTAAATGGGCCTTTAGTTATCCTATTGACAGCTGATAAGTCAGTTGAGACAGAACCTCTTTAACAACTATCCCCTTGTGTGTCTCCCTTACTACAAACTATATGCAGCATATAGTGCCTGTGGTCCTGGTGTTGGAGGAGCCGTTATATCATTGACACATGAGAGGTCTGTCATTAAGCTCTAGTTGACACCATTTTCCTGGCAACTTGTGTTTTTTTAACTAAAGGTGAAATTATCTTTAATATATCAGCCAATAAAGGGGTTATCTCATGGGAAAATATATTCGGTGCTAGCCACTGATATAAATGGCCAACCATATAATGCATGAAAGGGTCTTCACTTCAGCTTCATTTATAGCACCCATTTACCCTAATCAGACAAACGAAGAGGGGTTGTCATGCAGGTTTTCTGACCATAGTAACCTAGTATGTTGGACTGAATGAAGACTATGTCCATCTAGTTCAGCCTGTTTCCACCCCTCTTGTTGGTCCAGAGGAAGGCAAAAAAACCTCCAGCGAGCCAATTAGCTCCTGAAGTTGTGTAGATGTTCTTTTGCCTATACAGGGTGTCTGATGAATGGGCAAAATCGGAACGTGAAGTTCTGGGATCACATTGACTGTGTGGAAGAAATGCCACGCTTCAGTTTATTTTTTCTTCTTTTTTAGGGTCAGAGAAAACGCAAGGGAGCAGAAGTGGGCAAGTCACGATCGTCTCAGAGAAGGAGGAGAGGCGGAAGTACAACCAGTGCAATGGCGGCAGTAACTGAATCCATTGAAGTTGAAGAAAGTGGTGTGTACTACTTTAGCGTTTCTTAAATTGGTACTTTAAAGATATCATTTGTGTGATTGGACATTTATTTGTCTGATCTGGGCATGTAATTTTTTTTTTTTTGTTACCATAATGTTAATATACAAGTTGCCAGAAGAACTGGACCCTTTGGAATTAACTGGCTTTCTATATTGAGGACTAATAAACCGTTTTATCCTTTATCAAAAACAGAATTATAGAAACTATTGTACTGTTTGTGTTTTGTTGAGCACGTTGGGGCAGATTTACAAAAACGGCTCAAGCATAGACTGGACAGTCTTTAAATGTGCCAGTTTTACCACAGTGGCTCATGTTAGATTGTAAAACTAGAGCATTTATACCATATTTTGCACAAAACTGTTAGCGCAGTTTTTTTGGTGCACAATGTTGTATTTAGGCCACACCCTTGTAAATCCATGTCCGTTCCTGCTGTAGCACACGCCATTTTCTTTAATGGGCCATTTACACAGGACAATTGTTACTCAAAATTCAAACCAATGAATTTGAGCGATAATTGTGCAGTGTAAATGTACAAAAATCGCTCACTTTCTGTTCACAGGTTTTTATCGCTGACTTTCATCATCGCTGGATCGTGGACTTGTCGTTTTGTGTAAACGCTCATTGCTTCACATAGAGGGTAAAGCACTGAGCGGAAAGCCCGCGATCCAGCAGTGAAGTCTGTCAGTGTAAACGCCTTGCACGAGGGCTACTGACCTTAGCAGTGGTGACAGCACTTGTGCTTTAGTTTACCTGACTGTTGGCTCATGTAAAAGGGCCATTGGTGTCTGAAACACATAAATGTGGTGCAACGCCTTTAAGACAGGTTTCAGGTGCATTTTCTATAGTAAATCTGCTGCAATGAATCCACAGTTTAGGGACACATGAGCTAATCTCTTCTAATACGTTCTCCAAGAGCTGTTTGGTGAAAGGTGTTTTAAATAAGATGAGATTGGTAGTGTCGGTTTCCAGGTTCTTTGCCCATTAAATAAAGGCACTCAGAGCCTGGATACTGACAGATCTTCTCAAGAGAGGTCCATAAAGAACATTGACAGGTTGAGTGACAATTTTGAGCGTTCATATCAAGTAGCTACTATAAGGCTATACAGGCACAGCAGGACACCGCTGCCATCTCTCTCCAAACAATACAGCTGATTTGCATAAGCAAACAGCTGTAGTGTTCTCCATGCTCTGCTGTGAATTCACAGCAGGACACAGGCGGAGAGAATCTTATCAGCTAAGCTGGCTGTGATAAAAGTTGACTGCACTGATAAAAGCTGATCGCTCAATTCAAGAAAACTTGAAGTGAGCGATCAATGACTCGTGCACAAAAAACTGCACAATGTCAGTGCAGTTAGACAGAACGAGAATCGCTCAAAAGATTCTTTTGAGCGATTCTCGTTGTGTCTAAATCAGCCTTTACTTTTTCCCCTGCTCTCTGGATGGCACAACTATCTGTCTTTTTCTATCACTGCGACTTGGATAACAGACTATTAATTAGTGTTCAATGCAGAAATCAATGTCATTCCAAAGGGCTCACTTCCTTTTTTTTCAGTAGCTACAATTGCATAGTGAATCTTTCTTGCAAACTCCAGTAAAGCTGTTCAACGTGCTGAAAACATAGATTTTGTGCTTTAAAACTGTGCCGCAGACTTTTTACCTGTTATTACCAGGGATCTTCGGCTTTACAAAAGGTCATGTTTGTTTTCTTTGGACAGGAGAGGAAGTTGTTGATCTGACCTGTGAATCACTTGAGCCAGTGGTTGTCGACCTAACACACAATGACTCGGTGGTTGTAAGTGCTCCTTAACGATTCTTTATAAAAGCCTTGAGCTCCATGGCGAATTATAGCATTTTTGGGTTGCAGTAGGTTGTAGTGTTATATCAATCGTTATCGAGAACAGTGCTAACTGCATGAACACGGGGGTAACACTAGACTTTTTTTTTTTTCTTTAAACGTGGTAGTTGCAGAGAGTGGCATAAAACAAGTTGTTCTTACCTGTTTGATCCCCTGGTGCTCCGGTCCTCCCTGCCAGCCTCTTTTTTTTACTTGTCTGTGGCGATGGTGTGCTCTGTATATACACATAACACGGCAGCTAATCAGCGGTCTCCCTCCATGTACTACTGGAGCGAGTGATTAGCTGCAGTGGGCACATGTTCAGAGAGCACGTCACGCTGCAGCCAAGTAATAAAAGCCCAGCAGAGAGGGCCGGAGCAACAGGAGGTTAAAGGAAGTCGGTCACGTATATCTAGTATATGAAGATAATGCCAATGTACGATGTGCCAACTACAGAGGATTACAGCTACATGTTTATTTCCTGCTTGCTTTCAAAGGTGAAAAATTTGACAGTCACTATCCAGCTCCATTACTATCCATTATTGAGGCGTCAATCAGTGTGTGCAAGAATGGAGGGGAAGAGGGCACCCAGTCGACTTGCATAGTAAATTGCAGACTGTATGGGGATCCTTGGAAGTCAAAATTTTTCGCCACCTAAAGCACACAGGAAATGTTAAATAGTTACCCTCCCATATAATTAGCACAAAATACACTTATGAGCTTGATTAACTAAATATAGGTGACAGACATCCTTTTAAAGAGAATCTGTCACATCATAGGAGCACCCCTTCATAACATAGGGGGTGCGCTTTTTTTTTTGTACTTTTTCGTTCTCCCCGCTGTCGGCCCTGGAAGCCAGCACTTGGTCCACGTGTCTGACCTCTCAGCAGTCAGTGATCATACCAAAAAAGGGTGTGTGTATGTATGTATATGTGTATAAATAAATAAATCTAATTGTGTGTGTGGTGTTTAATTTTTTTTTTTATTTAACCAAGTCAGAGAACTCTCCCGCCCCCCCCCCCCCCTTTTTTTTTTTTTTCTTCTTTTAAAGTTCAAAACACCTTTTCCTATGACGAGTAGGCCTTCCTCCAAAATCCAAATAGCTTACTTTTGATTGGAGTTTATAGCGAATTGATTCCTCTGGTTGTATTCATTAGAAGGTCAGCATAGGTTAACTAAGTTATGTTGCCAAAAGCATTGGGATAATGACTGCAGTAACCCTTCTAGGCTGCTTTCCACCGAATTCCCATAGATGAATGGAGGGATTTGCCTCCATTTCTTAAGGTGAACTTAAGATAGTGATGTGAGGGATGATGGGCGTGCACATTTATAGCGTTTTAGTTTGTGGCAAGGCTGCTCGATAGAATCGAGATCCGTACCTTGGGCTGGCCGATGGAGTTTGCAGACGTTCTACTCCTCAAACCAAGCCTTAACCCTGTGTGCTGTATGATATGGTGCTCGGTCATGTTGGTAGAGACACGGAGCTGTACCAAAGTAATGCCACATTGTACTGAATGTCTCTGTACCCATTGACATTGAGTGTGGCCTTCACTATACCCAATGGCCCTAGTCCTTCTCAGCAGAAACGAACACAAATTGTATATCCTCTGTTCCTGACAGCACAGGATTGATGGGTGTCCCAATACTTTTGTCTCTGTAGTGTATATGTTGTGGAAGCAGTATGCAGTTATCAGTGTTCTGTGTGATATATATTTTTTTTCTTTTTAATTATGATGAAAATAGTTGTTTTAATAAGATCACAAAAAACATTTTGCTTTTAGCTACTTAAGATTTATGACTTATGTAACTTTTTTTTTTCTTTCTTTTATTAACTTGTATCCAGATTGTGGAAGGTGAGTTGATTTCCTGACTTCTATATTAGATTAATACAGTTTTTCCACAAAAATAAGCCCCAGCCTGATATTTTTTTTGGGGGGGGGGGGGGGGGGGAAGCTTCAAATATAACCCCTACCCTGAACATAAGCCCTAGTTACACTACATAAAAGAAAAGGAATTCATTACCTAGCAGGCTCGGTCCATGTCCCTCCTGGAGCTCTGGGGTTCTGCAGTCCTCGCCACTCCTACAACATCACTTGCATGTCATGGGATTTGTAAATCCCACCTCCAGGAAGCGATAGCTGGTTATTGGACCGTTGCTTAGCCAATTACAATCAATGCAGCGCACAATGAACTAATCACAGCCATCGCAGTGGTTCATCGAGCACTGCATCGATTGCCTGAGCAGTTCTCGATGAAACAATCAGCCATCGCATTGGCTGAGCAGCTTTCGATAAAGCAATCAACAGCCGTTGCTTTATGGAGGTGGAATCTATGAATTGCCTGGCCGTGGCTAGCCGATCCATAAATCCCGCCTCCACAATGCGACGCCTGTTGATTGGCTGAGTAGCTTTCGATAAACCAATGTGATGGCTATGATTGTTTCATCAAGAACTGCGTTGATTGGCTGAACAGCGATTAAAGAACCAATCACAGCCTTTGCTTCGCGGAGGCAGGATTTATGAATCCTGTAACCAGGAAGAGAAGTTGTATGAGCGGCCGAAGACTGCGGAGCACCGGAGACCAGCGGGAGGGACCTGGACCGTGCCTGCTAGCTAAGTATAATAAGACATCCCCCAAAAATAAGATTTAGTGCCTCTTTTGGGGCAAAAATTAATATGACAGGGTCTTTATTTCGAGGAAACGCGATAGGCAAGACTGAATAGATTAATCCTATAAATGGGAATATAGTTGTGCTGTATGGGTAGTAACCCTATAGTGTTACTATCACTTGTGGGTCATGTAAGTGGCGCATTAGGCTAAAGACCTTCCATGGGACAATTGTACTTCTGTACAGAGGCTTTTAATGTGGCTACAGCCATATGTGCCCAGACTGCAGTGGGGTGGCCTCTTCGTGCACAGACTGTGTGATAGAGGGGACATGTATGAATCTGAGCTGCTGTCAAGCCATGTGACCAATGAATGTGACATTGCGGCGTTTACCCAAATGCCACAGTCTCTTCAATCAACTTATCGGCGGGTTCCCCAGTGGTGTACTCTGCCGACCAATTGATGACCTGACCTGAAGATAGGTCATCTATAGTTTTTGTCCTAGAAAACCCCTTTTTAAAGGGTGTAACTGGAGCTGCAGTACATTTTGTACGTTGACATGAGAACTCTTTAATTGGTCTCCTTTTTCCGCCTACTGTGGAAGATTTATTCTTTTTTTTTTTTTTTTTCTTTGCCCTGGACAAATGGCTATAGGAAAAAAATGATTCCATAAATTTTCATGAGATCTCTGTATTCTAGAACACCAAAGTACTAGGAGGCGGAGGAATGCCACCCGCACCACCACCCAGACACCCAGCTGTATATTAAGCAGTGACGATGAGGACACAAGAGACAGCTACTTAAGAAGTTCCAGAGATCTCCCTTCTACAAACCATAACAACTCAAGGTATATTATGCTGGTGGTGTTCCTGAGATGCTCGTTAGCTTAGTAAATACATTGTTGCTTATGATATAATGATTGTGCGTTACATCCTGCATTATACTCCAGAGCTGCACTCACTAAGCCAGCAAGGAATCCTGGAAACTTTCAATTCTGAAATATGCAGAATTGTGAATGCAGCTTGGAAGTATGAAAATATCGGTGCAAGGTAGATAAAAATAAAACGTAAATCTTTTTCATAAATTTGATGTGTGTGAATCTATGCTATATCTACACTTAAATTGCATTCAGTGGTTGGTGTTCACTTTAAAACAATTTTTATACAATAACTCCAACGTCATCCATGTTCATAATGTTCCTACGCTCATAGTCACTCCATCAAAAACTGACTGATGATGCTATCCTGTACTAGTTTACATAAAGCAATGTATCTCAATTTTTTTTTTTTAAATAGCCGAGTCCAGAAAGTGACTGAAATTTACTCCATATGCACGTACTTTTTTAATGGGGTTGTTTGAGAGATACATAAATGACCTTATGACCTAAATGAAGCTTATACTCTCCGGTTTCCGGTCCCCTAACATTCCCTACCAGCAGCTCAGTCTCCCCTGTGATGTCATGTCTATGGGCTGCAATAGCCTGTTTACGGAAAGTCACCGGCTTCTGCAGCCAATCGGACCTCAGCGCTCAATCGCTGAGCTCTGTGATTGGCTGCAGTAGCTTGCGATGCACCATCAACAGCCTGCGGCAGCCTTTAAACCGTACGTCACGTGAGACTTGGAGCTGCCGGCAGGGAACGAGTAGAAGATCGTTAATTTCTGCTATGAGAAAGTGTTAAGTTTTGGGGTTTTTTTTTTTGTTAAATCCTCTTAAAGAATCACTTTAAGGGGGCGTTTACATGGCAAAAGCTGCAGCAAATCATCAACATGTGAACGCATCCTAAAGCTTTCTATAGTGGTGGATCATGTTGTTGAACAGGAAAAAGGTGAGTGAGAGAGGTTGGTGCCACAGATGAGGACAGCAGTAATCCTTAAGCCCCATTTACACGGAATGAGTTGTCAGGCAAATGATGCCCGACAGCGCGTCCCAGTGACGCTCAATCCTGTGGTGTTACACGGGCATCACTCTCAGCGCTGCAGGTATCGAGGCGGAACTGGTAGGCCCCACCCGCCTCCATTCGCTGTTAGCGGCAATTGTTCAGTCTCTGCATGCATTTACATGGGACGACGGTCGTTTAGATTTCCGCAGGAGCACAGGAATTTGAACAACTCTAAGGCTGGGTTCACACAGGGCGGATTCCCGTCGAGATCTCGCGGTTTGGCCGCAGCAAAAGCCGCGAGATTTCCACTTGGAGAACCGCCACGGTTTGAGCCGCGGCGGCTTTGAAGCGGCCCGGCCGCTCGCTTTTCCGTTGCGGCCGGCGCTCCCATAGAGGAGAGCGCGGCCGCGACGAAAATAAAGAAAGGTAAATAGACATGCTGCATTTTCTGAAACCACGGCTGCCGCAGCCGCGGTTTCAGCCGGACTTAGCGCAGCGGATTGGCCGTCCCGTGTGGACGAGGTTTCTGAGAAATCTCGTCCACGTGGCTGGCTAATCCCGAGATTAGCGGCCACAGGCGGATTTGCCGCAGCCAAATGCTGCGCGGCAAATCCGCCCTGTGTGAACCCAGCCTAATCATCCCATGTAAATGGGTAATTAGCTAGTTGGAGGAATGCATTCTTTCTCTCTGCCTCATACTATGTGAAATGCGTGTTTACATTCATTTGGTGAATCTTTTGTCTTTACAGATCGTCTGGGAGCGTCAGTTGTCCAATTTGCATGGATGGCTACTCGGAGGTACGCTGTTGTCTTTATAACTTTGTCACACTCAAAATCTAAACGTTTAGTTGTGACAACAATTAACCTCTTCCTTTGGCACTTATAGGGGATTAAAAGCTGAGGCAAAATGCTTTATTTTGCTTCACAAAAAAAGCAATGTGATCAAAATAGATATATGTACTCCAAAATGGTACCCATAAAAACTACAGCCCTCATAGAGCTCCGTCCATGGAAAAATAAAAAAGGTTTAAGGTTTTTGAATGCAGCGATTTAGCAAAACAAATAATTTCCCCAAAGAGGGTTTTTATTGTGGAAAAGTGGAAAAACAAAAAAATTTTAAATTTTGGTATCGTTCTGACCCGCAGAAAAAATGTATTGTCATGTATGCTGCATAGTAAATGCTGTAAAAAAATGGCAGAATTGATGTGTTTTCTCCCCCTACGATCATAAAAGAAGATTAATAAAAGTTTTACAATATAGTTTATGTACCCAAAAATGATACCAATAAAAATTACAGCTCGCCATGCAAAAAACAAGCCCTCATACGGCCATCTCAACGTAAAAATAGGAAAGTTATGGCTTTTGAAAAGTAGAGATGAAAATTCCCCCCCCAAAATTGTTCAAAAACGGCCAATGAACATAAGGGGTTCTATCATTAGGGGGGAAAAAAAGAAATCAATACTTTGCCTATTCCTCCCTCGTCAGTCTTCTTACCGCATCTTCTCCTCAACGATCATTTTCTGTCTCCTGCAGTCCCCCGGGTCACCTCACCTCCAGCCGGCTGGATCTTCTTCCTGTTTTGGAGTGTCTATTCTCGGCAGTCTCCTTCCGGTACTACTTCACTAGTGCTGTAAAATTCACTGCCTAGCAGGGAATGCTGACTCGTAGGCCAGCCACTTTTAAGACTGCGCATGCGCTCTGTCTCGCTACTGGTGCAAGACAGCACATGCGCAGTCTCGGCAGTAGCTCTGCGTGGGAGTCAGCATTCCCTGCTAGGCAGTGAATGCTACATCACTAGTGATGTAACGTACACTAACCTGCAAGAAGGAGAATGCCTACGCGTGGATGCTATATAACAGGAACAAGAGGATTCAGGCTAGCTTGTGGTGAGGGGACCCAGGGAACTGCAAGAGCCAGGAGAAGATGCGGTAAGAAGACTGATGGGGGAGGAATAGGTAAGTATTGTTTTTGTTTTTTCTCCTAATGACAAAACCCCTTTCAATAGGTTGTTAAAGATGAGTTAACAAAAAAAAAATCAGTCCGTCATGGCAGAAACTAAAGGCCCATTTAGACACAACGATTCTCACTCAAAGCCGTCTTTTGAGCGCTAACCATTGCGCCTAAATGCACGGACATCGTGTACGATTCGTTCTTTGTTCAATTCTAGTTTACTTGAATTGAGTGATGAACTCGTTATCAGCGGTGCAGTCTGTTATCACAGTTGGCAGCACTGATAAGATTCTTTCAGCTCATGTCCTGCTGGTAGACCACAGCGAGGCGCGAGCTGTAAGTGCAGAGAACAATTCTGCTGTTTGCTTATGCAGAACAGGTGTATTGTTCACTGAGTGATAGCAGCCGTTCAGTACTGAATGGCTGCTATTCACATTGAGCAATCAGCTCATCGTTCATAGTTTATGCTGCATAAACGATGGCCAATGAGCTGATCGCTTGGTGTAAATAGCAGCCGTTGAGTACTGAACGGCCGCTATGTTATGTCAATGGAGAGGGGCGGGGGAGCGCAAGGAGAGAAATCTCCTGCAGTCTCCCTGCAGTGTTTGCTCGACACTCGTCCCGTCTAAATGGGCCTTAATGGGTCCTTGTGCAGTAAATTGCAAATATGGGACTTGAAAATCACCCATGTGAATGAGCCCTAAAACTGACTGTTCTGCACTGCTCATCACTGCACCCTTTTCTTCGTAGACCTTCTTCATTTAACCTCGTATTGTTCCATCTTTCCATCTCTTACAGATTATACAGAGTGGACGTCTCATAGTTTCTACCAAGTGCGGTCACATATTCTGCAGTCAGTGCCTCAGAGACGCCCTTAGAAATGTCACCTCATGTCCAACCTGCCGGAAAAAACTGACTCCTAAGCAGTATCACCCGATCTACATCTAATCAGCGCACTGACTCCCCGTACGTTATGCACTACCTTTTCCAGCTTTCCTTCAGATGTCCTGGCATAATCGCAGTAAAGCTGGGGAATACGACAGAATACTTTTTGACCTTTTTTGGGGTGTTGGATTAATTTGTGGGCACAGTTACTTTACTTTTACACCAGAGGGCAAATGTGGGTATTAAGAGAACAAACTATGCAGTGCCCTCCTTGAACTGAGGGGGTATAATGATCGTTGCTGTGACCTCAGCCAAACATTATAAACTGAATATCCGTTTGGTTTTGATCACATGGATGGTGAGTATCTGAATTTTAACCCAGACTGCTGGGCTGCTTGTGGGGTCTCTATGGTCTTGGAGAACCCCACGTTGACTTGTCTGCTCTATGAATGAGGGATAGCTGCTTCGGACAATAATCTTTCTATACTATCAGCCATATCAAATAAGTTAATTTTTCCTGGATACATGCGGCCTTGAGGTAGAGCGAATTTTACATGAAATACTACCATGTAATGGCCATACTCTACTTTTTCAAAAAGAAAAAAAATGCCTATGTTTTCTTAAATTTCTTATAACGTAATCTTCTTTAAAGATTATGTCCAGCTTCGCAAATAGTTCTTTTTTTTTTTTAGTTTTTTTTATTAATTCCCTCACTGCATATAAAATGATGCAACTTTGCAATAATGTTGTTTAAAAAACTTTCTACTGTGTTGTGTGTTTTTGTTTTTTCTGCATCTCTTCTGCAGACTCTCCATGTTAACAAATGAGAAACTCCTTGTAGTCTGAACCTGCAGTCCTCTACCTTTTATATATCCTATACATCTAGGTCTGGATAAATAAAGATTGGCTGATTCACACTGTGTTAGTATATCAACATTAGGAATCTTTCACACGGCCGGCCGATATACGCTACGATCTGATGCATTGGATTCCAATGCATCAGATCACATGGCCGTATTCCTGCGACGTGAAAGTGCCCATCCGGGGCCAATATAGCACCGAGCACTTTCACGCCTGCCCGCAAGGATAGTCTTGGAACTATCTTTTGGGCTGGAATACGTCGGCTGCTGCATAGCCTCCTATGGAAGCCAATGACAGCTGCCAGAGAAAGGAGGTGGGAGGGAGTTTAGCAGCGTGACTGCTAAACTCCCTCCCTCTTCTCTCCTCTCCTCCAGCTGTTTGCAATGGGAAGGTGCGGAGCTATGCCCCATCCCGTCCCCTCCCATTGCTGGCTGCTGACAAGGGGAGTGGGCAGGAGCTTAGCTCCAGCTCCCACTCCCTCCCATTGCAAACAGCTAGACGGGAGGAGAGAGGAGGTAAGCCGGGGAGGGAGGGGAGGCCCAACGGCATTGCGGGCACATGCCATCTGAATGGGCGCATAAACGTTAGATTTATGTGCTTGTTCACGCGTTTTTAGGGCGCCAGCATGCACCCGTAAAAACGCTTATTGCCATGTGAAAGAGCCCTTAGTCTAATGGCCCTCTTACACAGGACGAGAATCTCACGATTCTCTTTTACTCAAGAGAACAAGCTGATGACTTTATCGCCAGCCTGTTCGCACTCAGGTTCCATGTTTAGACTGCACGATTACTGTAAAGAAACGTGCAGTTCTTGATCAGTATTTCACATTCCTATACGAAACACTGATCTGTGTTTAAACTCTGACGAGTGAATGATTTTGATGCCGAATGAAACTGAATGACAAACGAAAACCACACCGTTCTCATTCGTCCTTAATAGAGATGAGCGAACCTACTCGTTTCGAGTAATTACTCGATCGAGCACCGCGATTCTCGAGTACTTCCGTGCTCGGGTGAATAGATTCGGGGGGCGGGGGGAGGCGTGGCGGAGCGGGGGGTAGCAGCGGGGAACAGGGGGGAGCCCTCTCTCTCTCTCTCTCTTTCTCTCCCCCCACTCCCCGCTGCAACCCACCGCGCCCCCCTGAATCTTTTCGCCCGAGTACGGAAGTACTCGAAAATCGCGGTGCTCGGGCAAAAAAGGGGCGTGGCCGAGTAGGTTCGCTCATCTCTAGTCCTTAATCATTTATTGTTCAGCTTCGTGCATTCTAACGATTTGCTGAACAAGAATTCTTCAATGTAAATGCAGCGTAAGATGCCTAGAATGAAAACTGAAGCAAATCTGCAATAGGAGTCTTAAAAGGGTTGTCAGAGTGTGGAATATTTAACAAAAGGTGCAAATGTGTTTAAAACACCAAAATAGAAGCAGTTTGTTACCCCGTTGATCCCATAGTGCAGCTCCTGTAACCCTCCGTCTTTTAGAACTGCTGCCACATGGCTGTAGCAGACAGAGGTCGCAGCGTCACGTACCATTCTCAGAACGTCAATGCTCAGATGCTGGGGTTGCTTTAATTAACCAGTGCTGCCCACTTGAGCAGTGTTGGTAAGTCAGAGCTGTATGTAGTGTCTTCTTCACACATGTGTAAGCGCAACACGCACAGGATGGTGTGACCTTCACTGCGCAAAGTTACGCTATCGTATGCGTATCTGGGCTTTTTGCTGCATTTTTTTTTGCTCTGCTGGGGATTGACATTGGTGTGGTACACTCCCACACCATGATTTTTAAGGCTGTGCAGCCTTAATTAGTCCCCAGAGTGTTGACTTCCCCACGAAATGGCACAGTTCATCGCACAATTGTGCGAGGATCAGGTGCGCTTTTGGCCACCCCAATAGACTGCTTTGGTGCATAAAAATAGAGCACGCAGCAGGTTCTTATTTTTATTTTATTTTTTGGCAGGCCGAAATGTCAATGTGAAAGTGAGAGTTAACCCATTGAAAAGAATGGGTTCTATGTGTATTGCGTGCACAAATATGCTCATGGTAAGAAGCCCTCGCACTACAGATACGTACTAATGCACAGTGTACATCAGGTAGTCGGAGAAGCAGTTTGGCTATCTTTGTTTGTCCCGGCCTGGTGGGTCGCTTTTAAGAAGTGTATGTAAGGGACAAATGGAGGTAAAGTATGGGACTGCGGGATTACACTACAGACCTTGTCTGCATAGGAGCTGTAGAAACAAAACAATAGGATTTTGATTGTGTGGAGTACTTTCAGTAATGGGTGTGATGTGTTAAAACAAAGTAGCCGTACTCGCCTGTATCCCAGCGATCCAATTCTGCAGCTTCGGCGGTCCTCATGGTCTTTATGAATGCCATCACCGCACCGCTGCAGCAGCCACGTGCTGCTCTACCAACTGCTAGCACCTGAGCATTGACCCTAGGAGAACAATATGTGACCGCGGCGGCCTCTGTCTGCAACAGCCAGGTGGTAGCAGTTCTAAAAGACTACGAGGGCTGCAGGAGCTGCAGTATGGGATCGATGGGGTAACAAACGGGTGGGAACGGCTTCTGTTTTCCAAGTTTTAATACATTTGCACCTATTTTTTAAAGTTATTCCACACTTGGACAACCCTTTAAGACTCCTATTGCAGATTTTCCTTCATTTTTCATTTTAGGCTTATTGAAACAAAGTGGTTGTGAAAGAGAACATGGGTTTACGTGGGATCAGCAATACATTGTTTGTGGTTCATGTACAACTTCTGTGTTATTTTGGATATTTTTTTTAATTCACAGGGTTAAGTATTTATCTTAAGTACCAGAGTTTAAGTTTGTGGGACACTTGGCCAATAAAGGTTGATTAATTGGAGAATGCAAGTGTCCCTTCTGCAAGGTGTGTTAATGGAATGTCAGAAATATTGTACTTTTCACAGTGGCCACTTGGGAGCAGACTGACATTTCTCTTCTCCACAGAGTTGTGTAATCACAAATTACAGCCCTGCTGTCCTACCTGAGGCCTTGATGAAGCCAATATTTGTCGGTTGGTGCTTTTTACCATGTGCAGATTATCTGCCTGTGTAAAACCAACATAAGGTTTTGTATGCAGCTCCACAGTCACCCTTTAGGCCTCATGTCCACTTGAAAAATACAATCCGCGCAGAATCTGCCGCGAATTTGCTTTAAATTTTTATTTTTTTTTGCATACAGATATGCGCACACATTGCTATCAATGTGATAGCAAAATTGCCGATCCACGCGGAATACACAGCAAAATGGAGCATGCCGCGTTTTTTCTCCGTGTGAGAAAAGGCAATTCTTTTAAAATGCCATCCGCGGGTGCAAAAATCAATTTAATGGACCGCGGATGGCCAATGATTCCCTATAGGCAAAATCCGCAGCGGAATCCGCAATTCCATTTAGCTGGTGGATATGAGGCCTTAGTCTCCGGGGAAAGGGCTGAACTCGTCACTTCCTGGACTGTAATAATCTGACATTTCTCTGACAGTTGACTCCCATTCATTGTATGTGCAATAAGGAACACACAGCTTGCTGTGATGTCTATGCATGTCAATATGGTCGTCTTTAGGAAAGCATTTAAAAACCAGTTTCTTGACGTTTTTTTGCAGCTTTCTGCCACACTGATGTGGGTCCCCCCACTTTGAACAATCCCTACTTATTAGAAAGGTCGCTTGACAAGAACTTGATCATAGTGTCCTCTTGCTGGGACTTTCGGTAATCAGGTGTAATATGTTGAGTGTTTCCCTGCAGCACCCCCACAGGGGAAATTAATCATTACACAGTGTCCATTTGAAACAATTCTGTGTAACGCAGGACAGATCCTCCACAACAATTATAAATTATGTTTAGTTGGGTTTTCTAAATTTGCGGACCTTTTTAAACTTTGCAAAGGTTTAGAAAATATGAGGCAATAGTTTGAGAATTCACTGGCATGTTTACATCGTTGCTTTTATTTTTTCCACAGTCAGAATGGATAGGGTATCACTAGGAGATGTCCTCCTCTGCTGGATCAGCGGGGGATCTGACTGCCAGCACCCTCACAATACTCAAAATGAAAAGCAACTGTAGAAACTGGCTCAATTGTATAATAGAAAGATAACTGCTTACCTTTAACCCGTTAAGGACCAAGCACTGTAAATTTACAGCGCTTGGTCCTGGGCTTTAATCCCAGTCAACTGTAAAAAAAAATACAGCGAGGGATTAAAGCCCCTTATTCTGCAATCAATCAGAAGCAGGTTGGGTTGTCAGCTGTTAGTCACAGCTGAGAAGGCAGGAATAGTTTTAACCCCTTCTGCCTTCTCCTTTCCAGAGTATACAGCGCTCAATGAGTGCTATGTACTAAAGAGTGGAAGTGTTGCTTAAAGTACGCACGCTGACGGTCATATGACCGTCAGGAGCCCCTGGCACAGCAGAGATACAGGGTCTTAGCAGACCCTTATCAGCTCCGCCAGTGACAGTCACTAGAAGTGGATGTTTTCCCTGCAACTGGGGCCCCTATAGATGCCCCAGCTACAGTGGAGAAGTGTCAAATAAAAAAAAAATAACAAAACATGTGAATGTTCCCCAGAGGTCTTGTATGATGTCATGAGGGACACATATGGTAAAAAACATAATTACATAAGTAAAACAAAGTTACAAAATAAAAGTATATACATAAAGAAAATGACCCAAAACCGGCGCTGTATGCATCCTGTAAACCAAAACCATACATATTATATATCAAAATGTTCGAAACAAAATGAGGAACATGTACTTTATTTTAGTGTAAATATAAAATTTTTTTTTTAGCTTTTTACCCCCAATAAATATTGTCACGGGGGGGAAAAAAAACGCAACAAAAGGCTGCTAAAGGTAAAAAAAAATAGGGCAGTTAAACCACCACATGGGTAAAATCTCTTAAAAGTGTCTGATACTTAAAGGGGTTGTCTCGTGAAATCAAGTGGGGTTCAGCACTTCTGTATGGCCATATTAATGCACTTTGTAATATACATCGTGCATTAATTATGAGCCATACAGAAGTTATTCACTTACCTGCTCCGTTGCTAGCGTCCCCGTCACCATGGATCCGTCTAAATTCGCTGTCTTCTGGCGTTTTTAGACGCGCTTGCGCAGTCCGGTCTTCTCCCTGGTGAATGGGGCCGCTCGTGCCGGAGAGCTGGTCCTCGTAGCTCCGCCCTGTCACGTGTGCCGATTCCAGCCAATCAGGAGGCTGGAATCGGCAATGGACCACACAGAGCCCACGGTGCACCATGGGAGAAGACCCGCGGTGCATCGTGGGTGAAGATCCCGGCGGCCATCTTGGTAAAGGAAGAAAGAAGTCGCCGCAGCGCGGGGATTCGGGTAAGTAATAAACTTTTTTTTTTTTTTTTTTTTTTAACCCATCCCTTGGGTTTGTCTCGCTCCGAAGGGGGGGCCTATTGAATAAAAAAAAAAAACGTTTCGGCGTGAGACAACCCCTTTAAAGTACAAAACAGTCTGGTCATTAAGGGGGGCTTGATCCACACGAGTCTTCCCATGAATAAAGGTCCTTTCACACTGGACAAGCATCGGGCAAGCGATGCCAGACAGTCGTCCCTGTGTTTCTGCGCTCCCCGTCTCAGCTAGCAGAGCAGACTAGTTCACGAAACGGCTAGCAGAGGGGCGGGACAGGGCAGGAGATTTCTCTCTTCCCCGCCCCCCTCCATTCACATAACACAGCAGCTGTTCAAACTGCACCATGAGCTTCATTGCTAATCTTTATGCTGTGTAAACAGCTGCCGATCAGTAGTGAACGGCTGCTGTGTTATCTCAATGGAGGGGGGGGCGGGGGAGTGAGAGGAGAGAAATCTCCTGCACTGCCCCGCTCTCTGCTGGCCGCTCCGTGAACCAGCCTGCTCTGCTAGCTCCCGTGCAGGAGTGCGGAGACACAGGGATGAGTGTCGGGCATCATTTGCCCAACATTCATCCCGTGTAAATGGGGCTTTATGTTTGCCTCAAGTGGTCGTCCCCCAAGATCACCGCAAAGCATTCGGAATTATTTAGCAGCCAAGAAAGTATGTAACCATTTCCAGTTTTATTCAGAATAGATGAAAGAGCGCAGAGGGTTTCAGAGGACTTGCAGAGCCTCCTTTCTCAAGCACATGTGATGCAAAATGTGGTGCTGACCATTCCACAACTATAGAAGAATTCAAGGTAATCAACCCATTTCCTTCATTGGTATCGGTGAGTTTCTTGGACGCAGGAAGAACCCATAGTCATGAAAACGGGAGAATATTAGTTTTGCCTCTGCTTGATATCCTACAGGACAAGGGGTTTGGCATTAATTCTGTAATTTGAGTATTTGTAAATGGGCTGCAAAAGAGGAAATTAAGGACGCAATGAAAAAAAATACGTATAGAGATAGTGGATTTAAAAAGTAAACTGTCAGAAAAAAGGTAATAAAAATCAATTTAAAACCAACGTGCGTCTTGTCTCACTTGAATTTAAATATAAAACAATGTACATATGTTAACGTGAAATGCAATAGAATAAAACAAAACTAAAATGACTCAATACATGCATAGCCCCCCAATATAACCAAGCAAGGTAGACCACTGAAAATGCAACAACATATAACTATACAAATATGTACAAGTAGAGTAATAAATGGGGGGGGAAGATCAAGATAAATTGGTGAAATATGGACATTTTGTAAGCATAAATAGGAGACTGGAGAATCGGAAGGACAAACGACCAGCAGACACACAAAGAAAAACTCAGAGCTGCTGCAGGACTTCGTTAAGGCCGGCTGCACACGGCATATTTGCATTGCAGAATCTGGAGCGGGCGCCCAACTCTGTTAACGACAGCAAATAGGCCTATAGCTATGGAAAAACGCTTTCTCCTGCGCACGAGCAAAAATCTATCGCAATTTTTATATATATTTTTTTTCTTCGGTCGTTGAGGAAAAATCGCAGCATGGTCTTGTTTTGTGCGGAAAAAAAGGGGCCATGTCATTAAGGGGTTAAATAATGTATTAACTTCCTTCTCTGGGTCATTACGACGCACACGGATACCACATGTGTGATTTTATTTTTGATTTTTTTACAAAGTAAAGGGAGACAAGTGTTTATTTTTTTTAATAATTTTTTTTACTTTTTTTTTTTTTTGTCCCTTTAGGGGACTTCCACAGGGACCCATCAGGACCCCCTGATTACATTCCGGGGGTCCAATGGTGACAGCCCTTTACATGCTGCAGTGACAGCCCTTTACATGCTGCAGTCACATAGACTGCAGCATGTAAAGGGTTAACACAGCAGAGATCGGAGGTTTTCTCTGATCTCTGCTGTAAGAGCTGGTACCTAGCTGTCCTCTGACAGCCAAGCACCAGCTCTCCCTGCCACAGAGACCATCGGCTTGCTTCTGACAAACCGATGGTCTCTATGGCAACCTGTAAACAAAGCAGGAGACTTAGAAGCAGGAGATTGCCGGCAGATCGGCAATATCTTCTGCTGGTTTTTCAAAGTCCTTGCTTTGTTCTCTGTGGGTCTGTGCAGGCAAAGCACAGTGCCACAGCTTGTGGCATTGTGCTCTGCAGCTCCCATAGTGATACATAGCCCGGAAATCTTCCGGGCTATATCGCTATGGGCAGTGGAGCTCGTCCCAGAAAATTTCCGGGCGTGCCACTCAAGGGGTTAATGGGGATTTCTTTTCTATAACGGCAAATGTTATTTTGATAACTATCGGCTGACGCAAACCTGGATCTTGGGGATACTCACGTGGATTACGACCCCCCGCCCCCACCACAAAGTAAGTAATTATCTTTCTATTACATACTCGAGCCAATTTCTACAGCTGGAGCTTTGGGGCTTTATCCTATCCTGTGATGAAGGTACCGGTGTACCCTGGATCCTCCCTTTGGTGGCTGACCTGCTAGGACATTGTCTTGCTGTGACTTGATTTGTGAAGCAAACTAGGATTATTGGGTGTGGGATGCCGTCCTTCCAGGTAGGCTGCCTACACAAGGTGAGTTGGTAACACACCCTCCCCTAATCGTACATACAGAGCCTCTTGTTCTGGAGCGCTGCCCTAATTCTTTTATATTTAAAATGAAGGTACAGTTACAAGGTTTGGTCATTTCTGACAGGGTACCTGGAGGTCTGACCTCCCATTGAACATTGTTATATCCTACTGATAAAAATTAAAATGTCTAACTTCACAAGTGTTAAGTCATTGCTGTGTAAAAGGGCCTTTATTTAATCTTGGAATAATGGTGTACTTCGCTAGTTGCAGCCGGAGGCTACCCACATATGGGCGAGCGTGATCTCTGGCCGAGAAACTAGGACCGAAATCGCGCTTTTCAACGTGCGTTTTCACTCCGACGCGACATGTTTTTCTGGCAAAAATCCCTCCCATCACTTCAAAAGAATGGGGTTCATATTCTCTCGCGTGAGATTTTCGGTTGTGTTAAACTGCGCTGAGACTGAAAATACTTCTAGGCATGTATTGCGACTGCACAATCACTATTGGCGCCAAGCATGGCTGTGTGCAGCTGTAGCAGTTCCTCCTCTGTAGAGGTCTATGGGCTGCATGCATCATCCCCTTTTTCACCTCCTGCGCTGTGACTTGTAGTCTTTGGGCATCGCTTAACAAGCAGTGGACAAAAAAATTAGAAGGGAATTCCTTAACCCAGTGATTCCCAACCGGGGTGCCGCGAAAGGCTGCTAGGGGTGCCCCGGCTCTCCAGCTGGAAATCACGTCAGTACTGGTGTATTATGTCGCCACCTGAAGTTAGGTGGGGGGATATAATACACCTGCCTTGACATTTGTTGACGCCTCCAGCTTGTGATAGGCTGTGGGTGTTCTGTTCCAGCTCCCTGCTGCCCTTACTGCTGAATGTTCCCATATCGGTCCTCTTGCTCCTTCCTTTGCCGCTGCTGCCATCACTCAGCCCCGGCGCTCCTGCCATCAGTGGTCCCACGCCCCTCTGCCTGCTCTGCTGTGTGCTACAGACTGCCAGAGCTCTTGCTGCTGCTGCCCTCACTGACACCCGCCTCTCCGGCTGCCGCGGTCGGCGCAGCTGTCACTCACCCCACCTCGGCGCTGTGTGTTCTCCTCTGCTCTCTCCCGTTCTGGCTGCAGGGAGTCTCGGCAGCTGACACTCGGTCCTGGTGGCGGCGCTGGTGTGTGTGTTATGAAGCAGTATGTGCCCCTGCTGGAGGGTTATGGCTACAGTTACTTTTACAGTTAGGCTTACATTATTAGGGGTAAACAGCTAATGTAAGCCTTACACTCAAACTACCCCTAACCCACCAGCATGGGCACAAACTCCCTCCATGCTACTGTCAGCCTCTGAGCGGTGCTGCCTGTTATTACTTTGGAGGGGGTGTTAATATGACTACAGGGGCGGCAATAGGGGGTCTCTAGGACTACAGGGGGCGCCAATAGGGGGTCGCTAGGACTACAGGCGGCGCCAATAGGGGGTCGCTAGGACTACAGGGGGCGGCAATAGGGGGTCGCTAGGACTACAGGGGGCGGCAATAGGGGGGGGGTCACCTATTACTGCCGGGGCCGCTATAATTACTACTGAGGCCACTGTGAGGGAGTTGCCCTTACCACCGGGGCCACCAATATAGGTGGGGTTGCCCTTACCACCGGGGCCACCAATATAGGGGGGGTTGCCCTTACCACCGGGGCCACCAATATAGGTGGGGTTGCCCTTACCACCGGGGCCACCAATATAGGGGGGGGGGGGTCGCCCTTACCACCGGGGCC
Organism: Eleutherodactylus coqui; assembly: GCF_035609145.1. NCBI lineage: Eukaryota > Metazoa > Chordata > Amphibia > Anura > Eleutherodactylidae > Eleutherodactylus > Eleutherodactylus coqui. Next base: position 55,823,860 of record NC_089843.1, read on the forward strand.
ACCAATATAGGGGGGGTCGCCCTTACCACCGGGGCCACCAATATAGGGGGGGGGGGTCGCCCTTACCACCGGGGCCACCAATATAGGTGGGGTTGCCCTTACCACCGGGGCAACCAATATAGGGGGGGGGGTTGCCCTTACCACCGGGGCCACCAATATAGGGGGGGGGGGGTCGCCCTTACCACCGGGGCCACCAATATAGGGGGGGGTCGCCCTTACCACCGGGGCCACCAATATAGGGGGGGGGTCGCCCTTACCACCGGGGCCACCAATATAGGGGGGGGGGGTCGCCCTTACCACTGGGGCCACCAATATAGGGGGGGGTCGCCCTTACCACCGGGGCCACCAATATAGGGGGGGGTCGCCCTTACCACCGGGGCCACCAATATAGGGGGGGGGTCGCCCTTACCAGTGGGGCCATCAATATAAGGGGGGGGTCGCATTTACCACTGGGGCCACCAATATAAGGGGGGGGGGTCGCCCTTACCACCGGGGCCACCAATATAAGGGGGGGGTCGCCCTTACCACCGGGGCCACCAATATAAGGGGGGGGGTCGCCCTTACCACCGGGGCCACCAATATAAGGGGGGGGGTCGCCCTTACCACCGGGGCCACCAATATAAGGGGGTTGCTATTACTACTAGGGCCACCAACATTGGGGGGGGTCACCTATTACTGCCGGGGCCACTATAATTACTACCGAGGCCACTGTGAGGGGGTCGCCCTTACCACTGGGGCCACCAATATAGGTGGGGTCGCCCTTACCACCAGGGCCACCAATATAGGGGGAGGGGTCGCCCTTACCATCGGGGCCACCAATATAGGGGGTTGCTATTACTACTGGGGCCACCAACATTGGGGGGGGGACACTATTACTACAAGGGGCGGATTAGTTGTGGATGAAGTTGAGGAGGGCCCAGTAAATTTGAAATCTTGCCTCTGGCTATTAAAGGTAGCAGAGAGCCTGGAGCATTGATCAAAGGGGTATGTTTCTGAACACAGTTCTAACAGAAGTATCCATTTTGGGGTGCAAATCTTTATTTTCATGTGCACTATCGGTAAAAAAAAGTCATTAAAATTACATATTTGCAAATATGACTTTTTTTATTTTCTATATTGCTTTAACTCCTGAAATGTGCTTCGACAATAAACAGGATGGAAATATATATCTCATCAAAAATTTGTACAGTATGCTTGCGTATTTTTGACACACTGTAATGGAAAATGTGAAAAAAATTACAAATTTTTTTTTTTCAAAATTTTCCCAATTTTGGCGCTTTTAATAAATATACACAAATTCTATCGGTCAATTTTTACCATCTAAACGAAGTACAATATGTCCCGAAAAAAAAACAAACAATGCTAGAACCACTTGGATATGCAAAACCTTTACGGAGTTATTCTATGTTAAAGTGACACGTCTCAGATTTCCAAAATTTGTCCCGGTCATTAAGGCGCAAACAGGCTTGGTCACTAAGGGGTTAAGTGACGGGCACTCTAGGGGTGTTTTTCAGCACTAAATATTATTTTAGACCCAATGTCCATGGGTGGATTTGAATTGTGCAGTTCAAGCCACTCATAGGGAACCATGGGCGTCCACAGCTTTCATTTGAAGTCAATGGAAGCCATCTGTGACCCGTCCGCAGCTTCCACGAGAAAGCAGGAGTTTGAAAAGAAAAAAAAAAAAAAAAAAGTACTGTGCATGTGCGCCGGCCAGCACTTCCGCACACATCCGCAGTACAGAAAAAAGACCCAGACGGGTAAGCAGGGTCCTCGGGCCACGAGCAGGGTCAGATTCTGCTGCATGCTCCTGCATGCAGAATCCGACCCACTTGTGGACATGAGGCCTCAGGTAAAAATATGCATTATAGGTGTTTGTACAACAGGATAGGGGCCAAGTGGCTGATCAGTGGGGGCTTACTACTGCGAGAATAAGTGTTTCAAGTACCCCTGAATTCATGGAGCAACGGTTAACCCCTTAAAGCTAGAGGGTGTACAGTTACGTCCTGCGGGTTTGGGGTGTGTATGGATAGGGATCACGGGTAGATCCTGCTCCATTTAAATCTTGCAGCCCACACCCGCCCATAACAGCTCTGATAAGCAGCACCACTTACAGCGGCATTTAAATGCCCCGATCGATGTTCTAGGGTCCCACTCTACTGCCTGTGATAAGATCTGCCCCCTTCTGACAGGCACCATGACTGCCAATTCAGATTGCCTATCAAGCCCTGCCTGTGAGGTGGCTTGATAGATCGATCGCCTGTCAGATAGCAGTATAATGTAAAGCATTATGGCGACTAAAATAAAAAAAATATGTAAAAATTAGTTTAAAAGTTTTTCTATTAAATATTTTTTTAAAGTTTGAAAAAAAAAAAACTTTGCCATATTTATAATTTTAAAAAATCTGATATATATTTGGTATCGTTGCGTCCGTAAAAGTCTCATCTATCAAAGTAACACATTATTTACTCCGCAAGGTGAACTGCATCATAAAAAATAACGCCATATTTGCGCTTTTTTTGGTCACCCTGTCTAAGAAAAAAATATAATTAAAAGTGATCAATAAAGCCCCAGTACTCCATAATGGTATCACTATAAACTACAGGACGTCCAAAGTTATGGCTGTCAGAAGTTGGCGGCAAAAACTGATTAAATATCAGCAAATACAGCAAAAAAAAATATTAAGGCCTCTGGATTTCGCACAGAACCCCCCCCCCACCATAGCATGCTCTGGAAAAACTATTCCTCATGCACACGAGCGGAAGCCAATTGCGTTTTCCGCTTGCAGATGAACAATAGCAGTATCCCACACGGACAGCTTGCCTTGAACTCTATGGAAGCCGTCCGACCCGCAGCCCGTCCGCAATTTCCGTCCATTACCCGTGGAAAGAGCAGGAGCTAGAGAAAAAAAAATCTGTCCTGCGCATGTGTGATGGCCGACACGTCCACACACAACTGCAGTACAGAAGAAAGAAGACACGGACAGGTATATAGACTCACCGGCCGCAGGGACAGGCGGTCTTCCCCATGCGGAATTCACGCATGCTGTAAACATGAGGCCTATGGCACGCGTGGATTTCCGCAGCAGAAAACCTCCAAGTCAGTGTAGAAATGTAATTTTAAGTGCTTGTCGGCGATTGTGTTTGTCATTTTTATTGCAGTGTGCACGCCGTAGAAACAAGACGCACCCAAAGATGGCGGAATTTACATTTTTTTTCCCATTTAAATATTTTTACAGTTTTTAAGTACATAATATAGTACCATTACAAAATACAACTCGTCCCATAAAAAGCGAGCCCTCAGACAGCTACATTGCTGGTTAAATAAGTCATGATTTTTTAAAACAGGGAGGAAATCCGAAAATGGCCCCAAAAAAAGGCCTAGTCTCTAAGGGGTTATTCGTGTGGGCTGCTGCTCCATTCTTTTCATTAGAATGGATTGATGTAACATTTTGACCTATAACTACTCTGTATTTTGCCATCTAGTGGTAACAAATAGAATGGCAATTTCATCTGATGTAACCAAATGTAAGTCTGTGGATAAAAATACTAAAACCCAATTTTTTATGCAAAACTGAAAGCTCCATGTTCCTATCAGGTCCATCCAGTAATTCTGCTTAGTACATAGCAGCACAATATCCCTATTAGATGTTCCTTATGTTAATACAGTGTATCCAATAAAAGAAAAAGTTAATCTTCCTGTTAACTTAGGCCATGTGTCTACCATAATGCTGCACTATGGACAAATAATCCAAAGCGTTGTCCTTGGTGCCTCTTTCTCACCACTTGCATACTAATAGATAGGAATGTTAAGGGGAAGGGGTGGGTGTTATGTTCTTAAAAAAAAAACAACTTAAGGGCGCCTGTTATATGCTGTCTGATCTATTGTAATGTATAATGATGAACCCTAGTTACATTAAATAAAAAGGCAGCTATACATGTAAAGTAAAATCTTTTGGAGCAAAAATTAATATAAGACACTGTCTTATTTTCAAGGAAACAGGGTAGTGGCCGGGCGGCACTGTATCTGGTCGTACAATGTGTGGGCATCCTAAGATGGGAAAAAGATGAGAAAAAGTGAGGAGGTGGAGGAGCCAGCTGACCCTGTTAGGGTATATTCACATGGGGCAAGGGCTACCATACAGATTAGATGGCTGTCGACTGAACCTGCTGGTTGCAGTGGAGCCATCCACCCATCTAATGTGTATGGTGGTGTCGGAGGAAAGAAAGATCTGTTATGTTGGATTACATCATGCCGTATCTTTTTGTTTTGGGGGGAGATAAGCTGCTGTCAGTAAAGCTTTAAGCAATCTCATAGTAAAGACAAAAAACAATGTTGGAATTGAATAAAAATTTCTCTGTATGATGGTAACAAGTGATTACAATATCAGCGCAAAAGTGGAATTTTTTTTTTTGCTGAAAACTGACCCCTGACTGGAGGTTTTTCTTCCATCGAAAAGCTGGCTAGCAGCGCTGACCTCATAATAGTCAATTGAAGCCTATGGAAGCCGTCCGGATCCGCAGGAGACCAAAATCAGAATATACTCACCTGCTCCGGATCTTCCCTTCGTCGCGGCTTCATCTTCTCTCCGTCGTGGCTGGATCTTTTTTCTTCGGGCCAGCGCATGCGCGCGGCACGCAACCGACGTGCCGTGCACATCCCCCGGGCCGAAGAAAGAAGATCCGGCCGCGACGGAGAGAAGATGAAGCCGCGACGAAGGGAAGATCCAGAGCGTGCGAGAGGTGAATTAATTCTTCTTTTCAGTGCTCATGGCCGCGGGGCAGGAGGGACCTGCTACGGATTCTCCATGGAGAATCCCTAGCGGGCCTGATTTTACCCCGTGGACATGAGGCCTAAGGCCACTCTCACGCATGCTGTCGGCAAAACGCTGCAGTTTTACCGCCGTTTTTGGACGCACCCTATCGTTCTGAGGGGGGGGGTGATTAGGTGCGCTTAATCACGGTAAAATAGAGCAGACAACGCTAGAAAATCTCAGCGTTAGAAAACGCTGCAATCGAGCGCAGGTCTGCGAGGCTCCAGGGAAATCGAGGGGGGCCTCGTATCACTGTAAGAAAAACAGATGTGGAGTGGCTTAAATGAAGACATCGCCATGTTCGGTCCTTCCACTTGTAATAGCATCCACATTGTAACAGAACTGTTGGTTAAACAGCATTCCTTGCACATGCTGTTTTGGAAACGCAGACATATAGAGATGAGCGAGCACCCAAATGCTCGGGTCCGCGTTATTCGAGTCGAGCTTTTCATAAAATTCGAGAGCTCTACTCGAGTAACGAACCGCATTGACTACAATGGGAGACTCGAGCATTTTTGTATGTGGGACACCGGGTCCCGAGCTTTTTTTTTTCTCTTGGTTCTCCGTTTCCCTCTCCCTCAACGGGGAGGGGCCAAAACAGGCACGTCGTGACGGGGAGGGGCCAAAACAGGCACGTCGTGACGGGGAGGGGCCAAAACAGGCACGTCGTGACGGGGAGGGGCCAAAAACTGGGGCGTGGTCGAACAGGGTTTGATGCTCGTTCGAGTAACAAGCACCATCGAGTACGCTAATGCTCAAACGAGCATCAAGCTCGGCAGAGTACGTTCACTCAACTCTACAGACAAACATGCCATGTGCTTAATAATTTAGAAGACCGTATATACACCAAAACGTGTTGTAAATGGCCCCCTATACGACTGGAGGGGAGCGCCACTGTGGTCATCTGGATGTTCCCCTGCTTGGAGACATTGATATAACATAAGTGGATGAGTAGAAGAAATCTAATCCGCTGTTTGCTACATAAGAACTAGAAGCCTCTGACAGTAAACTAATTCCTACAAGGATGATGCAATGATGACCGACTTGTAAATAAACGGTCTCATACTGCGCACATGTCTGACTCATGTAATACAGAAGCTCTAGGGCCACTTGGGAGTTGTGTATGGCAGGGAAAGCTGCAATGAATGCACTTAACGGTGAGCCGACTCTGTATGAGGCCGGTCTCACATGGATGGGTCGGAATCCGCATGTGGGAGCCTACTGCAGAATCCGGCCCCTTCTCCGGCTGGTGTCTGCGTGTACCTGCCTAAATCTGTGTTGTGGATGGACCCGGCAGCTTGCTGTCGGACATGCACAGTAGCCCTAAGGCTAGGTACACCCTAGAACAGTGATGGCGAACCTTTTAGAGACAGAGTGCCTAAACCACAACCCAACACCCACTTATTTATCGCAAAGTGCCAACATGTTGGGGCAGGGCTTATCACGACGAATGATTTTACCACCATCGTTCTAAAAAGGACAGGGCTGTTTCAAAATAGATGGTGCAGATTATGACTGCTTTTTAGATGTGGAAATGCTGCAGAATTTGCCATGGAAATTTCTGCTGAGGGCATTCTGCAGCATTTCTGCCATGCATAAACATATCCCAGTAGTAAGTGACACCCCCCCCCCCTACCCCCACACATTGGCCTCAGCGGTAAGTGACCTCCCCCCACAGCGGCCCCTCAGTAATAAAAGACATCCCACAGTGGCCCCTCAGTAATAAGTGACATCCCACAACCCCCCCACACCCCCGTGGTAATAGAAAAAGGAAAGGAAAAGAAGCGCCAGAGAGAAAAGTGATGGGACCCTCTTTTTGAAAAGTTAAAGAGGAAAAAGGATGGTTTAGGTAAAAAACACCAAATCTCTCACCTCAATGTAGACCTTTTCATAGTTCTGTATTCGTAAAGAGTATCCTCTCTTCACAAGAGGAGAGCCGCTAGAGAATAGCTCAGGGATCCATCAAAGGAACCCCCATTAAGTAAAAATTCTTTCCAGCGCTCACAGAACTTTAAAGAAAAACACACAATAAAAAAATGTTTCCTTCAAGAGAAGGAGACTTACTTTGGAGGAGGGGGTTATGATTCCCAATATTCCCCCTCCTGTTTCCCACAGGTTTTAGTGACTGCAAAAGATGGATCTTCCAGTCCAGGATTTTCTCCTTTTAGATTTATTAAAATTCAGCCAAACAGTGGTGTGACAAGTCAACCCGATCGTGGTATGACGCATCCACCAAACAATGCGATAACAAACTGATTCTTGTATGTAAAATAGTTATTTTTTAAAATAAATTGAATGCCTTCTACAATAAAACTTTTTTGCCTCTCTGGCATCTCCGTATCAGTCTATAGGAATTGTCTGACTGACTCTATTCCTTTATTATGGGGAATGTTGGAGTATAATGATTTGACGTCAAGTGTACATAAAATGTAATTTTCCTCCCAATCTATCAAATTTAAAAGTCGTAAAAAATGCCCCGTATCCTTTATGTACGCTGGGAGTTTAATAACTAGCCTTTGTAAAATGTGATCAATATATTCTGACAAGGCGCTCGTTATAGAGCCCACTCCCGCTATTATCGGGCGTCCTGGTGGTGCTAATCGATTTTTGCGCACTTTTGGTAAAAAATAAAAATAGGGAACCTCCGGTTGGCGTATTAGTGAAAAATGTTTTCTTTTTTGATTAAACAATTTAATTCAACGGCTCTATTAACCATATTAAAGAGAGATTTAGAAATATCAACCGTGAGGTTATGGTCTAAACGGCCATAATATTCTTCATCATTCAGAATTCGTAGGGCTTCTTTTTCATAATATTCTGCATCCATGATGACGGTGGCGTCCCCTTTGTCCGCCTTTTTGATAATAATGTCCCTATTATTCGCCAGAGTTACTAAGATATTCTTTTGTTGTTTCAATTTAAAATTTACATGTTCATGTTGTGTTTCACATAATTTGGTAAAATCACTTAAAACTTTTGGATAAAAAGTTTCTAAAAAATTTCCTTTACTTTCTGTCGGGTAAAATACACTTTTTGGTTTGAGATTAGTCCTAATTGGTTCTAATTCTTCACTATCATTATACTCTAATTCTAAATCGTTAGTTGGTTTGGGATCCGCTATCTGCTTAATATTATAATATCTTGGGGTCCCCTACAGGAACATCGCCCCCCTCTTTTTTTGGGGAGAGGCCCCCCCTTCCCCCAGAAATCTAAGGGAAGTGGAAAAAGAGGGGCAAATTGGATTAGAGCTAAGTCAGATACCTACTGTACAATTGATGGAAGAACTGAGAACCAGGGGACGTATACCCCTACTGTCGAGCATAAATCCAGAGGGAGAGGAGAGGATGACACAGGAGATAGTAATAGAAGGGACTCTTGCCGAGACCCAGGAGTCTGCTATTCTAAGAGATGGGACAGTAGAGAGTATAGAAAAAGAAACATCCGACTTTCCGAGGGAAAGTTCAGAATATACCAACACCAACTGGGAACACAAGGATCACACGCAACACTGTAGCAAAAAACGTAAAAATCATCTCTACACCAAAGCTGAAAACCAAAATAAATCAATTTTATACACCAATAAAACCCCCCCGAACAAATTATTAGTAAATTACCCCCCCAAAAAAATAAGAGGAGAAGGGGCCGACGAGGAGGTAAAAAAACATAAAACCCAAACCAATAATCAAGAAATAACTCAAAAAGATGAAGAATTAGCGGGTATTTTTAACATTTCTAAATACATTTTAACGAGGAAGGAACTAGAGATTCTTGCCAAAGGTATGTCATATAGTCCCCCCACCCCAGCTAATTTATTTGATTTATTTATAGATCTGAATCAATATGTTAAAAAACTCACAATCACTAGATATTATAATATTAAGCAGATAGCGGATCCCAAACCAACTAACGATTTAGAATTAGAGTGTAATTGAAGAGTCCCTTCTATTACTATCTCCTGTGTCATCCTCTCCTCTCCCTCTGGATTTATGCTCGACAGTAGGGGTATACGTCCTCTGGTTCTCAGTTCTTCCATCAATTGTACAGTAGGTATCTGACTTAGCTCTAATCCAATTTGCCCCTCTTTTTCCACTTCCCTTAGATTTCTGGGGGAAGGGGGGCCTCTCCCCCAAAAAAGAGGGGGGCGATGTTCCTGTAGGGGACCCCAAGATATTATAATATTAAGCAGATAGCGGATCCCAAACCAATTAACGATTTAGAATTAGAGTATAATGATAGTGAAGAATTAGAACCAATTAGGACTAATCTCAAATCAAAAAGTGTATTTTACCCGACAGAAAGTAAAGGAAATTTTTTAGAAACTTTTTATCCAAAAGTTTTAAGTGATTTTACCAAATTATGTGAAACACAACATGAACATGTAAATTTTAAATTGAAACAACAAAAGAATATCTTAGTAACTCTGGCGAATAATAGGGACATTATCATCAAAAAGGCGGACAAAGGGGACGCCACCGTCATCATGGATGCAGAATATTAGGAAAAAGAAGCCCTACGAATTCTGAATGATGAAGAATATTATGGCCGTTTAGACCATAACCTCACGGTTGATATTTCTAAATCAATCTTTAATATGGTTAATAGGGCCGTTGAATTAAATTGTTTAACCAAAAAAGAAAACATTTTTCACTAATACGCCAACCGGAGGTTCCCTATTTTTATTTTTTACCAAAAGTGCACAAAAATTGATTAGCACCACCAGGACGCCCGATAATAGCGGGAGTGGGCTCTATAACGAGCGCCTTGTCAGAATATATTGATCACATTTTACAAAGGCTAGTTATTAAACTCCCAGCGTACATAAAGGATACGGGGCATTTTTTACGGCTTTTAAATTTGATAGATTGGGAGGAAAATTACATTTTATGTACACTTGACGTCAAATCATTATACTCCAACATTCCCCATAATAAAGGAATAGAGTCAGTCAGACAATTCCTACAGACTGATACGGAGATGCCAGAGAGGCAAAAAAGTTTTATTGTAGAAGGCATTCAATTTATTTTAAAAAAATAACTATTTTACATACAAGAATCAGTTTTTGTTATGGCATTGTTTGGTGGATGCGTCATACCACGATCGGGTTGACTTGTCACACCACTGTTTGGCTGAATTTTAATAAATCTAAAAGGAGAAAATCCTGGACTGGAAGATCCATCTTTTGCAGTCACTAAAACCTGTGGGAAACAGGAGGGGGAATATTGGGAATCATAACCCCCTCCTCCAAAGTAAGTCTCCTTCTCTTGAAGGAAAAAAAATTTTATTGTGTGTTTTTCTTTAAAGTTCTGTGAGCGCTGGAAAGAATTTTTACTTAATGAAAAATCCCTGTGGTAATAGTGACATCCTGAGACCCATATACTTGCCCCCTCCTCCTCATTGAAGCGCCGCTGCTCCTCTGCTTGGCGCTGATCCCAGATGCACACTGTTACACCAGTGTGCTGCCTGAAGCCTCCTCCCCTGCTCTCGCAGAACCTAAGAGGAGATGTCACAGCGGGGGGGGGACCCCGGCTGCACACTGCCAGTATTTACTACCGTGGTGAGCAGCTGACGGCGGCGCATACCAGCAATGAGGGCTCTGCATGCAGCACGTTCGCTACCACTGCCCTAGAATAAATGTGAGCTGGCCTAAGCCTCTCGGCTGCAAATCCCGTCTGAATTGGCACAGACTGCACATGGCTTCAAGTACTCTAGTGTGTCGGAGTCCTGATGATACCCAGTTTTGTTTTTTTTTACTGTTGCTTGTTTAGTGCCAATGTATTGGGAAGCTCCATTGGCAGCAATATTAAGTCACATATTTAAACAGTTAGGGTGATGGCACTCACAACCATACTGAGCCAATGTTTATAAACGGGTTAGACGCTGTCGGGAGGCCTGCAGCGGTTTTCATATAAGTCTCTGGTCATTAGCCCTTAAAAAAAGAACATCAAATGAGTGGGTGCTATTTCCGTCCGACTTTTAGACCATTTTTTGGTTAAAAAAAAAATTGGATGAAATATATGCCTGAGTGCTCGTACCTTTTTGGGTTTTTTTTGTTGCAACAAGGAAATATTGCTGTTCATATAGATGAAATCACTGCAGGGTGAATATTGATCTAGTCCACCCTAATATGCCAGATATGCCCTAGGCTATGTAACCAATCCCCCAGATACTTTAATGTTGCGATCTCCAACATATGGTGCTAAAGCTGTTGCTAAACTACAACCCCCAGCATACTCTGACAGCTGCTGGCTGTCAGAACATATGGGGAGTTGTAGTTTAGCAACAGCTGGGGAGCCACAGAAGATCTCTGATCTATAGAGATGCCCACCTAGCCATATTTCCTGATAATAGACCTTTATTACAAGCATACTGTATAGTTAACAATTCAGTGGGGGGGGGGGACCCAAACATTTTCTAAACTACACATCCTGCTATTTCTGAATGCTGAACTACAGCTTCTCTGGATACTTGGCAGATATCCTACCAATGTCAAACAGAACTTTATATATTGCTTCCAAATCCATTGCTAAATACGATGGAGCAGATGGCAGGGAACCTCCACGTGCCTCCTATTTATCTATCACTTTCTATTGAGTGTTAGAACTGCGGGGAAGTTGTTGGATCAATAGTTTCGATCCTATCCAGCTATAACACACAGCTTGGAGGGATCAATGTATGTTTAGCACAGCTTTGGAGGTACACAATGCAGTTGTATTCTATAGCATTAGCTAATATGCTTCCACTAGAATAATTGCTTCTCCAAAACTACAGAAGAGCACCAAGGTTGAATCCCATCAACGAGTACTAGACTGATGTTTATGGCTGCCAGTAGTTCGTCTGTTCATTGCAGTAGCGGTAATTCCCAAAAGTTTTTACTATAGGAAAATCCCTAAATGATATATTCCTTACTGGAAGCTTCTACAACTATCACATTCCTACTGTTGGGGCCCATTCAGACAGCTGATTTTCCCATACAAGTGTGGTCCATGTAGTTCACGGACAGCACTCAGACCAGTTATAGCCAATTAGACTCTTCGCATTGATGTTTTTTTTCACCCGCACCAAAGCTTGCAGCTTGTCTGATTCCGGTCCACTTCATGGACCAGAATCGGACATGCAATGTCCACTGACTCACGGGGATTGGACAGGACATGGACGTGTGACAGCGTGGTGTCTGATGCAAGTTATGTCCGTCTGAATATGGCCTTCCATAGAATAGATTACATGGACAATGTATCGAATAAATTACACATTCTGACCCACAAGTATACCTTTCTCTCATCTTATGTATTTTACCATTGTATGGATGCGGGTATGTATCACCTTTGACAATATTACCACAATTTTGGCACTGCAAATGTAGTGGCCCAGAGTAACGTGGCCCCTCCAGAAGTATCAATGCATTTGTCCTGTGCCTATGTATTGTCAGGGTCTCCTATGTGAGTGAATTTGATGTGTATTGCACTTCTGCAGCACTGAATGGGGTACTGTCTGGAAAAATGTATCTTGTTGTGTGTCATGTGACCTTGTTTAATATATGTGTTTGCTAGGTGCATGAGAGGGAGTGGAGAGTTAGTGAGAAGGTTGCAAGAGGAGAGTCTGCCTGCACACCGACACCTTCAGTCTGGGTGTGGAGAAGATGGAAGAGGATGAGCGATTGCCCTGTGTGTGCCCTGCGCTCAATCTACCCAGGCCTCTATGCTAATGACTTGAAGGATCGCAAGGGTGCGAGAACCCGCCATGCAGAGCTGAGTGCCCTTTCCTAAACGCGTGTATCGTAGAGAGAAAGAGTTCGCCGGGGACTGGGTCACGTAGATAACTCTACTGCGGATCGTCTGGAGCTCTACAGTTCCCGGTGTAGCTCTGAAACGTTAACTCTGTGTGTGTGTGTGGACCCTTTGACACATTCTGGATTCACCACAGAGGCGTCACATGAGACAAAGAAGTTTGGGTTACCCTTTGAATGGCCTGCCCGCTGTTACTTGGATGGGTCCCATGCTACCCTCTGGGTGGGAGATGGTAGAGCCCCATGACAAGGCCAAAATTCAACCCCGCTGCCTCCTAAGGCTGAGGGCCTGCTCCTTGGACACTGCACAAACATGGAAAATTTTCAGGCTTACGTGGTGCCAGAAAGGATTGCTCGAGGGGGTACCTGTCGGGCCTAGTCAGTTCATTTCTAAAATTCCTATTCCTCCTTTAGGCAGACATCACTAGATTAGAAAATTCACATGTCTTATAAATCCCTTTTCAGTATACCCCACTCTGATCTCAAAATCTGTGCTATTCTTTCACTCATCTTATGATGCATGGATACAAAAGGGATATGTGCACTCTGACTAACCCCATTTTGTTTATCCCCATTACCCGAAAAAGTATTCTTCCTACTAACAGTGTTCAATTTGTGTGTCTCCAACAACTTTGGATAACACCTTCTCTCAAACTTTTTAGACATCTCATCAACCTCTCCTTTCTACTCTGATTATCTGACATCATCATCCAGATTCTCAATAACTGACTCCAGGGCAGAGCATCAATCAGATGCTTCAGATGACTATTCTCATAATTTAACAAATTATTTCTGTCTTTGTCACATACAGATCTGTTTTAATTTCCACTATAAATAAACTAACGTATTCAAAAATTGCAGAGAGTATTGACATTAATTTTGTAAATGCTATACCCGGTAATCAACTATTCAAATATGAAAATACTTCAAGTTCACTTATAGATCTGCTTCAAATCAAAAATATGTCAGTGAAATGCCACCAGGCCAAGATGCACCCCATAAAGTGCCAGCTGTATATGTTGTGGCAGTGTCTGCGTAGGGGGTGGGGCTGTCAACAACACAGCGGCTCACTCAGTCCATGTAAAAGTCCGAAAAACTTTATTTTCAGACTTGAATGTTCAAAGATAACAGAAAACTCAGTGAAAAACAAATCACCACTGGCAGTACATACACTTTGTGCAATCAACAAAAACTTTTGCCCGTCAAAGGGCTAACTAAATGGCAGTAGTCTCAATTAGTACTAACATGCAGCAATGGTCAGCAAACAGCAGAAGTCCACCAGGTAGATGTGCTCACTCAGGCTTTGACTATGACTGTCTGAACTTGCAGCCTTTTATGTCCCAGTGATTATCGCAGTGCATCCAGCTGGGATCACTGGGACCCAGAAGGAAGACCAGGACTGGAGTTTTATCTCACCTAGGCTATACATTTGGGTGGAAAGTACACTCCCTCTGGTACTTTTCCTTGCTTATGTCTACAATGTGTTTGTCCTCTAATGAAGCCATAAAAATATTGACATATGTGGGGGTCATATTGGCCCCCATTTCACATGAGCGTTTTTTTACGTGGACCAAACCTCACAGCATGTATTATCCTGGTCCGATTCACTGATCTGAATCAAACGTGCAATGTCCATTGCACCATGGACATCGGACAGGACATGGACATGTCCTGTCTGATGCAAGTTGGGCTGGTCTGAATATGGCCTTACTGTAATAGCTGTAGCCATCACGTCATAATGAGATGCATGTAAATGGGAGATGGTACAATGTTTCTAGGGTATCACCTATTGGAAAGTAGTATTTCTGCAAGTCAATGTTTCACCTTTTAGCAAGCCTTAGAACAAATCTAGGACTATAAGCCAAAGCCAGAGTCTTCTCCAGAAGGAAAGGATAACTATGTACAGACAGCTGTTTTAGGCTTTTTGCTCCTCATCAGGATATAGTAATTACCACCAGACTTAAAGACATTGAATTATGTCTCAATATAACACTCTCATATAACTGGAAGCTAAAACAAATAATGAAGTCATATGTCATCCATTTAAAAATTAATGTTTTTATTGATACCACAATATTAAAAGCTATATATTTAAATACATATATTGAAATATATAACAAACCGACATGTATAAAGTACCCTCGCACACCAAAATGAGTAAGTACCTTATAATTATGTATTCATTAATATCAGATCTGTTTGTCTCATCCACCGAAGAGGGCATCACTTACTGTAGACTTATCAGTCTTAAAGTCCATTTGCACTGAAAGATGATCGCTCAAGACAGTTTAACAGTTTTGAGCGATCATCTTTGCATAAAATTTTAAGTAGCCAATTAGCTACTTAAGAGTTAAATGCAGGCGAAGCGTGACACTGCTGACAGTTCAGAGAACAGCAGCTGCTTTGTATATACAAACAGCTGCTTTGTTCTCGGAGTTCTCAACTGGTATCACAGAGAACAGCAGGAGCTGCTTTGTTCTCGGATATCCCACTGAGAGCTCCATGCGGGATACCAGCTGAAAGAATGCTATCAGCTGGTATCCCTCTGAGAACTCAGCTCATGGTGCTGATTAGGCTAATCGCTAACTTTAAGCTTGCTAAAAGTCAATGATGAACAAATAGTGCACGATGGCCACCCCTTTAGACAACGATTAACGCTCAAAAGATGGCTTGAGTGAATTTTGAGCTATAATCATTGTCTAAATAGGCCTCTAAGTATGCTATAATAAAGTGCAAGTGCAATATTAATTATTACATCTAAGTGAATCCAAAATATGCACACCCTCAAACGGATCTATATCAACACCACATAATACACATGCTTTATCTGTTATGCTTAATCTGTGTGCATAAACTGAACCCACAGTATAAAGTAACTTTTTATAGGGGTGGCATATTATAAAGTACAATAACAAACAGAGGTGGGATAATTAACCTTATCACAAATTATCTATGGGGTCAAAAAGGCAACATTGGATAATTATATCATCCCATACAGTGGACAAAAATATGGCACCAAACCCTCCAACGTACATCTCGTAATACTTCATCAGGGTAGTAGTAACTGTAGCATGGAGAAGTGGAGCACATGACACACGGAGATCTGTAACGTCACCGGATCCCAGAACAGCATACCGCCACTACCCGATGCCACTCTCGGAGCAACGAGCCCTGATTCCACACTGCGCATGCACACAATGCAGGGATCACATTAATGATGGATAACTTGCAAACAGTCATCTAATAACTATCGAAATAACAATCCATTACATAATATATTACAATGAAAGATTTTTAGACATTAATATATTCCAGAGATGTTGCATTTCTTGATGTTGACTATAGTCCCCACAAGCAGGGAGGGCTAGTGTTGCCAGAGCAAGGCGGCCCAGGATGTGGGGGAAGCCCAGGCCAGGCAAGCAAAAGTTAAATAATTAACAAATCTATGAATATTACTATATTTTTAAATGGTTTCTTTTGTAGAACTGCATTATTACGTAATAAGATGTTCATAGACAACTAATTTCTGAGCTTACAAAGTTAGTTGTTCATGAAGAATTTTGGGGGTTTTATAACCTGCAGGTGGGGATAAATGGTGATGGAAATCTGGCAACACTGTTTGCCGCGTCCGGCATCACTCGTGACGTGATTATCCCATCTTTTCTCATCTATTGCAATGTTAGTTTTTGAATTTCCATTAAATAGTGAGAATCTAATAACACGCATGTTGAGGTAAGTGGAACAGTTTTTTTAGATCATAATCCTGTTGGTTAGTCTGATTATAACAGTAAAGTGTATTTGATATGGTTAATAGATTTAAAGAATCATTTTTATCCATAGTGAATACTTTCAGATTTGGTGAAGCCAAAATATCGAATTCAAACTACAAGCATAAATTAGGCTCCTGAAATCTAAAAATTCAAGCTGAAAGAATCAGTTGGTCGTCAAACTATTACAATTTTTTTTTTAACTCAAATACTAAAAAACAAATAAAAGAACAGGTTCAGCATGATTTGCTAGCAACGTCTGTTGAGTCGATTGAAACTACTAGTACTACAGCCCAAATCCACCTCCAACTCCAGCCAAGCTTTTCTTCTACCGGCTAAATTTAGAAATTATTGAAAATACTTTGTCTTCTGAAGTCGATGATGATGAAAAGGAAGTTTCAACTGAGATATTCTTGGCTTTGAATCCTGATGATGATACAAATCTAGCACTGGATCATGATTACCCTGATCTAGATGACCAGGGCACGTGGCCATTAAAAAAAAAAATTTAAAAAAAATCACAGTCTGAGGCTGAAAAATTAATTCCTTTTCACACTGGTTTGTCAACAATTCAGTCTTTCAAAAATTTTTTTTTGTAAATACTTTATTAATGATTTAAGGAAATCTGACATATATTAAGCGGGCAATTGAAAAGACAATCAAGTTGGTTACATAGCATGTACATTTTCAAGAATGGTACTTGATAAAATCACTTGTTTTATCTATTTAACAATTAAGGTAACGATAGAATAGAAGAGCTTTATAATACTTTACTGGCGGGGGGGGGGGGGGGGGGGGTAAGGTTACGGTCCTCGTTCTGGAAGGAGCGACACATGTATGTGAGTGTCGGGATCAGCGAGAGAGTTTCAAATAAGAAAGGAAGGAGTTTTAATTCTTTTGTCAAAGGCTTGGGGTATACAAACAGGTCTCTTTACTTTTTAGGGGCTAAGAGACGTTTTTGTCAACCACGGTTACCAAATTAATAGGAATTTATCATGTGTTCTAGAGGATTTGCTTGTGAGTTCCTCAAATCTGCAGAGTTTGTTTTCTTTGGCTATCCACTGATTAGCTGTAGGAGGGTTGGGTTGTAGCCATTTAGTGGGGATCAGCGCTTTGGCTGCCATTATAAGGTGAGTAGTTAGGTTGGACTTGGAGGGTTTATAATTAGGGGATGGTTTAACTAGAATGATGTGTTCGGGAAGGAGCTTAAAGCTGATTGCAGTGATTTCTTGAATCTTTGATTCTATTTGATCCCAGAATGGCCTTATTGCTGTACAAGACCACCAAATGTGCAGTAGCGAGCCCACCTGGTCGCCACAGCGCCAGCAGAGATTCGAGTCTGCTAATTTGTAGGCAAGGAGCCACTCTGGCGATCTATACCATCTTGTTAATAGTTTGTAATGGTTTTCTTGGAGCCTAACACACTTGGAGTGGCCGTGTGAGCTCTTTCAAAAAAATTTTTATACATAAAACTTGAGTAATTTCCCAGGTTGGGATAGAAATGTGAATTTTTAGACTTTTACGCTCAGTGCACTAGCTCCCGTCCCGCCTCTTCCCCTTGCAGAGAGGAGCAGTATATATCAGTCGGTCGTGAAAACCCCGTCTGAATAAGCTCTAATATTGACTTTGGGGAAAGCTGGGAATAAGGGAGAGTTACAGGAGGGGGTAACAAGGTGAGTGGGAAGGAAATGCATACAAAGTGAAGGGGGCCTGTGCTGAATTCAGGCAAGGGGGCTTGTAACTTGCTGTGGGAGCCATGATGTTGACTGCACAAGATCCTCCTCCACACCATAAATGGACTCAAAGTCTCATGTATCCAAATCAGTTGTAGTGGAATGAATATAACTGTGCTCGGTGTATAATTTCTGGAATGTCCATCGCCAGTCATTAAAGATAACAATTGAGTCAATAATTGTGAGTACCTAAATTTAGAAAGAGAAAAACAGACAAAAATAAATATAAAATAAAACAATGATAAAATTATCTAGAGATCAGCAAGTCACAAAAATGGGATGAAACTTTTTTTTAAATTCTTTATTTTCTCGTTTTCAATTTTCATTTTCAATGACAGTGACATAGTAACGGAAAAATATGACATTTTCATTAAACATCTTCAAACATTTCTCTGAACATAACTTGGACATCCTGTACATTGTCTCGTCTCAGCTGCTGTTATGTAGCGTGGTGTTTTAGGGTTCTTCTGTATTCGCCTCTCCTCAGGCGGAGTACCGCCCCGAGGACAGCGAGAGCAATCATTCTCTTGTTATTAGAACCGTTTTCTGTGGTGCTCTTTGCCCGGCTGTTAGGCGTATAACCATTGGCTGGACGGAGCACGGGTATAGCAGCCGCAGAGAAGTAGTGTGCATGGGGGCAGTCGATCGCCGGGGGGTTTCGTGTCACAAAACACTTATGCCCAGCGGCCGATTGCTCCACCTGTAGTCGTATACTTCTGCCAGTGCTTGCTCTCATGTGCCTTTGCAGAAATATAGAACATGTCAACGTAACTTACAAACATCTCACGGAGGGGAGAACAGTGGGAGCAGGGGGCGGGAACGTTGTAGGGATTCAGGGGGTGGGGTACTTGGTACCTTAAGTGCGGAGTAATTGCCGATATTCCTCCGAACCCTGGAACGCTATCCAATGATACCAGGTCTTCCTGAATTTTTCTTGTGTCCCTTTTAGAGATGCAGTAAGGTCCTCCATTTCCATGATCCAGTTGGCTATGTTAAGCCACATGTGTAGGGTGGGCGGCGCAGTCTGCCTCCACAGTCTGGGGATACAGGATTTCGCCGCGTTCACCAGATGGCGCACGATCGAGTTTTTGTATCTCGCCAGCGGTATGTCGCTATGATGCAGGAGGAAGAAGGCCGGGGATTTCGGAACCGAGTAGTCTGTGAACTTTGATATGATCCGCCAGACTTCGGACCAGAAATTCGCTAATGCCGGGCACTCCCAAAACACGTGCAACAACGTGCCCCGTTCTGCACCGCACCTCCAGCACAGGTGCGAGACTGACGGGAATATTGTGTTGAGGAAGGAGGGCACCCTGTACCAGCGCGAGAGGATTTTGTATCCTGCTTCTTGTATCTTGCTAGATATAGAAGAAGAGTGCGTGATATTGTATATTTTCCCCCTTTCCTCTGTGGAGAGCGTAATCCCGAGCTCTGTTTCCCATTTCTGTATGTATCCCGGGGGCGGTGTCTCTGGTTGTGAATTGAGTAGATTGTACATTCTGGAGAGTGTGTGTCTTGAAGGTCCCTCCTGAATGCAGGTGGTTTCGAATTGTGTTTTGGGGCGCGTGAAGGTGTTGGGTCGGGGGAGGGAGGTGAGGAAGTGCCGTGTTTGGATCGCCCTCCAGTGTGTCAGTGGTGCTCTGCCTGTCCCCCTTGCTAGTAGCGCGTCCACCGAGAGCCATTGGCCCTCCTGTATAAAGTGCTCTGCCCTGAATACGCCCTCCGCGAGCCAGTTTCTCAATGCCTTGTCTTCGGTACCTGGAGGGAAGGCAGGGTTGCCCAGGATTGGGAACAATGGTGAGGGCTTAGGGGAGATGTTTGCTCTGGGGAAAGTTTTTGCTGCTACCGCCAATGTGGGGCCAATCGTGGGGTGGTTTGCTATTTCCGGGGGGATTCCTGTTTGTGTCCAGGGTAGAACTTTGAGCGGGACTGATGTAGCGTGCTGTTCAATCGTGACCCATTGTTTGAATACTAAGTGCCTGTGCCAGTCTACGATCCGTGTTAGATGAGCTGCCTGATAGTATTGCGTAAAGTTGGGAAGCCCCATACCCCCTTCATTTTTTGGTCTGGATAAAGTGCTACGTGCGATGCGGGTGGGCTTACCTGCCCACACGAATTTGGTCATCAGGGAATTTAGGTGCTGAAAGAATTGTTTCGGTATTTGGATAGGGAGGACCTGGAGCAGGTATAGTACTCTGGGTAGGATATTCATCTTGATAATTGCCCCTCTACCAAACCATGAGAACAGGCCTTTCGTCCAGGAGTTGAGATCCTGTCTCACCCTGTTCAGGAGCGCTGGAAAATTAGCCGCATAAAGTCCCTCAACCTCTGGTGTCAGCTTAGTTCCCAAGTACTGTATGTGGTCACCTTTCCACGAGAAAGGGAAGGCGTCCTCCAGCTCTGTCGCCGTGGTCTGGGGTAATGATACATTAAGCGCCGCAGATTTGTTGTAATTAATTTTGAAATTCGATAGGGCGGAGTATTGGTTTACTTCTGCCATTAGATTAGGGAGCGATATTCGTGGGTTTGATATAAAGAACAGGAGATCATCTGCGTATGCCGCTATCTTATGCTCTGTGTCTGCTAGCTTGATTCCCTTAATATCCGGGTTGGAGCGGATGTGTCCTAATAGCGGTTCCAGGCATATGATAAAGATTAGGGGGGATAGGGGGCAGCCCTGCCTCGTGCCGTTATTGATCATGAATGGGGGGGAGAGCTGGCCGTTCACCTTGACCGATGCTGAGGGGTTGGAGTAAAGGCTTGCTAGCCAGGATAGCATGTTAGGACCCAGCCCCACATGGGCGACCGTGGTGAACATGAAGTCCTAGTCTACTCTGTCGAACGCTTTGTCCGCGTCTGTAGAGAGTAGACTGATGGGGAGCGAGCTTTTTTTTGCTATGTTGATCAGGTTTATGGCCTTCGTCGTGTTGTCTTTTGCTTCCCTGAGTGGGACAAAGCCCACTTGGTCTTCATGGATCAGGCCCTGTAGGAATGGGGAGATCCTGTTGGCTAGAATTTTGGCGAATAGTTTCAAATCTGTATTTAGCAGTGAGATTGGGCGGTAGCTCTGGCACTGCGATGGGTCATTTCCTTCTTTTGGTATTACCGTGATGTGGGCTTTTAGGGTGTCCCTTGGAAGTTTATTCCCTGACGTAATTGCGTTAAATGCCCGGGTAAAGTGAGGGGACAAGACCTCTAAATACTTTTTGTAATATGTGAGCGTGAGACCGTCTGGTCCTGGTGCCTTCCCTGTGTTGGAGTCTGCTATGGCGTTTGCTAGTTCTGTTTGTGTGATCGGGGCCTCCATCGCTTTTATGGCCTCACATTGGAGTTTGCCTAAATTGGAGTGTTGAAGATAGTCTCTCATTTTTTCTCGTCTGGCTGTCCTCTCCTGCTCTGACAGGGTGGGGGCCGAGTTGTACAGGGCCTGGTAGTAGTCCCTGAATGCTTCGGCTATCTGTTGAGGTGTATGGTGCATATGCCCGCCGCCGTTTGTGATGTGTGGTATGTATGTCCTGGCTCTGGTGGTGCGGAGTGCACGGGCTAGTGTGCGGCTGGGCTTATCCCCAAATTCGAAGAAGTGGCGTTTATATTTTGTCAGATTCGCCTTTGCTCGACCTAGACAGAATGAGCGGACCTTCTCTCTGAGCTGAGCTAGTTCTGTCCCCCTGTCGTTACTTGAGGATTTGTGGGTGCGTTCTAGCGTCTGGATCTGCGAGAGCAGTCCCTGGAGGCGTGCATTTCGCTCTTTCTTGATGCGGGATCCGAGGCTGATGCAAAAGCCACGGATGACACATTTGTGGGCTTCCCATATCATTAATGGGTCTACATCTGTGGTGTTGTTGTGGGCGAAGTAGTCTTGCAGTGCCTCCTTAACTTCTTTGGAAGTAATCGGGTCATTGATCAGGGATTCATTTAAGTGCCAATGCCAAGCTCTGCCATACACATTGGGAAGCGTTATTGACATAGTGATCATGGCGTGGTCTGAGAAGGTGATATTGCCTATGTCCGCTGTGACTAGGGCGGGCAGGTTTGAGTGATGCACCAGGAAGTAATCTATCCTGGAGTATGTATTGTGGGGCGCGGAGAAGAACGTATAGTCCTTTGTAGAGGGGTGTAGGATCCTCCACGCGTCCACTAGTTGGTATTTGTGGAGTGTCTTTCGGATTCTACGATGTGCGGCTTGCGATAGGCAGCTACTCCCCCTAGAGGTGTCTATGTGTGGGTCTAATGGCAGGTTGAAGTCTCCCCCCAATATCAGGGTGCCCTCCTTGAACTCCTCTAAGTCCTCCAGGGTCCTCTCCAAGAAAGTCACCTGGTTGGAGTTAGGGAGGTAAACCGTTGCAAGTGTGACTGGAGTGTCGGCCAGCTTACCTTTAATGAAGAGAGATCTGCCTCCTGCATCAGCGCGCGTCTCCACGTGCTCCCACGGAACCGAATTGGCGATGAGGATCGATACCCCCTTAGACTTGGATTCGTGGTTCGTGCTGTGGTAAACGTTCGGAAACCTGGCATCACGGAACCTGGGGGCTGCGTCTGTCCGGAAGTGTGTCTCCTGTACGAAGGCCACTTGCGCTTTTCTTTTCCACAGGAGATGGAGAATGGAGGACCTTTTCTCCGGAACATTCAAGCCCTGTGCATTTAGGGACACAATCGTAAGGTTAGCAGTATCGGGTGGCATTTTTGACCTGATTGAGGTTGGTGTACCGGTAGGTGCCGTTACGATGCCTCTGCGGTCAGAGGTGTGCCCCTGGGGATGGGTCCGTGGGGAAAGAGGGGAGGGGGGGAGAGAGGGGGGAGGTACACACAGACAAAGACGTACACTAAAAAAAAACAAAAAAAAAACAAAAACAAAGAACCTTAACTGCTAGCGTAAAGCCAGCAGGGTACTATAAACTATTCAGAGGGCCTGTTCCTCTGAGTTCCTGTGAGAAACCAGTGCCCCTGAAACCCTACTTGGGGTAACGTGGCAGTGCGTAGGGTCCGAAGCGGCGCTACGGCACTCCAAACTCGTGCAGTGAAAGATAGAGGAGGCAGCGTCCTCTTCTATCTTGGTATTATGTAACCAAAAACAATATAAATGCTTGGCCTAGCCGCTTGGCCGCAATTTGCGCGTCCTACTCAGGGAGGAAAAAGAATGGTTATAAAGATAATGTCCATCTCGTTGCTTCTCTGCTCAAGGGTAGAAAGGGTGGAGAAGTCCACTCCGGTGGGAGGGTCAAGTCGGTGGGTCATGTCCCGGTAACTGTATGAGGGTTAAAATTCTAAGTACAGCACCAATCCGGCCCACCCCACTTGCCCCGTTGCCGGCCGTAAGAAGAGACACCACACACAGGAGTCTGGTCTAGCTCCTCACACGGGAGAAAAAACTGCGCACTTTATTACAGATTACATGAGATCTTATACCCTCTGCCCTCTCACCACTAGGGGGTGATGGGCTCATAACCATATATGGGCAGTCCGGTTTTGCGGACTGAGACAGTGAAAATCATATAACAGTCATGTACATTTGAACATCTTGATATCTTGTTCCAGCGCTTCTGGGAAATCGGCCAAGTACATGCGTCCTTGCGTCTGGTTCGGTATCTTCTCTGAACTTCTAGAACATCTTCTTGCAAAACCTTGGCATATCTGATTTAAGGCGACATTTAAGTTTTTTCTCATTTGGAATTGAATAAAACTTGCATATAGGTATAAAAGCATAAAAAACACATATGGCAATATATATATACCCTCACAAACCCCCCTAAAAAACTTAATATGGAGATCAAGCATCAGACCTTGCACTCTTCCTCGGTCGTCTCTCCCTTGCGTCAGGGTTTCTCCACTGCCCGTAAGTCCCTACTCATAAAAGGGAGGGGATCCCTACCTCACCTCAGAAGGAGGCCATGGATTCCCTGGGCTTATTTCCGGGCCTCCATACCCTCTATCTGTACAAGTTAACACCCCACAGGGTGTGCCCTCGCCGGAACCTAAGGTCTTCTGCACTTTCCCTAGGCAAATGGGAAGTCCACTGACAGTCCATCTTATGAGACTGAGGCAGACACAGTACTAGTACATCTCTCCATTCTTCTGGTAACGTACGTGGTTGCCATTATCGGAACTGGCTCTTCATCTTTTTCAAACAAGGGAAATTTTGGTCATATTAAAGGGATAATACACAAACAGGAAATTACATACCCCACCTCTTTCTGCTAAAATCATATCCAGGGCCACTCTATTTTGGAACGCCATGGATGCAGTGGGCCCTAACTGGTCAATTAACCCTTGTAAAGCATCTCTAGTGTAGTTTACAAACCTCTGCTGATTGTAATAGATATAATTCATCTAATCTACATTATTATTAACAGTGACAATAGAAAATAAGGACTCAAAACCTGCTTTAACCTGATCTCTAGAATTAAATTCATCTGGCACCCCCCTTGGCACTCCTATTGCATCTACGTATACATGTGGATCAAAGTTACCACCTGGAGCGTCAACTTCTCTCTTAGCAGGATGCGGTGTTGGATTCTCATCCTCAGTGTACTCTTCATATTGCACATTTCATTGTATTAATTTGTTCTGAAACAGGGGGCTAGTGTACAGTAGTCAAAGGTGTGTGTTAGAGGAATTGTACCAAATTATAGCATGTAAAGGATATGCAGGATCATTAGTTTTTTCAGTGCGAAGTGTGGATCCAAGTGGGCTTTCCTTCGAGCTTTACTGCAGTTGGGATGGTGAACAACATCTGGTAAGGACATTCAAACCGGGTTTCTCTCTCAAACTTTTTCACATAGACCCTGTCACCTGGTTTCAGATTGTGACACTTATCTGTAGGACCTGGGATAAAAGCAGAGACTACAGAATGCATTATTGACAATTCCTTGGAGAAACCTATGGCAAAATTAACAAGAAAATCATTCCCCAAACTCAGCTACTGTGGCATGTATCCTCCAGAGAAAAAGAAAAACTAATAGACGACACTCAATTCAAAATTTACCCATTTCCTTCATTGCCTTTTGTATCTACTTTCCCCTACTCCGCGGACGGTAGGGTGTATGAAAAGCCTGGAATATACCCAAAACAGACATGATGTGTTGCATTATTTCACCTGTGAAGTGTGTACCTTTGTTTGACTCAATCACTTCCAGTGCCCCATATCTGCGGATTACCTCATTCATGAGCTTCTGTGCGGTTACCTGCTTATTTACTTTGGTAACAGGTTAGGTCTCCAACCTGAAAAGAAATCAACAACAAGCACATATTCATGCTTCCCAACAAGTGGTAGCTGAGTGTAGCCAATTTGCAATCCCTGAAATGGGTAGAGTGGCCTAGGCAAGTGTAATGTGGCAAATTTTACTTCTGCCCTGTTGCTTACGGCAAAGATCATGCAAAATTGGACAAATGATGCAGCAGCTACAGAAAACCAAGGAGCCACCCGTCCTTGTTCAAGCGTCGACATCATTGTTGCTTTGAGAGGTGCGTCTTTCCGTGCGTCAGCTGGGCCATTATGAGGCACAGGGACTGTGGTAGGCAAGTTCTGTTGACTGTTCACCATACGCCGTCCCTTTTTAGTCCATTTGTAGTTTTAGTCAAAGTCCAAAGTTATAATCAAAGTCCAAGATTTTTATCAAAGTCCAAGATTTTTATCAAAGTCCAAGATTTTTATCAAAGTCCAAAGTTATTATCAAATTCTTCTTTTCTTCTGTTCTTCCACGGCTTGAGGGCCGCTGCTTTTGCTGTGTGGTCTGTGATGGCGTTGCCTCTCGCTTCTCCGGTGTAGGAATTGGTGTGAGCTTTCCACTTTGTCAGGTAGAAGTAGGGTCTCCATGAGACTGCACCGCTGCAACATTTTTAATTGGCTGTCCTGCTGAGGTAAAAAACTGTCTGGCCTTCCATGTTGGGCCTTAATCATGAGCTATGCCAAATGCATACCGGGAGTCAGTGTAAATGTTTGCCGTCTTACCTGTGGCCACTCCACACGCCTCCGTGAGTGCTTTTAATTCCGCTTCTTGTACTGCGACATGCGGAGACATTCTGCTTTTTGGGACATCTTGTTGTGTAACCACCGTATATCCAGTGTGGAGTCGTCAATCACCCTGGTATCATCTATAAAAAACAACTCAAAATATGCATTATTAACAAGGGCTTTCAGTAACTTTTTAAAACTTAAATTTTCTTGTTGCATCACTGCTAGACAATCAGGCTGATATTCTATTTCAAAAAGATTAGAACCTTGTTGCAAAAAATTTAAAAATGTAAAAATGACTTGCAAAAAATTTAAAAATGGCTGATTTGCAATACCTAAAATGGCTGATTTGCAATACCTAGATCACCTATGCCTTCTCCTCCCCCCCTTTGAAACAGGGTACGCAATTGGAACAAGAGCACCCGGTTTCAAGGTAGTATAACATTGTAAAAAGATTTGATGGAAGCAGATAAGGCCTGTAAGATGTTAGCACCTATAACAGAAACATGAGTTACACCGGGACAGAAAAATCTACAAAACATCTACTAATATTTGAAATGTGATATCCCTTTAAGTGAATTCATTATTAGTCTGGTCCTGCCTGCAATATCTTTATCAAATTTCAGACAGGAGAAAACAAAACAAAAAAAAACAAAAAACTAGCTGCTCAAAATTCTCCCCCCTCCCTTGTGCAGGAGGGATGAAACATTACTACGTACTATTACATCATCTAGCTCCACCCCTTCGATATTGGCACATTGCGTCCGTCTTCTCAACTTAATTTCAGCTTAACCGTCCACACGTCCACATCTCAACCAAGCAAAGTCCCATGCATGGGGTAGGACTTTTACCCCCAGTCAATTTCCACATCACACATTCCACCACAGCTCGAACACGGGTCACCAACTCCCATCCATCCATGCTCTCAAGTCTGCTCCGTCGCCCCCCTTTGAAGGTGTACCAGTACACACAGATGCATGGACAAAAAAAGTTTGACAAACATACATACATCAGCTGAAAAACACCGAGGTGAGTGCTTATAAATGTTATAAAGTACATGATTCTATTGAGATGAGATTGTGAATGAACGCTATCTTTGACAAATTATGTGAAAAAGTTTGCTGAGTGACTGAAATATTCTATATTTCTTATCTACTGAAGCTATTATATGCTGTATTAAACACTGAAGTATTTAGTTTCTGTGACCCTGAATTTGGAGTGAATCTGAAAGCCCCCACCATTTTAAAATAAATCTCTTATCTCTCCGCGACTATGAAACACATACTGAATTGTTATAGCTTAAACTATTGCCTGCATTTTGAAATCATAATTAACACATATGCTGGGACCTTGCAACATTCATTTTCAACCCCTGTATAAGTAAGAATATACATTAGAAATTGCCATATTTCCCTGCCTACTAAGACAGTATAACTAATTAAATTAATTTCAATTCATTGCAAGCAAGCCAAGATATTAACCAAGGATGTTATTGTGTTTTCTCTCTCGCTGTTATCTTCCAGACCTTGGAAGGCTACACAGACTTTGCAGCTATATGTCAACAGACTCTTCTCCCCTACAAGCAAGCTGTTAACTATTTGCACATACAGTATATACATATATACACACATATACCCACCTAGTATGGATTATACATATTATCTATTATCTATCTTGTATTATACACATTTCCATCTCTCTTTTTGCCAACAAATCACATGCATTGTAACTTACTTATCGACTTGCTTGCTCCTTCAGCACTTCTCTCCCCTACCTAACTGCCAATATAACCTTCAATAGACACTCTCCTGACGCCCTCTTGATCACTTACTGTACTTTTCAACATTTCACTTACGGATACTTTCTTAAACAAATAATGTGTACATACGTAACTTACTCTGACTGTCTCTCTCTCTCCTAGCAAACCTTGATCTTCCAAGGCACCTCTCGGTCCTAAAGACCTCCTCCCAGACACCATTTTGTAATCTACCGTGCGGGTCGGTGTCACACATTTTCATTAGAGTTTTCTTACATTTTACAGATTCATCCACACGGCGGCAGCCCTTGAGGGGCTCTATCTTCTTTAATAAGATCTTACGCATATTACAACAACATCAATAATAAAAATAACACGCTCCATAGAGTGAATCCTTCTGACCCGAATTGTCAGCCCCTTATATATGGCAATACAACCGAAGGCATCTTCTTCTTATGGAACCAGTCCCAAAGAGTACATCCCTCTCCTCAGCTAAACCATTAACTACTAAACTAACCTAAAACGGAGGGTTCCTTCGTAAATGGGACCTGTCTTACAGAGTGCTTCCCTCTCCTCTAAACCATTAACGACTAAATAAACTCAAACGGAGGGTTCCTTCGTCTGTGAGACAAAATAAAAAGTAAGAGAAGAAAAAATTCTGCAGATACAACAAACAATCTCCACTATCGCTAAAACGCTACGGACTTCAAAGTACAAATAAACTACAGACTAATTTCTGGGTGAGCCATTGGTGCGCATATCACGGTCAGTGGTCCATGACGGCAAACCCGGAGCCCACACGAGTTACCGTGTAGAACTCTTAACCCAACCCGTCCGGTCACAAACCACAGATAGTCAGTCCTGCTGCAAGACTCTCAGCGTAAAACACAACATAAATATATGTTCGTCTTACCTGGAGTTCTAAGTGAGTTGATCAGGCTCGGTTTGCAGTAGGACGGTTTCTCTGTAGCGTGGATCCGGGTGAATTGCGCTGTAAGCTCCGATTTTACCGCCCCAGTTGGTTGCGCCATTTATGAGGGTTAAAATTCTAAGTACAGCACCAATCCGGCCCACCCCACTTGCCCCGTTGCCGGCCGTAAGAAGAGACACCACACACAGGAGTCTGGTCTAGCTCCTCACACGGGAGAAAAAACTGCGCACTTTATTACAGATTACATGAGATCTTATACCCTCTGCCCTCTCACCACTAGGGGGTGATGGGCTCATAACCATATATGGGCAGTCCGGTTTTGCGGACTGAGACAGTGAAAATCATATAACAGTCATGTACATTTGAACATCTTGATATCTTGTTCCAGCGCTTCTGGGAAATCGGCCAAGTACATGCGTCCTTGCGTCTGGTTCGGTATCTTCTCTGAACTTCTAGAACATCTTCTTGCAAAACCTTGGCATATCTGATTTAAGGCGACATTTAAGTTTTTTCTCATTTGGAATTGAATAAAACTTGCATATAGGTATAAAAGCATAAAAAACACATATGGCAATATATATATACCCTCACAACTGGTCTCGTGCCAGCGAACTCACCAGTCTTGGAGCCTTGGGGGTCAGCGGAGTCCTGGAAGTCAGTCGTTTGTAGGAGCAAAGTCCATCGGGGCGGTCCAGTCCGGGACCTGAAACGCTGGCACTTCTAGGAAGGCGAACGCCCCCTCAAGGTCCGCAGGGGATCTGACTGTAAAGAGGCGGCCATGCCTGCGAAGAACCAGATGAAAAGGATGCCCCCACCTGTATGTCGCATCTGCTCCTCGGGCGGCCTCCAGTAGCGGGCGGATGAGCCTCCGGCAGTTGAGGGTCAGTCTTGAGACATCCGGTAGGATTGTAATTTCCGCCCCATCGAAGTTTACTGGGCCCCGTTCCCAGGCGAGTCGCTGAATCTCTTCTTTCTGTCTATAGAAATGGACGCGGCATATAACGTCCCTCGGGATGTTTGGGTTCCGTGTTCTCCCGCCATGCAGGCGGTGGACTCTGTCCATTTCTATAGGCCTATCTTGGGGACGTTGCAGCAGTTTGTTGAAGATGATCGTCACGTACTCGCGTAATGCCTCTGTTGGTACGCTCTCGGGAATGCCTCTTAGCTTTAGATTGTTGCGTCTTCCTCTGTTCTCTATGTCATCAAGATGAAAAGTTAAATCTCTCAGCTGTTTTTGCTGCTTTTCCACCGTGATGCTAAGTTGTTGAAAGTCCACAGAGGATTCGTTCGGAGCCTGTTCCAGGGCGGTGACCCGGTCCGACAAGGTCTGTACGGTCTGATTAACTGCTGAAATGGCCCGTTCGTGCTTCTCTTCTAGGCGTTGGAGGTGTGACTCTAGGTCCGTTTTGGTTGGTAGGGCGCGGACCATGACCCATAGTGCCTGCAGGGTCTGGGTGACATCTAAAGGCGGTTCTGGGCGCTCGCGTTCTGGCGTTCCGCTTTCGCACTGCGAGGTCATTGTGGCCTGGGAGGGGGATCTGTGGTTCAAATCTTCCTTAGGGGGTGCTGCATTGTGGTGTGGGGAAGTTAAGCTCCCTTTGCTTAGGGTGCACCTGGGGCCCATGGGGGTGCAGTACATTTGCTGCATGGCGTCTTCCTGCCTGCCCTGATCAGCTTCTCCTCCACTGCTGCAGGGCTTGTCTGGGCTCACACCGGGGTTTCTGCTGGCTGTGCTGCCTGTTAGTGCGGGGGGAAGGTCTGGTGCTTCCCCTGGACTCCGCTCCTTGTCCCCTGCACTGACCTTATTAGCGGAGCCTGGGAACTCCTGTGTGCGCTGGCTCCCCGCCTCTCCTCCGCTCCGGAGTGCCTGCTCCACGTGCGCTCCCGGCGCCATGTTTGCTGGGGACTTCTCCGTTCCGGCTCGGGCAGCGGCGCCCGCTCCGTGCAGGTAACGCTTCATCTGGGTCCCGGCGGCTGTCGGAGGTTCTCCCCTCTTCTTCCCTGCTTTTCTAAGCATTTTGCCGAGGTTTGGCTTCTGGTATCCGGCTATCTGTATGGCAGCGGCTGCGGAGCTAAATGCCGTGCGCCCTCACTCTCCCATTGCCTGGCCACGCCCCCAAATGGGATGAAACTTAACTGTTCATTTAAACCAAAAGGGGCCATAGAGCCTGCAGTAACAATCCAATTACACTCCAATTTAGATAACATCTGCTTTGCATCTCCCCTTCTGACACCACAACATACAGGATCAATGGCCCTGACCATAACACCCTGCAGGACACAATTATAATGTACCTTAAGGTGCCTAGGGATCAGTTTAAGACTCTCATTATCATCCTCCTGTTTCACTGCAACAATATCCCCGACATGTTTTCTAGTCCCCTAGTGGTGCGTGGTGCGCCCTACATATACTTCATTGCACGGGCAGGTCCCATAATATACCACCATATCTGTGATGCATGTGATTAATTGTCTAATCAGGTATGTTCTCCACAAATTCATTGGCTTTTAACACATTGCCACCCGCAATACATTTTACACCTGGGAAACAGTCCTGTTTTACCCTAAGGTGCTTTTAGAGGGAACGATTATCGTTCAAAAATAGTTCATACGAGCCAAAGTGAACAATAATTGTTTAGACTAAATGCAGCCAACGTCGGAACAACAAATGATAAAACATTCGCTTGTCATTCATTTTATGCCGGCATTAACATCATCGTTTGCTCGTTCACTTATCTTTTGGGTTAACCAGCACTCGTTCAGTCCCTCTCAGTCACTTATACAGCGAATGTGAAAGACTGAACAATTTTAAACGATTTCACGTTTGAACGAATCAACGATGTATCTGCCTGTCTAAACAGAGTGCAATGAGCAAATGTGGTAATGATGACGTTGTTTGCTTTTTCAAACGATAAATCTGTTCGTCTAAAAGGACTCTTAGGTCTGGCAGACATGGGCATCGTCCTGCTTCCCGAGTCTGCTACTGATTGTTCCAGCATCCGCAGGGTTACTGTGTCTGGCTTCTCCATCCAGCTGGAGGTGATTTGCAGTGATCCTCCTATTTAACCTTCCCAGACCTTTCCCAGGGGGCTTGGTGTATTTCCTTGCATGACTACATGTGAGCTGCTGCAGCTATCCTTTCTGCATCCAGTTCTTTGTGTGTTTATGCTGGATGGTATTCTATCCTTGTGTGAATCCAGCTTTCTGTGTGTTCTGCTGCCGATCCCCCTGCAGCTTGTTTGCTGTTTATCCCCTGTGTCCATCACCTCTGTATAGGCCTGTGTCCTGCTCCTACCTGATGTTCACTCCTCACTCCATATCTGCTTGGCGCAACTAACTCTGGGTTCCTGTCTTCACCAGTTAAGTAGGGAAGGCTAGGAGTCAGGGATAGGAAAGGCAACCTGGACCTCTCCTTCAGGGGTATCTCCAGGTAAGGGACATTTAGCCCATTTTAGTTCAGGGTCAGGTCCATCCTTGTCCTTTGCGCAGAGTTCCAGCTTTTGCGTGGTTTCCGTCTCTGAGTCATCTATCCATCCTGCAGGGTGGTTTCACTCAGCAGGAAGACACAGTGGTCCCACAACTGCAGCATAACAAGACCCCTTACTTATACCAAAGAAATCTTGAATCGGAGGTACAAAGCTGCCTTTTACCAAAATGTCTTTAAGATTTCTGCATCTCCATGCAGTCATAAATGGGGCATTGGAGACATGTTAAGCCAGGACTGGGTCAGTCATTAATATCAGCCAATGCATCCTAAAGGCGATCCGCATAGCATCCCATCTGCAATTATAGGTGGAAACAAACCTTACTTTACAATCCTCTGCACTTTTCTATTGGATGGTTGAATTAGGGCATCACGTTTCTAATATAACCATTTTTTTATTGATCTATTGCTATATCACCTCTCTTTATATCGCTCCTGTGAAATCTTCTGCTTGTCCTGTGTGCAGCAAAAGTGCAGTGATTTATGCCAAGAAAAAAATAACCCGCACACTAACAAGCCACGTTCAAGCTAAGGAATGTGCAATTGCGCATACGTCCATGTGAAGCCGGCCTTATTGAACATTATTTCAGTGTGAAACCCATCAGTGGGTCGGGAAGAGCGGCTTTACACAGGTGTATGCACAATTGCACGTGAATCAGCGCAACATATTTGCGCTATAAGGGTGCGGGCAGACGAGCGTAGGCGTATTTACGTTCGCACGAGCGCAACGTATAATCGCCCGAGCGATCGTTTTTCACCGATCACGACCAGAGCTCGAAAGCGTATTTTCGTTTGTTCCTACTTTGCAAACGGTCTTTTCGGCGATCGATTATGCGTTGGTGCGTATTTCGGTCGCATATGTTCCGTTTTTTTTCGAATTGCCGTTTTTACGCGCCGTAAAATCGCCCATGTGAACGAATACATTCGAAACCATTGCCTCAGATGGTCACGTATATACGTTTGGTCGCAAAAACGCGCCGTTTATGCGCTCGTCTGCCCACACCCTTAATAAGTATTTTTTGCGCGTGTATCGGCGTATTTTACTGGACTTCTTCTGCATGCAAGGACAGTTTAAGACGGTCTCGCAATGCAAAAATCTTGCACGTATACGAACCCCATTCTTTTGAATGGAGTCATATAAATGAGCGATGTAGTACTAGAAAAAATCGTGGCATTTTCTAACTTTTGCGTTCTTTGGACCGAATCGACCATTCATTTCAATGGGAACTTTAATGCCTTGTATGGCTCTCGCATGCCGTGGGATGCGAGGTTTCTCATTGAGATCAATGGGAAACACTTCCCATCCTTTGTTGCGGGTGAAACATGCACGAAAGGACCGGAACTTCACCGATGCAATGCATTTTTGCCTGAAAAACACCATGCATCCGTGGGTACATCGCACATTCACGAGCCCAAAATTGGACCAAGTTTCACAGCCCGACATCGCCCTCGTCCGTAGGGCACAATCAGACCCTGATTTAAATGGCTATTGAGCCCAAAAAGTTCCAGATGTGTTATTTTTCCCGCTGAGTTTCCCGCTTGTTGCACACCTTCTTGCTTACTTGCGCATCCCCTACTAGACGTCTATGGAGTCAAAAGTTGAGCATGCTACATTTTTTTTGCGCATGCGCGAAATGCATGCACAAAAGAAGATAATGAAAATTAACTCATTGAAATCAATGGGTTCTATTCTCTGTGGACTGCGTGCGCAAATACGCCCCTGCGAATCCAACCTAAAAATTTCTTCCCCTTGGAATTCAAACTGGGCCTCAGCTTACCTGGTTTTTCCGCCTTTTTATGGATTTCATTTTATCTTCTTCCTGGTAGAACTTGATCGACATTTCTATATATTTTCCAACCTCTCATAGCGGTTTGGGGTCATAAACAATCCTCCCCACTTGTAGGCAGGGATCCGCTGCGGTGCCTACACATTGGTGACCGGGAGGCCAGCGTTAGATAATGGTTCCCGATGGAGCAATTTACCTAAAGCTTCTCATTATGGGATGCGGTGACTTCCAGACACAGCTGGCTCCGGCAGAGTTATTGGGATAATGACTCCACCTGTAGCTTACCGGTAATAATACCCCCCGAGGAGCTGGCGGGCCTCCGCTGGGCTTTACTGCAGATGTTCAGCATCAGAGAGATACACGAATGCGGCAGCACAGCCTGCTGGCGAGCTGGAAGACATCGTCTTCATTATTCTTCGGGATGAACAGGAAATTAACGGGCATTTCTGTCACTATTAACCCTTTCCAATCCAATTTTGGATTCAGTGTTTCCTAAAAGGCTTTCTCTTTTGCTGTTACACAATGGTGCCATCTACTGGCTGAAGCCAGTGTGTGTGCGCCAGAGAGGCTCCGACAGCAGACTGGTTGCCAATAGACGGTAAGAATACCCTGTTGGACGTCTTCTGGCATTGGAGCTGTACAAGCTTCAATCAGAATGTAGGAAGACGTCAGAAAGTGGATTGGAAAGGGTTAAAAAGTTGTTACCCAGCTTTCCAAGAGTCTGGAATAATAAATGGGCCTAGTGATGGGAGCAAGGGATGTAACTTGTCATGACAAGGCAGCCGAAGGAATCTAGGGGACAAGTGTCTGATCTGGGGCGCCGCCATAGTTGTGGGCGTATGGTTGCCATCCAGATTGTCTATAGCAACAGGTAGAACTGACGGATAGCAACGGTGCCCAATAGGGCCATTTACTAACAATGGAGTAAGTTGCGGTTCCGTTATGATGGCCATCGTATTGACCACAAAAAGAGCTCTGCATGCCTTGCTGTTCTTGCCGTCAAATGTTACAAGGTGGCTAATGAAGCTCTACTTGCCTATCTGGCCAGCTTCACATCGCGCATCAATAATTTGCACGCACAATATGCAATGAATAGAACACATTGATTTCAATAGGTTTGTTCATGTGCGTATCTTCCTACGCATTTCGGTCACGCGAAAAAACAAACAAACGTAGCATGCTCTATTTTCCTGTGCATTTGCGCACCAAAAGTCCCCATAGAAGTCAATGGGGATGTGCAAATGTGCGCAAAAAATCCTAGGAGATGCGTGAAACACTGCGTAATTGTGTAGAAAACAGAACACATCTGGAACTCATTTGAGTAATCAGCTATTTCAAGCATTGTGTATATTTTTGCCACGTGCAAATGCACATGCCCATGCACGCGGAAAACGTACAGTAAAATACGCCAATGTGCATGCAAAAAAGCATCCATTGTTCGGCAAAAACATTATGCTTATGCGCGCAAATACACATAAGCTCGTGTGAATCCGGCCTAACGCTGTATTTATATGGCTGTATTGGCGTTGCGCTCGAAAAACTTAGTCGCAACTCGCATCAGACAGCACACGGGGTTGTCACAAAGATATACCGGCCATTATTAAAGGGGGTGTGGTTTGTGGGTGGGACTTTTCATGGCGTATGTTTTTTTCTTCCCCTAGTAGTAGCTCCAATAGTAATAGTGCCCCCGGTAGTGTCCCCCAATAGTAATAGGGCTGCCTCCTTGTGCCCTACCCACCATCAACCTGCGGGGGTGAAGCGACCCAGCACCATCCAGTATGTCACACACTCTGTCTACGGCCCCCACTGTTGTAATCAGAGGCTGTGACCGCTGACCTTTCCTCCCAGTGTCTGCATACAAGATGGAGACGCTGGGAGGAGAGGTCAGGGGTCACAGCGTCTGTTTACAACAGCGTTGGCCAAGCAGAAGGTATTCGGAGTGAGTGGCATGCTAGATGGCGCGGGCTTGATGCCTGCCCGCTCAGCTGACATTTATTTTTCAGCCATTAATATGGGCAGTAGGCCGCCTGCAGACGAACGGATTTGCATTGCGGAATCCACAGCAAATACCGTTCATAGCATGGAATGGAAAATTTGGATGTTATGGAATTGCGATTTCTGTGAGGGAAGGAAAAAAATCCCAGCAAGCTCTATTCTCGTGCGGTGTCCACACGGACGGCTTCCATTGAAGTCAATGGAAGTCGTCTGACCCGCGGACCATCTACAATTGACATTGCGGACAGGTCGCGGATTCTGCGCAAAAAAAAATAAAATAAAGATTTGTAAAAAAATCTGTACAGCACGTATCCGAAGATGGCTCGCCGCGACCATCTGCAGTACAGAGAAAAGAGAGAAATGACAGATACGCACGGTCGCCGGCCGGGCACAGGGCAGTATTCCACTGCGGCTCCCGCATGCGGAATCTGACCCACTCGTGTGCAGGCGGCCGGTGAGTTAATGGCCGGGTGGCCAACCTTACAGACACCGGTGTGGGCTGTCCGATATTTACCGGCGGCGTGTTCTTGTCTGTAAAACCGGATAAGAACAGGACCGCAGTGGTTTCTTTCACGCCGGCCATAAGTGAATGAGAAATAATGTTTGTCTAAATAACTTCAGAAGCCATTATGGGGTCATGTACTATTCGTGGAATATACGGACAGCATCAGCACACGGCCCCAATACAGGGTGGGCCACTCCTAATAAAGAAAATCAGTCTGTTGCCCATAGCAACCAATCACAGCGCAGCTTTCATTTCTAATACTGCTGAGGTAAAATGAAAGCTGTGCTGTGATTGGTTGCTAAGAGCATCAAGGACAAATTTTCTTTCAGGCAGTTTTCATAAAAATGTGTCCGCCGGCCTACTTTTCCGTGGCTCACCTTGTAGAAGGGCGTCTGAATGGCCCCTAACAGTTAGACTATTTGGGGGCTGTTAGGACTACTGCAGCTATAAAGCTACATATGGGGTTACACTGAGGAGGGAGGCCCCAAGACCAAGAAGGAGCACTTTTTTCTTAGTGAAGACCCCTGTTTTCAGCAGCATGACCCCGCCAGAACCTTTCTCCAGTCATCATGGCCATCTAGAAGTTCTTTATCACACCTGTTAACGCTAAGTTCACATGGTGTGGATTTGCCGCAGAATTTCCGCACAGACTCTCCT
Organism: Eleutherodactylus coqui; assembly: GCF_035609145.1. Taxonomy (NCBI): domain Eukaryota; kingdom Metazoa; phylum Chordata; class Amphibia; order Anura; family Eleutherodactylidae; genus Eleutherodactylus; species Eleutherodactylus coqui. Next base: position 55,861,022 of record NC_089843.1, read on the forward strand.
CACGGAAATTCCGCTGCATTCTTAAAACCGAGACTAACCAGCAAAGTGGACAATTTTTGCAAAAATCTCGTTCCCATGCAGCCGACAGTCCGGGCACGTCAATTCAAATCTGCGGCTCGTCAATTTTAGCGCCGTTTCGCTGCCATCTCGCTTCTCTTCAAAGACAGAGATTTCCGCAGCGGAATAAAACCGCATCAAATCCCACGTCAAATTTCCGCCGTGGAAATATCACGAAATTTCCATGCGGTCCCACTGCGGACATTCCACGAGATTTCATTGAGATTTTCGCAAGATTTCCGCCCCGTGTGAACGCAGCCTAAGGGGTCCGCTGTTTACAATCACAAGATGCCACATGTTCTAATAATTGTTCGAGGCTTTGCTCACACACAGCTTTTTTTTAGAGTGATTTTGGTAAAAAGAAATACGTGCAAAAATGCCAGTTTTTTTTATTTTACGTGTTAGGCTACATTCATATGAGTGCGAAGCTGACGCGAGTTTTGTGTGTTGCGAGGCGCACAAAACTCACGCGAATATGAACTCCATTTTTTGGAATAAAGTTATACACATGAGCAATTTTTTTTCCCCCCTCATAGCGATGCTGCAAGGTAAAAAAATCTCAGTATTTTTTATTTGTTCGCGTCCCTCAGAACGCATCGCTTATTGTTTTCAATGGAACTGTCAGACACATTGCATGCTGCGCGCAGTGTACGCGAATACGATGTGACGTTTCCCATTGAAAATAACGGAAAACACTTGCAATTTTCCACATTTTGCATTATAAATGTTCAGGGTTATATATACCCTAGAAATCAAATTAATTCTAATATGAAAAAACACCACAAAATGCAACAAAAAAGGCAAAACGCATATGCATCGAGGTTTTTTTTTAATAGAGGGATAAAAAAATGGATGGTTATGGGGAAAAAAAACGGAACACAAGCTGAATAAAGGCGAAGCTCAGAGAAGGCTGCGCCTGCAAGATAGAGAGAAGAAAAACACTACAGAAAAAACTTCACTTTTTTGTACTGCATCTAAAATCAAAAAGACCACTGGGTGAAAAAGCAGCAAAAGAAAAAGTATTTTAATGCAAAACAGTGCATGTGAAACCACTCAAGGACTTCGTTCCCACTGTCTTTTTTAATTTTTATTTTTTTTTAATTGCCAGAAAACGCATTTTTTGATCATTCCTGTATTTTTGGGTTTTTTTTGGGTGACATTCTTGGGCATAGGTTTTACTGTTGCGTTCTGAGAGCTTATTTAGACGACCGTATATCGGCTCGGTTTTCACGCCGAGCCGATATACGGTCTTCTGAAATAGCCCTTATAGAAATCCCTTTGAGAAAACTTCAGGAAAAATGGCAGAGCCAGTGCATTTGCAATTTTGAAAAAAAAAACAAAAACCTCCATGGACAAAAAAAAAATCAGCAAAAGAGGGGAAAAAAACTTTAGAAAACATTTGTTTGGATTTTGATGTTTTATTATGGACCTCCTGTAACATCTAGACATTACTTAATTTTGATGCAAAAGTGCCAAAAATGAGGCATTTTTGCAAAAAAAAAATACACTGTAACCAGCTTAAATGTGATTTTATTTTTTTCTGCCTGGAGATCGGGAAGAGATATACACCCCCTGCCATAAGTGTCATGTATTTATGTTAACACATTAAAATCAAACCATTTTACTCTTTATTATAAATCTCCTTATTATAACTTGGAACACCTTGTCGTTTTTTTTCTTACTGACACATCCCTAACAGTTTGTGAACTACAACTCCCGGCATGCCTGCGTTTCTTCCTCTCAGCATTTATTGTAGTAACTTCTCACTGTATTTCAGGCGCACTGCATTGTGGGATTGGTAGTCCACTCAGACGTATACTGCGGCTTTTCAAACCTTCCCAGAATCTTTAGCCGCTCACTTCCTGAAGGTGGCAGCAAAGAGTCCTCAGAAGCTAGCAGCACGTTGACGTCGGATTACGTGGTGACGTCTGTGCGTAAGACGGGAATAGCTTTCCTCCTTGTAGTCCGCCATATTGGAGTCTAGCTTGGCTCCGCTGTGGTCGGTTGTTCGCTTTCTCCGCAGCCCTGTGTGATATCGTTGCGGATATCTCCGCGCCCCGGCCCCTTCCCTTCGGTATATCCCCGGTGTGCGGCTCTCGGTAGAGCAGGCGGTGTTATAGCTCAGACATGAGCCCGGCCGACGCCAAGAGAGGGGCGAAGCGGAGGAAGAACAAGCGGGGCGGAGGCAGCAGCAGCAGTAGCGGCAGCAACAGCAGTGCAGCCGGGGACGTGAAGGCGGCAGCACTGCGGGGACAGCACGGCGCGGCGGGCGGAGGGAGCGCCGGAGGAGCGGGCAGCGCTGCGGGAGCGGGAGGCCTCATGCCCGGCTCCAGCACCCCGCCCGGGACTGAGGTGAGTGCCAGCTGCGGTGCCCGGCCCCTGACCCTCCGGATGGCACTGCTGCCTGTGGGCACCTGCAGCCAGTGCTTACCCTGCTGGCATACCAGGGGGCGCTGCTGTGTGGCTGCACATGTGCCAGTCCATGCTCAGAGCTGCATGCTGTGGTGCCACCCAGGTGTTGTGCCTGGCATGGAGGGTACAATATAGGCTCTTCCCAGAGGAATCTGCATGTGATGCTGAGGCAGTTGTCGTGGTAACCGTGCTGTTTATGGAGCATTAGGGTACTTGGCGCCCGCCGTCATCCCTTTACCGTGGCGGGCGTGGGACTACCAGGTCATACGGGCATCTGCTGCTTTCTAAAGTATTGCTGCACATAAGCCCGTGTTGTATCGCGTACTTCCGAGCGGAGTATACTGTACCAATCTCTCGCTGCTCACATGAATTGCGCTATCTTGGCGCGTATTGCATACACGCCAAGATGGTGCGCAGCGATTGTTGGCACGCAGCAAGTACGTAAATATCACTGCGTGCAGCAAATTGTGCCCGTCTGAGCCCGGCCTAACGGAAGTTACCCATCCTTTCCCCTCCAGCGCTGCAGCCCTGTGTGCATTTAGGAACGATGCCACCTGACCACTGCAGCCAATCAGAGGCCACAGCAGTCCGGTGCTGTTCTCCTGGCATCACCACTTAGATGCTGCGAGCCATGATGCCAGGAGGATGAGGTGTCAGTCCCTAAACAAAGACTGGGAAGGCGGCGGAGTGGCAGAGCTGAGGGCGAGCGCAGATACTTCTGTTGGCACAGATTTGCAATTAAATTTTTTTTTTTTCTGGCAACCAGAGAATTCCTTAAATGTACACAAAAGGGTCGCGGTTTGTGTTTTTTGCCCCGGAAGCTATCCTGCTTGTGTGTGGCATAGCAGATAGCCCTGGGCTGCCATGTTTGGCACAGTGTGCGGTCTAAGGGGGTTTGCAGGTAAATACCATTGATGACCAATCCTCAGTATCCTGGCAGATCAGCTGACTGGGTGCCCGCTGTCACCCAATAGTTGGGGTACAGAGCAGGAGCTGCTGCTCTGACCTCTGTGTAGGTGCAGGGCCCATTGATTGTAATGACTACTGCTCCTGCAGTTACAAGTGCCAGCCACTACACAGCGGTTGGAGCAGCAGCTTCTGCTCTGTACCCTGTATGTAGCGGCAAGGACAGCGGGCGCTCTATCAGCTGAGCGGCGAGGATCCTGCGGGGCAGACTACGCCCGTACGGCTCTGTCTGCATGTGCAGCGTATGATGGGTTTTGGTGCCGGTTTTGACGCTGTAGATTGTACCCCAAAGCGCTTCATCAGGTGTGATGCTTTAGCAGCCGCAGAAGATGCGTCTTCGGTGCAGCGTTCCTTTACTGTTCCAGCGCTGGAGGCGGTTTGAGTCGGAACCTGCTGCCGGTTTCCCTTTAAACACCTGAAGATGTCCTCTACCACTTCATGTTGTTTTGGCTCCTGTCGCCTTCTTCAGTGTTTTATTTTAATCACTTTTTAGTAAAGTAAGGTGGTGCCATACGGTTTCCCGGTTGAGGGCATCATTGGGGCACTGTGCCCAGGGTACTACTAGATGTCACATGCCCCCAAGATATACCCCGCTGTAAGAGTGGCATCACCCTGTGCGGCATTAATCGCCATGCACTATATTGGCGTTTAGGTGTAATACGTGCCAAGATGGAGCATGCCTGTGATCTTTATTGTGTGCGTATTTGGCGCAGTATGTGTGAGCGGCACCGTGGCATCCTGTGACGGAGCCCCAAGATCAGGGCGGACTTGTACAACTCTACACTATACTTTGTTTCAATTCCACTTCCATCTGTCAGTGACTGGAAACATTCGGAGGCAGAAACCTCTCCTGGTCTGGGCTGGCTTATACAGCTGAGGGTTCGTTATAATGTATCAGTGTGGGGCTCAGGACAGGAGCTGCTGATCTGTGTAGGACTTGATACTTTGTAACAAGCTCCTCGGCTCTGAGGGGCCGTAGGTCGAGTACCTGTGCTGCCCCCCTACAATTGTGGATTTCACTGCCAATTCACATCTGCTGCATGCCGATTTTAGGCCCCCTGCACACGGACGGACCTGAATTGCGGACGGTCCGCTGTTAAAGTCCCCCATAGGAAAGCATGAGCCTCCAGATCTCCATACACGCATGCGGATTTGGATTGTGGATTCCGTGAGCAGAAAATAAATCGTCGCATGCTCCGTTTTTTAGCACGGATTTTGCGCGGACGGACTTCACTGATTTCTATGGAAGAGTTTGATCCGCAATTATGTTGTGATTTGTAGGCGGATACTTCTCAGGTTGCTGGGAGACGAGGCAGGGGAAGGCACCACTGGGCTTTTAAAAAAAAAAATTTTCCCCTCCTCCCAGCATGCTTTGCATCCATGTAGAAAAACTCTTGAATCCGCGATCGTCTGCAAGCTTTTTAAAATAATTTCCACAATGAATCGCAGGTCTTCCGCAGCGGAAATTCACACGTCGTGCGCAGGCGGCCTTACCTTGTGATTTGTAAAAGGTGGAATCCACAGTGAAAATCTGCCGCCTACCCGCAACAACATTGGCGCGCCGGCCCCCATTCCTTGTAGATTAATTTTCACCACACATGGATGTGGATTTTAAAACCTCACTCACATGTATTTCCGCAGTCCTGCGGTGCGTGAATTCTGCCTTGGGCTATGCCGGGTTTCAGCCTCTGAGCTACATTCGCACGGGTGAGCGCGTTATTGGGCCGCTTGTCAACATGTGGTGTGTGTTTTCTTTTTCTCCCCCCCCCCCCTTTGCAGATGCGAGGCGTTTTTATGCAAAAACGCCTCTTATCATTTTACTCAAATTCTGATCCTCCAGCGTTTGATCCACGCGATTCGGAGGATCAGCAGGTGTTTCCCATTGATTTCAGTCTGAAGGATCACATCGCACTGTATGCGATATTTGACTGTCCCGTTAAAAACGGGTCCTGCGCTCCGAGGGTCACATAGCAGCGTTAAAAATGCTGAACAGTGTTTTACAGCATTTTTAACGCAACCCCATTAATTGCAATGGGCGATGCAGGGGCGTCAAAAACGAACGTCAATGCCTTAAATGAATGGAGACCTTGTGCTGCATTTTTAGTGAGCATTAAAAACGCCCATTAAGGCCGCCTGCAGACGAGCGGGTCGGATCCAGCAGCGAGAATTCTCGCCGCGGGACCCGACCCGAGAGCCTGCAGAGACGAGCGCGTACTCACCCGCGCCTGGCGGCCCCGGCTCTTTCATGTGCCGGCTGCCACGCAGCCCGCGGCCGGGTGAGTGGGAGCCCTGCACAAAAATAGGACATGCCGCGGTTTGTTTGCCGCGCGAGATGTCACGCGGCCAAACCGCGGCCGTCTGCATAGGAGTGCGTATTGTAATGCACTCCTATGCAAACTTTCAGTAGCGGAAATCCCGCGGGAAATACCGCCGCAGGATTTCCGCCCGTGTGCAGGCGGCCTATACGCGATAAAAAAAAAGCCTGTGAGAAGGAGGCCTAATACAGGGATTCAGCTATATGTACAGATGGCTGACCTCACCTGCAGGGTACGGGGATCTGTTCTCAGGTAGCGGATGTGCTGCAGACTGTTCACGGTAAAAACTGCAGCATTTCTGAATCAAAGAAAGTCACAATCTGCACCGTTACTGCTGATTTCAAGATCAGCGGAGGATCCACAACTGGTTTCAGCCTGACGTTCCTCTCACCTCACATTGGCACCCGCCCTCACGGGAATGCATGGAGCAGCCCTCGCCCGGCGACCGCTACTACTAAGTACTGTGACCGCCAGTTGGGTGATGCTCCCAATTCAGCATCACCTGACTGATGGTCGTGGCGCTTAGTAGCTGTTGCTGGGTGATTGCAAGGGGTGATGAAAGGTAGGCCAAAGTCGGCTGCGGGTTTACAGCTGATTTCAAGTCCAGATTTGCACCAATGGCGAGGATGTTACTTTTTTGATTTGGAAATGCCACAGATTTTTCTGCAGAATTTTCCTCTTGTAAATATCTGCAGCATTTCCGCTACGTGCGAACGTTCCCTTAAAAATCTGCATGTCTCCATGGTTACAGACTACAAACGGCCCCAATGTGTAGTCTGAAGGGGAAGAACCCATTCACATTTGTTCAGTTCTAATCTATTTCTGCTCGGATCTGGCACGTTCCGGACGTAAACAGCTGCTATTGGCTATAATGGGGTTCATCTGGCTTCTCACATTCCCACCGGCATTTTCATAAAATAGTGCAGCATGCTGCTCTTTTTTTTTTTTTGTACGCCTACACATGCTATTGAAAAATACTTTACTTTCCATAAGCGGAAATTAATTGTGAATTTTTATTTATTTATTTTTTGTTCCACTCATGGAGAAAAAATCGCAGCATATTCTATTTTTGCGTGGATGGCTTCCAGTGAAGTCGATGGAAGCCGTCTGATCCGCGGCCCATCCGCAATTTAAAATGCAGGAAGGACAGGAAAAGGAAAGCAGAGGTTTAAAAAGTATACTGCGCATATCCGGCCACTCGCTGTGCGGACCATACACAGTACAGAAGATGAAAGAAAGGCAGGTACGTGCCGGTCCCGGCTGGGAACAGGGTTGGATTCCGCATGTGGAATCTGACTCGCCCGTGTGCAGCCAGCCTTTGTCTGGGATTTTGTGCCAGACGCACAGTATTGATCCTCCGGCGCAGGCGTGCATGCGCCCTAAGAATGCAAAAGATTGCTAACTGCGGAGACGTGTAAGGGCGCTCTTAGACGGACCAAGAAATTGTTCGCCAACAAAAACACAGTTCGCCCCGGCGTGGAGTTTAAGGACACAACTTTTTTTTACAAGATCGCTCCGTTCGCTGTACCAGCGAGTAATTACTGAACGGCCAGCGAATAAGCTGTCTAATTTTTACGCAGTGAACGGAGAAAATGAAACCACATGGGTTTACATTGATCCAATCACACTAGCGTCTATTCATTGTCTGTAATATGCAACATTATTTTATTTTACCGCGTATTAGGTGCAGTAGAGACCCATTCTCTGAGTGTTAACGCTGTACATATGTAATTACATTGCATATGTACAGTGATTTAAAAAAAAAAAATTTTTAATGCATTTTACATAGAAACATGAGTTAAAGTTTGGGGGAAAAAAACCCAAAACCCTGGAAGCCAGTGCATGGCAGCGTGCGTGAGAGATGCTGTCATGCGCAGGCATACGCGGTCATAACCGCAGTTGTACGCAGCTTCACACGCCGGGAAAAAGGATGCACTTTATACGTAGCATTTTACCATACGGTCGTGTGAGTCCAGCCTAAGCCTCATGTCCACAGGCAAATTAAGAATTAAAATCCGGAGCGTTTTTCCCGCACGCGGATCCGCGCCCCATAGGAATGCATTGACCACCCGCGGGTAGATAAATACCTGTGGATGGTCAATAAAAGTGAATTTAAAAATTTCTGGAGCATGAAAAAAAATGGACATGCTCCATTTAGGTGCGGATCACGCGTGCGGGAGCTCATAGAGCACATAGCTCAATTGATCTCCCCCATGAAAAATAAAAGACAATTACAGTGCATCCGCAGCCCAAATCCGCGTTGCAAATCTGCAGCGGATCTGATTTTCCCCGTGGACATGAGGCCTTAGGCTGAGTTTCCACACGGCGTATTCCCGGTGAAGATCTCGCGGTTTGGCCGCAGCGGAAAATCGCGAGATTTCTGCTGGGAAAGCGCTGCTTCAAAACCCGTGGCACTTAGCCGCAGGATTTGGAGCGGCTTGGCCACACGCTTTTCCGTTGCGGCCGGCGCTCCCATAGAGGAGAATACAGCCGTAACGGAAAAAAAAAAGAATGGACATGCTGCGGCCAGCAAATCAGCGCCGGCTTTGCTGCTACGGATTCGCCGTCCCGTGTGGATGAGATTTCTGAGAAATCTCGTCCATATGGCTAGCCAACCCCGGGATTAGCGGCTACAGGCAGATTTGCCGCAGTGAAAGTCCGGATGGAATTTCTGCGGCAAATCCCCCTTGTGTGAACTGCAGGCAGGTAATAATGATGGATTTGTAGCCAAAACTGTAAAGTTGATTATTTTCTAACGTTTTTGTTGTGTCAGAGGCAGAGCAATAATAGAGTTGCACTACAAGTCCCAGCACTGCTGAAATATTTCTTGCTGCAAACAATTTCTGCTGCAGCGTTTAAAAGTCCATTAGAAAAGTAGATGGCGAGCGGCGATCACATAGACTGCATGGGAGGTACAAAGCTACTCATCACATTGCTGTATGTAAAGGGGTGGCACGGAGGGCCGACACACTGCCCTATGATGGCGTTGCATACTTTATTTCTGCAGTGTTTTGGTTAGTGTTGCCCTTGCCCACGTGCCAGGACTGTGTACTGGCAGGGCTGCATGCTCCTGGTACCGGTATTTCTGGTCCTCCTGTCACCCGGTTCCCTGATCTGTCACTAGTTGGTCACAGACTGTCCATGTTTAGACCCGGTGTGGTCCTGTGCTGCCGCGCCCCGGGGCTGGCTGTATTGATCCCTCTGTAGCCGTGTTTCGTTGGCGGTCGTCTGCCCTACATTTATTTATTTTGTTGAGATGATTTTGCCGCTGTCCATGTTAGTATATCTTGTCAATATGCTATCAGTATGTGATTGTTGGGCGCTTAGATGCAGCACTGTATATAAAGCTCTTGTATGGGCCGTGTAGCAATGCACAAAGCATCTGGAGGGATGGCAGCACTTTATACTAGCACTGCAACCCCTTCCTTCCAGGGGTCTGCAATAGTCAGACATCGGTCAAGTATGCCATCCATATACCATCAGTGTTCAAGAGTGGAAGGTGAAGTTACAGTTTAGCATTATTTATAGATCTACTATACAATTGCTTAAAGGCCCATTTACATGCCATGATTATTGCTCAAAAGACATTGTTTAGGTGAGCATAAAATCCATCATTCCCATGGAGAGAAGAGAACACAGGCCACATGCTGTTTGCTGTCCATGGTGCTGTATTCTCCACAGGAGCACTGATTACATTGTATTCAGCTTGCAGTCCCCTGGCAGAACAAAGTAATGGAATGCTGCTGCTCTGCGTATACAGCTCTGGAGACTCATTTACATGCAAATGAAGGTGATAAGCTGATAATGGACATCAGTGCCCATTAACAGTTTTGGCAAAACAATCGCTCAAATCCAATCTTATGAACAATTATCTTTGCGTGTAAATGGGCCTTAAAAAGCAGTCCCCTAAGGCCACTCTCACTGGCATTTAGCACAGCGTTTGAAACGCCCAATAAAAAAAATGCTGTAAAACTCCATTGACTTGAATCGGCCGTTTCAGACTAGCGTTTTTTTTTCTTCTTTGCCTAACGTTTTTTGCTCTATTTTTGCGTATTTAGCTGTAATTTTTTGTTTTTCTTAAACTCTCCTCATCACCCATTGCAATGATGGTATGCGTTAAAAACGCTGTGGTTAAGATCAGGTTTTTTTTTTTTGTAGTAATACCTGTGTAAAAGCAGCCTGAGGCTGGCTTCACACGGATGAGAAAATCGCGCAAGATGCACAAATATGAACAACAATTTTTAATTTAATTTTTTTAATGCGGTCATACATGTGAGCGCCTTTTTTTTCCCACCCTGCATCACCCTGGGATGCCATGTTTGGGTGTGCTCTCACATTGCATCCCCCAGTCTCCCAAATGGGGCTGGTGGCAGCATTGCGCCATGTGCTAGGTGCGTGTGGTGCAATGTGAGGTTTCCCTGGCTGTCAGCCACGGTGGAGGATCCCTACTTCACCAAAGTGTTGCGAGGCGGTTTTGACAAAAAAAGTCTCGCATCTGCTGGAAAATTAAATGGCGAGCGCTATATCAGTCCGATAATGTACTCGCCCATGTGAATTAGCCTAATAGTGTGTTTTTATTTTTTATATATTTTTATTTTTACTCTCACACCCTTTAGCTGTGTAGTCTGTCCCTCCTAGTAACAAGTGATAAACTTTGGGAATAGTCTTGCTTAGACACATCACTCCCCTCCATGAATCTCTCCAGAGTGCTGCACCTCCCTCCCTCGTCTGTTTACCACCCTGCCTGTGCGCTGTGCTCTGCTAGTGACCTTACATTTAGGGCCCTTTAACACGGGAAGATTATTGTACAAATCGCTTGTTAGATCGAGCGGGATAATTGCAGGATAATTCTGCAGTGTAAACGCACGCAGTGAAAAAAACCATCAGCAATAAATCGCGGATCAGATCTTTCATGCCCAACTAAAAATCGTCAATCTAGTGCTGCATTGTTCCAGCTCTGAATGACTGACTGCTGACTGTGCGTGACGGGGGCCGGCCAGAACGATCTCTGACCTGCTGTGTAAAAGCGCAGGGGGTGATTATCGTTGGGATGGCTGTCGGGTCGTGTAAAAGGGGCTTTAGTTCCTCCTAAGCCTCCCATTTACATCTCAAAGTTTTTTTGCGGAGCTGCACTATGCTCTGGAATGCGCTACCCCGGACAATCGTATTAAAGTAAGTCTGAAACTTTTTTTTAAATATTATTTTTGTCCTTTTAGTGCAATATACCCAAATATGTGTGTCTGAACGAAGAATCCAGCAGTACCTTTATTTTTTTTTTTAAATTGAGGCTCCTGTTTTGAAATATCTCCACAAACGTTCTCCAAGCACTATTTGCAAATTAGCTGTGGACTGTCTGATGGGCGATCTACCTCTGCAAGCCGCCCGGGCTCCTTTCCTTCCTGCCTCTTTAACTGAAACAAACCCCCTTCTTTGCTAAATGACATCTCCAGCTCTTCCTACTGCAGATGTTATACGTTCCGCCACACTGAGGGATCGGGTGCATGATGCCGTTCCTGCCTGAAACTGGAATCAGAGTGCATCCACCCGATCCCTCAGTGCGGCTCGGGCACATAAGGTGGAATGCATGACATCTCCAGGGGGCACAGCTGAGACTTCATTCAGCAAAAAAGGTGTTGCGTTTGAGCTCCAGAGGCAGAGATGAAGCAGGAACCGCTTGCAGAGGTGGGCGCCCATCTGATGGTCCACCGCTAATTAGCATGTGGTGCAGGACCAACTTCAGTGCCGATATCTGCAGAAAAAATAAAGGTACCGCTGCATTTCTAATTAAGGCGCGCATGCGTAGGTCTACTGTGCTAATGGGACAAATATAACATGACAGACTTTAAAGGGGTGTTCTGGGACTTTACTGCTGAAGACCTGTCCTCCAAGATAGGTCATCAATAGATGGTTGGCAGTACTTGTTGCTCGGTATCAACACGGACCATGTGTTCGACAGGCCTACTGTCATTGCGGACAGTAGTACGGTAGACAGTTCTGCCCATAGTGCAGCAGCCTGGGCCAGGACTGCAGGCGCAGCTCCTCTTGTCCCAAACTTATTTGGCCAACTTCAAGACGTTGGGTTAGCATAGACTTGGCATATCCGTAGAATATGCCACCGAAGGACATGAAATATACAGATTAGAACAGTTTACTCGCTGCTGAAAGATTTTCAGCTTGTTGGTTCTTCAGTGTGTAATAGAGGGCGCACGGGCGGCCTGTTGGGCTTCAAGAAACGGCAGCTTCTGATAGTACTGTAAGGTCCGGCACGCCATGGACGTCAAAATCATAAGGTTTATTTCAGATCCCTAAAATATAGTGTCGGCGTAGCACTTTACAGGTGACTTGTTGCAGGAGGGTCGAAACGGGATCGGAACGTGTCTGTGATAAAATACAATGTAGCCATTAGCTCTTAGCTGTATGGAATGCCCCTTGGGTTTAACCCTTGTAGAGTGCTGGACATTGTTTAATCGCGCTACTTCTACCCAGCCAGTGCAAAAGAAGGGCCACTTGGTCTCCTGTTGGCTTATTGAAGGTTCTTTCCTACCGCCTCTGGCAAGTGGAGATATCCTTAGGGCTCATGCCCACGGGGGTCTGCGTGAAACCCTGTGGGTTTACCGATGCGTTTTACACATTACAGCCTATACGCACCGCTGGGAAAGACCGCTTATAGGCTGAGTATTGCACTGCACATGCCCGCAAATCACACGTCACGAATATGCGCAGTTTTGAAATTTTTTTTAAATTCTTTGCTCTGTATTGTGTATGGACAACGTATTACACAGAGGCCACAGAAGGGCTGCGTATGTTACGCAGAGAAATAGAGCATGCTGTGAGTTCATTTTTCATGTGTATTGATATGCAGTGTCTACACGCAGGTGTGCATAGAATAAGGAAAGTCCATTGGCTTCCAATGCCTCTGTTCACCATGTATCTTGCGTGCAATGCATGCGTGATGAGTGGTGAAAACACGGTTGTGGACATGTGCCCTTAATGTTACCATGCTAGTACCCTCCACCGATCCGACATTGGTGGCGTATTTCTGCCTTAGGGCTCAGTCACACGGGCGCCGATGTGCCCGTGGTACTGCACAAAGACGGGCTCCGTTGCCGGTCATGTGTTCTTTCTTCCAGTGGTACGGAGAGTCGTCCGCACCTGCAGTGCGACCGTCTTCTTCGTGCAGTACCACGGGCGCATCGGCACCTGGATGCGCCCGTGTGACTGAGCCCTTATACCACCAGTAACCACTTTTTAAATATCCGTAACTGTTCGGCTGCTCTCGCTTATCCCGCTTTTTACCGCAGCATTTCAAACTCCTCGCTAATCGCGGTACAATGTTTCCATTGATTTCAATGGGTCTTCGCAGCGCTGCACTCGAATGCAGCATTTCATGCTTTTGGGCACTGTTTTCTGAAGGCATGTAGCCTAATAGTAATACATTGGGGGTCTGATGTAAATGGCGGTCTCTCCAGGTAACGCCTCCTGCCAGGTTCCTCGTTTCTCCTGCTTTCAGCAGATTGCTGCCTGCTAATTACTGTGAGAGTGATTAGTATGCAGGCAGGAGAGGCGTTGCAGCCGCTGCTCTCCACCCTGCTAGTCCCTCGGCTTCCGTCGGCTCCTCGGTGCTGCTGCTTATGTAATATCCGTGTAAATAAAGCCGCTGTTTATATGTAATGTTGTGATTGCTCAGCTGTTGAGCGGCTGGCAGGACGGGCCAATTAGGCCGGCGGAGCTGGAAAGGCTCGGCTTTTATTTGTGGAGGGTCAGAAGCTTGACTTGTGGATTATGTACAGAGTTCTGGTTGAACTTTCCATCAGTGACAGGTAGTTGTTACATTGTATGTAGAATGTTTCCTCTGTCCCACACTTCGTTGGGCCCCAGATAATCCGAGCTTGTAGTGTTTGTATTTATTTTTTTAAGGAAACTATTTCCTTTTAAAAAAAATAAAATAATAATAAAAAAAAACCCTTTGTTGCCTTGTGCGCACATTTGTCAGTTTTTGTGCACCTGTCAGTAGGATGAATTCTGAAGAAATGGTATTTGCTGCTGTGGGGTTTTATTGCTTCAGTATATAGCAAATAAACGAAGCTCTTTTGCAAATAGTCTTGATTACAGGGAAGCGGGCGCTGGCTATGAGCGCCATAATCTAAGTAGTGATTGAGGAGCCCAGGGTGCTATATTTTTTTTATACTTTATTTTCAGTTGCCCGTGTTGGCACCCCCAAATTCGACACAGATTGTGTAATGGACTCGAGTCTCCAGGCTGTGTGTCCGCACTCCCATTGATCTCTATGGCGTTGCGTGCGCACGGCCTGCAGCTCCAAGTCCGCTGCACGGTCTGCGCTCCGACTTTCTTGGCTGACAGCACGGGTGCTGGGAGGCCGCTGAGTATAATGAATACCTCCCCGATCTCCTATGAACCTGCCCTGTGAGTACCATAACGTAAATTATGGTGCTCATAGCTGGGGATCGGTGTCCCTTTTTAAAGTTTTTCTTTGTCAAGTGCAATAATGGGCAGTAACATACTATCAGGATCGCCCCTTTTACAAAGTCAAGGTGATCACAGATGTAAGCTAAGGGACTATTCTGATTGGTGTATATTGGCGCAAGTCTGTATTGTAAAACAAGTGTCTTGTGGTTTTTTGTTTTTTTTTTCCCGCTTTGTTTTGCAAAAAAAATTTTTTGAGATTAAAATTTGAGAATAGTTTAAAAGTTTAAGAAAAAAACAGGATTTTAATTTTGGGCTAAATCGTCCAGTTTTATTGTGAAAGCGCCATAACGCCATCCTCTTTGCCTCCCATTCTTGATGTACCTTCTGAAGGTTAGCGAGAGGCAGGGGTCAGATGGGAAGGTGTATGACTGCTGGATCCGAGGCTTGTGGTATTAGATGCAGTAGCGAATGGTTGCAGAAGTCCTCACACCCTGCGATCCTGCACTTCTTTGCTGTAGAATGATCTTTTTGCGTCTTACTTGTTGGCTTTTGGTTCTGAAGGTTTTCCATGGCCTGTAAACATATTAATAGCTTGTAATACAAAATGCAGCAGCGTTGTGAGCCGGCCTCCCCCCGATGCCCTTGCTGCTGGGATTAGATGCGGCATGTACCTGACAATGCGGCGTGGACTCAAGGATGGCGGTACTACAAGGCTCCAGACTGACCTTATTACCAACGGCTCCTACGCCTCCAGCCATATCTGCGCTATTCTGGATTCCTGCTCCGTTATAGGACCAGGAAAATGAGATCCCCTTGATGAAGGGAACCAGACTGTGCTGTGTACCTTACTGACTATAATGGGGGCCGTTCGGTTCCTGCACCCGTCTCGCATTTTTACCGGACGATAATCCTGCATGCTTGCATGCCGGATGTGCGCCAGCGGCTCTGAACGCAGCCTACGGCGCAGCTACGAGTACAACCGAAGCTGTACAATCCCTTTACTGGCAGGCCAGTTTTGGCGTTCCCGGGGTTGTCCCGTGCTCTTGAACCCCAGCAGTCCTATTGAGATAAAGATGGCAGCGTTGTGCATATGGGAAGAACAGACTGGTTCTCTACTTAAAAAAAAATACCTTGCAGCTTCAGCCTTTGGTCCCTTGCAGTCTGGTCCTGCAAGCTTCTGCAGCATTCATGTGACCGCTGCAGCCAATCACAGGCTTCAATGGTCTGCACAGGATGGGGGAGAACTTGCTGATTGGTGGGGGTCTCAACAAGTTATCCCCTGTCTGTGATAGCACAACCCCTTTTAAACTTACGTGGGTATGGAAAAAGCAGAAATTCGGGCCTGCCAGCTGTGCAACAACTGTTCTTACATGTCTGGATAGGGATTGTGGACTCCGTTCGATCCGCAGCAATACGTGGTTCAAGTAGATGAATTGTATTACCAAATGCAGCTCACGTTAGCGGGTCTGAATTGCATAATCCACCTGCAGAAAATGGAATGCAACATAGAAGCCGTTGTGGTCTATGGTGGTGGATGTGCCCGCAGCCCATGCACACTTACATTGTGTACGGGCTGCGGATACCCGCTTCATCACTAAGTGATCAGGAAATATAAACAAAAAAAGGTGCTGTGCGCATGGCGCCTGTGTCATACCCAGTACATTACACGGCTGGAATCCGCTGCGGGCCTCTGCAAACGGTTTCCACATACGGCTGTATGAGCCCGGACTGTCAGGACCGCCGGCTCTCGGGGTCTCCATACCCATACTGCGGTCCAATCACCTGGGCTGCGAGGGGTGCTCTGGGCGCTAGCGCCTGGGTTGCTGGGGATGTGGCAGGTGTCGTTCCGCATCGCTTCCCTCGTTGCCATGACACCTGGGCGCGCTTGCTCTGTCTCTGCCCCGCTTTAGCAGAAGCCCAGTGTCCTGTGTTCGGGTCTTGCTGCTGTCAGGCTCCCCGCCCCAGTCAACAGCTGGGGCGGGAGTACTGGCAGCATTTAAACTGCTCAGTTTCCTTCTGACCCCCCAGTGTATGTTTGGTCTCCAGCTACACCTGCATTACCTTGATTTGATGCCCTGTTTTGACTCGCTTGCTTTGGACCTGACTTCGCCTGACCCCTTGTACCGCATTCTCTCCTGTTTCCAACCCGGATTGCCTGACCTGCCTTTGTGTTCGTTTTCCTGTATTTGTCTGAGAGTCTGACTCCTGCCCCGCATCCTTAGTTAGCGTAGGGACTGTCGCCCAGTTGTCGTCCTAAAGCCTACCTAGGGGGACAAGTAGGTAGGGATGGGTTGCGAGTAGGATTAGGGACTTCCACCTGCCCGGACTCCAGTTGTGACACGGCCTAACGAGTATTCCAGGCTGGCGGCTGCAGCGCAGTCTGTGACCGCTGACCACCTCTCTGTGGTGCCTGCGTGGGCCATCAGCGGTCATGGGCTCAGAAGTGGCTGCCGCATGACCGGGACTGCCGACAAGGTGAGTGGTATGCCTGCAGGGAGTCCAATAGGAGGATTGCTATTACTACTGGTACAACTATGGGGGTCACTTATTACTATATTGGGGCCACCACTTTGGGGGTCACTTGTTACTATACAGTGAAAAGGGGGAAAAAAACAGCAATTCTAGCTTTATTAGTACGCAGCTCACTGTGCAGTATAAGGCCACTCTCTCACAGGTATATATATTTTTTTTCTAGTGTTCAACGCTGCATTTTCAGCGCAGCGCTAAGTGCTGTCAAACGTTACCATTGATTTCAGTGGGGCTTCTCAGACATGGGCTGAAACGCAGCTGTCTTACCGCAGCATTTTTCAAGCGCCGTCTGCTCTATTTTCACGCGTTTCTGCGTTTTCAGACGCGATGCTTTGCCCATTGAAATAAATAGGGTGCGGTTTCAGTGCTGCGGAAAACACGGTAGAACGTGGTTACTGCGTTTTTGTCTACGTGTTTTCAGTTCTGGCGTTATCGGCTCGCTTGGCTGCGTTTATGACTGCTGCAAACTCAATCAAACGCTGTCAAAAACGCATGTCAACGCATCCGAAAAAGCAGTAAACGCTGCGTTTACAAGCGCCTGTGTGATTACAAACATGGCAATACCTGTTATGTATTCCCCGCCCCCCCCCCCCATTATCGCTCAAAATTCGTTCAAGCAAATGATATTGAGCGATAATCGTCCAGTGTAAATGCAAAAAATGCACTTTTTTTTTAATGTTTACTATTTGTTATCGCTGACTTGGAAAGCATAAAAAAGAATCGCTGCATCATGGGATTGGGTGTAAACGTAGGAGGTGAAGCGCTGAGCGAGCAGCCAGCGGTGAAATCTGTCTGATCGCTCTGCACGAGCGCTAACGACCTTAGCGGTGACGCCAGCGGTTGTGCAGTCAGTGACCCAACCGGTTTCCCGTGTAAAAAGGTACATTGCTCTGGACTTTTTTATTGGAATGATGTCACCAAATAGTTTTTATTGATTAAAACCAGTTAAATATTTTCCATTTTTCTGATTAGTCTTTATGTTCGGATTGTAGAATTTTTTTTTTTGTATTCTGTCTACACACGGGTAGAGGCGGTCATCTTGCTTGAGCTACATTTAACAGCATTAAAGGGGTTCTGACATCAAAAAAAAAAAAATTGTACTCACCTTGCCTGGCCTGGCCCGATCGCCAGGCATGTCCCCTCCAGCCGGCATCATCTTCTGTGCCTTTAAAGCAGAGCGGTCAAAAAGACCACTTCCTGCTCTGGCCCGTCCGTCAGGCACTTCCGAGGTGAACGGACGGACCGCACAGTGCTTCATGTGGGCGGCCTGTCCGTCCTGCTGAACTCCGGAGTGCTGCGCATGCGCAGTGGAGATGCGGCCCGTCCTGACTCCTGTCAGAGAGCACCTCTCCACTGCGCATGCACGCGATCCCGGAGTGGCGCGGCTTGTGCAGACAGAAGAGGAGGAACAGCGCCTGCTGGGAGATGACCCCCCCCCCCCCCCCCCCCCCCCGATGTCGACAACAACAGAAGAACAGGTAAGTGTTATCTTTTTATGCTTTAGCAGCCATTAAACCATGGGTTCCCTGGGTCCATTAGGCACACCAGGGAACAATGGCTGCTAAAGCATAAAAACATTATTTGTGTCAGAACCCCTTTAAGAGAATTTAGGGATATGCTTTATGGCAGGCTCATGGGCCATTCACACAATGGCCAGTAGGGGGGCCTATTTACTTGTATGGAAGATGTGCCATACCTGTGTGGGGGGCATTTTGCAGGGAGGAGAGTAGATACAGCTATTGTAAATGGTGGATTCTATGTTACTGCCTGTACATGGTAGGCTTAGTCTGTAAGTGGGTGCAGGGCAATATAGACCTTGGAAAAGGGCATCACATAATCTTAAATTCCTTAGGACTTCTTCATACACCAAATTTTGTTTCTTTCGGCAAAATCTGACCATAAATTTGAGGCTGAGCCTTCGGTTTGCTGCTATGACTGTAGATCGCACTGCTGCTTATAATCTATGCGATAACCAGTATAGCTGCTATTACAGCCCCAACATGGGTTGTCCTGGCAGGTCTTACCAGTCATGTAGGGATGGATCAATATCTATATATTTTCAGTGCCATTTGGCCACTCCAGGGGTCAGTTTACAAAGCCTAATGGATTAGACACTATTTTAATTTTTTTACCCCTCAAGCACCAAGTATGGTAAATATACAGCGCTTGGTCCTGGGCTTTACGCCCCACCGATGATAGATGTGCAGCACGGGATTAATCAAGGAGGAGTAGGTCAGGTGCTTGGCTGTCAAACACAGCTGAGGACCCGGAGGAGAGTTTTAAACCGCTTCTGCCATCTCCTTTCCTGGCTACATAGCTCTCAATGAGTGCTATTAACTTAGAAGTGGAAGTAGTATTTCCACTATGCAACTCTGTGAACATGTGCCCCTGTCACAGCAGAGCTGTAGGCTCCCAGCAGACCCTGATCAGCTCTGTTGGTGACTATTGTCACTGTAGGAGGATGTTTCCCCTGTAACCGGGGCTCCTATGGATCCTGCTCTTATGAATGCCGCAGCTCCAGGGAAAAAGTATCAAATTAAAAAGACAATGTGAATGATCCCCAAAGGTCTTGTATGATGTAATGGGAAATTTTGGCTGAATGCAGACGGGCCGACCGGATTCCGCATGCGGATCCCTCCCCCCCCCTTTCCCAAATACCTGTCCAGATTTCTTCTACTGTGTGCTGTGTATGTGCCGGCAGGTATTTGCTGCAAGTCCGGAAGTGGACACCCACTCTGGATTCTGCAATGCAGATCCAGCCGTGTGCGCTCGGGAACCAATCAGACCCAGCGCTTCCTGGAGGCGTGGTTTTTGAAACCCCCTGACCAGGAAGCGCTCCCTGAAGACTTAAAAACAAGTGCCGGAGCTGCAAAAGAGACGTGCGGCGAAGTGGACAGCGCCTCTTAGGCTATGTATTCATATTCCTTTTTTTTTGTTTTCGTTTTTCATGCAGCTAGCGCTTATTTTCAGTATATGGCTTAAATTTCAAGCACCCCGTGCGACTTTGTAGCGACACACAATAGATGCATAGATGTGATATTGCTGCAATTTTCTAACATACAGGAGATGTAATAACGCAATTAAATCTGCGGAAGAAACCCGATAGATTGTACAAGACATTTCACAGAATGCAATCCATACTAATTGACAAAATTGGCATCTGCGCTGCATCCTGCGGATAGTTTCGTCCCATGAGGCTGTTGACATCCGCGGTGGTTCACGTTAAGCGGACTGTGAGGACGGATGAGAGCAGGATGTAGAGCATCTCATTCCCCAAACGGAATAGGACATGCAATGTGCCGGACGGCCCTTCATCTCCTGGGGCCAATTGCACCTGAGTTTTTCGGGTGTAACATGCATGTGTAGAACGCCATGCACATTACATTGAAGTCAATGGAAGCTGTCCGACCCATGGCCTGTCCGCAATAAACATTGCGGACAGGTCACGGATTTTGCGTCATCGCCTAGCCACTGCTAGGGGGAAAAATTTTGGTTTAAAAAAAAAAATGTACTGGGCATGTGTGACGGCGAGCCGCTGGGTCCATCCGCAGTACAGAAAAGACGGCGACAGTGCAGGTACATGCGGCGCCGCTGCTGCTGCCAGAACCGGATTCAGCTGCGGGATTCCGCATGCAGAATCCGGCTCTGCTTTCTCTGATACTCCACACATGCCGATTTGGCACTTAATTTTCATTTAGACAGGCAAAGAGCTGGCTTGTGGAAACGAACAATTGTAATTAGGATCGTTGGTCCCCATAGTCTGTCTCTTCACTCAGGAGGTGTACAGTTGATTAACGAGCATTTTTATGCTTGCTAAGGCCGGCTGCACACGGATAAGTCGAATATGGCATGCGGGAGCCCACAGCGAAATCCGTCTGACCCTAGTCGGCGACCCCCTTGCGTACCTTCTCTTTCTGTAATGCAGATGACTGCGGCCGCTCGCCGTCTGTCATGCGCAGTACAGATTAAAAATAAATGTGTTTTTTCCCGCGAAGACATGGGTACCCGCAATGTCCGTTGCGGATGAGCTGCGGGTCAGAGGGACAGCTCCTATTGACTTCAATGGAAGATGCTCTTTCATAGTTCGCACAAAGATAGAACACGCTGCAATGTTAAATCCACTTGCAGAAATCACAATGGCTATCCGCTCATCTGAGCGGACATGTGGATGTTCTATTTTTTTTCAATAGGTGCGGAATACCGCGGATCGTCCGCGCTGGTGGTGATCGTGGATTCTACAATTGAAATCCAGACATGTGTACAGGCCTAAGGCCTCGTGTCCACGGGGAAAATCAGGCTCGCCGTGGATTCTGTATGTAGAATCCGTAGCGGGTCCCTCCTGCCCCGCGGACATGATGCCTAAAAATCAGAATAAACTCACCTGCTCCGGGCGATGCAGTTCTTCCCTTCTTCGCGGCCGGATCTTCTTTCTTCGGCCGGCGGATGTGCTCGGCACGCCGGCAGCGTGCCGCGCGCATGCGCTGGGCCCAAGGAAGAACCGCATCATTCGGAGCAGGTGAGTTTAATTCTGGTACGGGTTTCCCGCGGATCCGGACGGCTTCCATAGGCCTCAATAGAAGCCTGCAGGAGACCCGCACTAAAATGGAGCATGTCCATTTTTTTTTCCCGCACGCGGATCTGCGCCTGACGGGAAAAATGACATCCGCAGGTATTTAACTACCTGCGCGTGTCTAATACATCCCTATGGGCGCGCGGATCTGCGTGCGGGAGAACCAACGCGGATTCAAAGCCCGTGGACATGAGGCTTAAGTTGTCGATCAGCTGATGAGCAAGTGTTGGATTGTTTGTCGGCTGATCATTGGCACTTCTACCTGCCCAAATATGTTGGGTAAACACTTGTACCCAATAATTGGACCTGCTTAAAGAACCTTTAATAAAAGGTAGAGGGGAACCAACCCAAAGAACTAATTTACATAGATGATTAATCACCTTGGAGTTGTTGAAAAATCTGGACTTTGTACGATTTTGACTGGAGTTCTTGTATTGACTGATTTGAGCCCATTTGGTTCTTCTGTTCCTGTCTTGCCCTGTTAGGATGAATCTGTTGGATGACTAGTCCGTGCGGCGGTGTATCCGGGACGTGTCGAGGGGTTGGTATCACTGACACATGTGACATCTCCCTTTGGATGTTCCCCGAGGCATCGCTCTACTTAGAAGGTAGCTGGAGTGACAAGTGATTCAGCTTCTCCGGCTGTTATACAGGACTTTGCGCTTTGTCTCTGCTCTCTGCATGTGACAGTCGTGAAATGTCCTTTTCCCATGCTGGCTCTTTGTAAATATGCAGCAGGAAGCAGGATTGTGTACAAGGAAGGACTGAAGGGCCTGCAGGAGGAGGAAGTGTTGTCTGCTCATCTACATGATAATGCCCTGTCCTCATTGTCATTTAAAGGGCTGTCACCGCTGTCCTGGCCGGCTTGGGGTGACTTCATGTCATGTGGAGATGAGGCTGCTGTACAATGACTCCAGTTACAAGGCTTTGTAAGGTCTCCTATATTAGATGGCTTTCTTTTTTTTTTTCCAGCGTGGAAGTCCTGGTAGATTTTGCAGCATGTAAGACCCATGGAGGGTAGGGGAGAGCAGATATGTAAGACCCATGGAGGGTAGGGAAGAGCAGATATGTAAGACCCATGGAGGGGAGGGGAGGGCAGATATGTAAGACCCATGGAGGGGAGGGGAGGGCAGATATGTAAGACCCATGGAGGGTAGGGGAGGGCAGATATGTAAGACCCATGGAGGGTAGGGGAGGGCAGATATGTAAGACCCATGGAGGGTAGGGGAGGGCAGATATGTAAGACTCATGGAGGGTAGGGGAGAGCAGATATGTAAGACTCATGGAGGGTAGGGGAGAGCAGATATGTAAGACCCATGGAGGGTAGGGGAGAGCAGATATGTAAGACCCATGGAGGGTAGGGGAGGGCAGATATGCAAGACCCATGTAGTTCGATCTTTTTTTTGAAGCATCCTGTCCTGAAGCTGTCCTGGCCCACGGAGCTCTAACTGCAGCAATTACTAGGTAAATCAAGAGACGACCCCGTACCAGGGTTTGCAACAGCTTTTTAAAAATATAACTGGTTTCCACGCCCTCATCGCCTGCTGTTAGCACCGTTTCATGTCTCTGTAAGGGCTCATTTCGGTGTTCTTTACGGTCTGGTAATACGCAACGTATTTATACAACCAGAATACGCTTTCAATGCAGATTTTTGCCCTCTGTATTTTTATTTTTTTTTACCATCTAATGTTTAGGGGCGTCCAGACTTATTCCATCAGTAGATGGATCGGGCATACTGGTGGTCGACTTTCCTGATTCTTTGTTCTCATGGGAAGCAAGCTGCTGCCAGCGATGCCGGGTACTGCAGTGTATTTCCCTCTCCCCACAGAACACACACATGCTCGCCTGAACCTCAGTATTCACGTCTGCTGACCGCTCTCTGCGAGGCCTTCTCCGCACTGGCCAGTGCAATTTTAGTCAGTGAGATGCTGACAGATTTCACTGCGAGTGTAGATGCGTTTTACTTTACTTTCTGCGTTCTTAAAACTCGTGTTCTACAATCTTTCACGAACGTCAAAAAAGGAAGGAAGGCATTATACCTAGGAGCATTGATTTTAGACTTTTTTTTTTTTGAATAGTTTTATGCATACTTATTTTTTCCATCTATCATTTTCTACATACTAATGTACTAAGGTGTTGTATTACACTGTGTGTGTGTGTGTATTATATGAAATTTTTTTTTGACTACTTTTAACCCGAATAAGTTTATATAACAAATACATGTTTTTGGTCTTTTTTTTTTCTTCTCTCCCACCCTCTACCTCCTACTCTGCCTTCTAATGTGTATTTTATAGCTTGTATATATTAAACACCAGCTGAACTGACAAAGGGGTTCTCCCCGAAACACGTTTTCATAAGCTTATTAAATAAAGTCTTCCATACTTCTGGTCACATCCTACTTTCTTTAACCTGGAGTGTTGCGCCTTCTCCACTGCCAGATTTTTAGTCCCATTCCCTTAGTCTTTTTTAACAAGCCTTATAACAATGACTGGGAATTATAAAGCAAAGCTAGAAATCATACACAGACAGCTGTTTCAGGGTGTTTGCCCCCGTATCAATGTGCAGCAGGCTTCTAACTTGACTAGTGCAAATTTTTGGCGTAAACTCAGCCAGCTAGTAGGTGGGCTAAACTTGGACGAGACAGTATAAATTTGACATATTTATCATTCAGTGATAATCTGGTGCATTTTAAGACTGTCTAGTCTACGTTTGCACTGTCTAACTTTAAGACAGTATTTGTAAATTGGCCCCAATGGATTTGTTAAAACGCCTTTGTGACTAGGCCCTTTGGAAACGAGGAGCTTTGCAGCAGACACGTTTGCATAGAGCCGGTATGACGGCACACAGAGCCACTCGGTGGGCTGCTGTATTAAACCCTAATATTGACCATGGCGCTGTAGCACATTGAGCGCTGTGTACTAAAGAAAAAGGGAAGTAGAAAGGATTAAAACCCCTCCTGCCTTCTCTTCCGGGTTATCAGCTGACCACCCGACATGATTGATTGCAGCAGCAGGGGCTTTAAACCCCTGCTGTATTTTTTTACAATCGGCTGGGTTTAAAGCCCCAGGACCAAGCACTGTAAATTTACAGTGCTTGGTCCTTAATGGGTTAAAGCCTCCCTCCAGTCCTGCACAAAGATGGCTGCACAACTTCTGACTACCTGTGCAGATAGGAGTCCCACCTCTGGGATGTTTTTGGCATCACCCTTCCATTTTCTCTGGGATGTTTTTGGCATCACTTTTCCATTTTCTCGGTGACTTCCTCAGATGAAGTTCACGTCTCCCGGTTTTAAAATGCTCTTGTGCCTATTTGTAGTAAATCCATTGTGTCTAAAGGAGAACTTTTTAATAATGGCATCATGGGAGAGTTCCCCTCAGAGGGGTGATGCTGTTATAGTAACTTGCCATGGTACAGAAGCCTCTGAGGACTCCTAAGTACTGCTATAAAGACCATTGGAAGGCTGTGGGGTTATGTAGCATTTGGTGGAGGATACAGGGATCTTCACAGCTTCTTGTGACTGAGATGCGCCATGAAACCTTACCTGCATGCGGATCCCTTCAGGCTCTGTTTACACTAGCCCTACAGCTTCCATCTATACTGCATTGATAATGGATATATGTCTGGTCTGCTAGCAGGCGAATACTTCTCTAGCAAAATCCTCAGAGAAAGAGGATTTTTTTTTTTTTTTTTTTTTTAGCTTTTTTCCCCCCAGCTACTAAAGTGAGGGAGTCGTCAATGTTCCTTTGGTGTTACATGTACCCCCCCCCCCCCCCCACCACCACCACCTGAGCGGGCGGGAGAGAAAGATCTCCCCTCCGTTCCTCCCCGCTCTCCCCTGCAGCTCCCCACTCCGTGCCGGCACCCGAATCTTCAGGGATGAGCACAGCGATACTCGGATAAAGCAAATTACTCGTCGAGCGAGTAGTGCTTTTCCGAGTACGCTCGCTCATCTCTATTCCTCACCTAGAAGAGCCGTCCGGCTCTTCTCTCCGGCCCCGGCAGACGTCTTCTGTCTTCTGGAGGCCAGGGATTGAAAAATCGCCACCCCCA
Source organism: Eleutherodactylus coqui (assembly GCF_035609145.1). Taxonomy (NCBI): domain Eukaryota; kingdom Metazoa; phylum Chordata; class Amphibia; order Anura; family Eleutherodactylidae; genus Eleutherodactylus; species Eleutherodactylus coqui. The sequence continues at coordinate 55,886,348 of NC_089843.1, forward strand.
GAAAGCACTGCCCCTGACTGGCTGAGCGTTGTTACCAATCAGGGGCAGCAACCAGCCGTCTTTGATGGACAGGTGAGCTCTGCCTGTGATTGGTCAAAGCGCTCAGCAAATCACAGGCAGCCCTCAGCCATTCACTGCGAGTGTGCATTGAAGGCATGGCAAATGAGAATGAAACCATTGAAAATCATTGGTTTCATTTTCATGTGTTTTCACTCACTCTCGCAACGCAAAATCGCCGGTGTGAAGCTGGCCTTAGAGGGGTTGTCCAGGACTAGAAAATTATGGCTGCTGCCTTCAAAAAACAGCGCCACCCCTGTCTATGGTTTTGTGTTTTACTATAGCAGCTTAGTCATATGTGTTTTGTGCCGGTTGTTGAACAGAAAGCGGCACCCCTCGACACTCGGCCTCCTCGGAGGATGCAACATGGCTGCTGCACGCACCTCTTGTCTCAGGGCATTCTTCTTCCTACATGCACTTCCTCTGCTGTTGTGACTATTTTTAGTCTATCGCAGCCTGGTAACGGGATACGGAATTATTAATATTTGACTTGAGCGGCTGATTTTCTACAGCGCTGCTTAGTATGTCTCTAGCAATATGAAGGGTGCCGGCCTGACTTGGTGATCCGCCATAACCATGTCCTAATAGTCGTTGGGGTCAGCCGGATCATCTACGTGGCCGTACACCACAGACCTATGGCAGCGCCCGCTGGTCTATGTCTAATCTGTTTGGCCCCCCTCCATTCCCTTTCCATGGTGAGAACACGACTCTGTGTCCGTGAGGGTTTTCGGGAAGAATACCTGCTGGCCAACACAAAGGTCTGTCTGATGATGGCCCTCTAAAGTGTACGGCCAGCTCTAAAGTGACCCTCCAGGCCTGGACACACAAGGATGGCCAGCACTACAGCACATTTATAAATCCTTTTTGCACCAGTTCTGGCGTGAAAATCCCGAATTTTTGTGCAAGCACTTATTTGCGTAAAAATTAGACTTCAGGTCAAGTAAACACGGGCAAGTGCGACTGGCCAGGAATCACGATATCTCGCTCGCCATCATGCGATATCCCCACAAATGCGGGGTGTTTTTTAGATCAAAACCGCCTTGAAACTTCTGGGGAAGCAGTGATCCTCCACCATGGCGTTTCTCCCACTGTTTTCAATGGGAAACCTTGCATCGTGTGCACCTAGCACGTGTGTGGCGAGGGCGCGCCAAAGATGGGACATGCCGTGCGCGATTTGAGGGAAAAAAATGTGATTTTGATTGATTCATGTGATTTTTCTTGACTGTGTGAAAACTGCCTAATGTGCTGTCCCCTAGCACTCTCCCCCCCCCCCCCCATCTTCTTTAAAGAAAGTGGGAGGGACTTGTTGGGAGTGGGTGTGGCTGTCCCTGACCGAGTATTCATAATTTACACCAGTTACTGGGCTACATTATATCAGGTCAGACCTGCTGTACATGTCTGAGACCATATAAAGGGGTGCCGAGAGGCCAGCGCCTCTTCACGTCTTAAACGCACCAGCAGTCGGGGAAAAGCTTACTAAGCTGAGTGCAGGAAATGCAGCGTTAAGTAAATGTTCCCTCCCTGTGTATTAGTATGCGTCGGTAGTCACTACATGCTTCTCTGATCGGCCAGCACCGCTCACATGGGCAGCACTGGCCAATCAAAAGGACTTGTACTGTCTTACACGCTGCATTAGTATATATCATTAGTCTATCAGGTAGTCGAAGCTAGTGCGACCATTTTTGTTCAGTCCTGGAGGGTCACTTTTAAAGGTTGTATACGCCCGTTCACGTTTTTTTTTCCTGTGCTTCCTTTTAGCTACTATTTTTGATAAAGAAGACTTTGTCATTGGTTTTCATTAAAAATTTCTATACTTGTATTGCTTTTGAATGTACTTCAAACTAAAGGACTGGAATCTTAGCAAATTCTGTCAGTTAGCATCAACTGACAGCTACTCCCCTAGCCTGCTCCCCCTGTTGTGAACATGCATACACTGCCTGCTGCCTTGAACATTTACAGAGGGCTGTATGACAGTGCCAGGGGATAGTGGAGGAGATCAGGAGGACAGTAGAGCAAGAGAAGCTATTATTACAGAGGACTGTCATTCCCACGTGGTGTATTTTCTGCTATAATCGACAGTGAGAAGGAACCAGCAGCTAATTAGAAGATGAGAGATAGCTGTGTAGTATTGTGTTGCCATGGTTATGCTACACAGCTTCTGAAAGAGGGGAGGCAGAGCTGAGTTTGTTCATGAGAGAGACCCGCTATTCAGTGCTGGGAACAGCCCTGAACCAGGAACACTTTTGAGTCACAAACCTAATTGTTGGAGATACTGCAAACCAAGTGTGAGGCTTTCTGAATGCATCAGAAAACTCAATGCAAAAACAAGTGCATTTTTTTCCCCTATGGACTAAGGTATCTGTATTGATTTTTATATACAGAGGTAGCCTTTCAGATCAGGACACCCTATTAAAATTTACTAATGGAACTTGCACCCATTAACAAGTTCCCGAAAGTGTCGGATCAGGCAGCAGAGGAATCTCACAAGTCAATGAGTTTAGGCGGCTGCTCTCACCTCCTTATGCTCTTGCAGCACAGAGAGGGCTCATAATATTAAGAAGATGACTTTTTAATGGCTCACCAGTGTTGGAAATCCTGCTAAGAATTTTCATATTAAGGAACTGTGGTGCCAACTAGGTCAGTGTTGAAAGGACATATGCCCGAAACTGAGTACCGCCTTATCCTGGACTCACACCATTTAGTTACTACACAACAGGTTTCCAGCCTATAGCTCTCAAGCTGTTACAAAGCTGCAACTCCCAGCATGCCTTGACAGCTGCAATCTATTGATGTTTCAATAACGGGGTAGATTTACGCGTTGTATACTATCGTGCCAAAAGTAATTGGACACCTGTGCAGGAATCAAAAGTTGCATTTCCATAGGTTAATATTTAGTGGGTCTTCTAATGACATTGGATACTCTTCATGACATACTTTTTACTAATCACTTATATACTTCAGCTGCTATTTCCCTCCATTCATCCTGCAAACATCTGAAAAATTCTCTTAGGGAAGATGGACGCTGTTCATTTCCTGACCCAACGTTCCAACAAGCTGAGACCGTGCCATGTAAAACATCCTCGGACTAGAACAGAACTTCCACTGTACTTGTAGGCACAACTCACTCAGGCAAAAGACCTTCCTCTCACTCAGGTATGAAGATGAAGTAGCAGGATTAGTCACTCAATAGATCGTTCTTCCATTTTTTAAACTGTCCAGTGAGGACACTGCTTGTACCATTGTAGATGAGCCAATGCATCTTTGAGAGAACTCGTTAGACATTTGCAGGATGAATGTAGGGAAATACCTGTTGGAGTGCCTCAGACGTTAGTAGAATGTATGCCACGGAGAGTTGCTGTCATTAGTGCCTATTACTTTTGATCGGCTAGTGTGCTGTGCTTAATTTTTCTCTTTAATTTAGCAAGGTGATGCACAGTATTTCTAAAGCCCTGGAGATCTGCGTGTGAAGAGTGGCAATATAAAGTTACTACTTTTGCAACTTTTTTGCTGTTTAAATCTTCCCCGCTGTTTATCACGGTAGCCTACGGCTTCAGCATTCTGGTATGTAAATTGTATCGCAGCCAAAACATGGCGGGTCATCTAGCGCCTGCGGACGGTGGACCAAGATGTTAATGCAGGACTAGTGCCCGCGAGAGCCGGTTCCCCCGAGCCGCAGCGCCTCTGTGTGCTGCTGTACAGACTACATTATGTGTACGGAGATATTCGCTGCTTCTAGGGGGTTAAGAACTCTGTGTATATTGTGTCCGAGGGTGCATGCCACAAACCGGCCAGATATGGCTGCAAGTGAGATCAGGGGTGTACAGTGCAGACCCCACAGAAGCGCTAAGATTCCATACTGCTGTGTGCATGAGGCCTGCAGTCTGGTGTAACCTTTTTAGGAATTTAATTTTTTTTTATGAACTGCCATTATTATAAAAATAATATATATATATTCATTCAGCATATAGTGGCCATATGGCCCACGTATAAGGCCTTGTTGTAGATTAGTTTAGTGCTGCCATAAACCTCATTGTGTAGTGCAGTAGTGATTGCAGTTATGGCTTTGCACGTGGTTCTTTCTATGCAGTTACAATGTGTCTATTTTTGCATATTTTGTGGCTTTTGTGGTCAAACAGGTGGTCTGAAATATCGCCAAAAACACTGCTGCATAAATTGTGGCGCGCAGATTATGTAAGGGAGTGCCATCGCTGAGCCTGTTATAGCGGTGCTTACATGTTGGGGAAACCGGTCTACAGCCGTAGGAAATTATACATTTGTACTAGTTTAGCAAAGTTTATATATATATGACATTTTTTTAATAAGGCAGGTATGACTTGTTCAAGGGCTCACACAGGGGACATGTATGTGTCCCGTGTATTACATGTGCGCTAAAATTACACAGCACATGTTAAATCTCCATAGCCTATACTGATGTGTATTCTAGAACAAATGGGTCACACACTGTTTTCATGCGGGTGTGGGTGACCCAATAGAAATCAATGGGCTTTTAGCGCTGTGCCTTAACGAGAGCGATGTCTGTCTGCCTATAAGGCCGGGCTCACGTGACCATACGGTAATATGCTGCATAAAAATCGCAACTTTTTACCGGCGCAATAAACTTCGTATCCCTGCGTATCGGCGCTTTTTTGCTTGCCCGTTATTTTACGTATGCTGTCATGCAGCGCTTTCTGTGGTTTGTTTTTTTTCTCATGTTTCCTAGCAACATGTTAAAAAAAAACAAAACAAACTGCAATATATATGCAATGTAATTTGTGTATGTCCTGCATTCCAAATGCACCCATAGAAAATAGGTTCTTTTTTTTACATGTGTAATAAATGCAGGTCTGAATGGAACAATGACATTCAATATATTTGCATTGAAGTAATTCACCGTGTATTATGCGTGCGTTATACGCAATTCAAATACGTTTGTGTGAGCTCGGCCTAAAGCGCATGCATAGGAATTAATTGAATGTCCTATTCTGCACAGCATGCGGATGTGCAGCGCGCGTTTTAGGTTTCCATTCTCCCTCTATAGGATAGTTTCCATCCAGTAGAAGTGAATGGGTCCTCTGGTAGTGCAAGACTTCCTGCTAAGGCCAGCGAGCCAGGCTCCATTCATGCTTGACATCTTTGCTGCAGATTTGTATAGTGGTTTTTGGTGTGGAATGGCAAATAACCTTGAAGTCTATGAAATCCCGCATACAGATTGCACAAGAAGTATGTTCTTTCTGCAGTAGAAAAATTCTGAGTCCAAATAGTCAGACTTTTCAAGCAGCTCGTGCTTATAGTATAGCCTGTGTGATAACTGGCATTTACTTCATTTACATAAAATGTTTTTGTGCTAGACAATGGGGTGGCCACTAGGTGTCTCCCTTTCTGGTAGCTTGATGTCCATGGGATGATGGCAGAACAGGAAGTGAATGAGATGAATTGGGTCTTTGCCGTCTGTGAGAGCAGAGGGGAAGGGGAGGTAAGAAATAAAGACGCACAAAGACGTGCTGTTAGAAATAAAGGCATGTTTACATGAGCATATGTGATTTCAGTCCTTAAACGCAGTTTTAACCGCATGTAGGTGTGCTTGTTACGAGCATTTTTGCTGCGTATGTGCAACTTTTTACATCTCTGGTGCAATTATGTCATTCATTTTTCACACACAAGAAGGCCCAAATGTCAATTACCGTATATACCGGCGTATAAGACGACTTTTGAACCCTGAAAAATCTGCTCTGAAGTCGGGGGTCGTCTTATACGCCGGTAATACAAAAAAAAAGTGTAAAAAAAAAAAATCATTACTCACCTCCCCCGGCGTTCTGTCGCGCTCCGGCAGGATGTCGCTTGCTCCTCATCCCCGGCGCAGCATTGCTTTCTGAATGCGGGGCTTGAAATCCCCGCCTCCAGAAAGCTAATACACACGCCGTCAGCCAGTTACAGCCATTCAATGACAGCATTGAATGGCTGTGATTGGCTGAAGGCGCACGTGTGTTAGCAATCACACCCATTCAATGATGTCATTGAATAGTGTGATTGGCTGAAGCCACGTGTGTTTTAGCCAATCACAGCCATTCAATGATGTCATTGAATGGCTGTAACTGGCTGACGGCGTGTGTATTAGCTTTCTGGAGGCGGGGATTTCAAGCCCCGCATTCAGAAAGCAATGCTGCGCCGGGGATGAGGAGCGAGCGACATCCTGCCGGAGCGCAACAGAACGCCGGGGGAGGTGAGTAATGATTTTTTTTTTTCTCCACTGTATTACCGGTGTATAAGGTGAAAGTTGGGGGGTCGTCTTATACGCCCCGTCGCCTTATACGCCGGTATATACAGTATGTCAAAGCTCACTGAAAACAGTGTGCAGAAACGCGCAGCGAGCACAGAAACTAATTTACTGCTGTTTACATCTACACTGCTCAGTCTGGCTGTACACCATTCTACAAGATGTCTCTGGGCTGCAGACAGCAGAATCTGCAGTTCTCTGTAACAATGTATAGAAGACAACATAAACCTCTTCCCACCAGGTTTTTTTAAAATATTTTTTTTAAAGAGAACTAAGAATCAGTTGAACTCCCAGCAGAAAAATGCAGGATGCGAGTCAGAATGTTATCCCTCGTAAACACACAGCAGCTTGCTCTGAAGGGTCACCTGAAAAGTTAGATACGCTTTAAATAATGCTTGTATTGAGGATTGATTTCCCCCCCCCCCATAGGAGAATCTTATGTAATTTTCTGCAGAGGATTTTTTGTTTACCGCCATATGTGAATCCAACCCAATATAAAGACATGGGAAGAGGTGCTTATCTTGGCTTGCGCAGCAGTCACATGATGTGATTACTTTACCCTCTTCTAGCTGCTAGTGCGTGACTAAACCTGCCATCTAGCCCCGGCCCAGCCAGTTCGCTTCTGCTGTCTTGACAAGTCTAACTTTTCCTTTGTAATATAATATTTTCTTGTCTCTTATTTTCCAGATTGCAATAAACGGTACCCCTTTCGCAGATGGACCACTCAGTTCCGATTTCACAGGTGTCCCGCAGGTAAGAGGTCATATATAAAAGATTGTCAGATTGAATGACAGCATGCCAAAACCTGTGCTAAATATCCAACTTATTCAAGAACTTCTTCTGCAACTTAGATTTGTTACAGTATTCAAAAATAAGAGATTATATTCAAGGCAGACTCGGCTAGTCAGTAGAATAACACAGCAGCAAACGTATTATATCATGGCAGCCCAAGCGTAATGTGAACGTTTCAGTCATGTGACTCATCAGCGAAAGAAATTGAAATGACAGAAACAAAATTAAAACGTAATCAATCAAATTATATGCAAAATAATGACAAGTACATTATATAAAAAAGTTGAATATTCGCATTCTTGTCATTTGTTGGATAGATTTTTTTTTTTTTTTTTTTTATTGTCCTGATATTAAAGGGGTTGTCCTGTTGGATAAACTGGATAGGCCATCAATAGTAGATTGATGGACGCCCTGGGCGGTTGAGCCCCACCAATTGGTTGTTTTCTGGGACAGTGTGCTTGTGCACTGAGCTGATTTCTGCAGCAAGCAGACGGCTCTGTTCTCACTGCAGTGGCCAGGTTTTGGTATTGCAGGCCAAGCTGCCATTGAATTGGCTTGTGATACCAAGTCTGGCCACTGCAGTGGCAATGGAGCTGTCTACTTCCTGCAGAAATCAACTCTGTGCATGAGCACACTGCTTCAGAGAATAGCTAGCCAAGCCCCACCAATCTACTATTGGCTGTTTTTCAGCTAGACCAGTCAATTGTTTGAAGCTGGACAGCTTGTTTAATTCTTTTTATTTTGCCATTTCTTCCTTTAATTCACATGACCGAAACGTTCCGTTTGCTTAGGCTGCTTTGTTACTCTAACCGGCATGAGCTTGACTTGCCTTTTTGATATAAATTTTCATATTTTGAATACATATTGCAATGTAAAGATGTAGTCCGCTCTCGCACAGAAATGCAATGTTACTTTGGCTGCAGCTCCCTGCGGCTGATGGCGTGTTTTTGAGCGCCCCATCATTGTGATGGGGTGTGCTAAACGGACAAATATAGAGCAAACGGCGCTCAAAAATTGCAGCACTGGAAAAAACGCAGTCCAGTGCTGCGATAGAACGCATGACTGCGAGGCCCCCTTGATTTAAATAGGAGCGTTATACGCGATTAACGTCGTGTTGATCACAGTAAAAAAGTGCCTGTGTGAGAGCGGCCGTACTGGATGATAACCACTTACATGCTGCGCAATAAATGATATGTCAGTGTTGGTGGGACTGGACTTGTATCAGGTCCTCCTCGTGCCCCGTGGTTGTGTACATTGTGCAGAACATGGATCTGTTTGTAGGTTGGTGACGTCTTCTATATGTCTGTTTGTTCAGGTTGTGCAAATAGACCTTTTATGGATTTCTGGCAAGTGCTGCGCCATGGAGGTTTTATATTCTACGTGTAACTTTATATTTTTTTCTTGTAGTGTTACAAACTTCATAGCAATCTTTTTAATTTTTTTTATTCAGTTTTTGTTTTATTTTTAATTCAGTTTCTCTGTTTTTGCTATATGGTCCAAGTGCAGCTGTTCCGGTTAGGTCTCCTTCAGAATGCCGTAAGCAGTTTGCTGCAGAGAGCCCTATTGCTGCTCGGGACCTGCGATGTTAAGGATCATGCTTATGGCCGTTTCTTGTGTGTACTGCGGGTCCATCTTTTGGAACACCTACACTGTATCTCTCCCCAGAAGCAACCCTTAGGCTGGTTTCACACCGCCGAGAAACTCGCACGTCGCGAGACGCGGAAATCTTGCACGACTATGAACCCCATTCTTTTGAATAGTCATATACATGAGCGATGGGCAGCCTATATTTTTGCTGTTCTTGGAATGCATCGTCCATGGTTTTCAATGGGACAGTAAAGCGCATCGTACGGTGTGCGCTATGCATGCGAGTGCAATGAGGATTCCCATTGGAAACCATGGAGAACACTTGCTGATCCTCTGATGCAGCTGAATAGCTAATTCGCTATTTCACAGAAGTGATAGGAGGCATTTTTGACAAAAAAAACCTCGTGTTGTGAAAACGCACGTTGGCGAGCGCGATATTGCACTGAGTATCTCCGGCGGTTTACAGAGCATGAGGTCTTAACCCTTTCCAATCCACTGTCTGACTTGTGAAGACATTCTGATTAAAGGCTGTACAGCTCTGATGTCAGAAGACGTCTGGCAGGGTGGTATTACTATATACTGCTGGTCACTCTGTCAGGGGGGCCTCTCCAGCATGTCCCATAGCGCAGTACCCGCTCAAGCCAGCAGATGGTGCCATTGTATAATGGCAGAAAGAGAGACCCCCCCCCCCCAGGAACCCCTGAATCCAAAATTGGATTGCAAAGGGTTAAGGTATGTTCATACTTTTTCCTCTTTTCTTCCTTGAATGTGGTGCACAACTCACGACTGTTCTGTATCAAATCCACTGCAGAATTGGCAAGGAAAAGCAGACTCTGTAGGATGGGATCTGCGATCAGTAGACCGCTGCGCCGGATGTTCCAAAATGTTAAATAAATCCGCAGCACTCGCATGAATTCCAAGTCTGTTGGTGGAGCACATGTAGGCACCAGCTCCAAAAAGGACCAACCCAAATCCAATAATCATTCAACTAGAAGGGCAAATAAAGCCGCGTCCACACTGCCAGATAGATAAAACAAAGCCTTGATTCCCCCTGGTCCTGGTGGCAAAGTTCGATCTCTAAACTGAGATCTTTTTCTTTGCTCCGCCTGATGTGTTAATGAAGAAGTACTGCAGTGCTGAGGGGCACTTTGTAGTCCATGCAGACGCAGAAAGCTCCGGGCAGTAGCAAAAATGGCCTGGAATGGGCGGCGCCATGAACTGGTAGTATAAGTGGCGGTTACCTGCTATAATTTTGCAGTCTTGGGGCTTAATCACACTAGCGCATTTCTGCGTTCATTGCACAGAGAATAGAAGCCATTGTTTTCAATGTGTTCATTCTCACGTTCGCTTTTGCACGCACATTTCGCATCATAGGACTCTATGGGGGTGCAACTGCATAATGAACTGCACAATCTTGCTTCAAAGTCATGGTATAGGTGTGTCCCAATGGTCCCCATCAGCGCAGAAAATATAGTAAATAGCGCAGATACGTGTGCAATAGCGCCACGAAGGTTGCACCATCACGAGTGTTTTGCGCTCGTCTGAAGAGGCCCTTCTATAGGTTTTCTCGTCTTGTATAGGCCGTCTGTTTATTGCGAGATGCCTCTACGGTGACCTCTTCCATATGTATAATTAATGGGAGTACCTCTGGGCACACCCCTGTACAATCACACGCTCTATTCATAGTAAATTGCTTATAATCAATTAGCTTCTGTGGACTGTAAAACAACAAATCCAGAAACACACAAACCAATTCTCCTAGGTTTTGGCAAGTGCATTGGCCATCAATCTGTGATGGTTGGGAGTCCCCCTAATATGGGCTTTGGCGCTGCAGTTCATGCAGCCATGCCTTTTCAGGAAGGGTATGATGGGTGGCGCTGCAGGAGCATTATTCCTACACGGCAGGATAGGCTGAGCACCGTTACCAATATAGTGCCGCTGTCACCCATCTGCTTGGCCAGACAGATCCCCAAACAGGCGTGGCACCATGGTACTAATAAGTATGGGGTACCCGGGATCTGGGCCCTCACTAATCGCACATTGATGGCCTGTACTTGGAGGACTAATGAGAATGACTAACTGGGATATCTTGCTTTTATCTTTGATAGCTGCATTATTTTTACTCCAATATCTGAGCTCCTCTCCGTGTTGTGACTGATGAGGATGTGCCGCCCATTCCCCATGCCACGGCAATTAAAAACCTGTGATTCATGGTGCTCTTATGTTACGTGTGCCGCACAGAAGCTCCTTCTCCAAAGGCTGCGGCCTGGAATAAGACGGCAGGAATCCTCTCTGCATCCTTTCTGCATTTCTTGGAGTAGTTCTACAACATAACGCCTACAATAAATCGACCGGCTGCACACAGACCGAGGCACGCTGCAAGGTCACATGTAGACACCAAGACAGACGCACCAGTTGTTTTAACCAGTTAATTGTGTGGATCAACAAGGTGACTTGGTATTCTGCCATAGGCAACTCTCCATTTCTGCTTCCCTTATCCACACGAAATCTGCCTGAGTCTTATGCACCCACTCCGAATTCTTGGCCCGATGTCATGGGCACTGATTGACATGTATGTTGATTGGCTCTTAATTTTGTTTTACACAGGCTGAGAAAAGGCCTATAGGGATTAACAATAGCTAGTACAATCCTTGTACCCATAGGCCTGCGGAAACAATCAGCAAGCATCAGCTGATGAATGTTGGTAGTTTATGGGCAGATCGCTGGTCGTTCTTGAAGGAACGTTTCGTCTTTTTGTTCCTGATAATTTAGCTGCTTCCAAGGACCTTACTGGTGCGTTCACGCGCTGCAGAGCAATGCAGCAAAATCACGTTACGGCTAAAGTGCAGTTGCCATAGAAAATCCGTGAACAGTATTTGCTTTACTCTCATTCACTGTAATAGTAAAGGCTTCCAATTTGGAAAAAACTTAAAATTCCGCAGCGTCTGAAAGGGTCTTCTAGTGACCATTAGGTTGTCCCTAGCCACAGGACAAAGGCTGCCGCTACAATCATTTTGCCAATTTATCAGCGGTCAAGAGATCCCCATTCTGTTGATCGGTGATGGTACTTCCAGCAATTGGCTAATTGGCATCTTTGCGGTGGCTGGCGCTGGAATACCCCTTGTAACTACATGGCACTCAAGGAAGGTAACCCAGCAGCGGTCCTGGGAGCTCTACTGCTCATCCTGGATCTGCCCATTGCTTTGGTACAGGTGTGTTGTCTTATGATGTTGCATTGGGAATAGAGCGATGAGGACAATGCCATTAGGACTAGGATGGAGAAGTATCGGGGTGAGTTCACACGTAGCAGAAATTATGGACTTTTTTGCAACACTTTGCTGTACTAGCGGTGCGGATAACACTTCAAGAAATGTCATCCACGCCCTGCAGATAATTCTCAGCGTACATTAACCAGCGGTGGGGATTTTACATTCGCAGCAGTTGTGTGATTTAACTTTTTTCAAATTGGGGATAAAATCCAGGAGTTACACGGTGCGGATCTAAATGTGGATTGGCATTGAAATCTCTACAGATATTCGGCTTTGGAAAATCCACTATGCATGAACGTAACCCTGGGGGGTTCACACAGCTGAATTCACAGGGGCATTATGTGTGAATTCTGCCTATAAAACTGATTTAAAGTCCGTGGCATTCTGCTGTTGATTTTGGCACGGATCTACGAGAGCAAAATCCGCGCGTGGATCCGTGTTTGATCTTGGCCAGCATTGGTCAGGTTTTTGTACTTTTAGGGTAAAGGCTAGTGATGAGCGAGCATACTTGCTAAGGGCAAT